>NC_057348.1:10000000-11337500 GCF_016509475.1 Prionailurus bengalensis
TAGCCACTGTTATCTAGGCCTCACCTTCCCAGAGACAATCTTCTCATAGATCTGGATGGGCTGGTCAGCGAAGAAAGGCGGGTAGCCAGCGGCCATCTCGTAGATGAGAACCCCTAGGGCCCACCAGTCCACGGCCTTGTTGTAGCCCTAGAGTGAGAAGGGATACAGTGTGAGGGGAGGAGGGCAGGGAGGGGGCGGGCCTCAGGGCAGTGGGGTGGGCGGGGCTGTGCCTACTTTGCTCAGGATGATCTCCGGGGCCAGATACTCAGGGGTCCCGCATAAGGTCCAGGTGCGGCCTTTTACACGCTTGGCAAAACCGAAGTCTGTCACCTGCGGGCACGAGAATGGGCTGTTGGCCAGGAAGGAGGGAGGGTAGGTCCAGCCCTCGGCCGCCTGGGCCTGCCCCTTGCCCGCCCGGCCTGGTGGGCACCTGAATGTAGCCCTGCTGGTCAATGAGGAGGTTCTCCGGCTTCAGGTCCCGGTAGATGAGGTCAAGTGAGTGCAGGTACTCGAAGGTCAGGACGATCTGGGCCGCATAAAAGCGCGCGTGAGGTTCACTGATGGGGACAATCGGGGAGGGGACGGTGAGTGCGGGTGGCCACATCTGGCACGACCTGCCTACCTCCAAATGGTCTAGCAGCTGGGCCTACAGGGCCACCTCCGGCCCAGCTATTGAAAATCTGTAAGCAGGGCAGACTCTTTCGTGTGTGACCCCACACGGGAAAGAGCCTGGATGTCCGTCGACAGAGCAACAAATTCAGACTGTGGTAGGTTCGTACAATGGAGTTGTACCCAACACCACCGCCAGGATGGACGATGAGTATACTCAACAACACGGCTAGATGTCAAAATGATCATGGGAAGCAGGAGAAGAAAGGAACCAAGAAAATATGAACTGGGTGATTCCATTTATAACACGGCCAAACTCAGACCGAACACACTCATGGTGTTTGAAACCAGAAAGGATTTGCCAAGCAAAGGATTCGAGGGAATTTTCTAGGGTGGTGGAAATGCTCTATATGGTATTTCGGGTGGCGGTTTCACGGCGTATGTAACTGTCAACACTCATGGAGCAGAACACTGAACACCTGTGCCTTCTGTTGTATGCAAAGCGCGTTTCTATATACATAAGGAAAACAATAGCGTACATTTTAAAACTGCCAACTTAAATGGTGACACCTAGAGTCACCATGTTTATTTTGTTTTGTGGTGGTTGAGAAATCACAGGTTCCTTGGCTCAGCGGGAACAAGTACCCAGACAGACCCCGAGAGCCCACTTCACGTCCCCAGGACAGCTTGGTCACGCAACGACACCCATGGACACACCCGGGCCCATGATGGCAGGGGCTGGCCAGCTCACCTGAACCTTCCAATCCGCCGCAGGTGTGAGAACATCTCCCCGCCAGGCACGTACTCCATGACCATGTATAAGTTCGAGTTGTCCTATGGGAAGCAGCAGCTGATCAGGGCCCCGCTCCCTAAGCCTAAGGCCCCATTTGAAGGCCTGGTGCCCTTACGTGGCAGGTGTTCCAAAATAAAGCGACAACGACAATCCTGGCTCCCACGAGAAGTCTGCTCTGAGCGCCAGGCACTGTACTTCCTGAGCCACCCGTCTCGCTTCCTTCTGCTCATGAAGATGAAGGGGGCAGTTCTTATGTTGCTTATAGGGGGTGAAAATGAGCACCGGCGGGTGGGGTGTAAGGGACCGGCCAGCAGGCCTGGGCTGGAGAGAGGACCGACCCCATGGTGGCTCATGTCTGAGACTGTCTTGACCAAAGCCTGAGATGACAGTTTTGCTTTCAATCACGCATGGGGCCCTTGTGACTGCCTGGGTCTTAGGCCTTGAATGGCTTTTCCCAGATCGTGCAGTCACAGCTTAGGGCAGCATCCAAAATAGCTCAGGCAGGGTGCTCACATTGTGCTCGGAACAGTCACGGCAACCCCTTCAGATGGGGGCCGTTATGATCCCCATTTTATAGATGGGGAAATTGAGGCTCAGGGCAGTGAAGTCCCTCACCAGCGCCAAATAGCCTGGGAAGTGCAGAGAGCTGGGATTTGAATCCAGGCTGCGTGGCACAGCCTGTGCCTATAGCCGTGTGCCAGGTGCTTGCTGTAAAAGGCAGAGGCGGTTTGCAGGGATGGCATCCAGGTTGGGCAACTTGCCCAAGGTTCTCAAGCTAGAAGCTAGTGTGCCCAGGAGTTGAACACGGGTCTCCTAGAGTCTCAGGCTGACTCCTGCCCTCTGGCATCCCTCTGGGGCTCTCCTTCCTTCCTGTCAGTGGGCCTGCCTCCTTGGGCAGCCACTGCTTGTCCTTGGCCCCCGTCCCAGCTCTGGGAGCCCAGAGGCTGTACCAGCCAGCAGTGGCCCTGGCCACTGGGTGTGGGGACCCCACCTTGAAGGAGAACTCGAGTTTGACGAGGAACGGAAAGTTGACCGCTTGCAGGATGCGCTTTTCGTTCAGGGTGTGCTCAATCTGTTTCAGCTTCACCACCTGCAGGGGTGGGAAGGGAGGGCGGAGAGAATGGTGTGTGAGAGGGTCCTCCTCTTCCCCGATGCCTGGAAGTAGAGGTGCCCGGGCTGGGCTAGTTCCTTTGAGTGCTTATGGTCTGTGGAGCCTTGGGCTGAATGCTGGGGACACCCAGAAGGCAGAGGCTGCCTGTCCCTGCATGGCATGCGGTTCAGGGCAAGAACATGTGAGTCACCAGGCCTCACGGCCCAGAGGTGTCAGAGCCGTGCTGGAGGAAGCTCGGGGCCTCTGGATGCCCAGATAAGGTGTCTAGTAAAGTCAGGGGGAGGGGGAAGTCAGAGAAGGCTTCCTGGAGGAAGGGGCAGCTAAGCTGAAACTGAAAAGACAAGCAAGAGTAATGCCTACGAGATGGGTTGTTTAGAAATACCCTTTCTGCATCCAGGGCACCCTCCACACAGCCACTCAAACCCCAGGCTAATTCCTCCTCCACCCTCAGCTGTCCCCAGCAGGTGCCTCACACATAGAAACAAGAGCCCTGAGGGGTATGCGCTGTGAACATGCCATTTTCGAAGATCCAGATGCAGAGAAGGGAAGTGATTTGTCCAAGGTCACTTGCAGCTAGTCAGTATCAGGCCCGCGTGTCGTGTGCAGGCAGGCTGGCCCCTCAGTCAGCTCTCATCTGCTGTGTAGGGCTTTTTCTGCTTTGCTCATAGCTATATCCTGTGGGTCTATACCTGTGCTGCCCAGTATAATCCACGCCAGCCAGGTATGGCTGCTGAGCACTTAGAACCAGGCTAGTTGACTGGGGAACTGAGTTTTAAGGTTCTAGGGGCGCCTGGGTGGCTCAGTCGGGTAAGCGTCTGACGTCGGCTCAGGTCATGATCTCGAGGTTTGTGAGTTCGAGCCCCACATTGGGCTCTGGGCTGACAGCCTGGAGCCTGGAGCCTGCTTTGGATTCTGTGTCTCCCTCCCTCTCTCCCACTTCCCTGCTCGCACTGTTTCTCTCTCTCACTCAAAAATAAACATTAAAAATTTTTTTAAAAATTTAAAAATTTTAAGGTTCTAAAATGAAAATATAAAAACACTCAATGCAGTTACTCATTGGAACACCTGGGCTGTGTGTGAATGTGCTTTTCCAACTTCTCTGCTTTTTCTGGTTTTTCTAGGGAAAAGTTAACATCGGAACAGAGGTGTAAGGGTAAAACACATGCTGGATTTTGAAGACTTGACACAGAAAAAAAGAATATAAAATGTCTCATTAATGATATTTTTACACTGGTTACAGACATTGAAATCATAATATCATAGATATACTGGCTTAATTAAAGCACGTCGTTGAAATTAATTCTACCTGTTTCTTTTTACTATGTATGTATGTATGTATTTATTCATTCAGGGAGTGCGTGTGCAAGCGGGGGAGGGGCAGAGAGGGAGACAGAGGATCCCAGAGAGCCCAATGCGGGGCTCCAACTCATGAACCGTGAGATCGTGACCTGAGCTGAAGTCAGATGCTTAACCGACTGAGCCACCCGGGTGCCCCTCTTCATACTTTTTAAGAGGGGTTTCTGGCAAATTTAAAACTATACATGGCTTACAGTACACTTCTGTTGGACGGTGCTGCTCTAGAGCAGCTCCTGGCATCACGTAGGGTCTCAAAAATATTTCTAGAGATGAGGTCTGTGTGAATAAAACACTCTTCCCAGGGAGACTTTTGGCTGCCTTGATCCAGGCTGGGTGTCTGAACCCGTGTCCCCTGCCTGGATTCTCATCAGCGGCTGGTGTGGGGGGAAGCTTCATGAAGGCAGTAAGGGCCCTTCTGGCCCTTGAGTCTGGCACGTCACGAAGGCTCAGGAAACAGTCGGTGAACAGATAGTTAGGAAGACCAGCCAGTCAGTGGGAACAGCCCAAACGAAGGCCTGGTGGGTGGGATGGCGGCCTCCTGGCGGGGCTGGGCTTACCTTCTGTTTGTCGAGGATCTTCATGGCAAAGTGGTTCCCGGTCTCCTTGTGCTTTACCAGCATCACCCGCCCAAAGGAGCCCGTGCCGAGGGTCTTGATTCGTTCAAACTGATCCAAATGGGCTGTATTCTGTGGGCAGAGAAGTTGGGAGGGTCAGGGACCCCCCCCCCCACCCAAGTGGCCTGCAAGGTCAAGGTCTGGGGCATCCTCTCTGCCACCAGCAGAGGGGGCCCTGGGGGGTGGGTGGCATGTGATGGGGGTGAGGACAGGGGGCGGAAAAACAAGATGGCGAAGACACATTCCTTAAGGCTGGTGGCAGGGGCCAGATCCGGCCCTGGCCTGGGGCCCAGGAACTGCTGGCAGCTGCGTTGGGGGGGGGGGGGGGGCAGGGGCCACCAGGTGGACGGGGGTGGTGGGGTGGGGGAGCCTGGCAGTGGGTGATTGGGTGCCTCCACCCAGGAGCCCCCACAGGCATCTAGGGAGCAAATGGGGGCAGGTCTGGAGCCCTCCACATGGCCCTAAAAATCCTTGCCATGTTATGGGGACACAGCTGGAGGATGGGGGGGCCATCGGCTTACTCCTTCCAGGGCTCTGCTTCAGGGGGCTT
Organism: Prionailurus bengalensis; assembly: GCF_016509475.1. Classification (NCBI taxonomy): domain Eukaryota; kingdom Metazoa; phylum Chordata; class Mammalia; order Carnivora; family Felidae; genus Prionailurus; species Prionailurus bengalensis. Next base: position 10,005,034 of record NC_057348.1, read on the forward strand.
ACCTGAGCAGGATTTTCCCATTTTTTAAGAAAATCTTCTTTGGCTTTGGCTAAGAACTCTTTCACTGAAAGGAAAAGAGAGAGAGTTAGACAGAGACTCTAACTCATCAGGGTGGGCCTAGGCTACTCCTGGGGAGATGCCCATTTGTACAAAGTGGGGTGCAGCTGTCTCAACCCAGAGACTGAACCTTTCCCGGTAGCTTCAAGTGCCCTGCTTGAGCTGGAGAATAGCTCTGGGGGGCCCTGATTTGGGCTGGGGTCTGGGACCCCTTTACTCAGGGAAGTGGGATCCAACCTCAACTTTGTGCCAAATGGGGTACAAGGTGAGTTGGGGGTTACTCTTAGGGGTACCGAGAGTTGTGCCCAGGCCAGCCCACCCCCACTCGCCCCAGTTCTGACCGACATTCCATGGCCAGGGCCGACGGCAGCCAAGATATTTATAGCCTGGGGATTTGGCTGCTCCTCTAGCCCCTTCTCTGGGGAGGCCGGGCCTTGGGTGGAGGCCTCCGGGGCTCGGGTAGCAGGCGCCTTGGGGGGCTCAGCTGTTGCCTTGGCCCCCAGCTGGCCCCAGTCCTGCCTGTGCCAGTCCAGGGGCCCTTCCTTGCTGCGGAGCTGGTTCAAGGGGAGCCTTACCCAATACCCACACTCATGGGCCCTTCAGCACCCCAAGGCGAATATCACCATCTGGCTAATGTTGAAGGCCTCCTGGATCTGCTGCTTTGTCTCCACTGTCTCATTTGGCTTACCTACCAACTTTCCTTTTATCCATTCTTGCCATTTAACACCCTAGGAAACCGAGGCTTGAAAACAGGCATTCTCGTCAAGGCTGAGAAGGAGCCCAGCAAAGCACTTAAGGGCCAGGACTCTGGGACAAGATCAAGTTCAAATCCCAGCCTGGTCTCTGATGAGCTGTGCAACCCTAGACAACTGACCTTACCTCTCTGGGCCTCAGTTTTTCTCATCTGTAAAATAGGGACAATAATAGTAATGACACGGCCGGGGGTTTTAAGGACTGAATGAGCTAATCTTGGCAAAGGGGGTTGGATAGTGGCTGGGATGGGGTTTAGTGCCATATAAATGGCAACTATCATTTTGCTTTTAAGTATTTTCAAAAATTGAAGTATGGGGCATCTGGGTGGCTCAGTTGGTTAAATATCTGACTTCGGCTCAGGTCATGACCTCACGGTTCATGAGTTGGAGTCCAGCATCGGGCTCTGTGCTGACAGTTTAGAGCCTGGAGCCTGTTTCGGATTCTGTGTCTCCCCCTCTCTCTCTGCCCCTCCCCCACTCACGCTCTGTCTCTCTCTCAAAAAAATAAACATTAAAAAAAAATCGAGGTATAAAACACAGAGGGTGCATTGACTGTTCAGACTTTAAGTGTACAGTCTGATGAATTCTTTTTTATTAACAAAATTTTTTTTTAATGTTTATTTATTTTTGAGAGAGAAAGACAGAGGGCGAGCAGGGGCAGAGAGAGAGGGAGGCACAGAATCCGAAGCAGGCTCCGGGCTCCGAGCTGTCAGCACAGAGCCTAACGTGGGGCTCCAACTCATGAACTGTGAGATCATGACCTGAGCCGAAGTCGGACGCTCAACCGACTAAGCCACCCAGGCGCCCCTAGTCTGATGGATTCTTACAGTACAGGCCTGTCCTTGTAACCACCAGCTGGGGCCAGGCTCGCTGCTGTTCAGGGACCCTTCCTGTGTGCCAGTGCTGGGCTGAATGCTTTCTATGCTTGATTCCTGCCCTAATGGGTCAGACCTGCTACCACTCTCACTGCACTTGTTAAGACTGACCAGGCCTGAGGTTGCCTGCCGGACCTCACTGCCCACAAGTTTAACCCTGGTGGCAGTTCACCAGGGTGGCCCACAGAGTGGTCTTCCGCCCCCTGCTGTTCTTGTGGCGACTGCCACCCAAGGGGTCCTGCACATGTGCACTCTGGCCTTGCCTGTCATCTGCCCGGACTACGCATACACCATGCCAGGAATCCCACACAGCCTCATGGGTGGCCACCACTCCCACTGTCCCCAAGAACCCCTCAGAGTTTAGAGAGAAGGGCCTTCCACGGGGCTACAAGAGCGGCAGATGGAGAGACTGTTGGCTAGGAAAGCCCTAAAGTGAGTGACTGGGCAGACAGGGGCAGTCAAGGAATGGCCAGGAGTTCTAGGCCGGTACTTGGCTGGGCCACCAACATCCTGAGACCTGGGGGCTGCACCAAATCTAATGCTTTCACTAGCAGGATCTTTTTTGACACACAGCACCCTCCTTGGCAACCTCCAAACACATGCCCTGAATTCTCGATGAAGGTTGGGGGAGAGGGTACCCTCTTGGGATTTTACCTCTGCCGACCCAAGAGAGCAAAGAAAGGGGTGTGGAAAGAATCCAGGAGGATGTCCGGTCCTGCTTCCCTCTTTGCTCTCGGCCATCCCTGAGAACTGCTACATTCTGCTTTTTCCTGTCTCAGTGGGCCTGCGCTTCTGGCTGTCCGCTGGTACCCCACTGAGGGGCTCCGTGGGTGCCTTGGTCCTAGTACAGGTCTTCTCTGGACTCTCAAAGGATAAAAGGGCCAAGACTGTGTCCCTTCTGGTGCCATTGGCTTGCCAGATTTGGGCACAGTGGTGGGGGAGGGGGACAGTGCCAGAAGGACTGGACAGATAAAGAGGGATCATGATGGGAGGGAACCCCAGCCTGGAGTCCCCATACTCACCTCTGCTTCCTACCTCTTCCAGCAGAGGGTGCAATGGGAAGGGTGGAGAGGGATAGAGTGAGCTGGGACCCATCTGCCCCTGGCCAGGGGGGCTCAGGGTGCTGGCCGCGCCTTAGGTGCCCAGAAGGCGTGGTGCAGGTAGCCCAGGAAACGGACAGTCAGGTGGGCCCAGAGGAGCAGCTGTAGCCACAGCTGGAAGGTCGTCTCCGAGTCACTGCCCTGGCCACTGCCTGACCCTGTATCCATCCCAGGCTGCCCTAGGCTCTCCCTGGAATCTTCCCTCTGCAGGGAAACCAGGAATACGCAGAGCCTCTGAGCTGGCTTCCTCTGGAGGGCCTCGGGGGACCGGGGAGGAGGAGCTGGTTGCCAGGGAAGCATTTAAAGGTACCTGCTCCTGGCCGGCCAAGGTTTGCAAAGGCCCTCCTTGGCAGAAGGCAGTGGGAAGATTGTCCTGAGGGTGTCCCTTCTGGCTGGCCTGGCTGCCCCAGGGGTGGAGTGCTAAAGCTAACTTCCTGTTCCAGAGACTTCACTGCTCCCAAGATGCCAGGTCCTGACTTCCTCAGTGGGTGCTGAACTACCCAGAGGATGGCACCGGATGTGCCCAGGGCAGTGCCCACTGGGCAGAGGGGAAGGAGTTAAGGTTCAGGCCCAGGCAGCAGCAAGGGGCTCCCTGGGGGCCAAAGAGGCCCCAGAGCCCCGTTAATTAGCTGAAAGAGCCGCTGGAGAGAAAGGCAGGGGGGGGGGGGGAGCAGGGGGGGGAATGGCCAAGGGCTACCCTAGCTCCTTCCCCAAGTCCTTTTTGAACCGGGAGCCTCCAGATCCTGGTACCCCAAGAGAAAAGTGGGTACATCTGGATTCATCCTACTTCTATGTAGGGGCAGAGAGGGGACCGATATCGCAGGATGTCCTTGGCCTCTGTCAAACCTTGCCCTGAGCTTGGCTCTGCTTTCAGCCACGAAAGTCCAACCGGAAACGAAAGGCTAAACCTAGGGGTGGGGGAGGGGGAGGCAGCCTTGACCACCTTCCTCCTTCTTTCCAGGTCCCCCAAAAAGTGGAGGGTCAGTGGCAGCTTCCCTGAAAGTGCCCAGCACCGCTGGCCCCTGCTGACAACAGGAAGTGGCAGAGAAGGGAAACCCAGCCAGCTCCTGGCTTATGAAACCACCCCACTGCTATGTCTCCTATGGGGGATGGGGGGTGGTTGCCAGCCTCCACTCTGGTCTGGATTCGATTTGGGCTAACAGACAGAACCCCAGACACCCTTCAAAAAGCCAGGGCCACAGCATGAGGAGGAAGCCCAGCCTCAGAACCCCCCTCAGCAGATAGCAATCTCAGCACACTTTGCCCTCTGAAACCTGTTTGTCCTGGGAATTCTGGGACAAGGATGCCCAGCCTGGGTTGGGGCCCCTACTTTGGGCTGGCTGATTCCTCTAATCTAGCTTGGATCCCCTGCTCTGGGCTAGACCCCGACAATGGACTGGACCAACTCCTATTCTGAACTAGATCCCTATTGTGGACTGGATCACCCCCAGTCAGATGGACCCCCATTCTGTACTCAACCATCATCCATTAAGACCTGGACTCCACCGCTGAATTGAACCAACACCCATTCTGAGCTTGACCCAACACTGGGCTGGACCACTCTACTGCCTCAGTCTGAGCTGGACTCCTACTCTGGGTGGACCATCTCCCCTTGTCTGAACTACCCACACCTCTGGTCTTCCCCAGGCCCCCAAGGCCAGGGTTGTTAGTAAGGGAGGGGTTTCCAGGGCCAGCCAGGGGTCCACAAACTCTTCCTTGCCACCTGTTCCCTAAACCCCACTGCAGCCCTTCCCTGGCTTGAGGGGCAGACAGTGCCTGGGAAGTTGCTATGGCAACAGGGCTCATCCTCACCATCGTTGGGGTTGGAAGCCATCATTCAGTCTGCCTCTCAGGGCACCAAGACTACGGTGGCTGGGAAGGCTCATGAGACCTGCTGTACCAGCTTGGTTACCCATCCCCAATGCCCTATCTATAAGGGGGAGGCAGGGAGTTTGGGGGGTGGTGGCAGGAAGAGAAACCTAACTTAGGGACCAATGGGTGCAGGGGAGGGACAGATAGGGCCCTCCAGCTTCTGTAGGCCTTCCTGGCTGAGGAAAAAGCTGCCTTGACAGGACCCTCTTGGGCACCCGTACAACTGCCGGTGCACAGGTGTTTGCCTCTCAGACAGACTTCTGAAGGATGTTACAGGGCCCCAATTCTTCCCAGCCAGGGACCTCTTGGGGACACTTCTCAGAGAGCCTGGATTTGCTTGTCCCTGGGACCTGGAGGGGTATCTGGGGGCTCCCTCTCACCAGCCCTGCCCCTTCTCCTGTGGGCCAGCTCCCAGGGGTGCCTACGGCCAGTGCCAGCCAAGGCCTGAGCTCCACTTGGCCGCCTGTCCCTGGGCCTCTTGGGACCACTGACTTCTCTCAGTTCTCCAGCTTGCTCAGACCCCTGGGCTTGCTCTTCTACGCTCTCTTAGCATCTTACTCAGGCCCCTGCCAATGGCTTTGGCATCTTTGTGTACAGATTTCCCCCGCCCCATCCCAGGGCTTGTTCTAGATCCCTGCCCTCCTGGGAGGAAGCTGACACTATCCTGCCCTGCCGTGGAGACAGCAGCACGGGGGGCTGCAGGATGCCTAAGTGGTGCCTACTGTGGCTTGGGCATTTTCCTTCCCCAGGTCAGGCTGGCAGCTGACAGATGAAATTCAGGTGCCCCCTGCAGGCTGGCCTGGCTACTGCCCCCGCCCCCGCCGGCACCCCACCATAGTTACCGGAGGGCAAATTTTGTCTAATTCCATCCTTTTGGAATCAGAGCCTCGGAGCAAAAAGGGGCTTCCTCTCTCACCTTATTTCCTTCTCTGAGAGCCCCTGCAAGTCTCTGGAAGGAAGTACAGCTTGCGGCATTTCCCAAAGTGTGACCAGGGTCCCATTGGTAGGGCATAAAATCGTTTTTGAGATGTTTCGTTTTTCCAGTTACGTTATGTTTTAATGTGTATCACAGAGACTAGAACTGGCACAGCGGTCTCATGATTTCATTTATATGATTGCCTAGGACAGATCAAAGTTTGCATCTGAATGAAAGTGGCTCAAAACTTCATTATTTTCAACTAAGAAAATATAAGTGAAGAGAGTAAAAATCAGGGAGGCACCTTGAGAATATCTGGGTTGGGAAATTCTGGGGTCCAGGAAGCTGGCTGCTAAGTGGATCTGGATGTGAATCCTGCCTCTTTGACATCATCCGTGTCAAACTCGGCGTGTTTGGAAAATTCAGATAAAACTACTATAAAAATCACTCAAGCGGACGGATCTATGGAGACCATTTAGCCTGGCACATCCTAGATGCCCAACAAATAGGAGCTCTATTTCATTGTGACAGTCCACTCCTGGGTGTCTAGCCCGCGCTCTGGGAGAATTAGCGGTTCCTTCCAGAGCCTCTGATCTTTTTCTCGGGGCAGGGGAGATACTTTTCCCTGGGTGGCTTCCTGCCCCACACTGCATGTGTTTGATACGCCTTGAAAGTTTTCCAGGACTATGTCATCTCCCCAACTTTCAACTGAGCTACTGCAATATATCGCTTGCCTGCCTCTACCTTCTACCTCCCAGCCAGCCTCACCTGCTGGGGGCCCAGCCCCTCCCCCTCTGCCTAGTCCCCTCCGAGCTCATGCCCAGACCTTTTTTGGTCACTACCCACCTGCTCTTCTGTCATCAAGCGCTCAGCTACAGGCACTTGCCTCCCTGTCCCCCGCCCATTGGTGACATGTCAGGCCTTCTCATGGCTGCTTGGTGATTCTGAGTTCTGCCATTTGAATCCGTGTGGAAATAAAGTTCCCTGGGTTTCATGCCTGGATCCTTCTGGGAGGGGGTATTCAAAGGACTCAGATGCAGGGGTCTGAGACCGGAAATTGGGAAGGGTGTATTTGGACATGGCCTCTCTTTTCAACTCTGACTATTTCTGGGTAACTGGAAGGGGACCCTAGCTAAGCGCTAGATATCGGTCTGGAGTGATGACATTTTAAGAGTTGGAGGAACTGAGGAAGGGGCTTGAGGCCATTTCTGAAGGCATTTCCAGAATGCATTCAAAATACATACAGAATCTCTCTGGGACAAAAAGGCCAACATAATTTGGGGGCTGAGGGAGAAACAGACTTCTCTCTGGCTGAGCCCCGGGAATGATCAGAATCTATTTGTCCCTTGGCAAAGCAAGTCATTAGATATCACTCACTACTCTCCCCACTGTCAAGCCTCAAGTCCCCTTTCTCACCATCCCAGCTCAAGCTGAATGAGCCCTGCTAAACCCAGGCACTTCATACCCCACTTTTCATCCTGAGCCAGGAGCGGGTGAAGAAGTCCTGGGAACTGGGTGAATGACAGCGCCTCACTTGTGAAACAACCATTTATTTAGGGGCACTCCAAGAAGTCTAGAGCTCACGGCACACCAGGAGATAGGAAGGGGCTTTGCTGCTGCCCCCCTACCCCCAACCCAGGAAAGAAGATGCAATGACTCCCAGCAAGATGGGCCCAACTTGGCTTTGGAAGCACTGAAGCAGTTCTCTAGGTTCACAAACAGTCTGCTACCCCAGCAAGGGACAGACGTTTGCTTGGAGGAGGGAACACAAGCAGAGAGGCAGAGTGACAGGATGAGAGAGGGGCAGAGGGACCCAGAAAGATCCTGTCCCCCATGCCAAGTGACACACAAGGGAAAAACAATGCTGGAGGTGGCTCTGGGAAATGCTTAAGGGGGGCAGAGTGGGTTTGGAGGGGGGCTGTGATAAGGTGAAAAGGGGAAGGGCAGGAGAAAGATGGCGGGGGCTGGAGGGGGGAGGGGTGTGGTCAATAAGTGGCCAAGGTCCCTGCGGGGTGGAGGCAGACCCCACAGCACTCCCAAACTGGCAGAAGCCTTGGTCAGGGTCTGGTAGTGGGTCCCATCAGTGGGAGAGGTGAGTGAGGAAGTGGAGGGATTAGAATCTGGGAAGAGGGGCCTGGAAAGGAGGGGGTGGGGTGGTGACAGGGCCCCATGTGGGGCCCCAGCGGTCATACGTGCCTTGGTTGGCAGTGACAGCTGGGTGGGGGGGGGCACAGTCTTTGCGGTGGGGGGTGGCCTTTGGCAAAGAGGCCCATTCGGGGGTCTTATGCGGGCTCTGGGCCCCAACCTTGGACAGGCAGGGAGAAGGGGTGCTGGGGGATGAGCAGAGAGAAATGGGGGGGGGGCGTAGGAGGAGGGGCCAGGCGGTGATGGACAGGGTGGGGGCTGGCAGCGCGAGGCCGGGATCGGGGTCATGGCCCGGGCACTCACCGCTCTCCTGCTCGCTGCCCTTCTTGGCGGCTGCGGCGTTGCCCATCGCGGCGACGGCGGCCGGGGCCGGTCCCGGAGCTGCGGCGCGGCGGGTGCTGGCGGCGGCCGGCGGCCCCGGAGCGCGCTGGGCGGCGGCGGCGGCCCCTCGGGTTGGCTGCGCTGGCTGCGGCGCCGCGACCCCCGCCCAGCCCCTGCTTCCCGCGTCTCTCCGCGCCCGCCCGCCCGGGAACCTCAGCCCAAGTCCGCTGCTGCTGTCCGTGACGCCCCCGCAGCCCTCCGCTCATTGGCCTAGGCCGCCCTGAGTGACGGCGCCGCGCCGCTGCCCATTGGCCCTACACGACCCCCCCGAGCCTCCATAGGCCCTCGGCCCCGTGACGCGCTCCGCGGACGCCCCACCACTCGCGAGCTTGCGAGGCCTCGGCTGGGCGGGCCGGCGCACCTGATTGGCTAAGGTTCCCGACAGGGCCCTTGGCCAGCCCACCAAGGCCGCCAATTGGCGGAGGCGAGCCGTCCGGCAAACCCCCCGCAGAACGTTCAGTGTCAATCCCGGGGTGAGAGGGCGGGGCGGAGATGCAGCCTACTGCCCGGGCCGGCCGGGCGGGGCGGCAGAGGCTGGCGGGCAGCCGCGCCGCGCTCCAGGCCCAGGAGGCGGTCCAGGCGAGCGCCCGCCTGGCCTCGTACGCGCCGCAGTCCCCCGCCTCCGCTCAGTGCGGCAGCGGCCGCCGGCCAGCCGAGGTTGGCGCCAGGGCCTCCCCCCACCCTCTCGGCGCAGCCTCTGTCCACCTGCCAGCGGGGGAGGGGTGCGGCGGGCGCCTCGGGTCAGAGGTCGCCGGGCCGCAGGCAGTCGTCATTCATAAGGCCTGGCACAGGATATCAGGGTCCAGGCCGAGGAGCCTTCTGGGTCTCCCCCAGCCACAGCCAGATCTTCAGGAGGATGCTGGGCCCCGGGAACAGGGGATGGTTGGAAGGGGGCTCTGTGTCTATCCCTTTGCTGGGCATCTACCCTGGGTTTGTGTGCGTCAGTAGTAAGAGCTGGCACTCGTTAAATAAATTACTTTTCACCACACTCCTATCACGGAGGTACTATTAGCATCACTCCCATTTTACAGATGAGGAGTCTGGGGCATAGCCAAGGCTGAGGATTCCTTTTGTCCCAGAACAATAAAGATGACCATTTTTCTGGGTGCCCTTTTAAAACACAGCCTGAGGTCAGTTTCTCTCTGCCACACTACTGACATTTGGGGCAGGGTCATACTTTGTTGGGGAAGGGGGCTGTCTTGCGCACTGAAGGTTTAAAGGCATCCTGTCTCTACCCACTGGATGCCAGTAGAAGCCCCCCCCGCCCCCCCCCGCAACCATCTCCAGACATTGTTAAATTGTCCCTGCTTGAGAAACACTGCAGAAGACCCAAACAGAAGGTGCCAAGAGGGGAGGGGGGCTGGATGAGCCAGCTATCTTGACTCAGAGGGCTAGCTAGTCTCAGGTCTACGAGCCAATTTGCTGTCCTGCCTATAGGCTTCTACAACCTGCACCCTATCCAATAGTTGTCTGCACCCATGTTCCTAGGTCCACCAGTTTCCGGGAGGTAAGTGTCTGGGCACTTCTGTAAATTATGGGGAAATGGCTCACCAGCCAGACAAGTCTGCCCTGGGCTGTGGGGTTACAAAGTAAAGTAAAATTTAATATGTTGCTGTGTGTGTCCTTGGAGCATGATGTTAACTTCTTCCTGTGGGTCAAGGGCAAAGTCTAAAAAATCACTGGTTATGCTCTATCCGGAACAGCTGGGTTGCTTAACTTTTGACAATGAAAAATCCCTCCCAGTCTGGAGTACAGTTAGGTAACCAATTAAGACTAGGGTAAGAAGCTAAGCAAGGGAACACGGGACAGTCAACCCACTGTCTGGGGCAAGAGCCCCCCTCAGCATGTCACGAGGAGAGATGGACAAGAGATGGTCAGCCCACCTAAGACAAAAGCAGAAACAGTCTAGATGAAGTGCTTTTTATTTTTAGACCAACCAAACATGTTTAATATAAAAACCTTTTAATACACAAACTGCAATCACAACAGCATCCACGTAGCAGCGAGAGGGCCGGGCGTGGCAGGGGCAGCATGGCAGGAGGAGAGGTTTCCAGAGTCCCTACTGTTTCCTGTGCCTGTAGTCTGTCTGTGGCCTGAGAGCATGAGGTCTTTGCAGAGGGGCCCGATGCCGACACCGAGATGGACAGAGGACAGCGGACTCCTCCAACATGCCATCCTCCCACTGTGACAGCCTCCAGGGAAAGCCGGATCCAGTTAGGAGATGACAGGAAGGTGGCTGTGACTGAGAGTTGGACCATCATTCCTCAGCATCCTGCTGAGCACAGCTTTGGGAACAGAGGTTTTCCAGAGGCTGTTGGATTGAAAAGACCTAAAAACTGTCCTGGAAGGACAGAAATTATGTCCAAGTCCACCTTCTAACCAAGATTTCTTGCCTGTGACTCCAAAAAGCTGGGTGGATCAGCTCAGATGTTTGGAAAGGGACAGGAATGACAGCCTTTGTCTCAATAGTGCTGGAGCCTTGCCAGACATTGACCAAGAAAGTCTCAAGGCAGGGCAGGGAGGTCTGTGGGAAGAATTTTGGGTCAGTGGTATTCACAGGACCATGGTGGCACAAAGGCCTGCAGGTGGAATTTATAGTGTGTGTGGAAAGGAGAAAAGACACAAGTCACAAAGAATTAAAAACTGAAGTACCCACTTCTTACAGGCCTGGGCACTAGAGGTCAGATGATCCTCCTGGGTCAGGGTTGGGAGAGACCCGAGGCCCGCTCCTTCCTCAGAGCCATGTCTGCCTAGCTTGGTGTATTTGATGGCCCCAGAGTCCTCCAGATGGCCTCCATGGGACTGTCTGGGAGGCCCGCCTGCCCCCTCCAGATGCTCTAGGAGACTGGCCACAATCCCAGCTGGGCCCAGGTTGGGCCTGGATCCCTGCAGCTAGATGCAGTCCATGGAATTCTCGGGGAGGAGGCCAGGAATGCAGCCAGGGAGACCCAAGCCCTTGATGGGAGCACAGCTGAGGGGGAGGCCACAGCCCAGGGCAGGGTCCTGGTTCTCTATGGCTTCTAGACTGTCCATGTTGTTGTCCCAGTTGATGTGGAAGCGGGTCACGCGGGGGTTCGAGGCCAAGATGTTCCTCTGGAGCTGGGGCAGAAAGAGGAATGTCAACCCTTGTCGGCATGCCCTCTCATTACTCCCACAGAGCCGGGGCCCCCCAAACCCCTGCCCCAAAGTTAGGAAGAACAGATCTCACTTATTCCATCTCCATCAACAACTACATGTAGAACTCCAGGGAGCGTCTGTGTACCATGACTTAGGGCTGGGACCTATCTAATCTTGATTCTGCGAGGGGTGCTTCTGAGAAACAAAAGACCTTTCTCTCTCCAGTTCTAGTCTGGAGCTGCAAGATCTGAGGATGGCTTGAAAACCTTCAGAAGTGACCTTGGCTCCCAGTTCCAATGAGTCAACTCCCCCAGGTGCAAAGGAGCCAGCCTGTCTGAAGCAGGAAGTGCAGAGACAAGCCCCACCTGAGAGAAGTCTGGCTTCAGGGGTGGGTTCTCCCGCAGCTCGGGATTGGGGTATTCGTTGTTGACATAGTAGCCCACACGGATGAACTCCTGTCCGTGGTACGTGCAGGTGATGAGGACCACGGTCACACCCACGGCATCGGTCTCGGGGATGAGGGATGGGTTGGGGGCGTCAGCCTAGAGGAAACACATCCTGGGCCTTAGTACTGACTGCACAGCCACACCTCAACCAGGAATACAACGATTTTCAAGCAACACATATTTTACTGAGCCAAAGTATGGTCTCTGCCAACGGGAGTTTTTAATCGAGTGGGGAAGACAGAATCAATCCCGCAAATGCCTGTAAAATGCTCAGTGTGACAAGTGCCACAAAGAAGGAAGTGGTGCTGAGGAGTGTAGTGAGCAGGGGGGGAGGGCAGCATAAGATAAGGCTGAACAGGTGGGCAGGTTGGTACCAGGCCACCCAGGGCCTTTTGGGCCAGTTAAAGGCTCAGGAAAGACCAAGAATGTTTAGCAGGAGATAAGGGGTCTGTGAAGAAGACTGGCAGGGGTGCCTGGGTGGCTCAGCTGGTTAAGGGTCTGACTTGAGCTCAGGTCATGATCTCATGGTTCCTGAGTTCAAGCCCTGTGTCGGGCCCCTTCCCTGCTTATGCTCGCTCTTACAGAAATTAAAACTTAAAAAAAATTTTTTTTCAAAATTGAGTCAACTCTCAGGGCGCCTGGTGGCTCAGTCTGTTAGTTGGTTAGGCGTCCAACTTCGGCTCAGGTCATGATCTCAGTCCATGGGTTTGAGCCCTGCATAGGGCTGTGCTGACAGCTCAGAGCCTGGAGCGTGCTTCGGATTCTGTGTCTCTGCCTCTGCCCCTCCCCTGCGTGTGCTGTCTCTCTCTCTCAAAAATAAACATTAAAAAAAAAAAAAAAAAGAGTGGCAGTGTGGGACACTGACAAGAGGACGGCCGGCTGCTGTTAGAGCAGGGATACTGGGCAGGAGGTTACAGCAGTCATCCTGGAGCAGGGACAAACTTAAACCAGGAAGTAGAGGACAGACGTGGACAGATTTGGGGTGTGTTGTTATGGACAGGAGCAGCTGTGTAACGGGTGCAAAATGAAACCAATATAACCAAATGAAACATGGGGTCCCTTGTTCACAAGTTAGTAAGTTTCAGCCAGCGACAGCAGAACATTGTGCCGGGTGCAAGGCCCCTTGTGGCTGCATGGGCCGAATGCTCGGGACGCCAGCCCTGCCTGTGGAGTGGAGTAGGTGGGCTCACTAGGGCCTGGATACAGGTGGATGAGGTAACACCTCCTAACAGCATGAAATGGAGTTGCTTGGACTGGGGTGGGAGGAGCAGAGGGGGAGGTAGGTGAGGATTTGAGCAAAGCCTCTCAAACTTCAGGGAGCGTTAAGAATTGCCCTGTACCTGTGCTCCTGCAGCCCCTGTGGCACTGGATTAGAGTCATGTAGCAGCTATAGTGAATCTTCATTTGTGAATTCGCCTTCTTGCTAATTAGTAGTAGTTATCTGTAACCTCAAAATTGGGGTGTTTTCGTGGTCATTTGAGGACATGCACAGAGTGGGGAAAAATCTTGAGTTGTCTGATGTACGTGTTCCCAGGTGAGGTCATCATATTGTAAATGAGCATCCTTTTTGTGGTCTTTTTAATGCCATGTTTCTCACATTTTGGTGCTTTTTGTTGGTGATTTTGCAGTTTAAAATGGCCACCAGAGGTGCCTGGGTGGCTCAGTTGGTTGAGCGTCCAACTTCAGCTCAGACCATGATCTCACGGTTCGTGAGTTCAAGCCCCACGTCGGCTCACTGCTGTCAGTGTGAGGCCTGCTTTGGATCCTCTGTCCCCCTCCTTCTCCGCCTCTCCCCCACTCACGTGCGTGCGTGTCTCTCTCTCTCTCAAAAATAAACAAACATTAAAAAAAAAAAAAAAAAAAAAAAAAAGGCCACCGGGGTGCCTAGGTGGCAGTTGGTTAAGTGTCCGACTTTGGCTCAGGTCATGATCTCACGGTTAGTGAGTTCGAGCCCCACGTCAGGCTCTGTGCTGACAGTGTGGAGCCGTGGAGTGTGGAGCCTGCTGCTTCAGATTCTGTGTCTCCCTCTCTCTCTGCCCCTCCCCCCTCTCACTGTCTCTGTCTCAAAAATAAACATTAAAAAAAAAAAAAAAAAAAAGGCCACCAAGCATAGTGCTTACTACTGTCTAGGGTCCCTAAGGGCAAGAAGGTGATGATGTGCCTTATGGAGAAAATACGTGTGTTAGATAAGCTTTTTTCAGGCATGAGTTACAGTGCTGTTGGCCAGGAGGTCAATGGGAATGAACCAACAATAATACTAAATAAAGGGTCTTTAAACAAACACACATAAAACAAGCTTACATATTTACTGGTTGACAAAAATAGGACTTGTTAGGAACCTAATCCGTATTTCTTCCAGGGGCAATGGTTCAGTATTCGTTAATTCAGGATGTACAGCGACCTTCTGGAGCATAACTCCCGTGAATAAGGAGAATCGACTGTGATCAGTGGCTCATGGTGACAACGATGACACAGAGGTGGAGGAAAGGGAAACGTGTGAAGTACTTCTGAGAGGTCAGAGTTCTTGAAAGCAAGAGCCAGAATTCTGAACCTGAACCACTGAACCACACCGTGTGCTTTTGGACAGAAGAGGATAATTCTAGGTGCCAAAGCCTCAGGCCTTGTCTCTCTTACCTGAAAGATGAACATGTGTCTCCCTGCTGGAACAGGCCCAACCAGCACAGAGTCTAGGATTTGATCAAACTCCTCACTCTCCGCTGAGCCAACATAAATGATCTTCCACTCTAGGTCTGTAAGGATATGAGGTGTTAGGGACTTGAAATAGCTGGGGAGCACGAAGGCAGGGGAAGGGTCTTCTCGAGTTTTGGACAGATCCTTAATATACTGGAAGAGTTTTACTCTCAAGACCACCTGGCATCTCCTGGGCACTAAGTGCTGGGCACCACTGTCCTGTACACTGGAAGGGGCACGAGCCTCTAATTCTAGGGGGGAAATTTCTCCTGTGAGCCTAGCTTTGCCAAGCGACCTCGACTCTGCACCTCTGGGGGAACTCGGGGATCTCAGAGCCTGAGGGTGAACCGTATGGCAGAGGTTGAATTAGGCGCCACGTGACAGAGGCGTGCTGAGGGAACAGCAGGGAATTGGGCCATTTCAGGGCTCTGCCCACTGGGTGCTGGGATAGGAAGCAGCATCCTCTTTCACACACAGGGACCGGTGCCACCGAACTGAATAGATCCCTCGACAACTGGGGCATGGCAGCAGATTCCGATCCAGCAGGAGAGCCAGACAGCAGGAGGGGGAAGACGAGGCCACTGGGGGAGCCAGCCAGTCCCCAGGTCTTCCAGATCAGGCACCAACTCATGCCGGCTCTTAGACCCTTGGGTGACAGTGACTCAGTCAACAAATGTGGCACCAAAAGATGATCCTCCGAACCCCAGCTCTTTCATCCCATCCAGTGGGGGGATCTCATCCCTGAGTATGTTCTAGCAAGGTGAAAGGAAAAGTGCTGAAGGAGAGACCCGGCCCATCAAGCGCCGGAAATCCCTGGTCACCGCTGCCTCTTGCAGGAGGTCCAAGTGTATCAGGGGCAAGGTCACGCTAGTACACGGAGGCTTGGCAGGAGACCTGAAACTTATTTTGGGTTCTTTGAAATTACACAACCCACAGCTCCAGCAGCCAGGGGCGGGGCGGGGGGAAGTTTCACAGGAAGTAAACTGTTGTTGAAGTTGCCCTGTTTCTTGGTCCAGTGTCCCACAAGAGCATCCAACTTTGGAAACACAGCTATGCGGGGCCACAACTACGGAGGTTTGACACCTGAGCCCCAAGCTCTTCCTTGATACACTGACTTTCTGTCGCTTTGCAGTTTTACCCAGGCCCTCTACTCAGGAAAAAGGAGCCTGAAGGAGAGCAGGCCCCGCGAAGGCCACAGGCACCTGATGTCCAACACCACTGGCAAAACCTAAACAGCGACCGGAGTGGGTGCTGACCAGAAGAGAAAGCATGCTGTGCTGGCAGCCAGGCAAACGGGCCGCAACGGCTCCCTCAATGCGGGCCGTTAAGAAATCAGAGAATTAACAGAAGGCCATAGTGAAATATTGACTCGAGGGTTAGAGGAGCTGCTGAAGTCATCCATGGAAGATAGCAGATGATTGAGATAAAGGCCTACAAATTGGATCACCTTAAACTTGCCAGTGTTTTAAACAGAAGCATTCCTAGGTGGCTTCATTTTGGAATATAACCATTCTTTAGAATTAGATGTGGGACGTCAATCACCAACACAGCACAAACTCATTCCTCTGGAATACAGGACTCAATTGTACCTATGAAACATGGTGCACCTAACTTTTTAGGCAACTTCAAGGGTAACTTGACAATATTCAATTTTGTCTTCACGCTCTAACTTTACAACCGAACACCTGACAACATGCTCCTCCACTATATATGAAAACAAAACCAAAACCAACAACCTGATTAAAGCCATGCAAAAAACTATCGTTAGTTGAACTAGCTGGAGAATGTTTCCTGCCTTAAAACACAACACAACACAGAAACCGCCCATGTAGGAGGCTTTTTTCTGTTTATCACTTTGCCGTTTTTCATAATCATATAGACGAACCCTGATCTGACCACGGTGACAGCTGTGGGTCAGAACATCTGCTTCCATGACTTATTCAAACAGCAGCTGTTGAATTTCTCCATGAAACAGAGGAAAAACACACGTAATGTATTAAACGTGGACCTATGCCTTGGAAGCATCTATTTCCAGTTGCTGAGGAGAAAAAAGAACCAAAGGGGCCCAGGGCCCTTGGGAAACACGGTCAGCCAATGACTGGGGGTTGGGTCTTTTGTCAGGTCTTCAGTTGCCAGTGTCAAGGTGACAGGACTGAGATTTCTCCAGAATCTGAGAGACTCCTAAAGCCAGGCCCCCTCCATCTGTTTGGGAGTCAGGAAACGGATTCTCTCTGCTCCATGGGAAGAAGTCCAGGAAGAGGCAGAGAGCAGGTTGGCAGGTCAGAGTCATGGATAGCCCTAGGGATAGAACCAGAGTCTGGATTTTCAGGCCAGAGTTTGCTTTCCAACTTGAATTTCTCTGAGCAAAAGCTTTATTGTCTGGGTGTAATTAGTAATAGCACTCTCCTCATTCTCTTTTGAGAGTGTCCTGGTGTGAAAATAAATTCTACGCTCAGTTCCATTTACGTTCCATTTCTAGATGTATTTATTTATTATTATTATTTTTTTCAACATTTATTTATTTTTGGGACAGAGAGAGACAGAGCATGAACGGGTGAGGGGCAGAGAGAGAGGGAGACACAGAATCGGAAACAGGCTCCAGGCTCTGAGCCATCAGCCCAGAGCCTGACGCGGGGCTCGAACCCACGGACCGGGAGATCGTGACCTGGCTGAAGTCGGACGCTCAACCGACTGTGCCACCCAGGCGCCCCTACGTTCCATTTCTAAAATGAGGGATGCATTCTTTCTTTCCCGGGTTATAGTAAAAGCGGAGAACTCTGGACTCAGGACTCAGAGACAAACTTTAGTGTCAACACTTCTACAGACCGGCTGTGTGACCTTGGAGAAGTCATCTCATTTCTATTAAAAAACGACCAGCGGTGGACTTTTGCCTTTCCTGCTCTGAGTCTATAAACAGATTAGTAAAGTAACAGGGCAGGGGTTTTCCTAGGAATAAAACTACTAGATAATGACAATGCGACCATTTTTAAATGCAAGGAGCGCAAACAGGCTGTTTGAAACCCGATCTCCTGCCTTCTGGGAACCGTGAATCCCTTAACCTATTAGCTCCTTACATCTCCTCCTGGCTTTAAAATTAAATCTTATTCCACAGTGTCATTCTACACTTTAATTATTTATTTACACCCTGCCCTGTTCCAGAAAGGATTTAACTGGGCTTATTCTATAGTTAGTCACAAGCAGATTCCTTAATTTAAAAAGGAGAAGAACCTAGGAGAGATTGATCCATTGGCCCGGCCCAAAAGCACACATATCTCAAACCGTATCAGCCCCAAGCTAATCCAAGTGGCTGGCTTTTCCCACAAACCACCCACCTACCGCTGAGAGGTGCTAGTTAGCACACCAGGGCCTCACAGATCTCCACCTCCTCAGCGGCTGTTTCTTCTCCTTTAACCACCAAGTGGAGAATTGGTCTAATGGAGTACTTCCTTCCTGAAAGTGGTGCCAAGAGTCCCTGGGCAACCTTACATTTTAGATTTTTATAGACCTTTACTTGAAAGGTCTTTCATTCTTTGTGGCTTCCGTCTTCTCATCTGTGAGATGAGAGCCATGTCCACCTTTATAACACACAGATGAATAAGTACGTCAGTGAAAGCACCCTGAAAAAGATGCACAAAAAGTTCTGACCTCTCAGCCGGTTGTTTGAAGCCAGATACCGTCATGGCTCAGCCTGGCCCACCCAACCCCCCCGAGACTAGGTCAGACCATCAAAAGTGTTGCAAGAAGCACCTCGGTAGATCAGCTGGAACCTGGTGGGCAGACAGGGGGAGCCGGCTAAGGCTTGCCTGGCTATGCCACCCCTCCAATAGGAGTGTTTATCAAAGCAGGCAGAGAGGAGGGAGGGACCGAAGCTGGGGAGACCAAGTCATCTTGAAACACTGGAGCTGGAAACCTGCCCTGCCTCCCCCGGTGGGTATCAAGAGTGGAAAACTGGGGCCTAGCTAAGGGGGTGGGAAGTCAGGTTCTAGGATGTGTGCTTTGGGGTAGAAAACAATCAGAAGGGGGTGGGGGTGGGGGTGGGGTTGTTTTAAATATCAGCAGGCTAGGGAGGGGACTGGGAGGCAAATGGGGAGATAGGGGCGAATTAGGTCTTGCCACGGGGGAAAGGGATTTCACAGGGAGAAAGGGTGATAGAGGGGCTCCGTTGCGGAAAAAGGGAGGGAGTTTGGGGAAGATAGGGGGACTGAAGGTCTCTGCAGGTTAAAGAACGGAGACTGAGGTCTCTACAGAGAAAACAGGTGCCCAGCAGGCGCTCCACAGAAAAAAAGAGGGGGGTGATGAGGTCTCCACAGGGATAACTGGAGTGACCCCGGGCAGGGGGTTGGGTTGGCCATGGGGTGTCAGGGGTAGTCTCCACAAGGAGGCTGGGGCTGAAGCGGAGGGAAAGAGGGAGATCAGGGTTGGAAGGCAGATCAGTTGTTTCACGGGGGAGGTCGGGGTCCGCCGGGGGGAGGGGGAATCTCCACACAGGCCCAGCCTCACCGTCCGCCAGGGCCTCACTGCACTCGAAGCTGATCTCGAACCGGAAGGGGCTGTGGAAAGGGCTCGGATTCTCCAGCACCGCCACGTTCAGCACAGAAACCTTGGCCATCGCCTTGCCGGGCTGCGGCAGAGGCCACAGCTGGGGCCGGGCCCGCGCCGAAGTCCTCTGTGGTCAGCCGGGTAGCGTTACCTAGAACCGCTCCCGCCTCTTCTGTCCGCGGACTGAAATGCGTATTTGGGCCGCGCGCCTCCTTCAAATAGCCGGCCCCACCCTCCGGCCAATCACCGTCAACGCTTTCCGGCAGCGCGAGCACACCCTCAGCCAACCCTGGAGCGCGGGGTCGGCGCGCGCCGAGCCTCCGCGGACCAATCCGTGGAGCTCCCTCTCCGGGATGCGCGAGGGGGGCGGAACCATTTCTTGGCTTCTTCGGGTGTCCACCGGGAACCAATCCCCAGCGTCTCCGACTTGGGTGTCTAGGGAGGGGGTGGGCGGAATCAGAGAGCGGGGCTCCTATCGGCCAATCCCGAAGGTTCCCGCACCAGCGTGGCCCGCGCTTCGCCCAGTCCTTCCGGGAGACTCATCCCGGCGGAGGGCAGCGCCGCCAACTGCCTAGCGGTGGCGCGCGGCGCTCGCCTAAGAGGGCGGGAAGGGCGGTGCCGGCGCCCGCGGTGATTGGCAGGGAGGAGAGTGGCGGGGACGCAGCAGATTCTTTGAGAGGTGATTGGCTGGATTGGTCGCGGGGGCGGGTGGAGAGGAATACTTAGCTGGGGATTCGCGGCAGAGGAGCGGAAGTTGGTTGCCGGCGTGGTTGAAGCGTGTGTAGAGGGAGAGGAGGAGCGTTTGTCGCCTTGGCGTCTGTCAGCAGGTGAGCGTTGCCGGGACCTTCTTTAAGGGGCTCCCGGCCCCTCCTCAGACCCAGCGGTGGGGGAGTCCGTTGTGAACTTTGTGAACGTTGGTCACCCCCTCCCCCACCCCCGCGAGGGAAGACGGAGAGGCGGTCGCGCGACGCGCTGGGGCTGGGGCCCCGGGATTGGGGCCTGGTTCGAGTCCCGCTCTCGCCTCCTTGAACTGCTGGGAGGTTTCAGGTGGACACCGAGCACTGTGAGTGGGAGTTGGGGTCCTGCCTTCTGCGACTCAGCTCCCGAGGCCACGTCCTCCCCCCCCCCCCCCTCCCCGCCGCTCATTGAACGGGGCGGTGAAAACTCGCTGACGCGACTTGTGACTGCATAGCGCAACTAGAAACTTCTCTCGGCCCCCACGCCAGGGTCGGACCGCTGTCGCGCCCTGCCGGCCAGACTCCCGCTTCCACCCGGTGGAAAAATAACACGAGCCGCCTTTCTCGTGTCACATTTTTTCTAGCAAGGACGTCTTAGTGGAAAAAAAAAAAAAGTTAAAAAATACAGGTGGAATGAATTTTAATGTTATCTTTAACCCATATAGCCAAGGTAGTATTTCAACAAGTGATGGGCCTAAAACATACAAATGAGATGTCTTACGTTCTTCTGCTAGGGTACTGAAGCTTCGAAGTCCCCTGTTTTAGGGTTACAACTACACTTTCATCGGAAATAGTTGGTCTGGCTTTGGGTTTCCTAAAATTGACACTTGAAAATGGAGAAGCGCGTGCCCACGCTGTCGGCAACAGGCTTAAAAGTTTTCCCTGAGCTCAATTACACACCGGTTTTTTAAATGTCAGTGTTAATTAGTTAGAATTAAGTGACGTGGAAAGTTCTATTTTTACAGCGCAGCTGGAACTGTCTCCAGGTGTTCACAAGCCCCTGTGGCAAGTGGTTCCTGTATTCCTGGACAGTGTGGGTCTGAAACCGGTTGGATCACTCTTTTTAAAAATTAAAAAAAAAAAAATAAAAATTTTTTTTCATGTTTATTTATTTTTTTTTTAATTTTTTTTCCAAATTTTTAAAATTTATTTTTGGGACAGAGAGAGACAGAGCATGAACGGGGGAGGGGCAGAGAGAGAGGGAGACACAGAATCGGAAACAGGCTCCAGGCTCTGAGCCATCAGCCCAGAGCCCGACGCGGGGCTCGAACTCACGGACCGCGAGATCGTGACCTGGCTGAAGTCGGACGCTTAACCGACTGCGCCACCCAGGCGCCCCATTTCATGTTTATTTTTGAGAGCGAGACACGGAGTGCCAGTGGGGGAGGGGCAGATGGAGAAGGAGACACAGAATCCGAAGCGGGGTCCAGACTCGGAGCTGTGGGCCCAGAGCCCGTCGCAGGGCTTGAACCCCCGAACCTGGAGATCATGACCTGAACCGAAGTGGGACTCAACCGACTGAGCCACCCGGCGCCCCTGGATCAGTCACTCTTTAAACATGAGTGTTTTTCTGCTTTCCGGGTGAGAATGTGGTCTTCCAGGCTCTACAGCCTTGTTTCTGGTCACCGCTCCCCAGGCCCGACCCCAGCTTCAATTCAGCCCACACTGTCTTTTTGTTTTTGCCAACCTGACCTGGCATTTCCAGCACAGAACCCCTCTCCACCCAGAGCCTCTTCCCCTGCTCCTGGCATGGCTGGTGCCAGGCCTACCTGTTCGAATGTGCTTTTCTCAGAGAAGCCTTTCCAAGGGTCCCCTGGCCAGTGTTCAGACTCCGCGTGTAGGCCTGAACACCAGTTCAAGCTACTAGCTTTTCTTATCCAGCCACCTCTGTGGTTTTGGTACAGTGAGTTGTAAGGCCTCGTGATGCTAGGCTTTTTTTTTTTTTTTTTTTTTTTTTGTATTTATATCTTACATTAAGTACAAAAATGTTTTGTGGCTAAAATCATTGAAAGTGTTTTTTCCTTTGAGATGATTTGGCTGCAAGAAAATCCACTTTTATGATCGGCTATGATTTCTTGGCGGATTTTCGTGACTGAGAAAATCTGATTTTCAGATTATTTCCAAATGTAATTCAGTTGTTTATATGAATACTGCATTTAATGATGAACGAAGTTGCCATGATGTTGTTTTCTAGACGTGTCATTAAATACTGATTCACTCCAACTTTGTAGTGTTCTTTTTGCATTGTGGAACTCCCCTCCCCCCCCCACCTTTTTCATACCGCCTGAAAAGCTCATCAGCCGCAAGCGTTATGTCTGTGGTGCTAATGAAGTAAATGGCTCCGTCTGTATTGAGTTCTCCATACAGCTGGCTGAATAATCTTCAGTTGTAACCCAGATCATGTCATTACCCTGCTTAAAACCTTCAAAGGCTCCTCAGGTTTAGAATGAAACCTAAGGTCGTTACTGTGGCTCAGGCCCTGCACCGTGACCTCAGCTGACCTCTCAGGCTTCACCACCTAGTCTTCCTCTTGTTCCCACTCTCAAGTCCTGCCGGCTTTATTTACCATCTTTCAACACACCAAGCTTGTTCCTGCTGTGGGGCCTTGCACTTGCCGTTCCCCCTGGAATGTGCTGTTTTCAGATAATTGCATGGCTGTCTCCTTCCCGTCGTTTATGGCTCAACTCCAGTGCCCCTCTCAAAGAGGCTTTCCCAGGCCACGCTAGTTAAAGCAGCTCCTTTTTTTTTTTTTTTTTTTAATGTTTATTGAGAGGAGAGAGCAGGGGAGGGGCAGAGAGAGAGGGAGGGAGACAGAATCCCAAGCAGGCTCTGAGCTGTCAGTGCAGAGCCTGATGTGGGGCTCATACCCATGAACTGTGAGATTGTGACCGGAGTCGAGACCAAGTGTCGGATGCTTGACCTTCTGAGTCACCCAGGCACCATAACGCAGCTTTTCCTTACTCACATCACCCTGTTTTACTATCTTGGTAACATTCAGAACTTAAATTGGTTTTAGACTGTGCTTCTCTCTCATCATCCCTCAGTAGATGGACAGCTAGTTGAGGGCAGAGCTCTCACTTGCCTCACATTGAGCTTTGAATGTATTCAAAAGAGTAAATTCACATAAAGGGCTTAACATAGTACCTAGAGTCTGAAGAGCACTCCATGACATAAACCTTTAGTAGTATACAGTAATAAGGAGATGAGTCTTTATTCTTAACATAATATTTCAGGTGCACACACACTTGGAAAGGTATAAGAAATGCTATAACAAAATACATTTTTACCTGTTTCCCAGCTTAAGGAGTCAAACATCAGAGATGCCATTGACAGGCCTTGTGTACCCCTGCCTCAAACCAAGTCCTTTCCCCTTACAACTACAACCCTAGATTCAGGGTTTATTTTTCTGTGCGTGTTTGTACAATTTAATATCTGTGTGTCTTTAAACAATGCATAGTATTATGTGTCATGTTCTACAGTTTTATATAAATGAAATCTGTGCAAAAAAGACTTGTCCATAGTAGGTATGAGACTGCTGTCCTTTAGGAAGGCCTGTTTGCATGGTTGGCCCTTGACTGGTCTCTAGGAACTTGGATTTCAGAAGAGTTCTGCCATCCCTTAAAGAGTGGTTCTTGGTGCCTAAACTGTACGATGTGCTTTATGTTGAATATCTCCTTTCCTTCTGGAGTCTAGTGTTTTTGGTACTTGACTAGCCCCCAATAAATACCCTGAGCATTGATTCTCTAATGAGCTTCCAGTGGGCAGTATTTCACGTGTGTTGTCCCAACTCTCCTGGGGAAACTAAGTGCATCCCACGTGACTCCACTAGGAGAGGATTCCTGGAATCTTGTGCATGGTTTCCTCCAGACTTTGCACCATGGGCCTTTTCCCTTGGCCAGTTTTGCTTTGTACCCTTTCACTGTAAGAAATCATAGCTGTGTGTAGGCTCTACGCAAAATTCTGTGAGTCCTCCTAGTGAGTCATTGAACCTAGGATGATCTTGGGGACCCCGGACAAGGTAGCATACCGGACATATACTTAAAAGGTGAGGCGAGCATGGCACCTGTGGCACAAAATCTGAGGAGGCGTTCACTCTCAGGGTCACACAAGTGTCCAACCTATACAACGCTGAGGGTGAGTGCCTCCTAGAATTTTCATTCTAGACACCTTGCTTGCTCCACTCTGGTTACAGCCGTTACCTCTGAAACTTGCTTTTTTTGTCCAACATAATGCGTTTGCAGTGTATATGTGTTTACGTATATGTAACGTCGCTGCAAACGCATTATGTTGGACCCAAAAAAATACATTTTCGCTGCTGTAGCTATGCTGTCTGATGTGGTAGCCATTTTCTACTTGTGGCTATTTGGATTTCAATTAATCAAAATTAAATACAAAGTTCAATTCCCAGCCACCCTTAGCCACATCTTACGTGTTTAATAGGCACCCTGTGACTGATGGCAACCACATTTGGACAGCATGGGTAGAGAATGCTTCCACGGTCACAGAAAGTTTTGTTGGACAGTGTTTACTTCCCTTACCCATTTACCTCTTGCTCAGTATTTAGGTTGTTTCTTGTTTTCTACTCTTGCAAACAGTGCTTCAGTGGTTGTTGCTGTATATGTCTCCTTGTACACACATGCAGGAGTTTCCCTAGGATACGTATCAGGAGTTGAATTACTGGGTTATGGGAATATCCACCTTTCCTAGATATTGCCAGTTTGCTCTTCAGAATGACCATTCCAGTTCTTACTCCCCCAGCAAGGTTGCTATTGCCCAGTGTCCTTATCAATACTTGGTACTGTCAGATTTTTACGTTTCTGTTTTTTGATTTGTTTAAATTAGCGGTTTCCGTTAGCATTTTCCTGATGACCAGTGAGATTGAGCTATTTATGTCTGTTTATTGAGCCTTTATCTTCTGTGAGTTGCCTCTTCATATCTTCGCCCGTTTTCCTGCTGGATTGCCCTCATCTTATTGAGTATAGATGGTTTTTCTCACATCTGAAACTTGCCTTTTCATTTGTATGGTGTCTTTTGAAGTTCAGAGTTTTTTATTACTATGTTAATGTCATCAGAATGATCAGTCTACTTAAAGTTTGTGTTTTTTGTGCCCTGCTTAAGAAATCTTAACCTGTATCTACTCTTTTTTTCCTCCATGGAAGTTTTACTTTTCATATTTAGCTTTTAAAAAATCTGCCTGGAATTTATTTTTGTTTATGATGTGAGGTGGGACTGTGTTTTTGTTTTTTCCACACAGAAACCAGTTGTCCCGGTTTCCTTTATTGAGTAGTCCGGTGGTTTTCAGAATGTGATCCCCTGGGGATCCACGAGGTAAACCATTTTCATAATGGTTCTAAAGGGTCACCTCTATTTCTCGTTTGCACAGTGTTGTCCTCTGCACGACTCGTAGAAAAGCAGCGGTGGGTAAAACCGCTGGTGCCTTAGCACAGGAGTCCGTGCAGTGTTCCCACAAGGTAGTAGCAGTTGTCCTTGTATTCCTCGCTGCTGCCACACATTCATTGTGAAAATGATTTCACCTAAGAGTGTCCTTGAAGAAGCCATGAAAAGTAGTAATTGCGTTAAAACTGAGCCTCTGAACGAGTCTTTGTAATACTCTGTGTGGTGAAATGGGAAGTTTGCATGGAGCACGTCTATTGCTGAAGAGCGACGGGAGGTGAGGAAGTGCACTTGTACAGTTGTTTGAGTAGAGGTGGAACTGGTGCCTTTTTTCATGGAACACCATTTTTACTTGAAAGAATGACAGGTGGTAGTTATTCAGTTAAGATATTTGGCCGATATTTTCTCAGAAATGAATGAAGGGAGCTGGTCACTTCGAGGACCATTGATGGTCTGTTGCCAGTGATAAAAAAATGAGCTTTCAAGCAGAATTTAGTCTTTGGGAAAACTTTTATTCACCATGAGCCTGACTACTTTGCAATATTTAAAGATATTTTTCTGATGAGATCAGTGGTGATATTAACAAAGAAGATTTTCAAAATATTGTATAGTAATTCAGTAGATCAGTATTTTCCAGTAGGCCAAGGGGGCTCAATGTAACAGTATGAAAAATTCATTGATACAGTTTCATATTCCACCTTAGAACCAACTCTTAATTTTTTAAACATTTTTAAATTTATTTTTGAGAGGCAGAGAGCATGAGCATGGGAAGGGCAGGGAGAGGCAGACACAGAATCCGAAGCAGGCTCCAGGCTGTCAGCACAGAGCCTGATGTGGGGCTCGAACTCACGAACTGCGAGATCATGACCTGAGCTGAAGTTGGACGCTCAACTGACTGAGCCACCCAGGTGCCCCTGACCTTACAACTAACTTGAACACACCACTACTTGTTGAGTTTTGGTAATTAACAAAGTAGGATATCCCCAATTAGCTGAAAAGGTTATCACACTCCTCCTTTTCTAACTGCATCTGTGTGAGGCTGGATTTCCTTTATGAACTTCAACCAAGACAGCATATTGCAACAGATTGATTGCAGAACCTGTGTGAGAATTCTGGTCTCTTCTATTGGGCCAAACACTAGGAGCTTCACAAAATGTAAAACAATGCCATTCTTTTCACTACTTTGTTTTTAAAAACATAGTTATTCTTACAAAATAGCTGACTTATGTTAACATCTGTTGGATTTATTAGCTTATGTATTTTTTAAATGTTTATTTTGAGAGAGAAAGAGGATGAGTGGGGAAGGGGCAGAGAGAAGGGGGTGGTCAGAGGATGGGAAGCAGGCTCTGTGCTGACAGCAGCGAGCCCCGTGCAGGGCTTCAGCTCTTGAACTGTGAAATCATGACTTGAACTGAAGTCGGATGCTTAACCGACTGAGCCACCCAGGTGCCCCTGATTTATTAGCTAATTCAAATTTTTAAAAAATTGTCAGTTGTAATTTCTAATTTAGTAAATATACATAGAAATAATCCCTATCCCTATAAACAACAGCTCTTTAGGGTTCTCATTAGTTTTTTTTTTTTAAGATTTAATTTATTTTTTAACTTAAATTTTTTTAGTGTTTGTTTAGAGACAGTGAGTATGGAAGAGGGGCAGAGAGAGAGATAGAATCCCAAGCAGACTCTGTGCTCCCAGCACAGAGCTGACATGGGGCTCAAACCCATGAACTGTGAGATCATGACCTGAGCTGAGATCAAGAGTCAGACGCTTAACTGAGCCTCCCAGGCGCCCCTTAATTTTTTTTAAGAGCAGTTTCAGGTTCACAGCAAAATTGAGAGTAAGGTACAGAGATTTTCTGTATGCCCCCTGCCTCCCCTTTTCTCATGCATGGCCTCCCCCACCATTAACATCCCCACCAGAGTGGTATATTTATAGTTGATCCTACATTCATATATCATTATCACCCAAAGTCTATAGTTCACATTAGGGTTCACTCTTGGTGTTGTACGTTCTGTGGATTTGGACAAATGTGTGCCGTCATTATAGTCTCAAGAGTATTTTCTTTGTCTCCCAAATCTTTTGTGCTCCACCTAGTCCTTCCCAATTCCACTCATGAAGTTTTGTGAGGGTAAAGGGATCCCAAGACCAAAACCCTTGAGATCCTCTGGATCAATCCGTCCTTTCTCTAGTGATTTGTAACCTCTGTCTAGAACAAGTTTGCATCCAGTCACGGGTCTCTTCATGGTCCTGTTTGTCTTCCTGTGCCAACACCGCATTTTCTTAAACATTACCACATAAGAACCAATCTTTGTAAGGGCTGGTTCTCACACCTAGTTCTTCATTCTTTCAGAGGTATCGGTTATTCTTGGTTTTTGTTATTCTACAGAAAGTAGGACACACGAATACTTTTTCCTTTTACAAAAGTAATACATGCTTAATGAAAAAATTAAAAAAAATTTTTTTAACGTTTATTTTTGAGAGACAGAGATAGAACATGAGTGGGAGAGGAGCAGAGAGAGAGGGGGACACAGAATCTGAAGCAGGCTCCAGGCCCTGAGCTGTCAGCACAGAGTCCGATGTGGGACCTGAACCCATGAACCGTGAGATCATGACCTGAGCCGAATCGGATGCTTAATTGACTGAGCCACCCAGGCGACCCTGAAATAATTTTTTTAAATGCAGAATTGGAAGAAAGTAAGTTACTCACTGTTCATATTCTGAAGTATAGCTTTATATTCTGATGTTATATGTGTGTACATATACGTACATGTAATGTTAACCTTAAGGATAAAACTGAGTTTTAACAGCAAAAACGGGTTTATTTGGGAATAAGAGAATTGCATTTTGGGACTTGCAAGCTGTAACCAGACAAAACCTTACCATAGGCAACTCTAAAGGACAAAGGAGAGGTATGCTCTTATAGAGAAAAGGGAAAGTTGGGAAGGCTGTTATAAACCAAAAGTGCTTTGGAGTGAACTGGCAGTCCGAAGTGTAGTGGCTTTTCTTTTTTTTTCTTCTTCTTTTTTTTTTTTTTTAACGTTTATTTATTTTTTTTGAGACGGAGAGAGACAGAGCATGAACGGGGGAGGGGCAGAGAGAGAGGGAGACACAGAATCGGAAACAGGCTCCAGGCTCTGAGCCATCAGCCCAGAGCCCGACGCGGGGCTCGAACTCACGGACCACAAGATGTGACCTGGCTGAAGTCGGACGCTTAACCGACTGCGCCACCCAGGCGCCCCGTGTAGTGGCTTTTCATAGGCTGAGCTAATCTGTCTCTCTTCAGCTGGGCTTTTGTGGGGCGGGGTGGGGGGGAGGATTGGTTGGGGGGAGAAAACCTTCCTCCTGCTGGGGTAGGGAAGTAGTATCCACTTGCTAGGTCCATCTCTTCCTGTTGGGTCTGCAAATGACTGCTGGCGATAGGGCACGAGAGCTCCACCTTCTGGCCTCTTGACTCCATTTTAGTGAGGTTTCCCTTTATTAATTTTCACAATATACGCATGCATGTGTGTGCACATGCACAAACAGGTTTATGTAACTGTTTATGCGCTGTTTGTATATGTGTCATTCAAAAAGGTGGGTCATGCTTTATCTTTTTTATATCTAAATTTTTATACAAAATCTTATTAGAAATTTATTTCCATGTCATTTAATGTTCTTCTGCACCATCTTTAAAATTTATTCATTTATTTATTTTTAAATGATTTATTTATTTTTTTTTTTAATTTTTTTTTTTTCAACGTTTATTTATTTTTGGGACAGAGAAAGACAGAGCATGAACGGGGGAGGGGCAGAGAGAGAGGGAGACACAGAATTGGAAACAGGCTCCAGGCTCCGAGCCATCAGCCCAGAGCCTGACGTGGGGCTCGAACTCACGGAGCGCGAGATCGTGACCTGGCTGAAGTCGGATGCTTAACCGACTGCGCCACCCAGGCGCCCCAATGATTTATTTATTTTTGAGAGTACAAGCAGGGGAGGGGCAGAGAGAGAGGGGGACAGAAGATCGGAAGTGAGCTCTGCGCCGACAGCAGCAAGCCCGATGCGGGGTTCGAACTCACGAGATCATGACCTGAGCCAAAGTTGAATACTCAACTGACTAAGCCACCCAGATGCCCCTTGCATCGTTGTATTTAATGGCTATATGTGTTGTTTTATGTGCCTGATTTATGTAATGATTTTCTGTGCTGAAATTTTATTTGTTGTGTTTCACTCACAGAAGCCTGACCACAGTGAACCTTCTTGTTGCTAAGTTTTCATGTGCATTTGTGATTGTTTAGGATTGATTCCCAGGAGAGGACTGGTTGGGTTACAATGAGGGCTTCAGTTGTGAGAGGCTGGGATCACTTAGATGAAGGTGGAGGGTTGTGGAAGACAGTGGGACAGGACAAATAGAAAAGATTAGCAGCTGCAAGGATTTCGGTCAAGGAGAGTCCTGGTGCAGTGAACATGATCTAAGTGGGGGAGGGAGGAGGCAGCAGGGGCCTGTCCTCATTGCTGGTTTCCATGACTGATGTTTGAAGGGGTAAGAGAAGAGCAGAATAAGCCTGTGGATGTTGTGGGGATTGAGGACTGGCCTCAGCCTGGCTTCCCCAGGTCTTGCCGAGAGTTTGTGGGACAGAGGAGGTTTTCTCCGGGTTGGAGGCCCCCAGTGCCTTTAGCCTTTTGGGGGTCTGGAGAGAATCCTCTGTGGCTCTGCATTTAGGCCATCCTTCTGGCTTGACTCACATCAGCCCGCTCTGGACAGCCCTAATACTACCTACGTGGGGACTGTTGGGGAGTGTGCTGTGCTTAGTGGGCGTCTCCTGTGATGTGAGGAGCCAGATCGTCAACCCTCTGTATTGTGTGCCACATGGGGTTGGTGAACAGAGATGGGGAGTGGGCAGTTGCAGCCAAGCACAGACATCCCTAGAAGCAGCTCCTGGGATCAGAAGACCAAGATGGAGGCCTGGTCCAGCTCTTTCTTATTAGCCAAGTGAACGTGGGGATAAGCTGTCCTGGGCTTCGGCTTCTGCAGCCATAAAACAGGGCTAATACCTGCCTCGTCGGGTCACTGAAAGGATTAAAATGGACGGCATGTAAAGCATCTGCGGGATGCAGACACTGTGAACTGCCCAGTTGTCCTGTTTGAGCAGGTCATCGTCACTCTAAGCTCAGTTTCCTCATTTGACGAATAGGGATAAGAATACATACTTTGTGATAAGTACTGCGGTGAATTGTAGGAAGGAACTTGGAAGTGATAAATGTCAACGTAAGTGTTACCGTTCCTGGGCATGTGCAGATGGCTGCACCAGGTATGTACGGGTGCCACTAACAGCCACCTGAGGGTCACAGGCATCTGGCACGGCAGATTGAGATTGTGCTAGCAGAGGAGGGTGTGTGCCGTGCCGGGGAGAGTAAAGGACACAGAGGTGAAAGAGCTGGTTGTGTTGTAGAACCTCCTCTTATGCTGGGATTTGATCTCAAAATCAGAGCACGAAGTCAGAATCACATGTAGTTAAATTTGATTACCCTTAAAGTCCCCACACCTGCTCACAGAGTGTCTCAGTAAGTCCAGTACCATCAGCTCCTCTTCCAGCATAGGAGCAGATTGCCTTTTCTTGGGTTGGGTACCAGCAGAAATAGTGAACTTAGGTTTCAGGGCTGCGCTAAATTAAACTCAGCATTGCGCAGTGAGGGGCACATGGGAACCGAGAGCAGTGGAAGAAATGGCCGATTCACACAGTTCGATCATTTGTAACTCTCGTCTCAGGCTCACTCTAGGTCTCCCTTTCATTTCAGCTTTCCATCCTTTAACAAATATTTATTGATTACTTACTGTGTGTCAGATGCTGTGCTAGACACTGGGGAACAGCACTGAACAAAAACACACCATTCTACATGACATTCTGGTTGGGGAGGCAGATAATAAACAAGCAAAAGAAGTTTCTTAGTTTGCCAGATAGGAGTGCTACGGGAGACCAACGAAGCAAAATGTGTTTTAGGGAGTTCTGGAGTAGCCAATTGCAGTTTATTTAAAAAAAAATTTTTTTTTTTGAACGTTTATTTATTTTTGGGACAGAGAGAGACAGAGCATGAACAGGGGAGGGGCAGAGAGAGAGGGAGACACAGAATCGGAAACAGGCTCCAGGCTCTGAGCCATCAGCCCAGAGCCCGACGCAGGGCTCGAACTCCGGGACCGCGAGATCGTGACCTGGCTGAAGTCGGACACTTAACCGACTGTGCCATCCAGGCGCCCCGCCAATTGCAGTTTAAATGGAGTGGCTTGGGAAGCTCTGATTTTCATAAGCAGGAGACTTCTCTGCAGGAGAATAAGTGAATGCTATGGAATGGCCAGGGCAAAGGCTCTGAGGCAGGTGCCTGCATCTTCGTGTGCAGTGAGGAACCCAGCATGGCTAGAGTGGAGGGAAGCAGGAGGAGAGCCATGGGGATGAGATCTGATGTCGTAGAGCCTCATAGGTCATTGTAGGCCATTGGGCTGACTTTGGCCTTTTGTCTGGGCAAGAGAAGAGGTTACTGGAGAGTTTTGAGCAGAGGAGGGACAAGGTGCTTACCAAGATCATTCTGGTTTCTGTGTTGAGAAAAGACTGAAGAAGGACAAGGGAATTAGTTAGGGGAGTGTTGCAGTGGTCGTGATGAGAGACAATGGTGGCTTGAACCAGGGTGATAAGAATTAACTGTGGATAATTTGAAGTTAGAACCACCATTCCATTTTCTGTCAGTTTAGATGTGAGGTTGAACAAAGAGGTAAGTTCAAAGGAACCTCCAAGGGTTTATTCTTGAGTCGCAGATGGATTTGCGATTAGTTGAGGTGGGGAGCCTATGAGAGGAGCTGTGGGGGACAGGTTTGGACAAGTTAAGTTTGAAGTCCTGCCAGACACCTAGGGGGAAATGTGGAGGGGGTAGGTTGGATGTGAAAGAATTTGGAACTCAAGGCAGAAGTTCAGCCTGGAATTCTGCGTTTGGGAGTTGTCAGTTTATAGTTACTATGTACAACCATGCAGCAAGGCTGAGATCTCCTAAGGAGTGAGTGTAGGTATCTGGTCTCACGGTGTTAAGAGTCAGGAGATGAGAAGGAACCAGCCACAAACTGGGAAGAAGTGGCTGGAGAGGTGGGAAGACAGTCGGGAGTGTGGCATCCTGGATGCAGATGTTGAAGGGAGGGAGGCACAGAGAGATGCCCGCACTGTTTGAATAGTCCTTCCTCTCTCGGAGCACTGGGAGCTGCAATTGAGAATGTGCAATACACGTGATGCGGTCCCACCTTGGCACGTTTGAAAATGCACCGTTCCAGCAGCATGTGGGGGTCTAGGAATGGCAGGTGGAACGAGACAGGCACAGCATACAGTGCCTGCACTCTGCCTGAAATACAGCTGGTGGGGCTTCTCTGACACTTGATACGCAGTGGCCTGGCCAGAGAGACTTGGGCATTCATCTAGGCATTGTAAGCCAGGTTCCCCGTCTGCAAAATGGAGATCTGATAACCTCCCCCATAGAGCATTTATGCGGATTCAAAGAGAAACTGCACCTGAAGTGCTCAGCCAGACCCAGGAACTTACAAAGTTCTCTGTGAGTGTTAGGATTCTGTGACTCGCCAGGCCTCTGCGGTGGGTTCAAAATGCCGCAGTGCAGGTTCTCACCGTGTCAGCCTCATGGGGACACTCTGAGCAGATCCACTCACCCACTTCTTACCCCCCAGCGAGTCACGCCACTCTTGTCGTTCCAAGAAATCTTAATTTCTTTATTGTTTGATTTTTTTGACTCAACAATTTTTTTTAAACTTTTTGTTTTTTTCTGAAACGTTCTTGTTATGAGCCTTTTGTTTTGTTCTCGTTAAATGCACTCGACCCAAAATTGGTTTGGCATATCGAAAAGGAGACCAAGGAGGGACTGGGGGGCATGGGAGAGAGGGGAGGAGGCCCGAATGGACACAAGAGATATTGAGGGTGAAAGAAGAGGTACACAGAGACAGTGAAAAAGACACAGGGAAAGAGGTGTTGACAGAGAAAGGAAGGCCAGGGAAACAACAACAAAAAATACTAAGATTTAAAAGCAAATGAATTCAGGAGCCCAAGGAAGAGAGTAGGAGAGGAAACCAAGACCCTTCCTTCTCTATACTGTCCCAGCTGGGGTGGGGTGTCAAGGCACCAGGTCTGGTTGGGGTGAGGGGACACCTGGGCTCTCGGGGGTGGCTTTGCACTTGACTGCAGTGGTGTCCAACCCCACCAGGGGGCCCTGCCATGCAGCTGAGGCCTGGGACTCCACCTTGGTGATTTTGGCTGGAATGAGAACCTAGGGACCCACCACACCCTCTCTCCCCTTGATTGTCAGTATCTGGAGAGATAAAAGGAGGGCTGGTCAGGGGAGAGAAAGCTGATTCCTTGCCTACCTCCAGCACCCACCCCCTGTGGAACTCTCCCTCCAAGCCTGCTCTCCAGCCCTCTTACTGGTGGCAGAGGCAGCCTCTGGCTCTGGCTGGACTGACGCCTGGCCAACTCCTCCATTGTCCCTCCTCTCTTGCCAGCTCTTCACAGACCTCTAACTGCCCCTTCCTAAGTGGAGTTCCTGGCCTAGTGATACCAAGGAAGGCCACAGAGCTGTCTGGGCAAGACTGTCCCTATACTTCTCTCTTCCCCATCCAGACTTACCCATGTTCTTCTGCTGAATGAGGTTAAGCCTTCCTACCGAAAAGCCAGATATGGAACCCAAACCTGCCTTCTCCCCACACCTGTCTCCCTACATGGGACAAACCACCATCTTTGGTCTGACCCCTTCTCCCCTAACTGATGGGGACGAGCCAGCCCCAGCTCCCCAGGAGAAGGGAGGGACTTTCTAGCAGCAAAAAGGGTTCCTCCAGCCACCTACCTGTCCCTTTCCCCTAGTTCCTCCCTAGAGCCTTCCCCCCCACCCCCGCCCCCTTAACCCAAAGAAGTTTATGGCAGCAGCAGGCTGAGACCCGAAGATGTTTGAAAACTCATGGCACTTGTGAGAAAAGAGAGAGGGGCAAAAGAGACAAGAAGGGGGCCAGAATAGGGGTGGAGGGCCACCCCTGGGAGAATGGCAATGGTAGGGCTGGGCTAGTGTGGCAATGGGACTACCCTACACTCAAAGAGTTGGGGCGGGGGAGGCCAGGGTGAGAGGCTGGGGAGGAGGGTGCTGGAAGAGGTACTCAGGAGACATCCCCAGCCTGAAGCTTCCAGAGTCTATAGGTTGGGGGTAGAGCCCCCAATACAAAGGTGTCCTGACTGCAGGCCCTGGTACTTGGCTCTGTGTCCCCTGCAGGAGGGTGTAGGGGAGGGAAGGTGATCTCTCACCTTTGCATACCCTCCCCACCCCCCTCAAGAGAGAAGACAGCTTCACCACTCCTAGCCTCCCGGTCACACCCACCACTTGCTGCCTCCACTTTCCTTCCCCCATCAACCTCTCTAGGTGGGAAATCAGTCCCTTCTTCCTCGGCCCAGAGTCCCAGAAGCAATATACAAGAAGCAGGAACTCAAAGGGACAGCGCAGCCATCTTGGCAAAAGCATCTTTGGGTGTGAGGGTGTCTCCCCCGGGCCAGTGGGGAGGGGAGGGGGAGACAGGCCCCGGTCCTGGGGCAGGCAGTGAGGTACACGCCCCAGGAGGGCTGACTGAGGCCAGGGACAGGCGGAGCAGGGAAAGAGGCGACAGAAACAGTGCCGGGAAGGAAACAGGTTCTTTGTTTCGCTGTTGCTTCTAGATTTTGTTTTCTGTCTCTGGATTGTAAAAAGCTGCTCTGGCGGCCCGCCCACCCCGGCTGGGGATGCACACATACACGGAGAAGTCCTGGCTGCCAGGGCCCGGCGGCGCCACTCTGCTCCGGAGAAAGCCCCGGGCTGGCTGGGCCACAGGCTCCCGGTGGCTTCAAGTGATGAGATTTTCTTTCCTTTTTTTTTTTTTTTTTTTTGTCTTTTTTTTTTTTTTTGTCTTTTTCATTTCGTTGAAATATTTACAGCAATGGGGGAGGAGGAGGAGAGAGGAAGGGGTAAGATGGCCCCCTAGGGAAAGATCCAAGCCCAGGACCCACTCCCCAGGGAGATCCAGACCCAAAATCTGCTCCCCAGTTAGCCGAGCCCACAGGACTGGGAACTGCCCAAATATGGCCACCCCTGTGGGCTGGGGGCCCTGCGGGGAGTTGTGCTTCATCAGGAGTCACCCCAAGGGAGGGGGTCACTGGGTGCACTTGAGGAGGCTGATGGGCAGGCTTGCTGGGGAGGCAAGGATGAAGAGCAGAGGAGGGAAGGAGCTTCAGAGAAAGTTCCACCTTTAAACCAGCAGCCACAACTGCCCGTTCCGCCTGCCCTGGGGCCTTCTCTTGGGCCAAAGGCCCCAGTCTCCAAGGAGCAGGGAACTAGTGCAGGAGGAACCTGTCTGTCTGCTCCCACTGCTCCTTCCTGGTGCAGCTGGCAGCATCTCCAGATGCAGAGAGAGGAGCAGCGGACAGGTTCCATTCAGCAGGGCCCTTGGCCCAAGGAAACCAAAGCCCTCGTTTCCCTCCAGGGGGGAGGAAAGTAGGGGAGAGGGGGAAATAGAGAGTGGGCTGCACCCCTCCAATTTCTCCTTCCTTACTCCCTTGGGGACCTCTTGGCTTCTCCTCACTGCACTTCCCCCAATTCGAGCTGGTGCACGTGGCTGGTAGGAAACCCTGTCTGTGAACCCTGCACCACAGGCCCCCATGGCAGAACTCCTGAGGGGCCTAGAGGGCCCACGGCCGACGGGTACTTGGAGAGAGTGGCCCACCAGCCACTGCCTCCATGAGTCTCCCTCTCCCACCAGAGCCCCACCCAGTGTTCCCTCCCTGGCCTGGGCCACCAGCCCCTGGTCCGTGAGGTCCCTCAGAGACTGGTGACCAGCTGCATCTGCCCATCCCCGTCGGGCCCTGGCCCCTCCAGGCCTGGGGCTGCCAGGTAGCCCTCGTGGCTGGGCCGCCGCACCTGGTAGTAGCCCTGCAGGGGGTTCCGGGCCACCAGGGCCGGTGGGCGCGAGGTGTAGTAGATTTCAGGGGGGCCGGGGGGCGCAGGCGGGGGTGGTGGGAGGGCCTCGCTGGGCCCCTCGGGGCTGCTGTCCGGGTAGGAGGGCGAGTCCCGCAGGTTGGCCCCGCTGGCATAGAGGGAGTCCCGGCCCGGAGGGGAGGAGAGGGGCCGGCTGGTGGCCCCATCCTCCGCAGTGCAGCTCTCCGACTCATCCAGATCGCTCTGGTACAGCACCGACTGGGCCCGGGGCAGCAGCAGCGGCTCCTCCAGGGCCTTGTAGAGAAGTTCGATCTCTGCCCGGTCAGCACCCCCGGGCCCGCCTGCTTCTTCCTCGCCACCGCCCCCTGGCACAGGTGGCACGGGGGGTTCGGGTGGTGGAGGGCCCTTGGCCCCGCTGCTGCCGCCCCGCAGGTTGTTGTGTACCAGCTCTGAGATGATCATCTTCTCGAAGGCGGCAGCGTCGGCCAGGTTCCGGCCTCGGGGTGGCTCGGAGGCCCCATCCCCTGGAGGGAAATCCCCACTTCGCAAGGAGTAACTGTTGTTGAAGTTGCCATTGAGGGGCAGTGTGTCCATGCCACAGGCTTCCCGGCCTCCCAGAGGGTGCTCTGCAGGCAAAAGGGGATCGGCTCAGGAGGCGCGTGGGCGGCGACAGGGGCATGGGCACACGGGAGAGGGGGTGCCTGCTTCCCCCTGGGCTGAGCTCTCCCATTCCCATTCTTTCTCACTGGCAGAGGGGACGCCAGCCCAGCAGCAGGTTTGGGGAAGGGGGTGGGGACCAGTTCTCTCTGGGTCCCCTCTCAGGTAGAGGCTATGTGAAGAGTTCTGTGTGACCGGTTCCATTTCCTGTGCTCTGACACTCCTCACCTTCACTGCCTACCTGAGAGCCAAATATAACCCCCTCCGGCTGTATGGGGGGGGGGGGGGGTTGGGGGGCACCCTGAGTTCTCCCTGAGTGAGGTCATCCCAGGAGGCCACCATCACATTTTCCTCCCAGCCTCAGAAACGTTACCAGGCAAGTCACACTTACTGGGTTCCCGGTAGCTCCCTGCAGGTGCCAGCGAGGAGAGAAAAGAGAGAAGGTGAGAGTGTGCTTGGGAAGTCAAGCCCAGGCTCCAGTTCAGGAAGCATGAGGATGCCCCAAGCAGAGACCCTTGGGATGCAGACCTCACACTCCCCGACCTGAGCTGCTGATCTCTTCCTGTACTGGAGTGCTCTCACCTGGGGAGTTGAAGACAGGGGGCGAGGAGGGATTGAAGCCCACCGACTCAGCAATGAGGGTGTTGTAGGGGCTGGTGCCCCCACGGGGCTGTAGCACGGGGTTGGTCAGCAGGTGGTTCCCCATGGTACCTGTCCGGGACGTCAGAGGTCACAAGGTGGCCCAGAGACACTGGTCTAAGAACCTTGAGGGATAAAGTGAAGGGCGAGGGATGCTGTCTCACCTCTGTTCAGGGTGGGGGTACTGTTGATGTCGCCTGCCATGAAGGAGGACTCCGTCTGTTTCCTCACGGTGTCGTTCCACATCCTCCGGATTCGGCTCTGGGGACATAGCCTGGACGTGAGGGGGCCCCCGGGGCGCCCACCCTCCAGGATCTTTCTGAGGTCACTCGCCTGATGAGCACCACCAGGGACCCGGGCTGAGTGCTGCCTTGCCTCTCGGGCTTGTGGGTGCAACACTCAGCCCCAGGGAGCCCTGCCCGGTGCCCTGGCCCCGGCCCAGATACCTGGGTCCCTGTGTAGTAGCGGGTGTTGCTCCGCATGGCTGAGGTCTTCAGTGAGCCGTGAGCGCCCCCGGGGGGGGAACGGATGCAGCAGTAGGAGTGACGCAGGCACTTGCTGTACTCCTTGTGCACCTGGGTGGGGAGGAGGACAGGGAGCTGGCAGCGGGCGCCCCGTGAGCCTCTCCGTCTCCCGTCCCACCACGGCCAGCCAGCCTCTCTCGCTGCTCAGGCCCAACCTCCTTTCTCCACATCCACTGCTGGGTTTCTCATATGTTCACACGACAGATCTTTAATGAGCATGTGCTGTGTGCCAGGGAGAGTTTAGGCCCCAGGAATGGCATAGAACAAATCAGACCCACGGCTCTACCCCTGAGAGCTAGTACCGTGGTAGACAGAGACACACGTAGATGCAAACGTCGGCACGTCGTGTGGGATGTTTGATGGTGTCAGGTGCTGTACAGACAACTATGACTGGGAGGGGGGTTGGGCCGTGCTGTGGGTTGAGGGTGTAGTGGGGGTCTGTGATTTCAAATAGACCAGGGGGAGCCTCCCTGAGGAGCCCTCTCAGCAAAGATCTGAAAGAAATAAGGCAGCAGACCTTGTGGATATGTGGGGAGGAGCAGGGACAAGCCCTGAGGAGGGTCCATGTCTAGGTGTTCGAGAGAAAGCAGAGGGGAGAGCATGGCTGGAGGGGAGGAGAGGGAGGCCCGGGTAGGAATGCGCGAGCCTGCGGCTGCAGTAAGGGTGTCGTTGTCACTGTGCGTGAAGTGGGGGCTGTGCGAGGATGCTGGCTTTGGCTGTGTGCCACGGGGGCGGCACACACTGTCCCTGCGTATCCAACGCAGGCCCCAGGGTCTTGCAGCAGCGATCTTGTGATCCCTGCTTCAGCCTTCCCCGCTTCACTGTCCACCTGCCCCCACCACTGTCTGGGGCTCCCTACTCCCTTGAAGACGAAGTCTACAAACACCTTGGTTCAGGTTCCCCAACTTTCGTCTAGAGCTTACTGCCTGTACACCCTCTCCACACTCGTCTGCTTCTGTGATCTCCTTCATATATTTCTTCATGATTCAGATTTTCACACATTTGAAAAGGAAACTGTTACCACAAAACTCACAGTTCATCTCCCAACTACTGAAGTAGAAACGTTGTGTCTGGGTGGTACTCAGTCCTCTCCCTCCTACACCCTTGATTTGTGCCCCACGCTGGGGGGTGGGGGGGGGTAGGGGTGAGGTTGATCCTCTGTCACAATCCTGCCCTGTGCTCTCCCAGCTCCCCAGACCTGTCCTGCTTTCTTGCTCCCCCGTGTTGCTGTATCTTGCTCTTTTCCAGAACCATCTTCACCCCTGCCTAAATCCTTCCTGACCCCAAGCCTGCTCTCCCCTCACAGCAGACACAGTGCCACCACAGAAGGCAGGCACTTGCACCCCTGCCCTGACCTCACCTTCTTTTGTAAGGCGCAGTGAAAGACAAAGATGAAGACCCCCTGGAAGGCGTTGAAAGTGGTGAAGAGATAGGCCATGACCACCGACTCCTTATTGATGAAGAGCAGGCCGAAAGCCCAAGTGAGACCCAGCAGGAAGAGCAGCGCGATGGCCCCCAGGGCCCAGGATCTGGGGAGGGGGAGAGGGAGAAGGGATATCAAAGTCCCTTACAGTGGAGAAACCCTGCCCCGTAGCCCTGCTGCGTGTCCCTCTTCAGGCGAGCCTCGATGCCGTCTGCAAAGACCCACCTAGGATGCGTGGGCCTTGGGGGGAATGGCCTGCACAGCCGTACTTTCAACCAGCCCGGGCCCGAGGTCGGGGTTTGGGGTTTTGCAAAGGTCAGTCGTTAGCCTTCACCCTTTGGTCCGTGTTTCCAGACCCTTAAACTGTCTTTTGCTGCCTATTTCTCTGTAAGTTTCCTTGAGGTGGACTTACCTTTTGCACTTAGCCTTACACTAACCAGCTATGTCTCCAAGAGCACAGGTTAGATGTGTTAAATCCCACGTTTTCCAATACTCATTAAGTAGATATATAACAGGCACAATAAAACACCACATTTGTCCTTAAAATCACATCGTGTGGTACTGAAAGTGAGAGCACCACATTTTAGGAAGCCCCGGGAGAGGCCAGGCCCAGTATGGAGACATCAGGGGCAGGGGTGTGCAGAAGGGTTGCTCACTTAATGTTGTCGAGGCGACTGGAGTCGGGCTTGAGCACAGATGAGCTCCGGATCATCTTGTGCAGGGTCACCATGAGGAACACCAGGTTCACCTGGGGGTGGGACAAGGGGAGGGGCTAGGCTACACGTGGTACTGGCTAGGCTAGTGGTCCCTCCACCTCCCATTGTGAGCTCCTGGCCAAGTCTTAGTCTCAACCCTCCTCCTTCAGGGCTGCCTCTGCCAATGTACCTGTGCTCAGGTGTCTGCTGACTGGTAACAACTGTTAATGTGGCTCCTGCTGCTGGGAGGACAGGGCCCACACCTGACACAGGCAGGGGCTCAAATCACAGTGCCTGGACGGATGGGCCTCGGTGCTGGAGCTTTACGGACCTGCTATGCTCTTGTCCTCTTGGTTGGCTGCTCGGTTTTGATGGTGGTCAGACCAGCCCTCTCAAGGCTCGGGGGGGAGTGGGGGGTGCTCAGGGGTCAAGACTAGCTTGCACGAAGAACGGAGACGTGGTACTGGCGGGTACCACCTTCCTACTTACCACGATAACGAAGGAGACTGGCCCGATGAAGCTCCAGATGAAATAATTGTCCACTCGGAGCCAGCAGCTATAAAGGAAGTGGGGCTGGGGTAGACAAGAGGCGGGAAAGCCCTCCCCCCTCCCCAATCCTAGTCCCCAGGGACTCTGCTGTGGCCTTAGATCTCAGGAGGAGGGAGGCCAGTGCCCTGAGGGTCCTGGCCTAAGAGGTACTGCTGAGCAGAGAGCCAGGCAGGAGGAAAGACTTGGGGGGGGGGGGGTGGGGGGTAGGAGGAGGAACACTCACGCCTTCTCGGTGCCATAGCTGCGGTAGTCGATGGCAGCCGCGATGCCCACCACCAGTGCCGGGAAGCAGTAGCCCCCCAAGTAGTAGTACTTAGTACGGGAGTACTCGCTCTCAAACACTTCCACCAGCAGCAGATAGAGGTGCACACCCTCCAGGCACAGCCAGGAGAAGGCGGCCAGGAAGAAGTAGTGCAGCAAGCCAGCGAAGATGGGGCAGGCGATCTGGGGGCAGCGGGGACGGGGACCACAGGTGAGGAGCCACCCGGGCCGGCGCCGCCTCTCCTCCCCCCTGCCTCTGTCCCTGAGCCCCAGCCCACCTCATACTGAGTCTTGTCGATCCCGACCAGGAAGAGCAGCTCAGCCAGGAAGAGGTTGATGCACAGGTTCTTGTGGATGGTGTTGCGGTCGGTCTGCAGCCCCCGCAAGAAGCAGAAGGTAGAGATACAGATGGCCAGGCAGACGAGGGAGATCACGATGCCCACCCAGGTGATGACCGACAACAGCAGCTCATTGATGCGGCCCTGGTACTGGGGGATTGGGGGGGGGGGCACTCAGCACCTGTGGCCTTTGTGTAGCCAGGCTCGCTCTGGGCTCAGCCAGGTACTAGTGGCGAGCAAGGCCATAGGTCACGGGCACCACCAGTGCTGCCCATCTGGCCTTCTGCCCCCTGGCCGGCTCGCCGGCCCCCACCCTTCTGCGGCTGGCACGCTCACTTCCTCATGCTCTGGAAGGCTTGTGGAGAGATGACGAAGGTGACACCGACTTGCTTCTCCAGAGAAGGGAGAAGGTGGGACCGTGACCAGAAAGAACCAGACATACGGCCTCATGCCCCAGGCAAGACTGGTGGCCCCCCTCCTGCCCACATGCCCACGAAGCTGGCCTTCCCTGCACTGTCCATGCAGTGCTCTCTCTGCCATGCAAAGCCAGGAGAGCAGGTGGGCCTGCCCAGAGGAGCGGAGCGCCAGCCAGCTTACGATCTCGTGGTGGGCCATCAGCACGGCGAAGTTGGTGAGGTGGCTGCAGGCACACGTGGTGTGGGTCTTGTTGGACTCCACCAGGCGGCAGCCCTGGGTTGACCAGTAGCCCAGCATGGAACGCTCCGAGTAGTTCCAGAAGGAGCAGTTAGCATTGAAGTGGTTCTTGGCCTGTCGTGTGGTGGCGGCCGGGAAGTCAGGTCCAGGGAATCCCATTCCGGCCCCCACACCCAGCTCCCGGGATGGTGACAAGCATGAGAAAAGGGGCCGGGGCTCCAGGTGACGGTCTGGGGTCTCCGGGGACAAATGGCCCAAGCTGTTGAGATGGAGGCCGGGGGACCGGCGTCCCAGAAAGGGATCGTAACTTGTTCTTGGGGTGTGAACACACAGTGGGGAGAATATGCAGGCTGGGAACATGGAAGGTGGTGGGACCCCCACAGAGGAAGGGGGATGCCTCAGCTCACCTCCAGGTGGGCCACAGTGAAGATGACAGGGTCCATGAGAAAGACTCGACTGGACTCCTTGTTGATGGACGCCGCGATGACCTGCGAATTCACCACCAGGGAGGCGCCGCCTGGGCCACCTGTACCTGTTTCACCTGCCAGCTTCACTGTGGCGTTCTCGGTGGACAGGAAGAGACCCAGGTTGTTGTAGAGGATGAAAACGACTTTGACTACACCTGGGGACGATGGGCATGGCAGGGCGAGCCATCAGTCCTCGGTCCAGCACCCCCCCTCCACCAAGCCACACCGGCCAGCAGGACCTCCAGAGCCAGGCTGTGGCCCAGGTGAGGGGGTTTGGGGAGCCCTTCTGTGTACCATTGTTCAGTTAGTTGTAAACGGTTCCAAATGACAGGGCCGTGTCCCCAGCCCCACCTCATTTGCTGTGTTACCTTGAGGAAATCCCCATTCTCTGAGCCTTAGTCTCAAATGGGACAGACCTCCCTGAGTTAAGAGAGTAGACTGCTTTTACACAGCAGTGAGCCTGGCAAAGTTCCTGTGCTGTGGGGCTTTGGGGGGGGGGGGCGGGAGGGAGGACTCCACGAATCCCCTGAAATATTATGCTAGCTTGAATATAGGACAGTCTTGTGTGTTGTGGGTCCCACCCTTTTCTCGGATTCTTCAAAACCACTAAAATTTAAGAACTGATGTTTCTTGCCAGTGAAGCAGGGATGCCAGCCCAGGGTTTGGGCACTGACCGTTGCGGCTGTTCTGCTTGATGGTATTGGCGGACAGCTGGATGGAGTTCTCGCTTGGGTACTCCTGGGGAAACACCAGCTCCTGCACTTGGCCCTCGGTGTTGAGGACTGTCACCTCCAGGACTGTGGGACAGGGGATGGCAGGACAGATGTGGTTGCGGTCTATCCCCAGTCCAGAGGCCCAGCTATGGCAAGAGGCCCAAGGCCAGGGCATCCCCCGTGGTCTCTGGGCTGCAGCCCTCACAGTTCAAGATTTGCACCTGAACTTGCCCTGGTCATGACCGCAGCACTCACCCACGTTCTGCTTGGCAGCCAGGAAGCGGGCAGGCTCCCTGACATTGTCGGCCAGCAGGAAGGCACCCTCCTCCAGGACATCCAAGAGCATGGTGGCTGTGTGCACCTGCTCCGTAGCGTTCATGTCCTTCCAGGATTCCAGAGCCTCTGGCCGCAGCAGGTTGTCCACAGTCTCTACCACAGCCTACACAGGCGAGGGGGTGGCATTGTGATTCCCCCCACGTCCTCCACTTCCTTGGGCTGGGCTCTGCATCCCTTCTCTCAGCCTCCCGCCCCAGTGCTGCCTGGGGCGTGCCCAGAAGCCATGAGGGCTGTCTCACCAGCTCTCCCTCCCCTGCTGCTCGGCCGTGGCCAGCAGGAGCCCTCTGGGCCTCACCTTGATGTAGTCTTTGCAGGTTCTCTCCCGCTTGTGCATCTGGGAAAAGAGAGAGAGGTGCTGTCATTTCCCTCCTCCCCGCCCCCCCCCCCCAGCCCCCCAGGCTGACACGTCCGGGCCCCAGATAGGTTGCTCTTCCGCAGCTGTTACCGACCCAGGGCTGGGCCACGAGCAAGACCTATTCCTAAGGGACCCCCAACCCTAAGGACCATCCAGGGCAACTCGAGAGGAAGATCCAACATGCCTAGGACCGGTCCTCTCTGACCACCATGGGTGGCAGTCCAGCGTGGAGGTACCAGGCTGGCTCTTCTTGAACCCTCAGGGCACTGCCCCACCCTGTTGGCCCCACTGCCACGCCCCACCTTGTTGTAGTTCTTGCCAGCTGACTCGCGCTCAATGGGCCGCAAGGCCTGCAGCTGGGCGTCCAGAATATCCAGCAGCTGCTCCATCAGCTTCACGGAGGAGGACACGTCACCCGCATAGATGGAGCCTCGGGTGTGACGGGCTAGCTCACTGGCAATATTGGCTGCATTCTCCCCACTCTTGATCTGTGTGAGGTGGGAGTAGGGGCCCCCGGCTACCTCAGAGACCATCCTGCTTCCCACATGTTCCCTTTTAACATGCCCAGCCTGCTTGGCCCCTCTCCTCCCTCTCTCTCTGGCCTCTTTGCCCTCCCCATCCGTCTCTGTTCCCGCAGTAGGCCAGGGAGGGGACCCCACACAGTCCTGGCTCCCAGACCTGCCGGCCTATTTGTCTCCCCAATTGCTCTACTGCCCCCAGTGCGCCTTGTGCCCGGCCACCCAGGGCCCAG
Source organism: Prionailurus bengalensis (assembly GCF_016509475.1). Lineage (NCBI taxonomy): Eukaryota > Metazoa > Chordata > Mammalia > Carnivora > Felidae > Prionailurus > Prionailurus bengalensis. The sequence continues at coordinate 10,049,383 of NC_057348.1, forward strand.
TGTGCAAGCAAATGTGCCAGTCTGGAAGGGGCAGCTGCTGCTGGTACCTTCTGGGCCACCTGGTTGACCCAGGGGGAGGTGCAGTTGCTGAGGTCAGGGCCCCGGGGGTTCCAGAGCCCCAGGGCTGGTAGACACTGGAAGGAGGCAATTCCTGCAGGGACAGACAGGAACAGAGAAGGGAGCCACAGGGAAGGAGAGGAGAAGGGGCCACAGCAGGGAAAAGAGATAACAGGAGAACAAGTAGGTGAAGGAAACACGGAAGACCAGACATGAAGAGGGCCGGACAGTCAAGAGAGACATCACTCTGAGGTGACGTAAGCCACCCCTCACTTCTCAGCTCCCCCTCTTGGTTCCTCCTCCTTCCATCTTTGCCCACCAGAAATGGAACTTTCCAGCAAAGTCCATCTTGGAACCCCTCCCTCTCCCTGAAGCCTCTTCAGACCCTCCCCTTGGATCGCTCCACTTGGAGCACGGGGTCCTTCCCCCCCCCCCCCCCCCCCCCCCCCCCAGGGCACTCGAGCTGCTCTCTGTGCTGCTGCTACTGGCTGCTCCAGGGCCCAAGTCACCTCCTGTGGGCTCCCTTCACGGTCTGCCCGGCACTGCAAGAGGGGACAGGGCAGGGGGACTCACTGAGCTGCTCCTGTGCCCTGAGAGCACAGCTGCAGAGGTCAGGCGTGACCCCTGTCCTCAGAAAGCCCATGCTTGGGCGTGGAACGTGAACAAGGGAGTGGGCCTGGGCCAAACTGAGTGGCAGACACGTTCCCGACCCCTTCCCCGGCCAGACCAGATTTGGCCGCTCCCCAGGCCAGCCACAGTGAGGCGGCCGCAGCCTCTGTACTCACCTCGGGTCCCCTTGGGGCAGGGCCTCTCCACCAGCATGCCCTGCTGGGTGGCCGGCCACTGGACCCGCCGCACCTCTCTAGGTTCACAGAAGAGCTCTGGGGACACGTGCAGGTTGGGGGCTGGGGGCCGCCGGGTGCTGGGAGCTGGGGCTGTGGCTGGAGGCAGGTCAGGTCCCAGCTGGTTGATGGCACCCACAGGGTGTGTGGTGAGGGGCACCCGGCGGAGCGGGGTGGTGGCTGCGGGCGAGGCCGTGCTGGTGAGGGGTGTGGGTCGGGCTGTGGTGGTCGTGCTGACAGGTGGGGAAGTGGCTGGGCCTGGAAGCGAAGAGGGTATCCAAGGTAGAGTCACCCCTGTGCCCGGGGTCCTGCCGTGGTGTGCCCAGGCACGGGGTCTCTGGCATTCTAGCATGTTCCCTAAAGTGGGAGGATGTCCTGGTCCCCACTGGGTCTGGGAGAATTCCCCTGGCCTCTCTCTACCCCCAAGACCACCAGAGACATCAAAAGGCAGTAAAAATCCACTTGAGTGTACCCTGAGGTGTGAGAGAGCAACCAGAGAGCGCAGGCCAGGAAGAGGATGTCACAACACAGCCACCTGCCATTCCCGTTCCCCTCTCCGGCCTCTGTGACCTGGCCGAATCCTGGTGGAGGCCTCAGGTCCCCATTTTGCCAATGAGGTTGGATTAGATGGGGCTCCCTGGGGCTGCTCAGAGCTGGCTGAGGGCAGCTGAGAGAGCAAAATGAGACTGCCCAGGGACACTCAGTCCTGGCGTCTTTACTGACCCCAGGCTTTCACCCAAGATTTTGGGCCCAAAGTGCCCAGGCCCCTGGGCCAGGTGGGGGGGGGGGGGGTGTGACTTAGTGGTTAGGAGCGCAGAGCCCTGGATATAGAGCGGCAGAGAAGTCAGCACGCCCCTACTACCCTCCCAGTGCTTCAGTTTCTGCACCTTACGTAAAAAGGCAGGAACCATCCCCGCCCCATAAGCCGTGACGACGAACTGAGAGGCTGAGACCAGCCTCTGTCCCGTGCTATTTGGCTTTGACCTCCCGCTCTCAGCACGCAGTAGACCCCCACCCCACGCCAAGCAACCAAGGAGGCAGAGCCCAGGGCAGCCAAGCCTACCCGCACTGGGGTCAGGCGGCCCGAACTCCAGGCTGTAGCGCACCACAAAATAGTTGTTCCAGACGTAAAGCTGGTTGTCGCGAGGGTTGTAGTCCACGGAGGAGACGAACTGGTAGGGGTTGGGGAAGGCCAGGCTCACGGGCTCCTCGCGGTTGGCGTTGGTGTTGAAGGCGTAGTCCACGCGGTTGCCCGCCGCCTCGCTGTCGTCGTCCACGTACACGGAGCGCAGCACGTACAGGACCCCGCACACCATGAAGGCGTTGGACGCCGAGCGCTTGTCGTAGCCGGTCTCCCATGTGCCCTCGAAACGCAGCGTGTAGGGGTTGAGCTGGCTCACCACCAGGCGCCCGTTGTTGCCCTCGGTGGCGTAAATGACCCACAGCCCGTTCTCGTCCACAGCTAGGTCGATGTCGGTCTTGCCCCCCCAGCGGTAGGGCGAGGTGTCGTGGTAGTTGGCCGTGTTGATGACCGTCTCCCCGCTCTTGATGCGCGTGCGCAGGTCGTACTTGACGATGTTGCGCGTGCGCTCCTTGTTGTAGAAGACGGCGCCGTCGTAGACCACGAAGCCCGTGCCGTCCACGCGGTTGGGCAGGCGGTAGGTGGTGGTGTGGCGCGCGGCCACGTAGTCCTCCCACGAGGCGTACTCGGTCAGCGTGTCCGTGCGGTAGGGGATCCAGGGCATGACGTAGATACGGTCGCCCGCCTGCAGCGGGTCCTTGCACCAGGCGCCAGACTGGTGTTCCGACTCGTGCGTGGAGGTGGGCTCCAACACCTTCTGCAGGGTCCCTGGGCACACGAAGACTGGGCCGGGCGGATGGGAGGGCGGGGAAGACATGGGGAGAGGAGGCGCAGAGGCGAGGGAGGGGGAGAGAGAGAGACAAATTGGTCACGCGGCCTGGGGTAGCCAGGCTGTCCCCTCCTGCTGCTGCAGTCACGGTTGCTTGGTAGGGCTGGTGATGGGAAGGGGGTTTCCGGGCTGGGACCCCTGCCCTGCCCAGCTGCCCCTCTCCCTGGAGAGGTCAACCCTGGAGGCCATTAAGAGCAGGGTTAGTGTGTGGGGTGGTGGTACCCCTCTCCTTCCCTGGCTGCTAGAGACCCCACAGGCTGGGGATAAAGGGTTTGGCAACAGCCCTCCCAGAGTCGTCTTCGTGTGCCTTAAGTGGGGGCGGAAAGATCTCCTCACTGCAGCCACTGGTGGCTTTGAGGCTCCAGGGACTCAGTGCCCTGCTCCTTTACCATTGTCACAGCCCCCTACGGAAGAGCTATGGGTCGAGGGTCCCATCCTTCACCAACCACACCAGGACAGATTTTTTTTTTTTTTTTAACTCTTTCTCCCCTCTCCCCCCAACCCCCCGCAAAAATTGCAAGGTAGAGTGATGTTTCCGTACCCACAGTGGGTGTCAGGAGTGCCCCCCTATTCCAGGGTGGAGGAGGCACCCAGGGTTCCCGATGCAGCCTGTGCCCCCACCCCCTACCCAGTACCCACGAAATCAGCAGGTGAGGAAGGGTTTTTGGAAAAATCCAGCCCCTCCCTGATGGTGCCCCGCCCTGCCCCCAGCCGGCAAGGTCTCTCATGGGGTTTGTTCAGCAGCAGACACTGACACTGGTGCACAGGGGTGGGGGAGGTTGGGGGACATGGGAAAGGAGGGGGCTTCCCGGGAGAGTTGGGGAGGGGAAAGGAGAGCTGCGTGGAGGGAAGAGAGACAAGGTGGGGGGGCCTCGGCGAGGTCCTGGCTCCAAGGGAGGCACGCTGGAGACCACCTGGGAAGAAAGGGTTAGTGCTGGCGAGGAGAGAGGGGTGAGCAGAGAATTCACTCCAAGGCCCAGGCCCGACTGAGGGTCCCTCGGGGGGGCAGTCCCAGGTCCAGCTCAGAGGGGGCAAGGGAGGGAACCAGGAGCTAGGATAAAGACCCAGCCCGCCCCAGCCGGCCCGCCCCCTCCCCTGCCCCGGACCCCGATTTACCTGCGACCATCCCCGGCTCGGGAGGAGGGACCAAGGCACCGCTGATGTCAGAAAGGTGGGGGGCCCCGCCCCACCCCCCCATTCCCTGAAAAGGAGGAAAACCTCAACTGCATCTCGTTGGCCGCCGCTGGCCTGCCCACCCTTGCCCCGTCACACCCCGGTGCCACCTACTCCTAGCCTCCCCTCACCGACCCGGTAGGGGTCTGGACTCAGGAGTGGGGATGTCCAGACGCCCCTCCCTCCAGGATGGCCGGGCCTCCCTCTCACCTCCCTGCTGGCCGAACCCACACACAGGCCAGGGTGAGGGTTTGCAGTGAATTCTCTGCTCCTGCTTGGCCTGTCACCAAAGCAGCTGGCCCCAGGGGGAACAGGGAGGGCTGGGACCTGGTGCGGGCTTGGGGGGCAGCCCCAGTGGCAAGAGGGTCTTGGACAGGCACCACTCCTCACTCCCCCACGTCCAGCCTCTTCACCAGGCTTGGGTGGGGGGATGTCCAGCCCTCCCTTCACAGCATCAGGGACGGCTTGGCCCGAGGGTCCCCGGGCACAAAGCAGCCAGGAGCACACCCTGTTTTAGGAGGGGGAGGGGAGCCTGGGACACAGACGTCAGCAGGGACCAGAGGGATCCTGGCTTGAGCCCTAGGGCTCCACCATCTCCTTGTCCCCAGTGCCCTGAGGGGTTGGCCTGCGCCCTGTGTCCCGCACACCTGGCCTCCAGCTTTTTCCTCTGTGCCCGGGTCTCCCCTCTCCCCAAGCCAGGACCCCTGCCAGCTCTGTGGCCCCTGAGCAGATGTGTCTGTGTGTGTGTGGGGGGGGGGGCGGTGGGAGGCCTCAGAGCCTGACCTGGTCAGAAGGGTGTGGAGGAGGAAAACGTGGTTAGAGGTTACCCCGGGGAAGGGGGAGAAGATGAGGAAGGGTCTGCCTGGGGCCTTTGACAGCAAGGACCCCTCCCCAGCACCAAGCTCCCAACACCTCCTCTTCCCTCCCCCCTCCCCCCCCCCGCCCCCCCACTCCCCCCTCGAAGAGAAAAGATCCAGGGCTGCAGGGTCCAAACCACCACCGGGCCTGTAAGAAGAGTGTCTCAGGGAGAGAGAGGGAGAGAGTGGCGGGGCAGTGAGGGTCGGGGGCCTGGGCTGGCTGCCCAGGCCTCTCTGAGGTGGGGGAGGGCAGGGGGAGGGGAGCAGCTCGGAGGGACCCCGCCCCACCTTCCTCAAAGGGATGCTCCACAGACCACCGTAATTTCAAGGCAAAAAGCGACCCCGAAAGGATGGCTCGCCCGCGGCCAACCTCAAAGCTGTCATTTCCCCCCAAAATTCAGGGGAGCGCTGGGCCATCTCCAATATCCCGCCCACCCTCGAAGTTCTTCGGCGGCAGTGTGCCCCCCCCACCCCCCCAACACCAAAGGCCAGAGAGCTCCACCCCACCTTGGAGTTTTCCCCTTCCCTTGCTGAAGGTTAACCCTGCAAGAAATTACGGTGCTCACGGAAGTCCCCAGACCAGGCCTGTACCTCCCCCCAACCCCCCTCTCCCTGGTCCTCTAACCAAAACAGCCCAGAAGAAACCCTGACTGCAGCTTTGCAAGTGTTTCAGAACCAGAGAAAACGTTCCCCCACCCCGCGCTCCCCCCCACAGCGAGGCCCACCCCCACCCCTTCCCCCCCAATTTGGCAGACTGCCCTCCCAGGGCTGGGGACAGCTGACATCCCTCCCCAGGGCTGGGCCCCCGGCTGGTCAAGGATGGGGGTTGGGGGTGGGGGAAACTGGTGCTCCGTGCTCCAAAACAGCTCTGGGCCTTGGAAACGCCAAACCAGAAGGAACTTATGCCACCAGGAGCCCGAGAGATAGAAGGAATCTGCTCCCCCAAAGGAAAACAAAGGTGTCCCCTCCATCCCGCCTCCCCTGAGCCAGACACGTGTTACAAAAGTTGGGGCAGGAAGAAAAGGAGAGAGACCCGGTGCACTCTGCCCCCAGCTGGGAGCCAGACAAGGGGGTCCCTCCCTCCCCTCCCGCCCTGGATGCTTACACACTTCTCCTGAAGGAGGCAAAATAAGTATGAGAGAAGGCCAGGTCCCCCCTGCAAGGGCTGGGACGAGGGAGGAGGGACAGGGAGAGACAGAAAGAGAGAAAAAGAGGCAGAGAGAGAAAGAGAGAGAGAGAGAGAGAGAGAGAGAGAGACAGAAGGTCCTGCCCGTGCTCAGAGAGGAGCTTCCTCGGGTGTCTGGAGGGTGGAGTCGCCCGTGGCGGCACCAGGGCTGGCCCCACCGGGAGGACACCCGGGGTGGGGGGGTGGGGAGAAGAAGGGGCTGAGAGGGGAGGGCGGGTCACATAAGTATGGTACAGGTAAGAACAAAGTGTGAGTTAGGGGTTAGCATTGGTAACAGTGCGTTTACCTTTCTGCTCCACTTCTACTTTAAGCATCGGAAGAGAGAGAGAAAACAAATTGAAAAAAAATGTGCAAGAAAAAAAAGAGAAAAAAAAAAAGATTAAATTGCTTTCGTTTCTTATCTGGCAACATGCCCCCTTTTCCTTTCTTTCCTCATCCTGGTTCCCCAACCCCGAAACGTAGCATCAGCTCAGCCCCCGCCCCCAAGTCCCTTCCTCTGGGGAGGGTGTCGGGGGAGACAGTCACAGGGAGGGGGAGACACGCGAGGACAGAGACCAAGAGAGACACGGGGGGGGGGGTGTACAAACAGGCAGGTGGACGGAGCCCTCAGATGGGTGGGAGCACCCTCGGTGCAGTGGGGGTCGGGGAGGGGGTAGCTTCAGCTGGAAGGTAGGCTCTGGTTAGGGGAGCACCAGGGGCGAGGGGGTGGGGAAGAGCCACACGGGTCCCCTCACACCCTGCCTGCTGCCCTCCTGCTAGAACCAGGGGCCCAGGGGGAGGGGGTTCAGTGCCTCCAGGGGCCTGGGCGCCCCCAGCTGAGAGAGCATGCTGAGCTCCTTCCCTTTCTGTGCCGGCCGTGCTAGAGTCCAGCCGAGCTCCCCCAAGCCCTCGCAACCCAGAAGAAGCCAACACAGAGAGAGAGGGCGGCAGAGTGGAACACAGAGTGACGGAGAGGCAGACAGGCAGAGCCCCTGGGCCTCGGAGAGCCGGGTGGGGGAGACAGAGGCAGAGAAGGAAGAGGCTGGGGTGGGGGAACATCACAGACAGCAGGTGGGGGCACAGACACGCTCCCACGCTCCCCAGCTCCCCCGGGGCAAGCCTGTGGCTCCGTTTGTCTGCCCAGCCCCCCCACCCCCGGGGGCCCGGGAGCCAGGAGCTCCCTGTCTGCTGCCCGGTGGGCGGGCGCACCTAGGGGAGGAAGGGGCACGGTTAGAATGTGCTCAGCTGCAAGGCAAATCCAGCGTTAGTCGGGCCCGTCTGGATGTGTGTGTGTTTGTGTGTGTGTGTGTGTGTGTGGTGGTGGGGGGGGGGGGGGAGTCCCACACACCCACTGCCCCCTCCCCACGGTGGCCCCTACACCCACCCCTGACTCGCCCGCACCAGCACTGGGGTCACCCCAGCCTCTGAAGCCCAGGGCCAGATGGCTGCCCAGGCTGCTCCCCCTTCAGGCTCCGTGTCCCTGGCCCCTCAGGAACTTCTGGCCGGGGCCTTGCTCCCCTGCCGCCTCTCTACAGGCACAAGCAGGGAGTCCCCAGGGGAGTGTTTGGCTTCCTTCCCAGCGCCTCATCCAGGGCCTGGCACACAGGAAGTGCTCAGCGAACAGGAACATCGCGGGACGAGTGAGTGCCCGCCTTCCTGTTCTCTGGCCTAGCTACCCTCACCCTTGTCAACTGCAGTCCCCACTTCTTCTGGAACCAGCAAGCTACACCCCCACACCCCTGGGTCCTGCCTGTCGAGGGCACACACGGCCCCACGTGTCCCAGACACATTCACTGCACGTCCTGCCTCCCCGGGGGCTCAGGCTAGCTCTCTCCCCCAGGCCGGAGCTGCCCGTGCTTGGGCCATCCAGGTCTCTGTGGGCCGTGCCCCCTGGCCCACCCTCGGGGGCCGGGGGGCGGTCAGCTTCAGGAGGCCCGTAGGCCTCTTTCCTTCCTATGCTGCGTGACTTTTTTCCTGCTTCTTCACCCACGTGGCGTGCACTTGCTTTGGACTCGACTTGGATCAAGGTCTTCTTTTCCTGCCCTTTATCTCACCTATCTCACTCCTCACAACGAGGAGTTGTGTTCGTCACTAGTCATTACTTTTGGTTTTGATTACCAACAGGCAGTAATGTTAACTGGTAAAAATCGCTACAAGTAGCCACAACAAAAGCAATGACTACCAAGTACCTAGCACTTGGTAAGTGACTAAGTGCCAGGAGCTGTGCTAGGAACTTCCCAGGTAGTTTTTCAAGAGCCCTGTCTGCGGATGGGGAAGCTGAGGCTCAGTGAAGTGAAACGACACAACTGAGGCCACTGAGCAGCTGGCAGAAGCGGGCACCGTTTCTCTGACGCCTATGGTGCGGGGCACACGAGGCGCTTCACCCACATTCTGTCTACTGCTGGCCGCATCCCTGGGAAGGGGCCCCTCCCGCCATCACAGACGAAGGTGCAGGCTAAGCTGGCTCGGAAGGGCACCCGAACCCTTGCTGAGCACATCCTGAACCAGGCTCGGGTCTGGGCGCTGGGGCATGAAGACGAAGCCTCTGCCCTGGGGGAGTTTACACCCGCACCTGCCACAGGGAGCCAGCTCTGCGGCCAGCCTCAGGTCAGGCGTTTCACACACACCGTCTCCTGGACTCTCGCCTCCTTTGGCCGCAGCTCAGAGAAGTTAAGTCATGTGCTCAAGTTTCAGAGTCAGAAAATCCAAGAACCAGGCTGAGCCGCAAACCCAGCCTGATTTCCCTGCTGTGCAATGCTCCCAGCCTCCCGCCTTCCTTCCCTGCTGCCCCAGCCACGGGGGTGGATGGGCAGTGTCCCCAGTGCTGTGGGGAGGCTTCAAAGGTCAGATGGGCGTCCCCCTCAGGTGGCGGCTGGAGGCCTCCGTTGCTGAAAGGAAAGGGTGAGGAGTAAAAGAAGGTTATGGAAGCACATAGGTGATCCTGTTTCCCCCGGCCTGTACGCCATCACCTGCGAGGAGAAATCAAAGGTTGAGGGGGACAGCTGGGGTGGGAGGGCAGAGGGGGGAGAGTCACAGGGCCTCCTGCTCCCCTGCCCCTGCCCCCCACTCTCTGAGACTCTGGTGGCCCTGCCTCCTCCCCCATCTGCCCGGAGGCCCTACCTCCAGGTTGGCTACATGAAGCTGGCAGGGAGAGGAGAGGAATGGATGATGGGGAGAAGGGAAGGGAGAGTGAGGGCAGGAAAGAAGGGCCATGTTAAGAGCAGAGTGCTGAGGAGGAGAGACCCTGTCTTTGTTTGCTCCCTTTGGCCAGAGGCAAGAAAGCCAGGCCCCTGGCTCCCCAGATCACCCTCCTCAGGCTTCCTTGAGGGGGGGGCCCACTCTAGTCCAACATGGCAGCACTTCCCTTGCAGACAGGAAGTGCTACCATGGTAATGGGCAAACTAACCAAGAGATAGTAGCTGAGGAAGATGCCCCTAGTCCTTCAAACCGGATCTGCCGCCAGGCCTCAGACGGTGGTCTGCCTCTCTATGGGTTTGGAGTCCGGCTTCCAGGACTGGGAAGGGGCAGGACTAGGAGTATGTGAGAAGCGAGGGCGACGAGAAAGAGGAGAGGGAGTTGAGAAAGGAAATGGAGTGAGTGAGAGGGAAGAGCAGGCGTGTAAGGGGGGAGTCAGGAAAGGAAGAGATGTGAGAGGAGGAAGGAGGCAGAGAGGCTGGAGGGCAGCAAGGCCCAGGCCCAGGGAAAAGAAGACTGATAAGTGCACCGACCAGAGTTCTGGCCTTGAAGTGTTAAGTGAGCGAGGGGCATGTGCAGGAGCAGGGCTAATGGGCCAGAGTAACAAGGGGTGGGGAAGGTGCCCTGGGGATGGGGACAAAGTCTGTGAAGGTGGGGGTGGGGGTGGGGCAGGTACCGAGTGTGGACAGAGGGGCTGGGAGAAGAAAGTGTGTGAGAGAGGGAGCAGGCCCGGCTGTCCCCCAAGTACCTGGTCCCGACTTGGCCCTGTGCGCGTGCGTGTGCGTGCGTGTGTGTGTGTGTGTGTGTGTGTGTGTCAAGGTGTCTCCTCCTCGCTTGCTTCTGGGAGGGGGAAGGGCCCGTGTCCGCACAAGGAACAAGATGACTCACTGTAGGGGACACAGTCGTACTGCACCTCCAGGTACTTGTAGGTCCCAGGACAGGGGTCGGGAAAGGCGTCAGAGCCGGCAACCACCACGCACTGGGTGCGGTTGTTACACCTGAGAGAAGAGACAAGGAGCTGAGATAAGACAGGCCTAGAACTGGTGGGGGGGCATCTAGGGCCGGGAGAGGAACGCGCCCCCCCCGGGCTGAGAAGAAACTCTGGCGACCAGGGCCGGCGGCCTTGTGTGGGCATCGTGTCCCGTTTCCTGCCTGCTCTCTCTTTCCCACCACACAGGTTTCTTCTGTTCTCAGCCTCAGGGCTGGGCCAGAGCTGCGCCCCAGAAACTGCTTCCCCGGCTGCCCTTCGCCATTTTCATCCCATCGGAGGGTCACGCCCGCCGTTACATCCTTGGCGTTTTTCCCGAATTGACCATAAGACACAAGGCCACACGTGCGGGGACGAGGTGGCGTCTCCGCCGAAGTGCTGCTAACGAGACGCTCACGGCGCCTCTCTGCGTCCACCTCAGGCCACGTCTTAGGTGTACGTGTCTCGGCCTTTGGACGGCGCCGCTGTGACCACGTGCAGGTAGGACACGGGCAATCTCTCGGCCTCGTGCGGAAGCCACACTCAGTTCCCCGAGGGGACTCGGGAGTCCCCACCCACCGCCCGGGAGCCCGGCTAGCACATGAGGGGACTCCCTAACGACAAAACGAGGTTTCTCCTCTGCTGTCTCTCCAACCAAGGTCATTAACTAACGAATCTGCTCACTCCCACCCACCTCATCCCCCTGGCTCAAAACACAGCACTGGCCTCGGAAGGTTAAGTAGAGGGTTGCCCAGGACCCGGCAACTGCACGCCTACTAGCTGTGTTCCCAAAGACCCGGAAGCGGGCGCTCAAACAACTGCTTGTACATTCACGGCAGGACCGCTGTCGCGAGAGCCAAAGTGGGGGAACAGCCCCACTGTCCGCTGACGGATGAGCCAAATGTGGTCGGTCTGTGCCGTGGAACATTATTTGGCCATAAAAAGAAAAAGAAAAAAGGTCCGGTGCGCCACCGTGTGGCTGAACCCCGGCAACGCTGTACTGAGCAAAAGAAGTCAGACCCAAGAGGCCACGTCTCAGATTCTCTCTCTATGAAACGTCCGGAGCAGGCAAATCCAGAGAGACAGAAAGCAGGTGGTGTCAAGTGGCTGGGGGCGGGGGGGGGGGGGCCGTGACTGGATGGGGTTGCCCTTCGGGGGTATGGAGATGTTCCGGAACCAGACAGGGGTGGTGGCGCACGTATTAAATAGCACTGAATTGTCCGCTTTAAGATGACGGACGGCGATATGTGAGCGTCACCTCACTGTCCGGAAGAGAAAGGGGCCGGAGACCGCAGGTCCCAGCCTCCCCCTGCAGCTGGCCGTGACCGGGAGGTGGCAAAGGGCCCACGGTGGCCTTCAAACGGGATGGGTGCAGGGAGGCACCGAGACAGCGGGAGGCGGGTGGCCTTCTCGCCTCCCGTCTTGTTTAGGCCACCGTACGTGCTCCGGGGGCTGTCAGCCCTAAGCAGTACGAGGAGCCTCCAGGTTTCAAGAGGGCAGAGCAACGGCCTCTCGCTCCCTGGGCCCCAGTGACCACACTGCACAGCGTCCCCCCTTTTGGAAGTGAGAACCCACGGACACCGGAACCGGGCCGGGGAGAACACCGCAGACGCCGAGGCCGGCGCTGAACGAAGTGGGCAGTGAGAAACTCGGAGGCGGGAGGTGGGAGGAAAGGGATCCGCAAGGAGGATGGGGCATAGTCCAAGCCAAGGTTGACACCATGCAGGGTGTCAGAGAGGGAAGGGGGGGCAGGACCGCTGGAGAGGGTGCACATTTGAGAGAAGGTGGGAGGGAGGGAACGAGGTGGCTCCAGCCTGGCCCACCGGTCAGAGCCACTTGCCCGCGCCCATGCCTGCCCAAAAGTCTCTGGAGGCTCTCAGTGACCCTGCCCCATGACTTATTCTAGAATCTTCTGCCAACATTCAAGAGGCTGCCGAGCTGGCCCCAGCCCTCCTCCCCTTCTTCAGTTCTGTGCTCTGGATCCTGGAGTGAACCTTATGCCCTCTCAGGCATTTAGCAAAAACTCAGTGAATGCCTCTGTATCTGGCTGGGGACAGCAGTGACAGACACAACGCCCTGTCCCCATGGGGCAAAGACAAAACGAACACAATAACAGAGGGAACTATTCTGTTCTACAGAACTGTGGCTAGAGGTCAGGGCTAGAAGATAAAGCAGGGAAGGAGCTAGGAAGTGGGGTGGGGGCAGTGATCTTAGGGTGGTCAAACGGGCCTCACCAAGAGGAGCATTAGGTGAGAAAATCTACGGAGGAGGGGAGGGAGGAGCCGTGCGGGTGTCAGGGAACAGCATTCCCGGCAGGGGGAACAGCCAGTGCCAAGACCCAGAGGAGGCCCGTGGCAGACGATGCCTGATGTATGTCAGGAGCAGGCAGGGCAGCCGGAGCCGAGTGAGCGAGGGGGAGTGTGGAGAGGGTGAGGGCCGGGAGAGGGGCACAAGGCACAGAGCGCAGCGCCTCGTGGGCCTCGGGGAAGACAGGCTTTCGCTCTGAGTGAGGTGGGTGCTCATAGGTACCCTCTGGCTGCTGCGGGGCGGGCGGGGGAAACAGACGGCAGTGGGCGAGACAGGGCAACCCCAGGGGGAGCTGTGGCCACGGAAGCAGTGGTCAAGTGTGGGCGTGGTTTGAAGCAGGAGCCGACCAGCTCTAACTGGACTTCTGCAGCAGGTGTGAGAAAGGCTTTGGCAGACCTGTCACACTCACACACAGCCTTGCACACTCAAGCACTCTCTTTCTCTTACACTCACGTGTGCTTCTGTCATCTGCGTTCAGGCTTCACCTCCTTGGGGAAGCCTGAGTGACCTCTGGGCTCTCCCTCGGAGCCTGTGACACCTTCACCCTGTCCTGCTCTTGCGTTTACACTGCAAGACTGCCCCTTCCCCCCCCCGACTAGTCTCGGGATGGGCTTCTGGAGGCTGGTGGGGAAGACGGGCCGGGTCTTACCGGCTGTTTGCACGGGACCTGGCACCTAGTAGGTGCTCAGGAAACCCGTGCGGAACGCACAGAAGGAGGACTGAAGGCGTGGACAGGGTGCCCTGACCAGGGGGGTGTTTATCCAGGGACCCCAGGGACTGTCCCCACCCCTCCTCCCAGGAGCCCGGTGGGGCCGGGGCCTCTCACCTCTGTGACATGATCTTGAAGGCATCAGGCAGGTAGCACTGCACGTTCTCCATCTGGAAAGGGTCGGCGTCACAGATCTTGTCGTCTGTGCGCCCATAGTTGGCGTTCTCCACCATGATGACGTCGCTGCCTGGGCACCGCAGCTCGATGGGATAGCCTTCGCACGCCAGCTCCCGGCGCATCAGCCCGAACGGGAGCCCAGCCCGGCTCAGGCCTACGGGGAGGGAAGACCCTGCTGAGGAGGTCCCACCTCCAGCTTGGGCTGCATCCAGGAACCTCAGTTCTTTCATCTGCAAAACGGGCTTCCCAACGTGCCCAGCCGCGTAGTGAGGCCTCTGCCCTCGGCTCCTGGGGAAGTGCCTCCAAGCACCCGGAGCGTCCCGCCCGATGAGTGTCTTTGTTGACCTGGGGGCCTCGGGCCAGGTCAGACAGTCTGCACTGTTTTGGGCTGAGTTGTGTCCTCCCGTCCTCCCTCGTACCTCAGGATGTGACCAAATTTGAAACAGGCCATCAAGTTCAGATGAGCCGAGCCTGTTAAGGTAGGCCCTGCCCCAGTATGACCACTGTCTTTATAAAGAGGGGAAATGTGGACACAGAGACAGAGGGGAGACAGCCAGCCACGAGCCCAGGAAAGAGCGGGAACAGCTCCTTCCCTCACGGCCCTCGGGAGGAGCCAGCCCCCCTGACAACTTGATCTTGAACTTAAAGCCTCTAGAGACCGCAAGACAATAAACTTCTGCTGTTTCAAGCCACCAAGTCTGCGGTACGTTGTTACAGCAGGCCTAGCAAAAGAACACAGTAAGGACATGATCTAGGGTGGGAGTCTTGGGGTGTCAGTGGACCTCTGGAAGGGCGGGAGACTGAGGCCAGTGCTGCGGGGGGTCCCCCACATCCACATGACTGAGCCCCAGTGAAGGCTCTGGACAGCGGGGCCCGGGGAGCGTCCCACGTTGGCAGGGCACCATGCGTGTGGTCGCACAGCACGTGTGACCACTCCGTGGGGAGGGGGCGAACCGCGAGCCCTGGGCACGGAAACTTCCCGGACGCTGCCCCACACACCGCTTCCCTTGGCGGTTTTCCTCTGCATCCGTCGGCTGTAAGAAGCTGTCACCGTGAGCACGACAGCATTCTGGAATACGCTTCTAGTGAATCATCATGTCTGAGGGTGGTCTAAGGAACTCCCGAACTTGCAGTTGGAGTCGGAAGTGAGGGAGGTCTTGGGCGCTCCCCTACCCTCGCACCGCCCCACGCAAGCAGGAGAGATGGTGTGGGAGGAAGTGCTCTCCTGTCGGGGAGGACACCGCAGAGCCTGGCTTTGCCACTTCTCGGCCGATGGGCCAGAGCCTCTCACGGCATGGCCTGGGGGTCGGTGGCACCGACGTCCCGTGGTGGCTGCTTAAGAAGGCAGATTCTGCCCCCCCACCCCCAGGCCTGCTGTATCGGGATCTCGGGGGTGATACCAGGAGCCTCGGACCTGTGTGCCCACCAGCGGTTCCGACGCGTGCTCAGTTCGGACAGCCACAGCTTTAGCCTCCTCGGGCCTCAGGTTCCGACCTGTAAGATCGGCACTGACAGCCCAGGAATGTACTTCGAGGACTCGGTGCACTAGAGAATGTTCCTGAAGGAAGCACTGAGCGTGGTGCCCTGTGTGGGGAGGGTCAGCTCCCCGTGGGGTCGCAGTGTCACACGTCCTTGCCCATCCTGTGCCGTGTGAGGACCCAGGGGGTTTAAATCCCCGGCTGACGGCCTGGCCCAGTAACGGACCACCTCCGTGGCCCCAGATCCTTCTCCGAGGAGCCGCCGCTCCCGCCTCAAGGCACCGCTGAGGGGCTGCGACAAGGGCAAGCGATATGTGGCGAGGCGGCGGGTGCCGAGTCCCACCACCGGTGGGATTACCGAAGCAGCCAGACTCTGCGGGACAGAGTGGGCTCCGCGTGGCCGACACCTGCCGGGGCAGCCACCTACTCAGACGCTGGGCTCCCTCCGCCAGGCCTCGCCAGGGGCTGGAGGGAGGCGTGGATGCACGGAGTGACCCACGGGCCCGATGTGGGGACTGTGGCTCGTGGGTCAGGAGAAAACCGGTGCACGAGGGCGGCAGTGCCTTTCAGAGACCTGTCCTTCCAGCGTCGGGTGGGAGGCCCGAGGGGGATGGCAGCTAGGCCCCCGGGGTTTTTTGGGGTGAGTTGAGTCTCACTCGGGGGAAAGTATTACATGTGTTCCTCTAGCACCATCTGCTTTCACAGCTAATTTTAGTCCTTCCCGGGCCCGGGAGGGAGGCCGGGGGTGGAGGCTGGCTCAGATGGGTCTGGGGGTGGGAGCGGCCCCTCCCGGCCCAGCTGGGGCTGTGGGGCAGGACCCGGACGGGCAGAGAACGTGGGCATCAGGGGAGCAGAGGGTGCCAGCTGGCCGGAGCGGTGCCAAGGCCCTGGGGCCTGGCTGAGTACGGCCCCCTCCACCTTTGTGGCTTTCTGGAGTATCGGGCTCCAGGAGGGGACCCTGGGGCACAAAGTGTGCCAACAGTGCTCTCCAGACAGCGCTGAGGGGGTGCCGGCTGGGGGCAGGCCCCCGGGCTAGGGACAAGGCCAGCGGGCCCCTGCTTTCTGCCTCTCCCCTTGCCCTGCCCTTGCCCCCGCCTAGGCCTGCCACGGGGACCATAATTGAGTAATTGGTGAAGATGGGCGGGCGGGCTCGGGGCACTAATTGTCGCATGTGCAGGATCCTGGGGCCGGCATAGGGCCGAGCCGGGTAATTAGTTGTTTTTAAATAAACGTCAGCGGGCATGCTTTAATTAAGCCTTCTTCCCAGTGAGGGCCTCCGAGATGTAATCACAGAGAAAGCCACACACGCAAGACAGAGGAGTAGCGGCTCACCAGGAAGGCCCGTCCCGGTCCCAGGAGGCCACAGCCCGCGTCCCAGGTTCTAGGACCCCCGGCTTCCCCGGGCTTTGGGGGTGAGGGGCCGGTCCGGGGAGCCCTCCGTGGTACCAGGGGGTGCAATTACCAAGTCCTCCTCCGGCTTCGTTCCGCCGAGGTCTGGAGCGAGGTGGGGACTGCGGTGCTTTACCAAGTGGCTGGGAGGTCCTGCACCTTGTCATCTGCCCGCCCAGCTGCATTCCGGAGGCTGGCCCCTCCCCAGCCCCAGCGGCACCTACCTTGGGTGGCCGAGGTGACCAGGACGGCGGTGATGCAGAGACTCCACAGCACAGCGGCCAGGCGGGCCATGGCGGCGGCCAGGGGCGGGTCCGGGGCTCTCAGTGTCCTGTGCGGGGGGCCTTGCCCCGCATCAGCAGGTGGGCACCACGGCCTGGCCCACCAGCCTGGGGAGAAGAGGGAGAGTGAGGCGGGAGCGAGGCCCCAGCAGACACAGGAGGAGGTGCGCTTGGGCTGGTCCCCTCTCCTTGCCGGTGGCCGAGGCCTTCCACCCCAGAGTCCCCAGACGGGCCAGTCAAGGGACCTCTCTCGAGCCAGCCGTGTCTGACTGAAGCCGCACCCTTGGGCCAGAGGCTGACCGGCCCCCCGGAACCTCTGGCGTACACTGCTAACTCCACTGCCCACCCTCACCCCCACCCCCGGCAGCCAGACCCGCCCATCTGGGCACCTTGAACCAAAGGGAACCTCCTGGACGAACCTCCCGTGGTCTGACAGTGCCCCTCAGGTAGCAAGGGCGGTTCACTGGGATGTCACGGGGGATAAAGACCTTCTGGAAGCTTCTTCTCCGCCCCCACCCCCAACTCTGCCCTCTTGTCTCCCCCACCTAGCTTCCCCACCCGGCACAGCATGGGGGTAGGGGCCGGGTACCCAGGCATCCTGGCCTTGACTTGCTTCACTAGCCTCCCAGTCTTGGGCAGGAGTCCAGGCCCCGCCCCCAGCCCTTGCTTCCTGTCTCTCCCGCTCTGGTAGCTAATTAGAATCCAGCTGGCTGGCGCCACAGATCGGGACCAGGGACAACTGAGTCCCCTTCTTTCCCTCTGGGGGACCCTCGAGGTTAGTTGGAGACAGGCGGTGGGGGGGGTAGGTAGGGAGGGGTGTGCAGCCCCCTGGGGAGCCAGGGAGGGGGGAGCTGGCATCGTGTGCCCTTCCCTGCAATCCTCCCACCCATCTGTCCGTCCCTGGGCACAGGGCTTGGTTCTGACCCACTCCTTCCCCTCTCGGCTGCTCCTCCCTCTTGCCACCTCCGTCTCCCCTGGACGCTCTCAGAGCTGCAAACCCAGATCTCTACTCTTGGCCCTTTGCTCTATCTACACCATGGTTCTCAAGGGCGGCCCTGGCCCAGGGGCGCCAGCCTGGCCAGGAACTTCTAGAAACACTCATTCTCGGGGGAGGGCCAGCACCCCATGTTTTAACTGGCTCTCCAGTGTGTGAACACCCACTCAGTCTTCTCCCACACTGTCATCCCCAATCTGTCCCACACTTTCAATGCCATCGACCAACTGATACCTACCACGGCTCTCATTTTCGGTTTGGAATCTCTCAACAGAGCCCCAACTACTGTCTCTCCCCCCACCAAGTGAAAGCCTATCCACCAGCCCAGTTAGCTCCCTGACCCCATTTCTGCTCAGGCCACTCCCGCCTCCAGCTGTTCCCTGAGCACACCAAGCCCTGCCCCAGGGCCTTTGCGCTTGTCAGTTCCTCCACATGTATCTTAGACTGCCCACCAGTTACCCACAAGGCTGCTTCCTCTCACCTCCTTTAGGCTTTTGTTCAAATGTAACTATTTACTTCCTGTATGGTAGAGCTCCTGCACAGACACGGGACACTGGGTTGTTTTGCTCAGCCCTAGCCCCGGCTTCTGGAACAGGTCTGGCACACAGCGATGAGCATTTGTTGCATCTCAGACCCCAAACTTAGGAATCCACCTCGACTCCTCACCCCTCCCCAGCCCTCCCCTTCATAAGCTCCATCGGCAAGTCCCTAGAACTCTGCCTCCAAAGCACCTCACCAACCTGCCCACTTGTGGCCCCCGGTGCCACCGTCCGGGACCAAGCCGCCATCCGCCTCCACGCCTGCCCTCCACTCAGGGCTAAGGGATCCCTGAATGACGTGATCTGCCTATTAACCCTCCCCTCCGCTCTCCACTGGGGCTTGCGTTCCTCAGCAGGGCCTAGAGGCCACTGGCGATCTGGCGTCACCCTGCTCTGCAACCCGCCCCCTCCAGTTCCTAGAATGCTCTAGCTCCCGCCCCCCACTCTCTGCCTGGAACGCTCTCCCCGGTTCCCCATACACCTGCTATGGCTTTTCTCGGCTCAGAGCTCAACTCCGAGGCCACGCGGGCAGAACAACCCACCGCGACCTCCCCAAACGTTCCTGCTGCTCCCACTTGCCATCCGTCTGCCCTGTTTTTGACGTACAGCTTTCGACCACACCCGAAATTACCTTTTTACGCTGGCAGGTCTGCTGTCAACCTTCCCTACTAGACCAGAAGCTCCTTGAGGGCACAGGTTCTCAAGAATTATAAAGGTCAGGGCGGCGCGCTCACGGGCAGGACGGCCCCTTCTGGGCCTCAGACTCCTCTCGAGAGATGGGCAGTAATTTCACAGCACAGCCCTCCATACCTGCGCCCTCCCTATCCCCAGCCTTCAGGAAGTCTCCCCTCTACTGCCTCACCCCACAACCCCGACCGGACAGGGCCTGCACTTTGGGTTCATTTCACAGCATTTTATTTTATTAAAAAAAATTTTTTTTTAATCTTTATTTTTGAGAGAGAGAGAGAGACAGCGTGTGAGTGGGGGAGGAACAGAGAGAGAGGGAGACACAGAATCCAAAGCAGGCTCCAGGCTCTGGGTTGTCAGCACAGAGCCCGACGCAGGGCTCGAACCCACAAACTGTGAGATCCTGACCTGAGCTGAAGTTGGACACTTAACCAACAGAGCCACCCAAGCGCCCCCTCACAGTGTTTTATGTTACATTGTGGGCAGCAGGGGCTTCCTCATTACTTCCCCCCCCCCCCCCATCTCCTAGCCATGAGCAGGCTCAGGAGAAACTCTGACCCCAGTGGACACTTCCCTCCCTGGTTCTCCCTGAGGGACTTAAACTAGTTAGCAGCTGGTTAATACTGGAAAGGCTGCTGGACGCCAGGCTCCGGGGCGGGGGGGGAAGGGGGCAGCCAACCCACCTAGGTCTGGATCCAACTCTGCCATTCACGAGTGGTATGAACCTGAGCCGGCTGTCCCCTCCCCCACCCCGCTTCCGTCTGAGGGGTTCTGGTCAGGACAACAGTCTACGCATGGGACAGGCCAGCCTGGGACCCATCAAAGGGTGCTGTCCACAGCTCAGCAGTATCAGAACACAGGGGGCATGCATCTGAGCGAGGTGGCTCCCACCCCCAAGGGCTGCACCCAGGACCCAGGCGCTGGAACCCCAGGTGGGGTCCCCAGGCCTCTCCCCCATCCACACTCCTTGGGGGACTCAACTAGCCTCCCCCAAGACTGCCACACTGGAGCGCCAGCCCCGCTTCTCTCCTCACCGTCTACACCTCCCTCGGGTCTCCCAGCCTGACCAGACCAAAACAACCCCACCCCCCATATTAGTCCATGGTCCCACCATCCCCCCGGGTCCCTGGGCTGAAACCCAGGGAGTCAAAATCCTTGGTTCCTCTTTCCTTCGCCCTGACATCCAGTTCAGGAGTTAGGACACCCCAGCAGCCGCTCTCCGGACAGCCCTGGCCTCCCCCTAGCAGCCTCCAACCCCTCTGGCTCCCACACTCTGGGCTCCCCACCGGCAGCCAGAGGGGCCTTTAAAAAACTACGGTGTAACAGACATGTAACATAAAATGTGTCATTTTAACCGCTTTTAGTGTATAATTCAATGGCGTTAATTACATTCTCAGTGCTGTGCCACCATCGCCACCACGGTCTATCTCCAAAACCCTGTCATCACCCCAAACAGAGACTCTGTCCTCGTTAGGGGTCACTGCTAGCCCCCGCCCCTGGCGACGACCAATCTACCTTCTGCCTCTACGACTGACTCCTCTGGGGACCTCGTCTGAGAGGAATCGCACAGGATGTATCCCCCTGTGGCTAACTTGTGTCACTCAGCATGGTGTCCCTCAGGCTCATCCACACCGTAGCCTGTGTCAGCCCCTCATCCCTCTTTGGGGCTGAATAATATTCCATTACCAGGATGGACCACATCTTGTTTGGGGATGCCTGGGTTGTTTCCAGAGAGGGGTCTCTTTTTTAAAAATGTTTGTTTATTTTTGAGAGAGAGAGAAAGAGCACCAACAGGGGAGGGGCAGAGAGAGAGAGAGAGAGAGAGAGAGAGAGAGAGAGAGAGAGAGAGAGGATCCAAACAGGCTCTGCGCAGACAACAGGGAGGCTGACGCAGGGCTTGAACTCACGAAACAGTGAGATCACGACTGGAGCCAAACCGACTGAGCCTCTATGAGTCCCAGAGAGGGGTCCTTTTCTTTTTACAGACATCTTGTCACTCTTGACAATGTCTCCCGCTCCACGATCCCTGAGACAACGCAGAATCCCACCAGGTGGCCCCGGTCTGTGTCCCTTAGATCGCAGTTCAGATGTGCCCTCCTCGGAGAGGCAGGTGGGCCTCCAGTCCATTCGGTCTGTGTGCACTTGGTGCCTGCCCGCGCAGGCCCCCCCCCCCCCCCCGCCATCCCGTAAGGTCCTCTGGGTGAGACAGGGAAACCGCCCAGGGCAGCCGCGTTGGCAGGAGGAGTTCATGCGCGTGAGACACTCGGGGCCGCGGCTGGCACACAGTGACTGAGGAGCGTCCCCTGCAGCAGCTGTCACTACCGTCGCCACTGATCGCGTCACTGCCTCAAGACCTCGCTTGTCTACTCGTGGGTTTCCTTCACACCCCCAGGAAAGTGCAAGCTCCCCAGGCCACCTCCGGCACGGAGATACACAGTAGGTCGTCACGCAGATGCTTACCCAACGAATCCCAGGGGACAGAGGTGGGGGCTTGTGACCTGGGGGCCTGGGCACCATTGCCTGAGGGCCACACAGAGCGTTCCCTTCAGGCTGCCCCCCACTCCCTGAAGGCCACTCCCCAGAAAGCCCAGGCACTCCCAGAACGGGCCCCAGCTCAGGGCTGGAGTAGGAGGAGCCGGGCACTGTGACTACTGTCCCCTGCCCTCCCTTCCTGGCCTGTGTGCCCACCCGGCCTGGGCAGCTCGGCCTGCCACCCGGCGCCCACCTAAGCGGGGAGGCAAGGCCAGACGTGGGGAGGGGGAAGCCATGTCCCAGGAGGCCTGAGCCTGAACATCCCTGGGGCCTTCGGAGGGGGGTGTTATGAACTGCCCGCCCCCCACCAGCAAGAAAAAGGTGTGTTGGAATCCTATCCCCCAGCACCTCAGAATGGGACCTGACTTGGTCTTTTAAGAGGTAATCAAGTTGGGATGCCTGGTGGCACAGCCGGTTAAGCGTCTGACTTCGGCTCAGGTCATGATCTCATAGTCTGTGAGTTCGAGCCCCGCGTTGGGCTCTGTGCTGATGGCTCAGAGCCTGGAACCTGCTTTGGATTCTGTGTCTCCCTCTCTTTCTGCCCCTCCCCCACTCTCTCTCTCTCCTTCTCTCTCTCTCTCTCAAAAATAAATATAGGGGCGCCTGGGTGGCTCAGTTGGTTGAGCGGCCGACTCCGGCTCAGGTCACGATCTCGCGGTCCGTGGGTTTGAGCCCCGCGTCAGGCTCTGTGCTGACAGCTCAGAGCCTGGAGTCCGTTTCAGATTCTGTGTCTCCCTCTCTCTGACCCTCCCCCATTCATGCTCTGTCTCTCTCTGTCTCAAAAATAAACGTTAAAAAATTAAAAAAAATAAATAAATATAAAAATAAATAAGTAAATAAATAACGGGTAATCAAGTTAAAATGAGGTCGTTAGGATGAGCCTTCACCCAGCATGGCTGGTGTCTTTACGGAAAAGGGGATATTGAGACGTAGATGCAGATACGTGGCATACAGCAGGGGAGGACAGAGGCAGGGATCGGGATGATCGCCAAGGCGTGCCCCAGAACCCCCAGAAGCCACGGGAGAGGCACGGGACAGACGCTCCCTCAGAGCCTCCACAAGGAACCCACCGAGCCCATACTTGGACCTTGGACGTCTGGCCTCCGGCACTTGGATAATAAGTTTCCGTGGCGAAAGCCTGCCAGTCTGGGGTACTCGGTCGGTCGGGGTACTCGGTTGGTCATGGCAGCTCTGGCAGACGCACCCCCGGGGGGTCAGGACACATGGGGGCGGGTGGGGGACAGAGATGGGGGCAGGGCTGAGTCGCACAGCCTCAGAGAGCCTGGCACAAACTCTGGGATCGCCAGTCCCAGACCCTCCTGTGACGCCAGGGACAGCAGCTGACACCTCTGTGCCCCATCCCAGGCACCGTATACACACGGCACGTTTGGTCCTTTTGAGAGCTTAGTACACGGGGAGGGCGGGTGGGGGGGGCACGCACCCGCATGGTACAGATGGGGAAAGTGAGGTCCCAGGGGCACCCCACTGCTCAAGGGACTCTGAACCCAGGCAGGCTGGCCCCCGAGGTTCGGCTGGGGAGACTGTGGTGGCCGGGACAGCCCCCTTCTCCGGGACCCACCGCTTCTGTGTGACGGCACCCCCAGAGCTGGGCACACCCAGACGTGCTGCACCCACGGGGCCAGATGAGCCTGCACCTGCGTCTGTCCCCACCTCAAGCCTCCGCAGACTTGGGTGACCCTACCTCAACGCGTGGGACACAGGGCTTGCTGCCCTCACACCGCAAGGTGGACCAGACCCCAGGCATGTCCAACCCCCAGGTCATGTGGGCAGTGCACCAGTCCCACACCTGCCTGTTTGCTCCTGAGCCCCACGTCAGGGTTGAGTCGAGGGGGAGGGGTGCGGCGGGGGTCCTGAGAGTGGGTGACACGGCCCAGGCTCTGTCCTCGGGTGCCCTGAAACGGGGCAGGGGAGGGTGACAGGAGGAGAACCAGCTGCTGGAGAAGAGGGGGCGCCTCTAGTCTGCCCTAGAGTGCAGTTGCCATGGCAACCCTCTCCTCGAGTAGGTGGGAGTCTGAATGCCTGGGGGGACACCGAGCAGGGAGGTGAGGAGCTCAGGGCCCCTCGTGGCCCTGCCCCTCCACAGGAATCTCCTGCCTGTCGCCCCAAACCCAGCAGCCTGAGAGCCCAGCTCCACAGACCTGCCTCCTCCAGGAAGCCCTCAGGCCTGGCAGCGTAAAGAAGCAGCAGGCCCCCAGGGGAAGGTACAAGGGCCAGGCTCCAGGGTCTGAATCTGGTGTGGACTCAGGCTCAGCTCTTTGCCTCTGAGAGCCCATTTCCCGTCTCAACTCAGGACTAACAGCTCTACCTCGCAGAGGTGTTGCGAGTACCCAGACGGCGCCGAGCACACAGCCCTCCCCTGGGCAGGACGCCGCGGGCTCAGAGAGGGCAGGGTCCTCCCAAAGCCTCCCACCCCGGCCCCGTATCTCACCATCTCCCCAGAGGGCAGCCCAGGCCTCCCGGGTGCTCATCCCAGACCCCTCTCCTCTTCTCACCCCACTTCCACCCCCAGCAGCTCCCGCGGCCCCTCCTGCAGAATCTGCTCTCCTCCCACTCCTCGGCCCTCACTGGTCCAGCCCCATCACCTGTCCCCTGGGCAGCCCTGCCTCGGCCTCTCAGGTCTCGGGCCATCGCTGCCCGCAGCCTGTTCCTCCCACAGTGACCAGAGGGTGCCCGTGAGCACCTGAGTCGGGCACACTCCTCTGCTCAGAACCCTCTAGGACTCCCACCTCGCTGGGAACAAAAGCCCATGTCCTTCCCCGGGGCCCACAAGGCCCTGCACGCTCTATCCCACCCCTGCCCTCACCTCCTTCCGCTCTCCTTGCTCGCTCAGCCCCCCGTTTCCTGGAGGAGAACATCAGGCGTGGTCCCACCTCAGGACCTTTGCACGGGTTGTTCCCTCTTCCCCAGACACCTGCACGGCTTCTACCTGGCCTAGAGGTCTTTGTTTCACTGCTGCCTGCTCAGGGAGGCCCCGCTGGCCCCAGTGTTCCTACCTCCTATTCCGGCTTTTCTCTCCACAGCATCCATCACCAGCATGCCAGCCACGCATTTGATTTATCTGCTTATTATTTTTCTCCCACTAGATGTCAGTGCCACAGGGTGGGCTTTGTCTGTCTTGTCAGTTTTAAAAGGTCACTCTGGGGGCACCTGGGTGGCTCAGTCGGTCGGGCGTCTGACTTCAGCTCAGGTCATGATCTCATAGTCTGTGGGGTCGTCATGATCTCATAGTCTGTGGGGTCGAGCCCCGCGTCGGGCTCTGTGCTGACGGCTCAGAGCCTGGAACCTGCTTCAGATTCTGTGTCTCCCTCTCTCTCTGCCCCTCCCCTGCTCATGCTCTGTCTCTCTCTGTCTCAAAAATGAATAAAAACATTAAAAAAATAACTAAATAACTAAATAAAAGGTCACTCTGGTTGACCAGTGGCCTGGACCACAGAGGGGTGGGGGCCATTCGAAGAAGCCCTTGCCCCCAGGGCCTCCTCCCCGGTCTCCCCCATCTATCTGCCATTCCCACCCCGTCCACTCTCCACCCAGCCCAAGTGATCTTTGCAAAATAAAAACCCAATCATATCCCTCCCAGCCCATAACCCTCCATGGCTCCCTACTGTCTCAGGTGGCCTAGCATGGCATCTCAGGCTCCAGTCTCCTGCCACCTTCTCACTCCCTTCTCTGCTCCAGCCTCCCAAAGTACCCCCCCACCCCTCCCCTCTCCCCCTACCCCATACACACAGTACCAGGGCCCCTGTCCCTGCCCCACTCTTCCTTCAAAAGGACGGCCTGCGTCGGTCTATAGCCCTGCTCACAGCACACTGGGCCTCCACGCTTTGCTTCCCTGACTGGACTTGGGCTCTGCTGTTGAATGTCTGTCTTTCCCACCGGCTGGGGACTCCTCAGGGAAAGTTCCATCGCGGGTCATCCTGGCTCTCTGTTGCATGCCCAGCCCTGGGCAAGAACAAGTACTTAATTTGTTTAATGAACAAAGACAAAAACAGGCCCGGAGAAGAGGTTATCCATCCAGCGGACAGTCACCTAGTTCCCACTGGGTCACAAGTACTTTGGAGGAAAAAAGGCCTGAAGGGGAGGGAGAGTGTGGGGGTGTATCTGTGGGGACAAGTGTAAATGGGGTGCTCAGGGAACACCTCTCCCGGAAGGAGACATTTTAACAGAAGTGTCAAGGACGTGAGCCCCTCAGGGACCTGGGGAAAGATCTCGGGCAGAGAGAACCGCACGTGCAAAGGCTCGGAGGTAGGAATCTGTCGGCGTGTGGCTGCGGCCCAGCGAGCAGGCGGAGAGTGGGAAGAGGTTGAAGGCTAGGGAAGGTTACGGGACAGGGCTAGTAGGTGTGAGTCAAGGGGTAGGACACAGGCTTTTTCTCCAAGTGAGGTGGGAGCCAAGGAAGGTTCTGAGCAGAGCAGGGACATGGCCTGACTCGGAAGTTCACAGACTCCCTTCTGTTGCCAAGGGAGATTAGACTGCGGGGGGGGGGGGGTTGCTGAGAGCAGTGGGGGCTCCCCATCCCCACCCCCTTCTTTTCTCCCTGTCCACTCAGCCGTCAAAGCCAGGAACCTGGAGTTTACCCCGCGCTTCCTTTCCTCCACCCTCCTACCAGTCACCCGCAAAACCCTGTCAACTCTGGTCTCAAACCCTCCGCACCAGCCCTGATGTCTCAAGGCCCCTTCCGGAGCCTGCACTTTGAGAGCCCGCAGTCGCCTCCTGTTCCTGCTGGCTTCCCGGCCTCTCTTCTTACCCTCTGTAGTTCTCTCCCACGCAGGAACCGGAAAGAACTCACGCTGAGTATTCCCATCCCGTCCGGCGGGCCTTGACCCCTCCATAGGCCTTCCCAGCCCCATGGCACAAACTCAATCCTTCTGCCCCCAAGACCGGCCTCCAGCCTCCTCTCTACACACCTGGCCAGAAAACATCTTACCTTTTCCCCGTGGAGCCACCACCTTCTTTCTGACCTCAGGGCAGGCCTCTCCTCACACGCTCTCTCTCCCCTCCACTGTATCCCTCCTTCCCCCCTCCAGGCTGCAGCTGGGAGGCTCCCTCCCCCAGGAAGCCTTCCCTGACTGATAGACTCATCAGGTGCCTCCTCCAGGCTCCTTACCATGGGAGGCTGGTACCGTGGTGGCCTGTGGTCTCTTTCACCTCATGGTGTTCCCTGCCCAAACCAGAGCCTTGCACTCGGGGCATGACAGAACATAGCTGAAAACGGTCAGAGGAGCCAGGGCCCAAGGCGCAGGGTAAAAGGCCACAGGAGTCTCTGGGCCTCCAGATGCTGGCAGTGAAGGGGCAGGGGTGGGGCGGTACAGAGACCAGAGAGAGGGGGAGATGATGCCTAGCAGGGCAAGAGGGAAGAGTCCCAGGGTCCTAGGTTCAAATCCCAGCTCTGCCCACCTCAGGCTATGTGTTCTTCCTCAGAATTCTGCCTCTCCCCCACGGAAATGGGATGGAAGCCTCCCGCAGTGGCTACGGGGCTTAGGAGTAATATATGACGATCACACGTATCCTCTGTAGGGCACCTCTGTACCAGGCACTCATCTAGGTGCTGGACAGACATCTGTGGAGAAGCCAGACACAAAGAGCACTAAAGGAGTCCGTCCCATGATGTACCAATACCGTGGAGGAACAGGGGCTCTGGTGTGTGTGTGTGTGTGTGTGTGTGTGTGTGTGCGCGCGTGTGTGTGTAGCAGAAGACGGGGGGGAGTGGGTAGTGTGTACAACTTATAATAGAGTGATGTAGAAAGCCCAGACACTGCAGCAAAGCCCCACAAAGGTTCAGGGAGGAGCCGTACAGGTGTCCAAGGAAAAGAGTTCCTGTCAGGGAGCACAGCCTGTGCAAAGGTCCTGGGGCTGGCCAGTGCTTGTTTGAGGACAAGTGAGGAAGCCATTGTGACCAGTGGAGGGAGCATGGGGGAGTGGGAAGAGACGAGGGCAGGGAGGCAACAGGGACAGACTGTATCAGACTTGCTGTGTACTTAAGTGCACAAGTGCGCCCCAAAGGGGGCTCTCCTCTGCTGAGGAGGGTACACCCACAGGTGCCCCGGCTTCCACCACCAAGGGCAACTGTGGGGTACTCTAGGGCAGGAGCTGACCACCGATGGCCCAGTCACTCCCTGTTTTTGCACAGCCGGTGGAGTAAGAGTGGCCTTGCCACACTTTAAACGTTGTGAAGAGGGGCGCCTGGGGGGCTCAGTCAGTTAAGCGTCGGACTTCGGCTCAGGTCATGATCTCACGGTTTGTCGGTTCAAGCCCCACATTGGGCTCTCTGCTATCTGGGCAGAGCCCGCTTCGGATCCTCTGTCCCCCCCCCCCCCCCGCTCCTCCCCCACCCACACATGTTCTCTCTCTCTCTCTCAAAAATAAACATTTAAAACAAATGTTAAAAAAAAAAATAAACAACAGGTTTTCAAGAGGAGGCAGAGGAAGAGTATGAGAAGAGCAGGTGGGCGACCTGTAAGTCTCCCGAGCTTACTATCTGGCTCTTCCCAGAGAAACCGTGCTGACCCCTGGTCCTGAGCAGTAGTTCCCAACGAGGCACAAGTCTGTTCTCTGTCCCAGGCTGTTTGGCAATGTCTGGGGTCTCCGCCGGGGGCGGAGGGGATACTACCGGTATCTGGAGGGTGCAGGGCGGGGATGCTGGCCGCAGTCCTGTGATCCACAGGGCAGCCCCCGCAGAGAATGACCTGGCCCCGATCCCAGGACCGCCATGGCTCGGAGACCCCCTCGCCTGCCTGTGCCACCTCTCCAGGGGCCGGACAGGAGCTCCCGCTTGGCTCCCTGACTTGCCCATTCCTGACTTCCTGGGTATTTTTAGCCTTGAGGGAGGGACCCTGACTGTTTTTAGCTTTGGGGGGGGGGGCAGGGCTATTTTTAGCCTCAGCATCTATTTATTAGAGTTTTTATCTTCCCCAAATTTTGGAGTTGGGGGTGGGGAGGCAGGGGGCTTCTTCTGGGCTATTTCCCCAGGGCCAATGCAGACTGGACACAAGGGTGAGGGGCGCATCCCATGAGACAGAGAGGCTGGGTCAGTGCCCCACCAGGAGGGGCTGCTTGGGCCCTGACCCTGGGTTTCCAATCCCCCCGCCGAACAGAGGGCCCCCACATTTCCCACCTCAGGCTCTCCACCCCATAGCGTGCACAGTTCCATACAGATACCCTCACACACTGGAGCACCCATGAGGCCAGCTCAGAGAGAGCTGGTGGGCACAGGTGGGCTCACAGGTGGGCACGGGGAACAGGTGCAGAGATGGCCCGGTCAGGCCCCTAGCGGCGGCCCTCAGTCCCCCCAAAGGGGCAGGGTGGATGGGGAGCCCTCACTATACACAGCCGGAGGACTCCCGTCCTTTGACAGGCCCCCTCCCATTCACTCAGGTAAGATTTCTTGAACACCTACTGTGGGCCAGGTATGAGTCTCGACACCTTGGATCCAAAAGCAAACCAAGTGACAAACTCCCTGAGCACTTGGATCCTGGCTGGGGAGACAGATGACAAAGAAACAGGCACAATAAATAAATAAATGACAGAGTGTGCAAAAAGGCATCCATGCTAGGCAAAGTCAGGAGGTGGGTGGGAGGCTGCGATTTTAAACAGGCTGCACGGGGTAAAGGTTACGGGGGCGGGGGCTGACATGTGAAGCGGGTGAAGAAGCAAAAGCCTTGCGGACGTCTGCGTGAGAGTCCTGGGTGGAAGAACAGCCAGTGCAAAGGCCCAGGGGTCGAAATGTACTTAACATGTTGGTGGAGAAGTGAGGAGAGAGGGAGTGAAGGGGACGAGGTGTTGGGGACGGTCACGCAGGGCCAAACCCCAAGATGGCCCGGTGCCGGAACCTGCTGTATCACGTGGACACCGGGGCTGCCACAAACCTTCTCCCTAACTCCTGGAATACAGGCCCCTTGACTGAAATCCCTACGTGTTGCCAGACTAAGAGCTCCACGAGGACAGGGCACCGTCCCCATGGCGTCACCAGCACAGACTGCACGAAGAGGTGCACCCAGCCTCGTTCCAAGAAGCCTTGTGTCCACATACCTGCCACATGAGATACAGACCCCCCGCTCCTGTGTGGAGCCACAGACAAACACGGGGCCACTCGCTCTGCAAAACTCACAAACTCCAGCACACAGGAGACCCCTACAAGCATCGGACTAGCCTGTTGGACACGTGATCGCAGCCAGGCTCAGCCGGGTCACCGTCCAAATCGCACACACAGAACACACAGACATCTGACAGAAGCCTGGATTCTGGGGGCGATGAGAACCTCCCCCCGCCCGTGGCTCTGTTCGGCAACAGCCTCCCGTCCTGGGACCCTGCTTTCCTCTTTGATGGGGGTGGCCAACACCCGGCCCAGGAGGAAGGCTCGGTTGCTCAGGCACGTCCAGGGTCACTGCGGTCGGTCGGGTCCAGACTCCAGACCCAGGGAACACCCACCCACCCACCCCCGCCCCAACAAAGAGGGGTCTGGAAGAGGGAAGTGTCTGGCGGCTGGAAATCGGATCCTTGAGAGGAGCCCACATTGAAATCGGAGCCTTGTCCTTGGCCACACAGCTGGCTGGAGAGGTAGGAGGGAGCAGAGACCTGGAGCTCAGCTCCCAACAGCCAGCGGGGATCCCCCTCCTCCTCTTCCGCATTAGGGGTACCCGCTCTAGCTGAGCAGCACAGCCCCTTGGGATCAGCACCCCCCCCCCCCCCACCAGATGCCCACACTGGGGCTCATGCTCTCCTACCAGCCTGGGGGTGTGAGGAAGCTGCACACCCCAGATGCAGGCGGCTCACAGGTGGAGCCCCCCCCACCCCCTCCCCAGGCCAGGAGTTCAGACCGCTAGATGCAGACAGCAGTGCAGCCAGGGAGCCCGCCAGCCCCTCCCCTACACACCTGGTGGGGGTCCTCCTAGGCTCCCCAGGGCACGCTGGGAATAGACACAGGGCTTCATGAGTCTCCCTTCCACCTCTTCCCTACAGGCACCACGGCCCAGGTACGCCGGCCCCGTCTCCCCGCCCTCCCTAACCCTGGGTAGCTTCCAAGCCCAAAGGCAGGCATTAGCAGGGGTGATCATGCCTTAAGCCAGCTCCCCAAGAGTGGGGGGTTGGGGTGGGCGTCCTGTAGAGGGATGGCCTAGTGAGGCACTGGAGGGCAGGGACCACGAGCATGGGGCGGGCTAAGCCCCTGCGGGAGGTCACCAAGGGAGAGGAGGGAAGGTGGCCGTCACAGTAGGAGGCCTGGCGCTCACATGTGAGCGTACATGTATGTGGCTCGTTCCATGGGTGCCACTGCCGCCAGCCAGGGATCGAATTAGTTCCCTTTTCCGCTTTCCAGATGATTTTTCATCTCTGTAATTAATGGGCAAGTCAGTTCTGAACGGCATGGCAGGCAAATTGCTAGTTAGGAAAATCACGGATAATTTTCTCGATATGATAATGAAGGTTGTATTCCTTCTCTTATTCTCCCTGTTTTCATCCTACTTTTAAGTAATAAATTTGGCATTAGTGGGTGGGGAGTGGGGAGGAAAGAGAAGTCACCTGCCCCCACAGCTGGGGCCTGACCCAGCCCCACTGGGAGTCCTGAGCCCCTGGCCATGGGGCGGACGGAGAGGATGATAGACGGGGACCCTCCGTGGGGCACCGCACCATCCCGATGATAATTCAGGTGCCAGGCCTAGAAGAGCAGGTGGAGGGCAGGGAGCCCCCAGCTGTGAGCTGGGCTGATCGGATGGGACCGGGGTCAGGTTACAAGCTCATGCCGGCCCCTGGGGTGCTGGAAAGAAGAACAGAGACCAACAGCCTCTCCCCAAGAAGCAAACAGCATTGAGGTCAACAGGCCTAGAGCAGACATCATCCTTAGGAGTCCCCCACACCTGTCCCCACACTGTCCGACCCCTTCTCTGCGATGACTCCTGTAGCAGCCAAGGGAACAGAGCAAGCAGAAAAGGGAGAGAGAGAAAGAGAAACAGACAGAGAGAGGCGGAGAGGCGACCAGCCATCTTGGCAGCCATCTTGAACCCCTCCCCCTGCTCCCCCAGGCACACCACATGTTTGGATGTGGGCAGACTAACCCAGGCCCTGGGTCCTGCAGGAGCCAGGAGGAAAGGGGGCCCTGCCTCAAGCCTGGGACGGCTGGACACCCACGCAGCTGCCACCACTGGGGAGGGTCATGGGGGGCAGTGGTTACGGCCAGGAAGGTACAGTGAGGGGCTGGGCAGGGATGGGGCTGGGTGCTGACCTAGACTGGAAGAGTAGGGACAGGGCCGTGCGTGGGGGCTGTGCAAACAGACTGCTGTCTTCGTAGGGGTGCTGGGGGTTCACTGAAGCGATGCCTGCAGGGGCATTTTTCTGGCCGAGGCCGGAGCACCCACAGCACTCTCCACCCTCTTCTGGTCCGGACTCCCGTCCCGGGACCCTCCGATGGGAGGATGACAGTTGAATCCCCATAGCTGGACCCAATGAACACCTGGGGGAGAGGGAGGGCTCTCGCCCTCAGAGCCCGAATCCGGGTGGATCAAACCCAACAGCTTCCCAGGTTTAACCGGGTGCCAGCGAGAGCGGGAGCGAGAAGACGCAGCCGAGCTGCCCACCTCCTGACAGCGGTGCCCCGCGCGCTGCGGCCGGCGGGACACCCAGACGGACCCCTCCCCATCCACCGCGTCTCTGCCTCCCGGAGAAAAACAATCCCCAGCCCAGCATCCTGCGGTGCCGGCCCTCGACACTGCTCCTCCGGGGGCCGGGGCCCGCGCGCGGCGCGCACACGCACCCTCTCCGCTCACACCCAGACACCTACACAAACAGGGCGCCAAGCACCCGCGCGCACACGCACCGGGGACACGCAGGCACCGCCGCGCCGCTTCCCCACAAAGGCTGGAGCGCGCGCGGGCACACGCAGCCACGCGCGGGCACACTCGCGGTCCCCTCCCCCCGCCGGGCACCCCGCGGCCGCCCATCCGCACCCCAGCGTCCCCGGCGCTCCGTGGGGGCCGCCCCTCTTGACCCCCAAGCCGGTGGATACGAAGTGCAGGCCGCCCCCGACTCCCCTCCGGCTCAGGTGCAGTGAGTCGCGGCTCCAGCATCCCCTCCCCCTTCGCGGCCCGGACAGGCCTCGGCTCCCGTCCTCCCCCCACCCGCCTCGGCCCGCACACCTGGCCCAGGTGCCGCGTCCCCCTCGCCCTGGACCCGCAGACACTCACCTGTCCAGCGCCGCTCCGGGGTCGGCCCTGCGCGTCTCTCCTGCGGCTCCGCGAACCCCGGCCCCCCGCCCGGCACATCTCCCGGAACCGGGGTGGGGGGGAAAAGGGTGAGGGGTGGCGGGGCGAGGGCGGCCTCCGTGTCCCCTCCTTCCCCCGGCCCAGCACCGCCGCCACTAACCAAAAATTAAAAAAAAAATTAAAAAAAAATTAAAAAAAAAAAAAACCGGATTATACAGCTCCAAAGGCGGCCCCCTCGCGGCGGCAGAGGCTCGGGGCTGGGGGCGAGCGGGTCTGCACCCCTCCCGGAGAGGGAGGCGGCGGAGGCGGCGGGGCGGGGGCGGCGTCAGAGCTCCGGGGGCTGGGGCGAGGCGGAGCCCCCCGAGGCGGCGCCGACAGCGGCCCGCATCTCCCCCGCAGCTCCGCGGCCCCGACGGAGGCGGCACGTGTGCGCCCAGGCGACTTCCCAGCCCCCTCCGACGACGGCGGCGGCGGCGGCGGCCGGGGGGTTAACGGGCCAGCCGGGGCGCCCCTGCAGCCCCCCGCCGCCCGGCGGCGCCGCTCCGGGGCCCGCTCGGCCCCATCCGCCGGGGCCTCCTCGGCAGACGGCGGGGCGGAGGCGCCGCAGCGCCAACAGCTCCCGCGCCGACGGCTCGGGCTCCCCGCAGTGGCCGCGGGGGGCTCGGGTTGGGGGCGGGCGGCGCGGAGCTGGGGGGGCGCGGCTGGAGGCGGGCGCGGCGGCGTCGCGCCCCCGGGGCGGCCGGAGGGGGGGGGGCGCCGGGCCGGGCCCGTGGGCACCGCAGGACGCGCGGACCGAGCCGGCGCCGGGCACCAGCAATGACAAGCCGCCTGCTCGCCCCTCTCCCCGACGCACCCGCTCCGGGAGGGGGGCGGCGGGCGCGCGCAAAACCCGGCCCGGAGCTGCCGCCAGGGATCGGCCGCCGCAACCAGTCCGAGCGCACCGGGGGCCGACCAGAAAACCCGGACTGGATTTTCCTTTCCTGCGCCTCCTACAGCCCCTCTGGAAATGCGAAAAGAGGGAAGGCGACGTGCTGGGTGGCTGCGTCGGAACGGGGAGTGGGGGAAGGGAGGCGGGCGCAAGGAAGACCCGGAGAGGATTTCGCGGCAGTTAAGGAAAGGCGAAGGGAGAAATGGAGGAGCTCTGGAAGGGGTATGCAAAACCCGGATTGGATTAGACAGAGATGGGCGGGGGGGGGGGGGGGGAGTAGCTGCGACAGTGCCAAATGCACCCGGGGCACGCAAATTTGGGGCCGGATTCATCCTCGGGAGACGGAGTAATGCGTCATGCCTAATGCAGTGGGAACAAGCAAGACCTGGCCTAGACTCCCCAGACCTGGGCTCGCAGGGGGCTCCTGGAGGGGCTGCTTAGTGGCTGAGGCCGAATGGGCTGCCCCAATCTTTCTGGCGGAGACGTGCAAGGGGGAGGGGCAAAAGGAGGGCCGGACTCTAGCACGGAGGGATCCGGAGCGCTGGCTGCAACGAAGCCGGCTGGTAAAAGCGGCTTCAGGATCCAGGGGCGACGAGAAGGGAATGCATTGAGGAGGCTGCTACCCTGGGAGACCAGACCTACAATAAAAGACGAGGGAGGGACGCAAAGCCTGGACTGGAATTGGCGGGACAGGACAAGACCCCAGGAGAAGATCCTGGACAACTGGACAAGGGCTTGGAGCTGACGGGACAGCAGGACCCGGGAGGGGAGCGTTAAGTGGAGGTTGTATCTATAAACGCCTCGAACGTCTCGCTTGGGGAGGGGGGTTGGGGGGGGGGGGAGGAGAGAGAAAAAATGGAATTTTAGGTTCTTGGCAAGAGCAAAAACCTGGTTCGGAATTTCACAGCCCAGCCACTACACTGCAGCTGGTGGACTTGAAGAAGTAGGGCAAGGAACCAGAGGGTTCCTAGGCATCTGGCCGAGTGAGGTGAAGGGCAGGTTTCAGGCCGAAGCTGCAGAGGGAGCCCCGCACCCCCTCTCCAGGGTGGGGAAGGCTGTCCAACCTGGCTTGGATCCCCGGAACCAGACTGTCCCTGCCAAGACCCACA
Organism: Prionailurus bengalensis; assembly: GCF_016509475.1. NCBI lineage: Eukaryota > Metazoa > Chordata > Mammalia > Carnivora > Felidae > Prionailurus > Prionailurus bengalensis. The sequence continues at coordinate 10,083,889 of NC_057348.1, forward strand.
GTGGGGGCTATAAAACCGGGCCCCAGGCCAAAAATAAGCACTTCAGCAGAATAGAGAACACAGTGCCAGGTGGGGGCTGGGGGGAAATCGGAGGGGTGAGGGCTACGGGAAGGTCCTGAGACGTAAGATTGGGTTAGGATCTCTGGAGACTGGACCTGGAAGCCTGGCTGCTGGCTAGGTTTTATGAAAGATGGGTGCAACTCTAAGACTTCGGAATGGGGAGGAGCAAATCCCTGGCTTGGATCCTCTGGGAAGGGAGTCCATCCAAAAGCGAGGCCTCAGCAGTAAAGCAGCCAGCTTATGCAAAGTCCAAAGTCCTGGATGAATCTTGGTGGGTCCAGAAGGGGCACATAGTGGGGTGTGGGGGAGATGTCGGGCAGATAAATCTGGATCTGGATTATAGAGGAAGGGAAAGGGCTGAGGAAGGGGAGGAGGGCCGACTCCTGTTTCTGTCTCCAGGGAAGAGAATGCATCGCCACCCAAGCTTGGCCCTGGAGAATGGGTGATGAATAGGGTGGAAGTCGCAGCGGGAGGGTCTGGGTGGTAAATACACAACACTTGGGGCAGACTTGGATGGAAACTCTGAATAAGAAAGCCTAAACTGAACATCTGCAAGCAAATTAACCTGGCCTCTAAGAAACCCTTCCAAGAAGCATATCCAGATAGCTGAACATAGGGAAAGACAGAGACACCAGACTTCCAGGCCTGCTGGGTGACCAGGGGCAAACTCCTTGGCGACCTGCTGCCCTCCACCCCCTTTAACGGAGAGCTTCAATTTCAGGACTAGGCAGGGATTTTCGTGGTCCAAAACCTGGGGCAAATCAGGCCCCCAAACTTCCAGCGGGGGGAGGGTAGGTGAGCCACCTTTGTTCCCCTTTCACTCCCAGGACTCCATGACTGTAGAGCTCAGGCCTGGAATCTGAGTGGCTAGGTCCAACAACTGGATCTAAGAACAAATGTGAACGAAGCAGAGGTTGGTGGATGCCGAAAGGATTCTGCGGGTCTATGGGGGGGGGGGGGTGCGGGGGCGGGGAATGGGAGGGGGTGCCTCACCTCCCCACATCCCAGTTTCCCACTTTGAGATATAGCAACAGCACTTGATAAGGACCCATGGAAGGCTTTGGGGGTGCTGGGGAGTGGGGGGCAGTGCCCGCTTTCTATAACGTATAGCTCAGAGGAAGCTGGGCAGACACCTCCAGAGCCCTCTGGCTCCGAGCCTCCTCCCACCCCACCCCCCCCCACCCTCCAGCAACGAGCAGCCCACTCGCCTCCCCCCAGCAGAGCAACCCTAGGAATCTAAGAGCTTGTCTAGGAGGTGAGGGGGTGCCAACTTGCATTCTCCAGGGACTGCCAGAAGGGGTAGTTTTTACTTGTGGAAAATCAAGGGGTCGCAGGCTCGAAGGGACTCCCGGCTCGGTTCGGAAAAATCCCGGCCAGGGACCCCCTCCCAGCCCCTCCGCTCTCTGCTAATCCCCTTGCTCTCAGCCAGGATCGGTTAGCCAGCCGCCATTCCACCCCGGGCTCCTGATCTCTCTGGCGAGGGGCTCGGGAGGCAAAGGCTGGGGAGAGACTGGGGGCGCGAAAGAGCCCTGACTCCCTTCCACCGCCACCCCCAACACCCCCGCCCCCCAACCCCTCGGCTGCGCAGCCGCAGTGGAGTCTGCGAGAACTGCCCGGCTCCGGGAACCAACGCGTCCGCGCGAGCGCGCGGTCTTGCCGGGGCGCCGCGTGCCCTGCACCGTGCGGGTTGGTACCCGCGCAGCGCGCGGCGACTCTCCGCTCCCGGGGTGACTCTCGCTTCGGGCATCCTACCGTGCGCCGCGGTCCTCCCATGCCCAGCGTGCCCCTCGCCCCGGGTACCTCACGTTCTGTGCACCCTATACCCCAAACCCTCCACACCCAGGATGTCCCGCGCCCAGGGCACCTCACGTTCTGATCCTCCCACCTGGGGACCCTGTATGTCGTGCGCCTTAGCACCTCGGGCATCCCGGCTTCAGACATGGCTCCACTCAGCCGTGCCCTCTGTTCCCGCCTGTGCCCTCCATGCGTGGCATCCACTGCCCCGGACCCCCCTGTCTGGGTTCTGCCCCCCTCCACCCTCCCCTGTGTCCCGGTGTCCTGCCTCAGGCTCCTTAGGTCCTCAGTGCCAGCTTAAGTCCTGTGTGCCAGGCCGAAGCTTGTAACCGGAGCGCGGGGGGGGGGGGGGGGGGGGATGGTGGGGGGCAGTCGGTGGATGGGTAGGAAACACATTCGGGACTCCGGAGGAACTGAGCTACGCCCAGACCTCCACCGTTCACCAGACGCCCCCAGCTGGACTTTTCTTAGAGCCCATTCAGTGCGGGATGCACAGTCCTGCAGGTCATGTTAACACTCGGTTCATATATTCACTCCTGCCATTTATTCCTCAAACACGGAGCACCCCTTATGTGCCCTTAGTGTGGGCAAGGGGGTTGGTGTTGAGGAGGCCCTGGTGCCCCAAGAACATGACTTGGAGCCCTCTGGGGCATTCTGGTTCTAGCGGGTAAGACAGACACAGGGGGCATGATGGAATTAGCCCTGGAAAGTGAGCAGGGTGTTGGGAAGTGGATGGCAGCTGTGTCTGAGCCTTGAGGGGTGAGCAGGCGGGGCTCTGTGTGCCCCTGGCCCTCCTGGAGGCTCCCTGTATCCCACTTGGGGCAATGTTTTAACCCCATCCCATGCTACCCCCTCACTCAAGTGAAAAGCAAGGTAAAGAGGTGTCAGAATTGGGTCAGGAGGATAGACTGGGGACGGACATGAATTCCAGCCTCTGTCTTTGCTGAGGAGGTATTCAGCCAGTCAACAAATATCTATTGAGCGTCTATTGTGTGCCAGGCGCTGTGCCAGGTGCTGGGGACACAGCAATGAACAAGGCAGAAGAGATTCTCTGTTCTTGGGGCTGACATCAGGTGAGAAATCAGACAAGATACAGGATGTCAGATGATGATAAGTGCTGTGAAAAAGATTAAGGAAAGAAAACAGAGGGCGTGGTGGTGGCTTCAGTTTTAGATGGAGGAAGTCAAAGGAGCCTTCTCTGAGAAGGTGGAATTTGGATAAAGACCTGATGAGGAGGAGTCATGGAGGAAGGGTGTTCCAGGCAGGGGGAGCAGCCTGTGCAAAGGTCCTGAGGCAGAAACATGCCAGGTGGTCGAAGGACCCACGAGAGAGCCTATGTCTCTGGATGGAGTGAATGAGGGGGAAAGAAGGGGGTGAGGTGGGGAGGTGATGGGGCAGATGGGGTGGGGCTCTCTGAGGAGGAGACAGTTGAGCTGAGACCTGAAACCTGAGGAGCCCATCGTGTGTGACCCAAGAAAAACAAACAGCAAGTGCAAAGGCCCTGTGGTTGGAATAAGCAGGACTATTTGAAGAGCACAAGGGCCAGCATGGTGAGACCACTAAGCACAGTCTCAAAAGCCACGAGGAGGGTCTGAATTGGATTCTCAGAGACAAGCGAGCCGAAGGAGGGCTACGAGCAGGCGGATGGCATCTTCATATTTAAATGTTTAGCAGACAATACAGGTCGTTCCTCAGTAAATACAACATAGAATTACCATATGGCCCAGCAACTCCACTCCGAAGTGTATACCTAAGAGAATTGAAAGCAGATAGTCAAATAGATACTAGCGCACCAATATTCACAGCAGCATTATTCACAAAAGCTGGAAGGTGGAAACAACCCAAATGTCCATCAATGAGTGAACAGATAAAATGCTGTATATCCACGCAAGGGAATACTATTCAGCCACAAACAGGAATGAAGTCTTGACACATGCTACAATGTGGATGAATCTTGAAAACGCTATGCTGAGTTAAAGGAGCCAGACACCAAAGAGCAGCTATCGTATGATTCAATTTATACGAAGTATCCAGAACAGCTAAATCTGTAAAGACAGAAAGCAGATTAATGGTTGCCAGGGGCTGGGGGGAGCTGGGAGGTGGACTGAGTGCTAATGGGTACCAGTTTCCTTTTGGGGTGATGGAAATACCTGGAATTAGATTGAGGTGGTGGCCGCACAACGCTGTAAATGTACTAAATGCCACTGAATCGTTCGTTTTTTAAATGGTTAGCGGTTAATTTTATGTTATGTGGATTTTCCCTCAGGTAAAACAGGATCGTAGGGGTGGATATGAGAAGGAGCCCGGAGACTGGGGAGGTGGCTGCCGCCATCGGTCCAGGTGAGAGCCCACAGAGGCCTGGAACAGGGTGCGAAGGCAAAGTGGTCGGATCTGAGGCATATCCTAGACGCTGAGCCAATAGAACCCCTTAACCTTTGCACCCCGCATCGGGACTGATGAAAGGTCACCTCATGACACACCATTGAAAACTGTTAACACCCCAACCCTCCTCACTCCCGGAAAAGGAAGAGTCCAGGAAGCAGACGGGGTGCAGCCCGAGCGGCGGGCAGACGGGAATGGTGGTTGGTTCCCAGTTAGGTACCAATTGGGGGGGCTGGAAGAGGGGGGGCACAGCTGCGCTTCCCTCCCCGGCCGCTAGGGGCCGCTGCCCCGCTGCTCTGAGGCCGCCAGGTGAGGAGGCCCCGCCCCTTCCCCCCTAGGTGTGCGGGAGGCGCGGCCGCGGGGCCGGGGGAGGAGGGGGAAGAGCGCAGAGCCGGCGGAGGAGCTGCAGGGTGAGGGGACAAAGTGGGGACCGAGGGAGCGATCTGAGCGTGTGGGGCTGCTGAGGTGGAAGGAGAGAGAAAGCCCAGGGGAGGTCGAGGGTGTGAGATTAGGGAGCAGGAGTCAGCAGAGTGCTGGGGGGGGGTGGTGAGCTGGGGGGGGGCGCGCTGAGGGGTCTGGCGGAGCGCGGAGTTGGGAGGAAACCGCCGAGGGCACAGAGCAAAGCTGGGGGAAGGACGACAGGTGAGGAGGCAGGGGGAGTCCTAGAGGTGAAGGCATTGCCTCGGGGACTTGACTGGGGGACATCTGGACGGTGTTTGGGGTTGGCTGGGATGGTGGGGGGGGGGGCTGGCGCGTGGGAAGTCAAGGACCCCAGGGAAGGGGTCCTGCGCTTCGCCAGCCTTGACTGGGATGGACTGGGGGGGAGGGGCGGCGGGGAAGACATCTCAGACCCTGACCCCTTGGACCAGCCATGGGGAAAGACCTTCTGAGGATGAACTGTGCCTGTCAGCTCATCTTAGGAGCCCAGCTTGCTTCTGCAGAAGGTATTAGCCAGGTAAGCGGTTTATTCCACCTGGCAAGAGAGCTCTCCCTCTCTCTCCTTTATGGCCTGTGCTCCAGGGCCACCATTCACTGTGGTGGAGCTGGGTGGTGGGCCAATGGCAATGAATGAGACACGCAGGCGCAGTTGGCTGGGAGCTGGCAAGGACGTGTCACTGCAAATGTGAGCCTTGGAAGACAGGTAGGGACCGTTCAAGAGGACCCCTGGGAGGCCCTCCCCAGCCAGAGGGCTCAGCGAAGGCCGGGCTGGGGGAAATGACCCGTAATCAGACAGCAGGAACCCACCAGATCCCTCTGGTGATCTGGGCGGAGAAGGGGTCCTCAGGATGTTGCCAAGAAAAATGCCAGCAGGTTCCAGGCTGCAGTTGGGCAACAGGGAGACACAGGGCCTGAGGTAACCTGGCAAATGTCTGCCAGGTCTAAAGAGACCACAAGGCTCTGTGAGATGGAGAGGAATGGGGAAGGGTGTTGAGAGGGGAGGGGAGGGGCCCATGAAGGTCAAGGCCATGGCCACGGGAAGGTAGAAAGAGATTCCTGCCCTTACATGGGTCCAGGACAGGTGCCACAAAGCCAAATGCCGACCAGGGAACAGAAGCATCGAAATGAGGCAGGTGTGAGGCAGCGAGGAGGGAGGGTGGGCTGGAGACGCATGCTTCCCCCCCCCCCGCCCCTTTTAAGCCAGCAGCCTCTTTGTACTACTTAACTCCAGCTGAGTGCTACCCCGTGCAAAGTCAGGCTCGCAGTTGCCAGCATGGAATTTTCAAGAGAAGCCAGAAGTCAGGATTTTTATGTAAAATTCCCTGAGCTTTAAGATTTTTTTTTAAAGTTTAATTTATTTTGAGGGAGAGACCAAGAGAAAGAGCGTGCACAAGTGGGAGAGGGGCAGAGAGAGAGAGAGGGAGAGAGAGAATCCCAAGCAGGTTCTGTGCACTCAGCGTGGAGCCCAACGCAGGGCTCAGTCTCATGAACTGTGAGATCAGGACCTGAGCCGAAACACAGAGTCAGATGCTTAACTGCCTGAGCCACCCAGGCACCACCCCCCCCCCCCAAGATTCCCTGAACTTTAACTATCACGGACTCATCTGCTAAGGTGAAATTGTTCCAACCCAGCATTTCCGTTCCTGGGTTTATTCCCAGTGGGAACGGACACGTATTCCCACCAAAAGACACATCCATCATCGCCAGACCCTGGATATCTCTGGACACCAGCCAAGTGGCCATCCATTGGCAAATGGAAAAGAATTGTGTACACACACACACACACACCACACACACACACACTGGAATATGATACAGCAATGAAAAAGAACAAAGTACGGATACATGGAGAGCCTTGTGCATGATGAATCTCAAGACATAATGCTGAGCAAAAGTACAAGACAATTAGAATGCACCGCATGATCCCTTTCTATGACCTTCAAGCACAGGCAGAAGTAATCTGTGGAGTCAGGACCCCAAGGCTTGCTATCTGTAGACCACTGACGTCTGGGCCTGGATGATTCTTTGTCGTGGGAGACCTGTTCTGCACATTGGAGGATGCTGAGAAGCGCTCCTGGTCTCTCCCCACTAGATGCCAGTAGCATATCCCCAGTTGTGACATGTGTCCCTTGTGTGTTGGGGTACAGTCCCCTTCAGGTGAGGACCACTGGGAAAGAGATACTTTGGGGCAGGGCCATTCACTGGAAAGTGGCCTTCAGGGAGCCTCTGAGAGGCTGGAATATTCTGTATCTTGAGCTAGGTGGTGGTGACAAGGAAGAAATGTATTTTTTAAATTCTGTATTCTTGAGCTATATTCTTAAGAAGCATGTGCTTCACAATAAAAGAGTTAACCCTATAACATGAATGACCCTTGAGAACATTGGGCTGAGTGAAAGAAGCCAGACACAAAAGGCCACAGATTGTATGACTCCATTTATGAGAAATGTCCAGAATAGGCAAATTCATAGAGACAGAAATTAGATCAGTGGTTGACCAGGGCTGGAGGAGGAGGAATGGAGAGTGACTGATCATGGGTACAAGATTTCTTTTGGGGCGATGAGAATGTTCTGGACCTAGATACCGGTGATGGTTGCACAACACCTGAATATACGTAAATGCACTGAGTTGTACACTTTAAAACGGTTACTCTTATGTTGGGTGAATCATACCTTAAAAAGAAATTATAAGAAAAAAAAAATGTTTACCTCACACAAGCTGCAAAAGACCCAGCCCTGGGCCAGCTGGCCGTTTTGCATCAGAGGGAAGAGAGGCAGGGAAAATGAGGCATCGCCGTCTGTCCGTCCGGAGAAAGTCAGAGCAGGAGCTGTGGGCATTCTTGGGGAGGGAGAGCTTAAGCGGCTTGGAGGCGAAGAAGTCTGCCTCAGCTCAGGGGAGCGCTCCCTCTTAACCCAACCTGTCAGGCCTGGAAAGAAACGGGCGGCAGGTCAGAGGCCAACACACAGACTGTTGAAGGGAACACACAGTTCTGACAGGAGAAGGAGAAATGACAACCACTCAGCCCAGCCCCACGCCAAAGGAATGCGCCGTGGTGCTTGCTGGGTGTTCTCTGCAAGCTCGGGAGGGGAGGGCGGGGGGGGGGGGGGGGTGGCGGGGAGGAAGGTGGGGGGCTCACCCCAGCTCTTCGGCAGCCCACAGAGAAGCAGATTTCCCGAGGGCTCCGTCTGTGCCGGAGACAGAGAGCCATGCCATCGGATGACATTTGGGCCTATGCCTCCCCTCCCGCCAAGAAAATGACCCCTCTTCGTTCCCCACTGGGGGCCAGGGGGCAAGGGTCTGGTTATCCACTGGCTTCAAAAAAAAAAAATCGAGTAAGTGAACAGAAAAGAAAGCAAGCCAGGACTCCAGAAAGCTGTGGAGCCTGGACTGCACCAAATGGGCCCCACAAGATACGTCCACCCGGAACCTGTGAACATGACCTTATTTGGAAAAAGGGTCTTTGTAGATGTGATTAAGTTAAGGATCTTTCAATGAGATCCTCCTGGATCAGGGTGGGCCCTGAATCCAATGACAGGTGTCCTGAGAAGAGAAGGGGAGAGGACACAGAGAAGGCCACGTGGAGGCCACAAGCCGAGAACCACCAGAAGCTGGGAAGGCCACGGAAGGGTCTTCCGTGGAGAGCCGAAGGAGGGAGTGCAGCTTCCGGGCTCCGGAATTGAGAGAATCGATTCCTGTTTTAAGCAGCCCCGTCTGTGGTTTTTGTTAGAGCCACCTTGGGCAGCTAACATAGGCCCTGGGCTTCAATCCCACAGACCTGAAGCCTCTGTAGGGCCTTACAGTGCCGTGGGGAGGGCAGACGCATGAATCGATCATTCCAGTATGCTGGGGTCACCGGTAATGGAGAAGAGTGTCGGGGATGGTTATGCAGTGGGGTGGAGGGGGGCCTGGGGACTCCTTACAGCAGAGGTGATGGCACAGAGCTGAGCCACAACCTAAAGGGGACAGCAGGTAATGTAAACACGCCACACGGCCAAGTCAAGACCAGCCGTGTCAGCAATGGCATAGGTAACCCTCAGCTTCTGTGTCGGGGAGACAAAAAGGAGTGATAGGGACTGTGGTGAAGAATAATAGTTGTTAATATTGGGGCGCCTCGGTGGCTCGGTCAGTTGGGTGTCTGACTTCGGCTCAGGTCACGATCTCACGGTTCGTGGGCTCAATCCCCACATCGGGGCTTGTGCTGACGGCACAGAGCCTGCTTTGGATTCTCTGTCCCCCTCCCTCTCTGCATTCTCTTTCTCTCTCTCTCAAAAATAAACAAACATTATGGGGCATCAGGGTGGCTCAGTCGGTTAGGCGTCCGACTTCGGCTCAGGTCATGATCTCGTGGTCTGTGAGTTCGAGCCCCGAGTTGGGCTCTGTGCTGAGAGCTCAGGAGCCTGGAGCCTGCTTCAGATTCTGCGTCTCCCTCTCTCTGCCCCCCCCCTTCTGCTCTGTATCTCTCTCAAAAATAAATAAACATTGGGACGCCTGGGTGGCGCAGTCGGTTAAGCGTCCGACTTCAGCCAGGTCACGATCTCGCAGTCCGTGAGTTCGAGCCCCGCGTCGGGCTCTGGGCTGATGGCTCAGAGCCTGGAGCCTGTTTCCGATTCTGTGTCTCCCTCTCTCTCTGCCCCTCCCCTGTTCACGCTCTGTCTCTCTCTGTCCCAAAAATAAATAAAAGTTGAAAAAAAATTTAAAAAAAAATAAATAAACATTAAAAAAATTTTTAGGGAAGGGAAACAAAAAGAATATAAAAACAGGGAGGGGGACAAAACAGAAGAGACTCATAAATATGGAGAACAAACTGAGGGTTACTGGAGGGGTTGGGGGGATGGGCTAAATGGGGAAGGGGCACTAAGGAATCTACTCCTGAATTCATTGTTGCACTGTATGCTAACTAATTTGGATGTAAATTTTTTTAAAAAATTGAAATAAAAGGAAAAAAATTTAATACACATTAAAAACTATTAATATTTATCAACAATTGCTAAGCCCTTTCCTTATACAACATTAACTCATCTAACCCTCACATCAATTCTCGAGGCAGGTGTTATCATTATTCCCATTTGCCGGGTGGGTTGACTGAGGCACAGGGGCTGTTATCAGCCGGCCCTGGCTGGGAACATGCGATACCTTCAAATTGGGGAATTTAAGCACAGTCATTGAAGGAACAAATTTACAAAGTAGGGCGAGATATAGGAACTATACCGCACCTTGGGCTTATAAAATTAAGGAGCCCTGAGAGGTGAGGCAAGGGAGTTGTCAGAACCCTGAGACATGACAGGCTATGTGGAAGGTGAGAGCCTGTAACCTATGACAAGGACGACGCTGGCCCACAGAGGCCACAGGGTGAGAGGCTGAACTGGGGAACAAATACCCCCACTCCCCTGTCCCCCACCTCAGGGGTCCTCAATGGCTGAACCCAGCACAAGCCAGAGGACCCGGGAGCCCGTTGGTGAAGTCCACAAAGCCCGGTCTCCTGGGACACCAGTCCGGACGGAGAAGCGAGGAGTATTGCTACGCGGAAGATTCCAGAACAGGAAGGTTGAGTGACACCAACCCGGGCAAGTCTGGGTCCAGAGTCCCCTCAACCACTCACCACGTGAGGACCAGAGCCAGCGGACCTGTGCCCTCCCCTCAGGGCCACCCTTGCTGAGTGCCACCCCCAGCTGGGAACGTGACCTCAGCTTCCGGGAGCCCGCATCTCCCATCTTCCCGTGGAAAGCCACGAATCCAGATTTTTATCCAACAGTTGCCTGATATTTAAAAGCTGGCAACTCATTCAAATTTTTTAAAACCCTGCACAGGTTCAGCAAATCACACGGGTGGGCCGGATTGCACTCTGGGTGTCAACGCCCCCCTCCCCCCCGGGGGTTGGGGGGGGGGTCAGGGCGTGGACACTCGGGGAGCAAGGCATCCGGGTGCAAGAATCAGAATGTTCAGAGAGGCGGCTGCGCAAAGCATTCTGGGTGAGATGGGGCCCACACACACGGACTGATGGGTTTGACGCAGAGGTGCCTGGGGAGGGGGCAGGGGCCGGGCGTTGGGGGGATGAAACTGAACCGGTACTTTGGGCCTGAACTAGGAAGGGCCACTGGAGCCAAGCTAACAGGCTTCAACTTGGAAGGAGAGAAGCCACCGATGGCTTTTAAACAGCAAAATGACTCAGTCGTGTTCCTCTCTTCTCCCCGCCACCCCAAAGCTGGCTGTGGACCCGGCTTTCTTTTGCGGGGTGGATAAAGGAGCGAAATAAATGTAAGAGCCCCCTTCCGGTGGGTGCTTCCAGTTCGGCGGGAAGGGCGGATGCGGAAATAAGGTCAGGGTACGATGCACCTGCTAGCGGAGAGTTAGCCCACGTCTGCAGATACCTGAGCAACTGCCCTGTGTCCCGCGCCGCGGATGAAGGGACAGGGTATGGCCCTGCCTTGGATGAGGGAGGAAATAGAGGGAGAGGAAAATCCCAGGTGGTGCTAGGAACACGTAAACGTGGAGGGAAGGGGCTCATAACAGGCGCCCGCAGGTCCAGGAGCCAGAGCGGGCCGCAGGCAGGGGGGCGAGGGGACAGGGGGTGCCTCCCCCCCCCCCCCCCCCGCCCTGGGGCCCAGCAGCCTGGCCCGGCCTCCTTCTCCCCAGTCACCCCCATCGCACCACCGGGAACAAACCCACGGCTGACATGGATTCCTAACTCGGCGCCCGAGCAGGGGGAGAGAGGGGAGAAAAAACACCCATCTGTTCTCTCTCTGATGGAACACGATTCTTCACTCAGCGCTTAAACCCCGCGCCTGTCTTCCCGTCTCCCCTCAGCAGCCGCGGGGACGCCCATATAAATGGCTGCAAATGGGTTTTCCCGCCGGTAGCCGTGTTGTTTTAATAATGGTTCATTTTCTGCTCCAGGAAAAAAAATATATACATTCCGTCGAGAAATTGGGGACGGGGGGGGGGGGGGGGGGGGGAGGGGGCAGCGCTCATTCTCTGTGTGTGTGTGTGCACGCGCGTGCGTGTGCGCCTGCAGGAAGATTCTAGAACATCCTGCTGAGACACCAAGTGACCTGTCTGGTTGGGTGATGCTGGTCTGAGGCCCAATGCATCCCCCTCACCTAGACAAAGGAATTTGTCCAGAAACTTCCTGGGCATATTTATTGAGCACCTACTATGTACCATACCTGAATTCAGTAGGAAGGGACACAGGGGTTTCCCAGGTCCCACCCTTCCCAGGCTCACATTCTAGAAGGGGGGAGAGCAACATTAAAAAAACAACAACAACTGTGCAAAACTATATAATACAATTATGAAAACGATTCACAAGGGAGTATCGGGTAAGACAGGAATGGATAACAGGATCTTGGTGTAACTGAGGCTCCCTGGCCCTCCCCCTCCCCACCCCGAACTGCAGAAGGGACCCTCAAGCTGAAGCTTGAAGGACAGATGGGCCAGTTGCAGGAGAGAAGGCCACTCAAGTGGAGACACTCCCTAGTCAGACATCGGAGACCTCGTCTGGAAATAGGCTCCTTGCGGATGTCATTTGCTAACATGACGTGACATGATTCCATACCAGATCTAGGGTGGGCCCTGAATCCAATGACAAGCGTCTTTCTTTTTTATTTATTTATTTTTATTTGAGAGACAGCACAAGAAGGGGGGAAAGGGGCAGAGGGAGAGAGAGAGAATCTCAAGCAGGCCCCACAGTCAGTGCGGAGCCCAGTGTGGGGCTCGATCCCACGCCCCTGGGATCATGGCCTGAGCCGAAATCAAGAGTCAGATGCTCAACCGACTGACCACTCAGGTGCCCTGGCAAGTGTCTTTGCAAGACGAGCAGAGAACACACGCAGAACGTAGAGGTGGCCACGGGACCGATGTGGCCACAAGCCAAAGAATGCCAAGGAATGTAGCTCCCAGAAGCCAGGAAAGAAGAAAGCAAGAATCCTGCCCTGGGGCCTTCAGAGGAAGCACAGCCCTGCTAACATCTTGGTTTGGACTTTGGCCTCCAGAACTGTGAGACAATACGCCTCTGTTCTTTTTTAAGCCACCAAGTTCGCAGTGACTCATTACAGCAGGCCTGGGAAATGAACACAGTGGGGATCTCCAGAAGCGACACCTTGATAAACAATTGGTTTACCTGGGCAGCGATGGCAGGAAGCACTGATAGGGGAGAGGGGAGGCGAGACAGGGAAGGGAGAAGGGAGGGCACCCATTAAAGAGTGTGTTCATGGACAGGTCATACAGGGGTACCTTGGGCTTAATCCCTGTGGACACCAATGGGACACACGCCTCAGAATTCCCTCACGTGAGGGGTGAGGGAGCTGGGTTGTTTATCTGCCAACAACCAGCCTTCACTGGGTGAGGTATGCTAGCAGGGGGGATGGATCCTCCAGAACTTTTGGCTGCCTCCAGGCAAGCCTAAGCTGCCTCTGTAGCCAGAGAGAGCCACCGGGCAAAGAGTTACAGGTGCTGGCGACAGGAAGCCATTGGGCCGATGTGTATGGTGAGGTAGCAGCCTCAAAACAGCTTCCAGTGACCCCCACTCCTGTGTGATCCCTTCTCCTTGGGTGTGGATGGGACGCCATGACTTTCTTCTAACCAACAGAATGTGGCAAAGGTGATAGGATGTCACTTCTGAGATCAAGTTACAAAAAGACTGTGGCTTCCACTGGAAGCCAGGGCCGTGTTGTGAGCTGAGCTGCCCCGTGAAGAGGTCCACATGGCAAGGAACTGGAGGTGGCCTCTGACCAACAGCCAGTGAGGGACTGAATCCTGCCAGCAGCTAGTGAGCCCGGCAGCAGATCTTCCCCAATGGAGCCTTCAGATGAGACCACGGCCCTGGCCACCATCTTGGTTGCAGCTCTGTGAGACACCCTGAGCCAGAGACGCCCCGCTAAGGCCAGACCTGGATTCCTGACCCACAGAAACTGGGAAGGAATAAATGTGGATTGTTTCAAGCCCACTAGGATATTTGGGGTAACTTGTGATATGGTGATGAGTAACTAGAGATGCTGAGTGCCACAGGGATGTGGGAAGGACACATAAGCAGTGACGGGTAAACTATCTATTCACTTCCTCTAGATGCTCATCTCTCTCTCACCTGTCCCATCCAGTCCATTAACGATCCCTGTCAACTTCAACTCCCAACCTATCCTGAATCCAGATACCTTCCCCCACCTGCACAGCCACCAGGTCATGTCAAGCCATCCTCGCCTCTCACGTCCATTAAAGCAAGCCACCCTCGCCTCTCACGCACCCCTCACCACCAATCTCCATCCAGCAGGTTCTCCACAGTCAGGGAGGGCTTTCAAATCACAAATCAGATGCTGGCACTCAGCAGTGCTCAGTAATGATGGACTGAATTCAGGTGTCAAGTCAGGCTAGACTGGATCGCTCCCCTACCTTCCGGCCAGCCCCTTTCCCTTCTGGCACCTGCATAAGGAAGGGACTCATGGGGCACCTGGGTGGTTCAGTTGGTTAAGTGTGCAACTCTTTTTTTATTTTTTTTTAATGTTTATACTTGAGAGAGAGAGACAGACAGAGCGTGAGCAGGGGAGGGGCAGAGAGAGAGAGAGAGAGAGAGGGAGACACAGAATCCGAAGCAGGCCCCAGGCTCCAAGCTGTCAGTGCAGAGCCCGATGTGGGGCTCGAACTCACAAACCACGAGATCATGACCTGATCACGAAGTCAGACGCTTCACTGAGTGAGCCACCCAGGCGCCCCTAAGCATGCAACTCTCAATCTTGGCTCAGCTCATGATTTCACGGTTCATGAGATCAAGCCCCACATGGGGCTCTGTGCTGACAGCAAGTAGCCTGCTTGGGATTCTCTCTCGGTCTCTCTCTGCCCCTCCCCCCTCAAAATAAATAAATAAACATTAAAAAAAAAAGGAAGGGACTCATGTACGAGGGGGGCTGTTAGGCCACCAGCACTGATCTTCAGGCCATGGGAGGCAGCTCCCTGGCCTCACTTCCTCCATGTACACACTCAGCAAATGCAGACTGCCCATGCATTCATTAAGCACTTACTGTATACCACGACTTCGAAGTACCTGACAGGCATCATGTCATTTAATCCTTGAAATGAGCCAGGGTAATCCTGAGAAAGAAGGAAAAAACTGGAGGCATTACACTTCCTGATTTCAAACCATATTACAAAGCAGTAACAATCAAAACAGTAAGGTCCTGGCATAAAAAAAAAAACCCACAGAACAAAAACAAAAACAAAAAAACAAAAAAAAGACACACAGACCAATGAAAGAGAATTAGGAGACCAGAAACAAACCCACGCATATCTGGCCAACTAATATTTGACAAGGGAGCCAAGAATATATTTTTTTAATTTGTTTAAACATTTATTTATTTTTGAGAGAGACAGGGTGCAAGCGGGGGAGGGGCAGAGAGAGAGGGAGACACAGACTCCGAAGGAGGCTCCAGGCTCTGAGCTGTCAGCACAGAGCCCACGTGGGGCTAGAACTCACAGAACTGTGAGATCATGACCTGAGCTGAAGTCAGACACTTAACTGACCGAGCCACCCAGGTGCCCCACGAGCCAAGAATATTCTGTACAGAAAAGACAGTCTCTTCAATAAATGGCTGGGGAACTTGGATATTTACATGCAAAAGAATGAACTAGACCCCTCTCTTTTTATTTAATTGATTAATTACATTTATTCGTTTTTTGAGAGACAGTGGGGGAGGGGCAGAGAGAGAGGGAGACACAGACTCCGAAGGAGGCTCCAGGCTCTGGGCTGTCAGCACAGAGCCTGACGTGGGGCTCAAACGAACCGCGAGATCATGACCTGAGCCGAAGTCGGACGCTTAACCGACCGAGCCACCCAGGCGCCCTTGATCCCAGGCAGTTTTAACACCAGCACGGGGGTCTTCACGGAGATTTAGCTTATATGTCCCATGTGTTAATTCTCTTGCTTTCATCCAGAGGGGCATTGCCAAGTGCCCAGAAACCTAAGCCAATTTACACCCCTAGGCTTTGTCCAGAAGGTAGTTGGTCTTGCACCACGAAAGGGCCCTCCCCTGCCCTCAGGGAAGTCCCAGCCTAGCCAGGGAGCCAAGGGTATCAATAACCTGAAATCCACAGTAATGACCCCAGCCACCTCAATGCGCGCTGAGCACCTGAGATGCATTAATCCTGGGGGGAGATTCCGGACAGCTGGAAAGGTTTCCGGACCCTGGAGGTGGTGCCTCCCCCATGGGTGGAGGACCCTCCTTGTCTGTGTTAGTGCCCTGTGCCTGCAGAGGGCGCTAAAGCACCCGAAGGCCAGGAGCGGGCCAGTGATTTGCTTCAGGTCATGTAGCTGGAAACTCAAGGGAGACAAGTGTATCGCCTTTCAAGCCTCCTGTAAGTTTCCTGTGGCTGCCGTCACACAAGTCCACAAACTGGGGGCTGCAAACAACAGACAGGTCTTGTCTCAGAGTCCTGGAGGCCAGAGGTCTGAAATCCATCAGAGGGGCCACAATCTCTCAGAAGGTTCTAGAGGAGGATCCTTCCTTGCCTCTTCTGGCTTTTGGTGGCTGCCAGCCAGCCTCCGTGTTCCTTGGCTTGTAGACACATCCCTGCAGTCTCTGCCTCCGTCTTCATGTGGCATTCTCCCTCCCCAGACATGTGTCTGTGTCTCGTTTTATAGAATAAATTTATAACCCAGTCTTACTAGATGAAGACCCCACCCTACTCCGGTATGACCCACCTTAACTAAATATATCTGCAACAACCCCCTTTCCAAACAAGGTCACATTGTGAGGTATTGGGGGTCTGGACTTCAATATATCTTTTGGAGGGGACACAGTGCACCCACAACGTTCTCCCTTCCTTATAGACAGGCTCTCGTCACCTCTTTCTGGACTGCACAGGGGCCCGGTTAAATGCATTCACTCCTCCACTTTTTCATGTGTCAGTGCCCGAGCCTCAATCTATACACTAACCTTAAAAAATTAAAATAAAATCAGGGGCACCTGGGTGGCTCAGTCAGTTAAGCTTCTGACTTCAGCTCAGGTCGTGATCTCACGGTTCATGGGTTTGAGCCCCGCATCGGGCTCTGTGCTGACAGCTTGGAGCCTGGAGCCCGGAGCCTGCTTCGGATTCTGTGTCTCCCTTGCTCTCTCTGCCCCTCCCCGACTCATGCGCACCCTCTCTCTCTCAAAAATAAATAAACATTGGGGCGCCTGGGTGGCTCGGTCGGTTAAGCGTCGGACTTCGGCTCGGGTCACGATCTCAAGGTCCTTGGGTTCGAGCCCCGCGTCGGGCTCTGTGCTGACAGCTCAGAGCCTGGAGCCTGTTTTGGATTCTGTGTCTCCCTCTCTCTGACCCTCCCCCGTTCACGCTCTGTCTCTCTCTGTCTCAAAAATAAATAAAAACGTTAAATAAATAAATAAATAAATAAACATTAAAAAAATTAAAAAATAAAATAAAATCAGGGGCACCTGGGTGGCTCAGTTGGTTGAGCATCTGACTTCAGCCCAGGTCAGGAACTCATGGTTTGTGGGTTCGAGCCCCACATCGGGGGGAGCCTGGAGCCTGCTTCAGATTCTCTGCCTCCCTCTCTCTCTTTCCATCCCCTGCTCGTGCTCTCTCTCAAGAACAAATAAACGTTTTTAAAAAATAAATAAAAATAAATAAAATCAAATCGGTGAACAGCTACGCTGCCCTGAGCATTTTTAGAGACCCAGAGAAATTCAATATCATCATTTGGGGGTGCACTGGGCTGCAGGTTATCAAAATACCTAGCTGCCACGGCTTAAGCAGAAAACTGGCTTTTCCCTCAGCAATCTGCAGTTGGCACCTGGTGCAGTCGGAGGCCAGCAGCTAGATAGTATCGGGGCCACCACCAACCAATTCCTCGGGTCACCTACATATCCCTCTGGGTCCCTTATGAGACCCTCACCACAGTGAGTTGCTGTTTTATCCCCTCTTTACAGATGAAACGACCAAAGCTCAGATAATAACATGCCTACCTTTCTCTGAACCCCCAGGTGACAGACTTCTGCTTGGGCCCCACTGGCCAGAAGGGTGCCACTTGGCTGCTTCCAGAAGCAAGGCAGGCTGGGAGGCAAGTTCAGAGTAGCTCACGCGGCCGCTCAACGAGCAGGCGCGGTTTGCGATGAAAGAATTCAAGCGTGAGTGTTGGAGGCAAGAAAATGTGTCTCCCACAATCATCCCTGCCTCTAGGTGTAGATCAGGTATATTGAGTGCCTTCGACCTATGGGCTCAGTTTGAATTATTTCTAAACATTTGGGAACAGCAGCATTTATCTCACGGAATCCTCACCATCTGCGAGGCATATGCTATCAGCATTCCATTTTACAGCTGAGAAAATGGAGGCTCAGACAGGCCCAGGAGAACCTCATTTATTTACTCACGCATCAAATATTTATTGAACATCTACTGTGTGCCAGGCCATTTGGGCACTGAGGCTACAACAGTGAAGGAACTGAACACGGTCCCTTGAAGACTTAGCCCTCGGGGAGGGGAGGAGGGAGAGGGGTGGCCAGAAATAATACAAATAATATTAGTTCTGGAATAACACCTAGTGTAGGCCAGGTGCTGTTGCGCGGGCTTTCTGTTCACTAAGTCACTTATTCATTCCAATGAGGTTACTGAGACTCAGAGACGTTAAGTAACATGCCCAATGTCACCCAGCCAGTTAACTGTAGAGCCGGGATTTGAACCGAGGTTCTAGAGCCTGCGCTCGGGTAAGTAATATAATGTCAGGAGGTGATGATGCAGGTGAGGAGGGCTAAGCGGCCAAGGAAGTTCCTTCTGAGGAGTAGACATGTGATTATTATCCTCGTTTGACGGATGGGGAAATTGAGGCTCTGAACGGTCAACTGAGCTGCCCTGGGGGACACACGGCCAGAAAGAGGTGGGGCCAGGATCGGACCCCAGGTAGCCCGGACTCCATTGCCCATCCACAAGAGAAACAGTGCCCGAGCAAATGCCAGGAGGCTTGAGGGCTGCCTGGAGGAGGTGGAGGTCACCAGGCCTTGAAGCGATTGGAGGAGCAGGGAGGGGGGAAGGGAGGGTACAGCGTGAAGAACCCGACGGAGCTGGCACCTGAATACGTTCCTGGGGGCAGTTCTTCGAGGACAGATTTCCAGGCACAGCCCTGCCTCGGCTTCCCCCAGGCCAGCTCTGCTTAAAGGGAAGGCAGCCACAGGGACTTCATTAGCCTCTCGGAGGCCCCAGCAGCCCTGGGGGGATGAAAAGGGCCTGAGAAGGGAGCCATCCTAATTTCGGCACACCTGGCAGGGGGCGCAGGGCCACTGAAAAGGAAGCAGCTGGGGCCGGCTGGGCAGGCCCAGTCATTGTTCCAGCTGGACCCGCTGTCAGAGCATCAAATGCAAAACCAGAGTAAAGGGGGTGGGGGCGCCGGTGGCCTCTGCTCCTCCTTTAATAGACCAAAGGACCCTGGCGGCTTAGCTCTTTTTCCTAATTTAAAGATATTTTCAGGCTTTTGGGAGCTCCCCTATGGTGAAGCAGGAAGGTTGGAATGGGGGGGGGGCCTTGAAACTCTCATCCTGGTTGTCAATGGAGGATGGGGGAGCAGGCAAGGAAGAGGAGGGACTGGAGGTGGTTTGGGGCCAAGGGTGGGACCCTTAAAGGAATAAGGAGGTCACTGTGTTCCGGGCTCTCTTCTGCCTCAGTTTCCCTCTCTGGGACCCGTGAGATGCCTCTCCAGAAAATAGTACGGATGCAATGTACAAACATTGGTCCCTGCTAAGGAAAGGGGGGGGGGGAGGCTCTTCCGTGTCCACTTTGGAGGCCTTGAGTTGGGACACGGTGGGGGGGCTTCCCCATGCCAACCCCTGGGCAGGGCAGCCGGGCCACAGGGGAGGTTGTCAAGAGCCTAAGAAGCAAAGCAGAGGGAGGAGGCTGCCCATATGCGCAGAAGGAGTCGGATGGGGGAGGTGTGTTCCCTGTCAGTGTGGCACTTCTGGTACCAGGGCAGGAAAGAGAGTGGGGAGCCCGGCCAAAGGGGTGCAGCCACCTCCAAGTGGGGGGAAGGGGCTCCTTGGCTCATCTCCATGGGGAGGGTGCACAGGAACCAGAAGAGAGCGGGCCCGGGACCCTGGCTAGACGGGAGGGTGTAGCCTAGGGCCAGCTTGGGCTGGGTGGGGGGGGGGAGAGGTCCATGCCCTTCAGACCAGGCTCCCCTCACTGCCTTTTTCTCCCCCCAACGTTTCCTTCCCCTCCTCCCTCCCTCGCTCGCTCATCCCACCCCAGCCTGCCATCATCCTTCCTGGCCCCCCGCCCTCCCCCACCTCACCTCTCGCCGCCCTCCCCTCTACCTCCGTCCCCCTCCCAGCTCCCTGGCCAGCTCTCCAGCCTCCCGCGGTGCCACCTCCTTGGGCCGCCTTTCTCTTCCCTCCTCCCGGCTCCCAGCCATCCCCTCCACCCCGCCCCCACCCCCCGCCAGCCCGCCCTCCTCCCTCTGACTGGCTCCCGCCTCCCCATCATTCTCCCAGCCCCCTCTTCCCTCTCTCTCTCAGTCTCACTCTCTCTCTCTCCCCCTTCTTTCCTTCATCCCGGCCTCTCTTCCCACCTTCCCCAGCAGGAGACAGGGGCCGCACTCTCCCCCCTCCAGCCCCCTCCCCGGGCCGGCGGGCTCGGCTCCGCGCCCTCCGCTGGGGCCGCCGCCATCTTGCGGGATGCTGGGGAGGGAGCCGCGAGCAGGCAATGGAAACAATACATCTTTTATGAAGCACCCCCCCCCCCCGCCCGCCTGGAAATCTTACATTAACGTGGCATTGATTTCCCTCGGAATGGAAGGGCCTCTCGTGCGCCCCCAGAGGGGCTGGAAGGCGGGGTGGGACTTGGGGAGGAGGGGGCCGTGCTGTGTGTTGGGGGGGGATCGTCTGCTCCCGGCTCTGCCTCGAGCCCAGCAGCCGGTACCCCCCCCCCGCCCCCCCAGGTCCGGGCCCCGCGCAGAGGCAGCCACCGAAAGTGGGCTCCTCGGCAGAGGGACGCAGTGGGCCGGTTCCCAGACGGGGGTCCGGGAGCGTGGCTTTGGAACAATTCCTGGACCTGGGGCGCCCCGAGAGTCCCTCCTCGGCCTTGGCATTGGCCAGAAAAGGCGCAGGAGAGCCTCGGCTGCGCCTGGGCCCACGATGTGCGGCCAAACGGGACACGTGTTCCCCCCCCAACCCCACCCCCCCACCCCAGCTTGGGCTCTCTCTCCCCTCCCCACCCGGTTTCCTTCCTCTCCTCTCCCATCTTGCCACCTAACTCCCAGTTCCCGCCTCCCTCCTCCTCCCTCGTCCTCTCCCGGTTCCCCCCCTCCCCATCCCTTCCCTGCTGCCGACTGCTTGACTGCTCCCTCCCCCCACACCCCCTTCCCTGCTTGCTAATGGCCCGGTGGCAGGCAGGCGGCTCCTCGCCTGTTTCCGGGGGAGTCGGGTTTGCAGCCAGGGGAGATGCTGGAGAGACTGGGGTGGGGGGAGAAGAATTATACACACATAAATCTGGGATAATGACGGTGGTGCTGATGGGGCTGGCAGCCGCAGCTCCCAAGCACCACCCCCCGCCCCCCCAGCCGCCAACACTCGACAACCAACCAGGACTTCCTGGCTCTCTGGAGGGCCCATGGATCCTTGTCATCTCTCTGAATGGGTCCTGCTGGGTAGACAGGGCCCAGGCTAGTGTGGGACATCTCATGCCGCACTGGGTCTCCTTTCCATTTGCAGCTTGCCCGTTTGCCTGCCCTGCAGCCCAGGGCAACTAGGCACAACAATAAAGACAGGTGGATTTTCTGGGCCTGCAGGTCCTGACCCTGTAGCCCCCCACCATCTGGAATCCCCGTGTCTCTAGGTTTCCCGAGGTCACGCCACCCACAAGATGGCATCTTACATATAATTGAACAGTCAGACCTGGATTTTCTGCCCTTTCCCCATTTCCTAGATGTGTGACCTTGGGCAAGTCACTTAACCTCGCTGAGATTCAGTTCCCTCTAAGTCGAGGATAACAACCATCTTCAACTAGAACACGAAGCATGATCCTGACAAGTTCAATGTTATGTGAAAGAGACCAGACAGAAGAGGGCACACAGTAAGGTTCCATTTACATGAAATTCAAGGACAGGCAAAACGAATCTATGATGACAGAGTCAGACTGGGGGCTTTGGACTTCCAGGAATGGGCATGAAGGAATTTTCTGGAGGGATGGACATATTCCTTCTTGGTTTGGGTGGTGGATACGCAGGTATGTACGTGCATAAAAATTCACTGAGCTGAAGCTGAAGATCTGTGCACTTTACCTTATCCAAGTTAACACTCCATTTTATTTATTTTTTATTTTTTTTAATGTTTATTTATGTTTTGAGAGAGAGACAGAGCGTGAGCAGGGGAGGGGCAGAGAGAGAGGGAGACGCAGAATCCAAAGCAGGCTCCGGGCTCCGAGCTCTCAGCACAGAGCCCAACGCGGGGCTCGAACCCACGAACCGCAAGATCGTGACCCGAGCGAAGTCAGATGCTTAACCGACTGAGCCACCCAGGTGCCCCCTAACACTCCATTTAAAAAAAAAGAGAAGGAAACAGAGAAAAGAAAATGTCCCCTAGACATCACCCACTTCTTCCCACTTCTGTGGCCCCCACCCCAGCCCAGTCCCCCTCACGGCTCACCTGGATTATTGTTGTTACTTCTGCCCTGGAGTCTTGCTTCTGCCTTTACTCCTATCCGTCTTTGCAGGGGCCCAGAGGGGTCTTTGAAAAGACCAGAAAGTTGTCATTCTGTTCAGAACCCTGCATTCCATCCCGGTGGCTCCTAGATTCAATTCAAATCCCTCACTGAGCCTCTTCGGGACCCTTCTCCCCGTTGCTTACCGCACTCCAGCTTCACAGACACTTGGCACTGGCTGTTCCCCTTCCTAGAACACCCTTCCTCCTAGATCTCACTGTTGGCTAACTCTACTGCCTTCTTCAAGTCCCAGCTCCATGTCTCCTCCTCCGGAGGACCTTCCCAACCCCCGCCCACTACCTCTTCGACACTTCCCACCCTCCAATATTGCCTTGTTTCTCTGTCTTCATGTGTGCA
The DNA here is from genome assembly GCF_016509475.1 of Prionailurus bengalensis. Classification (NCBI taxonomy): domain Eukaryota; kingdom Metazoa; phylum Chordata; class Mammalia; order Carnivora; family Felidae; genus Prionailurus; species Prionailurus bengalensis. The sequence goes on from NC_057348.1 coordinate 10,106,581, forward strand.
GTGCCTCGCCACTCTCCACTGGAGCACAGTCTCTTTTTGGCCCTTGACTCTTACTCTCATCGTGTCCCACAATATCTGGCATCTATTAGATGTCCGATAAGTTGACTAAATGAATTAAATAAGAAGGTTGTAACTATTTAAGGACATAAGTGATGGAAAGTCCTTGGCATGTCACAGGCATTCAATAAACCGGGGAACTGCCTTCTTCATGAAGATAGAACATGAAAATAATCTGTGGCTATTTGCTCTTTTTTTTTTTTTTTTGCTTTTTAAAATTATTTATTGAGAGAGAGAGAGAGCATGAGCAGAGGAGAGGCAGAGAGAGAAGGAGAGACAGAATCTCAAGCAGACCCCTCACTGTCAGCACAGAGCCCTGCTCAGGGCTCGATATCATGAACCAGGAGATTGCAACCTGAGCAGGAATCAAGAGTCAGATGCTTAACCGACTGAGCCACCCAGGAGACCCTGTGACTCTTTGCTTTTGTGCCCTCTCTCAGTCCAGAACTTGGGGAGGTAATTTGGAGTAGGAAATATTCTCCCAAAAGGAAGATATTGGCAACAGGTATATCTGACAAAGGATGCATATCCATAACATACAAAGAGCTCCTACAAATCAATAAGGAAAAGACAACCAAATTTATAAAATGATAGAAGACTTGAACAATTTGCCAAGTAGAAGTATCAAAATAGTCAATAAGCACACAAAAGGATGCTCAATGTCCTAAGTCATCGGAGAAATGCACATACAACCACAGTGAAATCTCACAACATAACCAATTGGAATGCCTAAAATGACAAAGACTGATGGTACCAAGTGTTGACAAGGATGTGGACAATTGGAACTTTTTTTTTTTTTTTTAAGTAATCTCTACACCCAACGTGGGGTTTGAACTCATGACCCTGAGATCAAGAATCACATGCTCTTCCAACTGAGCCAGCCAGCCACCCCTGGAACTTTCATACACCGCTGGTGGGAATGTAAAATGATACAGCCACTTTGGAAAACTGGCAGTGTCTCCTAAAATTGCACACGCACCTGCCCAATGACCCAGCCCTTGCACTCCTGGGTATTTACCCAACAGAAACATAAACTGTGTTCATATACAAGAAGGTTCATGGCGGCTTTGTCACAAAAAGCAACCACTGAGAACAACTCAAATATCCATCGACAGCAGAATACATGAGCAAATTGTGGCATGGTCTTATGATGGAATATTACACGACAAAGAAAAAGGACAGACTAATAATACTTGTGATGGCAAGGATGATTGCCACAGGTTCGATGTTATGTGAATGACACAAGACAGAAGAGGGCACGCAGTAGGGTTCCATTTATGTGAAATTCAAGGACAGGCAAAATGAATCTATGGTGACAGAGTCAGATTAGGGGATTTGGACTTCCAGGAATGGGCATGAAGGAATTTTCTGGAGGGATGGACATATTCTCTCTTGGTTTGGGTGGTGGATACACAGGTATATACTTGCATAAAAATTCATTGAGCGAAAACTTAAAATCTGTGCACTTTACCTTATCCAAGTAATACCTCAGTCAAGGGCAGGGGAGGAAGGGGAAGATGGAAACAGAAAAGAAAATGTCCCCTAGAGCTGGGTATGGTCCATATGCTGTGTGAGTCCTGGGAGGTTTCACCGTAGTCTTCCAGGGTGGACAAAAGTTGGAAAATTTAAACAGCTGCCCCAGATTCAGGAGGGAAGTTCAAGGGTGGGAGTGGCCCCTCCTGTGTCTCTGGGGCCATGAGGGCTCCTCGCCTCCTCTGGCAGTGGGGTGTGGGCGGTCCAGTCTGAGGGCAAGAGGATGCCCTTGAGGTCTCCTTCCTACCCCTTCATCCCCTCCAGCCCAAGCTGTGGACCCGGCCAACTCCTGTACCAGAAACTGCTAGTGAGTCTGGTTGCTATGGCAACAGGGCTGCGAGGCCCCCAGGAACCCGCTGCTTTGCCTCATTGCACAGGGAGCTTTTCCCCCCTTTAAAGGGAAATGGGAGTCAGGGGAGGGGGAAACCCCTTCCTCTGATCTTGAAGGAGACACGTCCCCCACCAGCTTTGGCCCAAACCACTGGTTTAGAGAGGAGGGTCTGGGTGGAACCCAGACAGTGGTTAAGGACGGAATCTGCTCTTTGGGTTATACCAGCCCTCCTCCTCCCTAATTTGGTTTATTTATTTTCTTTAAGTTTGTTTATTTATTTTGAGAGAGAGAGAGAGAGAGGGAGGGAGAGGAACAGAGAGAGACAGAGAATCCCAAGCAGCCTACGCACTGTCAGCGCAGAGCCCAACATGGGGCTCGATCTCACAAACTGTGAGACCATGACCTGAGCTGAGATCCAGAGTTGGACACTTAACCGACTGAGCCACCCGGCTCCAAGTCCTTTCAAAGCCCAAGAAAAGAGTCTTTCTGTGGCTCTGACTTTTCCTGTGTGTTCATTCCTCCCCCCCCCGCCCCCCCGCCCCCCGCCGCCCCGCCCCCCCGCCGCCCCGCCCCCCCGCCGCCCCGCCGCCCCGCCCCCCCGCCGCCCCGCCCCCCCGCCGCCCCGCCGTGGGAAAAACGGGTAGAAATGACGGGTAGAAGGAACACTGCTTTTGGAGTCAGAAGGAAAGCAAGGCTGAGGGTCTGGCAGCCTTCCTGTGTGACCTTGACCCATTCCTCAACCTTTCTGGTTCCTCTTTTACAAAAACTGAGACTTCAGTTCCTACTTCAGAGCTTACTGTGAGGACCTGCACGGATTCACACATGCAAAACGCTTAAGACAACTCCTGGCACATAGCTGCTACTCCATACATCTGTTATTGTGTCGTGTCAGTCACTTTCATGTGGGATGAGGTATGTCACCCTCACCAGCAGCTTTGTGGGCTAGCCGTGATCATACCCCTTTCAAAGATTGGGTAACTGAGGCTCGAATGCTCTTGGAGGGAGGCCATTCTCCAGTCTCCCAGAAATCCTGGACCCTGGAACCACCCCAAGCCCTCAGCTCAGCGGCAAAACGGGTTGGTGGCACCCTGCCACTAGGGTACAGAGAGGGGCTGCCTCTAGCCCCTTTCATCCTGCTTCCTGTGTGTGTGTGTGTGTGTGTGTGTGTGTGTCCAGAGAGTCATAGCTGCTTCAGGGCTAGTGTTACCGTAAGTAGTAAGGGTGAGCGCTTCCTGACCTTGTCCCTTTGTCTATTATGTTCCACAGGGGATGCAGGAAATCCTTCCTTGGGGCAAGATAAATAAATAAATAAACAAGCAAACAAATAAATCAGATATTACAGATGAACCTTCCTGTCCCCCATTCCAGTTCCCTCATTAGAGGACCCACTGTTGTCTGTTTGGTGTATATCCTTACAAATCTTTTTTTTTTTTTTTGAACATTGACATACACCTATACCCACCTATATAAATGTAGTATTGATTTGTGTGATGTCTTTTTGTTATGCTTATTTATTTACTTGAGAGAGAGAGAGAGAGAGAGAATGCGAACGGGGGAAGGGCACAGACAGGGAGACAGAGAATCCCAAGCAGGCTCCGCTCTGTCACTGCACTCAGCGCAGAGCCCTATGCCTGGCTCGAACCCCTGAACTGTGACATCACGACCTGAACCCAAACCAAGAGTCAGACGCTTAAGGGGCGCCTGGGTGGCGCAGTCAGTTAAGCGTCCGACTTCAGCCAGGTCACGATCTCGCCGTCCGTGAGTTCGAGCCCCGCGTCGGGCTCTGGGCTGATGGCTCAGAGCCTGGAGCCTGTTTCCGATTCTGTGTCTCCCTCTCTCTCTGCCCCTCCCCCGTTCATGCTCTGTCTCTCTCTGTCCCAAAAATAAATAAACGTTGAAAAAAAAATTAAAAAAAAAAAAAAGAGTCAGACGCTTAACCCACGGAGCCCCCCGGGCGCCCCTGATTTGTGTGATGGCTTAGTCTGGGTTCCCTCAAAAGAAAAACCCTGAGACAAGCAAGGGTTTGGGGGCAAGTTGTCGGTCTGGGAGGCGACCCCAGGAAACAGCCGTAGGGGGTTGGGGAAGTGAAAAAGGAGGGGCAGATTGTGATTTTTCAAAGATGTCCACCCTTGGTATTTATACCACTGTACAGGTTCTTTTTACAACAGGCTGAGGCTCCTCCCACAAGAGACGGGGTCTGTGCGCCTCTCCTTGAACCTGGGTGGGGCTTGCGACTGCTCTGACCAATGGAGTATAAAGGAGGTGATTCTGACAGGCTTCAGGGGCTGGGTCACAGAAGAGAGGACCGCTTCCACCTGGGGCTCCCCTCTTGGCTTTTTTCCCCTGCTCCTTCTCCTCTCCCTCCTCCTCCTCCCCCTCCTCCTCTTCTCCTCTGTCTTTCAATCTTTACCCTTGGAACCCAGCCATGTTGTAAGGAAGCCCAGGTCACACATGCGGGTGTTACAGACAATAGCTCCAGTTGGGTCCTCGGGCAACAGCCAGGGTCAGCCAGCAGTCCTGCTAGTGTCGCCCTCCGGATGACTCCAGCCCCCGCCTTTGAGGCTCCCAGCTGAGGTCTCAGACACTGAGGAGCAGAGACACGCTGTTCCCCTTGTGCCCTGGTCAGAATTCCCGATTCATAGAAACATGAGAGATAAGAAACGATCATCATCTTAAGGCACTGAACTTGGGTAATTTGTGAAGCGGGATTAGACAGTTAATACAACAGGGAAGGTAGGAAGCCAGCAGGGTGGGGCATTAACGAGCAGGGGACCCCTGTGGGCACTTGGGGCTCAGTCCTCCTGGGGACCTCTGGAGGGCGCTGGGAGTAGATTGAACATCTCAGCGTTGTCGTCCCCTCCCCTCCCCCCCCCCCCCCCCCCCCCCCCCCCCCCCCCCCCCCCCCCCCCCCCCCCCCCCCCCCGCCACCCAGGTGAGGGAGTTGGGCATAGCCGCCAGCTCCCATCCGTCCCTGACAGAGGCTTACTCCTGAGTGCGATCCCTGCCTTGCCGACCCCTAAGAAAATTCCCCCAGGTGGGGATGCAGCTGTTTGGGGTGGGATGCTGCAAGGCTCTAAGGGCACTGTCCACGAAAGCTTCAGGTGACCCCAGATGGACCCAGGGCATCGACCACAACACTACACGTGCTTTTAAAAAACATTTTAAACAGCAGCTATATCATAGGGCACACATCGCTCTGAAACTCGCTTTTATCACTGTGTTAGTTTCTTGTGGCTGCACAAGCTGGGGGCTTAAAGTAATAGAAATGTGTTCTCTCGCAGTTCTGGAGGCCAGAAGTCTGCAATCAAAGTGACACAGCAGGGCCACACTCCCTTGGAAGGCTCTAGGCTCTCGGGGAGGATCCTTCCTTGCCTCTTCCAGCCTCTGGGGGCTCCTGGCATTCTTTGACCTTCTTCCCCGTGTTTCCCCAAGCTCCCTTTCCTTTCTCGTGCAAGGACACCAGACAGTGGATTTAGGACCCACTCTAAAATCCAGGACGATCTCACCTTGAGATCCTTATCACTCCTGCAACGACTCTGTTTCCAAAGAAGGTCCTGTTCACAGGTACTGGGGGCTTAGGACTTGGGCATCCTTTTTGGGAGGGGCGCGGGGGGACACGACTCAACGCACTACGGTCACAGAAGATTTGGGTGCTGTTTGCACCACGTTTTTTGGGTCTCGTTCTCCATAGTCGGGACCATAATTCGCTTAATAATTCATCATTCCCCCTGGCTTTATCTGAGGTTGTTACTGACTTTTTGTTCTCGCCAAAGTCCTTGTCTGTACCATCTTTTGGAGAACAAATATTTCTCCAAAAGGTGTTCCCACCGGTACAAGGGCTGGTTCTGAATTCTAAGTTAAAGACGGCAGGATAAGCTAGTCCCCTGTGGCCTTCAAGATTGACCCTTCACCCTCCTCCACCCGGCTCAGGGTGCTGGGAGCCCCATGGGGCTCCCTGGTCCTCCGGCTTCCCTGGATCTCGCCAACAGGGGGCGCTGGTAGGAGATGGAAGGAGGGAGGGCAGAGGGGTCAGCTGTGAGCTGGTTACTCACCTGACCAGGACCACAGCTCCTGGGGGTGGTAACAGCTCCCCAACCTCCCAGGACCCTAGGGTCACGTGCAACAACGGTCCGCTCTTCTGTGACCCAGCCCCTGAAGCCCATTTCTATAACGGACCTCGAGTCACCCACATAACAGAGTCTGTTTCTCAGGGGGACCCTAACCGCAAAGGGCTTTTGCTTTTGAGTTTTTCCTCTTACCTAAAGGGTTTGATTGATTGATTGATTGATTGATTTATCTATCTCCCTCTCTCTCTGCCCCTCCCGGGCTCACGCATTGTGCTCTCTCTCTCTCTCTCTCTCTTTTCCAATGTAATTTATTGTCAAATTGGCTTCCATACAATACCCAGTGCTCATCCCAACAAGTGCCCTCGTCAATGCCCATCACCCGTTTTCCCCTCTCCCCCACCCCCCATCCCCCCTCAGCTTTTTCTCTGTGTTTGTCTCTTGTGGTTTGCCTCCCTCCTTCTCTGTCTGTAGCTATTTTTTCCCCTTCAAAGGGTTATATTTAGAAAGAATTTAAAAATATTTAGCTTTGGGGCACCTGGGTAACTCAGTTGGTTAAGCATCCGATTTCAGCTCGGGTCATGATCTCACGGTTCATGAGTTCGGGCCCCGCATCAGGCTCCATGCTGACAGCTCAGAGCCTGAGGCCTGTTTCAGACTCTGTGTCTCCCTCTCTCTCTGCCCCTCTCCTGCTCGTTCTCTCTCTCTCTCTCTCTCTCTCTCTTTCTCAAAAATAAATAAACATAAAAAAATTTAAAGAATAAAAAGATTTAGCTTTATTATTGTGGTAACTATCACAGGCAGGAAATGCAGTCAGAGCACACGGAAAGACAACAGCGTTGAGGAAATCACTGTTGATCTCTAGGTGTTTAGTCTACCAGGCTTTCTTGGGGCAGGGCTTTGGGGTCAGACAGAGCCGGGCCTGAGTCCCAGCCTGGCCACAACATGCTGTGTGATCTTGGTCAAGTTTCTTAACCTCGCTGAGCTTCCGTTTCCTCATCTGTAAATGGAGTAATCGTCGCACCCATTTCGTGGGCTTGCTGGGAGGTGCAAATGCCCAGGACTGACACATACCAGCACTTTCTACATATATCAGTGTCACAGGTAGTTCTCCAAATCCCCATTCAGGCGTTCTAGATATAACAGGATCCCAGCCCTGCCTTTTGTGGTCAAACAAGTTCTGCTCTTGTTTCAACAGTCCTAGAACCTCACAACGTTGCTGCTAGGCTGCCAGGATTTTTTTTTTTTTTTTTTGAGGTCTTAGGTTTGTTTTGTTTTTTTTTTTTATATATATAGTTTTTCGGCCAGCGCCCTAAAAAATTGAAGTTCACGTTTGTCTAGTACTAGGTGCAAAGCACCATGTTAGACACTTGATAGACATAATTTTCTGTAACTCTCACAATAACCCATTTCACAGAAGCAGGAATGGAGGCACAGCTAGTCCCTGCCTTCAGGACTAGTTGCTGTGGCCGCCTTGAGTCACTCCCTGGACCCATTTAACATAATCAATCTTGTCATTGTGTCAACGAAGACACGATAAGCCAAGGCCATAACCATGGGGCACCTGGGCGGCTCAGTCGGTTAAGCGTCTGACCCTTGATTTTGGCTCAGGTAATGATCTCACGCACCGTGAGATGGAGCCCCCAGTCAGGCTCCGTGCTCGGAGCCTGCTTGGGATTCTCTGTCTGCCCCTCCCCTGCATGCTCTCTTTATTTCTCTCTCGAAATAAATAAATAGATAACTAATTTTTAAAAAAGAGCCATATGGGGCGCCTGGGTGGCACAGTCGGTTAAGCGTCTGGCTTCAGCCAGGTCACGATCTCGTGGTCTGTGAGTTCGAGCCCTGCGTCGGGCTCTGGGCTGATGGCTCAGAGCCTGGAGCCTGTTTCCGATTCTGTGTCTCCCTCTCTCTCTGCCCCTCGCCCGTTCATGCTCTGTCTCTCTCTGTCCCAAAAATAAATAAAAACGTTGAAAAAAAAAAAAAAGAGCCATAACCGTCAGTTCGATTCAATTCCACAAAATACATTGACCACCCACTACATGCCAGGCGTTATGCTTCTCAAGACAAGATTAATGGGATGCCCTTCTTTCCGGAGCATATGGACCTTCTGGGTTCACATGCTTTCACTGATGCCCGGACTTTGTGCTATGTGCTTCGGGTCACAGAGTCTCCCCTTGCATTTGGAGGCTCCGGGTGGTTAAAGGTGTTGGAACAAGGACTGGGGGACAATGAGTTGGTGTTATTAGTGTTGCTTTATCAACAGTTAAAGCCAATTTGGGGTGGCGGAGGGGAGGAAACTGTAGTCCAAAAGTTTAGGGGCCCAAGCTCTGGCCCCTGAATGCCTGGATTTGAATCCCAGATTCATGATTCCTTGTGGTGTGACCTTGGACAACCCCCTCGTCTCCCTATGCCTCAGTGCGTCCATCTGCAGAATAGACCTCATGAGAGCAGCCTGTCTTCTAGAATCGTGGTGAAATCAGGGAGCTCTATAAAGCTGTAGGCAGCTCGGGGCACAAAGCAAGCACTCAGTAAGTGATAGAGATTATGATGATGATCCAGCCAGCGCCCCCCCCCTGCCCCCGGCCCCCAGAAAGTAGCCGGAGGGAGGACCCAGATTCTCTGAACCTGCAGGGCTGGCGTGGAGGAGTAGGAGGGAGCCAGGACCCCAGCCTCCGCTTCATGGGGGCTGCCAAATCCGGTCGAGGTGCGGCGAGGTCTGGCCTCCCCCAGCAAGCACGTTAATTACCTCTCAGGGTCACGGGTCTTAAGGAGCCCCTCTGCGGGATCTCACCCGGCCCTCTGTATATTGATCTCATCTAATCTCTCAGCAGGCGGGCGGGGCTCTAAATCCTTCTTTACTCCTTTCCTGCCCCCGCTGGGCCGGGAGGCCCCAGGCAGGGCTTAGCTCCCAGCGAATGAGGCCTGGGAAGCCAGAGCGCTTGGGGGGACATCTCTGCCCCTCGTAACAGAAGATGGACAGCGCGGTGTGTACATAGGGGACGTCCCGCAGATGGGGGGAGGGCAGGCTGGCACTTCGTCCCTCTGCCAGCCAGGGGACCAGGACACCCACTGCCCCCCCCCCCCACCCCGGGTCTGGGAATCCACCGTTGGGGCTGTGGAACCCGGGTCAGTGGCCTCTCCCAGACAGCCAGCCGTGGCGCCCCACTGTCCCCATGGCGGGGGAGGGAGGGGGCTGGAGGAGGATTTGGGAGCTGGTGAAGGGCACTGCTTTGCTGCTCTGTCTTCTTGCAGAAGCCAAAGCTGCAGGGGGAGGCCGCCTGCCTGGGCTCTGCTGGGGTGATTAGCGTCTGCGGGGGCTCCTGGCCTTACCTGGGGTCACTGGTGCTTTTCCGGCCGCTGCCAGTCGTTCAGGGGGCTCCCTGGGAGCCTGGGAGGCCTCAGTTCCCACCCTTGAAGTGGGCTCTGGTGGGGGCTGGGGAGCCCAGCGGTTCTGTGGAGCTGCCTGGTCCGGAGGGAAGGTCAACGGAGGCTGTGGGGCATGTGGGGGGACTAGTGGAGCGGGCAGGGTGCAGAGGTGGCCTCAGACACGCAGCTCGGTGGCGCTTGTTAAAACTCTGAAGACGGAGCAGTCTGGGTTTGAATCCACTTTTGGCTGGGAGACCCTGAGCAAGTGACTTTGCCTCTCGGGGCCTTGTTTCCTCACGTTCCTTGTCACCTCCTCTGTTTTGGGTCAAGAACCGAATCAATGAGGGGCGCCTGGGTGGCGCAGTCGGTTAAGCGTCCGACTTCAGCCAGGTCACGATCTCGCAGTCCATGAGTTCGAGCCCCGCGTCAGGCTCTGGGCTGATGGCTCGGAGCCTGGAGCCTGTTTCCGATTCTGTGTCTCCCTCTCTCTCTGCCCCCCCACCCCCGTTCATGCTCTGTCTCTCTCTGTCCCAAAAATAAATAAAAGTTGAAAAAAAAAAAAAAAAAAAAAAAAAAAAAGAACCGAATCAATGAAACGGCTCGGAGCGAGGGCCCCTCCCGGCCAAGAGAAAAGGCTATCGACCATCAGATACGTGAAGATCGACGAGGGGGTGGCAGCAGGCTCCTACCCGTGGAGGTTTACCCGTGCCCATCCGGGTGACCCACCTGGGACACATCTGGACCGTACCTGGAGCACATCTTCCAGGCTTCCAGCGACTGGTCCATCTTGGCCCGGCTCAACCAGCATCAGAGAGGCACTAAGTCCCTGGGTGAGGTCTCCTTTCCTGAGAAAACACAAAAACCGGAACATGTAAAGGGCGCTCAGTGAATGCCAGGCACTGTCCTGAGCACCTCACATTCATGACGGCACTTAACTTTACGACAACCTGTGAGCTGGAGGCCATCAGTGGTGCTGGCCAAGAATTGTGCTTCCTGCCCACCTGGGGGGGGGTGTCATGTGACTACTTCTAACCAATGAGTTGTGAGTGGAGCTGACACCTGGCATTCCCAACTAGAGCTTTTCATTGCCTGTGCACGACTTTCCAAGGCCCTTAGTTCCTTCTGACATGATGGCAAGCAATGTTCCAGAACGTTCCAGAATGTTCCAGAGTGTGACTGCTCCGCCAGTGACTCTGATAAGCAGACCCTCCTCGCAATGGCCCCAAATGGACATGAAGCATGAGTGAAAAATAAGCCTGTGATTTTCAGTCACTGAGATGCTGCATTTCTCTTTTTCTGCAGCCTAGCCTAACCATCAGAAATTACATCCCCCCCCCCCCACCTTTTATAGTTGAGGAAATTGAGACACAGACAAGGTTAAGTCACTTGCCTTAAGTCACCTAGCTAGTAAGTGACAGTCAGAGTTAGAAGCTGGGCAGTCCAGGGGTGTCTGGGTGGCTCAGTCAGTTGAGTGATCAACTTCGGCTCAGGTCATGATCTCGTGGTCCGTGAGTTCGAGCCCCCACGTCGGGCTCTGGGCTGATGGCTCAGAGCCTGGAGCCTGCTTCCAATTCTGTGTCTCCCTCTCTCTCTGCCCCTCCCCACTCATGCTCTGTCTCTCTCTGTCTCAGAAATAAATAAACATTAAAAATTTTTTTTCTTAAAATAAAAAAATGTTTATTTATTCATTTTGAGAGAGAATGATTTGGGGAGGGGCAGAGAGAGAGAGACGGAGAGAGAGAATCCCAAACAGGCTCCATGCCGCCAGCACAGAGCCGGACAAGGGCTTGATCCCATGAACCATGAGATCACGACCTGAGCTGAAATCAAGAGCCAGAGGCTTAACCGACTGAGCCGCCCAGGCGTCCCCAGAATCTGTGCGTTTTATTTCTAAACGGTCTTTCTGGATGGGACACAGTCACCCTGGGGGGCCTGGAAAGTATGGAAAATTCATAAACTGTAGTGGATTCTGGGTGGGGTTGGCTTCTGTGGCCTCTGATTGTTTGGGGCTTTTTGTTTTTCCTCTCCCTTGAACACGGACTCTCCTAGAAGGTTCCCTCCTCAGCTCCCCTGCGCCATACCCGGGAAGCTGGGGGAGGCGGGCGGGGGGGGGGGCAGAGAGGGGGCTTTCTCCTCTCCCCCTCCTCACTTAGAAAGTCTATCTTCTGCAGCTCCTCCTTGCCCCCCTCCGGGGACAAATTCCCCGAGTCCTAGCGGATCTGCACCCCATTCCCCAGCTCCTCCTACACCCTGTCCACGGGAGCCCCAGCGCGCCCTGCGAGGCCACCTGGAATAGATGGGGGTCAAACATTGCGAAGGAGAAAAGCCCTGAGACCAGACGGCCGAGCCCCGGGCTGAGCTTTCAGAAATGTCTTCTCACCTCTTCACCCCGCGCGGCTTCCTTTGCTCTCCCGGGGTCCCTGAGGTCCGGCTGCAGCCCCCAGAGAGCCAGCACTACAGCGTCCCCCGCCCTCGGAGGCTCCCCGGGAAAACGTGGCCAGGCGGGGCTCAGGACACCTTCACGCAAACCTCAGCTCGTCCTGCCCTGACCGGTTAACTCGACACTTACTCTACATTAAATACCAATTGGGCCAATTTTCTGCTGTAATTAAAACCTCTGCAGATGTGTTCCCTGCTCATCACTGATGAGTTTATTAACCTCCAGCTCTGAAGGAATGTGGGGCAGGGAGAAGGACGGAAAAGTGTTTGGCTCCGGGCAGGGGGCAGGGGGCAGGCGGCCGGCAGCCGTGTTTGCAGAAGCGTCGGCATCCGTGTGTGGCCGGCCTCTGTGACGGGGACCCAGAGAGACCCATCCCTGCCGTGCTGACCTTCTGCAGCCCTGGAATCATCACTGAGTGTCTTTTGAGAGTTCCACCTCCCAGACTGCTGACAAGCAGCTTGTGTGGAACCCGGAGACATGGCCTCTTCCAGCTCAGCAATCTGGGCTCGCTTGTCGTGCAGCATAACCGAGGCTGTGGTAACGATTACATATTATATCCCCACTTACAGAAGGTGAACCCGAGGCAGCCCGGTTTGCTTCCGAACCCAGGGGAGACCAAGATGGTTCTTGGCAAAGGGAGCCCCAGATCCTAGGGATAGACTCTCAAGGTTGACAGGGGGAGCAGGCCCGGCTGGTTCCCTCGTCTGCCGGAAGGGTGAGGTTCACGGCCGCCAGCCATAGGGGCTGGAAGCTCAATGCCTGGCACACCCGGGGCACCTCAAGCAATCAATGGTCTGTTCGTCAGAGAAAACCTGTAGACTGGAGCATGACCCAGCCCCCAAAAGCAACTGTTTTGTTTTTTTAATCAATAGATTTTATTTCTTTTTTCCTTTTATTATTTTAAAAAATTTATTTATTTATTCTTGAGAGAGAGAGAGAGAGAGTGAGCAGGGGAGGAACAACGTGGGGGGGGCGGTGGAGAGAGAGGATCCCAAGCAGCTCCGTACTGTCAGCACAGAGCCCAACGCGGGGCTTGATCCCATGAGCCGTGAGATCGTGACCTGAGCAGAAACCGAGAGTCAGATGCTTAACCGACCGATCCACCCAGCCGCCCTTGCTGGACAATTACAATCGGACTCTGTGGGTGGGTGAAGGGGCTCCGGAAGAGGTACAGCCCCTGCAGGAGCCCCTGGCTGAGGTCTGGCATCCAGACCCCCTGGGGCCCCTCCAGCCTTTGTCGGCTGCCACCCCTCGTTTTTCATGTGACTCTTGTCCTTGCCTCCTGCTCACTCCCCCACCTGCTCCTTCCCTCTTCAGCCTCTGTCTTTCCTCCTGTGTTCTCTCTCCCAGGCTCCTCCATCCTGCTCCTCCCCAGCTCTCCGCCACTTTCTTGCCCCAGACGCGGGGATGTGAGAAAGTTCCGGCAGAAATTGCAATCTCCTCTCCTCTCATGTGGCTCCTAGATAAGACAGTAAAAATCCGATTTTCAGCAATTTGCTTCATTTGTGAGCTCTCCCTCGTCTCCCTTTCTCCCCCTGACACCAGCTTAGCAAAATTGCCTGGGCGGAGTGGATATTTTTAACCACTTAGTAGTCAGAGGAGGATCGTATAAAGTTTTGCAGGAAACCAGGCCCCGTGCAGCCAGCTGCTGGCTGTGTGCTTTGGGGGTTAGCGGACAAGCATTTAAGGACGCCAGGTGGGCAGGCCGAAGGGAACTGAGTAGGCAGGAAGGGGCTTGGGGGGGGAACGGAGTGACCGGGACCAGAGGGGGAACAACGTGTGGGAGAGGGTCTGCCAGACGGGAGCTGTGGTCGCTGGAGGAAACCAGTCTGGGACCCAGGCTTCTTGTCCGGCAACAAAGAGATACCAAGGGAGCTTCCCCGGCACTTTGGGAAGGGGCGTCTCCTTCCCCAAACCAGAGGCGGCGGTGGTCGGGGACACAGTGAACGTTTATTGAGCACCTTGGCGTGCCGGGCACAGGCTGCTTGCTTTTTATGTGCGTTGAATCCCCGTCGCGGTTGCTGAAGGAAGCCTTCTTCTTCTGTGGGTATCAGTTAAGGCAAATGCGAGGCTGTGTCGCCACAAGGCCCCCAAATGCAGGTTCCCCGCCCCTGTCTCTGTCCCAATGGTTGCTATTTGGAACATGCGGTCTCCACCACTACCCGAGTTTGACATCAGACCCTTGCCATCGAAGCCAGGAACTGAAAGGGTGCAGATAGCAAGGGAAATACCACGGCTTAAAGAATACGGGTTTCTGGGCGCCTGGGTGGCGCAGTCGGTTAAGCGTCCGACTTCAGCCAGGTCACGATCTCGCGGTCCGTGAGTTCGAGCCCCGCGTCGGGCTCTGGGCTGATGGCTCAGAGCCTGGAGCCTGTTTCAGATTCTGTGTCTCCCTCTCTCTCTCTGCCCCTCCCCCGTTCATGCTCTGTCTCTCTCTGTCCCAAAAATAAATAAACATTGAAAAAAAAAAAAAAAAAAAGAATACGGGTCTTTTTTTTTTTTTAGTTTTTATTTTTAGAAGTTATTTTTTTAAGTTTATTTGTTTTGAGAGAGACAGAGACGGCGCATGTGGGGAGGGGCAGAGAGAGAGAGAGAGAGAGAGAGAGAGAGAGAATCCCAAGCAGGCCCCACACTAAGGGCCCAATGTGGGGCTGGAAGCCACAAAGCCACGAGATCATGACCTGAGCTGAAACCGAGAGTCGGACGCTTAACTGACTGAGCCCCCCCAGGCGCCCCTGGAACACAGGTCACTTCTGACTCACGTGCCGGCCATAGCCGCATGCCCTGTGCTCTGCAAAGCCAACCACTCTCCCTAGAGTCACAGGCTGTCTTCAAGGATCTCACAGAGGCCAGGCGTCTCCGTCCATTGGGGCTGTTAGATTACAATAGACTGGGTGGCTTATAAACAAAAGACATGTATATCTAGGTTCTGGAATCCAGAAGTCCAAGGTCAAGGTGCTGGCAGATTTGGTATTTGGTGGGGACCTGCTTCCTGGCTCACGGATGGCTGTCTCCTCAGTGCGTCCTCATCTGGTGGGTGGGGCAAGGGAGCTCTCTGGGGTCTCTTTTAGAAGGCCAGTGCTCCCATTCATGAGGACCCCATCCTCATAACTTAATCACCCCAAAGGCCCCGCCTCCAGTTGCCCCCATCCTGGGGATTCAGTTCCAACATCTGAATTTGGAGGAAGACACACATTCGGTTTATAGCAGCTGGCCACCTAGATGTTTTGTCCCTGCGTGACAAGGGCCACCGGCTTCCCAGCCTGTCAGATGGGAGTCCTTATCAGCTGCCCACCTGCTAAGATAATGTCAGGTATTTTAGATTCTATGACCGACTTGTTAGTTACAATAGCATTTGGGCTGCTGGAACAGAAATCCAAGATTACAGCGGCTCAAACAAGAGGTAACTTTTTAAAAGTGCCTTTCTTTATTTAAGTCATCTCCACACCCACCGTGGGGCTTGAACTCACGGCCACGAGATCAAGAGTTGCGTGCTCTTCCAACTGAGTGAGCCAGGCGTCCCCAGAGATAACTTCATTTACGACTTACTTGATAGTCTGGCTGTCAATGGTCTGGGGCTGGGGTGATTGGCTATATTGTAGTGAGGACGTGGGCTCTTTCTGGCTTCTGATCTGCCACCTCTAGGGGGGGCCAGGATGACTCCCCAACATGTCCTCTTTCCAGCCAGTGGGAGGGACGCCACTCCTTCCCTTCAAGGGCAGAGCCCAGAAGGTGCACAGGTGGCTGCCGTTGGCCAAAGTCACATGGTATAGCTTCAAGGAAGGCTGGCAAATGAAGTCGTTTTCCTGGGTGGCCATGTGCCCAGGTTAAAAATGGAGGTGCTTTGGGGTGCCTGGGGGGTTCAGTCAGCTAAACATCTGACTCTCGATTTTGGCTCAGGTCATAATCTTGCAGTTCATGAGTTCAAGCCCCACATCGGGCTCTGTGCTGACAGTGCAGAGCCTGCTTGGGATTCTCTCTCTCCGCCCCTCCCCCGCTTGCACCCTCTCTCTCTAAATAAACAAACTTAAAAAAATTTTTTTTTTTAAATAGGAGGTTCTTTATTAATACAAAAGACAAGGAGAATGGAGGGGAGAATGGGGAGTGAAGGTTACACTTTGAAAAGTAAGAGAGATGATTCATTTTCAGAAATGCCAAATAAAAGCTGCGCTGTCTCATTAACAACAGGTTTACAACCTACTGCAAATATGTACGAACCCCCCACTCCACCCCAACCCATAGAGTCTCAAATACTTAGACGCTTCACTTCCTGGTTCTTCTCCCCACCCCCGCCCCCCCAACCCCCCCACCCCCCGCCCCACCCCCGCTCTGTTTCGTGGGCTTATTGTTGGGGGCTTATTTTCGTGGGCTTTGCAAGGAGCATGCACCAAAGAGCAAAGGGAGAAGGGACCGAAAGTCTCCGTGTCACCTCAGGGGATGGACATTTGTTCCAATCAGACTACTTTTTGCCTGACATGGGCGTAGGCGACGCCTGGGGAAGGCTGGAACCTCTCTAGTCCTCAGCCAGTGAGGAACCAGGGAGGGACCCACACGCCAGGGGATAAATTGTCTGCTGTGATTCCCCCGAGTGAGCCTGTCCACCAGACATCTGCGCTTGCAAGAACATTGATTAAAGCCTCATTTCACTGTGATTTGAGTCTTCACATCCTTCCTTTGATTGGGTTGATGGGTTTATTTCTAACATACACAACATGGTGAATATATTTAATGCCACTGAGTTGTATACTTTAAAACGGTTATAATAGGGGCACCTGGGTTGCTCTGTCGGTTAAGCGTCTGACCTCAGCTCAGGTCATGATCTCGCAGTTTGTGGGTTCGAGCCCTGCAATGGGCTGTATGCTGACAGCTCGGAGCCTGGAGCCTGCTTCGGATGCTGTGTCTCCCTCTCTCTCTCTGCCCCTCCCTGACTCGCACTCTGTCTCTCTCTCAAAAAAAAAAAAAAAAATTTTAAAAATCTAATAAATAAAATGATTACAATAGTAAACTTTACATGGTGTTGTGTTTTATCACAATAAAAAATAATTTACTTACCAAAAAAGACAAGAAAAGGGATATTGGGAGACAGAAGCAGGAATCTGAAGGAAGAGAGAGAGCAAGCCATGCATCTGCCAAGGGCACAGATTTTTCCTGGAGGGAGGAAAGGCATATGCAAAGGCCCTGCGGCTGGGACTTGCTTGATGTGTTTGAGAAACATCGAGGAGGCTGGAGTGAAAGAGGGTGACAGTGGTAAGAGATGAGGGCAGGGAGGTGACAGGGGCTATAAACTGTGGGGAGGAGCCCAGATTTTTTTCCGAGTGATGAGAAGCTGATGGAGAGTTCTGACCATGAAAGTGACCAGGTCCAACTTAGGTTTTAAAGCAATCACTCAAGCCACTATACCTTCAGGTGTTCTCAGCACCCTAAGAAGGCTGAAATTCAGGTCTCCCCAAGCCCAGGCTTCCTGGGGATAACCCAGGCCTCCCATGGCTCCCACCTGCCCTCCCTCATCCATTCTCCCTTCCCCTCCACAGGCTGTCCCCTTCCTGGCTGGCTGCAAGGAGCAGTGGGCAAAAGCTCGGGTTGTGGGGTCAGTGTTGAAATCTCAGCTCCAGCACTGAATAGCTGTGAGCCTGTGCTGTGGACCGAATGTGTCCTCCCCAGGTTCATATGTTGAAGCCACAATCCTCAGCGGGACTGTATTTGGAGATTGGGCCTTTATTTCAACGTTTTTTTTTATTTATTTTTTGGGGGACAGAGAGAGACAGAGCATGAACGGGGGAGGGGCAGAGAGAGAGGGAGACACAGAATCGGAAACAGGCTCCAGGCTCTGAGCCATCAGCCCCACGCGGGGCTCGAACTCACGGACCGCGAGATCGTGACCTGGCTGAAGTCGGACCCTTAACCGACTGCGCCACCCAGGCGCCCCTGGAGATTGGGCCTTTACATGAGGTCATGGGGGGGGGGGGGGGCGGACCATGATCCAGTAGGATTAGTGTCCTTAAAAAAATTTTTTTTTTACATTTATTCATTTTTGAGAGATGGAGAGAGAGCACAAGCTGGGGAGGGGCAGAGACAGAGAGGGAGACACAGAATCTGAAGCAGGCTCCAGACTCAGCTGTCAGCACAGAGCCCGACATGGGGCTTGAACTCACAAACCACGAGATCATGACCTGAGCCAAAGTTGGACGCTCAACCGACTGAGCCACCCAGGCGCCCTGGGTTAATGTCCTTTAAAGAAGAGACTGGAGAGGGTATGCATTCTCTCTCTCTGTCTCTGTCTCTCTGTCTCTGTCTCTGTCTCTCTCTCTCTCTCTCTCTCTCTCTGTTCCTGCCACATGAGGTTCAGTGAGAAGGTAGCCATCTTCAAACCAGGAAGCTCATTGTCACCAGAACCCAGACCAGCAGACAACTTGATCTTGGACTTCCAGTCTCCAGAAACCGTGAGAAACAAATTTCTGTTGTTTAACAACCGCCCGGCTCCCACCCAGTCTCTAGTGTTTTGTTATGGCAGCCCCAGCAGACCGATATGCCTTGTTTGGGTGACTTAACCTCTCCATGCCTCAGTTTCTTCATCACAAAGATGGGCGTATAAATACACCATAGAATACCTTGAGGCTCTGTAAGCAAAGAATGCATTTGAACAGTGCGTAGCGCCTCCAAAGCTCTCAGCAAATGTCAGAGTATCAGTCAGCACAGGCTTGATGAAGGCAACACGGTGGGTTCCCTGCACACGTCCCCATGACCCTGGCCGTCCATTACTGCTGGCACCTGTGGCACTCAGGAGCAGCCTTGGCAAAGGAGAGATAGGGCTGGAGGATAAACACCCCAGATCCCTCGCGCCTCTGGTGGAACAACGCTGAGGCGTGTTCTTGCAAAGTGTAAAAGTCCCCAAGGCCACCCTCACATCTACACCAACAGCAAGTCTGCAGTCCCTAAGACTACCCCAGTTTCGATAATCCCCAAGGACTCACTGATAGCTCTCATACGCGACACGTTATGGTTTGTTACAGGGAAAGGGTACAGATTAACATCAACCAAGGGAAGGGGCGCGCGTGGGGCAGGATCCAGGAGACACCAGGTGTGAACATCCAGTAGTCGGCCCCTCCCAGTGGAGTTGTGCGAGCAGCGCTAACTTCTCCCAGTGACCGTGCGTGACGACACTCATGGTGTACTGCCAACCCAGGATGCTCACCCAGCCTTCGTGTCCAGAGTCTTCGTTGAGTCCGTGTCACATAGACATGGTTGACCCTCCGTGTGGCTGACTTCAGTCTCCAGCCCCTGAGAGGTCGGGCTGACACTGGGTGACCCACGCCCACCCCCCCCACCCCGCCCCAACCACCATAAATCACATTGTTACTACCTAGTGTGACCAAAGCTCCCCCATATACATCATATTGATCGAGTAGACTGTGTGGCCCAAGGTCCCAGGTAAACAAAGATACTCTAACCAAGCAAGACATTCTAGGGCTTCCAGGCCACCTCTCAGGAGCAAAGGACAAAGACTAGACCTCTCTTTGGGTGAGGTTAATCCTTTACGGCACCTTTCTACAGTGTCTCCCAGAATTCCCCTGTGGGATTGAGCCTCACTTGCCCACAGTAGTAACCGCAACAGTGTGCTCGTTCTTGGCTCCATCATTTCCCTCACTCTCCTTCCTAGGGTCACTTCCCAAATAAATGATTTGCCCTTGCAACCTGGCTTCTAGGTGAACCCACTGTTGCAGGCTGAATAACGCCCCCCCCCCCCCCCCCCCCCCCCCCGCCAGAGATATTAGTTCCCGGGCTCTGGAACCTGTGAATGCGACCTTCTGTGGCAAAAGAGATTTTACAGATGGGATTAAGTTAAGGCTCTTGAAATAGGAGATTATCCTGGATTATCTGGGAGGGCCCTAAATGCAATCATAAGTGTCCTTATAAGAGGGAAGGAGAGGGAGGAGGTCAGATGTTACACTGCTGGCTTTGAAGATGGAGGAAGGGGCCCTGAGCTGAGGGACACAGCACTGCAGCGCTGGCAGCTGGAAAAGTCGAGAAAACAGACTCTTCCCAAAGGGCTCCCAAAGGAGCAGGGTCCTGCTGACACCTGTTTCAACCCACTGAAACTGACTTCAGGCTTCGGACCTCCAGAACGGTAAGGGAAGAAATGTTTGTTGTGTTAAGCCACCGAGTTTGTGGTAATTTGTCACAGCGGCCATAGACTATTGATACACCAGCTGAGACGGGAGGTCATGCTGTGGGAACCCCAACATCTCAGTGACTTCAAAGTTTATTTCTTGCTCGTGTTACATGACTGTTGGGAACCACCTGGGGCCTCTGTTTGGGTCATCCTCATAGCAGGATCCAGGCTGTTGAGGCAGCAGCTATCTAGAACGTTCTTAGTCACTGCAGCAGAGGAAAGAGAGCAGAGGGTCCTGCCTCAGCCGTTAAATACGCCAACCTGGCAATGACGTCATCACGTCTGCTTGCAGCTGATTGGCCAGCACTCATCGCATGGCTCCAGCCAACCCCAGGGGAGCCCGGAAGTTGCCTCCCATCAGGTGCCCAGAAGGTGGAGAGCAGGGAAACATCAGTAACCCCCGCGCCCCCCCCCCCCCCCCCGGAACTGGATATTACTAGAGTAACAGGATGCTACAATGGACTTTTTCATTCAGGCCCCAAATAAATAAATATAGTGTCCAGTGAGAGGTACCAGACCACAGTGAACATTTCCAAAGTCGAAGGCTCCCGATGGGTTTCATGACTCAGCGTGAGCGGGGTCTGAAAGGCTTGGGGAAGAAGGCAGGTTTGGAGAGGGTTTTATGAGGATTTCTCCGGAGGAGGCTGTGCTGTGAGCTTCATGCTCTCCCCATCAGGAGAAAAGGGTCAGAGCCGGGTGCCCCCCCCCTCACTTCAAGCCAGGGAAGGAAGAACATTGGCAGGATGTTCTGGAGAATCTGTTGTGGGTCTCCTGGACTTTTGTGACCCGTGGAAGGCAGAAGAAAGGGGCTGGTGACTGCTCTGGTAGATCAAGATACAGGGTGTTTCCAGGAGGGCTGCCTGGAGGAGGTGCTGGGACTCCGGCCGCAAGCATATGACTGGTTTCAGCGGGGAGAAAGGCTGAGCAGAGAGCAGGTCCTAAGGGAGAAGCAGGGGCTGAGTGAGAGGGCTCCTTCCACAGCAGAAACAGCTCTACCAGGACCCTCTGGCTCCTGGTGTCCTGGGACTGTCATAACAAAGGACCACAGACTTCAGCTACAACAATAGGAATTTCTTCTCTGCCGTTCTGGAGGCCAGAATGGGAAATCCAGGAGTGGGCCAGGCCAGCTGCCTCTGGGAGGTCCAGGGCAGAATCTTCCCTGGCTTCTTCCAGCTCCAGTGACCCCAGGCACTGCCCCCCATGCCTGGGCTTGTGGTTGCTTTGCTCTAATCTCTGCCTGTTTGCAAAGTCTTCTCCCGGGTTGTCTCTGTTCTCATGTCTGTCCCTCACAGGGATACCTGTCCCTGGATTTAGGCTCACCCAGATGAGAATCTCATCCCAGGATTCTTAACTTTAAAAAAAAAAAGTTTATTGGGGCGCCTGGGTGGCGCAGTCGGTTAAGCGTCCGACTTCAGCCAGGTCACGATCTCGCGGTCCGTGAGTTCGAGCCCCGCGTCGGGCTCTGGGCTGATGGCTCAGAGCCTGGAGCCTGTTTCCGATTCTGTGTCTCCCTCTCTCTCTGCCCCTCCCCCTTTCATGCTCTGTCTCTCTCTGTCCCAAAAATAAATAAACGTTGAAAAAAAAAATTTAAAAAAAAAAAGTTGTTGAAGTAATCTCTGCACCCAAAGTGGGGCTCGAACTCACAACCCCGAGATCAAGAGTCGCATGCTCCTTCGGCCCCCCAGGATTCATCGCTTAATTCTATCTGCAAAGACTCTTTTTACCAAATAAGGTCACAGTCAGAGGTTCCAGGGGTGAGAACGTGGCACATGTCCCTTGGGGGACCGCCACATGACACCCCCCCCCCCCTACACTCCCCTTCCCTCCCTGAGCTCAGATCCTGAGCATTGACCGGGTCGTCAACCTTGGGCTTCTCTGTGTCCCTCCGTATAGAATCCGGTTTTAGCAAGAATCCAGTTAAGTCAGTGGAGCTGGAACCTCCCTTTACTCCTGATGTTTCTTCCTAGTAACTTTCCATCCACTGCCCCCCACCCCGCTCCTTGGCTGTAAATCAGAACCGAGCCTGGTTCTACCCTGAGATACCATTTTCCCTATTGCAACAGTTTAAAAAACACACACACAAAATTTATCTTTATCCCTTTAACAGTTGTCCAGCTCTGGTTTATCCTTAAGTGTGACAGGAAGGGCTAGGAAGGAAGGAGGGGGGGGGCGGGCCCCCACACCACTCCGGGCCCCCAGAACAAGGAGGAGAATATTTAAGTCTAAAGCACCATCCGAGCTGGGATCTGGACATTCTCGTTCTGAATCGTGCCCAGCCTGCCTTGTGACCTCAGGTGACCATTAGAGCATCTGTGATCTGAGATGCGCAGAAAAGTCAGGAAGCTAAGAGTTTATCCAGTTAACACCCCTGCCACCACCCCGCCGTAAAAGCACGTTATAGGAGCAGGAGGAACCACCCCGGGAGTTAAGGGTGGCTCCGTGCTGGTTCATTTACGTTACAGTGTCTTGATTCCAAGGTTCCTCTAGAAGTCGTTTTGTACCCCCCCCCGCCCTCCCCCGCACTGACCTCTCTCTACCTGCCCGTTCTGCCTTCCACTGGGCCCCCAGGTCCTCCTTTGCCCTGGGGCCCCGTCTGCCTGCCCTCCATCCATTTAACAAACTTATTGAGTCAGCAGGGAACCGCAGAAACAAGGAACCTCCCTAGTAGAGAGCCAGCTAAGAGACAGCTGAAGGAGTAAATATCCTTGGTACATCCCAGTGAGTGCAAGTAACTAAGGCAGTAATGCGGATTTGTGGTGGCTGTAAGGGGATGGGGGTGGGAAGGGTATCAGAGAAGGGCTTCCTGGGGAAAGGACCTGTGAGGGGAGACCTGGAGGAGGTGAGGGAGGAGGCTTGCAGACATCAGGGAGGAGACAATCCAGGCAGAGGAAACAGCCTATGCAAAGGCCCTGAGGCAGGAATGTGCCCAGGGAGTCTGGAGAATAGTGAGAAGTCCCAGGTAGGGGAGGGGAAGAAAGTCAGAGACAAGGGCAGGGAGGTGATGGGGGTGTGCAGGGCCTTGTGGCCTCAGGGAGGACTTGGGTTTTGCTCTGAGTGAGGAAGCTGGCAGACACAATGGCCCCCCAAAGATGTCCACGTCCGAATCCCTGGAATTTGTGCACGTATTACCTCACATTGCAAAAGGGACTTTGCAGATGTGATTATATTAAGGCTCTTTGGGCAGGGAGATCACCCTGACTATGGGGTGGGCCCAATCTTGTAACACAAATCCTTAAACGCAGACGGGTGAGGCAGAAAGGGGGCCAGAGAACGGCCATGTCAGAAGGTCTCTCCTGGCTGGTTTTGAAGGTGGTGGGAGAGGCCACAAGCCAGGGACTGCAGGCCACCGCTTCAGGTGGCAGCCACTGGGGAAAGGGGGACCTCCCCCCTGCAACCGCAAGGAACTGAATTCTGCCCGCACCTGAAGGCGGTAAGGGCTCCTTCCCCCGAGCCTCGCAGTCAGCTGATGTCTTACCCCAGGGCCCGCGACGATACATACGTGTTGTTGAAGCAGCTAAGTCTGTGGGAACTCGCGATGGCAGCAACAGCAAAGCAAGCCAAGGTGGCCGTTAGTTCTGAGCGGAAGAGGAGCCCAAGCGGGCTCGGGTGCTCACCTGCGCCCCCTGGGGGCCGAGGGGGGAAGAGACCGCAAGGCGAGACCAGGAGCCTGGGACCAGGCCAGACGCGACAGCAGGTGCAGGAGGGCGACGCTGGGCTGGACCCGGCAGGGCCGCGGAGGTGGGCAGAAGTCCAAGGCTTGGATGTGAGTGGAGAGAGAGCGAGGAAGGAGTCAAGTCAAGGATGACACGAGGCTTCTGACCGCGGTACCTGGAGCCCCCAGCCCTCTCCAGCCCCCTGCTCCACCAGACCCCGCCTCGCTCCTGTGTCCCCCTCAGATGGTTCAGGTAGAGGCCACATGCTGCCCTCGCCTCTTAGGCCTTGGCTGTGCCCTGTGGCCTCTCACGCATGGCATTTGCCTTCTCCATTCTCAAGACAGGAAGTCAGATGAGGCTGGAGAGGGGCGGAGAGCTGTCAGGGCCCTGACCCCCAAAAGGACTGGGGATCTGCCTCCTCCCTCCCATCCGAGCCCAGACTAACCGGCTCCCATTTTGCCCCCGGTCCGCGCATCGCTCTCTCTGTCTCCCTCTGGAATTTTCATTCTCTTTACGGTAACCAAATTACCCCATCTCCGCTTCTCGCCAGGGACCGCCTGCCTCAGCGCAGCGTGGGCTAGAAGGGCCAGGGTCACGGGGCGAGCGATTAAACCATCAATCACCCGCCGATGCTGACAGCCACCCCTCACCTGGGACCCTCTGCCGTCTGCGAGCCCCGGGGCCAGCGGCAACTCAAAAACAGGCCTGGAGGCCTCCGAACCCTTCAAGGTGCGGCCTCAAGAGAAACTCCCAGATCCTTGTTCGTCTGGATCCGCAGAAAGCCGTCCTGGGTTCAAACTCACAGCTGCCTCTTGCTCTCTTGGCCGGGCCACTTCATCGGTCCGTGCCTCAGTTTCCCCACCCGGAAAGTAGAGATCATACCATTTTCGATGCCGCTGGGGATTACATCAGTGAATGTGATAGCGTGGAGCACGTAATAAGTACTTTCTAGGACGTACTACTATGACCCTTGCCTTGCCTCTGGTAAACATCGGAGATCATCAACTCTTGATAGAAATCCAAGACTTCTGACTTGGGGGGTTGGTGATGGGGATCATGCCTATGCCTTCGTCCAGCTGGTGCCTCATCCAAGTCAGAACTGGGGTGGGGGGGGGAAGGCTCTAGCAGAACCTCAACTCCTGCGCAACAACCCACATTTAGCGTCACTTGTTGCAGGTAACAAGCCTCCCTGCTTTGCACTGGCTGTTCCCTCGGCCTGGAAGGCTCTTCCTCCACATACCACGTGACTCCTCTTTGCCTGCTTCGGAGCTTTGTTCAGATGTCACCTCCTCAGTGAGGACACCCAGTTAAAAGCGCGCACAGTGCCCCCGCCTGCCCCACCCACGCGGTTTTGTTGTTTCTAGAGCAGGCACGCACCCCCACCTAATGTACCGGAGGCTGTGTTTGCTGGGTCGGTCTGACCACCTCACTGGAGTGTCAGCCCTGGGGCAGGGGTGTACCCCCTTCAACGCCCAGCACAGCACCTGGCATGAAATAAACACTCGGTGAATTCTTGTTGAACGAACGAATGAATGCATTCCAAGGCTGCTCTGGAATTGGACTGCTGTGGGCACTCCCGGGCTTTCTGGGGGTAGACGGGGTGTGATAAGTCTTGTGCAGGGACCCTGCTATCGTCTTTTTTTTTTTTTTTCTTCGTTTTATTTATTATTTTTGGGACAGAGAGAGACAGAGCATGAACGGGGGAGGGGCAGAGAGAGAGGGAGACACAGAATCTGAAACAGGCTCCAGGCTCTGAGCCATCAGCCCAGAGCCTGACGCGGCGCTCGAACTCACGGACCGCGAGATCGTGACCTGGCTGAAGTCGGACGCTTAACCTACTGCGCCACACAGGCGCCCCCTTGCCATCGTCTTTATGTGGATCTTCCCCTTCCTTCCTTCCTTCCTTCCTTCCTTCCTTCCTTCCTTCCTTCCTTCCTTCCTTCCCCCTCCCTGCCCCTCCTTCATTCTTTCTTTCTTTCCTGAGGTGAAATTCACCTAACACAAAATCAACCATTTTGAAGAATACACTTCAGGGACATTTAGCACCTTCACCACGTTGTGCGGCCACCACTTCTACCTGGTTCCAGAACATCCCCGTCACCCCAAAAGGAAACCGGCACCCATTAAGTCGCTCCCCAGCTTCCCCTTTCCTCCCAGCCCCTGGCCACCACCCGTCTGCTTTCTGTCTCTGTGGATTTACTTATTCTGGACATTTCACGTAAATGGAATCGGGTCACGTGTGCTCTGTCGTGTCTGGCCTCTTTCACTGGGTATAACGTTTTCAGGTTTCCTCCACATTGTAGCGTGTGTCAAGATCGGTCCTCCTTTTTACGGCTGAATCATATCCCAGTGTATGGATGGACCACATTTGTTCATCCACTCCTCTGGTGATGGACATTTAGGGTGTTTGCACCTTTATTGTGGATCCTTAAAAGGCACCCTTTCTTCGGGGCAGAGGAAGAGCGCGGTGAGGGGAAGAGATGATATCAGCCCTTGCTCTGGCTTCTTTCTAGCATTCTTGTGCAGTGAGCCACCTGCACAGCTGTTCATGGCAGCCCTAACAGTGTGATGCGTATCCTGACCAGCTCAAAGACCAAGGAACCAGGAGCTGCCCCTCCTCGCCTAGGCTTTCAGACTGCCAATCCCTAACCTCTCTGGCCCGCTCACCCCTGCGGAAAACCTGCCAGGGAATCGGGCCGTTTTGGCGGGTACTCCAAGTCCCCTCCTTCCTGTTGCCCCTAGCTGTGCCCACCCCCCTTGCCTCTCCAGACTCTGGGACCCTCTGGCTGTCTCTTCTTCATGCTTTCCACCCAGCCTGGAGTCCCACACCCACCTACGTCTCCCAACCCTCTCTCTGTGTCTCCGGCACAGTGGCTATTTTTATTTTCCCTTCTTATTAAATTTCCAACTTCTGCAAACACCATGGCCCCTGCCTCGCTGCACCGCACCCCCCCCCCCACCCTTCCCCTTCGAGCGGATTTGATTCACTTGCGGTTTTATTAACAGATTAAAAAAAAATGCAGCTGCCACCACACCGTGCCTTCTCTGCTTTCTTGGAGGTTTAGAGAAGCTGGAGGGGGGAAAACCAGGCTGCAGGTTCCCTCTGGGGGGGGGGGGGGTTAAATCCAATCCACCCTCCTCCCCACAGCCCAGGATATGTAGACCTCTCCGTGTGTAGCCAAGGAGGAGGGGGGAGGGGCTGGGCAGTGAGGCCGGGCCCTTTCCTGAGTTTGAGGAAGGATTTGAGGGGTGTCAGGCCTGTGCACTGCCCCAGATAGTGCCTTGTCCTGAGGTGGAATTGGAAATTCAAAAAAAAAAAAAAATCCACATGGAGGTCCTGCCCCTGTGGACACTGGGGAGCTCACAGCTGCCCAGTTGGTCCCCGGAAGGGGGGCCTGGGATTTGGAAGCACCCACACCAGAGCTGGGGGGGCCCTCCACCCATTCTTCTTTTGGATCACTGGCAGAAGGGGGGGGGCATGGAAGGTTCCAGGCTCCCCGACACCACCTACCCTGGCAGGCCTCTCTTAACTTTTTCTCCCCAGGAGATTCCGATCCCCATCCCCGTGTCCTCCCTCCACCCCCTGCCTCCCAGAGCTGAGAGCAAATTGCTTCTTCATGCCCCCGGGGTGTTTTTCCCCCCAAATTCTTTGTGTGGCAGTCACTATGGCAACCAAGAACCCAGCTGCACTTTATTTCCTGGGGATACAGGAAGGGGGTGGGGAGTATGTTCAACTGGGACCTTTCTACCCTCTTCCTTTCCCTTCTTCTGATCCTCCTCCCCCACAGGGCCTGATCCAGCCTTGGTCCACTAGAAGAGTAGTCTGCCTGTCTGGGTGCCCATCCTGGCTTGCTGGGCTGGCTCCCCACTGGGTCCCTCATCCATTTGAGGAAGGTTCTTCCTTTGGCCAGAGTGCTCAGGCTAAATGGTGCCCTGGATCCCAGTGGAATCCCTTTCCCCTTCTTTCTCTCTTCCCTCTTCCTCTCCACTCCCATAATCAGGGCAGGCTGGTATGGTTGGGCAGGTTGGACACTGCACAAGGGGGCACAGCGTGTGATCAAGCCATGCTGTGAGTGCCCCTTTCTCCTTTGCTCAGGGGCACCCTATGGACCAACCTCTGCCCTGCTGTGGCTGACACCAACTCACAGTTCACTATTAAGAGAGTCAGTTATTTCAATAATGAATTTCAGCTCCAGTCATGCCCCAAAGCAGAGGAGGAAAGCGAGCCTCGCCAGAAATTTGAGGTTGTGAACAACACAGGCTACAGCTCCTTTGGGACCTTAAGAGGACAAACTTGGGCGGGAAGAATTCTAGAGGGGCTGGAGCTGGAGTCAAAGACCGTAGGATCTTGGGAGAGCCAGAGAGGGACGGGGGTGATAATCAAAAGTCCCAAAGACGTAATGCAGCTGGTGTAGATTGACTGCCAGATGGACCCAGGTCGATGCCCTCACCACCTACCCTGCCTCTGTCACCTGACTGAAGCCCGGGCCAGCCAGCCGAGGCATATCGAGGCGAGCCCTGTCGTCCCAGCCGAGGCCATCCTAGACCAACCTACAGCCAGCCGAACCCCAAACATGTGACAGGGCCCAACCTGGGTGAATAAAGAGTGTCCTCTGGACCCCCAGCTGACCAAAGACTCCTGAATGCGCCCAGCCAGAAGAAATGTCCGGTTGATGCGTAGACTGTGAGCCATAATTAAGGCCGATTGTCTAAGCCACTGGACTGGGGGGTTGTCTGTCACACAGCACAATGGGCTACAGGTAACTGACACAAGGCCTGACTAGCGCGGGTGCATCAGGCACACCTCGCCCTTCCTCACAGAAGAATTGGGCCCGGATTCGGTTACCATCTCCTTCCCTTTCTTACAAACTCTTCCCCGTTCCTTCCGTTCTTGATCTCTAGCCACATCCCCCTCACTCCCCCCCCCCCCACTTCCATTCAGCTACATCAGATTCTCCCACTCTCCAAGCCTGCACCCACCTCCGGGCCTTTGCACCTGCTGCTTCCCTGCCTGGAACCCTCTTTCCCCAGGGTGGGTCCCTCCCTCGCCTCATGATGTCCCTGCTCACGCGTCCCCTCCTTTGAGAGGCCGTCCCTATCTCAGACAGGCATGCCACCCTCCTGCCCCTCATCAGCTGCTTCCTCTAATTTTTATGGTTGTTACTCACGGCACTTACCACTACCCGAAATTGCCTTCTTCCCTTCCTTCTCTCACTTCCCCTTGTCCCTCCTGGTGCTTCCTGGGGCCACTTGCTCTCAGGGGCTGCCTCTGGAGCCAGTCCAACCTAAGACAGCCAAAGAAGATTCCGCATTTGGGGCAAGGACACTCAGCGGTGCCAGCTAATTCTGCTGCTCCCCGCGGGAGCCGCCTCCTGTCCAGCTGCGCCACACTTAGGGATGCTAAGGTCGACTCAGGGCTTCAGATGGGGGCAAAAGAACCTTCCACAAATTTACTCCTCATCTGCCTTTTCCCTCGTGATCTTCCCATCCATGGATGAGCGCGTCCCAGATCCACGAAAAGAGTCCCCAGGCACGGCCCGACCCTCTGCCCCCCCCCCCCATCCCCGCCATCATCCGAGGGGTTCGAGAATCACTGGGGGCTTCGTGGAAAAGAAAGATCATCTGTCTATAGGCATCAACATCGCTTTCCTTTAAAAAAAATTTTTTTTTATTTTAAACCTTCCCACAATTCAAATGTTTCTCTTATTATCTTCTGCCGAGGGAAAAAATTAATAACACGGCGCAATATAAAACACTAAATTAAAGGCATTTTGGAACCAGCAATTATTTCATAAGCTTCTCTTTTATTGCCGCGCTAATGTGCCTAATTGCTGTCTTAATGAGGACATTAATTTCTAGCTAATGTGATGTTATTAGAGAAATTGCAGTCAATCTCTTAAAAAGGGGAAAGTGCTAGAAAGCTGTCCCACGAGGCAGGGGTTCTGGTCACCCTGGGGCTGAGGGGCAAAGGAGAGGGGAGGAGATGACGCTGGGACCCAGGCTGGGACAGGAGCAGCCGGGAGCCAGGGAAGGGGAGAGGTGGGAGCGTCCCGCAGCTTGTGGGCAGCCTGGGGAGGCCCCGATCAGGGAACCAGCTGTCGCCTGGCCCGGGGCCCCAGGAGACGAGCTCCAATAGGAGAAAGTGTTAGCACAGTAGTAAAACCTAACATGGGTGGCAGGTGCTGTTGAAACATCTTATATCTATTTTTTTTTTTAATTTTTTTAATGTTTATTTTTGGGAGAGACAGGGCACGAGTGGGGGAGGGGCAGAGAGAGAAAGGGAGACACAGAATCTGAAGCAGGTTCCAGGCTCCGAGCTGTCAGCACAGAGCCCGATGCGGGGCTCGAACTCGCGAACCACGAGATCATGACCAGAGTCGAAGTCGGACGCTCAAACGACTGAGCCTCGAATATTTGTTTACTGTTCTTTTTTGAATGTTTATTTATTTTTGAGAGGGGGGAGGGGCAGAGAGAGCGGGAGCTAGAGAACCCCAAGCAGGTTCCTCTTTGTCAGCACAGAGCCGGATGTGGGGTTCAAACTCACGAGCCATGAGATCATCACCGGAGCCAAAATCAGATGTTTCGTGCACTGAGCCACACCCAGGTGCCCTTAGATCTAGAATATTTAGACCCACACCCAACAGAAGCAAGTCAGGATGATGAGGAGAGGGTGTGAGGGCAAAGCATCCCAGGTTGTCACCCCAGTGTCCCTTGAAGCTCAGTCACTCGCCTCTGCCTTTTGCAAACCACCTTGCCAAGCACGCAGCCTGACAGTCTGACCCAGTAAAAACACAACAAACCACTTTTAAATTCTGACAGCTACTTACGTGAATAAAAGAAGAAGCCCCCTGAGGCCTGTATCCCACACTCCAAAAAAAAAAAAAAAAAAAAAAAAAAAAGACAACCGCAAAACGGAAGAGATGTGATTCTCTGCGGTTCAAGCCTTTGCCAGTGTGGCCGTGGGGATACACACAGGGTTGCCAGGCACCATGGCAGAGGTGCTCCCCTTCACGCTTTTTTACTTTATTTACAAAACCGACTTTACTTTGTTTCAAACTTAAACCAAGTCGTTCACGAAGGAAACTTCTCATATGTCTACGGAGCGAGAGAGACTTATTTTAGGAAATTGGCTTTTGCAGTTGTGGAGGCTGGCACGCCCGAAATCTGCAGAATAGGCCAGAAGGCAGGAGACCCAGGGAAGTGCTGCAGTTTGAGTCCAAAGGCGGTCTGCTGGCAGAACTCCTTGCTCAGGGAACATCAGTCTTTGTTCTCTTAAGGCCTTCCGCTGATTGGATAAGGCCCACCCACAAAATGGAGGGTAATCTGCTTTCCTCAAAGCCCGTTGATTTAAATGTTAATCTCACCCAAAGAGAGGACTTTCTCAGAAACTTCCCAAATAATATTTGACCAAATATCTGGGCACCGTGGCCCAGCCAAGTTGACATAAAATCCAACCATCCACTCCAAACTCTTGCTTTCTATTACAGTAAAGCAAGTGTGGTTGGTGCTATTTTTACATCCCCTTGGCCCAGACATCCCTGCGTCTCTCTGCCTGAGGCTTTTATACAAGTAAGCAGGGGGGCGGGGGGAGGCTGCAGGCCTGAAGTGCTGGGAGGGGACACTCCCAGAAGCGACTGTCATCAACCAGAGACAGAATTTTGGAGGATAAATACCCCAGCTCCCTCCTCCTCTGCAGATAGGACTCTGAAGTGTGTGCTCTCTGCTGCCCCTGGAGGTCCCCAGCAGAACTGCACCCCACTTATCACATTGGGAACCTGCTCAATGACACCCCCTATACTGGCTGCCTTCATTGTCCTGCCTCACTCCCCGTCCCCCCTCAACCTGTGTCTCTTGGAATCACTTTGGAGGTTAAACTTCCTGCACCTAAATCCCCCAGTCCAGGGACGGCTTTGGGGGAAACCCAGTCCTCTTTACCTTCTTTCCCATCCCTACAGCAACAAAATATGAGTGGGTGGGGGATGAGTGAAATTTCTTTTCTCATAAAGGCAATACGCACTCCTGATTAAATGAAAAGAATGCAGGGCCTGTCAAAGGGAGAGCGTGCTGAGTTGAGTCTCTCTCCGTGCTGATCCTCCCTTGGCCTCAATATAGCCCGGCTAAGACCTGCCCTGTGCATCCGCTCTGGTGTTTTGCATTCACACTCCAGCATCTGCACGAATATCCTCTTTGCCTTTCACAAATGGGAGATCGTTGCAGACGCACTGTTCCACCCTTGCTTTTTCTCCAGTTAATTATATAGCTTGGACACCCGCCCCAAATGGGCGCATCTAGGCCCGCCTCATTCTGCTTAATGACTGCGGAGTATTGGAAGATGTGCTTTCAGAGAAAGAAAGGATTTATCTGGAAGGCTCCGCCTGGGAGTCCCAGACCTGAGCTAATGCGATGGAGGACCACACTCCAATTCCTCTCCCATCTTTTCCAGCTCCTCTGTGCCCTGGGGATCCACCTGAACACAGTGTCTGGCCTGCCACCCCTAAGCGGGACTCGGCCACACCTGAGCCTGTGCCTGGGTCAGGGTGAGAGTTTGAGATTCCTGCTCCAGCCATCAACCATCCAGGCAGGGAAAATAAAAAAGCCAAACGAACCCCAGAGCCAAGTGCCTGCTCTGTGGGCCTCCACACCGTGGACCCTTGACGTCTTCTCGTGGACTTGAACGCGCCTGACCCTCAACGATCTAGGAAGAGGCAGCGGCCAATCCATTTCCAGGCTGAGTGGGCGGGTGCTTCAGAAGGTGGGCTCTGATTGGTCCAAATCCACCGGGCGTTCCCTTCCCTTCACTGACGATTGGCTGGGGCATGGCCTCTGAAGCTGTGGGCATCCTGCCGGCTCCGCTCAGGACTGGCTGTTCCAGCCCATGGGTGGACGAAGTTAGGGCTTGAGGCCGGTCTTTGCAAATAAAGTGTATTGGCCCACAACCACGTTCGTTTGTTTCCGTATCTTCTCGGGCTGCTCTTTTGCGCTCAAAGGGCAGAGTAGACTAACTGCGAAAGAGACTATGCAATCTGAAAAGCTAAAAATACTTCTATCTGGACCTTTACAGAGTTTGCCGACCCCTGGGCACGTGTGTGCGGCTCTCTACCTGGGGGTTTTCTCCTGATCCACACGTGGGACAGGTCGGAAGTGACCCTGGGAGCAGCCCTCAATCTAGGATGGATGGGATCCGGAGCATGCATTCGCAGGGCCCTCTCCACTTGGGTGAGACGTCTCAGAAATACGCGTCCGCACGACGTAGCCCAGCGGAATTGAACCCCGGATGCCTTTGGCAGTGACTGCTTATTTACCCCTTGCTTTGGCTGCCCTCCTTTCCCTATGTCATTTCTGATCTCCCCGCCAGTGTTTCCTGGATTTACTTCCCAGATAAACTGCTTGCACTCAAACTGGGCCTCTGAGTGCACCTCTGGAGGACCCCAAACCACGACACCACATGACAAATTTCGGGTTAGGGCGAACCAGGAGAAGTGTTCCTTCCTCTTGAAAAGAGATGCGATTAAGAGATGGGCTCTTCTGCCGCTGGAACCTGTCATTTCTGCACATGACACCTGGAGTTCTGGAAGCTGACTTCAGACCATGAAGAGAGCCAGCCTTAGGACAAAGCTAAGATGCAGGGAGGGCAGCAAAGGCCCTGAGTGGATGACATCATCGGGCCACTGAATTAATCAACCCAGGAGCTGCCCTGACTCTGAACTTACTGTTCTACAAGATGGTGACTATTATTATTATTATTATTACTTAAGTTGGCTTGAGTGGGGCTTTTCTTCTTCCTTTCTGATAGATGGAAAGACCTAGAGTGGAGGGAGATGATCAGCCTAATGGAGTAAACACTGGGCTATCACCCTTGGGTGAGGTCAGAGGTGAAATCTTTGCAACAGCCAGAACATTTTTTGTTTGCACATAAGGAAACCCTTAATTGCCATCACTTATTCAAAAAGAGAAGGCATTGGCTCATACAAGGGAAAAGTACAACAGCAGTATAACTTCAGTCATGGCTGGATCCAGGCACTCGATGATATCACCAGGAGTCTGGGTCTGTCCATCTCCTAATTCAGATTTCTTTTGTGTTAGCCTCTCTCTCAGGCCAGCTCTCAATAAATAGTGGTGAGACGGTTCCATGCATTCCTGACTTATATCCCCACAACTTAGCAACCTTGGCAGACAGAAAATACCTCTTTCCCAACAATTGCTGCAAAAGTCTGAGGACTGTCTCTCATCCACTCATCTTGGGTCACAGGTCCATCCCTGGACCAACCAGGAAGGGGGAAATGTTCTGATAGGCCTATCTTGGGCCACATGCTCATCCCTGGAGGTAAGGGGGGGAAGAGGGCTTCAATCCTGCCATGCTGTTCCATGTTGACCAAAAGGGGGTTAAGACATGGTTCCTCCAAGCGAAACTGTAGAAAAGGAAAGGGATGCCAGGAAAACAAAAATATCAGACTTCTATGAGTCTAGACTCTGTAGGCTGGTGATTGAAATAGTGCGGTAAGCCCAGAGCATTAAGATCTTGAACAAATGAAGTCTCGACATAACCTGTCTATCTGACTCCCGTCTCTCACATGCTGGTGTTTACTCGGGACACAATCTAGGAAGGTTTGTGCATTCTTGTGTGGGACGTCAGAGTCACAAGAGGGAGGGAGGGAGTGTGGTGACAGGAATGGAGGAGCTAGGTCAGCACCCAAGGGGTTAAGCCTGCAGGAGAGGGCTGATGCTGCATTAGTCCTGCACAAGCCACGATGCTATGACAAAGAGGCCCAAAATTTCAGTGGCTCTAAGATGAGGGTCTATTTTTTGCTCATGTGAGTGTCCAGAGGTTGGCCTAGGTCCAGGGCTAGGGGGACAGTGTTGCCATGCACATCACTGGTGGATTCCTCCTGGAGTTTCGAGGAGAATCAGGGAAAAGGAAGTGGAGGGCAAAAGCTTTCCTTGAAGGACACACCGGAAGCGGCACCCGGCACGAATGCTCACATCCCATTGGCCAGAACTTAGTCATATGGCCACACTTAGCTGCAAGGGAGACTGGGAGTTGTAGTCTCTAACAGGGAAGCCATGTACCCAGCTAAAACTGAAAAGACCGATACTCAAAAGAAAGAGGAGAATGGCTGCCGGGGAGCGGGATGGCAGGACCTGCTTCATCTGGGAAGGGGCTCTGCCGTCCAGGACTGCTGGCCCCATACAGGTGGACAGGGCCATCCCCACTCACACCCGCTCTCCATGCACACACGCTGTGTGATCACTTCACCGTAATTTATTTCAAAATGTATTTATTCAAAAACTTTGTAAAGTTTTGCTAATTTAAAATTGTATTTTAAATCAAGTATGTATGTATGTATGTATGTATTTCCAGCACTGAACAGCAGAACATGGATAAATACCTGGCACTTAGTAGGCGCTCAGGAAAAAGGGTGACCCCGAAGCCACCGTCTCACCAAACCCGTTTCCTCTCCCCGTACACACAGGAAGACTGCCTTTCCCAGCTTCCCGTATGGCTGGGCAGGCTCAGGGGCCCGAGTTCTGGCCAATGGGACGCAGAGGAAGTGATCATTCCCCTTCCAGCGCAAGACTGGAAATTAACCCCGCCAAATCCTACACTACCCCGGCTCCTCCTGCATCCGGCAGTCAGAGGTGGAGGGTGCAGGGGAAGATTCCGAGCCTTTGAAGAGGTGAGGGGAATGGGGTCTCTGTACCTCTATATTCTTTTATTTATTTATTTACTTACTTACTTATTTTTTGTTTCAGAGAAAGAGAGAGGGGCAGAGGGAGAGAGAATCCCAGCATGGGGTCCGACGTGGGGCTCGATCCCACCATCTTGGGATCGTGACGTGAGCCCAAATCAGGAGTGGGTCACTCGACCGACCGAGCCACCCAGGCGCCCCATGTCCCTCTATATTCTTATCTCTAAATAGGATAATAACCGCCTCACTTCATAAGGCTGTTTTGCGGATCAAATGAAATAGATTAACATTTGAACGTTGAAATTAATTCATTTCACGAGTGTTTGAAAAGTGAAATGAATGCATGTCAATGAAATAAATTAATATTTGAGAAATGCATAGAACAGTGCCTAACAGGGGCCTAAAGGCTGTATGTGTGTTCAATATATTTTTTAATGTATAATTTCATCAACGAGCACCCGTATACCTACAAGCCCAGTCAGGAAATAGAACATGACTGATACCTGGGCACAGATGAAATAAACACCCAAATCACACACATTTGTCGTTATTAAACTGTAATCATTGCCTTGAAGGAAAAGAACAGGAAGCTAGGAGAATAACCAGGGAGCTAATTTAGATTAGGAGGGAAACAGGGAATGATGTCTTCGAGATATTTCATTTGAAATGGGGACATTTTGAGCCCTGCGTGGGGCTCTGGGCTGACAGCTCAGAGCCTGGAGCCTGCCTCAGACGCTGTGCCTCCCTCTCTCTCTGCCCCTCCCCTGCTTGTGCTCTGTCTCTCTCTCTCTCTCTCTCTCTCTCTCTCTCTCTCTCTCTCTGTCTCTCTCTCAAAAATAAATAAATATTAAAAAAGAAAAAAATTTAAAAAAATTAATTGGTTTAATCATGTGTTTTATGTTTATTGTGCAGTGGTGGTTGATTTTTTTTTTTAAGTTTATTTTATTTTGAGAGAGAGAGAGCAGGGGAGGGGCAGAGGGAGAGACAGAGAATCCCAAGCAGGTTCTGTGCAGTCAGCGCAGAGCCTGACGCAGGGCTTGAACTCATGAACCTTTCGATCATGACCTGAGCTGAAGTCAAGAAAGAGTTGGTGGCTTAACTGACTCAGCCACTCCGGCGCGCCCCCTGATGTACATTTTAAGAAGATGGCCTTGCCATCTAAGAAGAAGATTCTGTGCGGCATCCCACACCCTGGCGGTGGGAGGGCACGTGGTAATATTGTAGAAAACTGTTTCATTACACCCACGAAAGCTGATTCTTCACGCCCCCATGACGGAGCACTTCCGCTCCCGGGTAAGTAGTCCCAAACTGGAAACCACCCAAATGTCCATAAGAGTAGACTGGAGGGGCTAACTGTGGGAGTCCAACACTGGGATACTGCAACACAGACGCATCTCGCAGACAATATTGGCAAAAAGAAGCAAATACAGAAGAAGAAATACTGTCTGGTTCCATTTCTACGAAGTTCTAGAACGGGCAAAAGTATTCTGTGATGATGGAAACTGGGACAACGGTTATCCTTGGGGGGGGGGGTGGCCGCTGGAAGGGGCTGGGGGTGGGGGGAGTCCCTGGGGGCTGGGAGTGTTCCATCCTTGATCTGGTGCTGGTAAAACGTTATACTCATTTCATGAGAATTCATCGCGTGGTCTGCTTCTGACATGCCCGCTAGGCGGTATGTTTGTCGCGCTCCAGTAAAAGATTTTTAGAACTGGGGCGCCTGGGTGGCTCAGTCGGTTGAGCGTCCGGCTTCGGCTCAGGTCACGATCTCGCGGTTCGCGGGTTCGAGCCCCGCGTCGGGCTCTGGGCTGACGGCTCAGAGCCTGGAGCCTGCTTTGGATTCTGTCTCTCTCTCTCTCTCTCTCTCTCTCTCTCTCTCTCTCTCTCTCTCTCTCTCTGTGTCCCTCCCCCACTTGTTCTCTCTCTCTCTCTCTCTCTCTCAAAAATAAATAAACATTAAAAAAATTAAATGTTTATTTTTAAGAGACAGAGCACGAGCAGGGGAGGGGTAGAACAGGGAGACACAGAACTGGAAGCAGGTTCCAGGCTCCGAGCTATCAGCACAGAGCCCAATGCGGGGCTCAAACTCATGAACCACGAGATCATGACCTGAGCCAAAGTCGGACCCTCATCTGACTGAGTCACCCAGGCACCATAACTTCAAAAAAATTTAATTAAGAGCCAGCTGGCAGGGGTGTCTGGGAGGCTCAGTTAAGTGTCCGACTCTCGGTTTCAGCTCAGGTTGTGATCTCACCGTTCACAAGTTTGAGCCCCGCATTGGCTTCTGCCCTGATTGTGTGGAGCCTGCTTGGGATTCTTTCTCTCTCTCTCTCTCTCTCTCTCTCTCTCTCTCTCTCTCTCTCAAAATAAAGAGTAAAACCTTGAAAATATAAATAATAATAATAATAAAGAGCCAGCATAGATAACAGGGTGAAACATGACAAGGCCATGCCTTCAACCAGTTCTGTTTGTGCCCTGTGGTGCTGGACCCTGAATTTGAGGACACAGTGCTGACCGGGACTCACAGAGCTACCCCCCAGAGGGCACATAGATTGTATGTGGGGATTGGGGTGTGGGGTGCGGAGGAAGAAACAAATAAATCTACTCAACAAAATAAGAAAATGCTCAGGAGGCGTTCCAGGGGAGTTCTGCTTTGAGTAACTTCTGAGTAGGGTTTTGTGGGATGAATAGGAGTTTTCCATAAAGACTGGAATGGCAGACCAGGCAGAGGGAAAAACTTGTGCAAAGGCTTAGGGTTTTTAAAGGATATGCCAGGTTCTTGGAGCTGTAAGTTGCTCCAAAAGGGTAGCGCAGAGGGTGATAACTAGTCAAAACGAGCCCACAAATATTTTCAGAAATATCTGGATCGAACTCCTAAGGCTTAAAAATTAATGATTAACGTTTTTTATATTGTATATTTTTATTTTGAGAGAGAGAGAGAGAGAGTGTGCGCGCAAGTGAGCAGGGGAGAGGGGCAGAGGGAGAGAATCCCAAGGAACCTCCACACCCAGCACGGAGCCCAATGCGGGGCTCAATCCCACAACCCTGGGCACCGTGACCTGAGCCGAAACCAAGACTCGGATGCTTAACCGACTGAGCCACCCAGGCGTCCCTAACTAATTAACGATTTTGTATAAAAATCCAGATTTCTGCCCTTCCAAGAAAACCCAGAAAATCGGGTAACCCAGCCAGGACCTGCATCCCCACAAGGCAGTAAGAGACCAGAGCATAAGGGGAACGGGCTCTCACATCCTCCACGGTCCCCACCACTCCCTATTGCCTCCCAACACAGTGCCTGTGGGTCCCTTAGCATCTTAACATTTGGCCCGCGTTTTACTGCTTTCCCCGTAATAGAGCAAGGTCCAGCCATACTCACATGTCTGTATAAAAAAGGAAAATGAAATCCAGGAGGACTCCCTGTTCCTAACCCCCAGCTGGCTTTGCCCTCTGTCTTTCCTGCCCGGCGGACCCTGTAGATGTTCAAGTTTGCCATCGCTGATGTAGCATCAGGACCTAAAGCTGGGTCACAGTGGTTTTATGTGCCAGCTCAGAAGTGTCCTTTAGGCTATGGGGAACTCTTGAAAAATGTGTATTCAATTATTCAACTGATGGTTGCAGCGGAAGCTGTCGATGCCCCATCCAGACCCCTCCAGCCTCACCGGCTCAGCAGGCTCCCGGCTGCGGTCCAGCTGCCGCTACGCGCGCGGCTCTCGGCCTTGGGGCTTTCTCCAAAGCTTTCGAAGCCTCCTCTGCCCCGAGCCTGGCAGGTTGCAAGTGCCAGGGAACGGCCCCCCTCCCCGGGATCGCCTCTCGACCTGACGGGCAGTTGGTGAGCAAACGAGCCGTCTGTCTCTTTCACCTCCCCGCGCCGTCCTGCACCGCCCCCCGGAGGTCCCCAGCGCGAATGAGCTTCAGTCACCCACAGTGGTAACGGGCTCCATAACACGCCCGTCAGTCACCAGCTGTGTTCCATCTGTCTCCCTTCCCTGCCCCCCTGTTGGTGTTTCCCCGGGTCACCACCTAAATAAACGACTTGCCTTTGAATCCTTATCTCAGGCTCTGCTTCCCAGAAGCCCAACCCAAACCCTAGTTGTCAAGCAGCTACTCTGTGCTGGGGAACAAAGAGGGTGGTTTCTACTCTTGGGGACCTCACAGGGTAGCTGTAGAGGAGAGAGCCCACAAATAAGGAAGTGAGCGATATATATGATTTAAAGACGGGAAGAGAAGGAAAAAAAAATACGGCAGAACGTGGTGGTTTTAAAACATGTCCACCCAGGAGCGCCTGGGTGGCTCCGTTGGTTGAGCGTCAGACTCCTGATTTCGGCTCGGGTCACGATCTCGTGGTTCGTGAGCTCGAGCCCCGCATCGGGCTCCGCGCTATCAATGTGGAGCCTGCTTGGGATTCCCTCTCTCCCTCCCTCTCTCTTTCTCTAATAAATAAACTAAAAAATAAAATAAAATAAAATATGTCCACCTACCCCCATTTTGCCCATGTGTGAAGGTGGCCAGAAGGTACAAACTTCCAAATAGCATATAAGCCCTGGGTATGGAATGTCCAGCACTGTGACTCTAGGTAGCAATACTGCGCTGTATATTTGAAAATTGCTAAGAGAGTAGATCTTAAAAGTTCTCATCACATGGAAAAAAACTGGTACCACGTGTGGTGATGGGTCTTAACTAGATTTATTGTGGTGATCATTATATGTATGTAATGTAATAACATATATAATATATATATATAATCGTTATGTTGCACACTTAGAATACAATGCTCTACGTCAATTAGATCACCATAAAAAGAATTTTAAAATATGAGGTGCCTGGGTGGCTCAGTCGGTTAAACGCCTGACTCTTGATTTTGGCTCAGGTCGTAATCCCATGGTTCGTGAGTTCGAGCCGCCCGTAGGGCTCCACACTGACAGTGCAGAGCCTGCTTGGGATTCTCTCTCTGTCCCTCTCGCGCTTGCTTTTTCTCTCTCTCTCAAAATAAATACATAAACTTAAAAAAAATGTTTATGAAATAAATACGTCCACAAATTCTTTGATATTATTTCTTGCAAGAAACGGAGCCCCGTCTACCTCTATCTGGAGTGTGGCTTGAGGAACCATCGTCTGATGGATAGAGTGTGACACAGGCGACAGAACGAGGCAGAGCCTCAGCTCCCTCAGATCCCTTGCTGTAGGGAAAGCCAGCCTTCATGTTGTGAGGCTAATAAAAATTAACCCTGGGGGTAACTGAGGAAGAAGGTTCCAAGGAGAAGGAATGACCTGTGCAAAGGCCCTGAGGCAGGAGCATGCCTTGGTATTCAAAGAACAGTGATGAGGCTAACATGGCCAGAGTGGTGGGGGCAGAGGAGACATGGGGGCCAGAGAGGTCAGATGTGGTGCAGCAGTTGTCAGTGAGGGACACTATCACCCCTCAGGTTGACGGTAGAAATGTGCAAGAGTTTGGTGCGGTCACAATGCCTGGGATTGCTTGTGACATCTGGATATGGCAGCGGGGACACACAACAGCCTGCACTGTGACAACCAGTCACATGTCACGAAGAACTACCCTGCCCAAGATGCCCAGATCGAGACATCAGAGAATTATGAAAATCTTTTAAAAGATTTCTCTGCCTAGGGACACCTGGGTGGCTCAGTCAGCTAAGCGTCGACTGTTGATTTTGGTTCAGGTCATGATCTCAGGGTCATGAGATCAAGCCCCATGTCAGGCTCTGTGCTGACAATGAAGAACCTGCTTAGGATTCTCTCTCTCCCTCTCTTTCTGCTCCTCCCCTGCTCATTCCTTTCTCTCTCTCTCTCAAAATAAGTAAATCAACATTTTAAAAATTCTCTATGAAAAAAAAAAAGATTTCTATGCATAGAGTAGAATGCAGAGTCAGCTACCTTTTTTTGTAGATGGGGGCAGAAAAATATATTCATATTTGTCCAGACTTGCATAAAGACACTATGGAAAGATATATCTGATTCTGGTAATAATGTATATCTGTTGGCAGCTTGCAAACTGGGCCAGTGAGGCCTGGAGTAAGAAGGGGGGCCTTTTGGGGCACCTGGGTGGCTAAGTCAGTTAAGCGTCCGACTCCTGACTTTGGCTCAGCTCATGATCTCGTGGTTTGTGAGATCGAGCCCCACATCAGGCTCTATGCTGACAGCACGGAGCCTGCCTGGGATTCTGTCTCTCCCTCTCTCTGCCCTTCCCCTGCTTGTGCTCTCTCTCTCTCTCTCTCTCTCTCAAAATAAATAAACTTAAAAAAAAAAAAAAGTAAAAAGGGGACCTGTCAAACAATACCTCTTTGTGTATTTACATTTTTTTTTGGAACGTGTGAATGTACTACTGATCAGACAAATAATTAGAAATCGAAAAGGATCACCTTGGCCACTGAGGGGGGGGCATTTGGAGAGGCAAGGCTGGGGTGACAGGAGTGTCATCTGACTTGAAACAGGAGTTGGAATCATGGGGGCAGGGGAAGGTTGACTTGGAGCTCACAGGGAGTGGGGTTCAGTTCTAAGACTGCATTCGAGCTGGTGTGTGAGTAGCTGGGTCGGCCTCCTAGGAAGGCGACCGTCTCCGACAGCTTGGGCTGCTGTAACGAAATACCATAGATGTGGGAGGGGCCGGGAGGGGGGTGGCTTAAGCAGCAGACACTCATTTCTCACGGTCCTGGAGGCTGGGAAGTCCCAGATCAAGGTCTGGGCAGATTCAGTCCCTCGTGGCAGCTCTCTTCCTGGCTGACAGCTTACACCTTCTGTGTTCTCACGTGTTCTCACGTGGCAGAGGAAGAGAGAGGAGGGAGGGAGGGCAGGCACAGAGGAGTTCTGGTCTCTTTCTTGTCTTTCTTTCTTAAAAAAATTTTTTTTTAATTTTTAAAAATTAATTAATTTTTGAGAGAGAGCTCGAGTGAACGAGGTGCAGAGAGAGAGGGAGAGAGAGTGTAGATCCTGGAGTGGGGCTCGAACTCACGAACTGTGAGATCATGACCTGAGCCGAAGTCAGATGCTTAACTGACTGAGCCACCCAGGCGCCCCTCTTTTTTTATGTTTGTTTATTTATTTATTTGTGAGAGAGAGCAAGAGAGAGAGCACGAGCAGGGAAGGGGCAGAGAGAGAGACCGAGAGAGAGAGAATCCCAAGCAGGCTCCAAGCTGTCAGCACAGAGCCTGATGTGGGGCTCGAACTCACGAAGCATAAGATCATGACCTGAGCCGGAACCAAGAGCTGAGTGCTTAGCCACTTAACCCGACTGGGCCCCCCAGGCGTCCCCCCACCTTTCCTAAGAACATTAATCCCATCATGAGGGCCCCACCCTCACGATCCCCTCTAAACCCAATCCCGGGTTAGGGCTTCAAACATGTGAATGTGGGGAGACCGCAAACATTGGATCCATAGCACCTACCTGGAAGCAGAACCTGAGGCAGGGACTCAGATGCCCGTGATGTGGGGGGCAGGACTCTCAGGAGAGAAGAGAGCGAGGGAAGCAGGACGGACAGATGGATGGGCTCAGCCAGAACGTGGGTTCAGCTGGATCTAACCCCAGCCTGATCCCACGGGGAGCTCTGGAGTGTGAACTGCATCATATTGTTGTCACAAGTTGAGGCAATGGGGGGGCTGGCCTCTAGCACCCCCAGATCGGACCGCGATTGGCTGCGGGCTGTACCTGGGGGGAGGGAGTAGCCCCCTGGCATCTCCAGAGGAGGGGGCTCCCAGCACAAGACGTGCTCCAGAGAAGGGGCAGGTGTCAGTCCTTGGCAGCTAATGGCCGAACCCGAAGCGGGTGGAAGACAGGTGCACTGGCCCCGGAAAGGGGATGTGGTCCGGGTGGGGGCACCCGCAGGGTCTCCCGCCGCGGCCACCGGCCATGTACGGCCAGGGGAGGCCCGGCCCCATCCTTCGTCTTATTTTTATTTAGCAAACGCCGATCTGTCTGTCCTCTGTAGCATGCCAGGCACTATTCTTAGAGCCGCACACGTTTCAATCCTCACAACGACCTCCGAAGCGAGCGCTGGTTTTACCGCTATCCTGGACCGCGGTCTCAGGGAGCCTCCCCCTGAGCCCCACCCCCACCCCTGCCCGAGGCCCACGGAGCCCCTCGCCCCTGCCAGTCGCCCCCATCCATCCATCTTGCGGCCCCGAGCCCCCAGCTCTCACCGCCTCCGCTTGGCAAATCCTTCTTCCCGCTCTTAATTGATTCTTAATCTGCAGCCTTGGGGCAGCGCTGCTGAGAAGGCAGGTGGAAATCATTGCCTTCAGCGCCAGCCGGAGCTCCGGGCATCTGAGGGGAGCCCCCCGCCCCGCCCCCCGTTGCTCGCAGACCTGGGCCCGCAGTCCCCACTGGCCCTCATCCCACTGGCCCTCTGCTTCGCCCGCTTGCTCTCCTTTCCCAAGGATTTAGGGGGGAGAATGTGGCAAAAGGAGAGCCCCCCTCCCCTGCCAAAGACCAGAGCCTTCTGGGGGCACTGGGAGACGGTGAAGGGTTGGCATCATGGTGCCCATTCGAGGCCCACGTGTGCCCTGAGCCCAGAGGTTCTCACAGGGGCGGTTCTGCCCCCCCCCCCCCTCCAGGGGCAATTTGGCTATGTGTGGACATATTTAGTTGTCATGACTCAGGGCAGGGGGGAGGGGGAGGGTGCTATGGGTGTCCGGTGAGTGAGTGGAGGCCAGAAAGGCCACTCAACATCCTTCAGAGCGTAGGACGGCCCCGCCACAGAGAAGGATCCGGGCCCACTGTCACCCGTATCCCTGCCGAGAACTGCCCTAGGCTTTGCCTGGGACCCTGTACTTCCAGCTCCTTCCTGCTGGGGGTGCAGCCTCGGTGGGGGAGATGCCAGGACCTCAGAGACATTTTGTAGCTTCCCTGGGCGACCCTGTTGGGCAGCCAGGACCGAGAACCACCCCCCAGCAGAGGGTCTGCTCTCAGTCCCCTCCCTCTTCCTCTCTGGGCGCCTGAGTTTGTCAACTGGGGGGCGGAAGAATGTTCTGGAAACCCCTCCACAGCCCCAGGCTCCCATCCCCCTTCCCACCCCCCTGTGGGCTCTCCGGGCCACCCCCACACCCCCAACCCAAAGAGCAGTGGAAACCCCCCACTCCCACCCCCCACCAGAAGGGCACGGGAAGGGTCTCCAGGGAGCAGAGGACTCCGAGGTGGCCCAGCCCTCTGACCCTCCTGCAGGGCAGGGGAGATGGCGGACAAGGTGGGCTGTCCCCAGACCCTGACGTGTGAAGTCCAAACACACAGAAGAAGGGAGTATGAGGCTGGAGGCTGGACGGAGGGAAGGGCTAACCCTCAGGAGAAGGGGGTGAATGTAGAGAAGGGGCTGGGGCAGTGGATGGGCCCCGACGGAGGGTGGCCAAAGCCCGGGTGCATGTGGGGCAAACAGGTCACCTGTGCCCCAAACACACCCTCGCCCGGTGACACCCCTTCCCGTGCGCTTAAATTCCCACACAGCCGCACGCACACTCACGCCCTCACGTGCCCTC
This sequence comes from Prionailurus bengalensis, assembly GCF_016509475.1. Taxonomy (NCBI): domain Eukaryota; kingdom Metazoa; phylum Chordata; class Mammalia; order Carnivora; family Felidae; genus Prionailurus; species Prionailurus bengalensis. The sequence goes on from NC_057348.1 coordinate 10,151,356, forward strand.
AAATTCCACACGCTTACATGGCCTCCTATCCCATGGCAGCTTCACACACACACACACACACACACACACACACACACACACACACACGTGTGAGGTTAGTGTCTGTCCCTCCGGGACGGAGCGCAGCGCAGACAGGGATGTTTATCTTGCTCACCTGGTGCCTAGCACAGAGTGGACACGCGGGAGGTGCTCAGTCACACACGTCCTCACTCCCACATGGTCACACACAGTCACAAGGGTCCCCCACACTCGCACAGACACACGCAGGCGCCCTCCCCCCGCCACCCCTCTGCCAAAGCCACCCTAAGACTCTGTAAATGTCACCTGCTGTCTGCTCTGGTCCAGGCAGGCCAGGGCGAGAGGGGGCAGTGGGCCGGGCGCTGGCCCTCTGCTCCCCACAGGCACCCCAAATCTCTCTGCTTTAGGGCTGGGCAGATTTAAAGCGAGAGCCGCCCTCCTGAAACCAGGACCCCCCCTCCCCCATCCCCAGCACCACAGGGGCCTGGGAGGCAGGCCCAGCAGCCTCAGGCCTGGAGGGGTCCTTTGTCACTGTTAGTTCGTGGATTCATTTTGCATACTTGATTGAGTGCCTCCGGTGTGTCTAACCCCCTCGCTGGGGGGACCCAGCCCTCCATTTTTCTTCCTTTCAGCCAGGAATGTCTTCTGAGTGGGCTTTACCCCATCCCCCAGCCCCCGCTAGGGAGTACCGTGGGCATTTTAATCCCATTCTCCACCGCAGAGACTTTGCTGGGAAACAGCTAATTATATCCCTCCCCCAAAGACAGTCTGGTGGGGCTTGGGTGGCGTTGGGTGAGCACGCCCTGCGTCCACAGCTGGTGGCCCGCGGGCCAGCGCACAGAAATTTCTATATATTTCTAATTCCACAGCAATACTTTGATTAGAGAGCCGAGGTGTTGTGTACGACCTCAGGGACCTCATTATTTTTCTAACTCAAATAAATACGGCATTCAGAAAGCAGGGAGGGGCGGATGGGGTGGAGGAAAGAAAAGTCGCAGGAAACCTCATCTATAAAAAGAATTCAGGCCTTAATGAGCTTTTAAAACTTGCCAACCCCTCTCCCCCCTCCTCAAGCTATAAACAGAAGACATGGCTTCTGGCTTCAGCCCCGGATTTGGGGGGAGGGCAGGGTGGGCACAGCAGGCTGGGGACTCAGCTGGGTGTCTAAGATTTTGGGGAGGGGGGCTACCTTGCTTCATCCTTGTGTGTCTGCAATTCTTTCTAAAAGAGCTTCCGCCAGGAGGGGCTGGGGTAAGGAGATGGGGAAACTAAGTCCGGGCAGAGCAAAGGAAGGCTGGACCACTGGATGCGTATTCAGCACCCTCCCTAAACTACTTTCACGCTGGGGCAGACAAGCCTTGGGTCTGCCCCAGGCTGTGGGGAGTGGGGGGGGGGGGGCTTGCCACCCTCAATGGCTCTGACATTGGGATGGGTGTGGACAGAGTGAGGTGGTGACCACAGAGCTCCCTGAAGGGCAGGGTGACCTCCGAGTCACTGCCCATGTCGCCTCTCTAACAGGAGCAGGGAAGCTGCCCAGAGCAGGCAGCAAAGCCAATTTTAGGTGAAAGATGAGTTCAATGAGCAGAAATGAGCTTGGAGCTGAGAAATTTCTGCATGACGAAAATTCTGGGAGCAGGGTAGACCCAGGGCAGCGGGCAAGGGCCTTAGGAAGGACTCAGGGGTCTGGGAGGGGAGGGGGAGCTGTAAGAAAAAAGATTCAAGGCACCCAGGGGACTGATGGGGGAGAGACGGGAGGGCAGAGAGGGGGCTTTCCCCTGTCCCTCACTTTCTCCCTACCCCCCCCCCCACTGCTGTTTTCTTCATGACACCTGATATGTGTTGGTCTTCTGCCTCCTCCACCAGACTGGCCTCCTGCCTCACCTGAGGGCAAGGGGCTTTGTTTATCTTGAAATGTAGGCAGGAAGATGTCAGCCAAGGATGGGGCCACCCTCAGGGCGTAAGCATCCCTGGGCTGGTAAACCCAGTTGGGATTTGCTGTGTTTGCCAATTTCCGAGACATAAATTTCCCCACCTTGGTCAATTTCAAGTTGCAAAGGTGATAATCAGCGAAGGGGTAAGGCCAGTGCTATAGGCTGAATGTTTGTGTCCCCTCAGAATTCAGATGTTGAACTCCTACCCCCCAAAGGGAGGGTATTAAGAGGTGGGGCCTTTGGGGTGATTAGGTCACGAGGGTAGAACCTCATGAATGAGATCGGCGTTCTCATAAAAGGGACGCCTGAGAGCTCCCGTGCCCCTTCTGCCCCATGAGGACACGGCGAGAGGATGACCATTTAGGAACCAGGGAGAGAGCTCTTACCAGGCACCTTGATCTTGCATTTCCAGCTCCCAGAACTTTTTTTTTTTTAATTTTTTTTTTCAAAGTTTATTTATTTTTTTGGGACAGAGAGAGACAGAGCATGAACGGGGGAGGGGCAGAGAGAGAGGGAGACACAGAATCGGAAACAGGCTCCAGGCTCTGAGCCATCAGCCCAGAGCCCGACGCGGGGCTCGAACTCCCGGACCGCGAGATTGTGACCTGGCTGAAGTCGGACGCTTAACCGACTGCGCCACCCAGGCGCCCCGTCCAGCTCCCAGAACTTTGGGAAATAAATGCTTATTGGCTTTTTTGCTTTGTTTTATATATTAAAAAAAAAAAAATTTTTAACCTTTTATTTATTTTTGAGACAGTGAGAGACAGAGCATGAACGGGGGAGGGTCAGAGAGAGAGGGAGACACAGAATCTGAAACGGGCTCCAGGCTCTGAGCTGTCAGCACAGAGCCTGATGCGGGGCTCGAATTTATGAATCGCGAGATCATGACCTGAGCCAAAGTCAGACGCTTAACCGACTGAGCCACCCAGGCGCCCCTGTTTTATATTTTTTTAATATTTATTTTTGAGACAGAGAGAGAGACAGAGCATGAGTGCGGGGAGGGGCGAAGAGAGAGGGAGACACAGAATCCAAAGCAGGCTCCAGGCTCCGAGCTGTCAGCACAGAGCCTGACATGGGGCTCGAACCCACGAACCATGAGACTAAGACCTGAGCCGAAGTCGGATGCTCAACCGACTGAGCCACCCAGACACCCCTAAATGCTTACTGTTAATAAGCCACCCAGCCCACGACGCTTTGCCACAGCAGCCTGAACACACAGAGACGGGAGCGTGAGGGGGTGTGCACAGGGGTGTGAGCTGCGGGGCACAAGGGAAAGTGGCCCCGGGCGAGGGGACCTGATCTGTAGTGTATGCCAGTTTCCGTGGTGTAAGTTTCCCCAGCTTGGTGGATTTCAAGCCGTGAATGGTGACGTCACCGAGTCCTAGGCTAGGAAGAGATGTATAGAATGGGCCTCTGCGAGCCCGTGTGACCCAGCCCAAAGACACCAGTGCGTGCCATTGCCTGGCCTGGCGGTGGCCCTTTTCCAAATTTGGCTCAGGAAGGAGAGAGGAGGAGAAAGCGAAAGAGCAGGCCTTCCCTCCCTCCTTCTAGTCCAGGGTCACACTCGCTGTTCCCTCAGCCTGGCATGCTCTTCCCCCAGATAATAATACCTGGGCCTTCCCCTCCCGATCCGGGTGGCCCCCATCCCACCCTGGCCCTGCCCCCTACGCTCCCAGCACCCTCCAAGCCCACCCGTGCAGGTTTCATGATGGCCATACCCCCACTTTATGAGTAGAGACGCTGAGGCACGGTGGGCGGGAGGGGTGGGTGAAGCAGGGATGAAGGGACAGAGCCACAGGGTGACGGGCCGCTGAATCTGCATGCGTAACCACTGGGTTCAGCAGCGCCCGCCCCGATTCTGTGATTCTCTCTGCCGCCGTTTGTGCTAAAGACCAGCGTGAGCACCCAGCTCCGCTGTCTGAACGCGGCCAGGTCACTTGCTGTCTCTGGGCCTCAGTTTTCCCATCTGCAAAACGGGAGCCCACTGGCACCAGCACCACCCCCTGATGCGGTGTTGTGCGCCTTCGAGTGGAGAACACTTGGTTCGCGGAGCTCTAGGGCAGGGTTTCTTGGCCTTGGCGGGACTGACGTTCGGGGCTGGGTCAGCGTTCGTTGCAGGCCCTGCCCTGGTCCTTGCAGGCCGCTTTATCCCTGGCCTCCGCCCGCTAGATGTTCATATAACCCATGCCCCAAATTGCGACAACCAAAAATGTCTCCAGACATTGCCTACTACCCCCTGGGCGGGGGACATAACTGCCCCCTATTGGGAAACACCGCTGTAGATTTGCGGTTTTCTGCCCTGTCTACGCGTTCGAATCACCCAGGGGAGTTGGAAAACTCCCTAAAGCCAGCCTCACCCAATGACTTCAGACTCTCTAGGGCTGGGGTCAAGGGTCACCACTGTCAAGGCTCCCCGGGTGGTCCACGTGTCCAGCCAAGGCTGAGACCAGTGACGGGTGACAGGTGGCACAGCCAAAGGGGACAATGGAGGAAGGCCCGGCCACTGTGTGGGTCACCTCCAGGGAGTGGAGCGAAGGGTGAGAGGTGGCCGCAGGGCTACTGGGAGCCACAGGAACTGTTACTCTCCCCTTTCGGCTCAGGCTGTCACAACAGAGTATCATAGACTGTGTGCCTTATAAACAACAGATATGTAAACAAATAACAGATTCGCAACTCACAGTTCTGGAGGCTGGAAGTCCAAGGTCAAGGCGCTGGCAGATTCCCTTCCCGCTGAGGGCTTTCTTCCCGGCTGGCAGACGGCTGCCTTCTCGCCACCTCCTCACCTGGCCATGCCTCTGTGTGTGTGAAGAGTGAGCAAGAGATCTCTGGTCTCTCTTCCTGTTCTTATAAGGACACCAGTTCTGGGTGGTTTCGGTGGTCGAGCGTCAGACTTCTGCTCAGGTCACGATCTCGAGGTTCGTGAGTTCAAGCCCCACACCGGGCTCGCTGCTGGCAGTGCGGAGTCTCCTTCGGATCCTCTGTCCGTCCGCTCTCTGCCTCCCCAGCTTGCGTCTTTCAAAAGAAAAAAAAAAAAAAAAGGACACCAGTTCACCAGTTCTATCAGGGCTCCACCCTTAATGTAACTTTAATTATCTCCTTAAAGGCTCCCTCTCCACATACAGTCACGTTGGGGGATTAGGGCTTCGACACAGGAATTTTGCAGGGACACGGTTCACTCCGCACCGAGGCGAATGGAAGAATATTCAGGACACAGCCAGGCTGTGAGCTTCTCAGTGTCATATGGGCACACAGACCCTTTGTGAACGTGGGCTCTCCATTCACCTGCAGACAAAGGGCAGGAGGGCTGAGTGGGGCCTGTGGGGGCTGTAGTGGCTCATGAGGAATGAGAGATAAAGAGAGGACGGCTGTCAGAGAGCCACCCAAAGTGTGACTCATGCAGGACACTGTCCCCAGAGCCAAAGACCCCTCCTGACACAGGTTTCCAGCAGCTGCCGAAGGGACAAGGGAGCCCCAGTGGACGGGGCCCATGCCAGGCTCTCCGGCTCTCTAAGTCCACACTCGGTGCACAAAAGAGGAATACTTTCCGGTTCCCCACTTGGGCAGGAAGGGGCTTTCCCATCCCTGAAAAATTCCCCCCGAAGCTGGGAAGATGTAAAAGGCACGCAGATGTGACGGGTTCAGGGCAGGAACGGTCGCACACAGCTCGGTTGAAGGAGGGGGACGCCCAGGCCCCCACCCCGTAAGAAACCTGAAGCTGTAGCCCCGCCCCTGCCCCCTGGGGCATACAACATCATAGCATCTGGCATCCTCCCCATTTTTGTTTTAATATTCATTCATCTTTGAGAGAGAGAGAGAGAGAGAGAGAGAGAGAGAGAGAGAATGCAAAGCAGGGGAGCAAGGGGCAGAGAGAATGGAAGACGGAGGATCCAAAGGGGGCTCTGCAGCCCAATGCAGGGCTCGAACTCACGAACTGTGAGATCATGACCTGAGCCAAAGTCAGACGCTCAACCGACTGAGCCACCCAGGCGCCCCTACCATCATCACCATTTTTTTTTTTTACGTTTATTTTATTTATTTTTGGGACAGAGAGAGACAGAGCATGAACGGGGGAGGGGCAGAGAGAGAGGGAGACAAAGAATCGGAAACAGGCTCCAGGCTCCGGGCCATCAGCCCAGAGCCCGACGCGGGGCTCGAACTCACGGACCGCGAGATCGTGACCTGGCTGAAGTCAGACGCTCAACCGACTGCGCCACCCAGGCGCCCCTACCATCATCACCATTCTTAAGTGGTGGCCTTAAGGCACATTCACACTGCTGTGCGGTCATTAGGGCCGTCCGTCTCCAGAACCCTATCCAACTTGTAAATCTGAAACTCTGTCCCCCTTAAACACTAGCCCTCCATTCCGCCTCCCGCCAGCCGCGGACCCCCAACATCCTACTTTTCCGTCTCCATCATTTTTAAACACTAAGTCCTCATATAACTGGAATCTCAAGTATTTGTCCTTTGGCGTCTGGCTTATTTCACTGAGCACAACGTCCTCGGGGCTCATCCGTGTTATAGCACACGTCAGAATTCCCTTCCTTTTTAAGGCTGAATCGCATTCCCTTGTATGAATACCCCACATTCTGTTTACCCATTCATCTGTTGAAGGGCACTTGGGTCGCTTCCACACTTCGGTTATTGTGAATGACGCAGCTTGTAAGGAGGGCGCCCGGCTGGCTCAGTCAGACCAGCATGTGCCTCTTGATCTCAGGGTCCTGAGTTCAAGCCCCATGCTGGGTGTCGAGATTTCTAAAAATAAATAAATAAACTTTTTTTTTTTTTTTTAAAGTAATGCTGCCGTGAACATGGGTGTGCAAATATCTCTTCAACACCCGGCTCTCATTTGTTGAGGGGTACATACCGAGAAGTGTGATCGCTAAATCAGTTGTAGGTATGCCTTTAAATCCAGTGAGGCCTGGGGTGCCTGGGTGGCTCAGTCAGTTAAGCGTCCGACTTTGGCTCAGGTCATGATCTCATGATCGCATGATCTCACAGTTCGTGAGTTCAAGCCCTGCATGGGGCCCTGTGCTGACAGCTCAGAGCCTGGAACCTGCTTCGGATTCTGTGTCTCCCTCTCTCTCTGCCCCTCTCCCCACTTGCACAAAAAAAAAAAAAAAAAAAAAAAAAAAAATCTAGTGTGGCCTACTGTGTGCCCAGAGTGCCTCAGTTCAAGACTGAGGGCACATGACACCTGGGTGGCTCAGTCGGTTAAGCATCCGACTTCGGCTCAGGTCATGATCTCACGGTTCGTGGGTTCGAGCCCTGCGTCGGGTTCTGTGCTGACAGCTCAGAGCCTGGAGCCTATTTCAGATTCTGTGTCTCCCTCTTTCTCTGACCCTCCCCTGTTCATGCTCGCTCTCTCTCTCTCTCTCTCTCTGTCTCGAAAATAAATAAACGTTAAAAAAAAAAAAAAAAAAAAAAAAAAAAGACTGAGGGCAGAGCAATGAACAAAACGGACAGAGGCCCCTGTCCTCCAAGAGCCAGTGGCCCTGCGGGGAAAGGCAGGCAATGAATCAGTTAAATAAAATCCAAGGTGATAAGTTCCACAAGGAAAATAAAGCAGGGGAGGTGAATGGGCAGCGCTGGAATGGGGGTGCAGATTCAATGGGGTGGCCAGGGAAGGCCTCACGCAGGAAGAAAGTGACTTTTGAGCAAAGACCTGAAGGAAGTAAGAGAGTTGGATTAGTTATCTACTGCTGCGTAAGCAATTACCCCAAAATCTAGAGGCTTGAAACAACATGGATGATCTTACGGGTCTGTGGGTCAAGAGTCTGGGTGCTGCTCAGCCGGTCGTCTAGCCCAGGGTCTCTCCAGAGGGTGCAGTCAAGGCTCCCCTGGGGGTGTGGCCATCTCAAGGCTCCCCGGGGGGGGGGGGGGAGGTCATCTCAAGGCTCCCCCTGGGGTGTGGTCATCTCAAGGCTCCCCCTGGGGTGTGGTCAGCTTGCAAGCATACACAGGGGGCTGTTGGCAAAATTCCGTTCCTCCCTGGCTATTAGCTGAAGGCTACTCTCTGTTCTTTGCCACCTAGACCCCTCCACAGGATGGCTCACATCTTGGTCACTGGCTTCATCAGGGCAGGCAAGTGAGAAGAAAAGAGAGAATACTAGTAACGGGGACAGCCCAGCAGGACAGAAGTCACAGTCTTATAACCTGATCTTGAAAATGACATACCACCCACTTTGGCCACATCCTATAGGTTAGAAGTGAGTGGTCCAGCCCTCCCTCAAGAGGAGGAAAGTACACAAGGGCATGAAGACCAAGAGGCAGGAACCATGGGAGACCATCTTTGATGCTGCCTACCACAGGAACTAGGCAGATATCTGGGGGAAGGGCAGAGGGAATAGCCTGTGCGTGCAAAGGTCCTGAGGCAAGAACAAGCTTGGAGTGTGGTCAGGACAAGAGGGACAGTGCGGGTGGAGCATGGACTGTGGAAAGGGAGGAGTAGAACAGGAAGGCTGACATTTTCTCTGAGAACAATAAGCCACTGGACTATTTCAAGGCAGGTCACAATGTCATGCGATTTCATTTTGAGAAGTTTCATATGATACTTACAGAAGTAATAGGTGCCTGGGATTTGCTTTAAAATAGTCCATAAATGGGGCACCTGAGTGGCTCAGTCGGTTAAATGTCTGACTTCGGCTCAGGTCCTACTCTCACGTTCGTGAGTTCGAGCCCCGCGTCGGGCTCTGTGCCCACAGCTCAGAGCCTGGAGCCTGCTTCGGATTCCGTATATCTCTCCCTCTCCCCCTCCCCTGCTCATGCTCTGCCTCTCTCTGTCTCTCAAAAATAAATAAATGTTAAAAATTTTTTTTAAATAGTCCATAAATAAAATAGTCCATAACAAGAAAAAAAAGGTGGAAGGTGAAAGGTGAAACAAGATGGGCAAGATACAGATTATCACTCAAATCATAGGAGGTTTTCACACGCTTCTATTTTTGCATGTGTGTGAAGTTTTTCTATAATAAAAAGGGAAGTAATAACACATCATGTATCTGGTTTCGGGGGCGGGGGGGGGCAACAGTGGGGGGTCCTGGGCGAGGCGGGCCAGACGTGACTGCCAGAGTCCAGGCTAAAAGCCGTCAACATGGCCAAAACTGGATGCTGACAACACCAAGTGTTGACAGGACAGTGGAGGGACTAGAACTCTCTCATCCGCCGCTGCTGGGTGTAAAACAGTTTGCCACAGGCCTTGGGTCGCATGAAGTCGTGCGCTTCACACACAGCCCAGCGACCCCACTCCTGGACGTTTCCCCAAGAGGAACGAACACATAACGTCTGCGCAAAGACAGATCTGTTGGCAAACGTTCGCGGCGACTTCGCTGTGATCTCCAAACCGCTGGAAACACCCCAAACGTCCACCAGCAGGGGGGCACAGATGAATAAGCCGAGGTCCGTTCACCCCGCGGCCTGCCGGGCAGCAGTCAAGGAGGCAAACCTGACAATGTTTGTGGCTGAGAAGCGGCGGGCCCGGCGAAAGAGGCCACCCTGCGCGGTCCCAGGGGCACGAAGTTCTCCAAAAGGCTAGACTAAGCCGCAGTGATTGGGGCGGCGCAGAGAGAGGGCTGGGACACTTCTGGGACCTTCTGGATGCAAAGGGCGCGGACTCCGTGGCCTGCGGCCGCCGGGCCCACGCACCTGTCGAGGCGCGCAGGTGTGGGAACCTAGCGGCTGTAAACGGTCTCTCGCCAGGGAAGGTGATGCCAACCCCGGTGTGAAGGCGGCGGTGTGAGCAGTGGGATTCCGATTTCAGCTCTGAGGCAGAGTCCACAGGCCGTGCAGGGGCCCTTTGCAAGCCCCTGGTCGCCCCCAGGTAGGGGCGGGGCGGGGCGGGGCGGGGCGGGGGAAGCCCAGACCTCTGTCCCCGCCGGGACGCGCTGGCGGGTCTAAAAGCTTCCCTGCAGCGGCCCAGGCGGTCGATAGCAGACACCCCGGCTCCCTCCGTCCCGCCTGCCGGGCAGCCCGGCCCCTTCCCGCCAGCCCAGCCCCCGGGGGGGTGAGGGGGATGGGGGGCGGCCGGGCGGAGCCCCGCGCCTGGCGCTGGTCCCCCTCCCGCACGCCCCTTCTTCTCCACCCCCTGACACTTGCCCTTGTCCCGGAGGCTGGAGGCGGGGGTGGGGGTGGGGGGCACCAGCCATCCCCGCAGGGAGATGCCGGGGGACGCCCCTGCCTGTGCCCACTTTTCCTCCCATTGAAGAGGCCCCGGGAGCCCAGATGGCTCCGTGAAAGGTAGGAGCTGTCTTCCCTCGCCCCGGGCCGAATAAATCTTTGACTTAGAGCCACATCTTCGGGGCCATTCAGGCTTGGGTTCATTCATTCGTTCATTCACCAAATATTTATTGCGCGTCTAATCCCCCCTGCCCTAGTGGAGTGGACATCCTAGACCGGCGCGGGACAACGGATACGACGAAGCCACAGATAAGGGCACATGGGTAACTTAAAATTCCCCAGCATCCACGTTTTCAAAAGTGGAAAATAAATAGATGCAATTAATTGTAATCCTGTATTTTATTTAACCCCATCTAGGCAAACTATCACCCATCCAACATGCAAATCAATAGAAAAAAAATGATTAATGAGCTATTTTACATCCTTTTGTCCGTACTAAGTCTTAGAAATCCGGTACGTTTTCCCTTGGAGCAGCCCTCAATTCGGGCTGGTCGTTTTGAAGCACTCAGTAGGTACATGTAGCCGGTGGTGACCACGTGGGCTGGCACAGGCCAGGAGGATGGCAGGGGGCAGGAGCATGATCTGACTGTTAAGAAAGATCCCTTTGGCTGCTGTGTTAAAATAAATGGGGAAGAGGCCGTGACTTACCTTGAAATGCGCTAAGAAATGAGGCGCCCGGATAAAACAAGCTATTCATTAGCGCCAAAAAGAAACAAGCTATCAGGTGAAAAGACAGGGCAGAACCTTAAATGTATATTGCTAAGTGAAAGAAGCCAATCTGAAAAGCCTAGGTACCATGTGATTCCCACTCTGTGACATTCTGGAAAAGGCAAAACTCTGGAGACGTAAAAACACCAGTGCTCGGCGGGGGCGGGGGGGGGGGCTGGGAGGGATGAACAGGTGGGGCACAGAGGATTTTTAGGGCAGTGAAAATACCCTGTGTGTGTGATGATAATGGTGGACAGAGGTCATTCTCCATTTGTCCAAAGCCACAAAACGCACAGCACCCAGAGTGAACTGTAAGTTATGGACTTGAGTGGTTAGGAAGGGTCAGCGTGGGTTCATCAATTGCAACAAATGTACCCTCAGGTGGGGACGGTGATGACGGGGGAGGCTGTGCATCGGCAGGGACAGAGGGCACATGGGAAATATCTGTGCGTTTGCCGCAAGTTCGCTGTGAACCTAAAACCGCTCTAAAGGCAATTAAATTCTTAATTCACAAAAATGTTAATGAGGTGGGTGGATAGATGGAGAGAAGGACAGATGATGACAAATCAAGCCAGATGTCAACTGTAGACGCCAAGTGATGGGTGTTCAGCAGACAATTCTTTCCATTTGTCTGTACATTTGACATTTACGCTAAATCGTGGGAGAATAGAGTATATTCATTTCCTGTGGCTGCTGTCACAAACGGCCACAGACTAGGGGGCTCACCACAACAGGATTCTTATTCTCTCAAAGTTCTGGAGGCCAGAAGTCTGAAATCAAGGTGTCTTCGGGGCCACGTCCATCGAAGGCCGTAGGGGAGGATCCTTCCAGGCCTCTTCTGGCTCCTGGGGGTCCCGTGTGCCCTGACTTGTGGCCCCATCATCCCGATCTCTGCCTCTCTCTTCACACGGCCTTTCCCCTCTTGTTTTTTAATTTTTTTTTTAACGTTTATTTATTTTTGACAGAGAGACAGAGCGTGAGCAGGGGAGGGGCAGAGAGAGAGGGAGACACAGAAACTGAAACAGGCTCCAGGATCCGAGCTGTCAGCACAGAGCCTGATGCAGGGCTCGAACTCACGAACCACAAGATCATGATGTGAACTGGCATCCGAGGCTCAACCGACTGAGCCATCCAGGTGCCCTGGCCTTTTCTTCTTCTGTCTCTTATAAGAACACTTGCCAGTGATTTAGGCTCACCTGTATAATCCAGGATGCTCTTATATTGTTCCTATCTTAATTCTGCAAAGACCCTATTTTCAAATAAGACCACATTCACCGGGCGCCTGGGTGGCTCAGTCGGTTAAGCAGTTAAGCGTCAGAATCCTGACTTTAGCTCAGGTCATGATGTCACAGTTCATGAATTCGAGCCCCCCATCGGGCTCTGTACTGACAGCATGGAGCCCGCTTGGGATTGTCTCTCCTTCTCTCTCTGCCCCGTGCCTTCTCTCTCTCTCTCTCTCTCTCTCTCTCTCTCTCTCTCTCTCTCAAACGTAAATAAATAAACTTAAAAAAAAAAAAAAAGACCACATTCACATGATCCAAGGGTTAGGATTTGGACATATCTTTTTGGAGGCACAATTCAACCCACAACCCATGAGGCCACGTCTCACGAATCAGCCGTGGGACCCCAGCACGTGGTACAGCCTCTCTGAGCCCATGTCAGCGGCACACAGTAGGTGCTCAATAAACAGAAGCTATTGTTTCCATCATCCCCAGGGCCTCTCCTGGCAGGTGGTCCACTTGTAAGCAGCCTCTGGGAGCCAGACTTCATGTTGCCAGAGCATCAGGAACAGGGTCTGGTGCCATCTGGAGGAGAGGGCCGTGTCCTAGTGGATGGCCCAGGCTCTGGCATCGGAAGGACAAGGGTTTAAATCCCGGTCTCACCACCCGAAAAACACGGTGACCTTGGGCAGGTGGCTTTGAACCTCTGAGCTTCAATTTCCTCATTTGTAATGGGAGAGGGATGCCGTTCATTTACTTAGCAAATATTTACTGAGTATCTACTATATGCCAGGAGCTGAGCGTGAAGGGTGGGGATAGCGTCGAACAAGAGGGACGAGGTCTGTCCTCAGCGGGGAGCTGAGTGATAAAAACAAGAAATGTGCTATTTAGAGAATTTAAATGAGCTGATGGGTTGCTGTAAACAGGTCAGTAGAGAGGGCTTCCCAGAGGAGGTGATATTAACTGGAGTCTAAATGACAAGAAGGAGCTGGCTATGTGAGAACCATCGGGAAGGGCGTTCCAGGCAGAAGGAAAGGCAAAGGCCAATGATGGCAGTCCTGGTTCCAAGGCTGGGATGATGGACTCGGTCATTTTTTCATCCACTTATCCGTCCAACAAATGCGTGTTCAGCACCGCTCACCGTCCGCAGACAGAGCCGTGAGCGAGGAACAAAGAGTTCCTGGCCCACGGCGAAATATTCAGTAAATGTCAGCAACTACTGATGGTCAGTATATTTGGGGATCTCTCGGAATCCCTCCTTCTCAGTGCGCTTCCCTGAGGGAAACACCTCTGCCCAAGACCTTCCCTCCGGAGTAAAAATGGCTTCCCTGTTTTTATTCTGGTTGTAAGAGGACGCGTACCAGGGACAAAGAGAGAGAAATACCTGGGTTCTCACCTCGTCGAAGAAAAGTATGGTTAGCTCAAAGGGCATCTTTCTGGATGTTTCTCTGGGCGTGCAGGCGTGCGTGTGCAGACACACACAGGTACGCACACACACGTGCACACAGGCCTACGAACGCCTACATATGTGCACATGCTGGCAGTCATGCATACACAATGCACACACACACAAGCATGCAAACACGAGTGCATTCACACCCACAGCTGCTTGTGGACCCGTGCACTCGTGCATGCAAACACACGTGCAAACACGTGCATGTACACGGGACCAGGGTTAGGGTGAAGTGAGGCCGATCTTTGAAACCAGGGCCAGTCCTGGCTGTATTTGAAAATGTGGTGTCGGGGCGCCTGGGTGGCGCAGTCGGTTAAGCGTCCGACTTCAGCCAGGTCACGATCTCGCGGTCCGTGAGTTTGAGCCCCGCATCGGGCTCTGGGCTGATGGCTCAGAGCCTGGAGCCTGTTTCCGATTCTGTGTCTCCCTCTCTCTCTGCCCCTCCCCCGTTCATGCTCTGTCTCTCTCTGTCCCCAAAATAAACGTTGAAAAAAAAATTAAAAAAAAAAAAAAGAAAATGTGGTGCTTTGGGGCGCCTGGGGGGCTCAGTCGGTTAAGCGTCCGACTTGGGCTCAGGTCATGATCTCATGGCTTCTGGGTTCAAGCCCCGCGTCGGGCTCTGTGCTGACGGCTCAGAGCCTGGAGCCTGTTTCAGATTCTGTGTCTCTCTCTCTCTCTGCCCTTCCCCCGTTCATGCTCTGTCTCTCTCTGTCTCAGAAATAAATAACCGTTAAAAAAATTTTTTTTTAATTTTTTTAAAATTTATCTTGATGGTGGAGTTTTCTGACACCCCCTTAGACTTTGCTCCTCACTTGCCACTCCTTCATCTCAACCCTGGTGTGCACACACACGTGTACATGCTCACATACCTGCGTGCACACGCCTGTATGCACACGCTTATGCACATGCATGCACACATGCGCACGAGTTCTCACACACACGCCACAACCCACTAACGGGTGTGAAGTCGAACCAGTTGGTCAGAACCATCAGTCACCCTGCCCCACCCCCACAGTCCTTTCTCCCAGTCGCTACATAGGAGTCCAGTGACATCAACCAGAGCCTTGAAGAGAAAAATACTGTATTTGTGAGAACGACCTGCCTCTCAAAATGGAACAGAAGAGAATAGAAAATATCAGAACTCAGTGCACAGAAATAGGATAAATATGCTTCGGGAAACTTTTCTTCAGTTCTGAACCGGGGTAAGACTGCCTTGCGTTGTGAAAAATTAATGCTCTGATGCATGGTCAAAATGCTTGAAATACGTGGCTACATATGACGTTTGAAACCTTTGTTCTTTTTGTTCCTCTCTCTTCTTTTTTTGAAGTCCCATGTTTATTACGGCATACCCCAAAACTGAACCCAGCTGGGTCCCTGAATATCTGTTTGGAAGAAATTCAGCAGTCACTTGGTATCTGAGAAGCCTGTGTTTAGGTTTTATATGAAGTAAATCTAAATTTGTACAATGTTCAAACAATTGATATTTTCACACATATCTGTTATAGCACCTACATTCAATTTAAAGATGTCTTATGTAAACCTTGAATATCATATATCACATTTATCTGTATTCAACATTTACGTGTTAAATAGATAGCCATTATAGGGGCTCCTGGGTGGCTCAGTCGGTTAGGCGCCGACTTCGGCTCAGGTCACGATCTCGCAGTTCGTAGGTTCCAGCCCCGTGTCGGGCTCTGTGCTGACAGCTCGGAGCCTGGAGCCTGCTTCCTATTCTGTGTCTCCCTATCTCTCTGCCCCTCCCCTGCTCACACTCTGTGTGTGTCTCTCTCTCTCAACAATAAACACTAACAAATAATTTTTAAAAATATACAGCCGTTATTTCGTTTGAGGCGTGAGGCGTGAGGTCACACGATATCGACGAATGTACGTTTGCTCATTTTCATTTTCTGCTATTTATTTAATCAACCTCGTAGAGACGGACACTTTCCTTGTCTTCCAGCTTTCCTTAAGGGTTTTCATCGTGGTGTAATAACAGTGAGGCACTGAGCATTTCATGGAGTCCTCACGACGTGCCCAATGTACAGGTGAGAACATGGGGGCTCTGTGGCATTAATTTATGTGCCTGAGAGCACACAGCTCACAGATGGCAGCACCAGGATTGGAACCCCAGCCGTCTGATTATGGGGCTCTTAACCAGCCTGCATGACACTTAGATCTTTGCATGTTCCCAGAAATGGACCTCCTGCTGGGTCGGAGAGTTCACACAATTAAATGTTTAACACAAACATCTGGACCGCCCTCCATGAGGGTTGTATCATTCTGCACTCCCATAAGGGTGCGCAGGTGTGCATCCCCCAAACTTCACACATGCTGATAAGCTTGACAAATAAAAATGAGTCTTTAGTGGATAAATTGTCAAATTGTGCATCCTTGCAAGGGGTTTGTTGACTTTGTATTATTCTTTTGTGAGCCTTTTATTTATGACCTGTGCCCATTTCACCCGTGGGATATTTGTCTTTTTCCTATTGATTCATAAGTGCTCTTTGTATATTAAGGTTCTTAGCGCTTTGTCTGCCATATACATGGCCAAGAATCTACTCTAGGACCACTTGACCTGGGACCACTTTGAAGGCCAGACAGGTCTGCTTCGATTACCCATCTGGCCTCAATGAATGTTTTTGTTCTGACGTGTCTTTGCTGCAGGCTGTGTTTTATTGGTGCCTCCAGAAGCGAAAGGGGAGACCCCGAGGTCTTATAAACCTCAGTCTCATCCAAACTGACGTTTGAACAACACCTCAGCTTTCCATGGCAAGAAAGTTCAAGCCTAGGAGTCAGGAGCCCCAACTTTCTGCCCCAACTGCAATGACTGACTGGGCTTCTTCCTCCAGGTTCAGTCAGAGGTGTTGCGAATTCTGTCCCACCCAGGGCGGTCCAGCCACGCCCACCCCCTCCAAGCCACGCCCACCCCCTAGAGTAGAGCGGAAGTGGCAGACAGAAGAGGTATGAGCGGCATCTCAAGCATGGTCTGGGAGACTGTACCAGGGGCAGGCAGGCAGGAGGGGTCCCCGGCCTCCATGGCTGGCAACCCCTTGGTGCCCCCAGCACCCTCCACATAAAGGAAAGAAGGCCCCGCCTCCTGGGGCCTGTCTACTTTTCTCACCTACTTTTTGTGTGTGTGTGTGTGACAATTTGGGTGGGAGTGGGACAAAGGTGTCGGTGTATTTTATTTTATTTTATTTTTAATGTTTACTTATTTTTGGGAGAGAGAGTGAGAGAGACAGAGTGCAAGCAGGGGAGGGGCAGAAAAAGAGAGGGAGAGAGACAGAATCCCAAGCAGACTCCGCACCCTCAGTGCGGAGCCTGATGAGGGGCTTCAACCCACAAACCCATGAGACCGTGACCTGAGCCAGATTAAGAGTCGGATGCCCAACTGACCGAGCCACCCAGGCGCCCCTCACCCACTTCTTCATATACTCTTATATCTGGCTTCTCTGTGCCCAGTTTTATTATCGGCAAAGTGGGGATAATGTGAATGATCACAAGAGTCAGCCTCTGTAAAGGGGTTGGAATGGTGCCTGGCACATAGTAGGTGCTCAGTAAACAATATCACTGTTTTAGTGTCACTGTTTGCTGTACTATTATTTCTTTTTATTTTAGAGAGAGAGTGCAAGCAGGGGAGGGGGGCCGAGGGAGAGAGAGAATCTTAAGCAGGCTCCACACTCAGCATGTAGCCCGATGTGGGGCTTGAACTCACGACCCTGAGATCATGACCTGAGCTGAAGTCAAGAGTCGGACCCTCAAACCACTGGTGCCCCTGTTTATTGTATAATTATTGAGGATTACGTGTGGGATGGAAACACAGGGCCCTGGGGTACCTGGAACCCGTCTTTACCTGGCACCATCTGGGTGGACCCTGGGAGCGGGGGAACTGAGGCCCCACCAACGACCCTCCTTGTCCTCACCCAAATCCGTACCCCAGCCCCTCCAAGGCCCAGAGGGGCCCCCTGGGAAAGTGGCACCGTGGGGACTGCTGCCCAGCACAATTACCGTTTTCATCCTCATTAAACCACATTTTCATTCTAATTAGAGTTTCACTGCCTCCCAGAGAGAAGGGCCGATTACTTTTCAGCATCATTACCAGCCTCTCCCTCCCTCCCCACCCTGCCCAGGTGCCTGTTCCTTCCACACCGGCCAGCCTCGATATCTCCCTCTCTCTCTCCCCCTCTCTCTCTCCTCCTCTCTCTCTCCTCCTCTCTCATCCCTCCCCCCCTCTCCTCCTCATTCCTCCCCCCCTCCTTCTCTCTCTCCTCCCTCCCTCCCTCTTTGTCTTCTCCCCCTCTCTCTCCCCCTTTCCCTCTCTCTCTCCTTCCTCCCTCTTTCTCTGTCTTCTCTCGCTCTCTCTCTCTCTCCCCTTTCCCTCACTCTCTCTCCTCTCTCTCTCCTCCCACCCTCCCTCCCTCTCTTCACTAGAGACTAGCATGGTTTATTCACGAGTCTCCTACTGGGTGCTGAGCTCGGTGTCAGGGACCTTGACCTACTGCACTGTCACCTTACCCCTGGCCGCTCTAACTCATCTTTTTCCTTCCACACACACCCCTCCGAGTACACCCTGTGATTTATTTGGTCTGTTTATCACCTACCTTCACTCTCCCAGAATGTCAGCATCTGCCCATATCCCCACAGCACTCCTGGGAGCGGACCCCCTTCCTCCAACAGCCAGCCCCCCCCCAACCCCCACAGCCGGACTGTTCCCAGGGCCAGTGGAAAGTTCTGGAGAGCAAACGCAGTGTCGGAGCGGCCTTTGCCCGGTGAGACTGACGGGAGTGCGGGATAAATACCCCAGCTCCCTTGCCCCCTGGTGGGAAAGCTCTGAGGGTGTGCTCACTCTGGTGTCTCAGTGTCCCCAGTCCCGGCGGGGGGACTGAGCCCCACCTGTCAGCAGTGGAGACTCGCTTGTGAGCACAACTTCCCCGACATCCCTCCCTTCCCTCCCCCTCTCTCCCCTTCCCGTGCTTCCTGGGGTCACCTCCCACCAGAATCCACCATGCCCGGATCTCTGGCCCCTCTGGAGGTTCAGGAAGTCCAAGAGAGTTTCTTCCCTGCTCAGCGCCCGAAGAACGGGCTACGAAACTCCTGCAGCTTTCCCTAGGACGGGAGGGTCGTTTTAACCAGGCCACAGCCTCCCTGGGCAGCTGGACCCACGTTTGAAACAGGCTCTTGGGGTGGTCCCTTTCGGAGGGGGTGGTAAACTTCCTGGCACTTCTGGGGGGCCGCTTGGCCCCATTTAGTGCACCGGGCCTCTACCATCTGCTCCCTTTCCGGCAGAGGCTGCTCTCGAGCATGAAGGTGGGAGCCGGGATGTTTCTGGCAGGCTTGTTGGCCACCGTGCGGGCGGGAAAGGACCCATGGTCCACGGACAAAGGATGAGGAAATCTTAGCCACGGTGCCGGGGGCACCACGCAGCTTTGGAAAACGGGACAGATGCCTGCTGTAGGATTTTAGGGCTGACCAAGCAAAGCGCCATAAAACCGGGTGGCTGCAAACAAGAGAAATCGATTCTCCCACAGTTCTGGAGGCCAGAAGTCTGGAATCGGACGTGGGCCGGGCTGGCTCAGAGGGAGAATCGGTCCCAGGCCTCCCTCCCTCCCGGCCAGGGGCTGCAGGCCGGGTGTTCCTTGGCCTCTGGCCACATCTCTCCTCTCTCAGCCTCTGTCTTCGCGTGGCCTTCTCTGCGTTCCTGTCTCCTCTTTTTTTTTTTTTTCCTTTTTAATACATTTTTTTTGACGTTTATTCAATTTTGAGAGACAGAGAGAGACAGAGTGTAGGCGGGGGAGGGGCAGAGAGAGAGAGAGGGAGACACAGAATCCAAAGCAGGCTCCAGGCTCTGAGCCGTCAGCGCAGAGCCCGAGGAGGGGCTTGAACCCACGCACCGCGAGATCATGACCTGAGCTGAAACCAGACACTTAACCCACTGAGCCACCCAAGTGCCCTCCCGTCTTCTTCCAACCAGGACACCAGTTGTATTGGATTCAGGGCCCACCCTAGTCCAGGATGACCTACCTCTAACTTAACTAACTATACCTACAGAGACCCTATTTCCAGATAAGGTCACCTTCCCAGGTACCGGAGGTGAGGACCTGAGCATATTTTTCGTGGAGACGTAAGTCAGCCCGCCCCAGTGCCCCGGCACTAATCATTCCCTTAAGGTGACCAGACTTGGCCTCCCGCCCTCAACCCCACACCCCCACGCTCTAACGCAGCCACAGAGGCGTCCTCTCTCCGCGTTTCAGCCACCACTCGTCACGACCTTATAGCGTATTCACCCCTGTCCTGAGCATTTTAGGGGCATTATCCTATTCAGCTTTCGCAACAATTCTGTGAAGTCCATACCGTGTCGGTCCCGTTTGACAGATGTGGAGACTGATACCCAGGTACGCCGAATCCCAATTCCAGGTCACTCGGCTGGTAAGCGGCGGAGCTGGCCCCCGGGGCCTTTTGTCACAACTGTGGCTCCTGGTTACGACTTCCGTAACCATGGTGACAGTGTGCACCTGCCATGAAATGCACACACGGCCATTTATTTTTTCCATCAGCCGTTGGAAATCACACTCATGTCATGAACGAGGAGACCAAGGGTAAGTAACTTGGCCAAGGGCACACGGTAGGTGTGCAGATGTGAGCTGAACATGCGGCCTTTCGGGGAACCGTGGACTCCAGCCCCTGGCAGACGGGGTGAGGGTCCCCTCCGGCCCAGGCGCTGCTCTGCCTCCATGGGGCCACACAGGGCCTCCTGCCTCTGGGGGTTGGGCCTGGGAGCAGCAGCCCTGACCCGTTAAGGGGGCACAAGCGGTACGATCCATGGGTCCCGCTCTCAGAGCATGCCAGGATCCCGCAGCCAGGGCACAGCCGACCTTGCCCACCTCGGGGCCCACCTCAGGCTCCAACAGCCACACACACCAAGGACCCAAGTCAGCCTCTAGGCCCTTCGGAGCTTGGGGATTTACAGGCAGCTCCCTCACCCCTCAGGGGTTATTAATTAATGCTAATTAATATCTGTGTTCACAGAGCCAGCCAGGCCCCTGGGCCTGGAGCATCCGAGAACGGAAAATATGAGAACGCTGGCACCCGGCCAAGAAACATGGATTATTCAGACTGGCACAAGCTGGCTAGTGGGGCAGGGGAAGTGACTGGAAGGGGAAACTGAGACACGGGTGAGGTCCAAGCAGCCCTGGACAGCTTCAAAAAACTGCTTGCCACTTGAAAGGACAAGGAGACCAGCCTTGGAGGCCCACGAGCTCCGGGTCCCGCCTCCGTGCCTCAGTTTCCTCCTCTGTGCACGGGATGGGAATTCGTTTTCTTCAATGTGTGGGGGGACCCATCAAGCTTTCATGCGTGTAAAATGCTTTGCATGTAAAACTTCCTTTCCCTGGCTGCCCACAGGGAGGCCTCGCACAGCACCCCCCCCCCGCGTGCCTCAGTTTCCCTTTTCAGGCACACGAGGAGGGGGCGGGGCACCTCAGGCCCAATCTCAGGGAACACTCATGAAGATCACTTCCAAACAGCCTAATTAATCACACCATTGCTAGCATGGCGACGAGACAGTTCCCTGGCCCCTGATTAAAAACAGAAGTTTCCCCCACGTTTGCGGAGACGGAGCAGAAGGGAAAACAAAGACGCGCACACTAGCGCCAGATAAATACAGACTCAAACACACGCACGGCAGATAAACACACACTGGCACACCAGATCCACACACAGCCGGCTGCGGAGATCGGGGTGGGCCGGCACAGCCCAGCTCAGGCAGCCCGGAGGACCCCCCGGCAACGGCCACACGAAAGACGGCGACACCCCCCCCCCCCCCCACCTCCCGTCCGGATGGGGCTGAGCCCCAGCCACATCTGGGCCCTGCCCCACCCCCACCCCCGCAGTGCACATGGCCAGAAGCCACAAGCGCGGGCGTGGGTGCCCCCCACCCCCGTCCGAGCAGCCCTCGGCCCACGACAGAAGGAACCTGGTGGAAAAATATCCGTACTCCTTCTTCCGGCAGGTGCACGGCCCACGTGGTCCACATGGTCTCCCGGAGGCCCTCAGTCTCCTTCCTTCTCCCCCTCCCCAAGTTCCCTGCCAGGGCCTCCCGCTCTAGTCCGCTCGGGCCGCCGCAGCCACAGACTGGGTGGGCCTGGGGACGACAAACACGGACCTCTCCCAGTTCTGGAGGCTGGGAAGTTCAAGACCGACACTGTGGCCGCCTCACGGCGTGCACGTGCACGCTGGCCAGAAGGTTCCCAGCGCTAGATGTTTGACGAGTTGTGCAGACATGTGTAGTCGTCGCAGTTGAGGTCGGGGGAGGCCGCTGGCACCTCGGGAGTCAAGGCCAGGGAGGCCGCTAAAAACCCTACAGGGCCCAGAACAGCCCCCCGCCCCCACCCCGCGGAGACCGATCGGCCTGCAACGTCAAGGGCTGCGGCTGAGAAACCCTGGCCCGCAGGAACCCCGTGGGCCGCCCGCCTCGCCGAGCCCCACGCGGAAGGAGCTGAGGGCTCGCACGGCCGCCCAATGCAGACACGCACAGGGATGCGCAGGCGGCCTCAGACCACACCGACGCACTGGGCGCCAGGCCCTCGTACCAGGGAACCAGCGGGAACGTGCGAGCCTGGGACGTTCCCCACAAGGATGTGTAGACCGCCAGGGGGCGCTGCCCCACGCCAGGTTCTGCTCCAACGGCTTCTTGTGAGAATAACTCATGCAGTCCGCCCAGCCACCCCCCCCCCCCCGGCCCCGAGATGGTTCAATGACAATTAGGCACATTTTACAGATGAGGAAACCGAGGCCCAGAGGGGGGAAGCGCATGCCCAGTGACCCAGCTAGAAATCCAGACACGGGCGGCAGGATATGTCACATGTGTGTGAAGGCGGGAAAAGCAAGCTGCAAGGGGACCCTGCCTGCCGCCTGGGGGCTGAGGTGAGGAGGCTCAGGGAAGGCTTTAGCTTTCCCAAGGGATTCCTGCAGCCCTTGGTTAACTAAAACATCCACGTTTAAACGTTTTTTTTTACACCAGCGGACCCGCGAGTGGGACAAACCTTGGGACTCCACCCCCTGCCTCACCGGGTTCTGGCTCTGTGATCCTGGGCCAGCCATGTAGCCTCCCTGAGCCTCAGTTTCCCCCGTCTGTAAAGCAGGGGTCCGCCCACTCACTATTCCGCACGAGGGTGCTTCATGGGCCCCCGCTGAGGACCCAGCCCCCTGCCCAGCTCCGGCCTATACAGGATTAAGGCGGGAGGGACACGTCGTAAGCGCCCTCTGCCCTCCACCTTCTGCCAAGCGTGGGGCTGCTTAACTAGTTTTGTGGGGAGCGGGAGAATGCGGGGAGGGGGGAGCCCTCACTCCCCCCCCCCCCCCCCCCCCCCCCCGCCTCCAGCACACCATCCCTGTGCGTCTCAGGCCCCAGGAGCTGGGACCCGTGCTGCGTCCCACGGCTTGGCGTCCAAATTCGGGGTCAGGGCCTGGCACCAGGAGGCGGACAGGGGAGCGGGCTAAATCCGGAGGTGCCTCCCCCCCCCCCCCCCCCACCGCTTGGATTTTCCCACCTCTGCTTCCCGCCGCCGCAGCGCGGGGAGCGAGCGCCACCTGTGGGTCACCAAGGAGAGGTGCGCGCGACTCCGGGAAAGTGGGTCGCCTCTCGGTTTCTCCCCACCCAGGGAACCCGGCCCCCGCCCCTCCCGGAGCAACATTGGAAACAGCCCCCGCCCATGGAATTCTCCTCTACGTACCGTTTACCCAGGCGCTGTTCCCACGCTTCAACCCCACCACCACCAATAAACATTTATTGAGCACCTACTACTGTGTCCGGGCATTCAGGGACACAGAAGAGACGGAACTTGAAACCTCCCTGCGCTTCTGGAGCTTAACCGTCAGCGGCAAAGACAGAAGAGGAAGGGGACAGCAACTTACAAGATCACGGCTGGTTAAGTGTTTTAAAGGAGGACGTAAACAGAGGGATGGAACTAGGGGTTGAGGAAGGGGAGTCCGCTCTGCATAAGGTGAGCAAGGAGATTCTCTGAGGCCACAGTGTTTGCACGCAGGCCTGAGAGGGATATGGCCCCTGCCATGCCGAGTCAGGGGGGCAAGGCCGTCCAGTGGAGGGCACAGTAAGTGCAAAGACCCTGGGGCAGCAAGGAGTTCCGGGTATTGGCCAAGAAAGGATGTCAGGGTGGCCAGAGCAGAGAGGGACAGGTGGGGAAGGAGGGCAGGGCCCCTTTTGGAAGCAAATCTGCCCCACTCTACTGAGTGGAGAAGAATAAATCTCACTCTGAGCCGAAAGCCATCCTTCACCAAGCATCTCCACGCGGATCCCCTCCCCACCCACAATGCCAGCCCAGAACCAGGTGGCCCCCGCAGAGAAAAGCCCCATCCCCACACCACATCTCACTCCCCTGGGCTTTTGCCTCTGATGACAGTCATTCCAGTCACACCACCAAGGGGCATGTGCAGAGGACAGAAATGGGGCTCGGTGAGTGGCCTAGGCCTTGGCGGGGCGGGGGGGGGGAACCCAAAGTTGCCTTCAAACGTCTCCTTGGGGGATGCCAGGGGCTAGATTGTTGGGATAAGGGCAAAACGTGGCCCAGCATGTTTCAGGATTTTTTTTATGCCAGCTGCCCCATGCCAGCCATTCATGGGCACAGGGGTAGGGGGTCGGCGCTTCTGGCAAAGCCCCCACCTCGCCCCCCGGCCGCTTGAACGGGAGACCCAGGAACCACAGAGCCAGCCTGCCTCCTGGTGCCAGTGCCCCCTTAGATGAGGTGAGCACCCCCACTAGAGGGCATCCTCTGTCCTCTCGGAGCCCCCAGACTGTCCCATCCCTGTGTCCCTGGCATCCTCAACCCCTTTTGAGGCTGGGGTCTCTGTTTCAGCTGCCCTCAACCAGGACCAAAGTTCTCAAGGGTTGTCACCAGTCCCACGCCCCAGATCCCAGCTGAGCCCAGTTCCCCTGCCTTCGTGCCCTCCAAGAGCAAAGTGCCCCCCCCCCGTGTTGCCGGACAACCCCCAAAATGACTGTGCATGGAAAAGCTGGGGTTCCGCGAATGCCATTCCCCGGATCCCTGCCTTGGGTGCCATGACGGAAGCTGTGGGCTCACTCAGCACCATGAGGGGAACAGATTCCGTCCCCCGTCCCCCAGTCCTGGCTGGTTTCCGCTTTGGGACTGCCTGTCTCTTGGGGAGGGGGCGGAGCCTCCTGGAGCCTCTAATTATGGTTTCAGAGGCACAGACTTAATTACTGCCTTTCGAAGGGTTAATTACCCCTAATCTGTTGGGAATCAGGCAATTCTCGAGCCTTCTGAGAACCAAAATATTTCCCCTCCCAGAAGCTGCCAGCCCCCCAGTCCCTCCACCACTCTCGTCCCTCCAGCCCCCACTTTGGATCTTCTCAGTTTGTCTGTATGGAAGTGTGTGGTGAGCTGGGCAGAGTTGGGAAAACCAGAAACCACCAGTCTGCCCTCAAAGAGCCCACTTGCCGAGCCCGACACAGGCAAGAGCTGAATTCAGAGAAGGGAAGGCCCTGGCCAGAAAAAGCCAGGAGGACTTCCTAGAGGAGGAGGCTGAGGGCTGCTCTTAAGGGCCCTAAGTGATCCCCCGTGGGTCCAGGGCTCCTAAGATTCTGTCCTACCCAGAACTCTGCTGTTCCTGGAGAAGCTAGAGCTGACGGCTCCAGGCTTAGGGGGCCTGTTTGGAGTCTCAGTTTCCTCATCTGTAAAATGGGCCTGATATCTGTGGTCCCCTCAGAGTCCTGGCCGCTGACTGTGGTGGCCCCAGATGCACTAGGACTTTCTGCAGGTCACAGGATAGACCCAGGGGATTCTGAGAAAAGCTCGAGGACTGGTGAGCTGGACCAGAGCAGGCAAGGGAGGCTCCGAGGCCCAGTCAGTCAGAACAGGCTAGAGAGAAGGCCCACCTGGGACCGGTGGTCAGGCGGTTAGGCCACTGTTTCACGGAAGAGGTGAAGGCACTTACCAAGGGCACATAGCCTTCCGGTGGGGGAGCCAGGACTCACAGCCCCATTTGGCAGAGTCCCCGCATGGGATGGGGGAGGAGTAGCCTGGGGAGGTAAGGAGAAGGAGCCATGCAGGAGGGCTGTTTGGAGGAAAGTTGAAGAGTTTTGACTCGGCTGTGTTGTCAGGGTGGGGTTGAGGCCAGGACGGAATAAGAATTAAATTAGAGACAGAAGGGTGGCAAAAGGGAGGGAAGGAGGACGTGTAGGAAGGGGGGGTGGATGAGAGAGGAAGACAGGGAGGGAGGGGAAGAGAAAGAGGGAGAAGAGGGAGAGAAGGATGGAAGGAGAGAAGGAAATTAGGAAGGAAGGAAAGAATTGAACAGGAGTATTTCAGTTGCCAGGAAAAATCCAAACCCAAACTGGCTTAAGACAAAAAGAATTTATTTCTTCGTGTAACTGAAAAGTCTAAGGAATGTTGGCTTCAGGAATAGCTGGATCCAGGCTCTCAAGCAAAGTAAGGTCCCCCTGTCGACTAAGCTTTCCTCTGGGGAGCTTTACTCTCAGGCAACGATTTCCCACGGGGATAAAATGGCCCTAGCAATCCCTGGCTTCTATTTCATCAGCCACAAAACTCCAGGGAAAAAAGAGAAGCCCCTTGGCCAAGAGTGCTAGCAAAACTCTGGTGGCTACCTCTCATTGGACAGACTCTGGGTCACATGTCATTCAGAAACCAATCACTGTGGCCAGAAAGGATGGAATGTGCTCACTGGCCAGGCCCCAGACAGGTGATCACTCCTGGTGCTGGGGGTGGGTCCAGCCCCACCAGACTGGCAGAGGGGAAGGAAAGCATTGATTCCGCAAACGTTTACTGATCACCTGCTGTGTTCCTGGCCCTGGTCTGGGTGCTGGGGATACAGCAGTGAACAAGGCAGAAAAGCCCCTGCCCTTGTGAGGCTGACACTCCAGGTAAATACGTGAATTACAGCGCCATCCCAAGGGGATGTGTGCTGCGGGGAAAATTAAAGCAGAAAAAAAGGACAGGGGCTGCGGGGAAAGGATCTGAGACTTTAACAGGAGGTGGTATCTTAGCAAAGACAAGAGGCAGAAGGAGTGAAAATATCTGGGAAAGGGTGTTCCAGACAGAGGGAACAGCCCAGGAGGAGATCCTGAGGCAGGAACATGCCCCATGTGTTTGGGGAACAGCAAGGAGGCCTGTGCAGCTGGAGGGAGGGTGGGAGGCAACAGGACCAAGCATGCAGGGCCTTGTGGGCCTTGAGAGGATTTGGGGTTTTATCCTGAGGAAGGTGGGAGTCGCAGAGGATTCTGAGCAGAGGAGGGACAGGACCTGACCTGACTCAGGTGCCCACAGGAAGAATGATGGTCAGCCCAACAAGGTGGCCCTCACACACACACACACACACACACACACACACACACACATAGATTTTATGTGTAAACGACTGGCCTTGTCCTCATTGTGAGCTAGTCTTTCACCAAAGGCTGGGTCTCTATCCCGCATGGCCTCCACAGGTCTGCCCAGGAGGACAGGTCCCTGGGAGTCCCCCTCCCCATGAGGCAGGGAACCCCCCACAACACCCCAATCCAGGACATGCTTCGGCATGGCTGCTAGACATGTTTGCTTTCTGCCCTCTTCATGCTGGGGACAACAGGTGTAGCTGGGGGCACCGGAGGCACAACCCAGCCTGAGGTTTGGGAAAGGAAGGAAGCTGGGTCACCCAGAGGCCAACCTGGGAGGGGAAGGCCGAGGAGACAGGAGCTGCCCCCTCCAGGAAGGCACAGGGGTCTGTTGGCCCCGCTGACACCTTGCTCTGTTTGGATATCAAGGCTCCTGCACAAGCCCCGAGTTACTGGAAGGGGCAAGGGTGGGGTGGCAGGCCCCATGGTCGGGCTGGGTTCAGAGCTGGTGATGGACGTACTGATAAGGGCCCTAGAGGTTGGATTTCAGCCCTGAGAGAGTTGGGCAACATCCTGTTTGGGCATACTGCTGTGGCTCTCTCTCCAGCGGCCTGGCCTGGCCCTGGTGGGAGAAGTACAGGCAGGGGAGCTGGGAGCCAATGTTAAAACAGGAATAGCCCCCCCACCCCCATCAAGAATAGGACAGACACTTGCAAGAAGAGAACCAGAACAGCGACCTGGGTCCTGCTTCGCGTCCTACACAAAAAGTAACTCTAAACAGGCTGTAGACCTAAATGTAAAACCCGAGGCGATAAAACCTCTGGGAGAGAAACATACAAAGAAATCTTTGCGACCTTGGCTTAGGCAAAGATCCCTTTGCTCTATCACCAAAAGCACGCTCCGTGAAACAAAACGTTCGTAAATTGGACTTCGTCAAAATGAAGATTTGTGCACTTCAGAAGACTTAAGGAAAATGAAAAGAAAACCCGCAGCCTTGGGGGAAATATGTGCAGATCGTACCTCTGGTGAGGGGCTTGTATCCAGCGTATATAAAGAGTTCTCAAACCCAACGCTAAGATTTAGTGTTCATTCGTGTTTAAGACTCTAACCAAGGTAGAAATAGAAAGAAACTTCTAAACTTTGATGTGGCACCTACAAAAAGGAAAGAGAGAAGGAAAAGAAAGAAAGAAGGAAAGAAAGAGAGGGAGAGGAAAGAAGGAAGGAGAGAAGAATGAAAGAAAGAAAAAGAAAGAAAGAAAGAAAGAAAGAAAGAAAGAAAGAAAGAAAGAAGTGAGAAAAAGAAACAAAAGGAAGGAAAAGAAAGAAAGAGAAAGAAAAAGGAAGGAAGGAAAGAAAGAAGAAAGAATGAAAGAAAAAGGAAAGAAAAGAGAAAGAGAATAAAAGAAAGAGAAAAGAGAAAAGAAAAGAAAAAGAAAAAAGAAAAGAATCAAAGAAAAAAGAAGAGAAAAAGAAAAAAAAGAAAAGAGAAAAGAAAAGGAGAAAAAAGAGAAGAAAAGAGAAAAGAGAAAAAAAGGGAAAAGAAAAGAAAAAAGAAAAGAAGAGAAAAAGGGGGAAGACCACAGCACATGTAAAACTTGGTTGTGAAATAGTGAAAGATTTCCCCTGGAGATCAGGACAAGAAAAGAATCGCTGTTGTCACCGCTTCTTTCAACATCACACTAGAGCTTCCCAGGCGGGGCAACAAAGAAAGAAAAGACCAGAGAACAGGTACAGATCGAAACGTAATAAATAAAATCTTCACCATTTCTGAGTGACGCAGTTAGTAACTGGCAGATATAACGAAATCTACTGATGAACTAATGGGGTTAAGTGAATTTAGCAAGGCTCCTGGACACAAGGTCTGTATGCAAAAATAAATTCTATTTCTCTACACCAGCAACAAGCAGTTGAAAAAGAATTGTTTTAAAACTCAGTAAGAGAACCAGAGTCCCCGGGGCACCTGGGTGGCTCTACGTGTCTGACTGTTGGCTTTGGCTCAGGTCATGATCTCACAGTTCCCGGGTTCAAGGCCTGCCTCGGGGTCGGCGCGGGCAGCTCGGAGCCTGCTTGCGATCCTCTCTCCCTCTCTCTCTCTGTCCCTCCCCTGCCTGCGCTAAAGAAAAAGAAGCCCGAGTCCCAGTTTGAAAATGAGCAAAGGATTTGAGCAGAGACTTTGGCAAACAGCACATCTGGATGGCAAATACGGGTCAATCTGACAGTTTCTTAAAAAGTTAAACACACATTGACCACAGGATCCAGAAATGAAAGCATACGTGGACGTGAGTGTTCACAGCAGCATTGTTCACGACAACTAAGAGGTGGGAACGACCTGAATGTCCGTCACCAGAGGGATGGAGAAACAAAGTATGGTCCATCCGTCTCATGGAGTATTACTCATCAACGAGAAAGAACAGCCTTTTGATAATTGCGGCAACGTGGATGAGCCTCAGAAACAGACCGCATACAAAAAGCCAGGCACAAAATACTACAGAGTGTATGACTCCGTTTGTGTGGCATTTCTAGAAAAGACAAAGCCATAGGGAGAGAAAGCAGACGAGAGGCCGGGGAGGAGAGTGGAGGGAGATTGCAAGGGGGACGAGGGGACTCTGGGGTGACAGAAGTGTTCTCAGACACTGGTTTGTGGTGATGGTTGCACAACTCAGCAAAATGTACTAGAAATCATTGAACTGTATGCATACGATGGGCAAATTCTATGCTAAGGAGGGTGCCTGGGGGGCTCAGGTACTGGGCGAGTGCAGTTTTCAGTTAGGGGTCAGGGGAGGCTCTCTGCGGAGGTGATGTCTGAGCCAATACCTGAAGGAAGTGAGGAGAGAGCCATGTGGAGATCTAGGGAAGGAGGGCAGCAAGCAGGGGAAACTGCAAGTGCAAAGGCCCTGGGGTGGGAGCATGCCGGGAACAGTGGGAACAGCGAGGAAGCCACTGGGCTGGAGGGAATAGGGAGGAGGAGAGGAGGAGGGGAGGGCAGGGAGGGGAATGGGCAGAGCCTTTCGGGTCATGGGGAGGACTCTGACTTTGGCTCTCAGTGAGATGGGAGCCACAGAGGCTTCCTGACCAGGGAAGGGATGGGACCCGACTCAGGTGTTCCAGGGCGCCTTCTGGCCACTGCTGGGGGAACAGCTGTGGGGCCGAGCGTGGGAGTGGGAGGACCAGGGCAGAGGTGACTGCACTGATCCCAGTGGGAGATGATGGGGCGATCCAGGCCCAGCCCTGGAGGCAGTGGAAGGCAGGTGGATTCTGGCTAGATTTTGAAAGCAGAGCCCTCAGGGGGCGCCTGGGTGGCTCAGTCTTTTGAGCATCTGGACTCTTGACTTCAGCTCAGGTCATGATCTCACAGTCCCACGGTTTGTGAGTTCGAGCCCCACTTTGGGATTCTGTCTCCCTCTCTCTGCCCCTCCCCAGCTTGCTCTCTCTCTCTCTCAAAATAAAAAGTAGAGCCCTCAGGGTTTGCTGGTGCAGGAGAGAGGGACAGAGGGAGGGGGACAGAGACAGAGACGTGGATAACTCCCAGTAACTTGAGCTGAGCATCTGGGCCACCAGGGAAAGAAAGGGAGGCTGAGACAGAGAGAGGAAGGCACCCAGGCCGCACGCCTGGCCCCCGTGGTGGCGAAGGCTTGGCTGTGACTTGAGCGCCCAGCGAGGGGGGCACCACGTGGGGCGGAGGCTGCTCCGAGCCAGGCACCCCCGCCCCCTGCGTCCCGAGTCCGATCCCAGTACCCCTCGGGCTCTTCCTTTCAGTCTTCGTTTCCAGAACTTGTCCTCCCTGGGGAATCCAGCCCATGTGCTTCTGATTCCTTTGTCCTGAACTCATATGGCATGAGCACCCCCCAAAAGCCTTATGTGGAAGAGTCGAGAGGCAGGGGGTGGCGAGGGGGGCACATTCCTCCTGGGGGGCCAGGGCCGCATCTGGCAGCATCTCCAGGGTGTCCAGCAGCAGGGAGGCCTCCTCCCGAGCCAGGCCAGACCGGCGGCCGCCCAGCACAGACTTCCCTTGGGGCCCAGCCGGCGCCCGCCCACGGCCCCGGTTCCAGCTGCCCTGACCCCCCCAGACCTCCCACACACTTCCTCCTAGGAGCCCTGACCAAGGGATTAGGTTTTTCCCACCCTCTCCCTCCCTACCCAGCCTGCCACTCCCACGGGCCCCCTCCCTGGTTGCCACAGTGGGTCCGGCTCCCCAGGCAGCCCCCCCCAGGCAGGCAGGGCCTGCGTGTGGCCGGAGCTAGAGGGTGGGCATCTGACCCTCCCTGGCACCTCTCCCATCCTCTGGCCTCTGAGCCCCTCCTCCTCCCCACCATCTGGGCCGTCTCTGGTCCCCGCGTGCCTCCCTATGTCAGAGGCCTCCGAAGGGCCTCCCGAATTCATTTGCCCTTTATGAGCGCTGACCTGCCCGACCTTGGTCAGGCTACTGGGAGACACAGTGACCAGTGCTTAGAAGCTACTACTTATCAAGAACTTTGTAGGCATTAATAAATCCTGTCCGCCCACCTCCCAAAGAGGAATAAGTGCTTCTGTTCTCTCTTTACAGACAAGAAGACTGGAGCATGGAGAGGGTTAACTGGTTACCCAGGGCACACTGCCAGAAAGTAGCCAGGACCAGACCCCTGACCGCCCTGCTTTTTAGCCTCTCATGAGAATGACCGACAAGGTCCTGGCCTTCTGGAGCCCTCGATCTCAGAGGAGACAGACAGGAAATACCAAACATGCAAGAACATACCATTTAGTAGTGACAAGGGCGATAAAGATCCTGAGGGCTTGGGCCAGGGGTCCCCAGGACCACCCTCAGGGCGAACGATTCCCTAGGATTCCCGGAACTCAGCAAAGCAGATACAGTCACAGTTTATTACAGGGAAAGGATGCACTTAAAATCAAGGGATCAAGGTGCACAGGGCAGGATCCAGGAGAGACCAGGCACGAGCTCCCAGGTGTCCCCTCCCCGTGGAGTCACGCAGACAGCCTTTGATTCTCTGCGGCACACGCAGAGTACTGACAACCGGGGAAGCTCGCCTTGGTGTCTGGGGTTTTTCTGGGAGTCGGTCACATAGGCAGGCTGACCACTCATATGGCTGACCTCAGACTCCAGTCACTCTGGAGGTCAAGCTGATGCCGCATGGTGGCCCAAGGCCGTCACCATAAATCATATTGTGACCATGGACCATCTGGTATGGCTAAGGTCCTAGGTATACAGACACTCCTATCAGGCAGGACACTCCGGGGGCTGAAAGATGCCCGTCCAGGAGCAGAGCAAGGGCCAGTCCTGCACACAGAACGTACAGGATTCAAGCACCCCAAACCCGCAGAGTTAACTCTAGTGAGCAGGGCTAAATGTTACGGTAGGCCAGGAATGCATCTTTAAGGATTTCATGTTGAAACTAAGGCCAGAAGGAAGGGCATCCTTACCTGATGGAGCCTTCAGATGAGACCACAGCCCTAGCTGCCACCTGGATGGCAGTCTGGTGAGAGACCCTGGAAGAGAAGCCATGCCAATGTCTGAGGGCAGAGAATTCCAGGCAGAGGGAACAAGAAGTGCAAAGGGCCTGTGGTAGGACTGGGCTTCCAAGAATAGGAAGAAAGCCAACATGGCCAGCCCAGGGGGAGGGAAGGAGGTGAGATCAGAGTTGACCATCTGGAGCCAGGGTAGAGGGCCTTGTGGACAGGATTGCAGAAAGAGAAGTGCTTGTGAGGGTACCCCCAGTTGCAGCCTGAACAGCTGAGCTGGTGGTGGAGCCATACGCTAAGAAGGGACAGCCTCCAAGATGACCCCATGATCCCTGTCTCCTGGTGTCTGCACCCCATGTAATCCCCTCCCATTGACTGTGGGCAGGACCTTGTGACTCATTTGTAACAACAGAGTAAGACAAAGGTGATGGGATGTCACTTTCAAGATTAGGTCACACAAGACTGAGACTTCCCCCTTGGGAAGTCTTGGATGGCAGCTTGTGAGGGACCCTGAAGCAAAGAACCCAGAGAATCCAGACCCCATTCCTGACGCACATCTATGGTTTGCTGTTATTTTAAGCCCCCACATTTGGAGTAAAATTTGTTACACAGCAATAAATCACTAGCCTAGCAGGTTTGGCCAGAGGTCGGGAGGTGAATCAGGAGCTACAGTGTTGGCCGTGTTGAAAAAAATTGTAACAGACATTTGCCTTGGGTGGGCCTCCCTCAATTGCAGAGCCTGAGACAAGGATCTGAGTGCAGGTACTTTATGAGAAGCGGATCCTAGAAAGCATGAGTGGAGAAGCTGGGAAGTGAGGTGGGGAGGGGCAGGCAGCAAATACAGAGACCTTGAATGTGTACATTACTTCTGCAGACACCGGGACTCAGCCCCACCCCACCCCACCCTCCAGGGACCTCTGAGAGACTGTGTAGGACATGCACCTCCATTATCCCACAAGAGAGGTGAGGGAGCTGGGGTACTGACCCGCCGAAACTGGTGGAGGTTTGGTCCCAGGATGTCAGTTCCCTCCCAGTTCCGACCTGCATCCACAGGGGCCATAGAAAGCCCTCGAGCAAAACATGACGGGTGTTTACAGGGGGGAGGGGGGGGAGCGGGGGACTAGAGTAAGGTGAGTGAGGCATACATTGATTTTTCCCTTTGCCTCAGGCTCCCGTAGGTCTCAGCACATCACTGTGACTGATCCTATCTTCACTTGAAATTTTCCTATTTTATCATGGATATTTTGCATTAATTTTGATTATTTAAAACAGTGCATTAGAACAGTATTCATCTTTTAAAATTTTTTTAATGTTTTATTTTTGAGAGAGAGAGAGAGAGCAGGGGAAGGGCAAAGAGAGAGGGAAACACAGAATCTGCAGCAGGCTCCAGGCTCTGAGCTGTCAGCTCGGAGCCTGACGCGGGGCCCTGACCCATTAACCATGAGAACATGACCTGAACCAAAGTCAGACACTTAACCGACTGAGCCACCCAGGTGCCCCAGAACAGTCTTCATGTTGACTGTTTGAGTTCTTTGGCACCCCCTTAAGTTTTGCTTTCTGAGGTGAGTGCTTCACTTCTTACCGGAGGTCCAGCCCTGGGGTTCACAGAAGAACCCCATCAGCATACCCAGGAAGGGACCCAGATGTCGGCTGCCGCCTCAGAATCAGGGCAGGCTCGGTTCCATTGCGGTAACAAGCGAGCCCCAGATCCTAGGGGCTTAAAACATCAGAGATCTGGGGGTGCCTGGGTGGCTCAGTCGGTTAAGCGTGGGACTCTTGATTTCGGCTCAAGTCATGATCCCACGGTTGTGAGATCCAGCCCCACGTCCTGCTCTGTGCTGACGGCACGGAGCCTGCCTGGGATTCTCTCTCCCGCTCTCTCTGTTCTTCCCCCCACCGCGCATGCGTAACCTCTCTCTCCCACAAAAAAAATACACTTTAAAAAACAAATCACAGATCTTACTTCCCACTCGGCCACCGCACGGCACCCTGCAGGTTGCTGTAGCAGAAGGAAAAGAAATCAGCGCGGCGAACCGGCTTGTAAAGCTTCCGCCCGGAAGTGACACGTGTCATAGCCAGCTGCTCACATTTCATTGGCCAAAGCAAGTCACATGGCCACACAAGTGGGTGGGGCAGTGGTTTCTTTCCTTGTGCGGGGGGGGGGGGGGGGGGGGGGGGGAAGCGAGAATGGTGGTGACTGGCCCCAGTGACCGTTGTAGACCCCCGAGTGAGGCCTAGGGGGCAGCTGGGTGTCCGGGGCTAGGCGGGAAGGTCCAGGGAGGGACCGAAACGTAAAAGGCTTCCAAGTATAATTGGTATTGACTCACTGGGGGGCCTGTCCCAGATTCCTGACCCCTGGCAGGCCCATTGGGTTGGTGGGTCCAGCAGCAGCCCTGTCTTACCTTCTCTTCCTGGACTTGATTTATTTTTCAGCTGATTTCTTTATTTCGAGCGAGAGCGCGCGCATGCGCGACTTGGGGAGGGGCAAACTCGAGTTGGTGGCACCGCGCTGGCCAGTGCAGAGCCTGACACGGGGCTTGAACCCATGAACCCATAAGATCATGACCTGAGCCAGTATCACGAGTTGGACGCTTAACCGACTGAGCCACCAGGCGCCCCCTACATTTTATTTGTTAAATGCGGTGAAATACCCATAGTCTAAGATTTACCACCCCAACCCTTTTTTTTTTTTTGGTACCACCCCAACTATCTTTAAGTGTCCATCTCCGTGGCATTAAGGACATTCACACTGTCGTGCAACCCACCGTCCATCCACAGAACTTGTTCATCTTCCCAAACTGAAACTCTGTCCCCATTACACAGACTCCCCAACCGGTCCTCCTTCTGTCTCTGTGGAGGTGACCACTCTAGGGACCTCATACAAATAGAATCATATAGTATCTGGTTTTTGTGACTGGCTCATTTCACTCAGCATATTGTCCTCAACGTTTGTCTAAGCTGTAGCCTGGGTCAGAATGTTCTTCCTTTCTTCCAAAAAAAAAAATTATTTTTTTAAATGTTTTTATTTATTTTTGAGACAGAGACAGAGCATGAGCAGGGGAGGAACAGAGAGAGTGGGAGACCCAGAATCCGAAGCAGGCTCCAGGCTCTGAGCTGTCAGCACAGAGCCCGACGCGGGGCTCGAACTCATGGACTGTGAGATCATGACCCGAGCCAAAGTCGGACGCTTAACCCACTGAGCCACCCAGGCGCCCCCCAAAAATTTTCAAGTGCTAAAAAACATAGACCATAAAACATCAGCTTAACCCTTTTCACATGTACTGCTCAGTCGGGTTAAGCATATCTGCACTGTTGTGAAACCGACCTCTTCATCTTGAAAAAGATTTCCATCCTTCTCATCTTGCAAAACTGAAATTCACTACCCACGGAACAACAGGTCCCCGTGCGCCTCTCTCCCCACCATCCTCCCACTCCCAGCAGCCACCAGTCTACTTTCTGTTTCTATGAATGTGAATATACTTCCGTGACCTCATATAAGTGGAATCAGACAGTATTTGTCTTTCAGTGACTGGTTTTTTGCCTTCGGCATGATGTCGTCAAGGCTCGTATATGTCACAGCATGTGTCAGAATTTCCTTCCTTTTTAAGACTGAATACTATTCCGTTGTATGACTCTACGTGTTATTTATCCATTTGTCCGTTGATAGAAACTTCGGTTGCTTCTCCTTTTCGGCTATCGTGAATAACGCTGCTGGGAACACGGGTGTGCAACTTGCTCTTCCTTTCGAGTCTTTTGGGTAGACATACCCAGAAGAGGGATTGCTGGATCATGTGCTAATTCCACGTGTGACCCTTTAGCCAGACTCTTGTCCACAGCAGCTGCACCAGTTCACACTCCCAATAACAGTCCACAAGGGTTCCAACGTCTCCACATCTTGGCCAAGACTTATTATTATTTTTTTTAATAGTAGCCATTTGAGGGGCGCGAAGCGTCCACCTCTTGATTTCAGTTCAGGTCACGATCTCACAGTTCTGAGATCCAGCCCCCGCACTCAGCACAGAGCCTGCTTACGATTCTTTCTCCCTCTCCCTCTGCCTCTCCCCTCTCTCTAAAATTAAAAAAAAAAAAAAAAAAAGGGGAGGGCGCCTGGGTGGCTCAGTCAGTTGAGGATCTGACTTCGGCTCAGGTCATGATCTCGCAGTTCTTGAGTTCGAGCCCCACGTCGGGATCTGGGCTGACAGCTCAGAGCCCGGAGCCTGCTTTGGATTCTGTGTCTCCCTCTCTTTGCCCCTCCCCCATTCACACTCTGTCTCTCTCTCTCTCAAAAAACCCCCAAACCATTAAAAATTAAAAAAAAAAAAATAGTAGCCATTTGAAATACTGCAGGAGGTACGTTGCTGTGGTTTTGATGTACATTTCCCTGGTGAGTAGGGATGTCGAGCATCTTTTGGTGTGCTTGTTGGTCATTGGGGGATTTTTAGCGACTCTGTTTCAAAGAAACCTCACGACGTGGGGGCCAGTCTCCTTGCCAATGCCACGGCTGCCTGGCCCCGTGGGCAACTGAGCAGCCTGCGGCGTCCCCAGGACTGACTCCTTGGGCTGGGCAGAAGCTGGGGGAGAGAAGCAGGTGCCGCTGAACTGCGCCACTGAACTTGGTCACTGGGCACAAGACCGGGGGCCAGGGAGATCCCCTGTGACACCCTTGCCCCCAGACACAGGGGGCCAACCTGAAACGTTCTCAGACAAGTCCCTCCTCGGGCCACTCAGAAGAAAATGATGCTGTCTGTCCAGAGGGGCCCTCTCTTCCTGGCTCCCAGTAGCAGCACAGAGGACACTTTTGGCCCAGGGGGCTTCCCACCTGCACACAGAACCCAGGCGAGCCACCCTTTCCTAACCCTCCTACACCAGGGAGCTGCCTGGCAGCTCAGAAACATCGTCCATTCCTCTCTCCGTGGGCCGCAGATTGTTCCTGCGATCAACTTGCTTCTCCTTTCCTTTTAATTCTTAAATGAATTTCTTTTGAAAGTAACCTTTCTGCCCTAGCCACGAAAGGAAAGCCGAGCCACGTCCAGAAGAAGAAAGCGACAGAAAGAAAGAGCTACATCGGTAGGGGTGGAGGCGGGTGATAGTCAATCCGGTTAAGGCTGCTGCCTGTGGAAGGTTCAGGGCTAAGACTAGGATGGGGACAGGGAGGCACCCAGGGGCAAAAGTTAGGGGGTCGCTGGCTCTCAGGGTTAGGCCTGCACTCCTAGGAACCTGAGAGCCATGGCCTCGCCCTCTAGTTCAGCGGTGGAGCAAAGGGACCGCTCTTTCTGTTGAAAGAGAGAAAGAAGGAGGGAGGGGAAAGAGAGAGAGAGAGCGAGAAAGGAAGAAGGGAGAAAATGGCAAAAAGGAAAACGTATAAATGAAAACGAAAGAGATTACCGGGATGTTTAAAGTTGTGAAAGATACAGCCGCAATAAACACGACTTTGACATTCATCCATGAAACCGTTGCTGAACAGGTGCTGTTGAAGGGGCGGGGGACACAGCCCTGCCTGTAGCAGGTGCACAGGAAGGAGGCGGGACAGTGAACAGTGGAAACAAGCGGAAGGTCCGGGTCCCCCAAGGGCTCAGCAGAGTCCACTGGAAACGAGGGGACAGGAGAGAAGCCATGTGGGGTTGACGGTGCTCTTCTAACTGATCAGCTGCCATGCCTTGCTGGGTATTAAGTGTGTTGAATATCACCTCTGACTTCATTGCTCGCTGTGCACAATCTCACCCCATTACCTCTCCAGCCTTATCGCCCCTCCCCTCCCCTCCCCTCTCACTCATTTAGCTTCAGCCACACCGGCCTCCTTGCCGTTCCACCCCAGGCCTGCTCCTGCCTCAGGGTCTTTGCACAGTCTGTCCCCTCTGCCTGGAACCCTTTTCCTCAGATAGCTTCACCGCCCCTCCTTCCTCACTTCCTTCAGGTCCTTCCCCAAATGTCACCTTCTTGGTGAGGCCTTCCCCAACTGCCCTATTTAGTTTGGGCAACCCCCAGCACGACCCTCCGTTGTCAGCCTGCTTGATTTTCTCGTCCTTAACGACCTCCACAGCCTTCTCTGGGACAGTCTTCTCTGGGACAGGATGTCAGCCCCACAGGGCAGAGGTGTGGACTGACTTCTTCACACCCGCACCTCTGGTGCCTGTCAAGCATTGTTTCCCGAGTGAATGTACGACTGTCAGGTCTGTTAGAGGAGGAGGGTCGTGACTGCTTCCTCTCAAGGCAGTGGAAAGGTGAACCGAGGCGGTGGGGGAGGGGGGTGCTGGGAGTCACGAAGGAGAGGCTGCGACAGGAAAGATACCCGGGGTGGGAGGGTGGGGGACACTGCCCCAGACCACTCAGGATTTTTTTTACGTTCAGGTAAGGCTGCCACGACATAAAATTAACCACTGAAGAGTGAATCCAATGGTGCTGAGCACATTCACGATGTTGGGCAACCACCACCTGGGTCCACGTCGTAACAACGATCGGAACTTCCTTTTCTGTGACTGAGTAACATTCCATCATGTGGCTGCGCCACGCTTTGGTGATCCCTTCCCCCGTCGATGGGCCCTTGGGTTGTTTCCCCCTCAATTTGTTGGAGTCCCTGGCTTCGGTTCTCTCGGGCACGTACCTAAGAGCAGAATTGCTGGGTGTCAGGGCAACTCTGCCTAACGTCAGGAGGGGCCAAACAGTTCTCCAGTGTGGTGAAGGGAGACCCCAATCTGACAGGGGAAACTGAGGCATGGGGAGACGTTGATGTGGGCGGTCAGCCTGAACCCTCTTCCTCTCCCGCCCTGCCCCACCTTGGGGGGCCCCCGTTGCTGGCACCCTGGAGACAGAACCCACCCTCCCTGGGCATGGTCAGCCCGCGGCCCCCCACCCCCCGAAGCCCTTGCGGAATGGGGAAGAAGCTGAGAGCCGGGAGGAAGAGGTGGGCAAGCCCCTGACTGTCGCCCAGCGCTCCCAGCTCTCGCTGCAGGGCTTCCTGTTGGTGGCTTCCAGCTTCTACCCACACCACCCACTGCCAGCCCCACTGCTTCTCAGCACTGCTTTCCAGCCCCCTGCACCGTCTCTAACTGCTTCTCATGAAAGCCTTTAAACATTTAAAAAAATGTTAACGTTTATTTAGTTTTGAGAGACAGAGACAGAGCACAAGCAGGGGAGGGGCAGAGAGAGAGAGAGAGAGAGGGGGACGCAGGCTCCAGGCTCCGAGCCAGCCGTCAGCACAGAGCCCGACGCGGGTCTCGAACTTACAAACCGCGAGATCATGACCTGAGCCGAAGTCAACGCTCAACCGATGGAGCCAGCCAGGCGCCCCAAAGCCTTTAAAGATTTTTAAATTTCCAAAGAAAAAACATTTACAAGGCCTCAGGTTCCCAGAATCGATGACAGATCATTGTCGTGGCCATCAGTCTACTCATGACCCACTTTAATTTACTTTATGCATTAATTGTTTTAATTCCATAAGGCACACCTAGGGGCCCCCCCGCCGTGAGCTGCGACGTGACCCTGCTCCCTCCCTCCACCACCCTGAGTTCTGTTTCTTATTCTCTCCCCATTTGATTTTTATTTTTATTTATTTTAAATGTTTTATTTATTTTGAGAGCGAGAGAGCGAGCAGGGAAGGGCAGAGAGAGAGAATCCCAAGCAGGCTCTGCACTTAGTGTGGAGTCCGTTTGTTTTCTTTTAAAGTGTTCTTATGATGGGGCACCTGGGTGGCTCAGTCGGTTAAAGTGTTCTTATGTGTGTTTACA
Source organism: Prionailurus bengalensis (assembly GCF_016509475.1). Lineage (NCBI taxonomy): Eukaryota > Metazoa > Chordata > Mammalia > Carnivora > Felidae > Prionailurus > Prionailurus bengalensis. The sequence goes on from NC_057348.1 coordinate 10,191,399, forward strand.
TGCCGAGCCCTTACCTTGTTTCATTTCCTGTGTGTGAGCTTTATGACGAAGGTGGCTTTCACGGGGGGCTTTGGGCACTGCTTTTTTCCTCAGGCTCCTACCACAATCACATCGTGCACTTTTCAGTATATCCCGATTTGATTTGTCAGTTATACCGCAGGAGAGCTGGAAAAAAATCCTGCTATGAGAGTCATACTCTCCATCGACTGAGCCAGCCAGGTGCCCCTCAATTTCTTTTTTTTAATGAAGAAAGGAGCATGTTGGGGCGCCTGGGTGGCTGAGTCCGTTAAACGACCAACTCTTGATTTCAGCTCGGGTTATGATCTCACGGTTTGGGAGTTTGAGCCCAGCATCAGGCTCCGCACTGAGAGGGAGAGTGAGGAGACCACTTGGGATTCTCTGTCTCTCCCTTTCTCTCTGCCCTTCCCCTGCTCGCATGTATGTGCGCTCTCTCTCTCTCTCTCTCTCTCTTTCAAAATAAATAGGGGCGCCTGGGTGGCTCAGTCGGTTGGGTGTCCGACTTCGGCTCAGGTCATGATCTCAGTCAGTGGGTTCGAGCCCCGCCTCGGGCTCTGTGCTGACAGCTCTGAGCCTGGAGCCTGCTTCGGATTCTGTGTCTCCCTCTCTCTCTGCCCCTCCCGCCCTCACGCTCTGACTCTTTCTCAAAAATAAATAAACATTAAAAAAATTTTAATAATAAATAAATAAGCAAGCTTTAAAAAGAAAGAAGGAAAGGGGCGTGTTGCTAAGAGCCAGCCCCTCTCGTGGCCCGCCCTTGCTTCTCTCACTGGCTGTATGAAACTCCAATCCCTTTAGACGGTTGCTGAACCCACTAAGCTTCCATCAAAGTCTTAATGGCCGGGGTGTGAAGGTGCTGCTTTAAAGAATCATTGACGTCTCGGGCTTTAAGCAGCTTGTCTCTCACGTCCCCCTCACTTCCCTAAACCTTGGAGACTGCTGGGAAGGCGTGAAGCTGGGGACGCTTTGGGGTTCAGCTGTGCCCCTGAGAAGCTCCCTAGGTTCCAGGGCCACCTCCTGCCTGGCTAGCTCGGCAGCTGCTTATAAACCGGCTATTTATAGCTCCACCCCCCCCCCCCAGCCACGTCACGGCCCCCCACCCAGGCCACCAGTGAAGTCAGACCGATGGGGAAGGGGAAATAGGTTACGAGCTGGAGTCTGTTTGCGGCTTATGGGTGCCCGTGCCATTTCCTGGGGGCCTTTGTTTCCTAGAAGAGCCAAGAACACTGAAGTGACAGCTACACCCACTTGCCTTACCCCAGTGGGTCTTGGGGTGGAAGAGGTGGGAGAACGGGGCGCTGGGGACAGCGGGCACAAACGCGTGCCCTCTTCCTGGGCCTGGAACGCATGCGTGCCCGCCCCTTGCAGGCGTCCCAGCCTCTTGTCAGCCTGGGCTGTGGCCGTGGGCAACTCCACCGCGTCTCTCTCTGTGTACCCCCATCCAAGCGGACAAACTGCCCCCCCAAGACCGCCCACAGCCTCAGCCCCAGGAGACAGAGGCCCAGGGAGTCTCGGGGGCCCAGGCCAGGGAGGCACACGTGCAGTGGTGGCCTTCACTCCCACTCCGCCCCGGGGCTGAGGCCCCAAATAGCTTAGCGTCTATATTTAGAAGTTTGCTCAGCGGTGCCAGGGAACTATAAATATGGCCCAACTTAGCGCTGCCTCCTAACTCCCCAGGCTGGGCTGGGCCGGGCTCTGCACCGGGAGCCCCTAGGCAGGTGGATGCTGGGGGTCCCGGCCCTGGCGAATCCAGGTGTCCAGCCTGCAGGAGGAGACAAAGGGCCCATTGTCGGGCCTGCCCTGGTTTGGGGGGTCAGGGTCGGCCAGTGGCCTCCCACTTTCTTCCCTGGCTTCCTGGCTCCGGGACAGCTGTCTGGCCTCACAATAGCTGTGCCGCCCTCCCGGAGCCAGCAGCTGGGCTCATCCGCGTGGGGGCTGGCCCGGCCCCTTCCTCTGCCATTGTCTCCCAGGCAGGGGGCTTCCTGTTAGCCCCCCTCCACCCAGAGACCCCATCTGACCCCCTACCTCAGCATGAGCTTGAGCTTGCGTGGGTGCTGGGCACAGGCAGGTAGCACAAGAAACCAGGAGGCAGGACACTGGGGATGCTGGTCTCCCTCCCCACCGCAGCGAAGAGAAGGGGGAGCATCCTAACAGCCACAGCCGCTGTTCACGGAGCGTCCACTCCCAGCTATGCCCCTGCGATTATGACCCTCTCTTTTATGACCCTCACCTGCGCTTGGGCCAGCTTCCGACCGTTTCACAGACGAGGAAACTGAGGCCCAGGGACATCACCTCCCCGAGACCACACGATCCAAAAGAGGAAGAGATCGGGTTTGTCCAGGACCTCTGATATGAGATGGGGATGCCCTGTGGACTGTGCAAGTCAGTTCACCGCTCCGTGCCTCAGTTACCCTATCTGTCAAATGGAAATCACAGCGCCTGCCTTCTAGGGCTATTGGGAAGAAAAGTGAGTTCAATCCCTGTAGCACGCTTAGGAGTGGGCCAGGTATACAGTAGGCGCTGGATGAGTGCCATCTTCCACCACCATGATTTGTTACTGTTGTAGCTATAATAATAAGAAATATATATAGACCACAAAACGGTACAAGACAATATAAAGAGTATTATTATTATTATTATTGGCTGAATAATCCTGGCTCGGCCACCTCCTAGCTGAGGAATCTTGTGCCGGTGGCCCAACTGTCCAGGGGCCAGTTCCCCATCTGACAAATAGGGACCCACGTCCCTGCCTCCCTGTTGTGGAACAGAGGTCACAAGATTGTCCGGGGGTCTGCCAAATAGGTCAGCGGGGCTGGAGCCTCAGGGCAGAGGGAAGGGGGAGAAACAACTTGAGGCCCCAGCAGGGGCCAGATCAGGAAGCCCGAAGGGGTTCTCCGTCAGTGGGGGGGCAGCGACAGCGGCCTGTGTGGGGTGTTACTAAGTCTATGGGGTGCAGGCTCTGTGCCAGCACTGCAGAGACACAAACAGACCAAAGTCCTGACCCCTGAGCGGAGAGTCTAGTGGGGCCCAGACAGTAAATAAGGTAAGTAGGTATATTCCATGATGGGAGTTGGTGAGAATCGAGAAAACAGGGAGGAGGTGGGGTGCTGAGGACGGTAGGGGTTACATTTGGACTTGAGGGCTGGGTCAGGAAATTGAGCAAAAACATGGAGGGGAGGAGGGAGGGAGCCTTGAGGTCATCTAGGGTAAGAATGCTCCAGGCTGCAGCAACAGTCCGCGCAAAGGCCCTGAGGTCCTGAGGTCAGACTGTGCCCAGTGTTTTCCATAAGGAAGGCTGCAGCAAGTGAGCAAGGTTAGAGCAGGAGGAGGTGAGGGTAGAGAGGTGACAGGGCAGATCGGGCAGGAGGACTTGGGGTTTTACCAGTGACGTGGGAGCTACGGAGGGTTCTTGAGCAGAGGAGGGATGTGACCTGACTTGGGCATTCCCAGGTAGCTTCGGGCCACTGTGAGGGGGAAGTGAGTGTAGGCAGGAGCCAGAACACCAAGGCCAGAGATGATGGGCCTAGACGAGGGTGGAGGCCAATGAGAAGGAGAGGTAGGAAGATTCTGGGTCTATCTGAAGGCAGGGCCACAGGATTTGCTGACGGGCCAGATTGTGGTGGCGGTGGTGGTAAGGATGTCCTCCTTCATGACTTCCCCAAGCTTGCAGCCAATATCTTGAAGCCTTTTCTCCTGTTACCCTGTTCTGTGAGGCCAGTTGGCAGGCATTTTAATCCCATTCACCAGACAAAAAAAACTGAGTCCCAGGGAGGTCAGACCTGCTCCAAGGTCCCAAGACACATACCAGGGAGGAAAAGCCCAAAGAATAGATGGTCCCCGAGGACGAGGATGGGTGTGGGGACAATACCTGCCGCCTCCCCCAGGCAGGAACCCCCAAACCCCAGCTTCTCCAGATACCCAGCTGTCTGGCCTGCAGGCCTGTGGGGAGGTGATGTCCAGCCTTGAGGTTGGTTTCCAGATTCTGGGAAAAAGCCCCAAATCCACTCCAGACCTGGTCTGGCCCCCTCCCCTCCCAGCCTCCAGCCAGGTCCTCTTCTGCCTCCAAGCCCCTTGGGTGCCTGCGGCAGAAGCCTTCCCAGGCCCGACCCAAGACAAAGGGACGGTGGGGGAGGGGAGGGAGAGCGCCGGAAGGGGAAGGGGTTAACTCCCGGGGCAGAGGTGCTCCAGCATCTCTGGGATAATGCTTCTCTGCTTTGAGCCATTGGTGACCTTTTTTTTTTTTTCCATGACCAACTATCCTTCCCTTTCGACCTATCCTGCACTTCCTATGTTCTTTAATCTTCGACACTTTTGCAGCCCTGAAACCATTCATTTAAAAAGGTAACTTGAGGGGCGCCTGGGTGGTTGGGTCCGTTGAGCGTCTGACTTTAGCTCAGGTTCGTGAGTTAGAACCCCACATCAGGCTAGCTGCTGTCAGCAAAGAGCCTGCTTCGGATCCTCTGTCCCCCGAACCTGCCCTTCTGCTGCCCCTCCCCTGCTCTCACTCTTTCTCAAAACGAAACATTTAAAAAAAAAAAAAAAAAAAAAAAAGGAAAGAAAAAAGAAACATTAAAAAGGAAACTTTAGATTGACATCCTAGTCGCAAAACCCTTTGGTTGGCCTCCAGGTGGATACTGCCCCCTCCCCCCCCCAACCCCAGGGCCCCAGGGGCGCCAAGGTATTAAAGACAAATTAGCACCCAGTAGAGACTTTCTTCTGGACCTCTGGAGCTCTGGCAGGGACTGGAGGGACTGGGTTGCCCGCATATGCGTCTCTGCTCAGCCCCTTTCTACCCGTGCCTCAGTCTCCCCCTCCGTAAATTAGGAATCATAGTCCCGCCTGCCTTGCAGGTGCTTTGCAAAGTGAATGAACTCAAATAGATGCATAGATAATTCTAGGAGAATCAGGCCTGGCTGAGATGAAGAAGCACTTTATAAATAATAGCGTTTTTAAAAAATTAGTAGACGCCTCAAGAGACAAGCCAGTCATGTGACTTATTAGGAAAGAAAACAACTCTTCTATCTTGTGATTCCCTGTTGCTGCCCAGAAGCCCCTGAAATACAAGTTTCCCACCGAGGTAAGCGCTGGCCCAGAAAGGCCAGCTCTGGAAGCATGGAGGCCCCGAGGCTCTGCCGTTTCTCTTCTTGGTGCCGGCCTAGCACCCATGAAGGGCCCCTCGGGCCTCTCCAGCTCCCGTGGGACTCTGGGCTCTCTGGACCTGTTTCCTCACCTGGAAAACAGGGATGGGGGTTACGGTTGGCTTCGATGCGACACTGGGGACCCGGGCATGGCAAGGCAGTGAGCACAGGGCCATGCCCAACTCGGGAGCCCCAAGCTATTTCAAAAAGCCAGGGGGCCCTGGGAAAGACTCCCTCCCCACTCCTGCCCACACGTCCCCACTTTCCCCTTGGATACGCTCAGCGCACACACACGGGGCCAGAGTTTGTCAGCCGCTCAAATGGTGGAAAAGCAGACAGAGGATTTGCGGGCAGGTAGTGTGTGTGTGTGTGTGTGTGTGTGTGTGAGAGAGAGAGAGAGAGAGAGAGAGAGAGAGAGAGCCCGTGCTACGCCCCTGGATCTGTGTTTTTACTGCATTTTCCTGTTGGCTTCCAGCTGCCCCGCCAGTTCCGGGGAGGGCCCTGGGCCAGCGGCTGTCCTCCCCCCCCTTAATAAAGGCTGGGCCAGCCCCGGGACACCACGCAGCTGCCCAGCCTGGGGACACCAGCCTGCCCTGCCCATCCTCTGCTTCCCCCGGCCCCGGGTTCAGACCATGGGAGGCACCGGCCACAGCGTCTTTTTCCTCCTTTACGGTGAGAATTTGGGGACCCCCCGGGAGGGACGAGGGGACTGCGGAAAGCACCCCTTGGAGCCTTGACACTCCCTTCACCGTGGAGAAAGGGAAGGTGTGGCTGGCAGCTTGGGGGGGGGGGGCGGGGGGGCCCGCGGCACAGAAAGAAGCCACATGGCCAGGCGGGCACATGGAGAGAGGGGCTGGCAGTGCCCAGGCACCCCCCTGCCCTGGCAGAGACTCCCAAGGTGCTCTGGGACCCCCCACTCCCACTCAGAGGGATCTCTAAGCTCTGTCCCAGAGACACTTTGGAGGCTGCTCCTTAAGAGGGAAAACTGAGGCATGGGGAAAGGAAGGGGGCAAAAAGTAAGTGCTGGGGCCCTGTAGGCAACTGCTTTTAATATAGGGCATGGGCAGTGCTGGGGACCTGGGAGCCAGGACCCCTCTAATGCGGGGGGGGGGGCACTCCCAACATGTCCCCCACTATCTCAGTGACAGGGGGAGCCCCAGAGACCCCATTCTTGCTCCCCCAGTCCCAGCCAGGACTCCCCTGTGAGTTGAAGGAATTTTGCCCGCTAGGGGTTTGAACTTGATTTTACTGTAGCGTCCTCCCACCCCCACCCTGCCTCCCTTCCCGCCCCACCCAGGGTGGCTTTAACGGTTATCGGCAGCTCGTTGCCTGAGCAACCAGGCAACAAAGAGAGTGAAGAAATGACACTGGGGGTGCCCAGACCAGAGCTTCCCTGGGCCACAGGGACAGGGGGTTTCCCTGTGCTGGCCCAGGGTGCCAGGCGTGAGCTCAGGTCCTCCCCAACACCCCTACCCCTGCTCTCCTCCGGAGCAAGGGACAGGAGTCTAAGTGGGACACAACTGATGGGGGGGGGGGGGGTCACTGGGGCCACGCACAGAGCCCCTGAGCCTCATTTTCCACATCAGGAAAATGGGGTGAGTCTGGTCTTCACTTTACAGAGTTAAGGACTGAGTGAGTTTGTGCCCAAACTATTCCTGGCAGGGAGTGGAGTTGACAGTTAAGAATTAAGCAAACAGTACTTTAGTTTTTTATTTTAATTTGTTATTATTTTCTTCTGGGTTGGACACTGGCGGGTCAGACGTACGGGCTGGGGGGGGGGGGGGGTTCCTTAGCGGGAGGAGCAAGAGAGTGACTGCCCCGGCCCCACCCCAGGGTCCCGAAGCAAGAATCGAATTGCATCGCCTGCAATACAAACCAGATGGGACAGAGAGGGGATGACCAGCAGCTCCTCTCCCAGCTCCTGTTTGGGTGACTTCCAAGGCCCCAGATGGAGCCGGCCTGGCCCAGCAGCCTTGGGGGTTGGGGAGGAGCCCCGCCCAGGCCTCAGTGGAGGTTTTGGGGTGCAAAGGACCCCTCCACGCCAGGGTCTGGGAACTTGAGCTCAATCCCACCTTCCTTGGCCCCTCTTTTTCCACCAGATTCTTCCTGAGCTTTTTCTGGGCTCCAAGCCTTGTTTGTCTATCTATAGAATGGACGGAACCAGAACCTGCCAGGGCATTTCTGAGCATGACAGTGGCTACTTGGGGCTTTGGGAGCTGGGAACAGATCAGCCACGGCCCATACTGCCAGGGAGGGTCATTTTGTGGTCTGTCTTGCAAAGAGGAACTGGGTCCTGGCCGAGGGGGGAATTAGCCAAGCCCTGTGGCCAGAGAGGAGGAAGAGAGGAAGGAATCCTCGTTAGAGGGAGGGGAAGGGCATTCTAGCCTCAGTTTACTCTGACTCGAGGGCCCTGAGGTGGAGGTGGGGGGGCTCCTCTGGCTCCACTTGGCCTAAGGGGTATCAAGTCTGGACACAGGAACTGAGGGGTCAGGGCACCTTCCCGTCTGCACCCGCTGCAGCCCTTCCAACTGTGCTCACAACGACGGACCCCAGAATTCCCCTAGGAGCCCCATCCAGGGGCAACACAATGTGACTCATCCCTTCCCCTTGGCCCAGGAAGTGACTCATGCCCTCCCTTCCTCCCTCCCTCCCCGTCTCCATCCCCTCACCCACCACCCCACTTTGGGTCTCCCTGGATAATCGGGGTCTCCCCAGCTTCGCCAGCATTCCTAGCCTGGCAGGGAGTGGAGGTCTCCCCCAGCCCTTCCCAGGCCCCCACCTGCTGCTGAAGCACCCTCCGCCCTCCCTCCCTTCCCGTTTCCATTCACCCCCCTTTCTAGTTGTATCCGTCTCCCTATCTTGCTCTCAATCTCTCCATTTCTGTCTCTCTCATTCCGTAAGTTCCTGATTTCTGTCCATCTCTTTCTAGCACAGCCTTAACTTCTGCCTGATTCTCTCCCTCCACCTGTCCTGTTCCCTTTCTCCCTGTCTCTCCCCCTGCCCCCTCTCCTTCTCTTCCATCACGATCTCCTTGTCTCTCTCACTGGTGAACAAGGAGCTCCCTGTCTCTAGAGCCCCTGTTGACTTGAGGAGGACCCCCAAACACATGCCGTGGGAATAGGGTCCCCCTGAACAGCAGGAACGGCATTAGACGAGCACCACCCCCCACACTGAGCCCACAGCGTCTTCCTGTGTGCAGGGAGCCTGGGGTGAAATGTCACCACTGGGTCCCAAGCCGGTCGTTGGGCTGATAGATGTGGGTGTGGTGTGCGTGCACCTGTGTCCCTGAGCCAGGGTGTGGGGGCTGGAGCATCAGAGATTCGAACACCTGGTCCCCCCTTCACTGGTATAGGAAGGAATAACGATGGTAAAACTTGGACACACCAGGCAGTATCCACAAGCCTGATTCTCACACGCCTCCAAGAAATGCTGCCAATTAACATCCCCATTCTGCAGATGGGGAAACTGAGGCACCGAAAAGTGAGGCAACCGGAACAAGGTCTGGGATTCGAACCAAGGCCACCTGTCGCCAACTGAACCGTTGCCGCAGCTGGGTCCCTTCCCCACCCTGTCCAAAACCCATCCCCAGACGACAGGTCGCAGACACTCTGGCCGTGGTTGCTGGAGTCCAGGGAGGGCTGCCCGCTCTCTCATTAGGCGATGGACAGAGCCCAAGCCTGGGAGCGCTCAGGAGCCCCCTGCCCTCAGATGTGTCACCCTCAGGCCCCCATCATTCCTTCCTTGCTCTGAGGTCCCCTCCCCAACCCCCCCAACAACACACACCCTCTGTCTCTGTTCCAGTGCTGTGTGTCTTGTGGACCCTGTTCGAAGCTGAATCCCAGAAAACCAGTGGTGAGTCTGCGGCAAAGTCAGCCACAGCCACAGCCTGGGGAGGGGGCCCTGGACCCCCACAGCCCAGGCAGGAGAGGTCTGACGCAGGGGGAAGGCCAGGGCTGCCCCTCCCAGCAACCCCAACTTTGGAGATGATCCTGCCCCCCCCCCCCTCCCCAGCACCTGGCTCACACCTCACCTTCCAACTGTGGTCACTATCCCACAGACTGTGCTCGCTGGTGCCCCCTGAACTCCAGATGTGTCAACGCCACGGCCTGTCGCTGCTCTCCGGGGTTCACTTCTTTATCTGGGGACATCTTCACCAACCGCTTGGAGAATTGTGATGGTACAGGGGCCTGGGGTGGGGGGTGGGGGGTGGGGCATGGAGATGGTGAGGCATAGCCCAGTGCCCATGGGAGATGTGAGTGGCGGTTGGGGTCTCTGCCTTTGGCCTTAGGACTCTTATCAAGGGCACAGAAAAGAGAAAGGAAAAGATATAAAGGTGGGAAATAAGAAGTGAACAAACTGGAGAGAGAGGAGCTGGGTCTCCAGGACCCCTGGAGTCTATGCTCCAGTTTGCCCTTCCAGGACTAGGAGGAAGATGCTGAGATGCCGCCCACCCCGCATCTCAGCACTCCCTGCTGTGCTCAAATCTGGGCTGCCAGCCAGAGGGCAGAGAAGAGCAGAGCTGAATGAGTAGGCTTCAGGAACGGCTTGCTCCAGCTGCGGCCCAGCCTCTGCGTAGAGCTCAAGAGTCTAATCGTTTCTTAAGAAACACTGATGAAGCGTGGGGCCCCATGCTGGGGAGTCAGGCCGGGGGTAGGGATCTCTTCCCCACAGGAACTCATGCGTTTGGGAGGTGACCCTTTGTCCTGTTGTGTTCCAGACATCAATGAGTGTGGGCCACCCTTGGCAGTGTCCTGTGGAAAATTTGCAGACTGCCAGAACACAGAGGGGAGCTACCACTGTGAATGCAGCCCCGGATACCAGCTTGCTTCTGGGGCAAAAATGTTCAAGAATGAGAGTGAGAACACGTGTCAAGGTAAGAACCACCCCACACCTTCCATCTCCCCGTCTACGAGGTTTGGGGTGACCAGAGCCATTGCTAAAGCATCCCGGGGGCGGGATGAGTCGGGACAGGTATGTCTGTTCCTGGGCCACCGGCACAGAGAGGCGGGGTAGCGGGAGGGACAAGGGCCTGAATCCTGGCTTTGCCACTTGATAGCTGTGTGTGTGACCCTGGCCAGGATACTTATTTAGAAATCACCGTTAATGCGCAAGATATGATATTATCGTGATTTTGTGTTAAGGAAAAAAAAAAGAATCTCTAGTTTTTACAGATAAAAACAAAAGCAGCTTTGCCTTTTGTTAACTGGGGGACCTTGGACAAGTGATCCCGCCTGTCTGTGCCTCAGTTTACCCATCTGTAAAAGAAAAGGGGGGTGACAATGGTTCTTACCTCATGGAATTGCCAGGAAGGGAGGCAGCAAAGCACAGAACAGTGGTGGCTGCTGGGTTTTATGATCTGATGCACCCTCTCCGGGATGGGCTCCCCAGGGCCTGTGCCCAGGGTGGGCACTGAGACCCCACTGTAATCCCATCTCTTGCCGTGGTCTTGCACAGTGAGGACACCGTTCAGGCCCAGAAGCCAGCCTCCGCGCATCACCAGGCTTTGCCCCCCTTCCAGGGAGAACAGCAGGCAGCGGAAGGGGCTTCGGGCATCCTCAGAGGGCTGGGGGGCGGGCAGCAGTGGCCACAGGGGGTTAGTGTAGAATACAGAGAGAGGAGAGGAGGAGAGCAGAAGTGAGGTGAGGACGGGGCAGAGCTGAGGGTCCAGAGGACTCTAAGGAGGGTCCAAGGCACCCCCCCCCACCCCCCGCCAGCCACTGTGGAGAGAAGAGCCCACAGCCTTGGTCCCAGCCCCTTCCTGCCCTGCATGCAGACAGAGGGCTGCAGAGCCTCCCTGGTGGGAGGGAAGGGGGCACCTGCACTTCCGTGGAGCCCAGCAATGCTGGTCCCGAGGGGCCCCTGTGGGTCAGTCTTGTGGCCCAGACATGTGGCCTCGCCAGAGGATAGAGCATGAAATGGAAATGGAAATGGAAAAAGGTCCCTCATTTCCAGGTGAATATAGCACGTTTGGGGAATGGAGAGTGGGCTGGGTCTCAACTCCCACTTGCCTCCCGGGCCAGATGCCCGTGTGCACCAAGCAACCTGCACAACTGCACATGGTGATCATGGGTCCCACCCAGTGTGCCTGGACAGGCAATGCCACCCACCCACCGTTGTGGTGCTTGTGGTTATCGAGGGGCTGCATTGCTGTGTTACAACAGGCCAGGGCTGAGAGACGGGGACTCTGTCAGGCGGCTGGGTAGACACATAACAAGAGACGGGAGAGGGACCACCACGGACCTCAAGCTGGGTGACAGGGAAGGGATAGTCTCCACTGGTTTGGCCCAGGACCTGCCACCTGAAGACCCAGCTCTATGGAGGGCTCAGCCTCTGTTGCAGCCGAGGACGCATCACCCATGTCGTGGCCGTGTGTCTGGCCACAGGCAGGGGAGACCCAGGCTGCTCTGCGGGCCCCTTGCCCCGCCCTCCCCAGGCATCAAAGGATGTCCTTGTCACCTACCTGGCGACCCGCACCTCTCTGAAACCCCCGGCTCAGGCCCCTCCACAGAGGGTCACCTCTGGATGTTTGGAACGTACCCCCTACCTCCCTGGCACCTTATTTGCATAAAACAAGAGGCAGGTGGCATTTGAGATACTTCACAGGAGGTGCGTTCCAGGGCAAGATCCGTCCTCTTTGCCACCATCAGGAACTGCCCGGCCAAGACCTGCCCCCACCAGAGCCCTCACGGGCTTGGCCATATCAGCAACCCTCTCAGACCCTTGGCCATGATGGACCCAGGGACCCCATCCGAAAAGGCGGGAGGATGGAGATTTGAGGGCAGGCCCACAGCCCCTGGCCAGCCCTGCCCTAGCCAGCATCCTGCCTGGAGAAGGCCCCTCCTGATGCCCTGACCACCCCCACCCCTTCTCAACCACTGGGCCTTCCTCTATTTCCCCGCATAAGGCTCCGTCCCCACCCTCCCCAGTAACTTTGGTTCAGGGGCCTGAGGGCAGCCCGGCTGACCAGGACCCGGAGGATGTTGTGTCTGGGGTGGGCCAGGTGACAGCAACCCTCCCCCACCCCCCACCATTTGCACACTTGGAGAGTCAGGTGAACCAAGAGGCTCCCCCTCTGGACCAGATGACAAGGGAGACTGTCATCCAGGACCATTACCCCAGGCCCAGCCCTCTCCTGAGGGACAGAAGATAGAGGCTGAGCCCCATTCGGCTGGGCCCAGTGTCTGCCCCCCTGGGGGGAGCCCAAGGGCCGAGAAGACACAATCATCTGCCATGCCTCGCCCATCAGCACCTGCTCCCTCCTCCAGTCCTCGCCCGCTGCTGGCCTCCCTCAGACGTGGATCATCACCGCTTCCTGCCAGTCTAGGAAATGCCCTCATGGGAAAAAGTCATCTTCACTGCCCCAAGGCCGCCCGACTGGACATCAGCAACACCGTCCACCCCAGCCTGGCGCCCACCGTCCATCCTTACTCTCCCTGCCCCTGCCCAAAAGCCTTGTCTTTTAAAGGCCTGGTTTGGGTGTGGGACCTGTCCATCTCCGTGGAGCTGGAGTCTCAGAGTTAGCGTGGATGGGAGCGTGCCGTCTGTCCCCTGAGGGTGACCAGGATTCCAAGGGGAATTCAGCCAGCAAGCGGCCACCCTGGCGGAGTCAGGGTAAAGGCCATGGCTGGGAGCCCTGACAGGTCCTGGTCTGGTGTGCAGCATTTCCCTGGCACTCGGCTCCCAGGAAGGCCCACCCTGGACTTGTCCAAGTCCTCAGGCTGGGACACAGGTGGTCATGCATCCCTGCCCCAGCTGGGAACCACCCAGAGAGGCAGACGGGAGGACTCAGGCTGCTTCCTGCTACATCTGGACAACCGAACATCTGGGCCACCATGCTTCGCCCCTAGGACGCCTCCATGTGAATTAGAAAAGGCACCCCCGCTCGCTGAGGAAGAGACGGCGGGGCCTTCCAGATGCTTCTATCCCAGGAAACAGCTGCAGGCAGCCATCCACCACCCTCTCCTTCCCCCTGCAGATGTGGACAAATGTCAGCGGAAACCCAGACTCTGTAAAGGCCGCAGCATCTGCATCAACACCCAGGGCAACTACACCTGCAGGTGCCCACCCGGCTTGGAGCTCAACCTGAGCGACCCAAACGTGTGCTCAGGTAGAGGCCCCGGAAGACGCTGTGAGGCTGCGCCGGAGTTGGGGCGGGGCCAAGGCGGACCCCGCAGCCCACAGAGCAGGGAGAAGAGCCTTGGGTTCCTGAAACACTAGGGCTTTGCTCTGCCCAAGGATCTGCCTCCCCAGAAGGCCCACCACAGAGCAGGGAGGTAACAGGGCCTTCCGGGCCTGGGGTTCCCTTGTGGAGCCCCCCGCCTCTGTGAGCATCCCCTGGTCTCGCCCCTTCCTCACCTGCCTCTTGGGAGCAGGGGGAGGGTGTCGCTTACAGTTCCTGGAAAGGGAGCCTGGGCCAGAGCTGGGGAGGGAGTAGCTGAGAGTCCTTGGAAAGAAAGTCCGGTCCCCATGACTCAGTTTCCCCCCTGGTTTCACAGCCTGTAAACCGGGGACCATGGTCCCTGCCACGCCCATCTTGCAGGGAGGCCATCATAAGGTGCACTGAGATTGAGGTTGAAGGTCACCAGGGGGCAGCACGTGCAATAACAGCAGGGTCCCTGATGCTGGGCAGTGAGAGGTGGGTGCAGCCAGTGGAGGGGACCCTGACCCTCTGGCTTTGTCCTCAGATGTGAATGAATGTACCTCGGGGCAAAACCCGTGCCACAACACCACCCACTGCCTCAACAACATTGGGAGCTATGAGTGCCGCTGCCGCCCTGGCTGGAAGCCCATTCCTGGGTCCCCCAACGGCCCAAACAACACCGTCTGTGAAGGTCCAGAGCTCAGATGCCACATCCTGGAGACCCACACTCAGAACAGCTGATTGCATGCGTATTCAGTGGCACCCACACCATCCAAGCAGAATGAATGCTGGCGGTGCCCTGCTGTGCCAAGCGTTAATTCTCTTGAGGCTAGATGGGAAAAGATCTGGGGTGGGGGGCGGGGATCCTGGGGAAGGAGCCGGGGTACTGAGGAGCAGGCTCCTTGGAGACCCCAGGCGGCAGCTAATTACCAACTGGGACAAAGGTGTTTCAATAGTTCACAACCTGAACATCTGTACAGGGCTCACGTGCTATGTGTCAGGCCTCCCCACACTTCCCATAACTCCTGCATCACCAGGATGTGGGGTCGGCAGGGGACGTCACCTCCAGCCAAGGTGGGAGGTACTAATATGGGGAAAGGGGGCGGGACACAGAAGGAGAAGGGCCCGAGTCCCATCTTTGTGTCCCCAGATGTGGACGAGTGCAGCTTCCGGCCGCCTGTGTGCCACAACTCCACCGTCTGCGTCAACACCGTGGGCTCATACAGGTGCCGCTGCCGCCGTGGCTGGGAGCTCAAACCCGGATTCCAGAATAAGCAAATGAACACCACCTGTCAAGGTAGCTGGTCTGACCTGACCCCAGCCGCCATCCCAACACACTCACAGACACTCTCACACCTAATAAATGGCTGTTTTATCGCCTGCAGAGATGTCCTTCCCTGCCTGGACCGAACCCCCTGGAATCAAGAGCCAGGTGGGTGGCCCCAGCAGGGACCAGGAGGCAGGAATCCCTCTGTGCCGCCCGCCTAATTCCCCCAATTTCCCCAAGCTCCCCCCACCCCCACCCCAACACACATACGCGAGGCTCTCTGACCCGCCCCTTCTCCTCTCTTCCCAGAGACTCTCCAACTTCTTTAAAAAAGTCCAAGTTCTGCGCAGAGACTTCAAGCCGGCCTTGGCTCAGGACACCATCCAGGTAAGAGCAAGCGCTGGGGGCGGGGGGGGGGGGGTGAACCCGTGGACAGCATGGGGTGGCAGAGGGATGCCTCCGTGTGAGTGGAGACAGCCCAAGCAGGGGTTACACGAGCACAAACACAAACATACATACACCCCTTAAAACGCACACACGCACACTGGAGAGGCACAGAATGCCAACAGAATACAGCAGTCAAGAATTTCGCCTCCCTAGTTAGGCCACAAGGGCTCAAATCCCCCCCCATCCCACCCACCCTGCCCCACCGATTGCCACTTTCTGCTGTGTGACGTCAGGTAGTGAGTCGCCCTCTCTGGGCCTCATTCTCCTCGTCTGAAAATAGTGCCTGCTTTACACAGTTGGGTTGGAAGGTTTCTGTGAACCAAAAGAAGTAAAGCTCAAAGAAAGAACGGTGCCTGGCACACAGTGAGCATGATGTGTTAAGGTTTAGCCTATGTGCTAAGCTGGGGAGAAATATGTGAGCCCATGTCATTTTAAATTTTCCAGTAGTGGGGCGCCTGACTGGCTCAGTCAGAAGGGCGTGCCACTCTTGGTCTCGGGGTTGTGAGTTCAAGCCCCACGCTGGGTGTAGAGATGGCTATAAAATTTTTTTTAATTATATATGCTAACTAAATTGGATGTAAATTTAAAAAATAAAATTAAATATATATATCAAAAAAATTTTTAATTAAAAAAGCAAACAAAAATAAAAATTTCCAGTAGCTACATTAAAATAAACAAAAGTAAACAAGTGAAATTGATGTGGAGATCGCATTTAACCCAGCAGATTCAAAATTATTCCCATTTCAGCGTGGACCCAGATTTCGAGTGCTGGATAGCCATGTGTGGCTTGTGGCAATTCTGCTGGTCAGTGCAGGTGTAGAGCCTGGGAGGAAGCCCGTGCCTGTCCCCCAGGCAACCCCAGGTGGTTCTGCAGTGTGCCCCTAGGTAGAGGCGGGTTGAAGTCAGGCAGCCCTTGCGGGGCAGTGACCCACCAGCTGTCACCCATCCCCCCCAGAGCCTCATCACGTCAGTGGATGAGCTGCTGGAAGTCCCCAGTGACCTGGACGCCTTGGCCCTGCCTGAAATGCACAAGATGGCCACCCACCTCCTCTCTGAGCTTGAAAGAGTCCTGAGGACCTTGGCCAAGGCCATGCCTGGAGCCTCCTTCACCTACAGTTCCCCTTTGGACACAGGTGAGACCTCGCCCTGCCCGGGGCCTCATCCGGCACCCAGAGCCCCCGATCACTGCCCCTCTCTTCTCAGAGCTGTCCCTGATGATCCAGGAGCAAGGGGACGGATACGCCACCATAGGCCAGAGCCATGCACGGATGCTGCTGGACTGGGCTGTGGCAACCGCAGCCAGGGACTCAGGTAACGGCGGGGATCCGGAGGGGACTCTCGTGGGAAAGGGGAGGAGGAGCTGGGATGTGGCAAGGGTTGAGGTTCTAAATATGCAACAACTGGAAACTGGCCTATTGCCAGGGATCCCAGGCATCATGGCGTCCTGGAGGGCCTGAATAGACATCCTGGGAGGGAGGATGAGGCGTGGGAGGAGGAAGGGCAGAAGGTAGTAGCCGGCCTGTCTACCCCCCAGACCCCACCGTGATGGGCATCCTCTCCAGCTGGAAAATGCAGAAATTGCTGGCCAACGCCTCCTTGGAGTTGGACCCCGAGACGAAAGCTAAGCTAAAAGATCTCCACCAAAGTCCTGTCCGTGGCGCCCAGTACGAGCTCCTCTCAGCTGTCAACTTGGTCTTTCTGAGCAACACAAACACCGAGCACCTTGACTCCCCGGTCACCTTTGCCTTCTCCCACCGTGTGAGTCCTCTGGTGGGGAGGAATCAGTCCTACTGCTCACTCCTTAGCCAGGGTCACAGGGGTTCCTCTGCAGCCTTCATTTCCCTACTCTGCTCCTTCCTCAAATGGACCTCAGGGCCTTTGCATTTGCTGTGCCCTCTGTGTGAGACACACCGTCTCCCACGTGACTCAGTCCTTTACCTGGTTCCAGTCTTTGTTCAAATGTCACCTCTTCTTTTAGGTCTTCCTTGACCTCCTCATTTAAAATTACAGTCTGTAATCATGCCCCACCTTCCCCTATGCTGTTTCTCTTTTTAAAAGCTCTTACTACCTTCTAACACGCCATCTAGTTTCCTTATCAGGTTCATTATTTACATCGGTCTCCCCCACTGGCATGCCGAGCCCAGAAGGGCAGGGACTTGTGTCAGCCCTGTTCATTGTGTGCAAGACCAGGGGACACAGCAAAGGAGGCGCTCAGTAAATACCTGTCAAATGAAAAACAGCCCTCCTCGGGCTCAACCAAGCCCAGGACCCAAGAGTGGGCTCCAGGCTAACCTCTCCAACCATTCCCGCCTGCCTGTAGATGGAGACGCCCGGACCGCGGCAGGGGCTGGTGTGTGCATTCTGGAAGAGTGACGACAGGGGCGGAGGGCACTGGAACACCACGGGCTGCTGGACCCGGGGCACCAGGAATAACAGCACCACGTGCCAGTGCAGCCACCTGAGCAGCTTTGCCGTCCTCATGGCCCACTATGACATAGAGGTGAGCAGCCCTCAAAAGCCCACAGGTGGCAAGCCTGGCTTAGGTGAGACAGACAGCTGTATGGTCACACAGCCCCAGTGGTCCCACCCCATGCCCTCCAGCCCCTTCCCTGGGACCCAGCAACTGCTCTGGCTAGCGCCCCTCTGACTGTCCATCTGGAACCGGTGGTTAAATAATCGCTAAAAGCTCCAAAGGGAGTACAACGCTCTGTATGTGGCTTCAGAGATACACAGAGAAGCTGGGCCACGCGTTTAATTGAAATGGGCCAGGCAGAGTATGGAAGGCTCTGGTCCAAGCCAAAAGCTCAGGAAGGACAAAAAGGCGGGTTTCAACGAGTTGATAGAGGTGGCCAGGTGTAGGAGGGGTAGAACTTGAGATGAGCGAGGAGGGTCAGAGAGGTGGGACCATTAGTGTTAGAAAGAAGAATGTGGCCTTGAAGCTTAGCGCGGGGAGGCCCATCAGGAGGAACTGGGATCCCTGGTGCATCCGTGGTTGTGTGTGTGCATTGCGTGGGGTGGTGGGTGTTTAGGAAGAGACACAAAGCAAGCCTGTTCAAGCGTTGAAGGCAGGGGATGTGGGGGGAGGCGAGTGCATGATCTCCAGAGACCTGGAGGGCAGGCCCCTGATGGGTCCGGGTGGTGGGGCCCGCAAGGAGGGCAGGAAGGGCTCAGGGCGCCGACCGAGCCCCACGCACCCCATCCTGCATCTAGGACCCGAAGCTGGCCCTGATCACCAAGGTGGGGCTAGCGCTGTCGCTAGTCTGCCTGCTGCTATGCATTCTCACCTTCCTGCTGGTGCGGCCCATCCAGGGCTCGCGCACCACCGTGCACCTGCATCTCTGCATCTGCCTCTTCGTGGGCTCCGCCATCTTCCTGGCGGGCATCGAGAACGAAGGCGGCCAGGTGAGGTCCGGGGCGGTGGGAACGTCTCACCTCCACCAGAACCCCAGGCCGGCCGGGCCCGGGAGGGGGAGCGCCCCGTCCAGTCCCGGGGCTGGGTGGCCACCGCCCGCTCCGCCCGCGCGAGGTCCTCGGCATAACAGAGCTGTGGCCGCTCATCCCCGCCCGCCCCGAGGGCCCTGGCGGGGCGCGGCTCCGCCCCGCACTGACGTCGCCCCGCCCCCGCCCCGCCCCCGCCCCGCAGGTGGGGCTGCGCTGCCGCCTGGTGGCCGGACTGTTGCACTACTGCTTCCTGGCCGCTTTCTGCTGGATGAGCCTCGAGGGACTGGAGCTCTACTTCCTGGTGGTGCGCGTGTTCCACGGCCAGGGCCTGAGCAAGTGCTGGCTCTACCTGGTCGGCTATGGGGTGCCCCTGGTCATCGTGGCCATCTCGGCGGCCGTCAGACACAAGCACTACGGCCGCTCCCTCTAGTGAGTGCAGCGGAGCGGTCCGATGGGAGGGCAGGGGACCACGGTCCTGGCCAGTGTCCTTCCCCTCTGGGGAGCTGACATGACCCTCCCTTTTCACCCAGTTGCTGGTTGGACCCAGAAGATGGCTTCCTCTGGAGCTTCCTGGGACCTGTGATCTTCATCGTTCTGGTAGCTGCCCCCACCCCACACCTGAGGAGCGCAGCCACACTGGGCCAGCTCTCCCCGCCCCTCCTGCCCCCACAGTCCCAGGGATTCCCCCTAATGCCAGTTCTACCTTCCCCCCAACCCAGTTCAGTGCTGTCATCTTCGTGACTACTGTCTGGAAACTCACGCAGAAGTTTTCTGAGATCAACCCAGACATGAAGAAACTTAAGAAGGCCAGGTGAGAGTGGAGGGCAGGGAAGGGGCTGGCAGGGAGCAGAGGGTACACGAGGGGGGCCTCCCCCACTGCAACGCTGTCCTCTCCGCAGGGTGCTGACCATCACGGCTGTTGCTCAGCTCTTTCTGCTGGGCAGCACCTGGGTCTTCGGCCTGTTCCTCTTTAACCCACACAGCTGGGTGCTGTCCTACACCTTCACCATCCTCAACTGCCTGCAAGGCTTCTTCCTCTTCATCTTCCACTGCCTGCTCAACAAGAAGGTGGGCTGTGGCTGGGCTGGGGGGCGGGGGGGTGCGGTTCACCAGCCCCCCCCCCCCCCCCCCCCCCCCCCCCCCCCCCCCCCCCCCCCCCCGCCTGGGGCCTGCCCCTTCCCTAACCTGGCTCCCCGGGCCCCACAGGTGAGGGAGGAGTACCGGAAGTGGGCCGGCTGGGTCACCGGGAACAGGTACTCGGAGTTCACCACCTCCTCATCCAACCAGACTCAGGTAAGGGCTGAGCCTGGGGTAGGGGTGCTGGGCCAGAGGACACCCAGCCCGGGCTCTGTGCTCAGTGTACCTTTCTTACCAGGCCCACAGGCCTTCGGAGTCCGGCATGTGACAGCGCGGCTCCCGCCAGACCAGGAGGTCCTGTGGCCTCAGCAGCTTTTGCACGTGTTGAAAGACGGTCCCCTCCTCTCTCGCCCCTCTGCTCCCTCCGCCAGCCTGCCTCGGCCCCCATGTGCACCACAGAAAGCAGGGGGCAGCAGCTGTGGTCTGGCACCAAAGCCCAGGAAGCCCAGAACACCCAGCCCGGTGGAGAGTTGGACCCGCCAGGCCTGCTTCTGCTGCCTCCCTGCCCCACCCCAGCCAGGACCCAGGGTGAGGGCAGGAGTCCGGCCCAGGGCCGCAGTGCCTTTCCCGGCTACCCCAGGCCTGTCAGACTGAGGACGCTGTGCCCAGCCAGGCCCTTTCCCCTCGTCTGTTTTTGCTACAGAACAAGAGGCCAGGGTGCTGGGGCTCTAGCTCCCTGTTAAGCTAAGACTGAGGCCAAGGGTGGGGGAAAAGCAGGGCCCCTCCCAGCCCCACTGCCTGAGGCTCACGGTACAGAAGCCCATCTGCTCCTGGAGGCAGAAGGCTCTCACTTGTTTGGAAAGTTGTGAATGTTGTATGTTGTTGTTTTTAATCTGTATAAACTTTTCAACATCGACACATAAAATTAGTCCTACTGATACAGAAAATTGCTGTGGAGCTCCCCGGCCAGGCCTGCTACACCCACGAAAAGTTGAGAGCCGAGCAACACACGGGGTGGAAGACAGACTTCCGTAATAAAACTTTACTCTTACACAAATCTACAGCTTTTAAACAGTAAAAAGGGAAGCCCCACTGGTGCCTAGAAAGAGGACTTGAAGCAGCACTCAGGAAACAGGGCGACTCTGGCCACCAGGCGTGTGGTTACCGGCTCTGCTCAACTGTAAGACACACAGAGGGGAGGCCAGTGAGACGGGGAAGAGGGCCCCTGTCCGGGCCCAGCCCCCCAGCCCCCCAGCCCCGCCCCCAACACTTACTGTATGTAGAGATGTCAATTTCTTCAGGAAGTTCTGCCACGTTCACTTCAAACCTGTCCTGAACGTCATTGAGGATTTTGGCATCATTCTCATCGGACACAAAAGTGATGGCCAGACCTTTGGTCCCAAAACGTCCCGCACGGGCCACCTGCAGGGTGACAGGAGCAGGGGGTCGGGGGGTCAGGTCACAGGGACACAACATGGGGATCTGAGGACAAGCAGGGCCACATCCCCACTCACCCCCACCCTGGGAGAGGGCCGTGAGGGAGGTAACAGCTCCGCAGAGGCACTCACTCGGTGGAGGTAGGTGTCCGAGTCCTCGGGCATGTCATAGTTGAAGACGATGTTGACTCGCTCAATGTCCATCCCTCGACCAAACAGATTGGTGGCCACCAGGATCCGCCGCTGGAAGTCTTTGAACTGCTGATAGCGTGACAGGCTGGGCACAGGAAGAACAAGAGGCGGCCATTAGACATGGGGTTCCCGAGTGGCACTCCCCGTGAGGGGCTGAGGGGCCCGCTGCGGGCCCGAGGGCGGCACCCACTCACCGCTCCTCCTGCGCCATGCCCCTGTGGATAGCGATGGCCGGGAAGTTCTGCTCCACAAGGAGCTGGGCCAGGGCCATGCAGCGCTGCACCGACTTCACGAAGATCACCACCTGCGAGGCAGGGAGGCAAGAAGCGGCGGTCAGGGCCAGAGCCCCCGTGCGCCAGCCTCGCCAAGGCCCGGAACCCCAGGACAGCCACGCGGTGTCACCTGGTTAAACTCCAGCACGTCCAAGAGATCAAACAGCTTGCGGTTCTTCTCGCTGTCCTTGAGCTTGACGTAGTACTGCTGGAGTCCGTGTAGCGTGAGCTTGGTCTCATCGTCTACAAACACCTCCATGGGCTGTGCAGGAAGGGGCAGGCGGGGCTTACTTCTGGGCATCTTGCCTGCCCAGAACCTTCCGGCGAAGGACTCCACGTTGCGATGCTTCCCAGGGGGCCTGCGTACCCCGATAAATGCCTCTCTCCCAATCGTTGATCTAAGCTCGGCTCTGACTCAGGTATAGACCAAGCTCAGCTCCTAGTCTGACAAGACACAGGAGGGAAGGAAGGCTCCGGGGCCTCCCGGCATTCTTGTGCAGTGAGGCAAGTGTGGGCGTCCCGGAGCAGCAGCGGCTCAGGACACGGAACCGAGGAGGGCCAGAGGTGCCGCGCCGAGGCCGTGGCTGGCTGCCGTCCCACCCTACTCACGTCTTGCATGAACTTCCTGCACACGGGCCTGATCTCCTTGCTCAGGGTGGCGCTGAACATCATGCACTGCTTCTCGTGGGGCGTCAGGCGGAAGATCTCCTGCACGTCCCGCCGCATGTCTGGGTGGAGAGGGCAAGAAACGGGTGGGCGTGAGCGCCTGCCGCGCGGCGACCCCCACCCGAGACCAGCCCCAGCTCCTCCCAACCTGTGCCAGGGAGTCGTTAGCGCCACGACGAGGGCGGCGTGAGCCGAGTGGAGGGAGGGGCGAGTCCCAGGTGCCTGAGGGGCTGGACTCGGGGCGGGCGCGGGAGGAGCTGCCATCCACTTACACGCCGCCAGAGCGGAGCAGCCGTGCCAGCGCGCCTCGAGCCACGCTTCAGGGAGGGGAGCCTGAGGCAGAGACAGCCGCTGGGGTGAGAGCTGCAGCTGCCTCCCGGGACACAAGCCCCATCTCCCACTGGCCCTGCGGGGCTCACGGAGGGCAGGCAGGGGCCCGGAACTAACCCAACGGGCGGCGAGGCCACAGCATGCCGAGGGCTGGCACGGACACACGCCCGGACTCACTCAGCTCGGGCTCGGAGGCAGGTCACTGTGCCAAGGCTACAACTCTCCCTGGAGTCGTCTACAGAGGCCTGTGTGCCAGCCACCCACGTGACCCTGCCCTGGGGCAACCTTCGGCCTGCCCTGACAGGGCCCACCTGGCTCTGAGGTCTGGGTAGGGGGAGGGGAGCTGTAAGGGTGGCGGGGTGGGGGGCGTGGCGGGGTGGGCCTCCAGCAGCTCCTGGACCCAAGCAGGCCACTCACCCAGCTGCTCCAGCATCTTGTCGCACTCGTCCAGCACGAAGTGCTTCACGTTCTTCAGGTTGAGGCTCCTGTTCCGTACGAGTGCCAGGATCCGGCCTGGTGTCCCCACCACGACGTGCGGACAGTTCTTCTTCAGTACCTCTTCATCCTTCTTGATGGAAAGGCCCCCGAAGAACACAGACACCTATGTGGGAGGAGAGAAAGTTCCTTTCACCTGTCTGAGGGCTGAAGGCTCACACTCGCTCCAAACTGACGGCCACCCGGCCCGTGGCCCCGCCAGCTCAGGCTCCAGCAGCACTCCCGGGCCTAGTGCCTGGGGACCAGAGTGGCCTGAGACTCTGGCCAGGACTCCGGTGGAAAGCAGCCCCACAGCTGGGACCGGCACAGGCCTCCGGAGGCCATGCATAATTCATCCAGCTTTTAAGGAATGTAAACCACCGCAAACCTCAAAGGCAGTCACTGCGGCCAAGCTTAGTAAACACTGGCCGGGCTACAGCCGGGGCAGCAACGCTGCAGAAGACCACGCAGTACGTCCAGCCTGAGGGACTTACCTTGACGCTGGGCATGTACTTGGAGAAGCGTTCATATTCCTTGCTAATCTGGAATGCCAGCTCCCGAGTATGACACATGACCAGCACTGTCACCTGCAGGCGGAAGACAGACACTTTAGGCAGTGTCCCAAGTCCTACCCCAGGCAGAGCCCACTCTAGTGCCCTCCCTGGGGGCCCCATGCCCACCGGGCTCTGGCCCCTTGAGGGTGCCTGCCACGCTGCTCCCCAAACCTCCTGCTGCTGGAAGGTCCGGTCCAGATGCTCTAGCTTCTCCCCACCCTTCGCCTGTCATTCACTCCCTATGTCCCCCCAGCTAGTGAGTGAGACTTGTCTCCTGCTGCCAGGATCCACAGTGAGACCTAGCTGGTGAGGCAGCCCCTACCAACAGCTTCCTGAGTCTGCTCTCTGGTCAGCTCATGACCACCCGAAGGCGGCTCCTGCCTTCAGGCCCATGACGCCAAGGGCTGCAACCACCACAGCCTCCCACTGAATCTCCCTCTCCCTCTCCATCGACCCTAAGGAGACAAGGGCTTGTGCACCCATATGCAGCCCGAGGGCGTGTGTCCCTGTGTGACAAAATACCAGAATGCACCTTGATTCTCCTCCAACAAAATTCACTTAAGAGGAAACGTTAGGTACAATCTCACCTGGGTAAATACGCACACACTCTAGAAAAGCACATGACCAAATAACAGCTGTGAAAATCTGGAGAATAAAATCGTGGGCACTTCTCAGTTTCTCCTCTTGGCTTATCATTTTTGGGCAGTATTTTGTCACAACTAAGTACCGTACTTAATTTTAAAAGCCCACAAAGAGGGGCACCTGGATGGCTCAGTCAGTTAAGTATCCGACTTCGGCTCAGGTCATGATCTGTTTGTGGGTTCGAGCCCCGCGTCGGGCTCTGTGCTGACAGCTTGGAGCCTGGAGCCTGCTTTGGATTCTGCGTCTCCCTACCTCTCTGCCCCTCCCCTGCTTGCACCCTGCCTGTCTCTCTCCCTCTCTCAAAAATAAACATTAAAAAATTTTTTTGAAAATTAAAAAAAATAAAATAAAAGCCCACAAAGAGAACGCAGCACCAGGAAGTTTCAACAAGGGAACCTGTGGCTAGCGATCCTCATGTAGCTCGGGCCCAGCAGGGAGGGCAACCACCTACCTGTCCGTTGACAGGCTCAATCTGCTGCAGGGTGGCCAGCACGAAGACGGCCGTCTTGCCCATCCCAGACTTGGCCTGGCACAGGACGTCCATGCCCAGGATGGCTTGGGGAATACACTCGTGCTGGACTGAGGGAGAGAGCACGTGTGAGCGGCCAGAAACCAGATGCTCCCTCTGTGCAGGCTCCTGGCCAGGCGGCTGAGGAGGCCACAGAGAGGGCGGTGAGGAGGTTCCTGGCAGGGAGAACCCAGGAGGCATACCCTCAGATGGATGCTCAAAGCCACAGTCCACGATGGCCCTAAGAAGCTCCGGCTTCAGCAAAAAGTCCCGGAAGCCAGAGCTGTGGATGGAAACGTAGGAACCCTTGACGTCTTTCTTGGGGGGAGCAGGAGTGCTCTCTGGAGGAGCCTGGGGCTCTTCATCTTCCTCGTAATCCAGAAGCTCATTTTCCACATCCTGTTCCGCCATGGCGCTGACAACAGAGGAGGGAGGAAGGGTCGAGGGAAGCGAGTGAGTTTGAGAAAGAAAACTCCCCCGTCCAGGGAGAAGACCGCCCAGCAGCTGCAGTCTACGGACACAGGTCGAGGAGGGACAAAGCACCGGAGCCATCTTCCGAGCTGGTACAGCTGATGAAGCCAAGACGGGGCCAGCGCTCTGACCCCTCTCCCTCACACTCCCCACAGACTCCTGCACAAAGTCCCACCCGCTCCTCCCGGGCAGCACCTCCCAGCCTCAGCTTGTCCCGGTCACACCTTCACTCCTGCACCCCCTCAGCTTTCCCCATGCCCCTCTCCGCCACACTCACACATGCACACACACCCCCGGCTCCAGGGCCTCCCTCTGCTCTCACAGTGAGATCCCCATACTTCCCCATGGCTCTCGCATCCCTGTGCGTTGTCCCCGGCACACCTCGTTCCACAAGACCCCTCTCAAACCACCCGCGGCCTTGTCTGCCCGCTCGCTCATCAAGCCCCTACCCCAAGCGTTTGCCGCACGCAGCCGCCACCAGGAAAACTCTAATAAACCTCAGGCCACCTAAGCCAAAGGAGGCCCCCTCCCCACCACTCTGCAAAGAGTCTACCGGGCCTGCACAGGATAGGACCCCTGGGACCAGGAGATGTGGCTGCCAGAACGCTGGAGAGACCTGAGTCTGTAGGAGCAGAGTCGTGCCCTGCCCCATCTCCTCCCGCTACTTGTGGTCTGCACAGGGGAATAAGTACTGTCATCAGCAGCCTTCCCACCGCGCCCAGGCCGCTAAGAACGAAGCGGAGATGGTAAAGAGAATTAATACAGTTTGCTCCCTTCCTGCCTCATCCAGTATGGGCACAGGACCTACGGGGCACAAGCTACAAGGGTCCCAAATGTGAGAATATGGTCTTCTGCCCTCCCAACTCCATCCAGCCTCCAGTCTAGACGGCGAGGATGCTGAAGTAGTCCCTCTTCTCCCTGAGCCGGATGTGGAGGGTCCTGGGCCCACTTTCTGGCCCTCCTGTCACTCATTCTCTCTGTGACTTCATCCAGCCCCAGGGCTTTGACCACCTCTGTGCAGAGGCCTCCCAAACGTGTGTCTCCATCGGGTGACAGCTTCCCTCAACAACAGACTCCGTTACCCAACTGCCTCTGCCACATCGACCCTTCGAAGCTGAACTCAAAATCCCAAGAGTAAAACCCTCCGTTCCTTCCTGCAGGCCTGCTTCTCAAAAGAGGCAATTTCATTCTCTCACTGGCTTTCTCTCTCTCCCCTGTCCAATCAGCCAACAAATCCCAACAGGACAATTAGGCCACTGCTTGCCCCTGCTACCTCACTCGTCCCAAGCTACCTCCACCTTTCTTTTTTAGAATTAGAACAGCTAGGGGCGCCTGGGTGGCTCAGTCGGTTAAGCGTCCGACTTCAGCTCGGGTCACGATCTCGCGGTCCGGGAGTTCGAGCCCCGCGTCGGGCTCTGTGCTGACAGCTCAGAGCCTGGAGCCTGCTTCAGATTCTGTGTCTCCTCCTCTCTCTGCCCCTCCCCTGCTCGTGCTCTTGTCTCTCTGTCTCAAAAATAAATAAAATAAAAACATTAAAAAAAATTTTTTTAATAAAATAAAGTTAGAACAGCTTTATTGAGATATTCATATGGTATATTGTTCACCACTTTCAATGTCCCACATATTGGTTTTTGGTATTTTTTTTAACTTCTTAGTTTTGAGACCAAGAAAGCACATGTGCACAAGCAGGGGAGGGGCAGAGAGAGAGAGAGAGAGAAAGAGAGAGAGAGAGGGAGACAGAGAATCCCAAGCAGGCTCCACGCTGCCAGAGCAGAGCCCCATTCGGGGCCCCATCTCACGAACTGCAAGATCATGACCTGAGCTGAAATCCAGAGTCAGACAGCCAGTTTTTAGTATTTTTAATGTAGTCAGGGATAAGTTCAACGACCACCACAGTTGGATTCGTTACCCATTTCAGTCAGTCTTGAAAAAGACCAGACCCTTTACCTCTCATCCTTCCCCCCTCAGTCCTCTGGGCAACCGTTAACCTGCTTTCTTTCCGTTTGCTTGTTTCTGCCGTTTCTCCCTGGAATCAACATACAATATGCAACCATCTGTCCTGTCCGGCTTTGCTCACTCAGCACGTTTCGACGTTTCGACGTTCATCCACTTTGCGAGAGGCATCAGCACCTCACTCCTGCTCGTGGCGGAACACTCCCCTGTGCGGGGCCGCCACTCTGTCCGTTGTCAGTTGGTGGCTCTGGGGGCGCCATCATCTCTTGCCTAGATGAGGCCCACAGTCTCCCTGTTTTCCACCCCCCTCCATCGTCTCTCCCCACAAAAGCCAGTGGGAGCCCACTAAAAGCGAAGTCGGAAAATGCTCAAAATCCCCCACAGGCTCCTACTGGGCTCAGAATAAAACTCAGGGGTCCTCAGCCTGACCTACCGGACCCTACACAAACTGACCCCCCCACACACACACCACGTTCGAACCTCATCTCCTCCGTCACCCCCACTCACCGGCCTTGCTGCTGTGCCCCTCACGCATGCCTCAGCCCCTTTGCACCTGCCATGCCCACTGCCGGCAGTGGCCGTGAGTCCCCCCGCTTCCTTCAGGACTCTTGCTTCAGAAGGACATTTCTGGCAGGCCCCAGCTAAAAAAGCACCCTTGTTCAGGTCATGCCTGCCAGCCCTTTGGCCCAGCCCAGAGCCTAAAACAGATAAGCACTCACTCGCAAAGGCCCAATGAATAAAATTAAAATCGAGGCCTTCAGGCAGAACTTGGGGGCTAAAGCCAGCGTACGCCCTCATCTGATTGCTGAAAAGGGCAACCTGAACAGGAAGGGGCTATTTCCCAGGCAGCCGAGAAAAGGGGAGGAGCCAGGAAAGGTCGGTTCCAAAGCACCACGCCCTTTTGGGGAATGGAGAGCAAGACTGGCTGAAGCAGAGGCAGAGGAGGAAGCGTGGAAAGCCGGTCTGATCGAGGGCACTCACACTTTATCTGCGAAACAACAGGGAATCACCAAGGAGGTTTCTGAGGGGAGTAATGGCCCAAGAGCAACTTGCTCTAGAGGAGAAGACGAGCGGGGAATGAGACCAGCCACGGGGAAAACCAGTCACCAGGAGAGAGGATTAAGCAGGGTGGGGGTGGTATGAGGGAACAACAAAATGGCACACTCAACAGGGCAGGACCATCTCCTGGGCAATCCCTGGGCAGATAACCGCTCGGAGCCGCCTACCCTGAGCTCCAAACCTGGGTGGCCAAGAGCGGACGGTGCAGTCAAAACAAACACAAACGTCAAGTGAAGTCTTTTTGTTCTTACAGGGGACAGATTCAGGGACAGCCTGAGTTGGAGGCACAAAATTCTCTAGGAAGTGGCTACATGGGCTCTAAAACTGAAAACAAATGAGACGGGGAGGGAACTGGGGGAGGGGCGTTTGTCCCACCCGGGGGGGCTGCGACGGCTGCGGCCCCCGGAACAGATCAACTCGAAAGCGGACACCCGGAAAGTGACAATTCAGACTAGCTCACGGTACCCATTCATTCTCAAGTGCCCCAGGGAAGACTTCCACTTCAGGGTTTGCCTCGGTGACATCTGTTTTATTCTAAATCTCTGGAAGTCCGAATCCCCTAACCACATAGCAACAGCACAGCAGGGTGAGGGAGGGCAAGTCCCTCGACTCGGAGAAGCCTAACGCGTCTACAAGGTCGGGATTCTCCCACCGCAACTCCAGACCCTGGCGCCCGGCCCCCAGAGTCCCTCCCCAAACGACTAGGGGGTCTCCTCTGACAGACAGACCTTCTCCCCAAGTCAGGCTCAACCCGCGAGCCGCCATGACAGCCCACTCCCGGAAGCGGGAACGAGCCCAGCGCGCCAACAGCTACCGCCCCCCACCCCCCACGCCTTGCGCATGCGCTATGGCGTTCAACGGCCGCTGCCGCGCGCGGCGGACGCCCCAACCGCCCCCCTCCCTTGTCTCGCGCCCCCTCCTCCTCATCCTCCCTTCAACTCCCAGGGTCTCCCCTCGCCCGCTCGCCCGCAGGTCCGACGTCTCCGCATCGCGGCCCCGCGCTCCGGGTGCTTCGCTCACCTGGTTCCCCGTTCGCCTCCGCGCGCTGTGAGGAGTGCCGTCCGACTCTGGCTACCGGTCTCGCGCCCCGACACGAGCCACAACGCTTCCTGCCTCCTGCGTCGGACTGCGGCTCTGCTCACTGGACTGCTGGCTTCTCATTCAAGAAAGGCGGAAGCGATGATTGGATGCTGCAGGAGGCGTCTGGAAGCTATTGGTGGAGAGAGGAAAGGGGGCGTGCCTCACGCCTCGGCTTCATTGGCCAATCTAAAAGTAGGCGCCCTGGTCTAAGGCCGACGTGAGCCCGTGCGCTGTCACGTGATTGGGGTTTTTCCGTCGGTGGGCGTCGACATATTTAGTACTGGCAGCGGAAGCCGGCTTGATTTGCCTGTTGGCTGTGTATCATCTGCCTATTAACGTGGTTTTTACGCTGGGCATGGATTCAAGGCTTTCGAAGTGGGCATCAACTCGCGACTTCTTGGTTCTCCGGGGTGAGCCCGTGAAAGGGTCCTGAGAAGGACTGGGAGGTCGGAATGTCTCCAACGTGGAGAGGACAGGCTGCACCCGCAGTGGGGAAGGGACCGCTCGGGGCCCAGAGAGAAATGCGCGTCATCAACGTTTCCCATTTGCTGAGAGTCTTGTCCTGGGTCAGACTCTGTACTAGTGGCCATGCAGGCTCAGGCCACAAAACCCAAACCAGGATGTTTCACTCATAAGACGTTTTGGATTTTAATTTATCCTTGTATTACATTTTCCCAACCTTACCCCCCTCCCCCTGTCTTGTACTTTACTGAGGAAAAATTCCCCTGATTTTTCAAGATTGACAGCCGACTGACGAAAGCCCAGTGAAGGTACAGAACATTTCCGTCACCCCCAGAAAGTTCTGTTGTGCCCCGGTCAGGTCTACCCTCAGCCGCAACCGGGCAAAACACTGTGTGGATTTCTATCACTATCCATGGGTTCTGGTCTCAAATTTCAGATAAACAGCATCATGCAATAGGTTGTCTTTTATATCTGGCTTTTTTGGCTTTTATCTGGCTTTTATATCTGGTTTTTTGACGTCTGGTGCTGCATGTACTAGCTTTGTTTTGTTTTGTTTTTTGTTTTTCCCTTGCTGAGTAGTAGTTCACCCTGTGGCTATGATGGGGTTTGGGAGTGATGGTGGGGTTCGGAGCCCACAGCCAAGAAAGAATTCTTGAAGACGTCTTTGGTGCAAAAAGGTGATCTTATTAAAGCACAGGGACAGGGCTCCTGGGCAGAAAGAGCTGCACTGGGAGTTGGGGGAGGTCAAGTCAACGGGAAGGTTCTTTTTCTTTTTTTAATTTTTTTTTAACGTTTATTTATTTTTGAAACAGAGAGAGACAGACCATGAACAGGGGAGGGGCAGAGAGAGAGGGAGACACAGAATCCGAAGCAGGCTCCAGGCTGTCAGCACAGAGCCGGACGCGGGGCTCGAACTCACGGAGTGCGAGATCATAACCTGAGCCAGAGTCCGAAGCTTACCCGACTGAGCCACCCAGGTGCCCCAAGAGGAAGGTTCTTAAAGGGACTTCCATATGCGAAAGGAGACCCAGATTACTGGAGGCCTAGCTACTGTCAAGCTAAGGTGGTTTTTTTCCCTCTAGCAAAGCATTTTCCGTAAGACAGTGGGGGGTTCCTGGAGATAAGGCTATTGAGAAGATTGCCCTTTTCTTGTAATATTACTAAGATGTTTGTAAACTGATGGAGACTGTCAGTTGACCATTTGTTTTCTGTCCTTTCCTTTGTTCTTGGGCAGCCAGGAGGGCCTGAGGAATGTCACACGTGTCCCACCTGGGGGGATGGGCGGGGGAGCGTGTGCTAGCTTGTGCTTTGCCCTCTGCTTGCCTTATGCTCCCTCATATCCCCCGTGAACGACTTTGACCCTTAAATCGTTAAGGTTGCTGAAGGTGGAAGGTCTCATCTTCCTTAGGTTCTTCCTGCCGAGTAGGGGCGTAGAGATGTCCCTACCTGTGGGTCAACATCGGTCAGTCGGGGAAGGTATAGGAGAGTCACAGAAGGCAGAGGCAGCCGAATCCACGGTGGACCACGGTGTTGTACGAACCTTCTGGGGCAGAAAGGATCATCTGGTGGCTTGAGGTTCCGGTAGCAATGGACTTTAGCGTCTGCCAGTGCGATTTTTAGATGTCAAGCTTGAAGCATCCTCAGATGGAGTGGAAACAGGCAGCAGGAATCAGATGATTCTTTCTGGTTTGTAATTCAAATGTCTGTGGTGATCCTTTTGAATGCCCCATTGTGAGAGGGAATTGTTAGTATAAATTGGGGAAAGGAGAATGAAAAAAAAAAAAATGTGCAGCCATCAGTTTTGTTTGAAGAGGAGTTGGCCGGAATGAGAAGGCACATTAGTTTGCTCATTGGTTTCCTGTGAAGGAGGTACAAGTTTTATTCGATGTAGGTGAGCCCATGAAGAGTGCCCCTCTAAACTTTACCGCAGTGGGAGTACGTAATATGACGCAGTAGGGGCCCTTACGTTTTAGAATTAAATCCCCTGCTATATTAGAGTTTCAATCCTTTTTTTTTTTTTTTAATTTTTTTTTTCAAAGTTTATTTATTTTTGGGACAGAGAGAGAGAGAGCATGAACGGGGGAGGGGCAGAGAGAGAGGGAGACACAGAATCGGAAACAGGCTCCAGGCTCTGAGCCATCAGCCCAGAGCCTGACGCGGGGCTCGAACTCCCGGACCGCGAGATCGTGACCTGGCTGAAGTCGGACGCTTAACCGACTGCGCCACCCAGGCGCCCCTCAATCCTTTAAATAAACCAGGTCTCCTCGGTTTATAGGGGGTGGGTTTCTAGTAACGGTCCCATCAGGTTTAGGGAGGATATGGTTTGCATATTCACTTAGAGATTTACGAATTACCCTGGCTTCAAGTGAGAAATGTAATAAAACACCACCGTCTTTATCTATTGATAGGTCTAAAGTGAGAAAAGGCTTTTGATATACAATTGTTGGGGGAACCCATCCTGTTTTTAGTTGTTTAAATAATTATATGCCCATGAGGTGTTGTTATTATCCCCAAAGAATAACAAGCACAGGAGAAGGTCTATACATGAAACATTGTGACAGTTTTTCTGTTTACCTCAAGTTGTTCAGCGTAGGCAAATAACAAACATTTAAAGACAATCCAAACTAGAATTTAGTATCTAAAGGTGCATTGTTGAAGCATAGTTTTTCCTCTCTAGAATCACCCGTTTTGGAGATAGCCAAGTCAAAACTCATTTGTAAAACAGGTACAATTTTAACTTGGCCTACCTATTTACCTAAGTTCATCAAGAAATAGCAATTGGTTATATGGATCTTGGATAATTTGCTTTGCTGGGACTTTTTATAAGGAACCTCTAGATTGAATGTTTAGTAGCCTCTCCAGGCCAGAAGCCAAGCCAAGTACTTGCCATCAGGTGTGCCTGAAATACCTGTTGATTTGAGCGAATTCCTCTTCACGAGGTCCCCAAGAGATCCTGAGGCTCCTGTACCCACCAGGAAGTGACATTCTTTAGTCACCTGGTAAGGCTGCTGGGAACTCTGTAAGCAAGCTATCAGGCCAACATTTCCAGGGGCCTTTATGACTTGCCATGTTTCATAAGGTCAACCTTAGTTCCTTGAAGCTATATGGTCTACACATGACTCTCAAATATGACATTCCAGTCAAAGCCTTCATAAAATAACCAGCATTTCAAATGGTGTCCTGTTACAAAGAGAAGATTCTTATTGAACTTACGCAAATAACTGTAATTGCCACGAAAGACAGAATACTCAGAGTTTTTGAATTTCAGAAGGTTTGGGTAGAGAGAAAGTTAAGTGCTGCCGGTTGTTTACAAATGAATACTTAATCACATTTTTGTGTATCAAAGCTATCTTAAGAGAATGTTTCCTTAATCTGGAAGAGCAAGCAATACTTTAAAATAAGAGTGCCAAAAACTGTAATTTTCCTCATTCATTTCGTCCCATGTTCCTAATTCTTGTTCAGTTTGAATCCAGCTTTTTAGTTTTGGAAATTCTTACCCATTTTAGTTTTAGGAGTTTAAAGATGTTAAATACCTGTATTTGTCATAAAGGTCCTTTTTAAAGTTTTTTGTTTTGTTTTGTTTGAGACAGAGACAGTGTGAGTTGGGAGGGGCAGAGAGAGAGAGAGAGAGAGAGAGATCGAGAGAGAGAGAGAGAGAGAGAGAGAATCCCAAGCAGGCTCCACGCTGCCAGCACAGAGCCTGATGTGGGGTTCAAACCTACAAACTATGAGATCATGACCTGAGCTGAAACCAAGCGTCCACGGCTTAACCAACTGAGCCACCCAGGCGCCCCCTAAAGGCCCTTTGTAAATCTCCTTGAAAATGAAACATGTTTTGTTAAGAGCATCAGAATAATTATAAATGACAAAATCTCAGAAATAGACATGGCGAGAGTTCATTATGATGCAATTGATGAGGTAATGCAGTTATTTCTGTGATACATAATACTTGAATAAATCAGAATGTCAAGTGAGGACCTTATACCAAAACACTAGAACTTTAGGAATCGCATATATATATGAGTAGTGACAACACTTACCCCTGCAATACAACCTAAGGTTTATCATTATTTGATGGTGCTTTTTCAAGTAACTTAGCATACCAATAAAAAGGCCTAATTGGTCCAAAACACTTCATTTACAATTTAAATCTTGGGAAGCTTGTTAAAACCTTGGTTAAAACCTTAGAAATTAAATAGGAGTACAGACCACTACAAAACTTAAAACTAAATTATTTATTCAATCAAGATGGCAATAAGAAATTGAGAAGGCAAATGTGTAGGGTTATATAGTTGTTAGCAAACCTAAGCTCCTTCAACACATCGAGAAGTTTTACTTAAGTAATCAAAGACCTGAAAGAGACAAAATATACGCTTTGGTGTTCCTGGCAGACAAAAGAGAAAGGACCTTTGTTTATGTTTTTCTTATCAGGACCAGCACAATCCAAGAAAACTTTGTATTTTGAATAGAGAGAAAAGCAGAATTTTAACCTTATACCGGGGTACTTTTAAAACCCATCCATTTCAGGGGCGCCTGGGTGGCACAGTCGGTTAAGCGTCTGACTTCAGCCAGGTCACGATCTCGCGGTCCGTGAGTTCGAGCCCCGCGTCGGGCTCTGGGCTGATGGCTCGGAGCCTGGAGCCTGTTTCCGATTCTGTGTCTCCCTCTCTCCCTGCCCCTCCCCCGTTCATGCTCTGTCTCTCTCTGTCCCAAAAATAAATAAAACGTTGAAAAAAAATTTTTTTTAAACCCATCCATTTCAACCTTAGTCCGTCCTGATCACACAGACAATTCCTTTCCAAAGATTTCCCTTCATGAACCTTCTACAACTTTCCTTTGGATTCAGATTTTGTCCCAAGCCATTGCGCTCCAACCAACCAGTCTCGTTTAGGACAAAATTACTTTCTTTTACTTTTAGTAAAAATGTATTTCCATTCCTTCTATCTTTCTCACACATCTCCTACTTTTTTACATACAAAGTTGCTTTCCTTATTTCCATCACTCTTAACTACATTTAGCAGAATTTTAACTCTTAGAAACCTTAGTCTCCAGTGAGAACTAAGTAGTAACCAGGTGTGAACTGTTACGCCAGAATTTTTTTTTTTTACACCAGAATTTTTTGATGGCAAATTTATGAGTTAAGCACAGAGCATGTTTTTCCAAAAGATCCAAATAGCCTTCGTTTCTCTACGATAAGAAGTAATAGTGCATATCTATGTTCAGTAATCAATGTTTTAGCACTCCATTTGATTTCAAAAAAGACCCAGATGTCCAACAAATTCAATCCCATTTATCATGCAAGCAAAACTTTAAAGTTTTAGTTTACCAAAGACTGGAAGGTATCTTAACAGTTACCCATGAAAACTTTGAGACAGACAAAATTAACCATTGTTTTAAGTCATCATTTTGCTCCCAAATTGGAACAGAGATAACATGAGCTTATTCGACCTTCAGCAAACCTAGATAGAATAAAAAGTGTTTTATTTAATGGTGATAAACAGGCCTATCTCAAACCAACAAACTTAAATTAGCTTAAACATCGAGTACATTCTGTGTCCACTTAAAAGTCAATCAATTTGGGGCGCCTGGGTGGCTCGGCCGGTTGAGCGTCCGACTCTTGGTTTGGGCTCAGGTCATGATCTCGTGGCTTCCTGGGCTCGAGCCCCGCAGCATCAGGCTGTGCTCTGACAGTGCGGAGCCTGCTTGGGATTCATTCTCTCTCTCTCTCTCTCTCTCTCTCTCTCTCTCTCTCTCTCTGCCCCTCCCCTTGTGCTGTCTCTGTCCTTCTCAAAATAAAATAAGTAAACTTAAAAAAAAAGTCGGGGCGCCTGGGTGGCTCAGTCAGTTAGGCATCCGACTTCAGCTCAGGCCATGGTCTCATGGCTTGTGGGTTCAAGCCCTGCATTGGGCTCTGTGCTGACAGCTCATAGCTTCAAGCTTGCTTCAGATTCTGTGTCTCCCTCTCTCTCTGCTCCTCCCCCACTCATCTCTGTCTCTCTCTCTCTCAAAAATAAATAAAAAACATTTTTAAAAAGTCAATTTGTTCCCCATTATTAGTTTTTACCTGGGATGCCAGCGGGGAGCCTGAAGTGGGCAGTCTAAGGGGGTGCCCTTTGCTCCTTGACACAGACAGTGGGAGAAGGAGCAAATAGTGCCTGAGACAGCGAGGAGGGTACAGAAACCAGTGACGGAGGCGGAACCCAAAGTGGTGCAGAACCAGAGGGGGAGGGGAAGGCAGGAGAGGCAGGCCAGGTGCCAGCAGAAGGCAGAGAAAAGAGGATTCCTGGTTCTAAACCTTGCAGCTTGGACAGAGGTGCAAACACCGTGTTTTATTTTCTGATTTTTTTTTTTTTCCACCAAAGTGGAAATATGGAGCCCATGTCAGGCCGGAGAAGACAGGAAATTTTCCCCCAAGCAAAGGGCGTTTTGGCAGCTGCTTGGGAATATTCCTTAAAGTCCCCGTCCTGAGGCAGTCTAAGCCACAGTTGGCTCCGATTATCATAGCCATTAACCCCGGGAAATGAATGAGGGAGAGGCCCTCAGATCCATTAGGAGGAACAGCGAGAAAAAGCCAGCGTCCCCTTTGTCAAGGATGGCCTGTGTTTCCTCCAGCGATGGGGTTCTACCAGGAGGAGGACTGTTTAGACATTTTTGTCAGGAGGGAGTTTACTAGCCAAACACATCTGGGCAAACGCATTCTGCAAGAGGCTCTTAAGTCCTTAAGATCCTGATTTAGAGCCGTGAAGGCCTGGACCTAGGCGGGGTACCTCCGCCCAATCGCCCTGTTTTCTGCAGAAGAGATCTGCTAGCTCTGTTTCAGGAGGTCAGTCCTTTCCTGAACTTTGTAATGCGAATTGTCTCCAGTGGGTTAAAAAGGCGTCCCAAGGGAGAGTCCTTGGGGACTGAAGAGAAGTTCCAAGCTCCTCCCAGAGAGAGAAGAGTAGAGAGGGTTTAGCACCACGAAAATCCCGCCCCCGACTCCTGGGTGGGGTCCCACGCACAGGCTATGTCAGAGGTTCCCGAGCTGTCAAAGTGACCCGAGGCGTCTTCCTACTACCTTACTACTTGGAGGCAGGTCTGCCCAAGGAAGGTGCCATAAAGGGCCCCTGTAGAAGGGATGCCCATGTCCCTCCGCTTCCGCATTGCATCCTCGGCTACAAACGGGGGCCAGGTGTATGGACCGAAATACTGTACCTTGAAAACCATGCCATAAAAGGCCATGCCTTGGTTTACCCAGACTTTGAAGAGCATGCCGTGAAGGCCATGCTTTAGTTTCTTGAAGAACTTGCCGTTTTTAACCCATGGAAAACACTAGAAAAGTTTTACAAGGGGGAGTTCCCCAATTTTGTAATTTAAGTAGTTAGTAGAGGACATTGACCGAAAACCGTAAAGACAGAAATATCATGATCTGAGTGACATTCCAACATATGTAGTCCTTACATCCAGCTTCCTAGGAAATGGTCCCCAGTTGGGTTTTAATTCAATCGGGTACTGGCTTCAGCCGGCCCCCAGTGGAGGTCCTGTGGCCAGAAGGGGCTAGACCAGAGATGTGGAGGGGATTGACTCAGACCAACGAAGGGGAAATTTCACACGGGAGTCTTAAGATGGGAAGCCATGCCAGTCACTTAGGTGGCTGCCCCCTGCCCGACACAGACAACTTTGTGTAAGGACAGGAATAAAGACAGGGCATCGAGTTTCTGGATCTTACTACCATTGTGGCCAAGGTCCTAACATCCAGCCAAAAGGCAGGCTTTCTCCTCCTGGTAGAATGGCCACAGGCTAGAGGATGGCAGCCTGAGCAACCCACAGGAAAGTGTCCCAATAAGGCCACGCTTCTCAAAAAAAGCCCCTGAAATGAGAGTCAAGGAGGAAGGAGAAAGCATACTCACCAAATTTGCCCCGAAGCACAGAGTCCAGATGAAAATGAAAAGATTCGAGGCCCCACATTCAGGCGCCAAATGGTGCAGTTTTGGGGCGATGATGGGGTGGTCTTGGGCAGCCGGGAGTACCTGAGGAATGTCACATGTGTCCCACCTGGGGAACATCTGGTACTCTTCCCTCAGCTTGCCTTATGCGCCCTCGTCAGCTCTACCACATTTTAGCCCGTATGGTTTCTCCGTCCACCCGTTAACAGACATCTGTTTGTTCCTAGCGTTTGGCCATTATTAGTAAAGCTCGTACAAGCATTTTTATGGACGTAAGTTCGCTTCTCTAGGGCAAATGCCTAGAAACGGAATGGTAGACTGCAGGTCATGTGTATGTTCTATTTTAGTAGATTGTGACCGTATTCCTAAATTGTTCCATTCCCACTAGCACTCTGGGAAAGTTCCAGTTACTCCCAATCCTTGCTTATACCTGGTGGTGTCAGTCTTTCTCAGCTATGTTTTGATTGGGGGATTTGGGGTGGTGGGGGAAAGAGAGGGGAGATAAGCTGGTGAAACATGATAATCCTGCCACCGAATTCCAATGTCCCTAAGCCCCTGACACAGTTAAACCTTCCTCCACAGTTCTCCAGGAAGGTCCTAGCCTTTCGTCTTTTTTTTTTTTTTAAGTTTATTTATTTATTTTGAGAGAGGGTATGAGTGTGAGCGGGGGAGGGGAAGAGACGGAGGCAATGAGAGAGAATCCCAAGCAGGCTCCGCACTGTCACCACAGAGCCCCAAGTGGGGCTTGAACCCATGAACTGTGAGATCATGCCCCGAGCCGCAATCAAACGTCAGATGCTCAACCAACCAAGCCACCCAGGGCGCCCCAGGTTCTAGCTTTTCAATTTCATTTAGTGTAAGCTGTCTTGGGGTCCATGTCCTAGACAACAAATTCAGAGCTGATGTTGCCAGGGGTGTAACTTCAGCCAAAAAGCCCAAAGGAGAGAAGCCAGTCAACGGAGAAGGAAGCTTTATATAATATGAGGTAGATATTTTAGGTGGTAAATATACCATAACACTTACTGAGCACCTCCCATGTGCCCAGCAGGGTGAGGCATGCAAAATCTAAGGGGGCACCAAAAACTGTCATCAAGATAAATAATGTAAAATGTTTTTTAATGTGTATTTATTTTTGAGAGAGAGAGACACACACAC
This sequence comes from Prionailurus bengalensis, assembly GCF_016509475.1. Taxonomy (NCBI): domain Eukaryota; kingdom Metazoa; phylum Chordata; class Mammalia; order Carnivora; family Felidae; genus Prionailurus; species Prionailurus bengalensis. The sequence continues at coordinate 10,230,106 of NC_057348.1, forward strand.
ACACAGAGCACGAGCAGGGGAGGGGCAGAGAGAGAGGGAGATAGAATCCGAAGCAGGTTCCAGGCTCTGAGCTGTCAGCACAGAGCCTGATGCAGGACCTGTGAGATCATGACCTGAGCCCAAGTCGGATGCTTAACCGACTGAGCCACCCAGGTGCCCCAAGATAAACAATTTTAATGCGCTATTTTTTTTTCCCCATTTTTTCAAGTAATCTCTGCACCCAACATGGGGCTCGGAACTCATGACCCCGAGATCAAGAGTCACATGTTCCTCCCAACTGAGCCAGGCGACCTTTAATGCACCATTTTAAAATCAAAATTGGGGAGCACCTGGGTGGCTCAGTCGGTTGGGCGGCCGACTTCGGCTCAGGTCATGATCTCACAGTCTGTGAGTTCGAGCCCCGCGTCGGGTTCTGTGCTGACAGCTCAGAGCCTGGAGCCTGTTTCAGATTCTGTGTCTCCCTCTCTCTCTGCTCCTCCCCTGTTCATGCTCTATCTCTGTCTCAAAAATAAATAAATGTTAAAAAAAAATTTAAATAAATAAAATCAAAATTGGAGCACCTGGGTGGCTTAGTTGGTTAAACCAACTCTTAATTTCAGCCCAGGTCATGACCTCACAGCTGTGAGATAGAGCCCCATGTCAGGCTCCGCACTGCGTGTGGATCATGCTTATATTCTCTCCCTCTGTCTCTCCCTCTCTCCCTCTCTCTCTCTCTCTCTCTCTCTCTCTGTCTCTCCCTCTCTGCCCCTCCCCTGCTCACACACATGCTCTCTCTCTCTCAAAAAGAAAAACATTATTGCATTAAAGCATTGTGTATCTTGAATGTTGTCTCTGAAGCCAATGCCACACCCTCACCCTAGCTCCCACCCTGGTGCTCAGGCTTGTTCTGAGAAATCTAAGTGTATCGACTAACTGAATCCCCCACCTGGAGCAGATTAGTGCGTGTATTAGCGTATCCATTGTCAGGATGACAATGTGGGTGACCTGAGGTCCAGAGAGGGTTAGTCCCAGTCCCAAAGTCACACAGCTGGCAGGGATCCAAGCCCAAGCCATCTTCCTGCCTTAGACCTGGCCACCTCCTACAAAGGTGGAGAGGCCCACGCCAGGTAGTGTAGAAGCCCAGAGAAATCCTGGAGGTGCCCTAGGAAAGCAGTTTAGAGGCAAGCTTGGCATAATCAAATCATCTGAGGTGAGTTATCGAGGAGACAGCCAAAGCCAGTTGAGTCCTGTTGACAAGTGTGAAAATTAGAAAAGGGAAACCTCGGGGCGCCTGGGTGGCTCAGTCAGTTGGGCGTCCAACTTTGGCCCGGGTCGTGATCTCACCGTTTGTGAGTTCGAGCCCCGCATCGGGCTCCGTGCTGACAGCTCGGAGCCTGGAGCCTGCTTCGGATTCTGTGTCTCCCACTCTCTCTGCCCCTCCCCAGCTCATGCTTGCACTGTCTCTGTCAAAAATAAATAAACTTTAAAAAGGGAAAAAAGAAAAGGGAAACCTCACTACAACGGTGTTGGGAGGCCAGAAGGGGGAGCTCTCACACAATACAACTCCTTGTCAGCCCCTTCCGTTCTCAACTGGAAGAAGCTGGTACTTTACTGCCCAGCAGGAGGAAGATTTTCTTCTGAGCCAGCAACAGCCCAGCCAATGACTCAGCCAATGAAAAGCCACCACACTCTTTGAGGGATGTCCTGCTGGCTCAGTCCCTGAAGCACGGGGCTCTTGATCTTGGGGCTGTGAGTTCCAGCTGCACATTGGGTGTAGAGATTACTTAAAAAATTAGGGGTACTTGAGTGGCTCAGTCGGTTGGGCATCTGACCTCAGCTCAGGTCATGATCTCACTGTTGGTGGGTTCGAGCCCCACATGGGGCTCTGTGCTGACAGCTCAGAGCCTGGGGCCTGCTTCAGATTCTGGGTCTCCCTCTCTCTCTGCCCCTTCCCCACTCGCACTCTGTCTCTCTCTGTCTCTTGAAAATAAATAAATGTTAAAAAAAAGAAAAGAAAAAAGGTAAATTGTATGGTATGTGACTTTTATTTCAATAGAAAACAAAAAACATGTTGAGTGAAAGAATCCAGACATTAAAAATCCAGATATATAAAAAATACATTATAAAATGATCCCATGAGGTCTGAAGTTCAAGAACAGGCAAAATTAATCTATGTTGATAGAATTTCCATAAGGTTGCCTGGCCAAGGGAACGGTAAAATCCACGCAGCCGGGGAGCAGACTGGCTGGCAGAGGCAGGAATGTATATGCATATAAAAATTGACAGAGCGGGGCGCCTGGGTGGCTCAGTCGGTTGAGCGTCCGACTTCGGCTCAGGTCATGATCTCGCGGTCCGTGAGTTCAAGCCCCGCGTCGGGCTCTGGGCTGATGGCTCGGAGCCTGGAGCCTGTTTCAGATTCTGTGTCTCCCTCTCTCTCTGCCCCTCCCCCGTTCATGCTCTGTCTCTCTCTGTCTCAAAAATAAATAAACGTTAAAAAAAATTAAAAAAAATTCACAGAGCTGCACACCAAAGGATCTGTGTACTTGACCATATGTAAGTTGTGCCTCCATCAAAATAATTAACAATGAAAAATAAAAAGACATAGGGGCACCTGGGTGGCTCAGTCAGTTAAGCATCTGACTCTTGATTTTAGCTCAGGTCATGATCCCACGGGTTTGTGGGTTTGAGCCCCACATGGGGTTCCTCACGCTGACAGTGCGGAGCCTGCTTGGAATTCTCTCTCTCCCTCTCTGTCTCTCCTGCGCATGTGTTCTCTCTCAAAATAAATAAACTTAATTAAAAAAAATTTTTAAATAAAAAGACATACCTCATAGTTAAAATGGAGGTCACGTGTGTTTACCTTCCCACGTTCACTCCCCTCTCCCGCTACAGAAACAACAACCTAAAAAAAAAAGATACTGAACAATTACCGACCCCTTGCTCTGTGCTTTACAAGAATTAACTTGGGGCACCAGGGTGGCTCCGTCAGTTAAGCGCCTGACTTCCTTCCGCTCAGGTCACGGATCTCGCAGTTCAGTTTGTGAGTTTCAGCCCCATGTTGGGCTCTGCGCTGACAGCTGCAGAGCCTGCTTGGGATTCTCTGTCTCCCTCTCTCTCTGCCCCTGCCCTAATCGCTGTCTCTGGAAAATAAGTGAACACTAAAAAAACAAAAGAATGGACTCATTTAAGCTTCCCAGTAACCCTATGAAGCTGCGTGGATTATCATCCCCTTTTACAGACGAAGAAACTGAAGCACAGGGCAGTGAAGTCACTTGCTCAGAATTTTACTGTTGGTCTGGGGCACTGCCAGGATTTGAGCCCAGGGAGCCTCACTCACCTGAGCCAGGATGCCTGGCACACCACAGGACACTAGCCCCTATGTTTGTTACAAACTTGATTCATAGTTTCACTTTCTGTTCTTCAGTAACGGATATAAGCACTATCAAATTGTATCATTTTTTTTCTGCTTGCTTTTTTTTTTTTTTTTTTTTTAATTCCCCCTCCAACCCAATGGTTTTTTGAGTTTAGCCTTGTTGATACGTTTATTCTTTCTGGTGCCAGACGAATCTACTCCCCTCTCTTTTTCTGGCCCCTGCTGGAGGAGACTTGGTTTGCAAAGAGCCTTATCTTTTGAGAAACGATCCTTAGTCCCTCCCCTGCTAAGAATCCGTCAGTCGCTCCCACAATCCTCAGGGTCAAGCTTGAACTCCAGAGACGTGCTGGAACCCCTCCATCCCCACCATCTGCAGCATCTGGAGACTGCCCCCCACTTCAGGTTCGTCAGCGTGAAAAACTCCAGCCATACCCCATCATGCTCTGTTTGTTCAACCATCTGTTCACCCAGCAGCTACTTACTGAGCCCTTTCCACACGCTAGACACTGTTGTAGGAGCCAGGGACTCAGCAGAGGACAAGACAGACAATGATCCTTAGGGAGCTGACATCCTGGTTGAGACAGACAAGTAAAAAAAAAATAGAGTTGTATTTACTAAAATTTGCAAGGAAGAAAAATTGAGCTGTTTGAGGATAAGAATTTGGTAGAGATGGGGTGGGGCCTGTTTTAGGCAGAGATGCAATCAGGGAGGATTTCTCTAAGAAGGCAACATTTGAGGGGCGCCTGGGTGGCTCGGTCGGTTGAGCATCCGACTTCGGCTCAGGTCATGATCTCACGGTCCGTAAGTTCGAGCCCCGTGTCGGGCTCTGTGCTGACAGCTCAGAGTCTGGAGCCTGTTTCAGATTCTGGGTCTCCCTCTCTCTCTGCTCCTCCCCTGTTCATGCTCTGTCTCTCTCTGTCTCAAAAATAAATAAATGTTAAAAAAATTAAAAAAAAAAAAGAAGGCAACATTTGAGCGAAAATGGAAATGAAGTGAAGAAGAGAGAATGCGGAGAAGGGAAAGCATTGCAGGCAGAGAAGACAACAAGTACAAAGGCCCTGAGGTTGGAATAGGCGGGTTTTTTTTTTTTTTTGAGGAGCGGTGAGGAGGCCACATGGCCAGAGGGGCAGGAGCGAGGGGAGCAGAGTGGGAGATCGGGGGAGAAGTCAGGATGTGCCAGGTTCTCCCTCGCCCACCTCTAGGGCTTTGTCCTTGCTGTTCCTTCAATCAGACACCCTTTTCCTCTCTATCCACTTTGCAGTTTCCTAATTGGTCCCTCAATGTCAGCCCTTCTGCCTCTTCCACAGTAGTCCTGGGATACCTTTCTCCTGACACCCGACACCCTGTCCACTCACTCATTCGGCAAAGACTCATTGAGAATAGGCCAACTGCTGGGCAATTTCAGAGGAGTGACAGTTAAATAAAATAGGGCTGTATTTGATAATAAATACAACAGGGCTTGGAAAGGTCTCTCAAGGAGGTGGCATTTCAACAGAGACCTAAATGATCAGAAGAGGCCCGTCTTGGGGAGATATGATGAAAGGGCACTCCAGACACCGGCTAGTGCAAAGGCCCTGCAGTTGGAAGTAAAGTGAGAATATCTGAGGAACAGAGGGAAAGCCAGCGTTGTTGGATGGGGATGAGGGGAGTGGAGGAGGTACCTCTGGACAGGTGGGCAGAGGCCAAACAAGACTGCCTTGTAGACCAGGTGAGGGGCGGATGTGTTTCCTAAGGCCTCCAAAGAACCAGGAACAGGTTGTCCAGCAGGCAGAGGTGGGGAATGGGGTGTGATTTAGGGTTCCTGAGGCCCCGGAGAAGACTGGAGAGGGGCCAAGAGCAGCTGCGGGGACGTGCCAGTACAGTTATCGTATTCGATTGAGATTGCACAGTAAGTCCCTCGGTCTCCTTGTTTCAAGCCTGCATGCGACTCTGTTTACAGTGCCACCAAAGTCCCCAGCGGGCATCGATAAATACTCACTGAATAAATGAATGCTGGGAGTTTGGAGTAAGAATTTGGCAGGGTTCCCCAGCTCTATCCAGGGAGGGAGTCTGGGACCTGGCAGGCAGCAGAAAGCCCATCCCTGGACACAGTAGCCCAGTCCCTGAGCCAGCCTGGAGCCTAGCTTTGCCACATCCTCTCCATCTGTGAAATAGTTGGGCTGAAGAATTAGAAGAAGACAGGGCAAAGTCTATAGACATCCCAGCTCCAGAGCTGGGGACTTTCCTGACACCCCACACTGTGTCCACCCACTCTTTCCACAAAGATGGAGTGCACCTAGGCCAAATGCTGGGCAATTTCGGAGAGGAGTGACAGTTTAAATAAAGAAAACAGGGCCATGTTTATATATGACAGGGCATGGAAAGGTCTCTCAGAGGAGGTGACATTTAAATGGACACCTAAATGATCAGAAAAGCCTTGGGGAGATGTGTGCCTCAGTTTCCTCATCTGTAAATTGGGAGCAAAAGAACTACCTCAAAGCATTCTTTAAAAATTTTTTTTTTAATTTTTTTTTAACGTTTATTTATTTTTGAGACAGAGAGAGACAGAGCATGAACGGGGGAGGGTCAGAGAGAGAGGGAGACACAGAATCCGAAACAGGCTCCAGGCTCCGAGCCATCAGCACAGAGCCCGACGCGGGGCTTGAACTCACGAACCGCGAGATCGTGACCTGAGCCGAAGTCGGACGCTTAACCGACTAAGCCATCCAGGCGCCCCCCAAAAAAATTTTTTTTAAACAATATTTATTTGGGAGAGAGAGAAAGAGAGAGAGTGGGGGAGGGGCAGAGAGAGAGAGGGAGACACAGAATCCAAAGCAGGCTCCAGGATCCGAGCTGTCAGCACAGAGCCTGACATGGGGCTCAAATTCACAAACAGGGAGATCGTGACCTGAGCCGAATTGGGATGCTTAACCAAATGAGCCACCCAGGCGCCCCTCAAAACGCTCTTTAATTCAATTGACAAATGAACGAGGGACAGCCAGGAGGCTGGTATGGATGGACTAGTGCGCAAGGGGAAGAGATACAGGGAGAGAGAAAAAGGAAGGTGAAGGAGGTGAATCGTGTAGGGCCTGTGGTCTTTGGGTAGGACTTAGGCTTCTACTATAAAGACAGTGGGAGCCATGGAGGGATCTAGGCAGAGGAGGGAGGTGACCACACTCAGGTGTTCACAGGCGTTCTTAGACTGTTGTTTAGGCTGTGGTGGGGAAAATAGACTAGGAGGTAAAGGGTGGAGCTGGGAGACCTGAGAGGAGGCTACCGCGCTGGTCCAGATGAGCAATGAGACCGGACCAGGTAGGTGGGGGCCGAGGAAGGGGTGAGAAGTGGGCGGATTCTGGATCGGTGTCATTCTCCTCCTCTTCCTTCTTTTTCTTTCTCCGTTAAAACACCCCAAATTAAAAAAAAAAAAAAAAAAAGAGGAAAGAAAACATCTCTCCCTGGTCTCTAGGTAACCAAAGTATCCTCAGCCCTCGGCGTTTTGGCTGATCCCCGGAGGGCGCTAATGTTCAGGCTCAGTCGCCAGGGAGCGCTCCCCGCCCTGAGCCCCAAGGGACCAAGGTTTGGCTCACTCACCGGGTTTCCAAGGGAGTGCGGGGTCGGCCTCGAGCCAAGCTGCGCGCTCTAGAGACTCCAGAGACCCTGGAGAAGCTCCGAAGAGACCTCCACTCTCCTCCGCTTGGGCACGGGCCTGCTGCATTTATGGAACGCCACCTGCATGCAACAGCTCTGAAGAAGAGTACGGTCTACATTTTACAGCGGGGAAGATTGAGGCTCAGCAGCCACAGGATCCTTCGGGCCCACAGCGAGTCAGTTGTAACAACGGCAATAACATTAAGCATGACAGCCGCTAACATTTATTAAGCGCTTACTGTGTTCTCAACACTTGGCACGCACGGTCTCAATTTCATCAACACCGAGGGGTGGGTAGGGTAAATCCCACTTCACAGATGAGGCGCTCTTTGGACGTGGGGCTCCCCCAAGGCATGAGATGCTGGGATTTGAACCCAAATCTGTCCAGAGATTGTCTCCAGGCAAAGATGGTCCTTCCCAGCAGCCCCGAGCTTGCGAACGAGGGGGGAGATGAATTGTTTTTGTGTTTAGAGGGGTCCCGGGAGGCCCAAAGGCCTCTGCCAACCCCCGCCTTAACGTGGCTCAGTCTTTTCTTCGGGTTCCCGCGCGCTCAGATGGGGGACACCTGGGCAGGGTGAGGATGCAGAAAGAGGCAAGGGCGGGGGGAGCAGACGGGGTGAATTCGGCCGGGAAAGCGGACGGCCCTGCAGCGGAGACCCCGCAGCCCCGGGGGCCGCCGGGAGCCGCGCCCCCTCGGCCCCGCCCCCTCCCCGGGCGCCGACCTCGGCGGTCACGTGACCCGGCCCGGCGGCCGCTGGGGCCGGAGGGCGCGGCGCGCGGACGCGGCGGCCTGGCCAGGCGGGGCCCGAGCGGAGCAGGCCGGAGCGGGCCGCGCGCTGGCGGGGGCTCGCGCCGCGCCCGCCCCTTCCCCGCCCCGCGCGGGGCGCACGCGCGCTCCTCCTGTTGCCCCTCCCTCCGCGCGGGGACCCCTGGCGGGCGGCGCGAGGACATGGCCAGCGACGCCGTGCAGGTAGGCGCACCTGCGTCCGCAGCCGCCGGGCGGCCGGCCAGCGCTGGGGACCCCCCGCCCGCGCGTTGCCGGGGCTCCCCGGGGCCCGGGAGGCCAAGGTGGGGGCCTCCCGAGGGCCCGGCGCCCTCTCCCTGGGACGACACCGTGGAACCAGCACGGTCCCCCTTTCGGCAGGTGAAGGTACGCACCGAGGGGAACGGGGAGGTCCGGAAGGCCCCCGCCGCACCCCTAAGCTCCTCCCCTCCCTGAGCATTAGAAGGGGCGCGGCGGAGGCTCTCGTTCGAACGTCTGTGGCTGGCTGTGCGTCCCGGTGCCTGTCGCCCCCGTCACTCAACTAGGCACTCCCCCCCCCCCCCCCCCCCAGCATTCAGTTCCCGGCAGGTGCGGCTCCACCTGGGGCAGGTGCCTGGCGCAGTGGCCCGGAGGGGAGGAGGCCGTTCGGTCGGTGCCCCTCCCCCAGCACAACAAAGCTCTGGCGGCCCCCCGCCTCCAGACGGAGCTTTATGATGGTCCCGACGCCACCCAGATTGGCACCTGTTGGCGGAAGTGCCCGAGTCACCTCATTAGATTGAGGAATGGGGGATCCACATGGCCACCCTCAAGGCTGCCTGGTGGAACCTCATCCCCAGCTGGGGATTCTCTTGCACCTAGAACCCAACCTGGGCATGGGTGGCAGGGCTGGGTCACCCTTCCCGCACATGCAAACACACACAGATTGGCACCAACCTGCCACCCAGCCAGGTTCTCCATGTGCCACCTTGTGAATATCACAGCCTTGGACTCACCTTCCACATCTGTGACAAGCGAGGCCAGGGTGACTTCTGACTTTGGTTCAGAATCTGAGGCACATCCTGTGCCTCTGGCACCCTCGTTAGTGCCTCAAAATCCCTCTTTTGTCCTGTGGTTGCTGTGTAACTGGGTTTTCGTCTCCTTCTGCACCTGCCCCCATCCCCTCTGTGTCTCCCCCATGATCCCCTGTCCCCCACCCCAGTCCTGCTGATGGCCTGTCAGCCTTGCCGCGGAGCTGGGCGTATCTGGTGTTGCCGATCACATAAGGTCAGACCTTGGGGCCGGGGTGGGCCGGGGTTTCTGCCTCTACCCGCAGCCCTGGGAGGGCTGTGTAGGAACCCCCTGGCGCATGCATGCACTTGGCATGTAGCAAACACGACCTGAGAGGAGGCTGTGAGTCCTGGAATGAGGCTGGGCCTGTGCTGTGGTCCCCCCTGCCATCTCTTGCCCAGTTTCTTACCCCCTCCTGGTCACCCCTTTCTTGTGCCTGCTTGGGCCTGCCACCCTGTCACTGTCTGTCTGTCCCGACGTATGCCTGTCTGTCCTGTGTCCGGCAAACGGATGTCCTGTCCAGATTCCGGAAACGCCCAAAGCATTGAAATCTCCGGATGTGAGGGTCTAGGTCCCTGGCTGCTCTGGGAAGGCGGGGCAGGGTGGGAGGATTCTGGGAAGTGGACCCTCTGGACCTGGGTGTCCTGTGCCTTGGTGGGAGGCGGGGGAGCAGGGCTTCTCCAAGGCTGGGCCAGGCTTCTGATTCATGGGTTTGCCTTGCTGGCCCACAGGTGACCTCTGCCCTCTGGGTAGGAGTGAGTCACCCAAGGGAAGAGAACCCAGGAGGCTGGACCTCCCTCCCTCCTTCCCTCCCTGCTCTGCGTACTCTCAGGCCTCAGCTTCTGTTCCTCTGTGCCTGGGCTTTCCCCATTTGAGCTGGCCTGGATCTTCGCAGTACCCTGCTCTGCCTGCTAGGGATGGGATGGGGCTGGGTGGTGGGCGGGGACTGGTAGCCAGCCGGTAGTATTAGGTGAACTGGGGTTTAAATTCCAGGGCTGTCACTTTCTCACTGTATGTCCTGGATCCACTGCCTTTGCCTCTCTGAGCTGTGGTTTTGCCACCAGAAACAATGGGCCTAAAAGGGCATTCATTGTCCAAAGGGAGAGGTGTAGATGAGCCTGTGCTCTGCAGGTGGGGCTGCTGGGAAAGCCTTACTGGGGAACATGGTCAGCAGCCCAGGGTGTGAGTCTGTGTCCTTTAACGCAGGGTTTCTCAGTCTCAGCACTATTGACGTTTGGCGCTGAATCATTCTTTGAGGTGGGGGCTGCCCTGTGCAGGGAAGGATATGGAGCAGGCTCCCTGGTCTCAACCCAGTAGATGCCAGGAGCACACCCTCCCCACCCCCAGCTGGGACAACCCAGAATGTTTCTGGATGTCGCCCAACGCCCCTGGAGATGTGTGTGGGGATAACCCCCCGCCCCCCCATCTGCTGCTGTCATCTCTCTGAGCCTCAGTTTCCTCAGGATTAATGTGAGGGATGGGTAGGCTGGCGAGAGTGATACTCAGCTGCCTCCCTGGGGGCAGCTGCCCTCCAGGTTGGCTGGGAGCCAAGGAAGACTTTGCTCATCTGTGAAATGGGTTCTCCTGGTGGGGGTTCTCACATATTGCGAGGCCTGCCACTTAGCTGGTGATCAGATTCTGGGCACTCCCGTTTTAAATCCCAGCCCTTACTCCTGCTGGCTGTGGGACCTTGGGGACAAGTTATGTCACCACTCCAGGCCTCAGTTTCCTTGTCTTGAAATGGGGTGATAATAGCACCCCACTCGTGGACTCACATTAGTTGACCTAGGTGGAGCTTGTAATAACTGCTCTTATTATTAAGTCGTACTTGGCCTTCAGTGGGCTGCCGGTTTGTGGGTACCATCACCCCAGAGCTCCAGCACTGGCTTCTCATGATGTGGGTTTCAGGGAGGTGGCATGGCCGGGCCCTAGCTGTGGTCACAGCAATTGGCAACCAAATTGAGAGGAAGCCGGAAGTCGGGACAGCCTGCATCTGCAGGAAGGGGGCTGGCCCATAGAAGCACTCGTATATCGGGCATGTGCACATCAGCGTCCGTGGGGTAGGCACAGGGGTGTGCACACACTTGCCTGCCTGTGTTCCGTGTACACTCCTGTAGGTACATGAGAGGGTGTATACACCCCAGTCGGCCCCTGGAGCCTGTATACACCCAAGGGAGCTTGGTCTCCATGTCTACACTAATGGGCATGTGAGGTGCATGCACACCTTTGCAAGTCCTAGGACAAAGAGTGAGGGCCCTCCCTGGTTGTCTCCTGAGAAGCAGGCTTAGTCCTAGAGGAGGCGATGAGGAAAAGGTCCTCTACATGCCCCAGAGCCCCGGAGCTGGCCCCACGCAGGGGATGCTGGGAGCTGGCAGGAAAGAGGAAGTGGCGGTCAGGAGGCCCTAGCAGGGCTGAGGTTCAGGAAGAGGGCGGGGCCCTCAGCCCGGACCCAGGATGGCGCAGGCCAGTCCCCCTTTGGACCAGGAGCTGGAGGTGGGGGCTGGGGTTGGGGTGGGGGGCAAAGAGGACCCCAGTGACACCGGCCGGAGGCCCTGCCCTTGGGACCTCTTGATTTTGGACCAAGAGGAGGAGACGGGTCCCTAGCCTGGGAGTTTTCTGTTTTGAAGATGAAAATATGTGGGGCTTTTTGAGGCTCCCAGGCCAGGATAGAGGAGGAAGGAGCCGGGGCGCTGCTCTTTGGGGTCCAGGTGTAGAGGACGAGAGGAAGGGAGACAGGGCTTGTCCCAGGACCTCCCAGTTTGAGGACACAGCAGGGGAAAGATGGGGTTTGTCCCCAGGATGTCGTTTGGAAGGAGGGAAGAGGAGGCCTGCCCTTGGCACTTCCCAGTTTGAGGGCATCCCAGAGAGGAAAAGGGGCCTGCTCTCCAGATCTCAAGGCCATTTTTTTGGGGGGCGGGGGAGCGAAAGCAGAGGCCTGCCCTTGATACTTGTTTGAGGAGCAGCAGAGGGAAGATGGGGCCTGCCCTGGGGACCTAGTTTTAGGGACAGCAGAGGGGAGTTGGGGTCTACCCTTGGAACCTCCTAGTTTAGGGGGGCAGCAGAAGGGAGAAGGGGTCTGCCCTCCGGACCTTGTTTTGTGGGGGGGCAGTGGGAGGTAAGGCCTGAACCTGGGGACCTTCAAGTTGGGGGGGAACGCACTGGTGGGGTAATGGGGCCTGTGCTCCCGAATCCCAGTGCATAAGGAATAGATGAAAGGAGATAAGACTGTACTTACTTATGGGGCCCCCTAGTCCGAGGGGACAGAGAAGGAAGAAGGCCCTGCCCTTGGGACCTCACAGTTTGGGGGAATCGGGAAGCCGGGACAGGGCCTTGTCTCACCTCCCAGTTTGGGGTCTCAGAGTATGCGGAGCAGGCCGGGTCTCGGAAGTCCCAGGCCCAGCTGGCCACGTGCGGCGTGCACCGTGGGGTGGGGTCCCCCCTCCCCCCACTGACCACGCTCCGTCTCCTGCAGAGCGAGCCGCGCAGCTGGTCCCTGCTGGAGCAGCTGGGCCTGGCAGGTGCGGACCTGGCGGCCCCGGGGGTGCAGCAGCAGCTGGAGCTGGAGCGGGAGCGGCTGCGGAAAGAGATCCGCAAGGAGCTGAAGCTGAAGGAGGGCGCCGAGAACCTGCGGCGGGCCACCACCGACCTGGGCCGCAGCCTGGGCCCCGTGGAGCTGCTGCTGCGCGGCTCCTCGCGCCGCCTGGACCTGCTGCACCAGCAGCTGCAGGAGCTGCACGCCCACGTGGTGCTGCCCGACCCTGCGGCCGCCGCCCGAGGTGAGCTGGGGGCTTCTCCGGAGGGGGCGGGCCTGCGGGGGGTGGGGTGGGGGTGGGGGGCTCCGCTGCCAGGGGCCCGCCCCGGGTCTCCCAGAGCCAGGCTGGCCCGGTGTGCACGGAGCCCCGGGGAGACGCACCGGCGCGTGACAGCCTCCGGCCTTGGCCTCCGATCCCAACCAACACCCAAACCGGCCCCCAGGGCAGGGTCCTGCGCAGGCGCACCGCCACCCGACCCACACCGGGTCACGTGAATATCTGAAGACTCACACAGTTGTACCAACATCCGGACAACACCCAGAGATGCTTTAAAAATTTTCTTTAGTTTTTGTTTCTTTAAACAATTCTCGGGGCTCCTGGGTGGCTCAGTCAGTTAGGCTTCTGACTTGGGCTCAGGTCACGATCTCACAGTTCGTGAGTCGGAGCCCCGCGGTCGCTTGGGGCTCTGTGCTGACAGCTGGGAGCCTGGAGCCGCTTGGATCCTGTGTCTCCCTCTGTCTTTCTGTCCTTCCCCTGCTCGCACTCTCTCTCTCTCTCAAAAATAAACATAAATAAAATAAAATAAAATAAAAATTTATTTGTGGTCAGAAAACACACAACATAAAATTTATCGGTTTTTAAAAAAGCGTTATTTATTTGTTTTGAGAGAGAAACAGAGCCTGCGAGTGGGGGAGGGGCTGAGAAGAGAGGCAGGGAGAGGATCCCAAGCAGGCTCAGCACGGTCAGTGCAGATCCCAACACGGGGCTCGAACCCATGAGCCATGAGAGCATGACCTGAGCTGAAATCTAGAGTCAGACGCTTCACCGATTGAGCCACCCAGATGCCCCTAAAAGTTACCATTTTTAAGCATACAGTAGATTCACATTGTCGTGCAAGGCATTACAGAACTTTTTCTCTTGCAGCCAAAGACTTCTTCCACATCACATCAGTAGCCAGAGACCCTCACACACAGTCAACACCAGCACCCAGATGACACCCAAGGACCCAGGCATTATCATGCGAACACCCAGAAACTTCCATACCTCTGCCCAAAGAAGCACACACACAGTCACAGCCACACACAGACAGTATCTAGAGCCTCTTGCCCATGGTTACACCAACCCCCAGAGATTGACACACACAGCCGTCCAACCCTTACAGATGTACATTGTCCCGTCCACAGCTGGAGACATACACGCACAGTCAGACCAGGCCCGCAGACTCCCCTGACACCCGTACCCTGCCTCGGCCTGTCAGCAGCTGGGGACCGACGTTGTTATGGCAGTGCTCGGAGATAGCTCATCTAACACCCGGCGTCTCCTACGGTAGCATCTGCACCGAAATTCCCCCACCCCCACTCCCAAGTTACACCACCCTCCGGGACTCACACAGAGCCATGCCGGCATCTAGGGACACACGGGTCTGACTGTACCCACAGGCAGAGAGAGCCAGTGCAGGCACACCGGCTGGAGATCTGAATGCACCGTTGGGCCAACAGTTAGAAACGCGTGCATTGGGTCACCCCAGCACCCAGACCTCACGCCTGGCGTTTCGCCTAGGTACGGGAGCACGTGAGGAGACGCATACTCAGTCATGCCAACACCCTGTGGGCACAGACATAACCACACCTGAGCCCACAGACTCTCACACAGCTGCGTGAGGAGTGGGGGGCTTCTGTACATAGTTACACCAACACCAAGGACATATGTACACGTGGACGTTTGCCCACACTTGTTCACACCGGTCTCGTCCCAGTGCCGAGGGGGTTTCTCTGGGCAGGCCGGAGTGGAGGGACCTTCTGGGCCCTGGCCCCCTTTTCCTCTTTCCCCTGGCCTTGGGGGCAGAACCCAGGCTGGGCAAAAGGTGGATCCTCTCAGCTGGGCAAAGCCTCTTAGGCAGATGGAGGTGAGGGCCGTTGTGACTTTGTCCTCCCCCCCCCACCTCTTAGATGCCCCTCAGTCTCCTGGTGCAGGTAGCCAGGCCTGCTCGGCCACCAACCTGAGCCGTGTGGCTGGCCTGGAGAAGCAGCTGGCCATCGAGCTGAAGGTGAAGCAGGGGGCAGAAAACATGATCCAGACATACAGCAACGGCAGCACCAAGGTAGGGGCAGCATGCATGCGCACACCCCACGTGCGTGTGCACAACCCCCACGTGCGTGCACACCGGTGAGCAGATCCCAGGCTGGGGGGTGGGAACCGCCGTGCCACCTACGTCTATCTGCCCCGTGGGAGGCTGGGACCCTCTGGGTTGGGGACAGAGGGACTGATGGGGGACTTGGAGGCTGGACTGCGGTGTGAGCAGCTTGTAGGGGGCATCTGAGAAACAGGATGACCATCTGAGATGTCAGACACACGGCAGAGGCCGTGCCCCACGCTCAGTCACGCCAGAGACTCGAGGGATGTCCACATCTGGTGGTGTCACTGCTGGTGGCATCTCTGAAACGTACACACATGGTCAGGTCAATACTAACACCTGGAGACACACAGGGTCATGTCAACACTTGGGCACACGTCGGCACTGCCATAACATCTAGAGATGCAGCCATAATGACACTTGGAGACCCGTGGAGGAGGCCCACCACGGCCACCTCTAGACGTAGAGACCTACGCCATCACTTAATCCCCTAGGACACACGCACAGGCCAACAGGGCGCCTTGGACACACAGACCCACAGACCATTACATTCACACCCAGAGACTGGAGGTGTCACACAGATTGGAGGTATCACACCCAGTCCTGGTGTCCCTGGAGTCCCCTTACTGCAGCCTGTCAAACACACCCACCCAGCGACCCTTGGACTCACCCATGTGGCTGTAGTCAGGGCTATGCCCGCCTCAGGGAACACTCACCCACGTGTCTGCTGTGGTGACAGCTGACTCTAATACGGTGCGGCCCTGAGCCCCGCACACAGATGGGCTCCCTCAGTCCTCAGCCCCGTGGTAGTCGCTACTCCCCTCCCTGCAGGGGAGGAAACAGGCCCGGGAGGCTGAGTGGCTTGCCAGCAGTTACGTGTGTTGGGGGGCAGAGCCAGGATTCAGACGCCACGGGCCACATCTCCCCTCTCCTCCTGGGAGTGCGTGGATGCGCGTGCTGTCTACACATCGCCTCTGTGACACAGTCACCACAGCCCGCACGGGGTGCACGGAGGGCCTGTGGGCAGACCCCCGCTTGCCCAGCCTTCCCCTTACAGCCCGTCCCCACCTCCAGGACCGGAAGCTGCTGCTGACGGCCCAGCAGATGCTGCAGGACAGCAAGACCAAGATCGACATCATCCGAATGCAGCTTCGCCGGGCGGGCCAGCTGGAGAGCCAGGCAGCCCCCGATGATGCCCAAGGTGAGCCCCTCGCCCCGAGGCACACTAGCCCGCATCCCACCTTGCAAGAGCTCAGCTCCCGGCCCCGTCAGGGGACCCTTTCTGAGGCAGGGAGGTGGCTGTGGTTACTCACGGTATGACCGGAACCCATTCCTGACCGTCTCTGGGCCGGTTTCCCATTGTGTCCTACGTAGGGTCTGCCCTAGACCAGCTATTAGCAGACTACAGCCCGAGGACTAAATCTGCCACTGCCGTCTTATTTTTGTAAATAAAGTTTTACTGACACACAGCCATGTGCATTCGTTTACTATCTCGTGAGGCTGCTTTCGCTCCGCAGGAGCAGAGCTGAGCGGTGGCAACAGAGGCTGTGTGCTCCGCAGAGCTGAAAAGACGGACTCTCTGGCCCTTCGTGAAAAGAAATGGCGGACCCCCGGACTAGGTGGCCGCCTCGTCACGTTGGCCCCCGCTGTGTAGCACTGGGGGTGTCCACAGCGTGTGTCTGTGTCCACGAATGGGTCTGTGTGTGGATTCCCGGGGGTGACTTGAGCTGACTGCCAACCTGAATTTGTGACAGGGTCTTGATGTGTGCAGGGTGGTAGCTGGGTCTGCGCCACAGATGTGTGTCAGTATTAATGTGACATTGTGGGGACCAGGGTCCGTGTGTGTGTCCCGGTAGCCATGACAGTTTGTGTGTCCCCCGTGTAACAGTGTTAGCTGTTAGTGGGGATTAGAGTGTTCGGGCCGCTGGAACAGAATGCCGTAGACTAGGTGCCTCACAAACAACAGAGATCTGTTGCTCACAGTCCCGGAGGCCCAGAAGTCCAGGATCAAGGTGTCTCGTGAGAGCCCTCTTCTGGGTTCACAGACCGCTGCCTTCCTGCTGTGTGTGTCCTCCCATGGTGGAGGGGTGGAGGAGCTCTCTGAGGGCCTCTCTTAAGAGCCCACTGCTCCCATTCACGAGGGCTCCGTCCTCATGACCTAATCACTTGCCAAAGGCCCCACCTCCTAACACATAATACCATCACATTATGGGTTAGGTTTGTTTCTTTTCTTTTCTTTTCTTTTCTTTTTTTTTTTCTTTTCTTTTCTTTTCTTTTCTTTTCTTTTCCTTTCCTTTTTCTTTTCTTTTCTTTTCTTTTCTTTTCTTTTCTTTCTTTCTTTCTTTCTTTCTTTCTTTCTTTCTTTCTTTCTTTCTTTCTTTCTTTCTTTCTTTCTTTCTTTCTTTCTTTCTCCTCTCTCTCCCTTTCCCTTTTTCTTCCTTCCTTCCTTCCTTTCATTTTTATGAAAGACAGAGGCAGCTTGAGTGGGGAAGGAACAGAGAGAGAGGGAGAAAGAGAATCCCAAGCAGGCTCCGCACCGCCAGCACAGAGCCTGATGTGAGGCTTGAACCCATGAAACTGTAAGATGACGACCTGAGTCAAAACCAAGAGTTGGTTGCTCAATCAACTGAGCCGCCCAGGCACCCGGGGTAGGGTTTCAATATATGAATTTCAGGGGAACAGAAACATCCAGTCCATAGCAATGGGAATAGATAACTCAGATGACAGAGTGTGGGTGTCGTGTGTGTGTCTTTGAGGTAGGGGAGGTGTTAGTGTGATTGCTCATCTGTACTGGGAATACCTACATGGGCTCTCGGTGACAGTGAATGATGGTATGGTCATGTCCCTGTGCCTCTGGGTGGTATTGTAGCCTCGGGTAATGGTACGATCTTGTCCCTGTAAGTGTAAAAGCCCTGGTGACTCTCTGGACATGTGTGACAGCAGGCCTGGGGGCAAGAGTGCGGCTGTGTTTGTCAGACAGTGTGCCTGTGACTGCTATGTCTGTGTGGTTGGTGTCTGAGTGAGTGCCTGTGAGTGATAGCATGACTCTCTCTGAGTGCCAGGGTCTGAGTCTGGGTCAATATACAAGATAGTGGGACTGTCCTTGGAACCTACACCCATGGAGAGTGTGGTCTTGTGCCTCTGGTGACAGTGTGTCCTTATTGTGCCTGTCCCTGTGCCATTGGGTAACTGTGACCGTCCTTTATTGGGCCATGGCTGTGTCCCTACGACTTCATACTGGGTGTGATACCCAGTCTGTTTCCCTGCAACATTTGTGCCTGTGGGTATTGGTGATGCTGTCCTGCCTGTGTGACAGTGTGATGGCATTTCTTTGCCGTCCCTGTGCCTTACCCATGTGGCAGTGTGATTATGGTTCTCCCTGGGCTGGAGTTAGGGGGCCCCAGGGGTTTTGCCACAGTGTAAATGTGTCCCGTGAGGATGTTTGTGTCTTGTGATCATGTCTCTCTGCCCTGTGACAATATCCCTGTGTGGTGGTGTGGCTGAATCTTTGTGAGAGTGTGTTCTCTGCCTGTGGGTGACCGTGTGCCTACGCTGGTGACAAAGCAATAATGCCACTGTTCCCCTGTGAGTGACAGTGTGGCGATGTCTGTGTGACAGTGCCCTTGCTCTCCCAACTGCATTGTATTTCACCACGTGGATGGTCACATTCGTTTACCCAGACTCCTACTGGAAGAAACGGGGTTATTTCCGATCTTTTGCTCTTAGAAAGAAGGCTTCGGTGAGTAGCGATGTACGTATGTCAAGTGCAGAGGTGTTTCTATGGGATAAAGTTCCTGAACTGGGTTTGCTGGATCAAAGGGCCATTACATTTGCAATTTTGATAGGTGTGGGCAAACTGCCGACCTTGGAAGGCAGTTAGTAAAAGTTACTTTTTTTTTTTTTTTTTTTTTAAGTGTCCCTGGGCCTGTGTGATTATCTCCTTCTGGCTATCTTTTTTTTTTTTTTCTTCTGGCTATCTAAATGGCCACAGTGTCCCTGTGACCGTCCCTGGGATGCAAGGGGACCCTGCCAACACGTCTGTCCTTTAAGCCTTTGTTGATCGTGTCCCTGTGTACATGACTGTTCCTGTATGACAGCCTAACTCTGTCCCTGGGAAGGTGCCTGTGGGTGACCATGTTTGGATGAAAGAGTGATTGCATTTGGGTGGAAGTCTGACTGCCTGCAGGTGACAGCGCGACTGTGGCACCGTCACCCCTTGCTTGGGAAAAACCTGACGCATCTTGGCGGTGGTGCGTCTGTGGCCAGTGCCCGTTCCTGCGGACACCTGCGCATCCGGGGCTGGGGTGGTCGGACCTGGGTCCTAAGCTGGCCTCACCACCCGGCGTCCCACGCCCACAGGGAGTGCAGACCTGGGGTCCGTGGAGCTGCGCATTGAGGAGCTGAGGCACCACTTCCGAGTGGAGCACGCGGTGGCCGAGGGTGCCAAGAACGTGCTGCGCCTGCTCAGCGCCGCCAAGGCCCCGGACCGCAAGGCGGTCTGCGAGGTGAGGGGCGGGACTTTGGGGGGGCGGGGCCCCAGCGAAGGGGCGGGAATTGACCCCGTAGGGCCTCCTGCGGTGAGGCTTCAGCGAGGGGCGGGACCTTGGCCAGGGGTGGGGCCTCAGCCGGGGGTGGGGCCTCGTTTTCCCGGAGCCCAGGGGTAGGACCCAGGTGGTTTGAAGGCTAGGGCCAGGTAAGACTTAACCAGGCTTGGGGAGGCGCATGCCAGGCCCCACCCCTAGTCCCACTCTCTCCCTCCCATTACAGGCCCAGGAGAAGCTGACCGAGTCCAACCAGAAGCTGGGGCTGCTGCGGGAGGCTCTGGAGCGGCGACTCGGGGAGTTGCCCGCGGACCATCCGAAGGGGCGTCTGCTGCGCGAGGAGCTTGCTGTGGCCTCGTCGGCAGCCTTCAGTGCCCGCCTGGCGGGGCCCTTCCCTCCCACGCACTACAACACCCTGTGCAAGCCCGCGCCACTCACAGGTGGGTCCAGACCTCCCCCACCCAGACCCCGCCACCGCGGCTCTGTATCCTCGACTTCTCCCCAAGCCCTGAGAACCTCAACCTAGATCTCCGCTTTCCCCACGCCTGTACCCCATCCTACTTCATCCTCCATGCATCCCAGCTCTGTAGCCCGGGTCCCCACTTCCCTAGGCCCCACAGCTCAGTGCAGTCGACTTCCGGGCCCAGCTTGTCCTCTGATTCTGGACTCTTGCCCCCATGCCCACCATGTCCCCATCACTACCCCTTCTTACCCGGCCCTGTTTTTCCCTCCAGCCCATAGCCCCCCAGCCCAAGTCCCGCAACCCCTCATTCTCAGAACCCTCAGCCCTGAGTCTGCCCCCACCCTGCAAGGCCAGCTAGCTCCTCCCTCCCTAGACCCCTCAGCGGTTACTTCCCCCTTAGATCAGCCCTACCCTAGACCCCTGACCCCTTCTGGGACCTCTGGTCAGCTCCCTGAGTCCTACCCTCGACGCCCTAGTCCAATCTGGCTCCCATTGCCTCGTCGGCCCGTGCCCTAAACCCGTCTTCTGTCGATAACCCCCAGCATCCAGAGCCCCTCCCCAGCCTGGCCTACTCCAGCCTCAGCCCTGCCCCTTCTCCCATATTTCTCACTTGTGGGCATCCCTGCATCAGACCCCCTGCCCCACCCCCCGCCCCGGTTGTCCCTCACCGACTTCCACCTGTGTGCTGGCCACTTCTGGATATGCCCACTTCGCCTTTGGCCTGTGCCAGATATGGGCGCCTCCTGAGCCTACCCTCCCTCAGGGACCCTGGAGGTGCGTGTGGTAGGCTGCAGGGACCTTCCAGAGACCGTCCCCTGGAGCTCCTCACCCTCGGTGGGGGTGCCTGGCACCCCCGACAGCCGCACCACCTTCCTGAGCCGCCCAGCCCGGGGCCTTTACAGCCGAAGCGGAAGCCTCAGTGGCCGGGGCAGCCTCAAAGTGGAAGCCGAGAACACCAGTGAGTGGGCACTGAGCCTTGGAGGGATGAGATGGGGCGGGGATCCTGGGATGTCACACGCTTGTAACACTTTATTTATTTATTTTGAGAAAGAGACAGAGCATGAGCAGGGGAGGGGCAGAGAGAGAGGGAGACACAGAATCCGAAGCAGGCTCCAGGCTCTGAGCTGTCAGCACAGAGCCCGACGCGGGGCTCGACCCCATGAGCTGTGAGATCATGACCTGAGCCGAAGTCGGCGCCTAACCGACTAAGCCACCCAGGCGCCCCTAGAACTAGTACGTTACCTTCATTAGGGTGGATATTGTTTTAAGAAAAAAAAAAGAAAATACAAGTGCTGGGGAGGATGTAGAGAAACCGGAACCCTCGCGCACTACCGTTGGGACTATAAAGTGCTGCAGGCTCCGTGGAAAGCAGGATGGCAGGTCCTCAAAAAATTAAACATGGCATTACCGTATGACCAGCAACCCCTCTTCTGAGTACACACCCCAAAGAGTTGATCTGTGGACGCTCATGTCCACAGCGGCATTATTCCCGACAGCCAAGTTGTAGAAGCGACACAGGTGTCTGCTGACGGATGAACAGATAAGCAGAATGCGCTGTGTATGTGCCGCGGGGTGGTATTCCACCCCCAAAAAGCAGCCTCAATACTGACATGGGCTACAGCATCGGCGAACCTGAGGGCGTTAAGCTAAGTGAAACAAGCCCGTCACAAAAAGACACGTTCTGTACGATTCCACTTCTCTGAGGTGTCGAGACTAGTCCAGGTCACGGAAATGAAAGAAGGGTGGTTGCCAGTGGCTGGGCAGGAGGGGAGAGCAGAGAATTGTTGTTTCACGGGGACAGAGTTTCAGTAGAGGGAGACGAAAAACGTTCTGGAGATGGATGGTGGTGGTAGTCGCACAACAGTGTGAACGGAACGCTTCAAAGTGATTACAGAGATATATTTTATGTTACGTGAATTTTACCCCAGTTAAAAAAAAAAAAGGCATCCAAGAAAGTAGGTACAAAAGAAGAAGAATAATGGAGCAAACACCCATGATACCACCACCTAGGTCAAGTCAAGCAATAGAACTTTCTGGAAACCCCCCTTCCCTCTCCCCTCCCATTCTAGCCCCTTCCTCTGTCCAGAGGTAGCTACTCTCCTGACGTGTGGTTATCATTTCCCTGCTTTTCTTTGTAGTTTTAGCACCTATGTACACATCTCAAAACAACATAGTTTAAATTGCCTGGTGTTTGAACTTTACATACACAGAATCATACAGAACGTATTCCATGGTAATGGCTTCTTCCACTTAACATTGTTTGGGAGATTTAGCCATATCATAGCATGAAGCTATAGTTTATTCATTCATTTTAACTCCTGTTTAATAGCCTGTTGTCTTAGACTGAGCCGTAACAAACTGCTGGGGCTTTTTAAAGTAAAAAATAGTAAGAGTTGAATATCAGCTAATAAGACTATACTATAGTTTATATGTTAATTCTCCTCTTAATAGATATTTCTAGTCTGGGGCCAATGTAAGCGTTACATATGTGCATTTCCCAATGTAAACTGCATGCATTTTTTTAGGGTGAATTCTCAGGAGTACATTGCTGGAAGTTGCATATAGAGTAAAAGCGAATTTGGGTCCCTACCTCACACCATACACAGACATCAACTGGAAGTATATTAAACGCCTTAACGTGAAAGGCAGAACCATAAAGCTTTGTCACGATAGCACGGTGAACATGATGGGGGGAGGAGAGATTTCTTTACTAGGATAGGAGATATGATCCCCCCTACACACACCCCAAACATTTTCTGACACCCTCCCCCACCCCTCATTCCAGGCGAGGTTAGCACTGTGCTCAAGCTGGATAACACAGTGGTGGGGCAGACCTCCTGGAAGCCGTGTGGCCCCAACGCCTGGGACCAGAGCTTCACCCTGGAGCTGGAAAGGGTGAGCTAGGTGGGGGGGATGGCAGGGCCTGGAGGAGAAGGGTTCTGGACCTCAGGCACCCCAAGTGATGGCTCAATTCCTCTCCCTCAATTGAGGCCCGGGAACTGGAGTTGGCTGTGTTCTGGCGGGACCAACGGGGCCTGTGTGCCCTCAAATTCCTGAAGTTGGAGGATTTCTTGGACAACGAGAGGCATGAAGTGCAGCTGGACATGGAACCCCAGGGCTGCCTGGTGGCCGAGGTACAGCCCGACCCCTGAGCACGAGAAACTACTTTCCCACATGCTCCCACTGTCCAGAAGGGAAGAGAGGTTTGGGATTAATCTCTGAACCTTGATAGAAAAATGTATGTAATTAGTGACATCAGTGACACAACGTAAGCTGGGGTTGGTTTTGTTCTGAGGGGAAAAGATTGACCAAAAAAAAAAAAAATTGCAAAATTTTGCCAAGCCCGAAAAGAAAAGAAAAACCTGGTGATGTGTCAAGGAGATTGCTATCAGAGCCACAGCAGACTAGAGAGAAATCCCTTCTGCAGTGCTGTTAGGGTTAGGGTCTCAGTCGGGGTACCCCACCCTTGGTGCTGTGGCCAAGTGCGCCCCAGTGGGCCAGATCCTTCTCGGTTTGCGCGGTCGGGTGTTGAGCAGCACCCCTGGTTTGCACCCACAGGAAGCCAGCACCCACCCCCACCCCCAGTTGTGACAATCAAAGATGTCTCCAGACATTGCCAGTGTCCCCTGGGTGAGGGCCCGAGGTCTAATAAATGACATTCCTAGCTGACCCCTTGAGGTGTGAGCCACACCCTGTCCTAAGTGCTTTGCCGGCTTTAACTTGTTAATCCTCACAAAGACCCACTTCAACCCAGTTCAGAAGCGATCCTCCTTAGTCACATCTGAGCAGGGAGAAAACAGAGGCACCGAGTAGGAAAGCCCCTGGCCCTCTCATCAGCCAAAAGCTTCCTCAAAAGTGCTTTAAATGTGCCCCTGACACATATACATGTGCCCTGTGTGTGTGGGAATCCGTGCCTCGGTGTGGGAATTCTGCCGTGATCTCATAATCGAGGACCGCTGGTGGAAAAGAGCAGGGACCAGGGCTGACTCGAGCGGCAGGGCAGTGAAATTGTTCTTCCGTTAGGGAGACCGGCCAAAACCCAGCGGGTGGCTGGGTGGGTAGCGGGGGTGCGAATTCTGAAGCAGTCCTGCTCGCCCTCGAGGTCTACTTATAGCGTTCTGTTTTGTTTCTCTGCCTCCCCAAAAGCACCAGCCGATAGAACTTTCTACAGTTCTGTGGTCTATGAGCCTACAATAGTCGCATTGTGTGGTAGATGGAAATGCTGTATCCGAGCCCCGTCCAACACAGCAGCCGCCAGCCACGTGAAGCGTGGCTAGCCGGACCAGGGAACTCAAGTTTTAATGTTCCTTTACATTTTTCCTGAATTTAAATAGCCCTTCATGGCTAGTGGTGACCATATCGGACACGCATAAGGTCACACGGTTCTGTGACTTTTAGCGCCTTACTAGAAGATGCAACCAGAGTTGGGAGAATGGCGCCAGACCGGCGGCTCCCCCACATGGGTGGCACCGGCATCCCCTGGAGAGCTTGTTGACACATGGACTGCTGGGCCCCTCCCCCGTATTTCTGATTCAGTGGGTCCAGGTGGGGGGCCCAAGAATCTGCATTTCCGGCAGATTCCCCAGGTGATGCTGCTGGTCCGGGACCACACTTGGGGAATCAGGACACTCGAGGACGTAGGACCTTGCTGGAGCTGAGTGTGCGTCTTGTTGGGTCAGACCCCCCCCTCTGCACCCCTGGAGGAGGGTTTGGTTGCCTGCTTCTTGCCTTTCCAAGATGGGGTTTCAGGAGGTAGCCCTGCCAGGCCATGGATTGTTTTTTTAGCCCCTTGGTACCTTATAACTTCTTAATAATCTGTGTTTGGATATGGGGCCGCAGTGATCAGAACCCCCAAAACATATGGGTGTGCACACCTCCTCTCCTAAGGGCTTCCCCCTGTGCCTAGAGGTGGGGGCAGGTTCTCACCCACTGGCGCCTCTCCCCAGGTTACCTTCCGCAACCCTGTCATTGAGAGGATACCCCGGCTCCGAAGGCAGAAGAAAATTTTCTCCAAGCAACAAGGTGAGGAGGGGGTGAGCAAGGCAGAGGAGAGGCCAGGGGTCCCGGGAGTATCATGAAGGGTGACGCCTGCCCCCATCCCTCCAGGGAAAACATTTCAGCGCGCTAGGCAGATGAACATCGATGTTGCCACCTGGGTGCGGCTGCTTCGAAGGCTCATTCCCAATGCCACGGCCACGGGTACCTTCAGCCCTGGAGCCTCTCCGGGACCTGAGGCCCGGTCCACAGGGTAAGGAGGGAGGTCCCTGGGGTCTAGGCTGTCCCTGGTTGCTTGGCAGGGTGCTGGGTCCCAGACAAACCCTCCTCCCGTGTTCTACAGCGATATATCTGTGGAGAAGCTGAACCTTGGGGCTGACTTGGATAGTTTGCCCCAGAAGAGTCCTCTGGGCCCTCCTTCCAGCCCATCGAGCCTGGTGAGTATCCCACTCATTTCCCCCTGGGCCTGGCTCAGGCAGCTTCAAAGATTCCTCCTCCGGGCCTCTTTCCCAGCTCAAGGCCCAGAGACCACTGGGAACTTCCCTGGGTCACACACCTCTTCTAGAAGCAGGGTCCCACTCTCTATTCCTGAATAAAAACATGAGCTCAGGAGCCAGGCCACCTGGGTCCTTGTCCCTGCTCTGCTATTTATCAGCTGTGTGACCCACAGCAAGTTGTTTCGCCTTGCTCTGCTCTGTGCACTGGCCTGTAAACCAAGCACGTTTAAGACTCAAGTCAAGGACAGAAGTCAAGATAGAGGTTTTCTCTGGTTGTGGGGGGGAGGCGGTTATTGATAGGCGGGAGACACAAGGGAGCCCGTCAGGGTCATGGCGATGTTGTGGGTCTTAATCTCGGGCAGAGATCAGCACAGTTTTTCCATAAAGGGCCATTGCAGAAAGCAGCCACACATGATACATCCATACACCAACGGCGTGGCCGGATCCTGGCACAACCTCGCTGACGGACACTGAAGCTTGAATGTCATATCACTTCCACAGATCATAAAATGTCACTCTCCTTTTGATTCCGCCCCCCCCCCCCCCCTTTAAAAACGTCAAAGCTATTCTTAGCTCACAGATGGTGCAAAACATGATTTACCCACCCCCGGTCTGGGTGCCACGCACCCAGGTGGACACGTGTGTGTAAGAGCTGGCTCCCTTGAGTGCATTTTACACGTCGCCTAAAAAAAAGAAGAATAACATATGCTTCTGGGTTATATTTATAATAATAATATAATGACAGGCACCATGAGATGAGTTTGGCAAAACAAAATCCAAAAGTTTCATACCACCAAATGCTGGGCAGGAGGCGGGGGAACAGGCAGTCAGTGGGAGGCTCGCAAATTGTTGCACCTCGGGAGGGCATAGCCGGCTGAGCTAAAAATGGGACATCGTCTCGACCCAGGAGTTCCAATCCTGGACGTGCACACATGTGCGCATCCCGGAAGTTCACTGCGGCAGCTTTGTGTGGGCAGAAGTGAAAACGTCAGAGTCCGTTCGTAGGAGCCAGTGCTAAATAAATGACAGGTTGGAATAGTACGTGGCTGTGACATATGCGCAGTGGCGTAGAATAGCTTCTAAGACAGGTTGTCCGGTAGGAACGTCCGGATTAGGATATTGTCAGTCGTGGGAGCCAGGAAAATGGAGCCTCTACCATCAACGTTTGCTTGTAGAAAATCTATCTAGAAAGGCACTCAGGAAATCCTTCATGGTGGCTGGTTCCGGGGAGGGGGGCTGGGGCACGAGAGGCCGGTGTTTCCCACCACACACCTATCCGTCTGATTGGATTTTTACAGCCGTGTCTGCAGTGGAGGATGATGAACCGGTAGTAACATATTCCCGTTTGCAATATTGATCTTGACTCTTTCCAAAGTTCCATGCACACGTGGGGTAAAGAATTAAGTGGCTCCCAGGGCACCTACCCATCAAGGCAATAAGTAGGCAAAATGATAAAATGTATTTACAGCATGAAAAAAAGCAACGAAAGGGGACGGGGAGTATGTGTGTCTTGGGGAGGGGGGTTCTGTGAGTTGTCTGATATGCTGACCAGCTGACCATCTGCGAAGGTGACATCCCGATAAATGCCCGGAGGCAAGGGAGGAGCTGTGCAGATGCTGGTGGGGAAGAGAGGACTCCCCACCCTGGGTGGAGGGAATAGTCTGGGCAAAGGACTTGAGCTGGTGTGTGCACAGGACAGTGTGGCAGGAGGGGAGTGAGCATGGGGGCGAGCGGGAGGAGAGGCTACGTCAGAGAGGTGACTAGAGTGCAGTTATATTATGGGGTGCCTCTGACCCCCTGTCTCTGCTGCAGAGCTCCCCGATCCAGGAAGCTACCACTACTCCCGAGCTGCCTTCGGAGACCCAGGAGACCCCAGGCCCCGCCCTGTGCAGGTGACGCCCCTCCCCCACTCCCCACCTGCCACCCCTGCCTGCCATCCTTGTCCCCACCACTGTCTTCTCTCCGCAGCCCTCTGAGGAAGTCACCCCTGACCCTCGAGGATTTCAAATTCCTGGCGGTGCTGGGCCGGGGTCACTTTGGGAAGGTGAGGCAGGGGGCAAGGAGTTGAGGGAACTGGGGGTTCCCAGGCTGGCCACGAAGGTCCTCGCTGTCCACTGTGGTTCCAGGTGCTGCTCTCTGAGTTCCGGCCCAGCGGGGAGCTGTTCGCCATCAAGGCTTTGAAGAAAGGCGACATTGTGGCCCGAGATGAGGTGGAGAGGTGGGGAACCAGCTGGGGCCCTCTGAGAACCTTGGTCTCTTCTTCTGGGGAGTGGGAGACAGAGCAGTCCCCTCTTTGGAGCTGCTGTGACAGTGATTTATAACAGCCACTTATTACTAAGCCAGCACTTAAGATGTTAACAACTCTTAGAAAGTGCCCACCGTGCGCTTTATGTCCAGTAACTCATGACAGTCCTATGCGGTAAATATTACTGTTCCCCTTCTGCCGATAACACAGAGAGGTCGAGCAAGCTTCCCAAGGTCACAAAGCCAGTAAGCAGCAGGTCAGGGATTCAAACCTAGGGACTCGGACTCTTAAGCCTGCACTCCTTTTTTTTTTTTTTTTAAATGTTTGTTTCTTTATTTTGAGAGACATTGGGAGAGAAAGAGGGGAATTCCCAGCAGGCTCCACACTCAGTGTGAAGGCCCAATGCGAGGCTCGATCTCACGACCATGAGATCATGACCTGAGCAGAAATCAAGAGTCAGACGCTTAACTGACTGAGTCACCCAAGCACCCTTGAAGGCTGCACTCTTAATGGCACCATTACACTGCCCCTGCTTTGGGGTTAGGGCCCTGGGTCCAAATCCCACCTCTGCCACCAATTTGCTTAGAGGCCCGGGAGAAGTCACTTTGCTCTTCTGATCCCCAGCCTCCCCATGTATAAAAGGGGGGTAATGATGCCTTTCTTGCAGGGTTGTCAGGTAGATTAAGTGAGGGGATGCATCTAGAGCATTCTACACAGTATCTGCCCCCCCCCCCCCGTAAAAATGCCCGAGAGAGACCCTGATTGTCCCTAATCTTCCTGACATTTTTTTTTTTGTTAATCAGGAACCCAACTCAGACAGCCTTAAGCAAAAGAGGAATTTATTGCTCTGGATCAGAAAAGTGTAGGGGTGCGTTGCCTTCAGGCATGGCTGTATCCAGTTGCTCAGATGACGTCTCGCTGTCCTCTTTCCTCTTTGTGGGCTTTGCTTGCAGTCATTTCACTGGGGGCAGAGAGAGCCCCCTACCACAGCAATTTAAGGTTCATCTACCAGTTTTAGCCCTTCTTCCTTAATAATTCCAGCAGAAATCCTGAGGTTGAGCCCCACTAGCTTGGCTCGACCATTCCCGAACCAATTCCTGGCCAGGAAAATGGGGTGCTCCAATTAGCCCACCCTGGCTGTTCCCTAAAGGGATGTCTGGCGGGGCGGGGGGGGCGCTGTTACTAGGATGATAGATGGATTCTGGGTGCTTGTTTGGCCGCTGAGGTTCAGAAATATTAAGCAACTTGCCTCAGGCTGCACAGCCATTCGAGGCCCCCAGCAAATAGGTGATGGCTGAGGACTCCGGGGAGTGTGGGGCTTGGGGGTGGGGGGCTGCTGTGGTCTCTGACCCCTGCCTGCAACCCTGCCCAGCCTGATGTGCGAGAAGCGGATCTTGGCGGCGGTGACCAGAGCAGCACATCCCTTCCTGGTGAACCTGTTCGGCTGTTTCCAGACGCCAGAGCACGTGTGCTTCGTGATGGAGTACTCAGCCGGCGGGGATCTGATGCTGCACATCCACAGTGACGTGTTCTCTGAGCCCCGCGCTGTGTGAGCCCCCCGCCCCCGCCCCGCGCCCCGCCCCCGGAGAGGCTGTGGTGGCCCTCTTCCTACCCTCCACCCTTTGGCCCCTGCCTTCTTCCCCCAACCTCCTGGAGTTCTGGGGAGCTGGGGGGCTTTGGGGGACGTGAGAGCCGGGTTTCTGTGGCCTGCCTTCCTTGCCGGGAGGCCTGGCCCTGTCACACGAGCTTCTCTCTGCAGCTTTTATTCGGCCTGTGTGGTGCTGGGGCTGCAGTTCCTGCACGAACACAAGATCGTCTACAGGTGTGTGCCCGTGTGTGCGTGTGCTCCTGTACACACGCTCTGCCCGCGGGGGGCCCTCAGGCTTCAGGCAGGGCCCAGACCCCCACTCATCCCTCTTTACATCCCCCCAACCCATCACAGGGACCTGAAGTTGGACAATTTGCTCCTGGACACCGAGGGCTATGTCAAGATCGCAGACTTTGGCCTCTGCAAGGAGGGTGAGGGGCGGGGCTGGGATGTGAAGGGCTGGCCTTTGGGGATTAGACAGAGTGGGGAGGGAATGGAGTCCCCAACCCCACCTGGGCCGCCCCCAACCCTAACCCTGGGGCGGGGCTGACTGGCTAGGCCACCCCATGCTGGGCTGGGCTGGGCTACTGCTGGGACCCCCACCCGTAGCTGGGACCCCCCACCCGAAACCTCACGTGGCCCTACTGCCCCCAGGGATGGGCTATGGGGACCGGACCAGCACATTTTGTGGGACCCCGGAGTTCCTGGCACCTGAGGTGCTGACAGACACATCTTACACGAGGGCTGTGGACTGGTGGGGGCTGGGTGTGCTGCTCTACGAGATGCTGGTTGGAGAGGTGAGGCCCCAGGCTGCTCCCACCCTGCCTGACCCTGGGATCACACTGGGAACTGCTTAAGCCTGGGGGAGGGGGGGGAGGAGGGGGGAATGGGGAAAAGGGAGGAGCGGGGGAGAGGGGAGAGGGGGAGGGGGGAGCAGGGGAGGGCCGGTGGGGAATCATAGTGTGCCTCCATGTACTGTGTGATGGGGGCAGCTGGTTTTGCCTCCCTAGCCTCAATTTTTGCGTCTCTAAAATGGGGTAAAATGCTGCACATCCACAGTGACGTGTTCTCTGAGCCCCGCGCTGTGTGAGCCCCCCGCCCCCGCCCCGCGCCCCGCCCCCGGAGAGGCTGTGGTGGCCCTCTTCCTACCCTCCACCCTTTGGCCCCTGCCTTCTTCCCCCAACCTCCTGGAGTTCTGGGGAGCTGGGGGGCTTTGGGGGACGTGAGAGCCGGCTTACCTTCCCACATCAGTCAGCCCCCAGAAGTAGCTGGGAGTAGATGGCTCAGGTGGGGCTGGGAGGGGAGTGGCCAGAGGAGGGGCCTAATTCACCCTGGCTCTTCCTGTCCCCAGTCCCCGTTCCCAGGGGACGACGAGGAGGAGGTATTTGACAGCATAGTCAATGATGAGGTTCGCTACCCACGCTTCCTGTCGGCCGAAGCCATTGGCATCATGCGCAGGGTGAGGAGCCCCCGACTTGGGCCTCGGGAGGGGCTCTGGGGCCGGGACGGGGAGGACTGACACCTCTCCTCCCCCCAGCTGCTGCGGAGGAATCCAGAGCGGAGGTTGGGGTCCAGCGAGAGGGACGCAGAGGATGTGAAAAAGCAGCCCTTCTTTCGGGTAAGGTCCCCCCAAGTGCCTGGCCAACCCTCCCCCCACCAGAGACCTGGTCAACCTGGTCACCCTGTCCCCCAGGGCCTAGTCATTTCTCCCCTACCAAGACCTAGTCACTTCACCTCCAACATTGTCACCTCCGTCCCCCACCTCACTCCCACTGACCCTCCTACACGCACATCTGCGTGAACCCAGGCTTCCTCTCCCCCACCCCTGGGCTCCCCATGCTCACACTGTGATCCTTATTGGGCTGCCAGTAAGGATCACATTTTATCCCTCTATCTTATGACTCCTTATGTCAATCCCCCAGATGCAGGGCTGGTCAGGGCACAGGGGCTGGTCGCTCGGGCAGCCTGCTCCCCAGCCTCTCCTGCTGACTTCTGTCTCTCCTCCGCCCCTGCAGACACTGGGCTGGGACACTCTGCTGGCCCGGCGCTTGCCACCTCCCTTCGTGCCCACGCTGTCAGGCCGCACGGATGTCAGCAACTTCGATGAGGAATTCACAGGGGAGGCCCCCACGCTGAGCCCGCCCCGCGACGCGCGGCCCCTCACGGCCACTGAGCAGGCAGCCTTCCGGGACTTCGACTTCGTGGCCGGGGGCTGCTAGCCCTCTCCCCTGCCCCTGCCCCTGCCCTGACCAAGCTCTTAGTAGTTTTTAAAAAGGCCTTTGGGGTTTGCCCCACCCACGCATCCTCTGGCTCCTAATGTGTGCAGTAATGTTGGCATGGGGCGGGGGTAGGGGAGAGGGGTGTGCTTGGAAGCGGCCAGAGTTGTG
Source organism: Prionailurus bengalensis (assembly GCF_016509475.1). Lineage (NCBI taxonomy): Eukaryota > Metazoa > Chordata > Mammalia > Carnivora > Felidae > Prionailurus > Prionailurus bengalensis. The sequence continues at coordinate 10,261,497 of NC_057348.1, forward strand.
GGGGGCAGATCCGATGGGTGGCCAGGGGCATAAAGAGTGACGGGGAGATGCCCTGAGTTTGCATGGGGCTCGCTTGATGAGGGTTAAGGGAAGGTGGGGACTCTGGGCTATTATAGTGGGGATCGTGCGTTGGCCGGGATGGGACAGACATGGCTCGGAGCTGTGTTTAGGGATTTTGGAGTTTGGAGGCCCTGATGGGGTGTGGATTGGGGGTAGGGCCTTGAGGATGTGTTGGGGGAGCTCAGGGTCACAATGAGAGAATTGTTGCTGGGGTCAGTCTGGGCGGTGGCAGGACAAAAAGCGCCCCTGGCGGCTCTGGGACGGCCAGCCGCTCTGCTCCAGACGGGAGCCCGGGCCCTCGGGCTGCGGCCGTGGCTTTCTGCGCATGCTCCGGCAGCTCTAACTCCGCGTCTGGCGTGTCTGCGCCTCTGCCTGGCAGGTCCCAGAACTGCACATCCCGAAGGTTCATGCGGCGCCTCTGTCACCCCCGCGCGGTCACAGGGGCGCTGCAGCCCCGACCGGACACATGCCCTGCGCATGTCCGCAACATGGCTTTATTCCCCCGAGGGCTCAGCGCTGCGGCCCCACCTGGGCCCGGCCCGGGATGGTCTGACTCAGCCGCTGGGGCTGTTGGCGCGCCTAGAGGTGGCTGAGGCTACTGTGCCTGGAGCTGCGCAGCGAGCTGGCCTCCCAGGCGCTCTTGGTTAGGCCCAGCCCTGCAGGGCTGCCCTTGGCGCCGGCCCTCGGGGGCAGGAGGCGAAGCAGTTGGCGCAGCACGGCCTGGCGCAGCAGGATGTACACCCAGGGGTCCAGGATCTGGTTCCACGAAGCGAGGCGCACAGCCAAAAACAGCGGCCGCTGCAGGGAGCCGGAGCCCCAGCCCCCGACAGCCAGCACCACTAACACCTGCGGGAGAAGCGGGTGTGAGCAGTGGGGCAGGTGTGAGAGAAGGGGGCTGGCCAAGGGTGGGGCTGGGATGGATGAAGCGTGGCTGGAAAGTAAGGGGGCTGTGAAGAGGAGCAGAGGCTCACCGGGAGGGTAAATGGGAGTCCTGGTGGGAAGGAGCTCCGGAAGGAGGGAGAAGGTGTGGCGGAAGCAAAGGCCTTCAGCGAGTGGCGGCTCGAGCAAAAAAAAAGGAGAGAAGTCCCAGGTATCCCGAAAGACAGGGGACCGAAGGGGGAGAGAAACGGGGCAGCGTGGTGACGGAAGGGGGCTGGGGAGGAGGCTCGAGTGGGTAGGGTGAACTGCAAAGACCCCAGGCAGGAGAAAGACAAGGGGACTGGGTGGAGGGGTGGGAGATGAGAGGGAGGGACGAAAGGGCGGGCTGCGTGACAGGTGGAGCCTCGAGGGGGTGGGACCGTGGTTGGAAAACGCAGAGAGAACCCAGGGATCCTAGGATGGAAAAGGGTGGGACGGATGGGGGGGAGGGGGGGAGACAGGAAGGAGCCCGGCCGGAGGGGCGTGTGCGCCCCTCACCAGCAGCGGGCTCCAGCAGATGCACGACACCGCCATGATGCCCACGAGCTGGCCCACCATCTCCACATCGTGAGCGCGGGCTCTGCGCGCTGAGCCGCGGCCCGGGGAGCCGCCGGCGGCCGAAGCTACGGACGAGGCGGACGAGGCGGAGGCCGAGCGGGGCGCGCGCGCCCCCCAGCGACGGCGGCTGTCGGGGCCGCTCGCCGGAGGACGCCGTCGAGAGCGGCGGCGCCAGCGGGCGCGCAGCAAGGCCAGGCCGCTGAGCGTGTTGCACACGAGCGCGGCGAGCAGAGCGGCCAGACCGAGGCCGGCGAAGAGGCCGGGGAGCAGCGCCTGGCGCCAGCCGCCCGCCGGGCCCAGGCCGATGAAGCACCACGTGCCCGGGTACTGCAGCTCGTAGCGGCCCACTCGCGCCAGCGGCAGCAGCGCCACCGCCAAAGCCACGGCGGCCAGCGCGGCCAGCGCCAGGCGCGCGCGAGCCGCCGAGACGCGCGCCGCGTGCAGTAGCGGCCGCGTGACGCCCACGCAGCGCTCCACGGCCATGCCGCAGCCCAGCAGCAGCGGGCACAGGCCGAAGAACACCATGCAGCCGCCCAGGAAGTGGCAGGCGCCGCCGGCCGGCGAGCGGCCCGCCGCGTACAGGCGCAGCACCAGGGCTCCGGGGATGACGTGGCCCGCCAGGTCGGTGGCCAGAAGGCTGGCGACGAACAGCAGGAAGGTGGCAGCCGAGCGGCGGCGCCGCAGGCGGCCCGCGGCCTGCGCCAGCAGCGCCAGCGCCAGCACGTTGGACACGGCGCCCAGCGTCATGGAGAAGATGGGCAGCGCCGGCGAGGCGCCCGCCCGCCCGGCCGGCGGCCCGGCCGACGCGTTGGGGGCCCCGGGCTCCGCACACATGGTCGCCTCGCCTGCCAGGCTCAGGTTGAGGGGCCCGCAGAGACTCATGTCAGGTGCCGGGGGTGGGGCTGGGGAGAGGAGAGGAGGGCACGGTGAGGCCGGCCAGGAGCGCAACGGCCATCCCAGGCCATCCCATCGTCAAGCTGAGCCTAGCGGGTGGCTGCCTCCACCTCAGATCGTCGGGACCCATTTGAGGCCACTGGCATTTTCCCGTCCACCTGCTGCCCGTGGCAACTCCAGGTGACCACGACTGCCCCATTCCCGACCCTTTCTCCTCCTCTGCCCCATCAGCCCGTCTCTTGCTCCCCGCCTGCTCTGTCCACCCCGGTTCCTCCGGCTCCAGCCTTCCTCCGGGTCCGTGTCCCCACCTCTGGGCCTCACAGATCCACCGCTGGCACCCACCTCCCGTTTTTACACCACGGCCAATTCCCGGCCTCTGGCTCTGTCCGATGCCCACTGACCCACTTCTGACCCCAGGGCCCACCTGCCCTCACTGCCCTTTCCTGACGATCACCAGGTCACCTTTGGTCCAGTCCCACGTTTGATGCTCACAGCCCCACCTCTGCCGCCAGGCGCACATCTCTCCCCACCGCGTTGTCCTTTTCCCCAAGGCCACGTCTCTGTCCCTACAGTCCCTGTCCCCCCACACTGCAACCTCAGAGACCTGTTACTGGGTCACCCTGGCCCTACCCCCGACCACAGCCGCCCGGATGCCCCACGGTGCCGTTCCTGCCAGCTCCACGTCCCTGCCCCAAAGGCCTCAAGGCGGACCCAGCACCACCCATCTCTGGATGCCCTGGTGGTGAGGGCTGAGAGGGCAGAACTGCCTGCTGGCCAGGTGGGAAGGGCGGATGGACAGATGGTAAGACGGACAGGGACAGACCGACGGGGCTGAGAGTCAAGAACATGGGACAGAGAGACTGAGGTAGCCACGGCCCCATCCTTCCAAGCCCCCCTCCCCCACCAGGGACACTCTTGCCCCCCTTTTCTTACCCACTCGGCTTGGGGCTCCAGGCCCCCATAGCCTGCTGCCGGCTGCACGCGCCGCCCCAGAGCTCTGCGCACCAGAGCTCTCCGGCAAGCAGGCAGGAAGGCAGGCCGCTCCCTCTCCCTCCCTCCTAGGGCGGCTCCTCAGCTCCTGGCCTCCTCCCGCTGCCCTCTCCGGCCTCCAGGGGCCTCTCCGACCACCCCATCTCCCCAGCTCAGCCATCCCATCTCGTGCCCGCAGGGAGCCTGGGGTGACAGTGACCTCTCTCTCTGCTCCTGGCAACGGGCAGCGGCCACTCAGAACCCCAGCTGCCCCACCAGGAAGGGGGCTCCCGGGGAGCTGGCCTGGTCCCCCATGACTCCCTCCCCCTGGCAGGGCGGGAATAGCCCTCTCCACCCTCCCCCCCCCCCCGCCCCCAGGCGCGGGCCTTTTGCCTGCCTCATTAATAAAGTGGATAAAATCTAAACACTGGAAAATGTGAGCATCGCCCAGGGCGGGCTGGGGCGGCTGCAGGGGGTGCCACTGCCTCCGTGGAGACGGCCAGGTTGTGGGGGCTAGCCCTGCTGGGAGGCAGCAACACCCTCCTGTCTTGCCAAAGCCTTCATGGATGCTGGGGCGGTGGGGGTGGGGGTGGGGGTGGCGGTGGCAGGCAATGCCTCGGCAGACCAGCTTGGATCAGGCCCAGCCTGGCCTGGAGACCCGCCCACTATTTACACAGGGGCTTAAAGCCCAAGCCAGGGCCAGCGGGCGAGTCATGGGAGGGGGAGTGGGGGAGGCTGAAGGCGGGCTGGGGAACCAAGATGCCTGGTGACCAGGGGACCATCTCCTGGGACTCACAAGTCCCAAGCCACCTGTGGACACATGACGGCGACCTCCCCTCCTGCCCTGAGAAGCAGGGGACACACACACACACACACACAGTCTCCCATCCTAAAACAACACAATCATACCCCTTAACACCCTGAGATCAGATACTGTCAACTCTGTCCCCAGCACAGCAGCAGCCACGTTCCTCAAAGCCTTGGGGTCACCTGTCGTCCTACCCGTGAACTCACTGAGACAGTGTCCCCCCCAGAGATGCCCCGACAGTCACTGGCTCAGACTTCTCCCAACGCGCTGAAACGCAGGCCCCTTAGCGCTGCGGGACCCAGTCTCAGCACTGAGACAGCCACAGTCTGTATCACCCGGAGACACCCCCTCACAGTCCGAGACGGGCCCACCGGTACACTGCATGCACCCAAGACACAATGGGTTGCACCTCCTGGACATCCTGGGATCTAGCTGGTCAACACCTACCCCGCAAACAGAAAAGCGCAGGGACACCCTCGCTCGCGGCCTCGGCCACGTCGAGACGCGCCTCCTCGGCCGCCCTCCACACAGAGGTGCCGCCAGTTACACCCACAGACACCCGGGAACACGGAGACAGTCACGTTCTTCCCTCAGCAGAGTCACAGACGGCCAACTCCCCGAGAGACACAGACGTACTCTCGAAACACGGAGGCGCGACCCAAGCTGTTTACCAGCACGGACACAGGGGGCACCCGTGGGTGTTGGGACCCCAACATCAGCCGTCTCCGTCCCACCCCAAGAACACAACTGCGGGCCGCGCGCACACCCCAGGCCCAGCCGGTCCTCCCAGCTGCCCTTTCCTGGGCAGGCCCCTCACCCTCTTGTTGGAAATAGGGATGGAAGAGGGGAGCGGGCTGAGCTCACACATTCCTGCCGGGACCTCTGGCCTGGCCCCCCTTGCTTCAATTCCTGCCCTTCCCTCCAGGTCTGGCCAGGGTCCCACCCCCCTTCCTCGATCCCCACTCAAATCCTTGAGGATGAAGTGGGTTGTCAAAACAAGCACGCGGGGTTTATGTCCAGTGCAAAACATGGTGCACCGTGGACGCCAGCGGACCCCACACGTCCAGAGCGGGCAGGAGCGGGGGCTCCGTCATGACTGCTCCCCTCGGTCTTGGGGGGCAGGGCTCCTGCCCACAGCATTTGCCCTGGCAGGCCTCCATCTTGGGCCCGCCATCTTTCTTTTCCCAAGCCAGGCTTCCACACCCCTCCGGGCCCTGGTGCTCCCCACGGCCCCGGGGCTGGGACGGGCTGTAGCCCACAGTCTTGCGCCCACGGCTCGCCTCAGGCTTGAGGTGGCGGGAGCTTCGTTCAAGAGGGAGCAAGACTTGAACCCCAGTAGGCCGAGAAGCTCCAGCCTTTGACAGGAAGCCTGGTGGCCCACGGCCAGAAACCTCGTCAGGCAGAACGGGTGTGGGGGGCGGGGGGAGGGTGGCCCAGGCAGGCTCCTAATTCAATTTGGAGCCTGAAGGGGATGGATTTCAGCTGCTACATTCTTTCCCAGCCTTGGCTCACCCCCTTCTCCCACCCCGAAGCCGCCACACAGGTCCAACGGCAGATAGATTCTTTATGTTCAAGACAGCAAATTCAGATACAAAAGCCCACCGCCATCCTCCCTCCTGCCCCTTCTGTCCGGGGCCCGGGCTGAGGGAGACACAGGGGGCAGGGGAGGGAGAGAGGTTGGGGGGTTCACAGCAGACTAGTATTTCAAATGCAGAGGTAACAGACTCCACAGCGAGGGGGTTCCTCTGGGGGGGGGGGGGCGCGGAGGGGGAGGGCGTTATTGCATTTGCTGAGGGGGGATGCCCCCCTTCTGCATTCCCTGCAGCAGGAAACTAGGGAGGTCACGACCCCCAAAACAGGCCCCAGGGAGACAGAGGGACCAGTTTGGCAGCTGATGCGGAAAGTGTTGCGGGCGGGGGTGGACGCCCAATCTGGCTGGTCCCTCCCCGCGCCCGGCCCGGCTGAGGTAGGTGGGGAACAGGGCAAGGGGGGACCGGGGACCCCACCCAGGGCGGGAGCTGGGGAGGGGTGGTACCGATTGGAGTGGGGCAGGGGCCTGGCGCCACCTCCACTCTGCATCATCCTCGGGCTGCTGAGCCAGGTCCAAGCCGGATGCTGGGGTCCAGGCCACGGTGTCCCTCCCATAGGGGGCTCCCACCAAGCGGAGCCAGGTCACTGAGAGGTCTGGAGGGAGGCCTAGAAGCGGCCAACCTTGGCATCCCCAATGGCACCCCAGACGTCAAAGACAAACTCATCAGGGAAGGCAAAGTCACCAAGCCGTTCGTCCAGGGCCTCCGCCAGCTCATCCGGGTTCCTCTTGTCCTTTCCGAGCTCCACCATGGTGGCCGCTGGACAAGGGTAGGGGGCGGAATGGAAGCACAGATGGCAGAGGTACCCAGGAGACACCCAGCCCCGCAGGACCTAGAAGCCCCTCCCCCAAACTCGCACCCATCCCCAGATCCAGGTGTCCCCACTCACCCAACTCCGTGTCCCGGATGCCCATGTAACTCTCCAGAAGGTCATCTACCTTCTCAATGGCCTTCTCCTCAAAGGCTGAGGGCTGGGGGGTGGGTAGGAGGGACAGCGACACCACAGTGATGTGAATACGTTTGCCATCGTACTTACTGAGTGCCGCACGATCTTTTCACCACTTCCTGTGTATTAAGCCACGGCTCATCCTCACCACAACCCTGGGTGTTATCGTCCCATTTTACACGCAAGGAAACTGAGGCCCACTTGCCCAGCAAAAGTCCCAGAGCTGGGATGTGGCAGAGGTAGATGATACATCTAGTGCTCCGAGGTCCTCAGCTAACAAAGGATGCGGCCACCTATGGGTACGCAGGGAAGGAGGGATCGGGCTGGGCTAGAGCACTCACCACATCCTCTACTGTGGCGGGGCCGCGGGATCTGAGCCGGAGGGTCCCTCGGCCAGTGCCCAGCTGGGGGCCAGAGCCAGGGCGGCCACCCCCTGAGCGTACGCTGATCATGTCTGTGGGAGGCAGGCGAGGGGTGAGTGAGGGTCGGGGAAGCCCAATCCCAGCATGCCCTGGGCAGGACCCCAGGCATCCTGGCCTCAGTTACCCTCTTCTACCTTCTCGAAGCTTCTGCAGGCTCTGGGGAGATGGGGCCTGAGGTGACCCCAGGAGGGCAGGACTCCCGACTCAGGCTTGGCATGGACTGGGGAGGGACAGCCAGGGGCTGAGAATGGAAAAGGCTGGAGGGGAGACAGAAGGGGGCCCTGTTCCCAGGGCAAGAGGGACAGGAAGGGGGTGGGGCCTGGGTCTTGAGCTGCTCTCCCCAAGGCCAAGGAGATATAGCTGCTGGGCCAAGGATCAGTCCTGTCTGCCGGGGGAAGCATTTGAGAGTCCCCCACCCCCAACCTCGGGGGCCTCAGGCCCATTCCAGAGAGTTAGTGAAGCCAGACGGAAAAGAGGGGGTACTGGCACAGGGCAGCCAACCCTGGCCTCTCCAGGCTGGGGGGGCTCGCCAGGGTTGGGGGCGCTTGGCTGGGCTAATGGTTCCGGGAAGCTGGGTGCGGGGGGGGGGGGGGGGGGGGGGGGGGGGGGGGGGGGGGGGGGGGGGGGGGGGGGGGGGGGGGGGGGGGGGGCAACTTCCTCCTTGCTCTGGCCCTCCGGGGCTGGGCAGAGAGCCAGCACCCCTCCCCAGGGCAGGGCGGGGCTACCCCTCCATTGCACCGCAGCTGGCTGGGTTTGGGCGCCACCTGCTGGTGGCTCCCTGCCACTGTAGCCTGAACCCAAGAGAATAGGGCGACGACAGGGGTTCCGGGGGGCAGCCCCCTCACCAAAAGCTTTGCGGGGCTCTGTGAGCTTCAGCGTGAAGGTGCGGCCTCGGGGTAACTCCTTGAGCAGACGGGCCACCTCGTAGTGGCGGCAGCCCAGCAGGCTCTGCCCGTTGATGGCCTCAATCATGTCCCCCACGCTGATGAGCTGGATGTGGTCGATCACGCTTCCCTCCTTAATGCGCTGTGGGGAAAGGAGCCGTGAGTCCCCTTGGCTCGGCCCTTGGGTCCTACGGCCAATCTTTACCCTTAGGACCCGGGTGTCCCCATCCACCCCAGGCACCTTGATGAAGGCATAGCCGGCCCCGTTGTCGGTAATGGTGAGTCCCAGCGCCTCCTCGGACTTGAACACCTCTACCTCCTTGCGCTGCCCCTTGATGTGGGCGAAGATGAAGTCCTCCAGTCCGATCTGGCCCCCCAAGAGTTTGTCCATGTCCACTTTGTGGGTGTTGAGGGTACAGAACATCACCTGCATGGGGGGAGACACTCAACCCTCACCTTCATCCCTCGCCCTTTGCTAACCATAACCCGGGGGGATAAAGGGAGCTGGGAAAGGGCTGGGGGTCCCCACCCCGGGGCCTGACCACCCCCAGACTGGCCTCCACTGGGATGCAGCTCTTCTAGAGCCAGATTTCTGTCCTAGCAAAAACTCTGTGCTGGTTCCAGGGCACAGAGCCTGACACACAGTGGGTGCTCAGTAAAGGGCTTGTGGAATGAATGAAGGGGCACAGAATACCCGCCACCCCTATCGAGACCCCTGCATCTACTTCCTGCTCAATCCCACCGCGGCCCTTCTTGTCCCCCTGCCTTCAGCCCCCCAAGTCCTTGGGGTCAGGCCTCCCAATGCATCCCAGAGAAACGAACCTCACATCTGACCGCCAGACCCCATAATCAACTGGGGCACAAGCCTCCCGATGCATCATGGGAAGGTAGCATCCAGCCCTGGCCATCCATCTCCGCAGTCCACTGGGGCACAGGCCTCCCAATGCTTAATGGGAACTCAGCACCCAGCCCTACTCTCCAGTTCCCCACAGTTTGCTGGGGTGCAGGCGCCCTAATGACTGATGGGAACTCAGCACCCAGTGTGACCCCACCAGTTCCTCCAGTAGGGAGCTGGTGTCGGCGTCTGCACCTTCAGCAACTGAGCCGCAGCTCATGGACAGGACGCACGCCCAGGCCTCAGCCCGCCGTCAGGGACCCTGGTGCCCGGCTCCCCGGTGGGTACCTCGGCAGCCGGCAGCCGGAAGGCCTCGGCGATCTTGCCATACAGCTCCTTGACGTTGGTGAAACCCTCGATGCGGCCAGTGGGACTGCCGTGGGCCAGCTGGGTGTGGAACACGAGGCGGGGCCGCAGGGCCGGGGGAGGGGGGGGCAACCCCATTTGGGGCCCCCCCGCCCCACCCCCACCCAGGGGCCCCGGCTCCCCCACGCCCAGCCCCCCACGGCCTGGCTCGGCCTCCTCATTCTCCACCAGAGGCGGCGCCTTTTTCCGCCGCCCCAGTCCCAGCGGCATGAGCGGTGAGCAGCAGGGGGCACACTCAGGAGACCTGCAGGGCGGGAAGGCGGGCTCAGGGCCTGGGCGGTGGCCTCGGGTCGCCCCTCCCCCACTAGGAGCACACTGCTGACCCGGTGAACAGACCGGCCTCGGCTCAAAACCCGGTCCAGCGTTTCTGTACCGGTTCAGAAGTAACCACAGCATATAACAGCTACTACGACCCCGTGCAAAGTGCTCTGTGACCTTACTTAACCCTCACACGACGTCGTGATATGGGGACAATGTTTTGCTACGAATACGCCCACTTAACGAGAAAGGGGAGGCTCAGAGCGGTTACGTTTCTCTTCATTCTTCTAGATATTTATTCGTTATTATTTTTTTAAAGTAGGTTTCACGCCGAGTGCGGAGCCCAACACGGGGCTTGAGCCCACGACCCTGAGGCCAAGACCTGAGCTGAAATCAAGAGGCAGAAGCGTCACTGACTGAGCCGCCCAGGTGCCTCCAGTTTCTCCGTCTTCTTCTACTGGTTGCAGTCACTGGTGCTGTGCACAGAAAGTTTCCGACTCTCCCTTCAAAGCACACGGCCAGGTGACATTTACTGACCTCCCCGTGACTGGGCAGGCATATGACTAGTGCTGGCCAATGAGCTGTGAGAGGAGGGGACACATGGCATTTCTGGGCGGAAGCATTTCAGTACTAGATCAAGAGCCCCCGGGGGTCTGCATCTCCCGGGCAGGGTGACCTGACACATTTGTCCAGGTGGCAGCGCCATCAGCCTGGCTCCGAGTGACAACGGACTACGACGAATGGAACCCCCTAATGAGCTGCAATGGAGACGTAGCAGGACTAAAAAAATAAACCTTTGTGGGATTCAGCCAGTAAGATTTTGGAGGTTGTCGGTTACTGTAGCAAAACTTGTCCTGATACACTTTCTTTCTTTCTCCTACTGCTATTCTCTCAGTTTCTCTCTCCCACCCTCCTTTCAAATAAGTATCTTTCGCATACTTACTATATGACATGCACCATTTTAGATACTGCCTTCAGTAAGATGACCAAGGTCCCTGACTAGGGGCACTGTATGCAGTTCCACAGGTTGTTCACTGTGCAAAAGCACCCGACCAAGGTGGCGAGTGGGACTGAAACTCAGCCTCTGCTCTGGCTCGTCGAGCTACGTGCCAAGCTGATGTGTTTGCTGGGAGGAAGGCCTGCCTCTTTCTAACTCTCTCCTGGGTGCCGTATACGCCAGCTGGGGTTCTGTTCACGCTTTTCCGAAGCATACAGTCCAGAGGAAATGCGCGGCGAGCAAGCCAATGTGTAAAAGCCTAGTATAATTTCTAAGGGTGCTATGAAGACAATAAAACAAGACAAGTGCTTCTACTGACAAAATCAAGGAAGGCCTCTCTGAGCAGGTGAAGCCGAACTTGAGACTCGAATGACAGGAAGAAGCCTCCATATAATGACGTGAGGCAAGACAGCTCCAGGCAGGGGGAACCGCCAGTGCAAAGGCCCTGAGATGGGGACACGCTTGGCATGTGTTTGAGGGACAGCAAGTGGGCCTGCACAGTTGGAACAGAGTGGTGAGGGGGACAGCAGGAGGAGGTGAGGGCAGGGAGGGATAGGGCAGAGCGGGCAGGGCCCTGAGGGCCCAGGCAGGACTTAGGCCTTCGCTCTGAGCAAGGGGGCAGCCGCGGGAGGGCTCTGAGCAGACTCGCAGACTCTGCTCACAGAGCAGCAAGGGGCCCGTGTAACTGGAACAGAGAGAGCGATGCGTGAAGGGGGGGGGGGGGGGCCGGGGATTAAAGAAGTGCTGGGCATAGGAGGGGTCGACCGTGCCGGCTTCCCAGAATGGGAAGGAGGTCAGGTTTCATTTTCAAGCCACGCACCCTAAGCCACAGAAGCCGCCCTAAGCCACAGAAGCCGGCAGCACTCTCGGGTCTGTCTGCCCCCCACGTGCAAAGTGGTTCCCTAGGCCACTCGCTCTCCCTGGGCCTCGGATGCCTGTTCTGCAGACGGGGACACTCACCTGGCCAGGCTGTGCTGAGGATCACATCATGCCAAACGATATTCTTCTGTGTAAAGGGGACTTCCCGCTCCCTCCCTTCAACTCTCCTCTTCCAGGGAGCCCTCCAGGATTCTGCCAAGCCCAGTGCGCTGCACTCACACCCACGCATCCGTTCATTCGCTCCCGCATGCATTCGTCTGCTCTCCACCGCCTCCTCTAGGGGCACCTGGTCCAGCCCCATCATCTCTCACCTACACTAGTGCGGTTGCCTCCTCCGAGTCTCCCGGCTTCTGCCCTCACCCTCCACGGTCTCCGGTCAACACGGCAGCCAGAATGATCCTGTAAAACACAAGTCCCGTCTCACCTCTGTCCTCCCTCCCGGAGCTCCCACCTCATTCACAGTAAAAGTCACCGTCCTCCCCTCCACCCACACGCCCCAAAAGACCTGCCCCCATCGCCTCCCTCCCCCCACCTTCTCCCGCTCTCCCCCTTGCTCGGTCCTCCCAGGCACACGGGCCCGGTCCCTGCCCCTCTAACACACCAGGTACAATCGAGTGTCCGAGCTTTTGCACTTGACTGCGCCCTGTGGCATCCACACAGAGACTGTCACACCTCTTTCAGGTGGGATGTAGATTTCATCCACTGTTCTCGTTCACTGTTTTGGGAAAGGGCAAGGCAGTCTGTCTGCCTTGCTCATCCCTATATTCTTAGCACAGAAAACAGTGCCCGGGGGTGTAGCAGGTGCTCAGTATGCATTTGTCGAATGAATGAAGGGATGGATGAAGGAATGATCCTAATAGTCATTAGCCCACCAGTCCCCGTGCCTGGCTCTGTAGTCCCTGCCCTCGAGGGGGTACTGTCTCCCCAGCAAACACGCAAGCCCCACCTCTGTGATCCTCGGCCCTCACTTCCCAGCATGGTGCTGGGTGCAGGGTAGGTGCTCCATCCGGCCACACAGACACGGAGTGTGTCTCCCTCACCTTTCATCGCAGTTTCGTTTTTACTCCCTTCATCATCAGTGATGCTGAACAACTGTTAACACGTTCATGAACTGGTTGGATTTGTCCTGTTGCAAACTGCCTGTTTAAGTCTTTGCCCGCTTTTAAAAATTGCATTCAGTTTGTTTTTTATCATAATGCCTATCTTTTTTCTTCTTGATTTGCGGGCACTCCTTAGACATTTCAAGTGACCGGTCTTTTTTTTTTTCTTTAATGTTTTTTTTAATGTTTTTATTTATTTTTGAGAGACAGAGAGTGACAGAGCACAAGCGGGGCAGGGGCAGAGAGAGAGGGAGACACAGAATCGGAAGCAGGCTCCAGGCTCTGAGCTGTCAGCGCACAGCCCGATGTGGGGCTCGAACTCATGAACCGTGAGATCACGACCTGAGCCGAAGTGGGACGCTTAACTGACCGAGCCACCCAGGCGCCCAAGAGACCAGCCTTTCATCGGTTATCCATCTATCTCCAGCACCCATCGCAGAAGGCGCTCACAGAACATTTGACAAAAAAGAAAATTCTGAATGAACCAAAACTTTTGCCTCGGGGTATGAAGGTATTTCATCACACTCAATGATGCTTAAACAAACAAAACCACCACGAATCCTCATCATCCCCTCCCCTGGTTCTCCTGCTGCTGCTCCTCATACATTTTAGCAGGAGGCTGAGAACATGAGTCTGGAACCTGGCTTTTCCACTTACTGGCTGTGTGACCCCGGGCAAGTGTCTTAACTTCTCTGAGCTCCAAGGAAATCACGCATGTGGGCGCACAATAAGGGTTCCGTAAAGGGTGATTTTTCCTACTGGTTCCATCTGTCCCACCATCTTTCAGTCAGTTGCTAAGATTCAAACTTCCCCCTTTTCCCAGGGCCCCCACATCCAGATCACCAGTTCCCAGCCTCCTCACTCTGCCTACGTTTGCTGCCCTGGTTCAGGCTAGTTTCCATGGCCTTACCTGTGAGGAGGGAATAGTGGTGGTGAAGAAAGTGAGTGATTAATGAAGTTGCCTTTCAGGCTACAAGAGGCAGGATGGCCTGGGTTCAGATCCCACCCCTGCCACTTACCAGCTGTGTGGCCGTGGGCAAGTCACTTCATGTGATGGGGCCTCAGTTTTCTCATCCGAAAAAATGGGCAGAATTCCTGTTTCTCAAGGTGCTTATGGGAGTCCAAAGAGATCACGCATACAACCTGATTAGCATTAACAAGCATTTTGCCTGACATTCAATTTAAGGAAACTGTTACTATGATTGTCATTATGATTATTGCCTCCTCCCCTGCCCTGCCCGGGAACATCCCAGTCCTCTCTGCCTGCCTGCCGAGGCCTATGCTAAGCCACCTCCTCTAGGCAGCCTCCCTGGCTTGCCCCAGCCTGTAGGAACCGCCCCTGTGGTCCAGACAGCTCAGGCCCATGAACTTAATTACACGTTGCCCTGGCAGAACTCTTGTCTTCCAGTCTTAGGCTGCTATTTAACTTCGTGTCTCTATTTTAAAATGTAAACCAGATCGCGTCACTACCCGGCTTCCAATTTTACAACAGGTTCCCACCTCACGGGAGAAAAGCTCTGAGCTCCTTAATATGAGCCACAGACCCCTGCGGAACGGCCACTGTGGCCTTATCCCGTGCCCCAGCCACACTATTCCAAGCTCGGTCTAGCCTCAGAGCCTTTGCCCTGGCCGTGCCCCCTGCCCGATCTTCCCATGGCTGCCTACTTTTTGTCATTCAGACCCTGTCTCTGAAGTCACCTCCTCCAAGAGCCCCCACCCCCACCCCCGCCTTGCCCAACAGATTCTACCAAGCCACCCCCTCATATTTTATTCATAGCACTTTTATTCATAGCACGGAGCACTTCTCCCGTCTGCAGGGATCTTTATTTCCTTGTTAACTTGGTTGTGTCCACGAGAATGACAGCTCCCACAGAGCTGGGAGTTTTGTCTTGTTCACTATTGTGTTCTCTGTCCCAACAACAGTGCCTGGCACATGGTAGGTGCTCAGTAAGTGTAGAATGAATGGATGTGCCTTATGCCCTCATCCCGCCTACTCTGAGCCCTCCTATCCTCGGAACGTGCCTGCCGTGGGGTTGCTAACGGCCACCCCCTCCCCACGTTCCCGGTCTCCCCTCAAACCTGAACATAGGGATGGAGGAAAAGAGCGTCAGCTTGGGCGCCAAGCACATTGGCTGGAATCCCAGCATTCCCACCCTCTCTTCCCTGGGAAGGGCCTGAAACTTAGCAACGCCACAACCACGCAGAAGTGCAGTGGGGGCAGCAGGAAGCAGGGGAGGGGGTTCCTGGGGGCTGACATAAACTGGGGGAGGGGGGGACACCACACCCAGCCTCCCCTTTCCAGTAGGATATTGCTTCGGAGAGGAGGAGGGAGGGGGAGGCCTCTGATTCAGTCTTGAAAAACCGGCTCCCGGGTGTTTCCGGGAGAACGCCTACTGCCCAGGGCCTCAGCCCAGGCTTCCCAGAGGGGCCCAGGGGGCAAAGGACCCCAACATCCAGGTCCCCTATGTCCCCCACAGACGTCACTCTCTTCTTTGGACCTTGGTATTCAGACCTTGCCTTTCCAGCTCAGGGGAGGCAAAGTAGGGCTGGTGTCTGGTGACCTCTTAGGGGGAAAGCAAAAACCAGCAGGTGTGGCCAGATGTGTATGCTTGGGGGCTGGGGATAGCAGCAAGCAGAGAGGCCACGGAGCCATGTGGTCTAGTGGCTGTGACTCCAGATCTGGACTCTGCAGCACGGGTTCGAGTTCCAGATCTGCCACTTACTAGCTAGCTGTGTCACCCTGGGCAAGTCACTCTACCTCCTGGGTCTGTTGCTTCACCTCTAAAAGAAGTAAGCGTACCTTCCATGAGGTGTTCAGACCCACTGATACGCATGGTAAATGCCTGACATGGAAGCGTTCAGCAAGTGCCAGCCAGGGTGATTTTCTTCATTATTATTGTCGGGACCTCGGTCTCCCCAGGTTCCTCTAGGCCCTGGAGGATGGGGACGAGGCCACCTCCAGGGAGATGCCCAGGCAGGGCTCACAAATACCGACCCCGCGCCTGTCCCTAACGGGAGGGGGATTGTCCAGAGGAGCGCAGGGGGCAGGGTGGCCTGTCGGCCCCGTTTGAGCGGCGGGAAGCGTCTGACCCTGCCCCCAGCGGAAAGACAGGCGCCCCTCTGGGAAGGGGCCTCGGGCATCCTGGCGCCCAACCTAGACTTCCAGCCATGTCCCTGGGGCCGGCCCCGCCCCGCTCGATCCGCCGGATCCCCGCGCGTCTGCGGCCCCGCAGGCCCGCGCTGGGGTCCCCGGAGCGGCCGCGCCGCGCCCCGCCCGCGGGGGGCACTCACCTGCGCCGCCGCCGCCGCCACCCTGCGCGCGCCCCGCTCGGCCCTCCGCAAACTCCGGGCCGGGCCTCTCCCGCAGCCGCGGCCAGGGGGGCGGGGCCGGCGCCCGCGCCCCGCCAATCAGAAGCGGCCGTCCGACGCTCGTGGCCAATCCGCGCCATGCCGCCCCGCCCCGGGTGGTTTCGACGGAAACATTCCAAAGGGATCCCTCCGCCTCGCCCGGCTCTTCCCGACCTACTCCCCCCGCGCCGCGGCGCAGTGGACCTTCCCACCCCGCCTAAGCCACGGCAGGCTGTACCACCGTAGGGCGCGGAGGGGGGACCTGAGGCTGGGCCCCTCCCAATCGCGGGGAAGGAAGGAGACGAGCAGCCAATGGGAAGCTGGGGCCCCTGGACCACGTGCTGGTGGCTGAGTGTCGGTCTGGGGTGTCCTGGGTGGTAAGGGGCGGGAGGGACTGGGGGCTGGTCATCAGGTGGCCGAGGCTGAGTTTCGCCAAGAGGTAAACTCCCCACGTCCGGAAAAGCTGACCCTTTAGGAGACCCGGGAGGGGGCCCAGGACAGCCCCCGATCCCCTCCTCCTCCCGGTCTGCCCCCGACCCGGCCCGGCCATCCTCGGAGCGGATAAAAGGGAGGCATTCATTCCAGGCCGGCGAGCGGGCGGAGGATCGAGATGAATAGGGAGGGTCCCGAGTGTCCCTGCTTCCTGGGATGGACAATGGACAAGGGCATTCATTCATTCATTCATTCACTCGTCAAATATTTAATGTGCTGCTGCTCCGTGCCAGGCTCTGGCCTACAGACACACCAACGGGGAAGCTGAGTGTGCTTCTGGTAGACGTAACAGCGCGTGCAGAAGGCCTGGAGGCCGGACAGAGAGATACAGCACATTTCAGGACAGTGCCGTATCCTAGGAGCTGGCAAAACCGGGGGAAACGGTGTAATGGAAGGGAAGACAAGGGAGAGATAGACTGTCTGCTTGTTGGTTAGGCCAGCGGATGTTTACTGAGCACGTAATAGGTGCTAGACTATAAGGGGTACCCAACCAGCCCAAGCCATTTCTCTTTCATGAGGCTGTCTCCTCCATCTCAGTGCTCCCCATCCACGCCCGGGTCCTGAGACTGGCACAGAGCAGGGTGACAGCACACATGTGTGAATCTCACCGTCGCCAGGTTTGGCTTGTAACCGAGAGTTCTCAGGCAGGAGGAGGTCCAAGAAACACAGACACGAACGCACCTCATGCAGACCAGGACGCTGAGTTCCCAGGACAGGTGAGATTTCCTTGTTCTGCTTCAAAGCCGGGGCCGCTGGGGCAGTTGGGGCTGGGCCAGGGGCTTGCTGTGTGTTCTGGGAATTGTAGTTCTTGGAGGCCCCTAACGGCTGCGACTCTGCTCAAGCTTCATTAAATAACTGGGTCTCTGCAGTGCCCAGGGTGAGTTGTTGCACATCCCAGCCCCGCCAGGGCCTACCGAGGGGAGAAGTGGAAGAGGAGAGTGTGGCCTGGGCTTAGCCACTGACGGCTTCGAGCGAGACCGGCCCCACCCAGCTGGCAAACACTGCCACTGCCGTGGCAACAGGCACAGCTATTGTCCTTCTCTTCCTGTTCTGCTGACCTCTGCCATCCCCACTGAGTGATCGGTTGCTGTGGCTGGGCCAGTGTCCTCTGTGGGACTGTACCCACTGCCCTGCTTGTGCCTGGCATCTGAGCTGCCTCCCACACACCTGAAGAGGACAGTATGTGAGGCCACGGGGACAGCAGAGTCCTGAGCAGAATCCACCTGGATCCACCTGTTGACTGATGAGGCGCCCAGGGAGGGGTGTGGGGGTTGTCCAAGGGCGCAGAGGTGGCCACCTCTTTACCCAGTGTTACAGCTCAAGAGGTTGGGGGGCCCAGCTGCTGAGGAGCTTAGACCTGAGCGCTACCTCTGCCCCTTTGGGGGGAGGAAAAAGTCTGGAGTGCCAGCTAAAATGTGCCGAAGGAAAGACTGAGTGAGAAAATCCCCATTTTGCAGCCAGTAGAGGAATAATTAATTCAGGCTAGGCTCCTCAGTGGGGGAGTAGATATTCACACAGTCTCAAAGGACCAGCCCACAAATTACTTGTTAATTACAGTGGGAAAAAGATACCTCAGAAAATTCACCATGGAGAAAGTTGGCAGTCACCACTTTAACCAAATGATCAAAATTAACATCATCAGGGATGGGACAGGCTGACCTCACATGCATCTTGCTGTGATGTACTGAGAAGGACACCTGCAAAGTACTTGGTCCTGTCCAAAGTGTTTACCTGAGTCTAATCATAAGGACACAACCAGATACTTCCCGATTAAGGGGCGTTCTGCCGGCAAACAAATAAACAAAAAAACCCAAACCAAAAACCAAAAACCAAAAGTGCCTGGACTCTTCAAACAGATCTATGTCATGAAAGGGAAAATCAATCTATTCATCGAATGAATGAAGGGGTGAATGCATGAAATGCCAGGAAACTGTTCTAGACTGAAGGAAACAAAGAGATGACAGCCAAAATCACTGTATAATCCTTGATTGGATCCTTGATAATTTTCTTTAAAAAAAAAAGGATGAAACAGCTACAAAAGATATTCTGGGGATAATCGAGGATATTTGAATGTGGGTGGATCTTAGATAATATCATATCCAGGTTAAATTTCCTGAATGAGGGCATTGCACCGTGGTTGGATAAAAGAATGTTCTTATATGCGGGAGAAACACACTGAATTCTTTAGTGGTATATTTGTGATGGTTGCGACTGTCAAATAGCTCAGAAGAAAATCATATGTGTATATATCTTATATACAACATCATAATATGTTATACATTAGTATTAGTATAGAGGAGGGGAGGAGAGAGAGTGTGAGCAAATGTGGCAAAATAGTAACAATTGTCGCTGAAGCCAGGAGAGTAAGCAAGCATATGGGTATTATTTATTTTTTTTTAATTTTTTTTAACGTTTTTATTTATTTTTGGGACAGAGAGAGACAGAGCATGAACGGGGGAGGGGCAGAGAGAGAGGGAGACACAGAATCGGAAACAGGCTCCAGGCTCCGAGCCATCAGCCCAGAGCCCGACTCACGGACCGCGAGATCGTGACCTGGCTGAAGTCCGACGCTTAACCGACTGTGCCACCCAGGCGCCCCAACATATGGGTATTATTTTACTGTTCTTGTGAGTTTTCTTTTTTTTTTCCATACATTTTTTTATTCTCTTTTTTTTTTAATTTTTTTTTTTAACATTTATTTATTTTTGAGACAGAGAGACAGAGCATGAACATGGGAAGGGCAGAGAGAGAGGGAGACACAGAATCTGAAACAGGGTCCAGGCTCTGAGCTGTCAGCACAGAGCCTGACGCGGGGCTCGAACTCACGGATCATGAGATCATGACCTGAGCCGAAGTCGGACGCTTAACCGACCAAGCCACCCAGGAGCCCCTATTCTCTATTTTTGAGAGAGAGAGAGAGAGACGGTGAGACAGAGCGCAGTGGGGAAGGAACAGAGAGAGAGGGAGGCACAGAATTCGAAGCAAGATCCAGGCTCTGAGCTGTCAGCACAGAACTCGACGTAGGGCTCAAAGTCATGAACCGCGAGATCGTGACCTGGCTGAAGTCGGACGCTTAACCGACTGTGCCACCCAGGCGCCCCAACATATGGGTATTATTTTACTGTTCTTGTGAGTTTTCTTTTTTTTTTCCATACATTTTTTTATTCTCTTTTTTTTTTAATTTTTTTTTTTAACATTTATTTATTTTTGAGACAGAGAGACAGAGCATGAACATGGGAAGGGCAGAGAGAGAGGGAGACACAGAATCTGAAACAGGGTCCAGGCTCTGAGCTGTCAGCACAGAGCCTGACGCGGGGCTCGAACTCACGGATCATGAGATCATGACCTGAGCCGAAGTCGGACGCTTAACCGACCAAGCCACCCAGGAGCCCCTATTCTCTATTTTTGAGAGAGAGAGAGAGACGGTGAGACAGAGCGCAGTGGGGAAGGAACAGAGAGAGAGGGAGGCACAGAATTCGAAGCAAGATCCAGGCTCTGAGCTGTCAGCACAGAACTCGACGTAGGGCTCAAAGTCATGAACCGCGAGATCGTGACCTGAGCCGAAGTCGGACACTTAACCGACTGAGCCACCCAAGCGCCCTAAGTTTTCTTTTTTTTTTTTAATGTTTGTTTTTGAGAGACAGAGAGAGAGAGAGCAAGTGGAGAGGGGCGGAGAGAGAGGGAGACACAGAATCTGAAGCAGGCTTCAGGCTCTCAGCTGTCAGCATAGAGCCCCACGTGGGGCTCAAACTCACAGACCATGAGATCATGACCTGAGCAAAGTCAGGTGTTTAACCTACTGAGCCACCCAGGCGCCCCAAGTTTTCTTTTTTTTAATGTTTATTTTTGAGAGAGAGAGTGAGTGGGGGAGGGGCAGAGAGAGAGAAAGAGAGAGAGGATCCGAAGCAGACTCCAGGCTCTGAGCTGTCAGCACAGAGCCTGATGCAGGGCTTGAACTCACGAGCCATGAGATCATGACCCAAGCCAAAGTCGGTCCGTCAACCGACTGAGCCATCCAGGGGCTCCTCTTTTATTTTTTTTAAGTTTATTTATTTATTTTGAGAGAGAGCAAAAGAGCGAGCAGGAGCAGGGGAGGGGCAGAAAGAAAGAAAGGTTGAGAGAGAGAGGATCCCAAGCAGGCTCCACACTGTCAGCGCAGAACCTGACTCGGGGCTTGAACTCACGAACCTCGAGATCATGACCTGAGCTGAAACCAAACATCGGATGCTAACCAACTGAGTCACCCAGGTGCCCCTTCTTGTGAGTTTTCTGTACCTTTGGAAATTTCAAAATAAACATTAGGGAAAAATACCCCCCAATTCCCTCCCATCTCTGGTCCAACACTGCCATGGGCTTAATGTGCACCTTTCTGTTTGTATGTTTCCTTGAAAATGTGCCTTGTTTTATGTGAGTATTCTATTACATTTGGCTTCTTACTTTCCTTTTCCAGTTAGCACTGTATTGCTTGCTTGCTTGTTTGCTTGTCTTGCAGTAGGACTTCAGTATACATCCGTGTTGTCAATCTCTTGCGTCTGTTTTCTTCTGATTTCTACTTGATGTTCCACAGATGCATCCCTCACGTCTTACGACTCTGTCCCCTGGGGATGGACATCAGGCAGCCTCCAGCTCCCAGCCACTGCAGCCTTGGACATGTCCCTTCAGAGACCTGTGTGGAAATCTCCCTAGGAGAGAGACCTGGTTGCAGAGATGCTGGATCACAGGGCACAGTCCGTTGCTGTGTGGCATCCTGGACTAGCTGCCCCCAGCCACACCTTCTGTCAGTGCAGAGGGTCCCCTGTACCCACCTCTCCACCAGCTGTTAGCTTTATCCAGCTTCTGATTTTTACCACTCTGACTCGATGTCAAGTGACGTCACCATTGCTATCTTTCACATTTCTCTGATTTCAGGTCACTTTGAGCATCTCCTCATTTGCTTGATCGCCTTCAGTTTCTCCTCTTTTGTAAATTGCCTGTTCATATTCTTTGCCCTGTTTGCACTTGGGTTGCCGTCTTTTACTCGTTGATTTGCATGTGCTCCTCATAGAATCTAGCTGTGCCCTGTCCCATCCGATCTGTCCTACATGAAATCTCTGCTCTCCACATGTAGGTATGAGCACTTGAAATACGGCAAATACAAATTGCGATGTGCCGTAAGTGTAAAATACACACCAGATTTCGGAAACTTAGTGCAAAGAAAAGATGTAAAAAGATGTAAAAGATGTAAAATATCTCATTAACTCATTTTTATTCTGTCTACGTTATAATAATAATAATAATGTGGATGTATTGGGCTGCATAAAATGAACTACTCAAATTACTTTCACCTATTTGTTTTTTATTATTTAAAATTTTTTTAATGTTTATTTTTGAGAGAGAGAGAGAGAGAGAGACAGCAGGAGCCTGGGAGGGGCATAGATAGGGAGACACAGAATCCGAAGCAGGCTCCAGGCTCTGAGCTGTCAGCACGGAGCCCGACGCGGTGCTTGGGCTCACAAACTGTGAGATCGTGACTGGAGCCGAAGTCGCACGCTTCACCTACTGAGCCACCCAGGTGCTCCTGAGCCGTGTAACTCTCTTAACAGCCCTGTGAGGTAGGTGCAGTATGAGGCATTGCGAACATATTCTCCCATTCTGCCATGTGATGATTCGTGTCACCATTATATCCTTTCTTGGAAGAAAATTCTCAGCTGCAATACAACAGGACTTACCCGCTTGTGGTTTCCACCCATGATGTTTCATTAAAGGGGCTCTTCTCTTAAGTCACAAAGTCATTCTTCTGTATTTTCTTCTATTCGCTCTATGGTTTTGCTTTGCTTTTGCTTCTATTCGTTCTATGTCTTTTATTCCATCTCTCGTCCACCTCAGGTTGTGGGGTAGGATACAGTCTTTTTTCTCTATCACCTCTACTGGTCGCCGGCTGTGTGGCCCCGGGCAAGCCCCTTCGCCCTGTGTGCCTCAGTCTCCTCCTCTCTAAAATGGGAATAATAATAGGACCCACCTCCTAAAGCTGTTATGATTACGTCAGAATAAAATGAGCTCTTCTGTGTCAAGTGCCTACAGTCGTGTTGGGCAGATAGTAAATGCTCAATGAACACCAGCTGCTATTACTAAATGGTGTTGTGGTCACAGAGATGACCTCAGTATGTCATGATAGAAACATGATAGAAATAGACACCTTTATTAAGCTCTTACTATGTACCAGGGTCTGTGCTGCCTCCTTTTCATGAATAATCCCACTGGATATCACCCCTATTCTACAGAGGAGGAGGCTGAGGCTCAGAGAGGGGCAGCCACTAGCTCGAAGTTGAACAGTGACTCATAGGTGTGGTGTTTTCAACCCCAAGATACCCCTCTGGGTGGGGGGGGGGGCCTGCTCTGAGCCATGGGGGACAGGGAGGACCAAGGAGGGACAATGCCCTGGCCACAGTGATCTTGGGAGTTTGATGGCCTGTGCTTGGGGTCCCCCTATCAGCCTGGCAGGCGTGGTCTCAGCGGGACGGGCCTGGAGGGGAAGCAAAGGAGGTGGCCCTTCCCAGGCTGGGTCCTCTGGCCCCAGGTCTCTCGGACTCTGCTCGAGCAGCTGCCTTTTGCTGCTGGATTGTAGGATGTCACGATAAAACCCTGAAGCAGCACTTTTCTGGAGGGCCAATGGGCAGCTCTCTTTTTCAAATGCATCGCTGGTGATTTCCCACCACCGCCTTGGCCCGTTGCCTCGTCCAGCCCCCCCAAGCAGCTGACTTGTGGCATCTCTCCCAGCTCCGTCCTCTCTCCATTCCCGGACCTACAACCCCAACAGCGGCCAGAGGGCGCCTGAGAGCTCATAAGTCAGGTCCTGTCCCCTCCTCTGCTGAAGCCCCCCCCCCAAAAAAAAGGCCATCTGCCCACAAAACACCCTTTGCTGAAGTAGCCCATCTGGAGTCAGGCCCAGTCATACTGATGTCCACCAATACCTTCCCAAGGAAAGCTAGGCCCCCACTGAGACAAAACACCCAGGGCCTCAGCCGGGACTTCCAGCAAAGGCAAACCAGGCCCTGTCCCTCCTGACTCAGACTCTCTCAACAGGCTTCTCTTCTGCCTCAGGCTTGTAGGCCTGCTTCAGCAGGGCTCTGGCACCCGGCCTGTCTCACCCAGGCCAGGCCCCACCCTACCCTGTCCTACCCTCTCTGTTCCAGGCACCCGAGGGCCTCACTCCTCAGCCCAGCCTTTGTCAGCTCACACCCCTTGCGTGCCTAAGAGACTCAAGGGGTGGGGGCTTCGGCTCCCTTGGCCCATCCTCGAGCTCTGACAGACTCCTGTCCCCTGGCCTGTTCCCCCAGGGCCAGGCCTCTTCCCTCCAAGCCCTACGGTCATGGGCAGTGCCTTGCCCAGTGTAGTGGGCTGAATGGTGGCCTCCCAAAGATACACCCTTGTCTCTGAAACTGTCAATGTGACCCAATCTGGAATAAGGAAGGGTCTTTGCAGAGGTAATTAAGTTAAGGATCTTGAGATGAGATCAGCCTGGATTAGGGCGGGCCCCTGAATCTAACAAGCGTCCTTATAAGAGACAGAAGAGAGAACCCAGAGACAGGCGGGGGAGGAGGGCCCCGGGAGGGGGAGGCAGGGACTGGGGCAGAGAGGCACAGGACGGATCTTCCTCCCAGCCTCCAGAAGGAACCAACCTTGCTCACACCTTGGTTTTGGACTTTTGGCCTCCCGTCCTGTGGAAGAATGAATTACCGTTGTTTCAAGCCACATAGTCTGTGGCACCTTGTTACGGCAGCCCCAGGAACCTAAAACTTCTGACTTGGTAAGGGTTCGGGAACGAACCCTCCCCTCCACCCCCCGCCGCTGGGTCTCTGAGTCTCCTAGGGCTTAGTGTTGACCTGCCACTTAGGAACTGTGCCTAATGACTAAGCCATGAATCACGAAGTGGGAAAAGGACCCCAGGAAAGAGGGGCTTTTCCTGGAGCCCAAGAGAACAGCCATTTCTACCAGGTGGGAGCTGGGGCAAGTGGGGCACGGGGGCGGGGACCCTTCCCAGGGCCGGGTTGTCTTTCCTCTGCACACGCCCTAACATCAGTGGTCACAGGATAGATGTGGCCAGTCCTCTTGTCTGAATCAGTTTGTCACTCAATTACTCATTTGACAAACGCTCAGAGGGCAGTTTCTGGGCCAGGCACTGCGGTGAGCACCGGTGATGGAAAGATTGTTAGGGCATGGTTTGTGACCTCCAGGAAACTAGGGTTGGCGGGGGGCGGGGGTGGGTGGTGGCAGGGGCTTGAGGCTCTTTCCTGAGGTTGTCTCTCCTCCCTTCATGAGGGAAGATGTCTGACCGAATAATCGTAGTTTGAGAACTCAGAAATCAGACGCCCCACCTCCACCCCTCCTCGGGCAAGTGTGGGATCAGCAGACCAGGGGAGCATGCTCAGGTCGGTGCGAGAGAGCATGATGAGCACATGTACTTTAAGAACTAGATTGTAATAGAAAACACAGATACTTATTGTTTGCGCTGTGCTCTTTTCAGACAAAAGGTTGGTGCGTTGAAGTTTCCAGAGTCTGATGATCTGTCTCAGGGACTCGAAGTTATACAATCAAATGACACGCCCCACCCTCCACCCGAACAGAGGAAAATTAAGACAAAGCAAAAACCAAAATGCTTGCAAGTTCCTACCTCACTCAGGAAACGCTGAAGTCCTCCCAGTGGCCCCAGGTCCTGCACCACTGCCTCGTCACCCCCTGCCCTCGCTTCCTCCCACTCACCCCTCACTTACTCTGCTCCAGCCTCACTGGGCTCCTGGCTGCCCCTTAAATATCTCAGACACGCCCCTGCCTCAGGGCCTTTGCACAGGCTGCTCCCTCTGCCTGGAACACCCT
Organism: Prionailurus bengalensis; assembly: GCF_016509475.1. Classification (NCBI taxonomy): domain Eukaryota; kingdom Metazoa; phylum Chordata; class Mammalia; order Carnivora; family Felidae; genus Prionailurus; species Prionailurus bengalensis. The sequence continues at coordinate 10,286,733 of NC_057348.1, forward strand.
TCCCTCCATATCTACCCGAAGAAGTGACCTCCTTCAAGTCTTTGCTCAAATATCACCTTCTCGAGGAGGCGTTCGCTAACTGTGTTTAAAAAAAAAAATACCCCAAGGGGCACCTGGGTGGCTCAGTCGGTTGAGCGTCTGACTTCGGCTCAGGTCACGATCTCACAGCTCGTGAGTTTAAGCCCCACGTCGGGCTCTGTGCTGACAGCTCGGAGCCTGGAGCCTGCTTCGGATTCTGTGCCTCCCTCCCTCTGCCCCTAACCCACTTGCATTCTGTCTGTGTCTCTCTCAAAAATAAACATTAAAAAAAGTTTTAAAAATACCCCAAACTCTCTACCCCATGTTTCATATTTTCATCACTCTCCCCATTATCTAGTACATTAGTTTTATTTATTTATCCTTATTTTCTCCCCCCCCCCCCCCCCCGGCCGCGCCTCACACTCAACTGTTAGCTCTGCCAAAGGCAGGAAGTTTTGCTGGGTTTGTTCACTGCTGTGTCCCCAGCATTAAGCACAGGGGCTGGGTCCACAGTAGGTGGTCAATAAATGTTGATGGAATGAACAATACTTACGACGTGTCAGGTGCTATGCCGTGTACCTCAATAATTAATAACTAATAATAATATTTAAGGCGTGGGACATGGGGCGCCTGGCTGGCTCAGTCAGTAGAACATGGGACTCATAATCTCTGGGTCGTGAGTTCAAGCCCAATGTTGGGTGTAGAGCCTCCATAAAAAAAAAGAAAAAGAAAGAAAGAAAGAAAAGAAAAGAGAAAAGAAAAAAGAAAGAAAATTGAAGAAAAAGACGACCCGGGACAGGTTTTCAACTAAGTGCTTTAGAAATATTTGCTCATGTTAATTGCACACTTGCTCTGTGCCAGGTCTGTGGCACAGAGACCTCAGGGGTTAACTGAGTTTTGGCCTGGGGGCAGTAAGAAGGGAGAGCTAGCTGGGATCTTCCTGTTTTATAAGGGAGGAAACTGAGGCTTTGAGAGGTTTTGCCATTTTCTCACGGGAATGCAGCGAGCAGAACTTGAACTCAACACCCCCTTGAGTGTGCACAGAAGCCAAGTTCATAATTTCATGTGCTCTTCTTCCCTGCTGCATTAACTTACCCACTTTTCACTTGGAACGCTATGAAGTCTGTGCCTCGTTTGTGTCATTTTTTTAAAGGCCACTGAGACTCGGAGTGGTAAAGTCACGTGCCCAGGGATACACAACAGCAGAGTGACAGTTAGGATTCAAGGTGCTGCTCTGCTCTGGAGCCTCGTGCTCTGCATCTCTCGAGTGAGCTGGTTGTCACATTGAGATTGCAATGGGAGTGATCCTGCTTCAGGTACAGCTTCCTCAGGGTACGCTGAATGTCTCAGGGGATCCCCTGGCAAGTGGGTTCCTGGAGCTCAGCTGAGAGCACTCACTCCCAAAGGCTTTTGGGGTTTCCAGCTGTGGAATAAGAAACCTTCACATAATAACTGGCACACAGTGCTTATTCTTTTTATTTTTAATATTTATTCTTTGAGAGAAAGAGCAGGGGAGGGGCAGAGAGAGGAGGACGGAGGATCCGAAGCAAGCTCCTCACCAACAGCAGCGAGCGAGCCCGATGTGGGGCTTGAACTCACGAATCGCGAGAGCCAAAGTCTGACGCTCAAACGACTGAGCCACCCAGGCGTCCCTCATATGGTGCTTCTATGCTGGGTCCTGGTGTGTGTGTGTGTATGGGGGTGGGTGGATTATCTCCATATCCAGAAAACCCTTACAATCCTAGAAGAGGTACTGTTATTATGCCTGTTTTACAGTTGAAGAAACTGAGGCACAGAGAGGCTGAGTCACCTGACCAAGGTCACACAGCTAGCAAGTGGTTGTCCCGGACTCGAATCTGGAAGCAAGAACAATGGCTAGGGGAGAGGTAGGGGCCACTGAACACCGGTCTGGATCTTCACATCCAGCTAGGTAGTCCTGGCAGGATAAAGGCACACTCTAACAGGAATGAGGAAGCTCGCTATTTCCACCACACGTGAGGGGGAAAATGCAGAGTGCACAGTATATACCCTTTGTGTAAAAGGAAAAATTGATTTGTGCAGCGACTCAGGGAAGGTACCTGAGAAACTGGGGACATTCGTTGGGGGTGGACTTGAATAGCAGGGTGGAGGGGAGGATTTTCATTCTGTCCCCTCCAGAGTCTAGTACTGTGATTGATTACCTGGGCAAAAACAGACTGACATCTTAGAAATTATGCTTAAACAGCCTCTGGAGAGAATGCGCACACAAAAATCGTTTTTCTTTTTCTAAAGGGAAAGCTCTCATGATGCCGTGGCCAGTCTGTACAGGGACAGCAGCTGAGGGAACTGCAGGCCCGGAGGAGGGAGGGGAGTCCGCTTCTGTCCACAGGCCAAACGTGCATCTTGGGTTTTGCACTGTTTAAGTGATGTTAAAACATGACTGCTGGGCCGGTGGCTGAAGACGCAGCTCCACACGGACTGACACGGAAGTTCTGGAATGTGCTCAGAGTCCGCGTGGGAAAGAAGAAATCCCCTAAAGGGAAGCCAAGGAAGCGAGGGAGGAGTCTCTTGGGAGATACACCAAACCTCGGGACACACACACACACACACACACACACAGAGGCATGCGCCAGGCCCCCCATGGCAAAACAACGCAGTGTCAGAGGGGTCGGTTTTCTGTCCACCTGGGTCCTTTTTGTCCTTTTCACCACGAACACGTTCCTAAAGAATCCCACTGCCCCACCCACTGTGCTGGGTAGGTGATTTCTAGAAGTTCCCAGAACTGTGTGCACTTTGAGGTTTTGTGTGCTTTTGTGTCGGTGACTTTGACAGGAAGGTTGCAGGGACCTGCCACCTAATGGTGACAGGGGCACAGGGATGGCACTCCGGGGGAGGGGTGGCCTACGACCCAAGGCCAGGTCCAATTCCGCAGGAAGGGTCATCTTGGTGCCTGAGGTAGCTCAGTAAACATCTGTGACAAGCTCCCTTATGGCTCTGACAGTCAGGGTCGCCTCCCAACTGGGACGGCGTCCTCTGGGCTCACTGAGAGCCCCATCTTAGGTTTGGGGGGCAAGCCCTCTGATCTGTGCTGTCCAGCACTTGCCACTAGCTGTGTGTGGCTGCTGCCGAGCCCTGGAAATGTGATTGGAACAACGGAGAGGCTGAATGTATTTTGTTGCATCTTAAAGCAGTCCCATTTAAAGACGACCTAAAACATTCCCATTGCTTGCAGAAACTTCTCTTGGACAGCCCGGCCCCCATTCGCTCCCAGTGGTCACCTTTCAGTCGGAAGGGAAAGCCATTCCTTGACTGATTTTAAACGCTGTTTTTTTTTTTTTTTTTTTTTTTTTTTTCAACGTTTATTTATTTTTGGGACAGAGAGAGACAGAGCATGAACGGGGGAGGGGCAGAGAGAGAGGCAGACACAGAATCGGAAACAGGCTCCAGGCTCTGAGCCATCAGCCCAGAGCCTGACGCGGGGCTCGAACTCACGGACCGCGAGATCGTGACCTGGTTGAAGTCGGATGCTTAACCGACTGCGCCACCCAGGCACCCCTAAACGCTGTTTTTAAGACATCTCATAGCAAAGTAGCAATACCACTGTTTTAAGCCTCTGTAATTACTTACTGTGTAATAAAACCAGTTTTCTTTTAAAAAAAAGTTACAGGGGCGCCTGGGTGGCGCAGTCAGTTAAGCGTCCGACTTCAGCCAGGTCACGATCTCGCGGTCCGTGAGTTCGAGCCCCGCGTCGGGCTCTGGGCTGATGGCTCAGAGCCTGGAGCCTGTTTCCGATTCTGTGTCTCCCTCTCTCTCTGCCCCTTGCCCATTCATGCTCTGTCTCTCTCTGTCCCAAAAATAAATAAACGTTGAAAAAAAAAATTTAAAAAAAAAAAATAAATAAATAAAAATTTAAAAAAGTTACAAAGCAAAAGCAAAAGCAACTTCAGCGGCCTGCAAATGAAGCCAGGGCAGGAAATGTGTCTTCTCCAGGAGGAGCTCAGCCCTGGGCCGGAATTCGGGTCTGGTTTGGCCAGGGCCTGCCTGCCACTCTGCCTGTTCCAGCAAGAAAGGAGTGCACGGGGATCACAGGGCAGGCCCTACACCACCCCTTGGCCCCAGCCACCAGGCCCTGCCTGGAACACGGGAAAGTGAACTGCTTAACTCCAGCCCCAACCTTCACAAAACAGAGCTTCAAATCCATTGGGCTCTCTGGATGCCTGGATCGCGTCCATGTAGGTGGTGTGGACGGACGTTCTCTGCTCCCCATGTAGCCCTGGGAGACTTCTCTCCCTCTCGCAGGGGACTCCTGCCTCCCCCCTGACTGCATCTGAGGGACGCCCAGCCACCGCCCCAGCCCCAGCCAGCAAAGCCCTCAAACAGAGTCGCAGGACTGCCCCCCTGAGGTTTAGCATCGGTCTTTAATGCTGTCGTGCTGCACATTGACAAGTCACACGCTTTGGTCTCGTGCTGGCAGTGGCAGCTTACAATGAGTCCCAATGTCTGAGCACCAGACTGGCCTGCAGGGAACAGACACTTTGTTCCCTCCCTGCCCCCCTCCCCGATTCCCAAGGTTCCTTTGGAGTTCCATCATGGCCCGATACAGAAAGCAGCAGTTGCCGGGGGCCGGTTTCCTGTGAGTGCACACCAACGTTACACGGAATTATAAAAACATATTTACAAACGTTCCACAGTGCTCCTGTAATCAGAAGCAAAGACCCTTTTATCAAAAGGGATTATAGCCAGGGCTGTGCAAAATCAAAAGGATCAGATCCTTTTGAAAGAGTCCAGAGTCCGTTAAACACAAAATTACCCGGGTCGCCGGTAAGTCCCAGGTGTGCCTAAAGATTGCCTTACAGAAAAAAGAAAGAGTATGACCCCTAAGTGAGTGCACTTGGCCTCGGAGTCAGGGGTCGAGAGGGCCCCCAGCTCTGTCCAGGGCCCTAGGCCCTCCAGGGAGAAGCGTCTGTGCAGCTCATTCACACGAGGACGGCGCCCTTGGTCCTGCTGGAACGAGAGGTATTGCTTGTGGGTGCCGGCCAGGCAGTTTTGCAAAAACAGTCTAGGTCAGTTCTCAATTTGAGATGGCGAAAGAGAAAATAGGATTCTTCAGAGGAACAGCAAGACGTGGGAGACAAATACAGAATAAAACACGAACTGATCACACAACAAAAACTGAGGAGCGTACAGGGTCTGGGAACCGAGACGGCAGGCTGATACCAACTAATGGCCACCCAAGCAAAGGGCTACAGACGGATCAAGTCCAGCTGTGGGTCTGCCTCTCACCCACAGGCGGGGCCTGGAGGAGGGCGTGGGCCCATCCGAGGAGGGCTGCAGGACCCAGTGGGACAGACTGGAAGGCCTTTTCCTGCGGTCCCCACCACCTGCCGCCCTATCGCTGGAAAAACCACTTAAGTCTAGTGCACGACTTTGAAAGATTGTAATATATTCTCTGGAAAACATTCAGCAGTACGAAAGCCCTCCCTGGGCCCTCCCGCCCTCTCATGGGTCCACAACTGGTGGAACAGTCTGGAAATCCTTGAGCTCTGGAAAGGTCCCCGGTCAGTCCTTGGGAAACCCTGGTGACTATATCGGAAGAACCTGCTCCAGTACGGTTCTTGATGTCTGGGGGATCCTTTCAGGGAAGATCACTTCGAACTCAATAATGAGGTCCCCGCGTTTCTCGGGCGTTTTGGGGAGGGGGAGGCCTTCTCCAGGAACTTTTCGCCTCATGCCAGGCCTGATGACATCTTTGAACACGACGGGGATGGTCCTGCCGTCCAGAGTGGGTACGTTCACCGTGCAGCCACACAGAGCCTTGGGAGAGCAAAGAGAGAACGTTAGATGGAAGGCAGCTCAGGGCGCTCGACTCCTGCCCAGACGCTGTTTGATGTAGGATAAGCGCCACCAGGTCCCTATCGCTAAAACCAGGTCCCTGGATCCGTCTTGCCCTGTCCCCTGAGTGCTCAGAAGTATCTGTCATGAAGTCGAACGCTTCAAAAACCAACTGGCTTCCCCCCCCACCACCACCCTACTTAGCATCCTACCTCCCGAAGGCTGATCCTGGCTGGGTAAATGACGTCAGAGCCATCTCTCTTAAAGATATTGTGTGGCTTGTCCTTTAAAACAAAGACAATGTCAGCTGGAATGTTGTTGGAGGTCTGGTCGCCTTCCTTGGGGAAGGTGATTTTGGTCCCTTCTTTCCAGCCCCGCTTTACTTCGATGGTCAAGATCTTGTCTTCGTTGCGAATGCTCTTTCCATCGGGGTTCAGCCGCTTATGGGAGATTTTCATCTTCTTGGTACAGCCGCTATAGATCTCTTCAAGCGAGACCCTGAGGTCGTGTGTGACGGGGGATCTTGCTTCTTTCGGGTGGGCTCTTGGGCAGGACGGGAGCGGACAAAGTTCAGGTTGGTGAAGCCACCCATGCCCATGGGTAAGCCAGAGAACGGGTCGTCGATGTCCATGCCTTCCTCCCCATTCCGCTGCCCAAAAAAGTTGTCAAAGGGATTGCGGCCACCGAAGAACTCAGCGAACATGGCATGAGGGTCTCCGTGGAACGTGTAGCTGAAAGAGGTACCGTTAGCACCACCGCTGCTCCCGCCACTGGGGCCACCACCCTTTAGGCCTGAAAGGCAAAGTCAGAGGAAATCAGATGGTTGGCGGGGAGCCTCTCCCCCTCCAAGACCTTTCGCTAAGGGAAAAAAGCTTGGGAGCCATGGGGTGGGGGGGTGCGGCAAATTCTTTTAGCCTCCCTTCTCTGTCACAGAAGATCAAGGAAGAACCCTAAGCTTTCACCGCCCCTCCTCCAGGTACTTCAGGGTGCCAGGACAGTGGCAAGGGGCCCAAGCGCCCTCTCTGAGGGCCACCCAACTCCTGCCACTTCTTGACTGCCTATCCTCCCTGCCTGGAGGTGAAAACTTACAAAGAACCCATTAAGAGATCAGACGAAAAAGACATGATCCCGGGTCCACCTTCAGTAAGCGCTTCCTCTTAAAAATACTTTAGAGCTGGTCAAGTGTGAAGTGCAGAAGTGAAGGCAAAACAATAAACACAGCTTTTCAAAATCTCACACCCTGACACCAACTGTCACCATCCTTACATAAGAAGCCACTTCATTTCTTAAGACCCGGCGCAGAAGCCAGTCTGAGTCATCAACGGGCAACTGGACAACAAGAAAGCTTCCTCCTCCTGCCCGAAGAGGCCTACGCCGAGGAGGCCGGGCAGAGGCGGGCCCCGCCGCTCCCCGCACCTGGACTGCTCCGGCGCCCGCTGCCATCTACGTGCCTGGCACCAGGTTAGGTAAGCACTTTACAGGGATTACCTCACTCCGCCCTCACAGGGGCCCCGGAGCGAGGTCGGCGCTAATCGGCGCGCTCGTCGCAGGCTCGCGGCTCGCAGGTCGTGCCCGGCGCGCAGCCAGAGGCCCCGCCCTGCGCCCCTGGACGCCAGCGCCTGCCACCTCGGCCCAGGTGAGCCCCGGACCCCCGGGGCCCTAGCGCCACCGGCCCGGCTAAGGCTGTCCTCCTTGCCGCCCGCACCCGCACCCCCGGGGCCGCTCGGGGACGTGGGCGGAGGCGCCTAGGGAGGGGCAGCCCCAGACTTGCTAGAAGCTTCTGGGCAAGCACAGCGGCCAGGACTCCTCCTCCCATCGGGCGGCCGCCAATCCGAGGGCGGAGGCCCGCGTGGCCGGAGGGCGGGGGCTGCTCGCCCACCGGGACAGGGGCGTCCCCCGGGGACGCCGCAGCCTGGCCACCGAGCCTCGGTTTCCCCTTCAATCAAACGGCGGGGGCGCGCCCCTAGCCGCGCGCGCACGCACCTTCTTCCCCGTAGCGGTCGAAGATCTCGCGCTTGCGCGGGTCGCTGAGCACGTCGTAGGCCTCGGCGATCTCCTTGAACTTCTCCTCGGCGCCGGGCTCCTTGTTCTTGTCTGGGTGGTAGCGCAGCGCCTGGCGGCGGTAAGCCCGCTTGATTTCCTCGTCCGAAGCGCCGCGGGCCAGGCCCAGCGTCTGATAATAGTCCTTGCCCATAGCCCTCGCCTGCGGCCCGCCGCCCAGCTATCGCCGTACCCCGGCTTCGCCGCCGCCCCGTCCCGGACTCTATATACCCGTCCGGCGGAAGCTTCCAGAGCCCGCCAGCCCCCTCCAGAACCTTCCGCCCCGCCCCCTGCGCCGCTCCGACCAATCGCCGCCGCCCAGTCCGCGACGCGCGACATCCGGGGCGGGGCCACGCTGCCAACGGCCGCCCGCCCACGGCCACGCCCCTTCCCGCTACGCCCCCGGCAACGCATCCCGGCGGCGGCGCGCGCACCGAGCGAAGGAGGCCCCGCCCACTCTCTGCGGGGAGCCAATCGCGACCTACTTTGACTGCCTTTGCTGACCCGGCCTGCGGCGAGTCCCGTCCGAAGCCTGGGTCAATAGGTTACGACACTGCCCTCCGGCAAGGGGCAGGGCTGGAGGCGGCCACGCCCATCAGAGCTGCCCCGCCCTGCCCCAGGTGACAGTAGAGCTGGTCGCACACATCTCACCGGGCTCCGGGGGTGGGTTCCCCTCCGGGTGATTCTGAGCAAGTTGACTAATCTTTCCTTGCCGCAGGTTTCCCCCCCTACGCCGACTTATGTAACAGGGGAATAAAAACACCCACCGTTCTCTTGGCTGTGGGGAGAATGCAATTAGGAGCCCCAGGACTGTCCCTGTCCTCACCATAAAGCAGGGTGAGGCTCCAGGACCAAAGCTCACTTCTCCGGAGTAATCTTCCCTCCGGGGGAAAAAGGCTCCTCCTCGTGCCTTTCGCTTTACCTGCCATTGAAATCTGAAGTTATCTCGTTCTTTGACTTTTCGTGTTCAATTCACCTCCCTCCCGGCCTGCAGTTGTCAGTGCTGGGTCTCCAGTGCCTGGAACAGTATCTGGTGCCCGGTCACAGTGGACGCTCGTAAGTATTCCTGCCTGTTTCTAATGCATCTGCTTCATTTTTTTCCCCACTACATTTATGATTTGGGGGGACATGGACGTGTCATACACCCCACAGGGCCTCTGTTTCCTCCTCTGTGGGCAACATGATCCCCTTTGGCTCTGACAGTCTGGGGTGCCTGTGGTCAAAGACAGGGCTGATGGCGAAAGGAGGCTCAGAAAGGGGTACCACCTGAGAAGGCCGTAGGGAAAAAGCGGTCGGCAGTGATGGTGGCTGAGGCGGAATGTTCCTGGAAGAACTGCTTGGGAGGTCAGGGTGGTGTGCAGCTGGCTCTGGAGCCAGACAGCAGGTTTCATTTCCAGTTCCAGTATTTCCTGGCTGCACCATCTTGGGCTGGTTACTGAGCCATGTGGGGCCTCAGTTTCCTCATCTGTACAATGGGGGCAGCAGTTAATTGTACCCGCCTCACAGGGCTTTGAAACCGACATGAGTTGGGGCACCTGGGTGGCTCAGTGGGCTGAGTATCTGACTTCAGCTCAGGTCACGATCTCACAGTTCGTGAGTTCGAGTCCTGCGTTGGGCTCTGTGCTGACAGCTCAGAGCCTGGAGCCTGCTTCGGATTCTGTGTCTCCCTCTCTCTCTGCCCCTCCCCTGCTTGCTCTCTGTCTCTGTCTCTCTCAAAAATAAATAAACATGAAAAAAAGAAAGAAACAAATTGACATGAGTCAACATTTGTAAAGTGCCCAGGACAGACCCGGCACAGAGGAAGCACTATCAAAGGGGTGACTAACTGTCTTGTTGAATGATGGGCTGCTGAGCCACCCCCTTCCTGGCAGCGTCACAGCAAAAAGCTTCTAGAGACTTCCACCCCTGTGCAAGCTGAAACTCCTGAGAAGGAAGACCATGGCTTTCCGCTGCTTTCCAGCTGGGGGATTCCGGCCATCCTTGGCCACTCACTGACCCCACCAAGGGTAACTGTGTCAGTAAGGACTGGATTAGTACACACACTGGTCAATCCAGGAGGATGGATCTGGGCTGGGCACCCGTGAGTACACACAGCAGGGTCCTGAACCATCATAGGGGGGAAATAATTCAATTTTTCAAAAAGTTACATAAATAGCTGGAGAGTCATCACCAGGAAGGAAAATCCAGCGCTTGTGGGTTTCATGCTTACATGCTAGTATTTTATAGTATGAATTTAATTTATTAAAACAAAAATTTTTAACATTTATTTATTTTTGAGAGAGACAGAGACAGAATGCGAGTGGGTTAGGGGCAGAGGGGGAGGGAGACACAGAATCGAAAGCAGGCTCCAGGCTCTGAGTTGTCAACACAGAGCCCAACACGGGGCTTGAACTCACCAGCTGTGAGATCATGACCTGAGCCGAAGTCGGACGCTAAACCGACTGAGCCACCCAGGCGCCCCTAGTATGAATTTAGAGTTACAAATATGGCAGCCTCCAAAGGTCTTTACATGACTTTGGGTGTCTTTGTATTTGGGGGCAAACTTAGGGCTAGAGACTCCCTCTTCCTTGTGTGAGTCTGGGTCATGTTCAGGAATTTTTGTTTAACGCCAATATATGCAAAATAACCCCAACACCTCTCCTTAGGATTTTTTGACCTGGACACTCATTGGACACTTAAAAATGTTACTGGGAAAGTAGCCTCTGCAGAAACCTCAGCCGATCTTGAGCTCTCAACTCTGAGAAGATGGGGTGGTTAATTTTATGCATCAGTTTAGTTGGGCTATAGTACCCAGATGCTCAATTAAACAGTAATGTAAGTGTTGATGTGGTTAACATTTATAGTCAGTTGATTTAAGTATAGGAGATGACCCTGGATAATGTGGGTGAGCCTTGTCCCATCAGTTGAAAGGCTTTAAAAGCAAATAATACTTAGGTTTCCCTGAGGAAGAAGCATCAGCTCCTGGCCAAGAGTTTCTAGCCTGCTGGTCAGCCCTACAGATTTCAGACTTGCGTAGGTAGTGCCCACAATTGTGTAAACCAATGCCTTGAAATACATGTCTTATATATATATATTTTTTTGAAAAATTTCTTTAAATGTTTATTTTTGAGAGAGAGAGAGCAAGCACAAAGAGGGGAGGGGCAGAGAGCAAGGGAGACAGAATCTGAAGCAGGCTCCAGGCTCTGAGCTGTCAGCCCAGAGCCTGATGTGGGGCTGGAACTTGACCTGAGCCAATATGATGTCAGATGCTTAACTGACTGAGCCCCCCAGGCACCCCGAAATACATCTCTTCACACACACACACACACACACACACACACACACACACACACACACACATATATCCTGGTTCTGTTTCTTTGGGAGAACCCTTGCTGATATAGGAACAAAGCAGGTGAGCCTGGAGTCAGTCAGCCTCAGCTGAAATCTTGGACCCACTGTTTACTTATTTACTGACTGTGTGACCTTGTACAACTTGCTTGATCATTATAGGTGTGTTTCCTATAAAATGGAGGTAAGAGTGAGATCTTACCTCCCAGGGTTGCTATAAGGATGAAATTGAGAGGGGCCAGGAAATAAACATTATAACGGCTGTTCTATTGACATGGCCTTACTATGTGCCAAGCCAGCTCCAAATGCTCCATAACTCATTTAATCTTTGCAATAATCCAATGGGGTTGGCCTAATATTACCTGCACGTTGCAGTGGAAAAACTGAGGCTCTGAGAGGTCATGTCACTTGCCTGCAGTCACCCAGTGACTGAAATGCTGAAGTATAAAGTGTTCAGCACACTCAATGTTTATAGGTAAGCCCTCAGCTTGTGTAAAATGTGATTCAGATGATGACAAAGCCTTAATTTTTAAGGAATGCATCACCACTTTTTCAACATTGCTTCTCTTCGTTAAAAAGACCTTCAAAAGCACTACCACCATATGAGCCAACAGTCTCACCCCTAGTGGAATACCCATGTGAAATAAAAACCCAAGTTCCCATAAAATCCCACGAGCGAATGTTTATCAAAGCTTGATGTGTAATTATCAACAGCCATCAAAACCTAAATTTCCTGGGCGCCTGGGTGGCACAGTCGGTTGAGCGTCCGACTTCAGCCAGGTCACGATCTCGCGGTCCGTGAGTTCGAGCCCCGCGTCGGGCTCTGGGCTGATGGCCCAGAGCCTGGAGCCTGTTTCCGATTCTGTGTCTCCCTCTCTCTCTGTCCCTCCCCCGTTCATGCTCTGTCTCTCTCTGCCCCAAAAATAAATAAACGTTGAAAAAAAAATTAAAAAAAAAAACCTAAATTTCCTTCAGTGGGAGAATGGATACATAAACTGTGGTCGAGCCACATGATGGAATGCTATTCAGCCATTAAAAAGGACCGAGCTATTGGTACAGACAACACGGCAGATGAATCTCAAATGCCTTATGTTAGTCAAAGGAGCCAGATTCAAAAGACCGTTTGAACCCTACTGCTGTGATGCCGTTTTATAAGGCATTCTGGGAAAGGTACAAGTATTGGGGCAGAAAGCAGATCAGTGGCTTCCAGGGGCTGGGATTTGCTACAAAGGGATACGGGGGAATTTGGGAGGGGGGGGGGTGATGGAAAATTTTCTACATCTTGAGTGTGATGATGGTGACACAGCTGCATATATTCTGAGCTGTACCCTCTAAAAGGTAAATTCTACTGTATGTAAATGATAGCTGAATAAAAAGACAAAAAATTCTATGGACTTAAGGCAAGATGGGTAGGACTTTGGAAGCCTCTCTCTGGGATTCCTGACACAATGGCAAGTTGCTAACCTGCCTTGGCTTGTCTGCTCTAGGATTCACCTGTCCCACAACTCTGAACCAGCTCCATCGCATACGCCAAAACAAGCCAAGCCAGGTTCCCAGAGAAATCAAGATCCTACCTACTTGCATGTGGGAAATACAAAAGGAGCCTGTGAGATAGACAGACACACCAGAGTTTCATCATCCAAATGACCCTGGGTTCCAGCAGATCTGAGATCAAAGGAGCCCTCGCTCATCCTTCAGTGCTGCCACTGCGCCAGGCTTTTCTGCAATTTCCCCTTTGGAAATCGCCTGAAGGGGCTTGTCATAGTTGGCTCAGCAAACGTGAACTGTGACTGTTGCGAATTAGCCACTGTGCTGGGGATGCTGGGGACAGAAGGAGGGTCTAGCTGTCCCTAACTGACAGGCACAGTGAGAGCCTCAGTAGAGTATCGTGAATGGTTCGAACAAAGTGGCCAGTCTTCATTCTGAAGGTGGATATTATTTCTGACAGCCTGGTTAGTGGAAGCCAGATGAGGCCAATAAGGGGTCCTTGCATCTGCAATATCCATTTAAAAAAAAAAAAAAGGAGGAATTCTTCTTTCTGGGCTAGATCCTGCCTTTTTATGAGCTTCTTGTGGATGAAAAGAGGGTGGAAATTATTTGTGTGCCCTTGCTGGCACACGATATCGTAGGATCACAGAATGATTTTGTGCCCTTTGAGTGAGTATAAGGCTCAGGAAAGTAGTCTCAAAAGGTACATTCCAGGATGTTCTGAGTCCGTAGGAATGTACATGGACTCTCTCCAAAATGACATCTGTTTGGACCCCACACACCTTATTGGCTGCAATGCAGCCTGACAGAAGACACACGGACCCAGCCCACATTAGAGAAGCTGGAAATTGACGGGCAAAGTAGCAAAACGTGGCTAGATTTTAGCAGTTCAAATGTGCCCCTCAGCGCTGCACCATTAAGATGTTTCAAGTAACTCAACTTGGTAGGGTTTTAACTTTTGGTTTCTAGGTGATTACTCCTCTTGTCCCCCCTCAGTGAGGGCAGGGAGTGAAGGCTGTCAGGACACAAAGGATTTCAAGATACTGTGAGCCCTCAGTTGCCAATCGAGAAAGATCTGTGTTTTTGAAAGCACAATTATAAAACATTTAGGTTTTCACCTCTTTTGCCCAGATAGACCTGGGCGAAAAACATCGTGTGTTTCTGAAGACCACAACGTTGGCTTCCTTCACTGGGAGTCACTGGTCCCCGAAAGCTGTAGCTTCAGAAGTTTCCAGAACCGAACCTGGATGACTAAGCGCTAAGCACTGACTCACCTTGCCCCACCCTGCTCCCCGGTGAATCAGTGATCTACCTTTGAGGACTTCTCACCACTGTCTCTGATGTCAGGCTTGTAAATTCCAAAGGGTTCAACGGTTGATGAAGGCTCAGGGGCAGGGTCCGGAACCAGGAGAAAGGAGAGAAGGTAGGTGAGGGCGTGTGCCAGGTGCTACTCACTCCTTACCCTGTCCTGTAATCTTGCGTGGTGTGTGTGTGTGTGTGTGTGTGTGTGTGTGTGTGTGTGTGCACGCGCTTGTGTGTGCGTGTATGAGGTGGTGCCCAACTTTCCCAGCCTGCTCATGACAAAGGAGCAAAAGCATGGCATAACCCCAGACCAGCATTGTCCAGTAAAGGCACAACTACCAGCCACAAATGCAAGCCAGGTCTGTGATTCTAAATGTTCCAACAGGCATGTTGAAAAAGGTAAAGAGGAACAGGGGAACTTAATTTTAATAATCTATTTTAATCCAATATATCCAAAATACTATCATTTCAACTTGTAATTAACATTAAAGGTTATTAGTGAGATTTTTATTTTACATTCTCTTCAATACTAAGTCTTTGAAGTCAGTGTGTGTTTTACATTTACAACACATCTCAGTTTGCACCAACCAGCCACATTTCAAGGGCTCACTAGCTACATGTGACCAGTGGTGACCATGCTGGACAGCACAGGTGGACAAGTGTGGGCCCTCCGCCTATGGGGCCGGACAAGGTGGGGCGGTGGGGCTTGCATTGAAAAGGGCAGTGAAGGCATTCCCCCCTCCGATTCATGACAGATGGGGGGGGGTCCCCTGGCTGGAGAGGCTTCTCCATCCAGGAGCCCAAGCACACGCCCCCAGCTCCTATCCCTTTCAGGTTGCTCCCCTTTACCCAGGGGGCTGCCCACCTGGGAGTTCACAGCCGCGCCTCCAGCCAGGCGGATGATGCTCCCCCTGTCACTCAACTTTTTGCTCCCGCCCCCAGCTTTATGGTAACCGTTGCTTCCCTCGGTTTCCACAGCGACGCCACCGAGAGGCGGGCAAGGGGCGCGCGGCGCCGAGGCCTTATTTTGATTGGTGGGTGGCCAAGCACCTTTTAGCGCTTCCCTGTGTCCCGCAAGCTGATTGGCCAGCCTCGTGGCGAGAGCTGCTAGTCCTCTCTCAAGACCTGCCCCCGCGGGGCGGGGTCGAAGGTGAGCGCCCCGCGCGCTGATTGGCTGTAGGGGCGCTCGTGGCAGGGAGGGGCGGGGCGGACGCGGAACCGATGTTAGTCTCGCGCGGCGGTCGCGAGCGCGTGAGGGAGTCTGTTCCTTGTTGCGCGCAGGTAGGCAGCAGCGGCAGCAGGATTAGTAGGGGTCGTGTGAAGAAGCCATGAAACACTATGAGGTAAGGAACGAGGGAACCGGGACCTAGCGGCCGCCGCAGACTCATTCGTTTTTCTTCTTCGTGGGACCATGGGACCCCCCCTTTCTGGTCCTGTGCCCCAAAGGGCGAGCGGGACGGCGCAGGCGCAGTGGGCGCGCGTCGTGTCCCGGGGCCACTCGTAAATCGCACCGCGCATGTGCAGGGGGGGTATTTCTAATTCTGCAACCTAGGCTGTTGTGGGGTTGCCTTTTCTTGGGGTCTCTGCAGGATGTGGGAAACTTGCAGGTTCCTTGCAGCTCCCCCAGCGGGCCGGGGCAGACTTGGCAGGAGAGGAACAAAGGTGTGGGACCCTGGCTCCCGATCCGAGGGTGTCTTGCTTAAGTGTTTCACTATGCTACCTTCGGTTTAGGAAAGGGCTTTGCAGTCAGCCTCTGGCACGATCTTTGGACCCCTTCCCTCGTCCGGGACGTCCGCGAGGAGATTAGGCGGTGAGGGAGGTGCAGTTCCAGGCCTGGCTCCCGGCGAGTAGCAAAGCTGATCTTGCTTTTTGGTAATCTAAGAGATCGTCTCAGTCAATCCTTGCGTGTCACCTGGGAGAAATCTCACGCCCACAGCCATTCTTGAAGCCTAGGTCCCCTGACTCCTAACTTGGGCTGCTGCTTCCCTTAAAACGAAGTCTGATGCGCTTATCGATCTAGCTGATAATAGAATATTAATAATTTAATTATTTGATCAGTACTGACTTTCAGATAACATTAAATAATAAACTAATTTATTCTTAAAACGCATAATAACTTAGCATGTGATTACTCTTGTGCTATGAGATTATGTTCTCTTGTTTTTTATCCTCATAGGCCTATGAGGTTGGGGACTATTATTATTCCCATTTTTACAGATGAAGAAATAGTCTCAGAGATGTCAAATGACTTGCCCAACCCCCCCCCCCCCCCCCCCCGAGGGTTAATGCAGAACAGAGAGAGAAACTCAGGACTTGGGTCTTAGTTGCCAGCCCCTAGGCCATGCTGGTCCCCAAATGAAAACTAGCAGGTAGAGATGTCTTTTTTTTTTTTTTCTTTCTCCTCAGTTTAAAAAATTGGCAAAATTGTGGCAAAATGCACATAACATAAAATTTATCATGTAACCATTTGTAAGTGGCATTAAGTACATTTACATTATTGTGCACCCATCACCACCCTCCATCTCCAGAACTCTTTTCTTTTGAATTTATAAAACTGAAACTCTGTCCGCATTGAACACTAACTCCCTGTTCCCCATTCTGTCCAGCCCCTAGCAACCGCCATTCTATTTTCCGTCTCTATGAATTTGACTACGTTAGGTACTTCACATATAAGTGAAAGGAGAGATTTTTTGTGTTTTTTTTTTTTTTTTAATTAAAAAAAAAAAACACCTTTTTTTAACGTTTATTTATTATTGAGAGGCAGAGACACAGCATGAGAGGGGCAGAGACAGGGGGAGATAGAGAATCTGAAGCAGGCTCCAGGATCCAGCGGTCAGCACAGAGCCCAACGCGGGGCTCGAAATCACGAACCGAGAGATCATGATCTGAGCCAAAGTCAAGACACTGAACTAACTGAGCCACCCAGGCGCCCTGAGATTTCTTGTTTTTATTCTCGGGTTGCATCTGAGCCACCCAGGCGCCCCCGAGATTATTCTCGGGTTGCATACATACCATTACCTGTGTCTGCCCCCTTTATTGTTATTATTATTTTGCTAATTATTTAAAAAAAAATTTTTTTTTTCAACGTTTATTTATTTTTGGGACAGAGAGAGACATAGCGTGAACAGGGGAGGGGCAGAGAGAGAGGGAGACACAGAATCGGAAACAGGCTCCAGGCTCTGAGCCATCAGCCCAGAGCCCGACGCGGGGCTCGAACTCCCGGACCACGAGATCGTGACCTGGCTGAAGTCGGACGCTTAACCGACTGCGCTACCCAAGCGCCCCGCTAATTATTTTTTTTAATTTGAAACCTGGAAGTCCTCGCTCATTTTTGACACAGTACCAGGAATGAGGAGGTAGGATTCAACGATCTCTCATGCCCCATTCAACTTTATGATTATAGAATAAAGTTCTAATAAGGTTTTCCCTCTCAAACCCTCTTATACTCCGGGAGAAAAAGCCACAGTTTGAAAGATGCGGGAAGGAAGATCCAAATGGCATTTTGCAAAATGGAGTTTTAGTTTCCTTAGTTAGCAGTCAGATAAAGTAGGCCTCTGAGGACCCTTGGGGTGAGCACATTTGTTCCAGAAACGGTGCAGGCTGAGGCCTGTGGCTTGCACTGGAGAACGTGCTCTACCTTATGGAAATAAGTCTTTTTCCTGCCAGAAGGAAGCGGGGAGCTTCAAACCCACTGTTCAAAGTGATCTTGGAGGGAGAAAAATTATTTTGCTGTGTTCTCTATTCTCATTTTCTGCTAACATTTGCCAAGTACCCTCCAAGGTGATAGCTACACTTTCCGTGTGGGAGGATCCCTTGTCTCCCAGCAAGCAGAATAGTTTTACTCCAAGTGTCTGTTGCAGAACAGTAAAAATAGCACGGATGCTACTTCCACTCCCATTTAACAAACTTTGAGTAAAGGTTTCGGTTATCTTCATCAAAGAATATATTTCTATTTGAAACTAAGCCCATCCTTCACCCCCAAGTGAGCCCCTGTCCACCGAGGGGTTCACCTCCCTCAAAAGACCTTTGTGGCTCCGAGAGAGACCTCGAGATAATGAAGTGGAGTTTACAAACGATAGAAGTGATGTTCAGAAAAATGTGATCTGCGTGGAGTGTCACACAGGGCGCTGATGGAGGCTGAGGTCTGATGTCATGGCGGTTGGGATTCCAGCTGGAGGGGAGATTTGTTGCCGTTTCAGTAACAGTTTACCATCACTGCCAGTGTCCCCTCTGTGATCTGGGAGGAAGAAGTATCCCTTCAGTGGACTAGTTGAGATGAAGCAGATAGAACGGGTCCCCTTTGGGTCCTGGCTGAAGCTGGTTTCTTGGAAGGCAAAGGAGGCCTTGGGATTGTCTTGGGGTCGGATGGATCAGGGTTGATAAGAGAGCTGCTTATCTTACGCTACAGGATTCTTTCCTTTTCTTTTCTTCTCTTTTTTCTTTTCCTTCCTTCCTTCCTTCCATATTTTTTTTATTGCTGTTTTTGCCATTGCAGATGAGAGCTCAAAGTAATGATCCCAGGCGTAACTGGAAAAACAGCTCTTGTGTCTTGTAAATGAGTCTGTTAATTCCCAGGAAGATCAGTGCCTCTCAGTCTTCTGAGCCCTTCACTGCCCGTCACTGCCCGTCACTGCCCGTTTCCTCTAGATGGGTACCTGGAGACAAGGAAGCCTCATCCTCTTGGGGTCCCCACTGCCCTTATGTAGGATCTTCCACCCCCCCGCCCCCCAAAAAGGGTAGCTCTGTTGGTGCTTATTTAAAAAAAAAATTTTTTTTTTTAACTTTTATTTATTTTTGAGACAGAGAGAGACAGAGCATGAACGGGGGAGGGGCAGAGAGAGAGGGAGACAGAGAATCGGAAACAGGCTCCAGGCTCCGAGCCATCAGCCCAGAGCCTGACTCGGGGCTCGAACTCACGGACCGCGAGATCGTGACCTGGCTGAAGTCGGCCGCTTAACCGACTGAGCCACCCAGGCGCCCCTGTTGGTGCTTATTTTGCGAATAATCCTAGACCAACACAGTACCTTGCCTCAGGCAAGTTTTGCTTCCACTAACGCCACAGGAATAAGCATGTGAAAGTTCTGGAAGGTAGAGTTCTGGTCAAATGGCAGTTGTTTAGAGCCAGGAAACTGGGCTGGAAGGCAAAAATTAAGGAGAAAGTAGACCCATGGTTAATGGTGTCTTAAGTGTGTGGGCTTTGGGCAGGGGTGGGGCTGAATCCTGGTTCTGCCACTCAGTACATAACTGTGTCACTGACCAGAGCAGCTTGATTAACTACTTTGAGCCTTTCTGTGACTGCTCATTGGGGACAAATGCAACCTGCAAAGGCAAAGGTCAGTATGAAAGAACATTAGGAAGTTGATGGAAATATATCATCAGAGGGTGCTACAGGTAGCCCTGGTTCATTCATTTTAACTGTTGTGCACAGTTCCATTTTATGAAAAAAAAAATCTACTTTGGTTTCCCAGTCCTTTCGTAAATCTCCAGATATCCTGTTGAGTGGAAAAAAGCAAGCTGCAAAAGATTCTATGTATTTCAAAAAGTACCAAATGAGAGAGATTTATCTGTACTGCTACTGGATATGTACATAATAAGTGGATATGTTGTGATTAGAGGTTAGAAGTATGTGGGAATCACACAGTTAGAGGAACTGTTGCTTGGGGAGAGGGAGTGGGGAGAAAAGGGGTGTGGAAGGCTTTCAGCTATGTCTGTTTTATTAAAAAAAAAAAAGGAATCTGATGTAAATAATTCTTAAATCTGGGAGGTGGGATCTTGGGTGTCTGCTGGGTTTTTTTTATACTTTTTTCTTCTGAATTCTTGTGGCCTTTTGGAATAGGTGAGGGATATTTTGGGTTTCTCTGACTGTTGAGCCCGTTTTATGTGTGGGTCTCCGACTTTCGTACCTTAAATGTGGCGCCTGTTTGCAGAAAGGTATTGGTGTTCTGAAATGGGGACTGCTTGACCTCTTCACTCTCACACCCTTCTGCGTGCTGCATCGAAAGAAAAGGCCTTCCAAAAATGTCTTTGGGACTGGTTTTGCATTTGCAGACAGGCTGGGATGCTGGTTGTGATCCCCTCTTCTTGGGCCAGATAATCAATCCTGCTGGATTAATAGCAGGGACAGGTCACATTTATTGTATCTGTCCGAAAACCTGAGAGGTGGGTCCTCTTTGCTCACATTTGTGGATAAGGAACACGAGGCTCAGGTGAAGGAACTTGCCCAACTTACCCAAGGTCATGTTGTGGCAGAGAGGGGATCCAGACTCAGGTCTGTCTGATTGCCCATCCGTAGAAGAGGAATGGGGGGGGGGGCACCAACAAGCACAGGTGATCGGGTGGGCACGAGTATTACTTCTACTTTGCACATAAGGAAACTGAGGCTCAGAGAAGCAAATTAAGTTGCGGAAGGTCACAGAGTCAGGAAGCCGTGTAGCTGGGCTTGAGCCCTGGGTTTGCGCCTTTCCAGTTTCTGTCCCTGCTGATGCTTCCAAAGGCTGCTGGTGGCCAGGCTGTGCTGTGCAACGCCGCGCCATTGTTCTGAGGACAAAGCGTCCCTGGAGGGAGAGTGGGAGAGGCTCTGTGGGTCGGTATGGAGTGCTGGCCGAGGGTCTCTCTTGGCCCTAAAATCGGATGGGCTGTCCCTCGGAGTTCTAGAGGGGGGAGCCGGATTGGGATTGGCAGGACGGGAAAGCCGCCGTGAGGTTTAAAGACCTTCCTTGTGTTGGTGTGCCTTGGCCCAAGAGCCTTGGGTCGGGTTGAGTGGGAAGGGCGGGGCTTAAGTCTGGCAGGTGGGGCCGAGGCGGGGAGGGCGGGGCCTAGGCAGCGGAGGTGGGGCCGAGGCGGGGAGGGCGGGGCCTAGGCAGGAGAGGTGGGGCCTAGGCGGGGAGGGCGGGGCTGAGGCTGGGAGGTGAGTGGGAGGATCGGAGTGGTGGGCGGGGTGGGCCTAGGTGAGCCTGGGTGGGACCCGGGAGCTCCTTCGGAGCCGCGCAGAGCCTCTTGAATAACCGGTTCCTGAGGAGAGGTAAGTGGCGAGTGGACAGACAGCCCTGAGTGGGGACTGTGCTAGGCAGGGACTCAGCCCTTGAGTTTGGTTGGCAGTCCGTGCGCTCTCACCGACAGATTTGGCCAGACCTTGGGCTGGGTGGCGGTGGCAGCAGAGGATGTTTTAATACCTGGGGACAGCCAGGGAATCCTCCTCCTCAGAACGCCTCTACCAGCTTGGTACTCACTCTGAGCGCTTTTAGCTGATAACTCATTTAATCCTGGTAACGAACCCATGGGGTAGGGACCGTTCTTCTCTCTGTTTGACAGATGGGGAAACTGGGGCACAGAGGAGTGAAGCGACGGGCCCTTAGTCCCTCAGCGAGTGGCAGAGCCAGGATTCTGGTGGGCCCCGGGGGGCTTCACTGTGGGTGGGCCCGGGCGGTTGTGCGTTGAGGGGGGGATGTCTTTGGAGGCCACCGGCTCTGCCCTTGGGACAGACAGTTCTCCCTGCTTGAGCTTCGGTTTTCTCTCCCATGAATCCAGGGTAAGGACACCTGTCTCGGAGGGCCGCTGGGGAGTGTGACGTGTCCAGCACACTTCCTGGCCCGCAGTCGGGGTACAGAGCGTTAGGTGGTTCAGGACAAATCATTGGACAGATCGGGAGAGCCACATCGGTCAGGTCTCAGAAATGCTTTCTGCACGTGGCCTCTCTTGAAAGCCTTACGACTTGCCAGTGAACCGGGCCACGGAGGCCTCCTTCACGGAAGCTGCTGGAGATGGGTTCATGCTAAATGGTATGCCCAGAAGAGGGAGGAAGCAGCCGGTGGCCAGTCTTGATACACTGTCACACACGGTGGAGGTCACATTTGGGGACGACCTCTTTCCCTGGGCCAAGTGGAAGCACAGTCAGAACCCACTTTTCGGACTTAGTGGGACAGAGAGCCGTCCCAGGAAGTGGGTGCTTCGGGTGGGTCTGCCCATCTGATGGCCGTCGAACCTGCTCCCTCGGAAGCCGGGCAGCTTCTGGCATGTTCCGCACCCTGCAGCGGCTGCAGGGGCTTCTCCCGTGTAAATGGGAGGATCTTAGCACCCGGGCCTCAGAACCGTCTCTCGGGCTCCTCGTCGTCCTCTGTCCCCTGCCTTCCTCACCCTCTACACTTCTGTCTTTCGTCTCCTCAAACACCCGCAGCCCCATTCCAGCCCTGAGCATCTGCCTGTTTCCTCAGCCAGAAGGCTCTTCCTCTGTGTTTCCCCGGCCGCTACTTACTGAGAGCTCAGCTTCCACGTCCTGCAGAGAGAGGCCTTCCTGGACCATCTTACCTGGAGGATGACCCCCGCCCCACCCCCTGGCACCCTGCTCCCGTCCATCGGGCCCACCTTGGGCCGTGGTTGCATTTTCACTTGGGTTCTACACGGTCAGACTGTGAGCTTGGTGACGGCAGGAAGGGACTCTGTGTCTTGTCCCTGCAGTTTCCCTGGTGCCTAGCCGGCGCCTCCTTACTGACTGACGAGATGCACGAATGCGTCTTCTCCTGGTGGTCAGGCTCCCGGGGCGCAGAGGGGCTAGTGTGGGGCTGCTGCAGGGACCTGGCTGAGAACTGCATCTCCCGCGTTGGGCCGAGTCAGTCCTTACTGATCGTGACCCAGGGAAGCTGGCTTCTTACGGCCCGTTGTCCGCGAGCCCCGGGTCCAGCACTGCCGCGGCCAGCCAGCCTGTTCCGCATCATCCTCTCCTCCCCTCCCCATGCTTGGGCCTCACCACGAGCTGCCAGCTCCGCGCCTGGGCCTGTCCCCGGCCACACGGGATGCTTGCGGGTCGTCCTGGTCTGAGCGGTCTCCTGTCGTGGGCCTCCACTTATCTGTTTCCTTCTGCCATTTATTCATTCGTTCATTCGCTCCAGTGCATTTCTCTGTGCCTGTCACTCTCCAGGAAGACGGACTAACCGCAGCCTCTGCCCTCCAGGTCTTTTCATCGAGCCGAGGCCCTAAAGGGAAGGTTTTCAGGGAAGGGGAGGGGACAGCTTGTGCAGAGGCCGGGAAGCCTGACTTTGTGGATGGCCCATGTCGAGTG
Source organism: Prionailurus bengalensis (assembly GCF_016509475.1). NCBI lineage: Eukaryota > Metazoa > Chordata > Mammalia > Carnivora > Felidae > Prionailurus > Prionailurus bengalensis. Next base: position 10,309,777 of record NC_057348.1, read on the forward strand.
ATGAGGCCGACTGGCCAGAGGCCTGTGGACTTTATCCTGAGGGTGATGAAGTCCCTTCTCTGTTGATTTTGCCTAAAAGGTCAACTTTAAGAGGGCGGTTTATTTTTTAAGTCCTGGGGGGGGGAGGGGTCCTCGCGTTCTGCTGTGTGTTGCATAAATGGGCAGAGTAGTTGTTCCTTATTACTGACTGGTGGGTGTGGATGGTGTTTGGGGCTCCCCCCCGCTCCCCCGACCGCCACCGCCCCGCCAGTCTCGTGGTTAGTTAGAGATGGGCCACGAGCCTTTCCCAGCTCTCTGAGGGATAAAGAGCCTCTCAGTAGGTCACGGTGACTGGCAGGCTGGCACGGCCCTGGCCCTGTCCCTGCTCGAACCAGGCTCTTATGTAAGCAGAGTCCCCAGGCCATTCAGTTGGCCCCACAGACTGCAGGGTTTGTGCCATTGTCCGGGTCTTTCTGAACTCTGTTTTTCCTTTTTAAAGGGACCAGGGAGCATTGGCCGGGGCCATGCCAATTTTGTGGTGGGGCCCGTGGGAACAGTGCCTGTCCTCAGGGTGAGGGCGGGCTGGCTGAGTTTGGGGGAGGGCGGTTTCGCACTGGCACTGCGGCATCCTGGAACATCAGGAGGCAGGTCACAGACCCGGAGCCTCCACTCTTGGGGGAAGCTGTTCCCCAGGACCCCTCAAGAGTCTGACTCGGGAGAAGGGTGGGTCAGTGGGAGGAGGGAAGGTTGGGGAAACATACTCTTTGTGGGGAGTGAGGGGAGTATCAGAATTCTTGGGGAGATACGTGTAGTCCGAAACAGTATGTTATGGAATATTATTTCCACCAGAGAATAAAGTCTAACAGAATCTCCTGGCTGGGGATGGGGATCCATCGACCATCCACCATCCACCCCAGGGCTGGGTTGAGTCGTGCAACCCCTGTGCTAATACCAGTGTTTCAGGAGAGATGGCTTTGTCCTTCCTGTCTGGGAATCCCGTCATTCAGGGCTCAGCATGAATGTCACCTCCTCTTGAGAGGTTCCCCCCACCCTGATCCACTCAGGCCACACTCGCCACCTGTCGCCTCTCCTGTTTTAGTTCTCTGCACAGCACTTAGCACCTTCTGATAGTTTGTGTCTTTGAGCTCCTCGCTCGTAAGCCCTGGCCCCTGGCGGAACAGGCGATCATGTGCACATCTGTTAGAGACACTGGCTTGCAGAGCAAGGCACCGGGCACGCTCAGGCAGTTAGCCGCATCGCTGATGCCCCCCCCCGCCAAAGACACTGCAATCGGATGAGGAGGAAGGACCCTCACATGGTTGTGGGGTACACGGCTGCCCCTCGGGGCTGGCAGTCCTGACCCTGAGCTCCTGTCTTTCCGTCATGAAGCTGGTCACGGCTCATCTTTGGGCACTTTGGAGTTTGGCCCTCCCCCTCCCCCCCACTTTTTGACCCAAAAGTTACCTGAACTCTGAGTTTTCATGTGCGGATGAGGTGGGGATCCCGTGGGTAGTGCTAAGCCACGATCACCAGACCCTAAGAATGTTTCCTGCCAGGCCCCTCCAGGCGTGGTCTGAGGAGTGGGCCTGGGAACTGCATCTTCTGCCACATTCCGGCTCACCTGGGGTGTCGTGGACGCCACATGGAAGTGAACTCATTGCCAGCCTCCCCGGCTGGGCCTGGGAACGAGCATCATGGGGAGAGAAGGCACGGGGAAGCACGTGCATGTAAAACTCTCGGTTCCTTTTCCCTCGCTTCATTTTGCTGTCGACCAGAGGGGCTGAGCGGAGCCAGAGAGGCCTGCGGGGCTCAGGGTGCTGCTCACAGGTAATGCTGCAGGTGGGAAGACAGCCAAGGGCATCTTCCTGGACCCCTCTGTCAACGGCGAGAGCCACCTCTTAATTCACCTCTCCCTTTAAAGATGCAGGGAGGCCTGTTAAACCTTCCAGAAGCCCTGCCCTCCTCTGCCGAAATCCTCTTAACTTGTTAGTGTTCTCCTTCTATCCCAGAATGCAGTTTTCACCTTAAGTTGGGCTGTGTCTTATGATTGATATATATACATGTCATGTTTATGTAGAAAGTTCTCCACTCCCCGACCCCCCCCCCCCCCCCCCCCCCCCCCACACACACACACACAAATTGGCAGCTTGGTCTCAATCAGTGGTGTCTCAGGATCCAGGAACTAGAGTGTCTTTTTTACCACTTGTCACCTCTGCCCTAGTCCAAGCCCCACTGAGGTCTCTGGCCTGGGTTGTTTTTGAGACTCACTGCTGTGTCTGCTTCCATGCTTGTTCCCACCAGTGGCAGCGGGAGGGCTCTTTCTCAAAACCAAAGCAGGTGGTGGCACTCCAGTGACTTCCCAAAGTGCTGGTCTGGGCCTCCGTGCACTCTAGCCTCCTCAGCTGCTCAAGTCCATTCTGTTCCTGCTGGATGTTCCAGAGCACTGCCAAACTCACTGCTGCCTCAGGGCCTTTGCACTTCCCACAGGGAGCCTCAGGCCGGTCCACCCTTTGGCTTCTTTCTGGCTATGGCTCAGATAATACTTCCTTAGAGTGGCTTTCCCTGACCACTTCCTCTGGTGCTCTGGGTCCCCTGCCAGGCTCTCTTCACAGCACCTGGTATGTCCCAACCTCATGTTACGTGATAGGTGCTTTGCCCGCGTTCCCCTTGAGTGTGAACAGGACCAGTCGAGGAGCATAGCCTCTCTCAGCTGTGCTCACCATTCTGTCCCAGCACTGGGAACACTGCCCAGCACACTACTGTCACACATAGGTCTCTCTATTCATCAAGCCCAGCCCCTAGCAAGGGCCCAGCACGTCGAGGGGCTCGGTAAGCACTTCCCGAGAGAATGAACGGGAACTTCTCAGTCAGCAGAACAGGCTTGTGAAGGTTCCACGTCGCCCCTGGCCCCCCCACCTTATGTGGTCTCTCAGTGAGCTGGAGCTCTCCGTGGGGCCGTTTAGTGGGCATTTCACACTTAATAATGTCCCGACCTGAGCTCCAGACTGCCCTCAAACTGCGTGTCCCCCCTCCAGTTAACGGCACTTCCCGCCTTCTCATCACCCAGCCCCGAGGCTCTGGCTCTGCTTGTTCTCTCATGTGTCCAAGTCAGCGAACCCTGCAGCTCAGCCTTCACTGTAGAGCTGGAATGCGGCCACTTGTCATCAGCCCCCCACCATCACCGGGCCCAGGCCAGGGGTCAGCAGGCTTTATCCGTGAAGGGCCAGACGGGAAATACTGTGGGCTTGGTGGGCCATACAGCCCCTGTGACATCTTCTCAACTCGATAGTTGTAAAAAAAAAAAAAACAACAAAGCAGCCGTAGATGATACATTAACAGTCAGTGAGCCATGGGCTTGTCCCTGTGATACAGCTTTGTGGATCCTGAAGTTTGAATTTCACGTCATGTCCTTGTGCTGCGCAATAGGCTTCTGATTTTTTCCCCAACCATTGAAAAGTATAAGGACGAATTTAGTTTGTACAGAAACAGGCGGTGGACCAGAATTGGCCTCTGGGCCATAGTTGGCCGGCCCTTGGGTCTAAGACATCTTTTATCCTGACAGAATTATTCCCGTAGCTTCTTACTCGGCTCCCTGCTTCCACTCTTTCTCCCCTGTAGTCCAGATGGGTCCTTTAGGAACTTGTCAGGTCATATCCCTGCTCTGCCCAGAATCCTCCAGGGTTCTCACCTCACTTGGAATAGAAGCCAGGGGCGCCTGGGTGGCTCCGTCAGTTGAGCATCCGACTTCAGCTCAGGTCACGACGTCACAGTCAGTGTTTGAGCCCCGTGTCGGACTCTGTGCTGAAAGCTCGGAGCCTGGAGCCTGCTTCGGATTCTGTGTCTCCCTCTCTCCCTGCCCCTCCCCTGCTCACACTCTGTCTTTCTCTCTCTCAAAAATAAACATTAAAAAAAAAGGGGGGGGGGAATAGAAGCCATAATCTTCATCTGGAGGGTGAGACCCTGCACAACCTGTTACCTCCCCCCAGCCCCCTCCTTGCTCACTCTCTCCAGCCACACAGTCCTCTGCACTGTTGCTTGAACACACCAAGAATGCTGAACCTCAGGGCCTTTGCACAGGCCATTTCTCTGCCTGGATGCTTTCCCCAGATTTCTCAACAGATCTTTCCTCCACTGCATTCAGGGCTTGTCCCAAGGTCTCCTCCGGAGGCCTTTCTTGACCAGTTTGTATAAAACTGCACACCCCCTCTTCACCTTCCACTCTCTGTCCCCTTTCCCTGCTCTGCTTTTCCTATGGCACATGACATCTTCTAATGTTATGTGCAACTTTATTTGATGGTCTTTGTCCCCCCCCCCCCCCCCCGCTAAAATGTCAGCTGCGCATGGGCAAAGATTTCTGTCTCTCTTTCCAGAGCTGAATTCCCAGAGCCTTTAACAGTGCCTGGCATGTAGCAGTTAGTAGATGTTCAATCAGTATTTATGTGGTGAACGAATGAGCCTCAGTTTCCTCATCTGTAAAAGGGGATCAATAGTAAAAGGTAATTTGTGTTGAGAATGTGCCTCTGTGTCTGGCACCTTGTGAGCATGTGGGAGGTGTTAGCTGTTGCTGTGTATGAAGCTGGCCATGGGGGTCCCAGAGCAGGCGATTCCGGAAGTTTCTGGGGTGAACTAACCTGCCTGCCGCACTGGGCCAGATGTGCTGGACACAGGTGGGGGGTCATCCTGGATGGGCTCCTCCTGCTGCTCCCATCAGCCTGTGTTTGCAGGGCTCAGTGTCTCCTGCCTCTTCCAGCTTCTTGGCCTGATGGCACCTTCCTGCTCAGAGATGCAGAGACCAGACACGGTCACTACCCTTGATCTGGCCAGGGGGTGCCGGGGTGCAGATCTGGGCCATCCCCCAAGGGTCTGGGGCCGGGGACAGCCCTGGAGGAAGAGCATTCAGTTCTAAGGAGCAAATATAGACGGGGTCTTGCCACTGGAGCTCGTAGCCGGGTGCTGTTGGGCTGGTGACTTGTGTTCCTCAGCCTCAGCCTCCTTGTCTGTAAAATGGGGTAACAGTGCCAATCTAGTAGGATCAGTGTGAGCTGGTGGTGGCTGGGTACTCAGGACTCACACCCTGCAGGGGGCAGGGCAAGGAAGGGGTGGGTTGCACCTGCAGGGAATGGTTGAGGCCCCACTGGGAGGGGTTTTGGGCTTCCAGAGACAGCCTGGGTCGAGGTGGCTGTTCCCATCTGTCACCTGGGAGCTTTTGAAGCTGTGGGCGCCGGCTCCCCCTTCAGAGACCCCGGTCCCCCGCCTAGGCTGCCCAGTCCAGGGCTCTTCAGCGGAGTCACATTAGCAGGCAGGGTTCGGGACCACGGGTGGGACTTCTGCCACGTGTGCCACGAGAACCCTGTCTGTTAGGTCTTCTTTCAAATGTTCCCATCGACCAGAGGGAGACGCTGAGGCTCAGGCTGGGAGACTGGGCTGACTCTGGCCTCTGCTGAGGCACTGCCGTGGGGACTCCCTCCACCCCTCCCCCTGGGGCCTGACAGGAAACCGTGCAGGAAGTGTTAAGACAGCCGCTGAGCCTGCCTGGACACCTCTGTGTGGTGTCAGGAGGTGACGGGTCTTTCTCCCTTGGGACCCTGAGTGTACTGGGGCCACGGGAGCCTGAGGCCTGCGAGGAGTGGGCTCAGTCCCTGGGCTCCCTGGTAGTGACATGTTCTGCAGAGTCTGGACCTTCCAAGACGAGTGTGCTGGAGTTGGAGCATCGGGAGGGAAGGGGGTACCTTCCAGATGATCAGATCCCGGGGCCCCTTCCACCTTTTTTCCCCCGTTGGCATCTAACCCCACTCTTCGGAGTGGTGGTGGTGGTGTGGCCGGGGCTGTGGGCCCAAGCGGGAGCGTCGGCGCTGGCCGCGGCACTTCCTGGCTGTGTGCCCTGGGTGAGGGCCCCCTTGTTTCTGAGCTGCATAACTGGGATCACAGTCCTTAGCTTACAGGCCCCGGTGAGGCTAGGTGAGTTAGGCAGGCGAAGGTCTCAGCATGGCCCTTGGCACGAGGTAAGCATCCGACAGATATTTCTTGGGGAGGCGCTTCCCAGTGGCACAGGCCCCAGGGGCAGCCCTGCTCTGGGTGGGACAGCGCCCTCTGGAGTCCCGGAAGGTGCAGCCTGTGCCAGCGCAGGGAGGTGCGGGGGCTGTGGGTGCCAGTGGGCAGCTGGTCAACGGGCCCGAGACCCAGAGTCCCCGCTGTGTTGGTTTGGTGTCCCCTTCAGGTTGTGCTCTGTGTGGTTGCTGCCACCAACCTGGGGTCACCTGAGCACCTGAAGAATGTTCTCCAGGACGCCGCTGGGGTGTATGGGGCTCCTCCAGCGTCTCCTGGCCCCCATCCCAGAGCCCAGGGACATTGGCACTCAGACCCTGGCTCTTGTTGTCTGGCCAGTGGGGGCAGGAGGTGGGAACTGGCTGGTTGAGGGCCTGGAAGTGGGTGGTCAGCGTCTCCCCGCCCTTGCCAGCCTTGGTGACGTTCTGCCCCCGTGGTGGCACGTCGGGGAGGCTGGTGCAAGTGCGCTGGGCACCTCAGAGAAATGGGGTCACGAGCTGAGGCCACTGGGGAAGGAGGTATTTCTGGCGGAGCAGGTGCGGCCTGTGCTGGCCTCCTGGCAGCTGAGCCCAAGGTCTTTTCAGCCACCCTGGCGCGAGCGGTGTGACTTCGATATTTCTGGAAAGTGGAAGGGAAAGGGAGCAGCAAGTGCTGAGTCGCGGAGTCCAGGCGAACGTGCCCGAGCCTCTGCATCTGTGAAGCGGGTGAGCCGGCCGGGTGCTGTGCCGCTCGCGGCCAGGCCTCCCTCCTCTGGGTGCGGCAGCTCTTATGCCCCGAGCGGGGGCCCGTGGGGGCCGCGAGGGCCTGGGCCAGCCGGCGGAAGGACCTGTCAAGGTCTTTGCATCTTTGTCTGGAGTCCCAGGTTGCCCTGAGCAGGGCTTGCACCCACAGCGGGCCTCTCGTGCCCCAGGCCCAGGAGAAGACGTCACCACCAGGGCGCACACGTCCCTCACAAGGTGGCCTAGTTGCAGGGCCCTTTCCTGGCCGGCAGACCCACGTGGGGTCTCAGAGAGCCCGCCGGAGGCTGGGTGTGCTGCTTGTGCAGTCTCTGCGCAGGGCCTCCCCAGAGCCTGCGCCGGCTGGGGGTGTGGCCCCAGAGGCCTGTGTGGGCGGGGCGGGGCGGGGGGGGGGGGGGGTGTTGCTGGCCTTTCTCCGCACACACGAGCGCGCGTCTGGGCTCAGGTGTTTCTGTGTGACCCGGGAGCGTCCCTCACCCTTTGGAACACGGCTTCCTTATCTGAGAAGTGGAGCCAAGAGCTCCTGCCCTCTCGGCTGCTGGGCAGGTGAAAGGGGAGGACGAGGAGAGGGGCCTGGGAAGCCGCCGCAGCTCCAGGCCTGCTGTTTTCCACGCGTGCCCATTGGGCGGGTCCGCCTGAGGATGCACAGAGGTTCCAGGGGCATCGTCGGGAGCTGGTGAGGGTGACCTGGAATCCGGGCCGACCCTCGGGCCTGTGCCTACCCCTTGTCCCAAGGGGCCCTGGGATGTGGACTCCACCGCGAGGCCACGGAGGCTTGTTGGCGGATGGGAGGGGCCTGGAGAGCACTGGGCCCGGCGGTGATTATGAGGATGGGGGGACACTGAGGCTCGAGAGGGGCCCGGGCCCCCGGCTTGCAGGCCTCGTGGGCGCTGGTGCCCGGGCCCCTGTGTGCCGCGCCCGCCTGGCAGCTCCTGCAGGTGCAGCAGATGCAAGCGTGGCTCTTCACACCTGGGCTCAGGTGGTGCCTACTCCCCCTGCTGCCTTTTTTCTGGCGCTCCTTCCTCCTGGGGCTCAGGTCGGACCCCCCGGGCCCCCCAGACCATCATCAGCAGATCCCGTGGTCCTGCCCTTAGTCTGTCCAGAATGCCACCACGTTCCACTCCTCCGTGGCCACCTCCCTGTTCCGTCTGCATTGTTGTCCTGGTCTCCCAGTTCCCAGGGGAACCTGCCCACTTCCCTTGGGGTAAGAGCCAGAGCCCTCACCTGTGCCGTCTGCCTGCTCTGTGCTGGCCACCTGGGCCTTCTGCTCCTCAGAGCCGCTGAGCGCATCCAGCCACAGGGCCCTTGTACTTGGCCTTCCCTCTGCCTAGTGTGCACACTTGTTGCCTGGCGTCTCACTGGCCTTTGCCCGGATGCCCCCCGCTCAGGGAGGCTTTCCCTGACCACTGTCCCGAAAATGGCCTTCCTTCCCACCCCGGACTCCCCCGCCCAGTTCTGTTTTTCTCCACGACGCTTGGTGACAGACGGGTCGCTGTTGTCCCCCGCCTCGCCCCCGTCCCCCTCCCCTACAGCACGCACAGGGTGGGGTGCGGTCCTGAAGGCTGGGATGGGTCTTGTTCACTGCACTGCCTGAGATGGGGGAGGAGGGGAGGCGGGAGCGGGCGAGGGGCCGAAAGAGGGAACGTGGGGCAGTGGCTCCCGAGGCCTCTTGGCTGGTAAGTGGCGGAGCCCGAGCCAGTACTCGCTCTTGGTCCTGCACTGGCATTTTCTGCCTGACAGGGGTCTTCGTCCTCCCGCAGTTGGGAGTGGAGTCCACGGCCACAAGGGGGCAGTGGAGCGCAGGGCAGCCGCCGCAGCCTGGCAGCGAACCGTAGTAGGGACTTCGCTGCAGCCCCGCCCCTCCCACCCACACGTGTCTTGCTATTGTTAGGGTTCGGGCGCATTGTCACCGGCTGGTTGGAGCGGCTGGATGGAGCGTTACCACATCACCTCCCTGACCTTGGTGTCTTCACGGCCAGGATTTGGGGAGAAAGGGCCTGGCTGTACTGCCAGTACTGTTTTGCCAGTGTTGGTCTGATGATAGTTAACTCCATGCAGGATCTCTTCTAGGCTGGGTGTGTTTATCTCCTGTTTTTGGGTGTCATTATCTCTGTAAATCTTACGGTAATTCTGCGAGATGGCAGGTGGGGGCAGCCCACATTATAGATGAAAAAACGGAGGCTCAGAGAGGTTGAGTAACTTGTCCAGGGCCACACAGCCAGGAAGTAGGTGAGTCTTCTTGACCTTAGAGCCTAGGTAATGTGCACACAGCCGAGGAGGCCCTTGAGCCCTCCTTGTGTGGGGACCACGGGGCCTGTGGTAGTGCCTCTGAGGGCCCAGGCTCCATAGAGCCGGTCAGCATGGAGCCCCTCTTCTGTGTTGGGCTTTTGCTGGTGCAGAAAGTCAACAAGCTTTCCCTGGAGTTGGGAGCTGGCTTGGTCCCTGGCCCTTTCCCCCAGTGAGTGGTGCTCCAGAGCCTGGGAGGAGGGTCTGGCTGCCAGAATGCTGGGCCTCACAGGGTCACAGGAGCCTGGCGGGCATGTGTGGGGGCCTCACAGAGGCTTCCCTGGCACTAGGTCCCTGGCCCAGGGTACGGAGAACTCCAGGCAGCAGCTTCCACCCTGCCGCCACCCTGGGGTTGGGCGAGGTGGGCAGGGCCCCCTGGGGTGTGGTGAAGGGAAAGGCCTGGGCTCAGAGGCCAGTGGTGGGGCCTTGGGCAAGCCCAGGTGCCTCATGCAGGTGCTTGCGGAGCACAGCTCCTTGTTGGGGAGGTCTGTGTGCTGGGAAATGGTCAAGAACGGGGCAGTCCTTGTCCTTGGGAGCTGGTATCTGGGAGTTGCTATTTTAAGTTGGGAAGGACCTCACCGAGCATTTGTCTGAAGACCCAAGGAGGTGAAGGGAGGAGCCCTGAGGGGTCTGGGGGAGAGTGGTCCAGGCAGTGGGAACAGCATGTGCAAAGGCCCTGAGCCTCTCCTACAGATGCATAACTGCTCTGCTTTCCCACTGCTCTGGTGTTTCTCATCTACTAGGTGGGGTTCACCCCTGGAGCCTTGCTCTGGGCGCCGACACTAGCTCAGAACGGTGCTCAGAAAACAGCACCCCTGTTTCCACTGTGACTACCTTGATCAGCAGCTTCTTTGTTTCCATGAAGACCAGGAAGGCCGTGGGCCCTGCTGCTCAGCAGTGGCTCTGGGTGTTCCCCTCCAAGCTGGGGAAGGCTGCAGCCTGACCCCCGCCCCTCTTTCAGGGTGGCCTGTGGCCCCATCCTTGGTCCTGCCCCCTCCCCCAACCCCCATGCCCTGACCTCGTGGTGCCACGAGTTGCTGTTGGCCGGATCCTGGAATCTCAGGCGCCTGGGTGAGAATTCCTCCCGGGCTAGTGGAACTGTCATCGCAGAGCCGTGCTCCCGTGTCCCAGGCCAGGGTGTCCGCCCCGTCCTTGTCCTCTGTATCCGTTGTGCCGGAGCCTGCTGTGCCACACCCCTGAGCTATGGTCCACGGCTGGGACCTCCGGCCAGTGACCCCCTTCCCAGCCCTTCACCTGCCTCCAGCTCCCTTAGGAGGGCTGACCTCTCCTCCCTTCCCCAGGCCTGTCTTCTCCCCAGGGATGGGGCCTGGGCCTGCTGCCTACCCTTCTGTGCTCAGGAACCCTGCCTAAGGGCTGTGCTTGGCAGCTGCCTGCACCGTCTGACCTGGCGTAGGCCTACCCTGGGTCCCCACCCTAGGCTGGCATCAGGCTTGGGCAGGCGACACAGAGAGAGAGAGAGAGAGACAGACAGACAGACAGAGAGACAGAGAGACAGGGCATGGGAGGTATGCTCAGCACAGAGCAGGGGCTGGGGTCGCAGCGGGGTGGGGAGGGGTGCAGTGGGTGGGTAAGCTGAGGGGCTGAAAAATGGGAAGCATATGACCATGTCCCCTCTGTTTAGGCCCTCAGTGTTGGGAGGTGGATGGGGGTGGGGTACCCTTGCTGCTCCCTGCCCTGGGGCATTTTCTTTTGATGGGTAATTGGGGCCTGCTTCTTAGCACATCCCCCCCCCCCCCCCCCCCGCTTAAAAATAATTTATTGAAATGCAGTTCGCATCAAATGAACCATTAAAAATGAATAGTGCAGTGGCATTTGGTAGAGTCACAGTGTTGTCTGCCCCACTGCAGCCACCACCTCGTTTTAGTTTTAGAATGTTTCCGTCACCCCTAAAAGATACCAGGTTCCCATCAGGCAACATTCCCCATCTCCCCTCCACAGCCCCCTGGCAACCCAGTCTTTCTGGCTCTTTGGGTTTGCCGATTCTGAACACTTTACATAATATGGTGAGTCTTTGTGTCTGGCCTCTTTTACTTAGCATAACTTTCTTTCTTTCTTTCTTTCTCTTTCTTTCTTTCTTTCTTTCTTTCTTTCTTTCTTTCTTTCTTTCTTTCTTTCTTTCCTTCCTTCCTTCCTTCCTTCCTTCCTTCCTTCCTTCCTTTCCTTCCTTTCTTTCCTTTCTTCCACCTAGCATAAACTTTTATTTCACTTTTCAGTTTGCAGTAATTATAAAATCGTACAGAGAGGTCCTGGGTCCTACATTCCCCTCACTCCTCAGGGCCTCTGAGACCTCTCTCAGCATGAAAGCTGCTGGGTCCTGGGATGAGGGGGTGAGAAGTGGGAAATGACCGACCCAGCCCCAGATCCAGCCGCGGCAGCCCTGAGCTGAGGCAACCCCCACCCCAGTGGGCTGGGCCCCAGGGTGCTGCCCGGAGGGCCAGGCTTACCTCTGTGAGGGCGCGGGCTCCCGTCCTCCAGCTTGGGACTGACCCCGGCGCGGCCGCTGGGAGTGTGCCCCTCGCCCGGCCACCCCTCCTGCCCCCCAGCTTCCTCTCCGGCAGCCAGTCGGGGCCCCCGACTCTCCCCGGACCCTGGTCTGGTGCCCAGGCTGGGGGAGAGGGGTAGGATTTCAGCCCTCCCCCAGCAGCTGGCCGGCAGGGAGAGGGGCTGCTTATATTTTAAGCTATTGAGTGGCTCAGCAGGAACTTGGAGGCCTCCTCTCCCAGTGGGCCTGGTGCTGCCTTCCTGCCCCACACGGGCTCTGAAGGCATGTGGGCACCGCCCTGCTGGGACCCAGGAACTATTAATATACCTGCAGCCACAGGGCAGGCCCTATGCCTGCCCACAGCCCTGCTATTCTAGCCCTTTCTGGCACGTTCCAAGTGTGCCCCTTCCCTCTCCAAGTCCCCTGGGTGGGACCAGACACCCTGGGCGGTATGACCAGCTTCTTTTCTGTTCCCATCTGTTTGGCCCGTGGCTCAGAGGGGCTTGGTAGGCTGTCCCCCAAGGCCACACGGCCGGCAGTCCCCAGCAGGCTCACTCCGGTGCAGCACCAACAGGCAGCATGGGCCAGGGCTTCTGGGTGTTGGGCCCTCTCGTGTCCCTGATGTGGCGTGGGCGTAGCATACGTGGGCAAACAGGCCTGCAGGCTGCCAGGATCTGCACCCAGGCCTGTGCCCTTCCCACCGGGCCTCCTCACGCCCAGCCTCGTGGCCCCAGGTTTTGGGGCACTTCCTGTCAGGCCCCATGCTGGTGCTCCACTCACATTGTCTCATGACCCCTTATAACCCTTTGAGGCCCACGCCTTCCTACCTGCCTCCTGGACGAGGCTCAGAGAGAAGTGAGGGGCTGGTCACGGGCGACCTCGTGGCATGGCCAGACTCAGTCCCCACATCTTCCGTGTTGTTGGGGGATGTGTGAGGGGATCCCTTTCCCTCTAGGGGGTGCTGGTTGCGGTGGACCATCTGCCGGGCTGTGGGTGGCCGGCCTTGCCCTCAGAGAGCCCTGGCTGGGGCCCTGCCCTGGGGTTTCTTGGGAGCACCTGGGCCCATGGGAGCACCTGGGCCTTTGGGGATCCACTGGCCACTGCTGGGCCTCCCTCCAGCTTCAGCAGTTCACATGCTCACGGCCCCTCCTGGGGCCTTCTCTGACCTGCTTGGGATGGGTGGGCCAGACCCCCACCCCCACCCCCCGGGGGGCTCTCTCCCTCCCAACTCTGCCCACTGCTCTGCCACTGTCTGGGGGCGGCTCTGGGAGAAGGGTGGGGTTGGGGGTGGCCAGGCTTTGGGCTTTGTGGGCTCAGGGCCTAGGCAAGGGCACTGTGTTGGGCTGACGTGGTGGGAAGACTGCCCCAGAGGTGGCCTTGGACAGGCCCGGGTGGACCTAGTGAGAAATGAGTGGAGAAGGGAGGTCAGGGAGGCAGGGGCCGGGGCCAGGGCCTCATCCATCCAGGCTGGGGATGCTAGCTGGAAACTTCTCCGTTTCCTGACCCTTTCCACACTTAGAGAGAGGCTCTCTGCACCAATAACTTCGGAATCTGTCACCTCCCTGGGAACACAAATGCACAAGGAAAATAATCCGCAGTGTCTCTTACAGCTCAGAAGGGAAGTGGATGATCTGTCTCTGGGATTCTCAAAATAGCTGGGATTTCTCCAAGCGCCGTGAGCCCTGTGGGCCTGAGCCGGCCGAGGCTTGGGCCGCCCTCGGCCTCTCTCGCCCTCCTCCCGAGGCCCGCCCCGCCCTGCACTGGGCCAGGCGGGAGGTGCCTCCCTGCCTGCCTCCGAGGGTCTCCCTGCCCCCAGTGCTGTCCAGGCGCTGTGTCCACTCAAAAGCCTCAGTTTTGGGGGACCCAGCCCCCAGGGGTCGCCCCCAGGAGGTCTGTGGCATGGCTCCTAGGGGGCTCGGTCTGGGGCAGTTTTATATTTAGCTGGGCCGTGGCTGTGGGGCACTCGGGTTACATCTGCACAGAAGGTGGCGGTGCCAGGGCAGGCGCGGGCTCCTCTCCAGCACCGCGGCAGAATTTGATCGCGCCCGCCCGGCCCAGAGCCGCTCCGCCTGGGGAGGTCCGAGGTGGGGGCTGACGGCCGGCAGCCGGGGCCGCTGGCCGCAGCGGGCAGAGCAGGGCAGCATGGACCTGAACATGGGCATGGTGGCCCGGGAGGCCGGCCCGGGCCCGGGCCCCGGCCTCGGCCTCAACGGCCTCCCCCGAATCGCCCCCGCCAAGACCAAAAAACCTAAAAAGGCCGTCCTCTTTTTCGAGGTGGAGATTCTGGACGCGAAGACGCGAGAGAAGCTGTGCTTCCTGGACAAGGTACGACCGTGGCGTCGGCGGCCCTGGGCCAAGGACACGGAGTCTGGGCCCGTTACTTCCTGGGGATCCTGGTTCTGAGGAGGCAGACTCCTTGCGTCCCCCCAACCTGTGTCCTGACACCCCACCTACTCCTCGGGCGGATGAGGGGTACCGTCCCCGGGCCTGCCCCTGCCGGCATGGGGTGGGGTGGGCAGCGCTGGCCCTTGGGTGTGGCCAGGAGCGGGCCCCCTGGTGGGAGGAGGTGAGGCAACCTCTGTGGACCCTGCAGGGCTTTGGGGCCTGGGAAGAAGGTGGGGGTTCTGAGAGCTGCCCCCTGCAGACGCCAGGCAGGGGGGAAGGGGCTCCCACCCCAGTGAGTTCTGGCCCTGACCGAGGGCCGTCACTGCGGGCAGCTGTGTGGGGGTGAGCACAGGCAGGGAAGCAGGCCCAGCTTCGCAGGCTCATACCGTCTCCACTCTGGGGGGGGCCGTTGCTGTGCTGTTCAGCCATGTAGGTAGGGGGGCCTGAACTCCGGCCTTCCCACTCCCATGGCAGCGGCCCAGGCCCCCTGTCCGACCCCCCTCACCAGGAGGGGTCCTGACTAGGCTCCCCTACCCCCGACTTCTTTGCGGCCTCTGCTTCCCCCAGGTGGAGCCCCATGCCACCATTGCCGAGATCAAGAACCTCTTCACCAAGACCCGTAAGTCCAGGGCCCAGCTGTGCCACCCCTGTGACCTCTGGGCAGGGGCCTCTGGGTGGGACCCTGTCCTGTACACCTGTCCTCCCAGGTCCTGCAGAGATGCCCCCAGTGTGGCCCAGGCTTCTCTTGGCTTGCCTGGGGCAGATGTCCCTGCGTGGCCTTCAGCAGGAATGTCGTTGCCGGGCCTTCGGAAGGATAACATCCCTCTCCTGCCTGGGTTGTTCCCGGCTGGGTCCTAGCACGGGCCTCAGAGGCCTTGTCCTGGGGCTGGAGGAGCCGTGGGGTCCCTGGGCTCCACCATGCTGTGCGCTGTGATGCCCTGCTCTCCCCGCAGATCCACAGTGGTACCCTGCCCGCCAGTCCCTCCGCCTGGACCCCAGTGAGTACAGCTGTCTGCTCGGCCGCCCCTAGGCTCCTGGGTGGCAGTGGGCGAAGTCCTGGGCAGCTCTGAGCCCCGGCCTGGTCTCTCTGCAGAGGGCAAGTCCCTGAAGGATGAGGACGTCCTGCAGAAGCTGCCTGTGGGCACCACGGCCACACTCTACTTCCGGGACCTGGGGGCCCAGATCAGCTGGGTGACGGTGAGCCGCAGCCCTGTCCGTGGCCTCCTTTCCCAGCAGCCACACTGGGGTGACTCACCTGCTCCCCGTACCCCCAGGTCTTCCTGACCGAGTACGCAGGGCCCCTTTTCATCTACCTGCTCTTCTACTTCCGGGTGCCCTTCATCTACGGCCACAAGTATGACTTCACGTCCAGCCGGCACACGGTGGTGCAGTGAGTGGGGCCAGGGGGAGGGGCGGTGGGGGGGGGGGCCTGCTGGACCTGCCCCAGCTGAGCCTGCCCCGCCCCTCCCCCCCCAGCCTCGCCTGCATCTGCCACTCATTCCACTACATCAAGCGTCTGCTGGAGACGCTCTTCGTGCACCGCTTCTCCCACGGCACCATGCCCCTGCGCAACATCTTCAAGGTGAGCGCCCCGGGGTGTGTCCAGCCAGACCCTGGCCGCCTCCCGGCCCCACCCACCTGGACCCCGTGCCCAGACCCCGCCCGTCCCTGGCCCCACCCACTGCCGCCCGACTCACCGCAGCCCCGCTCCCTTTCAGAACTGCACCTACTACTGGGGCTTCGCCGCTTGGATGGCCTATTACATTAACCACCCTCTCTACACACCGCCCAGTAAGTGGCCTTGGACCCTGCCCCTCCCCACCCCCCCTGGGCTCTCCCCTCACAGGCCACCCCTCTGCTTCCTCTTCAGCCTATGGAGCTCAGCAGGTGAAACTGGCCCTCGCCATCTTCGTGGTAAGCAGGCTGGGGAGGAGGGGTCTGGGGTGGGGAGTCTGGGGGCTCCCGGCTGACCCTGCTGCTCTGACAGATCTGCCAGCTTGGCAACTTTTCCATCCACATGGCCCTGCGGGACCTGCGGCCAGCTGGTGAGTGGCCTGCCCCAGGCGAGGGGGTGGGGGTCGGGCCGGGTGAGGGGGTCTCACTTGCCCCTCCTGTCCTGCCCTGCAGGGTCCAAGACCAGGAAGATCCCATACCCCACCAAGAACCCCTTCACCTGGCTCTTCCTGCTGGTGTCCTGCCCCAACTATACGTACGAGGTGCGGCTCTGCCCCGCTCTCCTCCCCTCTCCCTCCTGGGGCTGGGGTCCCACACGGAGGGACCGGCCCCTGATAGGGGTCCCTGGCTCACCAGCTGCCTTGGCAGTTTGTAGCGTCTGGAGACGGAAAAGCTGGCCTTTCTGGGAGTTGGGAGGTGTGCAAGGCCAGGCTCGCAGCCACAAGGAAGCGGGGGGCGCCTTCATCAGGTCATCCTGTCTACTCGAGGCCCCTCTGGCATCGGCATTTGGATAGTAAGGGTTGGGGGGAGGTGGGCGAGGCCTCCATGGAGCGGCCGGCACTGCCCTGTCCTGCCCACCCTGACCCCTGACCCCTCTCCCCACAGGTGGGATCCTGGATTGGCTTTGCCATCATGACACAGTGTCTCCCAGGTGAACCTGCTGCTCCTCCCTCCTCCCCCCCCCCCCGGCCCCCGGCCCAGGCTCTGCGGCCCCCCTGACGCCCCTGCTCTGCCCCACAGTGGCCCTCTTCTCCCTGGTGGGCTTCACTCAGATGACCATCTGGGCCAAGGGCAAGCACCGCAGCTACCTGAAGGAGTTCCGGGACTACCCGCCTCTGCGCATGCCCATCATCCCCTTCCTGCTCTGAGCCGCCGCCGGCTCCCAGGCTCCACCAAGCCAGGCTCTTCCTCTGTCCCAGCAGCATTCCGGGGGAGGAGGGGGGGCCACCACTGTCCGGCGCTTGGAATAAAACCTGCCTGCCCCTGCCAGACTTGGGCTCAGGCTCCGCGTGTTTCTTTCAGGGGAGGGGGGTGAGGGCGGGGTTGGGGAGCCAGCACACCACAGGAGGAGGCAGGGTTCGGGCTGAGGGGCCCGGAGGCTTTTATTTATCGACTGGTCCACAGGGTGGGGGCGGGTCCGCTACAGGGCTACCTCGGGGGCCACCTCGCCGGGCCCCTGGCCTTGGGCCACGTCTGCCGCCCGCTGCTCCCGCCGCTTCTTCCGCTGGAGCAGCCTCCGTTCCCGCTCAAACTCCTTCATGCGCATCACGTAGCTGCGAGCAGAGCACGTGAACGGGTGTCAGGGCCCCTGGCCAGGTCCTCCCAAGCCCCAGGAGGTGGAAGGGCCCGGAATGGGCGTCCCACGGCTTTCTGGGAGGTCTCTGAGTAGGACAGACCTACCGGCGTGTGGCTGGCTGCTTTGTCTGGGGTCTGCCGAGCAGGTGCTGGCTGGTTGACAGCGAGCCCTGGGGCGGAAGCTGGGCCTCCCACCAGGAAGCCTGGCCTGGCCATTCCTCCAGGTGGCCTCGAGACCACCCGTCCACCCAGCAGGCCCCTTGAGAGTCCTCCTTCCACCAAGGTGGGGCCGGGCCAGGGCTGGGGCGTGGGCTGGGCTGGGGTGCAGGGTTGAGGTCAGGCCAGGGGCTGGGGCTGAGGCCAGGGTTTGGGCCGGGGCCGGGGGCTCACTCGAGGTGCTCGCAGTGGTCCCAGTCGTGCTGCTCGTGCTTGCAGGCCAGGAAGTTGGGGAAGCTGTCACGCTTGCACTTGAGCAGCCGGATGAGGTAGTGGGCGCAGTAGTCTCGCTGCTGGAGCACCAGCTGCGCGTCATTCATCTGCTGCTGTGTGGCCACCATCTCTGCAAGGAGCGGGTGGGCTCGTCGGGGTCTCACTGCTAGACACCCGTCCCCACCATCACACCTGATTCCAGGCGGACCCAGCGGGCAACGTGCAGCTGGCGGCCACGGATCAGGGTCCGTCTCTTCCCTTCACCCCGGGGCACCTCGACGTCTGTGCTGGATCCTCACCTCCCTTTCCTGGGTCTCCTTCCCCCCTCCCCCCCCCCCCCAACCCTGGGCTCACTCTCTGGACAGGCCCACCCTGCAGGGCCCACGCTCAGAAACACTTTCTCCCAGCGCGTCCCTCTGCGGGGCGCACCCCGGCGTGGGGCGTGTTGCCTGGCAGACCCGGACCCCAGCTTTGCCCTCTGGGCCGGCCTCTGCTTCCTCCGCTAAGAAATGGAGTAACGGTCCCCCGCCCCGAGTCCACAGTGAGTGCTGCCTGAGCGAACACATGGGAAGTGCCCAGGCTCGTGACTCAGAGCTGAACACTAGCTCCAGGGTCCCGGTGGGTGAATCCCCTTTCGAGGGGCCCAGTGGGGCTGTTAGGAACTGGCCACATACCCCAGCCTGTACCCACCGTGCCTGATGACCTGCGTTCCTTTCTCGGCCTCCAAGAGGGCTCAGGGCAGCACGGGCGCCCAGGACCCAGCCTGCCGGCACCCTCAGGCGCCACCTCCGCTCCCCTCGACATCTTTCTCGGTCCGGCTCCTTCCCATCAGCACCAAAAGGCGTCCCCGGCAATCTCGCGCTCTTCCCCTGGCTGGCTTCCCTCCCCTCTGCCTGTCTCTCCGGCCCAGGCCCTCCTCCTGCCCCTGCACCCCACTCTCTTCCAGCTTCCACACCCCACCCCAGCACTGCTCACACGGGGCTCTCACCAGGGCCTCCCAAGATGCCAGGACCCCGTGCGTGTGTGCTTCCTCTCGAACCTCATCCCCACAGCTCCCTGGGGACCACCCCCTCTTCACGTCCCCTCCCGCTCCGCGGCTGCCCAAACATTAAATGTTGGTTTCCAGAGAATCCTTGCTAGGAGCCCTCTGCGCATTCCAATCGGCGGCTTCGATCGCTACTCCCCGGGGATGAGCCCCAACCTGCTCCCCCCACTCCCTTCATCTGAGCCCCAGGCGGGGGTATCCACCTGCTGGCTTCCACGGCAACGCGGTGCACCCGGGGCTCCGGCATCATCCCTCAGCAGCCAGGATTTACAGAGCGCCTACCATGTGCCGGGTGTTGGGGGTACAGTAGGAACCATGCCAGACAGGGACGCAGGCCCTTGAAGGCAGACGCAGACCACACAGATAGAACTACAGCGTTGCAGAATGTCTGGCAACGGTCTGGAGTAGGGAGAACAGTAAAGCAAGGGAGGGAGGGGCGGGGTTGGGGGCTGCGTCACAGCTTTATGTGGAGGGGTCCCTCAGGACTGGCATCCGAAGGTGAGGGAGTGAGTCACACACACACCTGGGGGAAGAGCACTGCCAGCCGTGGAACAGCAGGTGCAAAGGCCCTGGGGTTCAGGATGCCCCAGGGATCAGCCTGAGCATGCCGTCAGAGCTGGAGGCAGGGGCCCGCTTGGTGGGGGCGGGGAGGGTGTCACAAACTCTTTCAGACCTGATGAGTGGGAGATGCCATACAGGTAGTGCACCTGTGAGCCCAGAGTTCAGGGTCCAGGCCCGGCCGGAGATGAAAACTTGGGAGCATCACAAGGCATGTGAAACGGGGGGTCTAGCAGACACACGCCCAGGGATGGGTGGGAGTGAGTGGAGACAGAAGGCCCAAGCAGCGAGGCACCTCAACAGTCACAAGACAGGGACGTGGGCAAGAATCCTGAGGGAGCATCAGTGAGGTGGGTGGGCGTGTGGGGGCCCGGGTGATGAGGGGTTTCCAGGAAGCGGTAGTGATCAACTTGGAGGTGACTGCGGTGGGTCGGTGAGAAGTGACAACTGACAACGGGGTCCAGTGGTACGCGTGGTGTGGGGGTGGGAGGGAAGCGGGACAGCAGCCCCTTCAGTGAGGTGGCGGGGAGACCGCTGGAGGAGATTTTGAAACGGCAGGAGCAACAGCGTGTTTGCACGTTGACGGGGAAACCAATGCTGCGAGAGGGGAGAGAACGGCTGGGGCAGCCCCTCTGATAGGTGAGGGGGCACAAAAGGGTTCCTCTGGAGCTGGGGTGGGTGGGTGTGTGTGTGCTTAGCTAGAGCAGGGGCAGATCGTGCACAGTAACAGGAGAGAAGGCCAAGGCCCAGGGACGCAGGGAGGCCAGGTGAGCTCTTCTGGTTGCTTCTGGCTCGTTGACGGGTGGATGTAAAGTGACCAGCCGACGGAAGTGGGAGGGAGGTGGGAGAAGGTGCCAGAGTCACAGAGAAGGTGGGGGACAGTGGTCTAGGAAGGCACAAGGGCGACCCGAGTGCCAGGGAATATGGTGGGAAAACCAGTAACATGAAGGGTCCGCCGAGGGGAGCAAAGGGGAGACCAGTCACCGAGGTTGGGGGTTTCTCTCCCGTGATACTCAGCTGCACCTCCTGCCAGGAGGGAGAGCCGAGTTTCAGCAGGTCAGTGGAGCACGGGCCCGTGGGATTATGGGCAACGCGAGGGGCGATGGGCAGTGGATCAGGAGGTGGGGGGACTGATGGACTGCAGGACTCTCAGGATTTGGGGCACCGGAGGCGTCCGCCTCCTGGTTCTCTCGAACCCAGACCTCTCTGCACACCACCGGCTTCGGTCGCCCTGCCTGTGGCCCGCCCAGCAGCCAGCACAACCTTTTGACAAAGCAAATCTGGTCAGAAGCACTGACCCTCCCCTCTCCTTGTATGTCATCTGGCCGATTCCTACGTATCCCTCTCAGATCTCGCCTCCAGCCACCGACTCCTGGGAGCCTGCCTTGATATCCCCCAGGGGCGGCGCCCGAGATAATGCCTGGCTCCGCTGTCTCTCCCACGGGGCTGGGGCTCTCTTTAGTCACTGCCTGATGTATGCGCGGTGCCCGACCCGAGACCTGGCCAGGTTGGCCCTCGATGTGCTTGACATTACTCATTAAAAAAAAGAGAGAAGCAACGAGCGGGACAGCATGTGCGGCGCGAGCCCCCCCTTTCGCTTTGTGTACACCCCCAAACAGCAGCGATATCTGGATAGAGGTACGGTGGACACGGGCCTTCCGTGATAAGCCCTCCCCTGGCTCCCCAGTGATTCCGGGACTGAGCTCAGCTCCGCCCGCCTCATTAGCCCCCCGACTGTCACTCTCGCCCCCGGGCTTTTCGCTCACACCGTGACTTCTGCCTGGGATGCCTCCACACTCAGGCAGGCTCACGCGTGTCCTCCGCACTCTTCCGGGCCGAGACCAGGCCTGAGCCCAGACATAGAACGAGAAGCCCGAACCCAACCCCGGGGACCCCGGGATTCGGGGGTTCGCGCCCCGAGCCCGCCGGCCGCGCCTGCGCACTGGGCCTCACCGCGCTCCTTGCGCCCCGGGAAGCCGTAGTCGGGGGGGAAGGTGGGCATCCGCTGGGGGTCGGGTTCCCCCGACGGATCGGTCACATAGCGCCGGGCGAGATGCGCCCCCATGGCTGCAGTAGCCGCAGGTTCCTGCAGCCGCCGGGGTCACCTCGCTCCTACCCGGAAGCACTGCTCCTTCGCCAGCCACGGCTTCCGGGTTGTGCAGGCCGCAGCCGGGATCAGGGAGATGAACGACTCCGGAGGCCT
Source organism: Prionailurus bengalensis (assembly GCF_016509475.1). Lineage (NCBI taxonomy): Eukaryota > Metazoa > Chordata > Mammalia > Carnivora > Felidae > Prionailurus > Prionailurus bengalensis. Next base: position 10,331,196 of record NC_057348.1, read on the forward strand.
TCCGTTTTCTCTGGCTCCACCTGGCGGTCAGGCGGAGACAGCACAGGCGCAGCGCGTCCTTTCTAGGGATCAGGTGGATTCCAGAAGGGGGGCTTCCTGCTTCTGGAAACCAGTGGGGCAGGCGATGAGGGACAGTGGGGCCAGGGGCCAGGGGCCTTTCCCTCCCCTCCCCGGGCGCCTCTGGTCTCCCGGGGCTAGAGCATAAATGAAAGTTATTTTTCATAGTATACAGTATTTCCCCCCAAAAACGTTTTTCCTCTAGAACTTTTGACTTTGTCTTAAAAACAAAACGAAATAAAAACAAAACCCTGCACAGTACTGGTAATATAATTAGCAAACATCAAAAGTTTAAATACAGTTATTCACAATCAATATTTTAATTGATTAAATTGAATTCAAATAATCAGATAAAGTTATTTGTAAATAAAAGTATTTAAAACTGACATTTTAAATAAATCCCATTGGATGCTTTTGTAAAAATAAAATAAGATGCAATTGTAGATGCATTTCTACGTGCATAAAATAAGATGCATTTCTACCCTGGTCATGATCCCAGGGCGGTGGGATAGAGCCCCGAGACTGGCTCCGCGCTGCTCAAGATTCTCTTTTTCCCTCCCTCCTTCTCCCCCCACACTTTCTCTCTCTCTCTCTCTCTCTCAAATAATAATAATAATAATAAAAATCTAGGGGCGTCTGGGTGACTCGGTTAAGCGTCTAACTCTTGATTTCGGGTCAGGTCATGATCTCACAGTTTGTGGGTTGGAGCCCCACCTCGCCTCTGTGCTGTGCCCAAGGGCCTGCCTGGGATTCTCTCTCTCCTTCCCTCTCTCTCTGCCCCTCCCTTGCTTGCTTGCTTTCTCTCTCAGAATACGTAAATATTTTATTTAAATAAATATTTTAAATATTTCTCTCTCAGAATAAATACTTTAACTACACTTTAAACAAAGTAATAGCTTTATAAAGAAAAAAGATGCAATTCTACTAGTCCTCTAACGGCCACTCTAAAGAATTGGTATTACACTTCACGCTTGTTACATTAGGGCTTGCATGTATGAAAATTTAAGAGTACAGAACACAGTTTAATGCCGCCGAATACGCTTCTTGGCCTCAGCGTTCAACTGTACCAAATGCTGTGCAAATTTGTTACTGTCCGGAAACCCGCACAGGCTCACAAAGAGGAGTCGTTCAATGGGGGCTTGGCAGTGTCTCGTGCACCTGGCAGAAAGGAAGTTAGATCGTGTCATTCCTCGGCTGCAACCCTCTCCTGGTCCCTCATTTCATACGGAGTAAAAGCTGGACCCAGCCCCAAAGGGTCGGACTCAGGAGGTATGGGGTGGGTTCCCAGAATCTGCATTTCTAACAAGTTTCCGGGTGATGGCGATGTTGCTGGTCTGAAAACCACCCTTGGGGGAATTGCTGACTGAGCTGACTTTCACGTGCTGACACGGAGAAGTGGCCGCAATACGTTATTAGGTGGAGAAAACAGGCTCTCGAGGATGGACCCACGGTGTCTGAGACTTCCTTTCCAGGGCTACTTGGGACCTGACCCAGGAGCATGACATAGAGTTGTGATTCTTGTGCTCTTTCGGACTCCAGGGGGCAGCATTCACATTGCAGTCTTTCTGAACGGCGCTCCTGGAATTGTGCAGTGCACCATCTGCACAGCTGTACCAGGCAGCCCAACCTTGTTCTGGATGTCTCTCCTCCCCCTCCCTTTCTCTGGGCTTCAGCTGCTTACCCAGAGGTGACGGGCTGCGTAAGCGTCTATGCGGTCAGCAGATGAATAACCGGAGAGCGTGGTTTGGAGGAGTCAGTTAGGTGGTCGCACGAAAAGCGCTCACTGCCTGGTATACAGTAGGCGCCCAGTACTTGCTTGCCACGATTACTCGTGTCCGGGCTGCACCCTAACTGGAAGGCAGGAGGCGGGGAAAAGGAAGCCGCGTTGCAAATGGAGCGGGGCGGCCAGGAGGGGGCGCTCTCGCGCCCTACCGCCCTCCTCCATAGCAGACCCTGCAGGAGAAGAGGTACCTTGCCGAGCTTTGCTCCCTCCGCAGGGAGGGTGAAAGAGTTCCTCCTTGGAGGCGACGGCTCAGCGGGTGAGACAAGGTCACGACTCAGCCCGTGAGAAGCCAGCACACTTGCAACTCCAGATTTGTTCCAGCGGACTTTTTGTATATACGAGGCCCTCCGACCCCCTCTTTCCTTTATAGAAGAGCGGGCCTCCCCTTGGTTCTCCGGACTCGCCTGTGGCTTGGCCGCACCTTGCTCATCCCGGGGTGCGATTCTCTGCTTTTCCCAAACACACTCATTTTGCTGGTCAAATAATTGGCTGTTTTATTTATTTATTTATGTATTTATTTTTTCCGGGTTAACAAAGGGCAACCAGAGAGAAGGCTCCTGGACCAGTCATTTCACTAGAGGCTGAAGGGTGGGGGGAAGGGGCCCATTTCAGTGTGGCCTGTGCATACTCAGAGTCGGGACCTGGGGGAGATGGTGTCAGGGGGACGGTGATATGACGCAGCCTGTGGCGGGGTGAGGAAGGGGCCGGGCCTTGGCCAACGGTGCCACGCAATCTTCCTGTTTTTCTCTACTAACCATTTGACAAAGAGACTTTCCGGTGTCCCCTGCCCGCCCCCCCTCCCCTCTTCCCCCTCCCCCCCCCCCCCATACGCTAGTTCACTGCTCACAGCCCCCCACCCCTCCTTCCTGCTTCCCTCGCCACCCTCTCCTGCCTCCTGTGGCCTGCCCCAGGCAGGTGCTGTCTTAACATTCTGGGCGGTGTCTGCGCCTTGCCACGGTCTGCTGGATGGGAGATAGGAAGCTTTGGGTAATTCGGTTCAGGGGGAGGAGGAAAAACAAGGTCAGCGAGGCCTAGAAAGCCCCTGGGGCAGGCCTTAATCTGCCCACGGGGCAGAAAAGATGGCATCTGTAATCTGGCCCTGGAGCCGCCCTGGGATTGCGGCTGCCTGCGGGGAGGTTGGCTGGTTGGTGTCGGAGGGATGAGTGAGGGGCTTGGCCTCCTGGGTGGCCTTCGTCAGGGCTGGGCAGGTAGGCCAGTCACTCATTCATTCAACAAACACCCATTGGACACCTACTGTGTGCCGTGTAGTGGAGCTGAGCTGTTAATGGGGGGCAGACAGGCAACGGACAAGAGAAAGAACTGAGGGATATGGAATGTCAGATGGTGATAACGATCACAGAGAATTATAAAGAAGGAGGGTTGAGAGGAGGGCCGGTTGTTAAAGAAACGCTCAGGGAGAAGGGGGACATTTCCTGTTTTTTTGAACACACCTCAGGGCCTTTGCACAGCCTGGATTCCTCTTCCACCAGATAGCCATTATCCGTGGCTTCCTCCACGTCCTCCAGTCTATTCCAGTTGTCAGGCTTTTCCCCGATCACCTTTTTATTTTATTTATCTTATTTTATTTATTTTTAACATTTTTTTTGAAGTTTATTTCTGATAGAGCGAGCGAGCATGAGCAAGGGAGGAGCAGAGAGAGGGAGACACAGAATCCGAAGCAGGCTCCAGGTTCTGAGCTGTCAGCACAGAGCCCGACGTGGGGCTCGAACCCACGAGCTGTGAGATCATGACCTGAGCCGAAGTCGGACGCTCAGGCGCCCCACCTTTTTCTTCTTTTTAAAAATTGAGATATAAATGACACATGACATCATATTAGTGTCAGATGCGCAACAAAATGCTTCTACATATGTGTATATGGCAAAGTGATTGCCACAATAAGTCTAGTTCGCATCCACTCAGAGTTACAATTTTTTTCTTGTGATGAGAACTTTATGTATTTATTTGAGAGTGAGCGAGCGAGAGAATCCCAAGCAGGCTCCACGCTCCGTGCAGAGCCCAACATGGGGCTCAGTCTCGTGAACCCCGAGGCCATGCCCTGAGCCAGTATCAAGAGTTGGATGCTTAACCGATGAGTCACCCAGGCGCCCCGAGAAAGACGGATCTTTGTGAGTGTTCCCTATTTGGCTTCTTGTGAACAGTGTTAGTGAATGGATGGGTCGGCAACCCTGTAAAGAATGTAGACAATTGCCTAGAAAGATGTTTCCAAGAGTGTTACTCGGGGAAAAAAAAAAAAAGGACTCTCAGCAGCTTTCAAATATACCCCATCCCCTGCTTCAACATAAGCATCCGTGCCCTGTGTCGCCCCCTTAGCCCTGCTTTCGCCGCACCCCCCGCAGTTTGATACGGCATCCTTTCACTTTTCGTCAGTTAAAAATATTTTTAATTTTCAACTTCCTCTTTGACCTGTGGGCGTGACTTAATTTCCAAACACTTGCGGGGTTTCCAGATACCGTTCTGCGAGTTCTAGTTTAATTCACGTCCGGTCTGAGAACATGCTTTGTGAGATTTCCATTCTGTGATCTTCCTTTGTGTTGTGTTGTTGTTGAACAAGGTATCCCAGTACCCTGGAATACAGCGTAACACGTAGGGAGCTGTGGGATGAAATGAACAACTGAATCCCCGATCCCCGTTGGGCCTATCAGAAGACCTTTGCTCAGAGATGTTGTTCTGCTCCCCTGGGGTCACGCAGCAAGACTGGGGCAGAGCTGGGGTCAGCCTGGGCCCTTGGCCTTATGTATGCCCGGTGGATGGGGCTGGATTCCTCTACCAGGTCCTGAGCACCCACTGTGTGGCCGGCCCTGAAGGATGGCCTCGGCCGTGTGGCCATTACCAGCTCCCAGCGAGACCATCCGGCCTTCGCCGCCCTGATCTTGCCCCGCATCCGCTCACCTCAAGGGGCGCCCTTGGTGGGGCAGAGATGCTATCAGTCCTCTTGGCTGGTGCAACCCCACCTTCGTCCCCTCCCTTCCCTCTGACCTCACACATCCTTCTGGAGCCTTGTGGTCCAGGGTGTGCTCAGCAGACAGGCTCCTTTTCTCAGACGAGTCTCTATTTCCCCATCTGTAGAATGGGAACAGCTGTACCTACGCCTCAGGCAGGTTGGGGAAGTTTTGCACGTTACTTCTTGCAGTGTAATGGGGAAAGCCCAGCCCTTGGGGTGAGCTTTCCCTGGAGAGGGAGGCTGGTCTGCTGCAGCCCCCGCCCCCCCCCCCCCCCCCCCCAGCTTCAGCCAGGGCTGAGCACACACCTTCCCCATGTGCTGGCGAAGATTTTCCACTTGTGGAGACTGTGGGTTGCTTATATTGATCTGTGAGGCAAGCAATTCTATTTTAAGCTGATGTTGTTCTGAATGTCTGTTACAGCAACCCAACCTAATATCCTACCCTGGGCACATGCCAGGTGGGATTTCCTTGTTGCTTAAGCCTTAAGCCAGTTTGCGTTTCAATGCCTTTTACTTTTAGCAGAAAGCCCTCATGAGGGGGGAGAATTGGGGTCTTGCCCCTTGCAGTACAGAGTGGTTTCCTATGGTTACCATGGCAAATCCCCCCAAATTTAGTGGCTTCGCACAACAGGAACGGGCTCTTTTACAGTTCTCGAGGTCTGAAGTTCAAATTGTTCGATGGGGGCTGAACCCAGGTGTCAGCAGAGGATCCCGTGGGAGAATCTGTTTGTTTGGTTTTTAAAAATATTTTTATTTTATTTATTTTTTTAAATGTTTATTTTTGAGAGAGACAGAGCATGAGCAGGGGAGGGGCAGAGAGAGAGGGAGATGCAGAATCCGAAGCAGGCTCTGGGCTCCGAGCTGGCAGCCCAGAGCGTGACGCGGGGCTCGAACTCACGGACCGTGAGATCATGACCTGAGCCGAAGTCAGACGCTTAAGCGATTGGGCCACCTTTTTTTTTTGCCTTTTCAAGCTTCTAGACCTGCATTCCTTGGCTCATGGCCCCTTCCTGCGTCTTCAAAGCCACCAGCATGGTGTAAAGCTTCAGAGGAAGGAGAGAGACACTTGAGGCACAGACACACAGGGAGAGGCCGGGTGACCACGGAGGCAGACACTGGGGGGACGCGGCCGCAGCCAGGGAGCACCAGGAGCCCCAGATGCTGGAAGAGTCAAGAGAGGGTCCCCCCCTAGAGCTTCTGGAAAGAGCATGGCTGTGCCAAAACCTTGAGTTCAGACTTCTTTCCCGCCAACGCCGAGATAAAATAGATGTTTTCGTGTATATTCGGGGTGTGCAAACTGATGATCTGATATACGTGTACATTGTGAAATAGTTACCATAACATATCCATCACCTGCCAGACCCATTCTATGAAGCCAGCGTTACCTTGGTTCCCAAACCAGACAAAGACCCCACTCAAAAGGAGAATTACGGGCCAATATCCCCGATGAACCTGGATGCAAAAGTTCTCGACAAGATACTAGCAAACTGCATTCAACAGCACATTGACAGAATTTTTCAACCTGATCAAGTGGGAGTCATTCCTGGGCTTCAGGGCTGCTTCGAGATCTGTGAGTCAATCAGTGTGATAACACCACATTGATAAAAGAAAGGACAAGAACCAGATGATCCTCTCACTAGATGCAGAAAAAGCATCTGACAAACCACAGCATCCTTTCTTGAGAAAAATCCCCAAGAAAGTAGGGATAGAGGGATCTCACCACTCTCACCACCGTTGTTCAACACAGCGTTGGAAGTCCCAGCCTCAGCAATCAGACAACACAAAGAAATAAAAGGCATCCAGATTGCCAAGGAAGGAGTCGAACTTTCACTCTTTGCAGATAACACGATACTCTAGGTGGAAAACCTGACAGGCTCCACCAAAAACTGCTAGAGCTGTTACCTTACAGTTACTAGTTCCCTTTCTTTCCCTTTCTTTCCCTTTCTTTCTTTCTTTTCTTTTCTTTCTTTCTTTCTTTCTTTCTTTCTCTTTCCTTTCTTTCTTTCCTTCTTTCTCTTTCCTTTCTTTCTTTCCTCCTTCCTTTCTTTTTTCTTTTTTCTTTTTCTCTTTCTTTCTTTCTTTCTTTCTTTCTTTCCTCCTTCCTTTCTTTCTCTTTTTTCTTTTCTTTCTTTCTTTCTTTCTTTCTTTCTTTCTTTCTTCTTTCTTTCTCTTTTTCCCTTCCTTCCTTCCTTCCTTCCTTCCTTTCAAGAAGATCCAAGATCTACCCTTATAGCAAATTTCAACTACACAGTACAACATCATCAATTATAGTCACATCATTGTACACTGATTCCCCAGAACTCATTTATCTTACATAACTGAAACTCTGCTCCCCTTAACCAACACCTACCCAATTTTTGCCTCCTCCAGTCCCTGGCAACCACCTGTCTGCTTCTATGAGTTCTACTCTATGGAGGGCAAGGGCAGAAGGCAGGCAGACCAGAAGGAGGCTGTTACTGTAATCCGAGCAGACGGCTTAGACTGGGAGGTCAGACCGGCTCAGAAGCTGGTTATATTGTGAAGGTACAGCCACCCAGGATTACTAACAGATTTGCCAGATTTCCAATATCTAGGGTATCTAACAAACCGGCCCAAACTTAGTGGCTAAGAGTCACTTCAGTGACAGTCACAGATTCTAGGGGACAGGGCATGGTAGGGACAGCTGGTTTCTGCTCCACAACGTCCGAGGCCTCAGATAGGAAGATTCAATGGGCTGGAGGTTGAATCTACTCTACAGTGACTCTACTGTCCTGGGGGCTGGAAACATCAGGAGGTGTCTTCACTTGCATGTCTGGCACCTGGGCTGGGACAGCTTGAAGTCTGGCCTCAGCTGGGACTGTTGAGCGAACACCTCCATACGGCTTGGGTTTCCTCGCAACATGGCGGCAGGGAGCACGTGTTCTGACACAGCCAGGTGGAGGCTGCATGGCAGCTGTCAGTCACACCACATTCTGTGGTCAGAAGAGAGTCACTGCCACCGTCCCAGATTCAAGGGGAGTGTTGGACTCCTTCGCGGACTGGCGAGGTCACGTTGCATGAGCACATGTAGGGAAGACAGATACGGTTGCAGCCATCTTTTTAATTTATTTTTTATTTTTGTTTTCAACGTTTATTTATTTTTGGGACAGAGAGAGACAGAGCATGAACGGGGGAGGGGCAGAGAGAGAGGGAGACACAGCATCGGAAACAGGCTCCAGGCTCCGAGCCATCAGCCCAGAGCCTGACGCGGGGCTCGAACTCCCGGACCGGGAGATCGTGACCTGGCTGAAGTCGGAGGCTTAACCGACTGCGCCACCCAGGCGCCCCAACAGCCATCTTTTGAAAATTCAACTTGCCAGAGCCATGAAATGAGAGAAGAGAGGAGTCATGGGTGATTCTCAGGCCGTTGGCCCCAAAGGCTGATGGCAGGCCTTTGGAGAAACACAAGGCAGGCTGCCCACTTGGGCAGAGCACTCCAAATAGCTCCAGCCTGGTTACCCCACTGTCTTCACTTGGCTCTCAGAGAACTCCCACATCTGTGCTGAACCCAAAGATGTGGCCACCCCTCCTGCAGCCCCTTCCCACAGGTCCCTGGTTTGGGATCAGAGTCAAAACCTCATCCCTTGCTTTACCAATGAGGTGGACAGACTTCTCTCTTCAACTCTCACTTTTTAAATAACTTCCAGTCCATGTCAAGCTCAGGGTGAAAAACCTTCCTTTGCAAGTTCTGTGCATGTGATGGTGGTGACCAGCCTTCAGGATGGCCCCGATGATCCTCACGTCTCAGTGTTCACGCTCTCATGCCGTCTCTCCTGCGACGACTCGGAACCGGTCGGGGTGAAAAAAGATAGCAGCGGTCACCGCTTGTGACTTGTGCGGCCAAAGCATCCAAGGTGGCATGGCTTCCACCCTGGCCTGTGCCACATTGGGAGGACGCTCCATCGGCCCTTTGGAGAGAGCGCCCCATCTTGGAAGCAGATCTCCCAGCTTCAGCACAGAGACCTTGGCCCCAGGGAGCCTCTTGACGGGATATGCGAGATCCCGGGGAAGAACCAGTCACCCATCCAAGCTGCTCTTGAACTCAGCGCCACGGAAACTGGGAGCTAATAAATGCTTGTTGTCGTTTACGAAGCTTTGGGGTAATTTGTGATGCAGCCAGAGATAACTGAGCCAGGAATGTGGAACATGGAACGTTCGCTGTGGAACATGGGAGTACTTAGCACCTATCACTTTAGCATTTTGTCACAATTGTCACTTCCAGGAGGCCTTCCCTCTTTATCTCTCTACACTAGCCTCTATCCTATCCCTCACTCTGTTTTATTGTATTTTATTGTCATTAAAAAAAAAGTTTATTTAAGTGATCTCTGCTCCCCATGTGGGGCTCAAACTCATGACCCTGAGATCAAAAGCTTCATGCTCTTCTGACTGAGCCAGCCAGGTGCCCCTGTTTTATGTCACTTTTTAAATGTTTGTACATTTTTGAGAAAGAGAGCATAAGCGGGGGGCAGGGGCAGAGAGAGAGAGAAGGAGACACAGAATCCGAAGCAGGCTCCAGGCTCTGAGCTGTCAGCACAGAGCCCGACGTGGGGCTTGAACCCACGAGCCGTGAGATCGTGACCTGAGCTGAAGTCGGACGTTTAACCAACTGAGCCACCCGGGTGCCCCAGGAGAGAGAGTCCTAAGTCGGCTCCACGCTCAGCACAGAGCCTGACGCGGGGCTCGAACCCACGAACCGTGAGATCATGACCTGAGCCGAAGTCGGACGCTCGACCGACGGAGCCACCCAGGCGCCCCTATGTGTTTTTATTTTAATAATACTTGGTGACTATTGGAAATAAAATAAAAAAAACGAACCACTTATTTCTATATTTATTTCCTAGTTCAGTGTCTGTTGTGTCTTGATGGGAAGTTCCACGAAGGAAGGAGCTTATCCGTTTTTTCCACCCAGGGCTTGCTGCTCAGATGCAGGCGTTGCCCACTTCTGTGCGTGAATCCAAACTGGGGCGAAGGATGTGTGCGTCTGTGTGTGTGCGTGTGTGTGTGTGCGCGCGTGTGTGTGCGTGCACGTGTGTGTGGGGGGGTTTGGGTGGTTCCCCCGAAGGTGGATTTGCATGTGCTTGAATTTTAATGAAAAAGGGAACTGGGAGAAACCTCAGGCACCTGAGCAGGAGGCGTCAGAGGCAGATACCATCCGGGCGTCTCTTCTCAGGCTCTCGTGTTAGCCGTGGCCGTGCACATGTATACCAACTCTGGATGCCAGCACCTGCCAGGTATGGCCCTGGCCGGGCCGGAGCTGGGGGGCCAGACAGGGATGGTCGGGACCCAGATTACGGCATCCCCACCCTGCGGCTAGAAACCGGGGCCCGAGGGACAGAGGAGGGGCTGGGCTGGGCTCTCACTTGCCTCTCGTCTGGAAGGGACCAGAGAGGAGGAGGAGGATGGCGATGATTACGAGAACATGGCACCCCCCTACAAGGATCTCCCTCCCAAGCCAGGTAAGAGGACTCCTCAGAGGCCGGGTGCAGAAAATGTGTGGCCTGTGCCCCGAGGGAAGCAGCGGCCAGGGGGCATTAGCTGGGCGTTGTAGACGCACGGTCAGCCTCCTGTGTGCCCGGCCAGACGCCGTGATGACAGGTGTCTCTGTGCCTCTGCCCCGCCCCGGAAGGTCTCCCTGTCCACTGGGAGGGGCGGTTCTGGGCACAGCCCCCGGTGAGCAGGTCCACGAAGGGATGGCCCGAGAGAACGGGGGAAATCTCCAGGGGGAATTGAGGGCTCCGCTTGTAGTGGTGGGGAGGCTGGGGTCAGAGGGGGGGATATTGGGATGGGGCTTAACGGATGAGCCGGAGTTTGTTAGGCAGAGGAGCCTGGTAGAGAACTGATGGGTGCACAGGTCCTGAGACACGAAAGCTGGTGCTTCATAAGCAGTGCGTGGACCCTCGACTCCCAGCCTCCTCACATCCACACTCTGGGGACCAGATTTGCCTTTAGGCTCCGTGCCTGGCCCGGGTCTCTAGAAGAGTCTGCTAAGTGGGTATACAAGGGAAGGCTTCGAGGCTCCCCTGAGGGTCGACTGCGGTGTGCCGGTGTCCTTGGACCGCAGCCGGTCCCTGTAGGGCGGGGCGCTGCGCCCACCGCTTCTTAGTCCAGCGAGAGGCCGACCCGGGAGGTGCCCGGGGCTCCGAATGAGGCAGGAGGGGCCCTGGGCTCTGCGGCCTGTCGGCTCCCAGCTCCCACTTGGTCTCGACACAATCCTCAAGCCCACCTCCCACATGGACCCCACCCATTCCGTCTTCGGTGCTGCCCCTTCCCCGAAGTCGGCCCCTTCCCCATTTCCGATTGAGGTCCGATTTCCAGCTTTATTCCCAAAGCCGCAGTCGTCCCCCTTTCTTCCACAGAACCACGACCTAAACGGGGTTTCCTCCCCATCCCCTGGTGCAGTGACAGTCCCACCCTTCATCCTGACCACATCCCGCACCGCAGCCCTGCTCCCGTGTCCGTCACCGTCCCCCCACCCCATCCTCAACCCAGCCACACCCGTGACTCCAGCCTTAGCCCAGACTCAGCTGTGTCTTTAACTGAGGGCGAACAACTGCCCCAGGTTTTCCCAGGGCTGAGTGATTTCCTGGAACGTGGGACTTCGAGGTTTAAAACCGGGCAAGTCCCTGGCGATCCAGGACGGCTGGTCGCTCTAGCTCAACCCCGATTCCGTTCTCATGCTCAACCCTGTCCCTCACCCTCCACCTGAGCCTCGGCCCTGGCTCCATCACTGCTTCCGGTCTTTTTCCGGGCCTCACACGGGCTCTAACTCTGAACTTCTCTTCTACAGGCTCGATGGCCCCACCTAGGCCTCCGAGGGCAGGTGAGTTGGGGCTGGGGGTACAGGAAGCTCAAGTGCTGCCTTTGTGCTGCTCTGGGCCTAACCATTCCTTTCCCTCCCTCCCCTCCCACCCCCCCCAGGAAAGAAAACAGAGAACCCCCCACTGCCTTGCAAGTCCCCAAAGATCAAAGGTGAGAATCTGGGGCTGGGACCTTTCAGTTTACCTGGCTGAAGTCCTTGTCTGCATAACCACTGTCTTTCTGGCCCCTTCCAGGCCCGGACCTCACCCCTGTCATCTGCACATCTCCTCCACTGGGTGAGCGGTGGGGAGAGCCTTTCAGAAGCCTGCGGGGGGACACCGGGAAGCCCTCCAGTTCCCTAGAGAACAAATCGGATGGGATGGGGGAGGTGTTGATCTTGGGATGTAGCGTCTTGCGGCAACTTGCGAATAAACGCTTCTCTCCCTTTCTCCCAGGTGTCATTCCAGAATGCCCTCCGTTCCAGCCGTCCCTAGCTGGTAAGTCCACATGCCCCCCAGGTGTGCCCCTCTCTTCCCTCTCATGGTAGCAAGTACCCTTGAGTCAGACCTATAGCTCCAGAGGGAGACCCTGGGGCAGAGAAGTGTCTCCTTTCAGAAGGTCCTCCTCCCTGAGTCTAAACCAGACTCGAGGGACCCAGGGTCTCTTCCTAGAAGGGGGGAGCAGCTAGGGCAGGGGCTGCTGGAGAGTATGGGGTAATGCATCGCAAACGTTAGGAGCTGCGCTGGGTCCAACTCATGCACGACCTCGCCAAGCCCTCCGCTTACTTATTTGCAAACCGAGAATACTAGTGACATCTACGTGATAAGGGTGAGGATCCAGTAATAAGGGTGTGACAGGATGCTTTGGCACACGGCACATTCTCTCCCGTGTTCTGGGTTATGTGGTAGTCGTGTTAGGTTGCGGTGATGGTGTTGGATTTGAAAATGGAGATGGGGTGGGAGTGGGGCTTCATTTGGAGATGGGGAGGGGGCTCCGTGTGGGGAAGCGATGGCCCTGAAGCACAGCATGTGCTCTTCTGGGCTCCTTCAGGGTTCTCTTCCCCTGACCCTCTCTCGCCGACGCCCTCTGGTGAGCCAGTCATGACCACGGATCTCTGTCTCCCCGCTCTTGGAGAGAGGCTCGAGTGTCTCTTCCTCACTCTATGAAGCACCAGCACTGGTCTCTGTGTCCCCACTCTCTTCCCCCAGCCACCCCGGGGTCCCAGCTCAGTCAGAAGTCCAGATGTCCTGGGTGCTACCAGGAGGAGAGACTGGTGGTGTTGCTGTGCCTGCTGGTGGTGGTGTCACTGCTCCTGGGCTGCACTGGTCTGGCTGTGACCCTTATCAAGTGTGAGTAGGAAGGGGATGGGGCCTGGGGAGACGCCGAGCATGGGGCGTGGGAGGGCCTGGGCTCAAGATGGACTCTTCCTCATAGACCAGGAGGTGGTGGGAGAGCTGAGAATGTTGACCTTTCAGCAGACGGCATGGCAAGCAAGTGGTGAGTGCTTTGTTCCCTTCATGTTATGCATATCGAACGCCCAACATGACCCCTCAAATGCGACCCCAAGGCCACTTCCGATCCTGCCTTTGCCGGGAATTGTGTGGGTATCGGGGGACGGGTGGGGTAGGGAGCACATCAGGCACCGTTCCTGTCCTTGCAGAGTGTGTGCGTGTGTGTTTACGTGCATGTGTGCGTCTAGATTGCCACTGTCCAATATGGCGGCCATGAGCCACTGTGGCTATGGGACAAGTAGGCTATTGGACACTGTGGCAATGGGACACTTGCAGTGTGGTCATTCTGAACGGAGATGGGCTGTGAGTGTAAAACACACACCAATGTCAAAGACTTGCTCCAAAAAAAAAAAAATGTAAAATATCTCAACAATATCAAGAATAATAATCTTTAATACCGGTTACCCATTAAAATATTTTGGATACATTGGCATAAGTAAAAAAAATAACACTCAAATTATTTTTGCCTGCTTTCTTCTGACTTTTAAAAAATGGGGCCATTAGGGACGCCTGGGTGGCTCAGTCGGTTAAGTGCCTGACCTCGGCTCAGGTCATGATCTCGCGGTTCGTGGGTGCAAGCCCTGCGTCCCCCTGAAGCCTGCTTTGGATTCTGTGTCTCCCTCTCTCTCTGCCTCTCCTCAGCTAGTGCTCTGTCTCTTTCTCTCTCAAAAATGAATAAACATTAAAATTTTTTTTTTAAATGGGGCCATTCGAAAATTCAAAATTATGTATGTGGTTTATATTCTACTTCTGTTGGACAGCACAGGTATTAAGAAGCGTTTACCAAATTATCACCCAAATGAATATAAAACCCCAAATTTCAGCGAATTGTCCAAAGGATGCTGATTCTATGAAAAAAAATATAATAAGGCATCTTTGACCTTATCTTTGGGAAGGTCATATAGGGCTTTCCTAGGGAAAGAGTGCTGTAGCTGAATGAGGGAAGGGAAACAACCACGTGAGGGGTGGAGGGCTTCAGGTGTGTGCAAAGGCCCTGTGGCAGGAGGCAATGTCGTAAGTACAAGGGAGGAGTACGGGGCAGCTGGACGGGTGAGAGGTGATGGTGGCTTGGATGAGGGTGGAGAGAGGTGGGTAGAGTAGAAAAGCTTTAGTGGGTAGAGAGACGGAAGGGTGTCCAGCTGGAAGTGGGCAAGTCTGGCGAGGGAGCAGTGGGAATACTTAGTTGTAGAAGAATCTCCTGGGCTAGCACGGCCTTCGCCATGTTTGCTGAAGCCCGACAATTGTCGCATGTTGCATTCAAGCCACTCTTCTGCTCGAAACCCACTGGTGGCGTCTCACTGCCCACAGTCCAAGGCAAAACTCCAGGCTTAGCACTCGAGGACCTGGACATTGGCCCTCACCCTACTTTGAGCTCTGGCTCCTGTGAGGTTCACCTTGACCTCTACCGCTGCGGCCTGCCCCAACATGTCTGCTTCTGTAAAGGTGGCCCCGGCCTGCTGAGCCTCCCTCCCTCTCTCGCGCGGATACTGAGTCACTATCTTCCTGCAAAACCCACCTCCTCCAGGAAGTCCACCATCCCCACTCTTCCCCAAGCCCCAGAGCTCAGTCCCTCCTCTGAGCCACTCTAGGACTCTCTCTGGGCACTGAGCACGTCAGTTTTGAGTTCTAGCACCACCCGCTAGAAAGAGGGTGCAGTGAGGAGCGTGGGTCTCGCTTCCTTCTGGTGTTTGCAGTCGGCGGTGGGTGGATGGGTAGATGGGGGTTTGCGTTACTAACCTTCCAGCCCATCCTTGCTGACAGTGACTGGCACGGCAGGGCTGGCTGGCCTGAAGAAGGATATTGACCACATAAGAACTAACACCAACCAGTCCCTGGTAGACCTTCGGGGCTTATTAGGTGAGTGGGACTTGGGGAACTGCCCTGAGATGGGGGACATGACTGTGCTGGCGTGTTGCACAAATCCCCAGGGGGGTGATTCTCAGTGCAGTTAACCCGAACGATGCCCCCTGGAGATGAGCAGTGCGCAACCTGCACAACTGTGTATGGCACACCGTGTACATGACCCCGGCTCTGGGGCCATGCTGAGAGCATACTATTCTGTCCCTAGACTGTACCAGGACCACCTGCCCTGAGGGCTGGCTCCCCTTTGAGGGCAAGTGTTACTACTTCTCCCCAAGGACCAAGTCATGGGATGAAGCCCGGAAGTTCTGCCAGGAGAATTACTCTCACTTGGTCATCATCAGTAGCTTCGCCGAACAGGTGAGCTATCCCCTCCAAGCCCTCAAGAGCCAGCAGGTTTCACATATCCTTCCTGGATGGAGAGAAATTGGAAGTGCTTTTGAGCCACTAAGACTTTTTCTTCTTTTAAAATGTTTAATTTATTTATTTTGAGAGAGAGAGAGAGCAGGGGAGGGGCAGAGAGAATCTCAAGCAATGTCAGAACAGAGCCTGACGTGGGGCTTGATCCCACGAACCATGAGACCATGACCTGACCCAAATTCAAGAGTTAGATGCTTAGTCGACTGAGTCGCCTAGATGCTCTTAGCCACTAAAACTTTTTTTTTTAATTATTTATTACTTTTGAGAGAGAGAGAGAGAGAGAGACAGAGAGCAAGCAGGGAAGGGGCAGAGAGAGAGAGAGGGAGACACAGAACCCGAAGCAGGCTCCGGGCTCTGAGCTGTCAGCACAGAGCCCCATGCGGGGCTTGAACTCTAGGACCTCGAGATCGTGACCTGAGCTGTAGTCGGCAGCCCAACCGACTGAGCCACCCAGGCGCCCCCGCTGCCAAGGCTTTAAACAACAAGGTTAAGAGGACAGGCTCTCCTTGGGTTCAAATCCCAAGTCTCTAACCTGGAGATATCGTCACGGCTATTATATTCCTTCCGTTCTCCAGGCTGTGTTCCAAACACCTCGCGTCTTACATTAACGTCCTCACAACAACCTTGTGAATTAGCGTGCGAGTCAGGAGGGGTCACGTGATGCCCAAGTAACCGTCCCCGTAGCTCGATGAGGGACGCGTGGGTCCTGCTGCGCTTTGAGGTGGTAGGAAAGAGGTTTCACCGGCGAAGGAAAACTGGCTTTTCGTAAGCACCTGCGATGCTTTGGTGCTACGACGGTTAGAGTGCAGAAACCATTTGCACACGGTAGACATTGCTTGCACTTCGCAGATGGGGAAACCGAGGCACCGTACGTTTAAGAGACTTGCCCGTGGCCATGGACAACTAGCAAGTGTCAGAGCCGGGATTTGAGCCCGGGGGTCTGCATGGTCTTTTTCCATCCTTTACCTGTGTCATTATTTTCAAGCAGATTTCTTGTAGACAACATACAGTTGGGTCTTTTTTTTTTTTAACTGTTCTTTATTTTTGAGAGAGAGCGTGCGAGCAAGGGAAGGGCAGAGACAGAGAGAGAGAGAGAGAGAGAGAGAGAGAGAGACAGAGGATCCGACGCAGGCTCTGGGCTGACAGCAGTGAGCCCAATGCGGGGCTCGAACTCACAAATTGTGAGATCATGTCCTGAGCTGAAGGTGGAGGCTCAACCGACTGAGCCGCCCGGCCGCCCCGGATCTTGTTTTTTTAAATTCAGTCTGACAATTTCTGGCTCTTAATGGGTGTTTTTCGACCACTTACATTTGATGTCATTAAGCTGATGGCTGAATGGAGTTTGTACTTGCAGAAGTTTGTGGCCAAGGCTCATGGCTCTCCACGGATCTACTGGCTGGGGCTGAGTGACAGGGACCGTGAAGGGGACTGGAAGTGGCTGGATGGGTCACCCGTCACTCTGAGGCAAGTACTGAGGGCCCTTGGGGTCTCTGCCCGCCATGGCCTTTGTGCAGTCCAAGCCAGAAGATTCTTTAGAACCCCAGGCCAGGCTGGGTAAAGGAGGCCCAAGGGTGCTTTTTTGCTCACAGGGAATCTGGTCCCTGTACCTTTAAAATTTTTCTCCATTGCGGGGAGCCTGGGTGGCTCAGGTCATGATCTCACACTCCGTGAGTTCGAGCCCCGTGTCGGGCTCTGGGCTGACGGCTCAGAGCCTGGAGCCTGCTTCCGATTCTGTGTCTCCCTCTCTCTCTGCCCCCTTTCCACTCACGCTTTCTCTCTCTCTGTCTCTGAAAAGTGAATAAACCTTAAAAAAGATGAAACATTTTTCTCCATTGCAACATCTTTGCTTTTTAGCACAACTATAAGGTCAGGTCCTCAGGCCAGTGGTGGGGGCGGGGGAGGCGGTGGAGGGAAGGAGGAGTGGTTATAGGGTGGGAGGGGGAGGCAGCTTCCAAAAGCTTCATCCTTTTGGATGAGCGGGATCTCTCTATCTCTAGCTCTCTGTCTGTCTGCACTCTACATATATTAACCCATTGATTTAATCTTTTTAATAATCCTATAAAGAAGGTATAATTGTTCCCATCTTCAAAAATTTTTTCTTATCATCTCCACTTTAAAGATGAGGAAACTGAGGCACAGAGAGGTTGAGCAACCACCTAAGGTTGGAAAGCTGGCAGGTGGCCCGTGCCAGCCAGTCTAGCTTTAAAGCCTATATTCTCAGCCTTTACACTTACTTTCTCAAGGAGTGTATGTATTTGTATTTTAAACAAATATTCACCGATTGTCCCTCATAGTGGTTATACCAGTTTATGCTTTCGCTGGCTCGATGATACTTTTCTTCATTAAGAGTTCATCAGACTTTTGTAATTTTGTTGGTTTAATTGTAGATGAAATGGAATCCCAATTTAGTATTAATTTGCATTCTCTTATAATGACTGGAGTTGGCTATGTTATTTTTTTAATTATTTGTATGTTTTTTAAAGTTTATTTTGAGAGAGAGTGCGAGCAGGGGAGCAGGGGCGGGGCAGAGAGAGAGAGAGAGAGAGAGAATCCCACGTAGGCTCGTGCTGCCAGTGCAGAGCTCGATGTGGGGCTCGGACCCACAAGCCATGAGATCATGACCTGAGCTGAAATCGAGTTGGACGCTTCACCGACTGGGCCCCCCAGGTGCTCCTGGGTATCTTCTCATATGTTTAATAGACACAGGTATTAACTTTTCTGTGAAGTGTTTATTATATCATTGGTATATTTTTACACTGGGATTTTAGTTTTTTTCTTCTTTCTTTCTTTCTTTCTTTCTTTCTTTCTTTCTTTCCTTCTTCCTTCCTTTTTCTTTCTTTCTTTCTTTCTTTCTTTCTTTCTTTCTTTCTTCCTTTAAATGTTTATTTTTGGGAGAGCATGAGCAGGGGAGGGACAGAGAGAGAGGGAGACATAGAATTTAAAGCAGGCTCCAGGCTCCAGGCTGTCAGCAGAGAGCCCACAGAGTCCGATGCAGGGCTCGAACCCATGAACTGTGAGATCATGACCTGAGCCAAAGTCGGAAGCCTAACCGACTGAGCCACCCAGGTGCCCCTTCTTCTTTATTTCTAAGAGCTCTTTATATATTAGAAATATTAGTGTCCTGACAGGGGTTCTCATTTTTTGTTAAAGATTCCTGGAGGAGGGCACCGCTCTATAAATAGCAAAGACATGGCATAGTGGGGTGCTGTGAGGGCCCAGCTGAGACCCCCTCATGGGGCTGGTGCAGCCCTCCCCCGGCAGAGGGAACTGACTGCTAAAGGCTCACGGATGTGCTTTCTCTAGAGAGTTGTCCCCAGCTGGATGGAGGCCAGCTCCCCTAGGAGGTTACTTCAGCCCACAGCCAACGAGTGGCCAAGAGAAGCCGGGACCCTTTGTCACAAGTCGAGAGAACTCTGTGGTGCTGTTCACACTCCAGAGCTCCCTCTTGGATCAGGCTGAGGCAAGACCAGGCTGAACCCACATCCGGGCTCAAGGTCTCCCCTGCGCCATTCTGCTTCTCACGCTCCTCTCCTGAGAGCGTCCCTTAGTAAATCCCATGCACCCGAATTGCCAAATCAGGCTCTGCCTTAATGGAAGAGACTTGAGATACTACAATACCTGGGAGGTTGGAAGGATTCCAAGAAGCGTTCTTTGTAAGAGGCAGAAACTGACCAGATGTAGGAAACGGACTCAGGAGCAGGAGACCGTCCCGGTGAACGGGGAGGCGGGGCTGAATTAAGACAGACAAGGTGGGGGTGAGGGGGACAACGTGGTGGCTTCAGGTGATTCTGGAAAGCTGAAGAAATGGCTAAGATGCAAGAAAGAGCCTTGAACCGTGAGGGCCTTTCCTCCCCCCTCCCCCCGACTCCCTGATATTCTTTCTTTAATTAACAGACTTTCTTTTTTGCCAAACAATTGAGCAGAAGGTACACAGTTTCCGCTGTCATTACCATCTTGCATTTTTGGGGTGGCACGTTTGTTACAGACGATGAACCAATATGCATACATTATGATGAGTTGAAGTCCTCGGTTCCCGTTAGGCTTCGCTCCAAGTGTTGTGCATTCTGTGGGTTTTGACGCGTGTATGTTGTCACGTATCCGCCGTCGCAGTATTGCATAGAGTGCCCTGAAAAAAATCCCCTGTGCCCCACCTGTTCATCCCTCCCCAATGCCTGCTTTTCCTCTCTGCAGCTTTTGGGACCCAGAGGAGCCCAACAACATCAACGATGAGGACTGTGCCAGCATGAACAAAGGTGGCACCTGGAATGACCTCTCTTGTGACAAAACGACCTACTGGATTTGTGAGCGGAAATGTTCCTGTTGAACCCCACGGGTGAGGGTGGGGGGGGGTCCCTACTCGAGTGCCCCTCGGCTCTTGGGGATGAGAACCTCCCGCCCTTCCACGGAAGACTCTGCCAGTCTGTGAACCAACACGGATGGACCTACGACGGAACCAGCAGCTTGGATGGAGCCAGTCCCCTTGGGTGCAAGTGAGAGCAATTCTCTGGCGACTAGAGGGCTTGTGCAGTTGGATGATGTCCTAGTCTATTCAGGCCGCTGTACCAGAATACTGGAAACTGGATGGCTTACAGGCAATAGAGATTTACTTGTTGAATTTCTGGAAGCCGGGAAGTCCAAGGTGAAAGTGCAGTGCTTGGTGAGGGCCCACTTTCTGATTCGCAGAGGGCCGTCTTGCTGTGTTCTCTTATGCTGCAAGGGGGGAGAACTCTCTGGGGTTCCTGGTATAAGGAACAAAGAGTTCCACCCTTATGACCTGATCGCCTCCCAAAGGCCCTATCACCTTGAACCAACACATTGAGGGTTAGGGTTTAAGATACGAATTGGGCGGGGGACACACAATTCAGTCTGTAGCAGGTGGCGAGCTGGCAGGAGACCAGGTCTTAGACATTGTCTCCCAGCTCTGGGGGCTGGAGGAAACTCACCAAGTCCTTGCTCCCGGCTCCGCGGAAGCAATCCTGGCCGCGGGGGGCTCCGGGTCTGATAATGACTGAGCTGGTGCGGAAAACTCCCTGGCTCTTCTGAACCCTGGGGTGCTGGCCCAGGGCTCCCTTACTGCCTACCTGATGTGGAACAGCTTCTGGGAAAGCAGGTGGGGGAAAATTGTTCTTGACAAAGCAACTTTCTCAATGTCCCAGGTGAGGTTTGCCTGACCTAGGGGGCAGAATCAGGCCTCTGCCAAGACTTGGCCTGTGAAGCTTCCAGAAAGGCAGACCATCTGAGAGGCAAGCCCGCCCCCTCCCCCAATGTGTGGTCAGATTCCCAGGACAGCGGCGGTGGCTACCTATGCTTGCTCGTGCCTTTAGGCTGTTGGTGGTTTATAAAGATCTTCGATGAATGATTCACTTTTACTTGCCGTGGACCTTCCTGGACTATTAGCTCTTGCCGTGTGAGAGCTTCTCAAAATGTGGGTTCGATGTGTGGCCCTTGCCCAAGGTGACGGTCTGCTGTGGGGGAGGGCGTGTTCCACAATAAAGCACCGTAGACTGGCTTAAATGCGAGAAGTTTACTGTCTCCTCGTTCTGGAGGCTGAAGTCTAAGACTGGCGGGTCGAAGTCGTTGGTTTCTGGGGAGGTGTCTCTCCTTGAGTTGTATCTGGCTCTCGGCTCCCCGTGTCTCCACATGGACTTGTCCTTGTGCGTATCTGTGTCCTAATCTCTTCTTCTTATGGAGACATAGGTCATATTGGATCAGGGCCCCTTGCAATGACTTCGTTTTCATGAATTGCCTCTTCAAATACAGTCACATTCTGACGTCCTGGGGGTTGGCACTTGAACACGTGAATTCTGGGGGAGAGCAGGACAGCCTGCAATACCCTCTAATGGACCGGTGCTCCGCCCAGTGATTTTGACCATCAGAAACACCCTCGAGGGGAGGCTGGTACTACCCACAGCTGAACACAACGCAACAGGGCAGACCCTTTGGATAATCCCCCAGTTGTATCCAAAGGGACGTGGGTATTCTCCAAACTGATCAATTGCTTGATCAACAACTACCCTTGGTGAGTAGCTGAATCCTCCTGTTGACTGACAGCAGGGGATCGAGGCAAGGAGGCTCTGGGCAGAGGGGCAGTGGGGGAGGTTAGCGTTCACTTCCCTTCCAGCCCCCCTCTCTCCTTGTCTCCTCCCCCCGTCTACACCTGTCCCCAACTCACCAGGACTGAAACCAGTCCCCCATACAGCCCATAGACTATAGCGTGGGTGGGTATCCAACCCCAGAGGGCCGTTGGTCCAAGTGACTGTTTATCTGGGGTCAGGGGAAGTTCCTGCATCTCAGAAGAGGAAATGTGAGCCTCCTGCAATGTGTTGAAAAATGGAGAAGCAGGGGCTGTGGTCACATCTTTGGGTTATGCTGGGGTGTTCCACAGTGGGGCTGGCTCAAACCTATCTCCCTCCCACATCTCTCATGATTGTCTAGTTTTAGGTAGAGAGATAAGTGTGAAGGAGGTCCCCTTTACCCCTTTGGGCATAAGGGAGCAAAGGCTGGGCATTTGTGGTGCATAAAAATAGCAAAAGTCGCCGTTTATCAAGCATGTACTGTGTGCTAGACAGACACAACGACTCTGTGAAGTTGGAACAGCTACCAGCCCCATTTTATAGCTGGGGAAACTGAAGCTTGTCCATTGTCATCTAGTGGCACAGCTCATATTTGGACTCAGTCTGTGCCTCCAATGGTTGATCTCTTTCTGCAGCGCCTGCCACCTTTCAAGGGTCTGTGAACTCGAATTACCCCTGAGACCCCAACCTTGTAGCTCTTGTCTCAGCTGGCAGTCATGGGAAGGGAACAGTGTGGTGTGATGGAACAGACATCCTGGGCTGAGGCAGGACACTAGGGATTGAGTTCTGGGTCTGTTGATGATAACCTGTGCGGCTCTCCTGGGGCTATGATGAAAATGCGGGTGAGAGGAAGGGTTAGGAAGAAAATCAATCCACTCTGAAGAGAAAACTAATGGGATTTGCTGATGGAGTGAATGTGGGGTGTGAGAGAAAGAGAAAAGAATTACTCCAAAATTTTCAACTAAAGGAACAGGAAAGATGGAGTTATCATTACCTAGAGCTGAGGAAGAAAATAATGCTTGCGGACACATTTATTTTTGTTTTAATTAAAAAAACTTTAAGTTTATTTATTTACAGAGACTCAATAACACATCTTTGAACACAGCTTGGACTGGCTGCCTTTCTTTCTCTGACTCCCGTCTTCACATTCCTGCTGGTGTTTCCTGGGATCACCTCCATAATAAAGTACTTATGCTCGAATCCTTGTCTCAGAGTTTGCTCTTGGGGAAATCCAAATCGAGACACCCTGGGACAGGAGAAGACAAGCCTGTGGCGTGGTTCTGGCTTGCCTGGGCTGGAGGGGTTTCTGGGATGTGGGATGCTCAGCGCTAAAGCAGGGAAAGTACTGGGCAAACTGGGATGAGTTGACCACTCTTATAAGACGATCGTGTCAGAGAAGCCAAGAAGACAGAGCTTAAGAAGCAAAGGGGACAATGCATATGTAGATCAAACCATCATGGACACTTCACGTAGATCAAACCATCATGGACAATTTTTATGTGTTAATTATACCTCAATAAAGCTGGACGAAATTGAGATACTTGGTTATGAAAAAGAAAAAGAAAAGAAGACCCGTGCAATTAAGGGTGACCCAAAGGTCAAGTTAGAAAAGATTGGGAAGTCTCCATCCTTAGCACAGAGGAAGCATTTGGGACATTGAGCCGTTCTTGGGTGTGTTGGAGGCAGAAATCAGACTGCAGTGGTTGAGCGGTGAGGGGGCGGCAGGAAGTGGGGATAACAGAGCGTAAACAACTTTTCTAGAATGTTGGGTGGAGAGAGAGAAAGGGAGAGAGAGAGAAGTTAGTGCAGCAGAGAGGATTTTTTTTTTAAATTACATCGAATGGACCTGAATGCCTCCCCCCTACTCTTCCAAACCCCCCTATCATTCCCATGTCAGATCTCCTGGGCATCTCAGGCTAATTCTTCTCCTTTGCAATTTTCATCAATTGGCATTTTGATCTGTGCTTTGAGATATTTCTTCCACGTGTTCTTCGAAGCCACTAATTTGGCTCTTGACAGTGACCGTACTCTTCTCTCGTTGATCCAGAAAAGTCTCTTGTTCATTTATCCCATTTTTATTTAGTTCCAAAGGGCATTTGGGTTCTGTACTCGAATCTCCTTACATTCTTATTTGATTGTGTTCAGTTCTTATTGGAATTATTCTCGTGTTAAGTTGTCTGTCTACTCCAGCAGGTCTGTTGGGAGGGCGTCAGTTACATCGGACCATCCTCTTTGCAGCTGCCAGGACCTGTCAGTGTTGTCATTTCTTCTTGGGGCTCAGACCTGGGGGCTGAGAACTCTAAGCAGGGGCAGTTTCCCAAGCGATGGGAGGAGGCGGATTCTTCGCCCCAAGAGGTGCATGTGCACACCAGGCAGGTAAGCAGAGACACCTCCTTGTTCCCCGGTCTCTGCTTCCTCCTAGATTCAGGAGCAGGGCTCCTCTTGGAGTTCTTGGGGGCCAGAGGGATCTCAACACACACACATACACACGCACAGACACACACACATGGGAGTGATGAGGGCCTATCCCTGGACCCTTGTGGGCCAGACTCTTCCTGGGATGGGCAGTGTCTGATCTTCAGCCTGGAGTGTTCTTCAGCTTATCTTGGGACTCTCCACCTGGTGCATGGGGGAGACATTTCACCCCCAGATTTCCCTTTGGGGATTCCCCTAGAGACACCACCCTCATCTCTACCCGGATGCCATTGGTCCCAGCAGACTCTGGGTTTAAAGAAGCAGATACATTAGTGTAGGGGATGGAGAGGAGTTGAGAAATGTACAAGTGGCCATTTTCCTAGATTCTACCATTTCTCTTCCTTTAGCACAAGGGCCAGCAAATTATAGCTTGGTGGGGGGGGGTGGCTGTCAAATCCTGAGTGCAGCCTGTTTTCGTATGGCCAGTGAGTTAGAAATGGTTTTTATATTTCTAATAAACACACACACACACACACACACACAGATCCTGAAAAGTCTAAAATATTTGTTATTTGGCCATTGGCAGAAAAAGTTTGCTAACCTCTTTTTAGTTTCTTTCTTTATTAAAGCTTATTTATTTATTTTGAGAAAGAGAGAGTGGGGGGGGGGTGCAGAGAGAAAGAGGGAGAGAGAGAGAATCCCAAGCAGATTCCACACCGTCAGCACAGAGCCCGATGTGGGGCGCAAACTCCTCAACTGCGCGATCATGACCTGAGCTGAAACCAACAGTTGGATGCTTTAACCGACTGAACCACCCAGTGGCCCCTTTAGTATATTTAAATACCGCTGGGGGAAGAACCAGGAGACAGGAAGTCGGAGAGGTGGGAGACTCAAGACAGAGAGAGGAGATATCACTGGAGAAAAGTCCCCAGAGAGGCCGGAGGGGATAAGCAAAGCACAGAGGGAGGGGTTAGCCTTGAACCAGAGGAGGGATCCCTTTGCTGTTGTGGAAGAATGGAAAAAGGGACGAAGGGCACCAGTGAGGGAAGGAAGCAAGGGTAGGCATGGATGTGGATGTATTTGTGAAGGACGTCAGGAAGTTGGGGTAGTTTCTGTCAGCTGGTGTTTGTTATCTCTGAAGGAGTCGACAAGGTCTCCTGCCTCATGTAAGGGGAAAGGTGATGGGGCAGAGGAAGGAAGTGAAAAGCTACAGCTTTTCTTGGGGGGAAGCTGACTACGGACAGGAAGAACAAATTCCGGGTAGCATGGAGAGTCTGGTGTATATCAGAAAGCACGTATTTGTAATGACTCCAAACCGAGTGATTCTGGGATCTCACTGCCCTGATGGAGAAGTGGTTTGTTCACAAGGAAGGATGCTTTGGACTCCAAATAACATTACCCGACCCAAAGTGGCTTAGCAATAGGGTCGTGTAGCAGCCCAAACCAGGATGTCATGGGAAGGCTGCCCTTGAATCTGTCTTTGTTTCTATCAAGAAGAAGTATTTTCCAGTAGGTGTTTCTTATATCTCATTGCCCAGAACTGGTCCAGATGCACCCATCCGAAACCAGTCTCTAGCAGATGGGAACACAATCGCTACGGCTAGTTTAGGCTGGGGTTTCTTGACCTCAGCGCTACTGACATTTAGGGATTGGATAATCCTTGGTTGTGTGGATGTGGGGGCTGTCTTGTTCGTTATGGGACGTTTAGCAGCGTCCCTGCCCTTCACCACATACATGCCAGTAGCATTCCCGTGCCTTTCCCCAGTCATGACAACAAAAAATGGCCTCGAGACTTTGTCAACTGTCCTATGGGGGTGGGGAATCACCTCTGGTTGAGAATAACTGGGCTCGGACCAGTCTCAGCTGGCCCCCTGCGTCCAGGCACACTGCTGTCCCACACCTGCAAATTACCAAGGTTGTGTTGATAAGGAGCATATGATATGGTGACGGCTGCTGAGTTAGCAATCTGTAGTGACTGCCGTTGTTGGACTGGTCCTGGATCAAGGTGTTCCCAGGAATCAGAATGGAATCAGAATGAGGGAGCAAGGTGTCACGATTAGGGGAGAAGATCTTTCGACATGGTTGACCATGAGCTTTAGCCTGGATAAGAAAGGAGGTACAGCTGACAGTTTGGGAGAAGCTGAGGGTCTGAAGGACTGGATGAGTTTCAAGAGCAAGGTTAGGACGAATGCGTGTAAGAATTTGAGGAAAGGCCTTTAAAGGGGCCTTCCTTGTTTACAAAATGTCCAAGGACTATTTGCAATGGTCATGATTGGGGTCCCCAGCGACAAGCACTGGCTGAGCCCATGACAGCGAAGAGAAACCCAATGCAACACCCATTTACTGGGGGCCCGTTATGCAGAACAAACACTTCAGGAAGTAAAGGCTGAACATTTCCTCTCCAAGGAGGTCAAAGTAATGGTCCCCCTGGTCTCCAGCTCTGTTCTTCACGATGCCAACCAAATCCGTGGCTGTGACTTTCCATGTGGGGTCGAATGTTCTAGTTCGAATATTTTCTCTTCAGTTGCTCTGGGAAAACACCCCCCCCTCCCCCAACAAGCAAAAGACGTTTAGATTAAAGGTAGACGTAAGGATGAAACAGAACAAAGCAACCATCACCCCCACCCCCACCCCCACCAATAAAACAGAAAGAAAGTGCAGAAGTGGGTTAAAGGCAGTGTTACTTAAGTGGTAGGTCCCTCGCCTTCTCAATATACCATTTGTCGAATGGCCAAACACCAAAACAGTATTTGATGGTAAGCTGGCAATTTATTCAATGGCCAGAGAACAGAGACGGGGAGCTTGTGTTCTTTTTTAAAAATTTATTTTTAAAATTAATCTTTTTTTTAAAAATTTTTTTGGGGGGAGAGGCAGAGAGAGAGAGAGAGGTGGGAGGGGGAACCTCAAGCAGACTCCACGCTCAGGACAGAGCCTGAAATGGGGCTCAATCCCATGACGTCATGACCTGAGCCGAAACCAAGATTCGGGCGCTCAACTGACTGAGCCACCCAGGCACCCCAGGGAGCTCATGTTCTAAAGGCACCTTCTCCCTGGTTAGGTCTCATGGTCAGGGTTTTATGGGGTTAGGCTAATTAAGGGGCTGATAAGCAAAGC
Source organism: Prionailurus bengalensis (assembly GCF_016509475.1). Classification (NCBI taxonomy): domain Eukaryota; kingdom Metazoa; phylum Chordata; class Mammalia; order Carnivora; family Felidae; genus Prionailurus; species Prionailurus bengalensis. The sequence goes on from NC_057348.1 coordinate 10,358,208, forward strand.
TGACGTGGGGGTTTTTCAGGCAAGGGGGAGGGGGCTTCTAGGAATCAATGTGCCACCTCTTTTCTTCCCCCACGTGGACACAGTTGGATCTGTCATGGTGCCGGTAGGTGTGTGTGTGTTTTTAAATTCTTTTAACATTTAATTCATTTTTGAGAGAGACAGAGCATGAGCAGGGAAGTACAGAGAGAGAGGGAGACACAGAATCGGAAGCAGGCTCCAGGCTCTGGGCTGTCAGCACAGAGCCCGACGGGGGGCTCGAACCCACAAACTGTGAGATCACGACCTGAGTTGAAGTTGGATGCCCAACGAACTGAGCCACCCAGACGCCCCTACGTGTGCTTTTTTTTAAAAATCACAGTTGGATGGAAATGATATTGAGGTCATCTGGATGGTTAGCCTGGTGTCTGAACTGGATCAAACTGGTCAAAAACTGGGTTATTGTGGCTTTTTCAGAGCCTGTTAGCAAGTCCTTGGCGATAAGAGCTCCATCCAGCAGGAAAGAATGACATGATCGCCTAGCATTTTGGAATCTTAGGACAGGTGTGGCCTTCTTCAGCTTAAATGGGAGGACTTCTTGGGGCGCCTGGGTGGCTCAGTCGGTTGAGCATCTGACTTCGGCTCAGGTCATGATCTCGCAGTCTGTGAGTTCGAGCCCTGTGTCGGGCTCTGTGCTAGCAGCTCAAAGCCCGGAGCCTGCTTCGGATTCTGTGTCTCCCTCTCTCTCTGCCCCTCTCCTGCTTATGCTCTCTCTCTCTCTTTCTCTCAAAAATAAACAAACATTAAAAAAATTTTTAAGAAGTGGGAGAATTAAAAAATCCCAAATGAAGAATTCTTTTTTTTTTTTTTAGTTTTAAAAAAATGTTTATTTACTTATGTTGACAGGGGGGAGAGGCTGAGAGAGAGAGAGAGAGACAGAGAGAGACAGAGAATCTCAAGCAGGCTCTGCCCTGTCAGCACAGAGCCCAATAGGGGGCTCGATCTCACGAATCTGGGATCACGACCTGAGCTGAAACCAAGAGTCAGATGCTTTGACCTGAGCTGAAGTCGGACACTCAACCGACTGACCACCCAGGCGCCCGACGTCTTGTTCCTTTTGTATGTCTCTTGCCCACTGCAGCACCTTGACACGTTGCAGAACTCAACAAATATCACGTTTACCACCTACAAGTTACAGCCTGGTTTAAAAGCTGCACAAGAAAAGCGATACCTCCTGTAGCAGCCAGTGAGGACAGGGGTTCCTGGCCTCGTTATATGAGTCATTGTATGCAGGAAGTCCAAAGCTACCATTTCCCTCCTGTTATTTACGGTTCATTCACAGAACTCTCTGTCTAGTCAGACATGACTTTTTCCACAAACAATATTGCCTGGTTGCAGAACTGACCTTCCAACGTTAGCAAGTTTCTAGAGAGCACAGCTAGGAATTTAACCCAAGGGCAAATTTGTCCATGGAGAAAGAGAAAGGATTTAAAAAAAAATTTGTTATAGAGAGAGTGCATGAGCAGGGGAAAGGGGGAGAGAGAGAGAGAGAGAGAGAGAAAGAGAGAGAGAGAACCTTAAGCAGGCTCCACACTTAGCACAGGGCTCAAACCCACAACCCAGGGATCATGACCAGAGTCGAAATCAAGAGTCAGACACTCAACTGACTGAGCCACTCAGGCGCCCTGGATTTTTTTTTTCTTAGATTTTTAATCATACTCTGTGCCTAGAAAAGTAAAAGCTTCACAGATTCTTTTAATTAAAGTGAATGTATTTCCTACAGGGAGCTAATATATATATATATATTCCCCTATATATATATTCCTATATATATATATATATTCCCCTATATATATATTCCTATATATATATATATTCCCCTATATATATATTCCTATATATATATTCCCCTATATATATATTCCTATATATATATATATATATTCCCTTATATATATTCCCCTTTCAAAGATACACTCATCTTACTCAATTTCCACAATGTTACAGAACAATAATAAAAAAAAATTCCTTATTTATGTAGGAAACCAGTTACTGGAATGCTGGAAGCTTTGAAATCATTCTGGATTATCAAGGAAGTCTTTTAATGGTCACAGCCAGCAGTCAGTCCCTTTTATAATTTTATTCTCTTTGGAAATGATTTAAATCTGATACTCACAGTTTTGTTTTGTTTTCTGATCACTTGACTTGCCCTAAGATTTTTTTTTTTTTTTTTTGGTCTTGTTTTCCTTTTAGACCTTTTGGAGAGATTTTGAATGAATTCGCCTCCAGTTAGGGATAGATGCTTCTTTAGTGATTCAATATTTCCAGTGCTGAGAATATCACATATTAGCTCAAAGAATGTGGAAAACTATGTGTCTCAATTCTGTTTATTTTAAAAACAACACATTCGAAGGCTCCTTGGCTAGCAGATGTGGTGGGTGTATGGGAGCATACAAATGAGACTGGGAAAAATTTTTTGGATTACGAGTTTTCGAGCCCTTCTTGCCTATCTAGGGGCATGCCTTCTTGGAGAAGTATGTTCTCTCATTTCTCCAAAAAGGCAAATAAGGGACAGCTACAGAGAGGTCTAAGGTAGTGCTGGAAACTCATTCCTTGGTGCATCGAGTCTGAGTTAAGTCAATGGAGGAACAGTTGAATACCAGCTATCAAGTTCCATGGAGGTCCTCTTTCTAACAAGACCATTTCCTCTCCCTGGAAGGTCCCATTATTCCATATGCTCCTCTCCTATAATTATGTAGAGCAGCTGGGGTGAGGTGCCTCTCCTGGAGCCCTTTCTGCCAACACCACTGGGCTTACGTCCACCTCTCCAAGGGATAGCGGTATTCAGATGATGACCAATGCTCTATGTCTGTGATTCTAAGCCTCCCCGCCAAGGATTCTACGTTAGATGGTAGTTATGCTGGTGACACGTTTGACCCTTACTCGTTTGTATGATGAGAATATATACACAAGCCAGCTTAAGCACTGTCAGTAATCAGGGAAGGGTCAACTGAGGAATGACACGGTAAGAATGAGAAATGCAAACCAGGTCATCAGGAAAAGAGCTCTCCATCATATCCTCCAGGGAAGGGACCTCATACTAAGATGCGGAGAGGGGGCTTTGGGTGTCAAGGGAGGAAACATTAGAATAAATCACAAGTCCTCTTACCTCACTGGGTCTTGAGTTTGCGCCAAACCTGGTGGAAAGTGTGTAAGTCTCAGACTCAGGTTTAGATTTCATGATCTCTCTGAACCATTTTCGGACCTGGAATATCAAAGACAGGACTGGAATGGTTTCTGTTAACATTGGTGGGTGAAGAGAGAAACCAGTGAGTCAGGAATAGAACAAGTTTTAAAAAACTTCAACAACACGTGGCATATGTGGACAATGAAATATTATTCATTGAGCCTTAAAAAGGAATGGTATTCTGATACAGGCTGCCACGTGGATGGACCTTGAAGGCATTACGCTCAGTGAAATAAGCCTGGAACAAAGGACAAATATCGTCTGGTTCCACATACCTGAAATCCTTATAATAGTCTAAGTAATTGAGCCACAAAGTAGAATAGGGGTTACCAGGGACTTAGTGGTGGAGAATGGGTAAAAGAATGGATATGTGGACAGACAATGTGGCAAAACAAATATAGCACAAAGATAATTGAAGTTATTGGTATATATGTGTCCATTGCATAATTGTTTTAACCTTTTTGTGTGTTTGAAAATGTTCATAATAACATGTTGGAAAGATTAACTTATTATTTAATGCCGTCATAGAACTATTAAAACGTATTAGTATGGAAAATATCCCATCACATGGAAATGTGATTAAGAATTCATGTGTTTAAGTGGTGTGGCGGATTGCATTAGAGATTTCAATTATTCACTCCTCTGTCACAGTATTACACCCTGTCTTAGCCTCCTGGTGGCTAGAGGGTTCTTCTCCCTTGACTTTGGGCTTGGACATATGACTTTCTTTGGCCAAGGCAATATCAGTGGACGTGATTCAAGCAGGACCACAAGGCTTGAAATGGCCCCTGTCCAACAGGACTTGTCTTCTTGTGATTTTGCCATTGTCATCAGAAGAACAGATCCTAGGGAGCTTCTCGCTCTCCGCTAAGCCTCAGGAGGAGTCTCAAGGAGAAGACCTGAACATAATCTACATTCTAGAACCAAGCCAAGCTGAGCCCAGATAAGATCGGCTGAACCTCAATCAGACTTGAGAATGAGAAAAGCAAACGTTTGTGTTTCGGCTCCGGAGATTTTTGAGGTCGTTTGTTACACAGCAATAGCTGACTATTACAAATGGGAAAACTGAAGAAAAACATATTTCCTTGATGTAGCAACTATTTACTTTCTGAAAGCTGTTAATAAATTCATGTATCTTATAATCAAGAATATCTTGAAGTAGAGAGAACATAGTGTTTACACATGGCTCACAGCTTATATGAAAATTCAGAGAACATAGATTGAAACGATTCAAGGGTTCATTACACTATGTCCTAACTTTATGACAATAAAAAAAGGGGTTGGTGTTTACCTGCTGGCTGAGGAGGCAGTACACCAGGAAGATGAACGCTCCCTGCAGGCTGTTGATGATGGTGAAGAGGTAAGCCATGATGCGGGCAGCTGGCCCCACCTGCAGGACACCCAGACACCACGTGCAGCCTAGGATGAGGAGCTGAGCCGTCGCTTTGAATGTCAGCATCCTGGGTAGGAGGAGAGAGGAGGCTCGTGATGCACTGGGAGCAACAGCCCTCTCCTCACCCCACCTGTTTTCAAGTCCACTCCACAGATGCTTCCTACTGAGTAGCGATCAACTTGGATCTTTATCGTCAATGATTCCATAAAAAGAAAAGGTGTTTGGGTCAGGGATGACAGTTTGACTAGGACTAGGGATGGTAGTGACACTCCAGAATGTGAGTTTCAAAAAGGTCACGATGTTTCAGGAAGACCCCTAATTTTGCTCAGCTGACATTGTCGAGAACATTCTGCGCCCCTGGCCCTAGGCTGGGGCTTGGGCATTCAGAACAACCAAGACAAGACTTCTGTTTCCACAGCCCTTAGAGTCTGGTGGCAAGACAAAAACAAATGATCACTTATAACATTTGCAAAATGAGGTACTTCTGCCCAGATCCCATCCAGGGCTGCTCCTGTCCCCACCTTCTCAATGACCTGACCCAGAATGTGCTTTGCCCAGAATAGAGGCCACTGATTCTGTGCAAAGTTGAGGAAAGGAAAGGTCATCCCCAAACTCCTAGATGATGTGACATGTGGTTGATGAACCCGTGTTCACGTGGGGCAAGAGAAGGGGAAGGCAGGGGGCCTAAAACGCATGAAGGCATGACCATGAAAGGGTGCGCTGGGTTCTGGGAACTGTTATGTGATGTTTTGAGTGTGTTGTAAGGATAGAAATGTTCTCAGGACCTACTATGTAAGGCATGGAAGCAATCCCTGTGTATCAGGGCAAAGTCCATTCTCTCTGGACATCAGATCCTTGGAGCTCTGAGGATAATGGTCTGGATGGGGGATATTCCTCTGACTCATCCTCACCTGGTGTTCTGGAGGGTGGACACATCTCTGTTGAGGGAGGAGAGCTTGTTTTTCACAATCCAGAAGGTCATCAGAAAGAAGGCCAGATTAATCTGCAGAAAGCCCACAGGCGTATTAAATTCACTCCACATCTGGTAAGCATCCTCCTAGCTCATCCAACCCCTAACCCGGCAGGTAAGAAGCTTTTGCATTTTGTAGAAGTCCTAGAAGACTAGACCAACCACCCTGTAACTCAGGCATGTGTTTGTCCTGTAACTCTGGCGAGTACTTTGATGCAGTTCACATGGAAACTCCAAATTTTAACACTGAAAGTCCCAGGTCTCAGGAAACATGTTAGTCCTGTTGTCACAATGGAAATTCCTGCATCCTGGGCGGGGGGTGGGGGGTCTCTCATCAGTCCTGGGCCAACTGGAATGATTGCTCCCACTGCCTGTAACCCTCCTGGTACACCTGGTCTTTGAATGACCGTCACTTTGGCAGGCAGGATGCTCTGATGTCATGTGTTACTCACGGAGAAGATGGTGCAGACGGGGCCCAGGAAGGTCCATACAAATCCTTTGTCTGTGTGGAGCCAGCATCTAAGAGAGAGATGAGAAGTGAGTCAAGAGAACATTGGCCTTTGTGGATAAAGAATCACTAGAATGTATAATATATAATGATTAAATACTTCATAATGAACATTTAAAATAATTAAATCTTAAGGGCTTAAAAACAGTTTAATGAACACAATATTCCATCAGAGAGATGTCTTCGGAGTGGGCACTGACCTTTCCTCTGCCTATCATGTTCGGGGGAAATTAAATCGCTATTGGTTCTATGATGGCCACAGTTGTGCTGGAGAAGATAGGGGCAGTGGGAATTTGCATTTACCTGGTGGGTGTTCCATAAAGGGAAGGTCTGGATGCAGCAGAAATGGCCACGATTAGAGCTGGGACTCCATAGCCCACAGGGAACATGAGCCACTTCATGAGCCTGCTCACACTGGAGTAGTTGACCACCGTCAGGTTGCGTGCCGTGAGGAAGAGGTGTAGACCGTCCAACAGCATCCAGGTGAAGGAGGCCAGGTAGAGATAGTGTAAGGTCCCCGCGATGATGGCGCACAGCAGCTGGGGGAGGAGGAAGGAGTCACCAGGAGGGACTGTCAGGGAGGAGGGTGGCCCCAGGACCCCTCCCATACCTTGCCAGCGGGGAGAACTCATACATATATATATATATATATATAGGGTCGAGTTGTTGAGAGAGGATTGTCTTCTGCTTCATCAGTCAACGTGAAATAGGCTATTTACCCCTCCAGCCTCCCTGTCGCCCAATGATATTGTGTTAAGGTATCAGTGCAGCAGGGCTCCACGAACTGAGCATCCCGTGGCTCAGGGCAGGGGGTCCTCTGGGACAGTGTCAGTACCTTGATCTTGGTCTGGTCGATGGCCGTGAGGAAGAGCAGGTGGGCCAGGAAGAGGCAGATCGAGAGCTGCAGGTGGAGCGAGGTGCTGGTGTTCTGGATGGCTTTGCACAGGAGGAAGGTGAGGGCTGCCAGGAGGAGGCACAGCAGAGAGAGACCCAGCCCCACGTAGGTGATGACAACCAGCACGGGATCCTCCTCCTGGGACCCACCGAGGAGGACATCACAGTCAGTCTCCAGGGTTAATTTTCCCCCTTTGGAATGCGGCATCCCAAACATAGGCATGAAGCCAGTTGATAAGAGTTTAAGATGCGTCTGTCAGACTAAGTCGTCTTCTTCCCGGCTTTACTGAGGTATACGTAACATACAAAATATTGCACATGTTGAATGCACACATTTTGATGAGTTTGGGCATAGGCACAGAGCTGTGATGCCATCACCACAGTCAAGGTAATAAACTATCCATCACCTCCACGATCCTGTGTCCCCCTTGCTTTTTTCTTTCTGGGGTAAGAAACAACACGAGATCGACGCTCTTGACAAGTTTTTAAGTGCACGATACTGTGTTAACCATAGGCTCTATGTTGTACAGCAGATTCACGTGGAAATGAAAGAATGTGCTAGGCTAAGTCTTGCACTCAAGAGATAAAGGAAGCCCTGTGTCGCAGAGGCCCCTCACGCTCTCTGCTACCTGCCCTTTGGCCGTTTTCTGGGAAATCCAGTGACCCTGCCCGAGACTATTTCTCCTGCCACAGGAGCATGCCTGGACATGCCAGAGGGGTCACAAGTACCAGGACGTTAATACCCCTAGAAGCTGCCCTCAAACAATACAAGTTATGGCATTGGTGGATAAATATCCCAGCTCCCTCACCTTTATGTGGGAAGGCTCTGAAATGCATGTTCTAGGATATCTCCCAGGAGTACCCAATGGGATTGAGTCCCAGTTGTCCATGTTGGTAACTTTCTCTCTCCCCCTCCCTCTCCCCGCCTCTCTCTTTTAGAGGGAAGGGAAGGGACACAGGGAGAGGGAGAGAGAGGATCCTAAGTAGGCTGCCTTTCCGGTGGGGAGTGCGATGTGGGACTCGATCTCATGACCCTGAGATCATGACCTGAGCAGAAATCAAACCGACTGAGCCACCCAGGCACCCCTCCCATTTTTTTAAAGAGTATTTATCATCCCCCCAGAGGGGCTGACACAGGGCTGGCTGGAGGAATTAAATGTACACGTTGTACCTGGTGGGTTAGGGCCACGAGGACAGCAAAACTGGACAGGTGAGTGGAGTTGCATATGGTGTGACTTTTGTTCGCTTGTATCAGGAAACAGCCGTCGCTGGACCACTGGCCGCCCTCGTTCGTGCTTTTCCAGTAGACGCAGATGGCCTTTTCACTGCTGGGCTTCATCTGAAAGTAGAAGAGGCTCGTCACGTTCTTCCTTGGGACGGACAACTCTCAGCGTGTGGGTCTACACTGGGGTGGCAAGTGAACAGACACGTGGCCGCTTAGAAGTGACTCAGGCAATTTTTATTCTAACTGAAGAGGACGCCTGCCAGGACGCCTGTTCCCATAGTCGCAGCGCTGTTGGGGTTCCATGTGACACGAAACAAAATCAAGGCTCTCTGGGGGGGGCCAGAATTTTACAGGACGTCATTGGTTTCAGGACTTTATCTGCCACCAGGAAGTCAAACAAACAAACAAAAGTAAATTAAAGAGGGGCGCCCGGAGGGCTCCGTTGGTTAAGCGTTTGACTCTTGATCCCGGCTCAGGTCTTGATCTCACGGTTGGTGAGTTTGAGCCCACGTCGGGCTCTGTGTTAACATTAGAGCCGGCTTGGGATTCTCTCTGTCCCTCTCTCTCTCAAAATAAATACATAAACTTTAAAATAAAATAATTTTTTTTCAACGTTTTTTAATTTATTTTTGGGACAGAGAGAGACAGAGCATGAACGGGGGAGGGGCAGAGAGAGAGGGAGACACAGAATCGGAAGCAGGTTCCAGGCTCCGAGCTGTCGGCACAGAGCCCGACATGGGGCTCGAACTCACAGACCGCGAGATCGTGACCTGGCTGAAGTCGGACGCTTAACTGACCGCGCCACCCAGGCGCCCCTAAAATAAAATAAAATAAAATAAAATAAAATCAAGTATCTATGGCTCATAGAGTTTTCTCCTAAACACTCCCGAAGGCAAATTTCCATGATGCCTTCATACCAGTTCTGTCCCTGACCCCTCATAAAACAACAACTGCTCATGCAATGAGACGGGGAAGTTTAGGAAAGAAATGTCGCCAGGAGAGAGAGAACAGAATCAGCCTTCCACCTCTTCTTTTTCTCCCAAGGGTTTCCAGAGCATCACTTCATGGGGCCAAGGAGACGAGGCAAATGCTCTCCTGTTGGGAGGCTGTATCTCCTTTGATAATTCGCTAGACCATCTCTAGATGCCATATATCAAAAATTCCACACTTAGATTTTAGGCCTCGGGTAGGCGAAACCGACATGTCCCCACTTTCTCCCCCTCAATTCTTATTTTCTTTAAAATTAAAAAATAAGTTTATATATCTTTGCCAGCTTTCTTGAGATATAATTGACATATAAATTACATAAGTGTAAGGTATTCAACATAATTATTTGATCTATGCATACGCCGCACAACAAAGTTAATTAACATCCATCACCTCATGTAGTTGTAATTTTTATTTTGTGGTGAGGACTTAAAATCTACTGTCTTAGCAACTTTTTTTTTTTTTTACATTTATTTATTTTTGAGAAGAGAGAGACAGAATATGAGCGGGGGAGAAGAGAGAAAGAGGGAGACACAGAATTTGAAACAGGCTCCAGGCTCTGAGCTGTCAGCACAGAGCCTGATGCGGGGCTCGAACTCACGAACTGTGAGATCACGACTTGAGCCGAGGTCGGACGCTTAACTGACTGTGCCACCAGGTACCCCATAAGAGACTCTTAAATACAAAGAATCAACTGAGGGTGGCTGGAGGGGTTGTGGGTGGGGGGTGGGCTAAATGGGTAAGGGGCATTAGGGAAGACACTTGTTGGGATGAGCACTGGGTGTTATACATGGGGGGTGAATCACTAGAATCTACTAAAATCATTACAGCACTCTGTGCTAACTTGCATGTAAATTCAAAAATAAAATAAAATAAAATTCCAAGTCCTGTGCTTAACCAACCGAGCCACCCAGGTGCCCCCAAATTATTATTATTATTTTTTCAGATTAAAAAAAAAGTAGGGGTGCCTGGGTGGCTCAGCCGGTTAAGTGTCTGACTTCGGCTCAGGTCATGATCTCACTGTCCGTGGGTTCGAGCCCTGCATCGGGCTCTGTGCTGAACGCTTGCTCAGAGCCTGGAGCCTGTTTCGGATTCTGTGTCTCCTTCTCTCTCTGCCCCTCCTCCACTCTCGCTCTGTCTCTCAAAAATAAATAAATGTAAAAAAAAAAAAGTAATCTCTACCCTGAACGTGGGGTTCAGACCCACAACCCTGAGATCAAGAGGCGTAGGCTACACTGACTGGGCCAGCCAGCAGCCCCCGAAAAATTATTAATGAGCTGCTTTGCATGGTGGTTTTCTTAGGACGGGTTCAAACTCTGGAAATACTGAGTCTAAATCCAGAAATACTACATCTTCTGAATCTCAATTCAGACCCACCACGTTTCACGAGGCTCCTGGCTAGGGTATTCGACGGCACAGTCCAGAAGCCCAGACCGGGGAGGGAGTGCACATTGTTTGGTCCACCTCCAAGACCCCCTAAGCACGCTCAAAGAGCAGCTCTGACCCACCTTCACGTGCTGAAAACTCAGAATCACAGACTTGGGGAGAGATGTATTCCTTTCGGGTCCAATAGCGACACTCACTACCTGAGAGTTCAGGTAAACTCGGTCTTTGTCATTTGCCTCTTCAAAGAACGTTGCGTTTATGATGTTTCCAAGAGAAGAGTATGAAATAAAGGCAATTGCGGTGGGACCTGAGGAATCGGAGAAATGAGAGTCTGAAAAAAAATGCCACCGTTCCTTCCCCACACCGATGATGCACGCGCACACACACGCACGTGTGCATATACACAGGTATACGTGTGCACGCATAGTCACATACCTGAGCGCAAGTGCAACAGAGATTCTCACTGTCTCTCCCTTTTCCACCTCTGACACAGACTTCGTGTGTTTGGCCCTGAACCCTTTTTCTGGACTGAATAGGGGAAAACTTGGGGGAAGAACTGGATGGACCGAGAGAGGTTAAGCTGATTTGTGTTAAGAGAGGACACTGCTGGCCTTAGGAGAAAATGATATCAAGGTTGGGGGGAGGGCCAAGAAGAGGCTGATGGGATTTTGAGGGAGGAGGAGAGGAGAGAGGTGGGTCAGCCTCGAAGAGGAGGAAACTCAGCAAGTTGGGTAGGTCTTCTTCCACTTCCTCTGCTGCCTCCTGGAGACTTCCAGAAAGACTGGCTTATTTTTCAAGACTTGGAGCATTTGCTTTGCATTCCTTTTGGATGAAGAATAATGTTGAGACTGGACTTAAGGAAATCCGTTAATAGTTGGGTTACATGTATGTCTATCTCTTTGTATGTATGAATGTAATCATCTCCTTCCGTATATTATATACGTAAACCAGATCTAGAAATAGTGTATATAGAAATCATAATATGGGGAGCCTGGGAGGCTCAGTCGGTTGAGTGTCCGACTTCGGCTCAGGTCATGATCTCGCAGTCCGTGAGTTCGAGCCCCGCGTCGGGCTCTGTGCGGACAGCTCAGAGCCTGGAGCCTGCTTCGGATTCTGTGTCTCCCTCTCTCTCTGCTCCTCCCCTGCTTGTCTCTGTCTTTGTCTCTCTCTCAAAAATAAATAAATATTGAAAAAGAAAGAGATCATAATATACCCATACCTCTATCTATTCACATATTCAGTTTTCTTTGATGGAATGCCTACTATGTTCCAGACACTATTCTGGAGATACAGTGGGGGACAGGATAAACCACTTCTTAGAGATCTTACTTTCTGGTTCAGGAGAGAAGCAAACAAACATAAACAAACCAATAAAAGCCTATGTCACAGGATGATCGATCCTACGGGGAAAATTAAGTGAGGTGAGGGGACAGGCAGATTTGGCGGATGCTATTTCAGACAGTTTTCAGACAGCAGAGTGACGGCAGGGAGGGCCATGTGGGCATCGACAGAAGAGAACGTGCCCAGCTGGTTCAGGGAACAGGGAGGAGGTCAGTGTGGCTGAAGAGGGGTGTGTAGGGTGGAGAGTGTGTGTGGGGGAGGGGTGAGGGCAGGGGTGATGGGGGCAGATCCTGCAGGGCCTTATAAGCCTTGAGGAGGGCTTTTGCTTTTATTTTAAGACAGTGGTTGGGGCGGCTGGGTGGAGAAAAAAGTGGCTGACTCTTGATTTCAGCTCAGGTCATGATCTCAGGGTTCATGGGTTTGAGCCCTGTGTGGGGCTCTGCACTGGCAGTGTGGAGCCTGCTTGGGATTCTGTCTATCTCTGCCCTTACCCCCCACCTCTCTCTCTCTTTAAAAGAAAAAAAATATATCTTTTATTTTAAGCTAGTGGAAAGGCACTAAAGGATGTTAAGCAAAAGAATGCCATAATTTAATATACTTTAATAGGCTAAAAATCAAAATGCACATGATATATTTATATCATGTATTTATAACTATTATACAGTGGAAGGACATGTATATGGCATATATCAATAGGATGGGCCAAATTGTGTCCCCCCTACCCCCCAAATTCATTAAGTTCAAGTCCTTCAGAATGTGACTGTTTGAAGACAGGGCCTTTATAAAGATGGGGCCAGAGGAGGGAGGACCTGACTTTGGTGCCGTGATGGAAATAGGCAATCCTGGGAGGCATCACGGAGGGGGTGAGAGCTGAGCCACATTGAAGAGTAAAGAAGAAGAACTCTGGACACGCAAAGAGAGACCGGAGACGTGCACTCACAGGGAAAAGACCGTGTGAAGACAGAGAAGGTGGCCATCTGCCAAGGAGAGAGGCCTCAGAAGAAACCCACCCTGCCTGCGCCTTGATCTCAGACTTGTAGCCTCCAGAACTGTGAGAAAATAAGTTTCTCTTGTTTATATAAAAGGAGAAAACAAATGCATTTGTAGTTAGCCTGAATATAATGGATTACGGGCTATAGTATGGGTTATACAGAGTTACGGGATGCTATGACCATATTCCCATGTCCATAAGTTTTCTTTTTCTTTGTAGCTGCAGAGAAGTCCACGTCGCAGAGGCCATCTATGTGGATGAGTGAGGATTGTAGGGACCGGAAACAGGTTAACAGGTTTCTGGATAAAAGTCCCTTACTAGCTCTGCAGTAAAATAAATTCCTGTTCGAATAAATTCTTCACATGCTTCTCTACTGAGGCTTCTCTGGTCTTGCCTGAGGGAACAGAAGCGATTCATTTCTGTTTCTCTGAGTTCATGACAGTTTTCCATTTGTCAGAGTGAAACAGCAGTAGGTGGACGGAAAAGACGGGCAGGTGATCTGTCCACCTGCTCTTAGGCTTGGAAACGGCTTCGTTTTGAGCAGAGGTATTCTGGTTACAAGCAAAATCGCGAGCAGAAAAGAGAAGGGTGGCTGTACTTTTCCAAGGTCAGCCTCTGTGGCCTGGGTTTGTTCTCTGAGATGTTTTACAGGGGAGCTGGTGTCATGTGACTGTCTGTCTCGAATTACCTGGGACAGTCCCGGCTCACCTCTGGTGGGTGTCTTCGGGGCGAGTTGGTAACACCTCCCTTCGATCTTAAAGTTGTTGCTCTTTGAAGGTCATTTATAAGGTTGCTCTAGATGAGCATTTCTCAGTTGGCGGGGGCGGGTGGGGGGGAGTGGCAATTCTGTCCCCTCTTGGGACATTGGGCAATGTCTGGAGGCATCTTTGGTTGTCGCACTGGGTGACGGCTACTGACGTCTAGTGAATCAAGGTGGGGGAGAGGCTGCTGCTCAACATCCCTACTGGACACAGGATGGCTGCCATGACAAAGAATAGACACAGCCTGAGGGACAGAGAAGTGTCCCTTTCTGAGCTGTCAATGGGTTCTTTTCTCTCATTGGGAATGTTGAGGCATCGCCCTAAATGTGGATTTAATTCAGCGAACATTTGTCCCTGTCCTCCAGGTGATGTGCCCCTCGTGGTGACTATAGAAAGAAATCATTCATGATTTTGGTCCTTATGGGGATTCCAGCACAGTGGGGGAGACAAAGACGTGTCAATCAAGACACAGCACAACACGTTAGATGCCAGGATGGGGTAGGTTCGAGATGCTGGGGGAACGTAGAGGAGGGAGGGTCAGATTTTGGTGCCGTGATGGAAGTGCGCAGTCCTGGGAGGCCTCATGGAGGAGGTGAGGGCTAGGCTGTGTTGAAGAGTAACAGTTCACCCAGTGGAGTGGTGGTTGGCATTCCTGGCAGAGGAACAGATAATGCAAATGTCCAGAGATGAGACTATGGGGCATCACTGGGGGAGGGTGAAGAGTCCCGTACTGGGCACCTCTAGGCCAGGGGCTCCTTGAGGCACATGCAATCACATTACGATGCCTGTAATTTACTTAAACAATTCAGCATAGGCAGCCGTTGTGGGCTGAGCTGTGTCGTCTCTGAATTCCTATGTGAAATCCTGACCCCCCACGACCCCAGGATGCGATTAAAGAGCAAGCGGGACCACAGATGTGTTTTCGTCTGGCTTGCACTGGGAAGTCGTGCACACTCTCCACAAATCGTGAGTTTCAGAAGAACCTGGGGACAACGCCGGTGTGAATCACGTGGCTGGAGTTTGGCTTCTATCCTCCGCCTGGCCCGTTCTCCAACGGGGCAGATTCACACGCTTATCTTTTTAGGGGAGGAGAGGAAGTAATAGGAACTAATTGCCTCACTTCCTCAGTTCAGCATGTGGTTAGTTGTCCACGTTTTGTTGTCTTTCCTTTGGGACTTTTGCTGACATTACAGACCAGCTGTACCCACGTTTACAGGATGGGATTTTAAGACCTCATTTATCACGTTACACCAGTTATAACGCCATGGCAGCTATCGTAAGACCAAATTTGAAAACTGAAGGTATGGGGCGCCTGGGTGGCGCAGTCGGTTGGGCGTCCGACTTCAGCCAGGTCACGATCTCGCGGTCCGTGAGTTCGAGCCCTGCGTCAGGCTCTGGGCTGATGGCTCAGAGCCTGGAGCCTGTTTCCGATTCTGTGTCTCCCTCTCTCTCTGCCCCTCCCCCGTTCATGCTCTGTCTCTCTCTGTCTCAAAAATAAGTAAACGTTGAAAAAAAAAAATTAAAAAAAAAAAAAAAAGAAAACTGAAGGTATTCGGGGCACCTGGGTGGCTCAGTTGGTTAAGCATCCCCCTTGGGCTCAGGTCACGATCTCGCGGTTTGTGAGTTCGAGCCCTGTGTCGGGTTCTGTGCTGACGGCTCAGAGCCCGGAGCCTGCTTCGGATTCTGGGTCTCTCTCTCTTTCTGCCCCTCCCCTGCTCATGCTGTCTCTCTCTCTCTCTCTCAAAAATAAATAAACATTAAAAAAAAATTGAAGGTATTCATGCAACCAACCTGATTTTTGGTTTCTCTTGAAAC
Organism: Prionailurus bengalensis; assembly: GCF_016509475.1. Classification (NCBI taxonomy): domain Eukaryota; kingdom Metazoa; phylum Chordata; class Mammalia; order Carnivora; family Felidae; genus Prionailurus; species Prionailurus bengalensis. The sequence goes on from NC_057348.1 coordinate 10,373,702, forward strand.
ACCAGAAAGTCTGGCAACACTGGGACAGTTAATAGTTTAACAATCCATTCCTGTGTACACAGGATTAGCAGGTGCTGTAGGTGCCTTGACTATTCCCTGGGCCCTCTTGGGTTTGAGAGAGAGAGAGAGAGAGAGCGAGTGCACACGAGCAGGGGAGAGGGCAGAGAGAGGGAAGGAGAGATTCCCAATCAGGCTCCATACTCAGCAGATGGCCTGATACAGGGCTTGATCCCATGACCCAGGGATCGTGACCTGAGCCAATCAAGAGTCAGATGCTTAACTGACTGAGCCCCCCAGGCGCCCCGGGTTTCTTATCTGCTGATAGATTCTATTGCGAACAATTGTAACTCTCTGCCTGGGGGCATTCCCTGTAGGGAGTGTGTTTGATTTGTACACAGGGCAGAATGGGAGAGCTCGGTAGGGCGGGTCACAGTTACCACCTGCAGCAAATCTGCTCACTGACATACTGACACCTGTAGTGGCCGTCCCCTCTTCTCTGTCTCATTTCCTCTCTCCCCTACTGGGATGGTTAATTTTGTGTCAGTGTGGCTAGGCCATGCTACCCAGCTGTTCGGTCAAACGTGAGTCCGGGTGTTGCCGTGAAGGTATTTTTCAGATGAGGGTAACATTTCCATCAGGAGACTTTGAGTAAAGTAGATTACCCTCCATCACCCAATCAGTTGCAGGCCTTAAGAAAAAGACTGACTTCTCCCAAACAAGAGGGTATTCTGTCTCTCGGCTGTCTTTGGTCTGCAGCTACGACATTAACTCTTCCCTGGGTCTCCGGCCTGCTGGCTAGAGTTTAGACTTGCTACCTTCCATAATCACATGAGCTAATTTCTTAGGATCTCTGTTTCTCTTTCTGCCCACACGCACATCCTATTGATTCTGTTTCTCTGGATAACGGTGACTAATCCGCCTACCGATGCCTCCTGGAATCACATCCCAAATACACTCCTTATGCTTCTCTCGGGGACTGCATTTGGGTGAACCCCGTCGGAGACCTGGACAGAAAAGCCTCCAAATTGCAAAGAAGTGTCTTCCACACTGAAGCATAGAAAGCCTCCACTTTGGGGAGTTTTTTTTTTTTTTTTTTTAAGGAAAAGACTCAAATGACACAGTCTTCGGGTAACAAACCAATTAGGAAAGACCTTATTGGCGACTCTCCCAGTGACTCACATAATGATGCTGATCTGTGTGTCTTAGAGGTTCTGAATGCAGCCACTACATGTACCTTTCACGTTTTCCTGCACGATGTCATTGCAACGGATGTCCACTGAGTTCATGTAGGTGTTCAAGCTGAAGACCTTTCCTTCTTCAGAGCAATTGTCTGTAACAACTAGAGTTTCAATAGCTGGTGAGAAAAACAACAGGCAAGTTTATCATTATTACAAGCTTTAAAAATGTGAATAGCAACATGAACAGGTCACATTTACTGAATGTCTAGAACATTCCAGGCACTGTACATTGTCATATAACCCCATGAGGAACCATTATCCGAATGAAGAAACCGAAGTTAAGAAGTTAACTCCTTAACTCCTGAAAAACAAGTTCTTTTTTTTTTTTTTTATGTTTATTTCTGAGAGAGAGAGAGAGAGAGAGAGAGAGAGAAAGAACATGAGTGGGGGAAGGGGCAGGGCAGAAAAAGAGGGAGATACAGAATTCGAAGCAGGCTCCTAGCACAGAGACTGGGGGCTTGAACTCACAAACTGTGAGATCATGACCTGAGCTGAAGTCGGACGCTTAACTGACTGAGCCACCGAGGCACCCCCTGAAATACAAGTCTGTAACTAACGTTCTCTAGCGATCATCTTTGAAGCAACAATTCTGTTCCTAGGAATTTTATTCTCAGAAAACGACATGGACGGGAGGGAAGATTTAGTTATGAGAAAGTTCATAGCAGCATAGGTGATAGCGTGGAAAACAGGAAGTGATCTAAATGTTCAACAAAGAGGAACTGATTCAATAATTGATGGCTTATCTCTATAATGGGGAACCATGCTTCTGATGAATATGAGGTCACAGGAGAATTGCCATCAAGAAAAAAGCTCATGGAAATATTTAACTTAAACATTAGCAGATGGTTAAGGCTGGCTGTGGGTTAGAAATTGTTGAAGCTGGGTGCTGGATAAAGCTGGGTTCTTCCTGTATCTCCCCATTCATGGTATTATCCCCATTCACAGATGAGGGGAATGAAACCCATTGAGGTCAGGGCACCAGTTTCCCATCAGTTAGGACCTGGCCAGGTCAGGAAAGGTGAGAGCTACTTGTAATCTGAAAAATGGTTTAATTCTGAATGAAATGAGTGAGTGAATGAATGAATGAACAAATTAACAAATGAATCCTGATTCCAGTTTCCCAAGAAGGTGAGGCATTGGATTTTATTTTCTATTAAAAATCATTATTATTATTTTTATAGAGCATAAACTATCTCATCATGCAAATTGGTAAAACAGAATGTTTAGGTAGGCATACACAAATCCTTTGATATCCCTGAGCTGAATAAAAACACAGCAAACAGCATTTCTGGAGGCCAATGTGGTGACATGCATCAAAGTCTATACAATGTTTCTTTTCTCCTTGACCTAATGATTCTTCATCTATGAATTTATCCCAAGAAAATATCAAATAAATGCACACAGATAAATTTTCAATGGTCTTTTTCACGGGGTTCTTTGGCAACAACCCACAATTCCCAGAATAGGGAAATAAATATAGTACAAATAAATTATATACAGTGCAATTTGATAAACCGTTGCAGATAATAATGTGGGTAATGATGACGTATACCATTTACACGGAAATATGTTAGTGATGTAATGAGTGAAAACTGCATGCACAAAATCACACACACAGGAAATATGTTTCTTCATCAGATGTGTACCTATGGCTGTGGGCAGATTTGGCTGGCCTAAATTTAGTTTGTTTGTGTGTTTTTTTTTCTATTTTTTAACAAATCTAATACTGGGTTTTGCTATGGTATTTTATAAAATAGTGAAATGATTGCTAAAGTCAAGCTATTTAACAATATCATCTCCTCACCTGGTTATAGTATACATATATATGACAAGGGTGATAAAAGTGTTTTTATTGAAAAAAATATGCAGTGAGATGTTCCTTCTGGGATGCTTTACATACTATCACTGTGACATGTGCCAGTAGCTATTGGGCAAAAAAGCCCTACTTTTTGGGGTGCCTGGCTGGCTCCGTTGGTGGATGAAGCGTGTGTCTCGTGATCTCAGAGTCGTGAGTCAGAGTCCCACACTGGGTATGGAGAATACTTAAAAATAAAATATTAGGCGCGCCTGGGTGGCTCAGTAGGTTAAGCGTCTGACTTGGTTCCAGCTCAGGTCGTGATCTCACAGGTTTGCGAGTTTGAGCTTCCGTTGGGCTCCACACTGTTAGCGGGGAGCCTGCTTGGGATCCTTTCTCTCCCCCTTTATCTCTGCCCTGCCCCTGCTCATGCCTGTGCGTGTTCTCTCTCTCAAAATAAAGAAACACACTTAAAAAAACAACAACCAAACTACTTTTAAGCCAAAATCCTAGACTCAGGACTGGAAACCATTGACCATCTTTTCTTTTTTCTTTTCCCTTCCCTTCCCTTCCTTCCCTTCCCTTTCTTTTCTTTTCTTTCTTTTCTTTTCTCTCTTTTCTCTTTTCTTTCCTCCCTTCCCTTCCCTTTCCCTTCCTTTCCTAACAGCTCTGTGGAGGTGTGATTGATGTGCAACAAACTGCATATAAAACAGTGTACAATTTGATGAGTTTCATAGAGTGTGTATACACCTGTGTGTATATGGTATACACCTCTGATACTAACACCACAATCAAGGTACTGAACGTGCCTCCCATTCCCAACAGTCTCCTTAAATTGCCTCATGCTCTTTTACGCCTCTCTCCCCCTTCTCCTGCCACTATAGATCAGATTGTACTTTCTAGAATTCTATATAAATGGACTCAGGCAGCGTGTTTATTTACTTTTCTAACTGTGCAACCCAGACTCCAGCTTGTAATAGGCCCCGTGTGGATAAGGCCAGCTCCTCTTCTTACCCACAGTACTGTTGTGAATTTTCTGGACTTTTTGCTCTGGGGATTTCAAGGCAGTTTCTAGAACGCTCGATTCTACAGTCTGGAGAAGAGTTGTGGCCCAAGATGCGACTTCTCTCTTCTCTCCCATTGCCCAGGGAGTGTCATTAGTGAGCAGTGACTCGAATTTCTCAACAACACGTTGCAGCTTTGGAGACACAAAGAATAAGAAAAAAAAAAAAAATCCAATCTGATAGATCCCACACCCTGAGGGAAAGTAGAAAGCACGAGAAAGCAGGTTCTGGAGCCAGAGGACTCGGTTGGAATCCTGTCCCTGCCACTGACCAGCTGCATGAACTTGGAAAAATAACTCGATTGCTCTGTGCCTTGGTCTCCTCCTATAAGGATGGGGACAGTAAAAGGACACCGTAGAGTTTTGGGGAAGATTAAATGAATAAGAGATGCCACCTTCGAAGAACAGCGTCTGTGCCCAGATGAGGATAGTTATTATGAACGTCTTTTACCATCAGGGGAGTGGTAAGCTTGCGAGGAATAAAACAGTGGTGCTCCAGTAGGGCGATTTTGGCCTCCCAGCGACATTTGGTGATGTCTAGAGACTTCTGGATTGTCACCACCGAGGGATGCTCAGTGGGTGGGGGCCAGAGAAGCCGCTGAACACCCTAGAAGGCACAGGACAGCCCTCCCCCACACCGTGGTAAAGAATGACTCAGGCCCAGATGTCAGTGGTGCCAAAGCTGAGGAAAAGTGAAGTTGTTATAGCTCAAAAGATGTTCTAGGGGCACCTGGGTTCCCAGTTGGTTAAACTTCCCACTTCTGCTCAGGTCGTGATCTGAAGGTTTGTGGGTTCAAGCCCCCCCATCAGGCTCTGCACTGACAGTGAGGAGCCTGCTTGGGATTCTCTCTCTCGGCTCCTTCCCCCCACCCTCTCAAAATAAATAAATAAATAAGCTGTAAAAAAAAAAAAAAGCCCTATGGGAATATGTCTTCTAGAAGTTTCTTTCCTTGTGCAAAAACGAACAAACAAGGGACGCCTGGGTGGCTCAGTCGGTTAAGCGGCTGACTCCGGCTCAGGTCATGATCTCGCGGTCCATGAGTTCGAGCCCCGCGTCGGGCTCTGTGCTGACAGCTCAGAGCCTGGGGCCTGTTTCAGATTCCGTGTCTCCCTCTCTCTGACCCTCCCCTGTTCATGCTCTGTCTCTGTCTCAAAAATAAATAAAATGTTAAAAAAAAAAATTAAAAAAAAAAAACCGAACAAACAAAACAAAACAAAAACCGAAAAACAAAAAGAAGAGGAAAAGAAAAGACATTCGTTCTAACTGGCCTTTTTAAATCAAGAAATTCATGTACGAAGTGAAGCAAAGACATGAGACAGAGGGTGAAAAGAATGAAGGGCTGCGGTGGAATTTTATAAATACAGGTGTGACAAAATCGTAATATAGGCGGACTTGAAAGGCTATTTTTACGCGAATCCCCACATCCTTGTACTTGAAGCGTGGTCCTTGGACCAGCGGCAGCAGCATCACCTGGCAGCCTGTTTGGAATGCAGACTCTTGGGGCATGAGTCCAAATCTGCATTTCACCCACTTTCCCAGGGGATTTGTGGGTACGGACGCACCTCAGAGATTGCACGTTTGGTTCCAGACCCCGGTAGTGAAGTGAATAGCACGGTAAAGCTATTCAAATAAACTTTTTGGTTTCCCAGTACCTATAAAAGTTTTGCTTACACTATACTGTAGTCTATGAAGTGTGCAATAGCAGCATGTCTAAAAAATGTACAAGCCTCACATCACCCAGTGCTCACCGCAAGTGCACTCCTTAATCTCCATCACCTATTTAACCCATGACCACCGGCTGATGTGTGGAATTGTCGAATCACTATCGTGTCCACCTAAAACTCATATAACACTGTATGTTAACTAACTGGCATTAAAATAAAAACTTTAAGGGCGCCAGGGTGGCTCAGTCAGTTAAGCATCTGACTTCAGCTCAGGTCATGATCTCGCAGTCCGTGGGTTCGAGCCCCGCTTTGGGCTCTGTGCTGACAGCTCAGAGCCTGGAGCCTGCTTCAGGTTCTGTGTCTCCTTCTCTCTCTGTCCCTCCCCCGCTCACACTCTGACTCTCTCTCTCTCTCTCTCTCAAAAATAAATAAACATTAAAAAAAAAGCCAACCAATCAATCAACATAAAAAGTGTGCCTTAAGTAAAAAATACTTTATTGCTAAAAAATGCTAATCGTCCCCTGAGCTTTCAGCAGCTCATGATCACTGATCACAGATCAACATAACAGATGTAATAACAATGAAAAAGTTTGAAATACTGTGAAAATGCTCAAAATGTGACACAAAGACACGAAGTGAGCAAATGCTGTCGGAAAAATGACGTCAACAGGCTCGTTCCGTAGCGGCGGGGGGCGGGGGGAGGGACTCCCCAAACTTTCAATTTGTAAAAAACACGATACCTGCGAAGTGCAGTAAAATGAATCCCAACAACACGAGGTAGGGCTGCGTGTTCAGTTACTAGACAGTAAAACCCATCGGGACAGGGACTTTGTCTTCTTCACGAAACAGCATCCAGAACACTCCCTGACGGACGTAGGTGCTCAGAGTTCATGGGTGGCGTGGATGCTCTTAGGAGGAAAATGCAACCGCACCGAAGAGTTATAAGCAGAGTGATATATAAAAAAGGGCTGCAGGAACATTCAGAACCAGGGTTCGAGCAAATCTTTTTAAGGTTTGGCTCCTTTGGTCTGAGCTTTGTGGAAATCCTGAGCTGAGTTTGCTAGTTTACAAGCAGCCTCCATAGAAAACATACCTCTGTCCACTAAATGACAGCTGAGATGTTCGTGGTTGAAACTCATTCGTACAGGGTAGGCACCAGAGCATCTGCTCTTCGGAATTGCTATTGTAGTGTCTGATCCAGCGAGAGCACTTTGCACCTTTTTCTGGCAACGCATTTTGTTAACTGGGATGTACTTTGGACAACACGAAATGCACCCTCTTAAAGTATACGGTGCGGGGCAACTTAGAATATGCACGAGGTGGTGCAACCACCACCTCTGTGTAGTTCCAAAACATTTCCAGCATCCCAAGATAAAACCCATGAAGCGATCACTCCCCACGCCCCCCTCCCCCCAGCCTCTGGACACCGCTAATCTGCTTTAGTGGATTTGCCTGTCCCGGACGTTTCATAGAAATGGAACCTTACACTACGTGACCTTTCGTGCCTGGCTTCCTTCACCCAGCATGATGGCTTCAAGGTCTACCCATGTTGTAACGTGAATCAGAGCTTTACTCCTTTTTATGACTCAATCACATTCTACCCTGGGGATCTACTTTTTAAAAATCCATTCATCTATTGATGGACACTTGGGCTGTTTCTTCCTTTTGACTACTGTGAATAGTGTTGCTATGAACACAGGCGTGCAAGTGTTTGAGTCTCTGCCTTCAGTTCCCTTGAGTATATTCCTAGGAGTAGAATTGCTGGGTCATATGGTAATTCTATGTTCACCTTTTTTTAAATTTTATTTTAGAGAGAAAGAGAGAGAGAGAGAGCAAGCAGGGGAGAGAGGGAGAGGAAGACAGAGAATCTCAATCAGGGTGGAGCCCCCCACATGGGGTTCAGTCCCACAACCCCGCGATCATGACCTGAGCTGAAATCAAGAGTTGGATATCCAACTGATTGAGCCATCTAGGTGTCCCGTTATGTTTCACGTTTTGAGGAAATGGGCAATGAAACTTCATAATGAAATGTTCCTGTTACATGATAATTACACGATTATTTGTTCACTACTTCAGTGAACACTTGTTGCACTCCCAGTGCCGGCTTGGGCTGATTCCTGCCCTCAAGAAGCTCACTGTCTAGGTGGTGACAACACATGACTGTGACTGTTGTGGGCCCACCAGAGATAACAATGGAGAACCTGGACGGAAGAAGGTATACTATGGACCAGGCACTCTGCTAAGTACTCCACATGTATTATTTCATTTAACCTTTCCATCCTTCCAAGGAGGTAGAGGCCATTACTACCCCATCTTACAGATGAGTAAATCAGTCTTGGAGAGTGTGATGGTTAATTTTATGTGTCAACTTGGCTGGGTCAGAGAGTACCCAGCTATATTTGGTCAAGCATGACCCTTGGTGTGTCTGTGAGAGTGTTTCTGGATGAAATGAACATTTGGATGGGTAGATGGACTGATTGCCCTCCCCAACGTGAGTGGGCCTCGTCCAATTGGTTGAGGGCCTGAATAGAACAAGATGTCTGAGCAAGAGGGAACTTTCTTCTGCCTGACTGCCTGCTTGACTGCCTTGAGCTGGGACAGAGGTTTTGTTTCCTTCATGCTTGCCTGAAACGTCAGCTCTTCTGGGTCTCAGGCCTCTGGGTTTGAAGTGGAACAACACCATTGGATGTCCTGAATCTCTGGCTTGTTTACTGCGTATCTTGGGACATGTGGGGCTCCATAATCGCATAAGCCAGTTCCTTATAACATATCTCTTTCTTCTGGGTCCCCTGTTGGTTCTGTTTCTCTGGAGATCCCTGGCTAATACAGAAAGGTTGTGTCATTTTGCCCATGTCACTTGCCACTGAAGTGCTGAGATTTGAACCTCTGACTGTACTTCTGACCTCCCCATCCCTCCAGCAGAAGAACCTGGGGAAGGGGGTATTGACTCATATGGGAGGACTTACGGAGGCCATCCAGGAGGATGTGATGCTTGAATTGAGTCTTGAGCAGAGAAGAGAGGAGGGAAGCCAGCCAGGTGAGGTACTGGGAACAGAGTTTCAGGTAGAGACAGCAGCATGTACCTGGAGGCCTGGAGCTTGGAGGTCAAGGTGTGAGCAGTCCCTCTGGGGTAGAGCAGGGTGAGGGTGGGGAGTGGGGAGAGGAAGGGACCAGCCCATTCTGCTAGAGGATAGATTCTCAGAGACATGGGTCCTTCCTTTGTTAACATTCAGAGTCCATTTACAGACGCTAAGTGATTGCTACCTAAAAGGCACTTTCTTGGTCTGTCTCGTGTAGTTGCCTCCAGTATCCATTCCCCTCCCCCTTCCTTTTATTTAAAAAATTTTTTTTAAGTTTATTTATTTATATTGAGATTGAAAGAGAGAGAGAGAGAGTGAGCAGGGGAGAGGCAGAGAGAGAGAGAGAGAGAGAGAGAGAGAGAGAATCCCAAGCAGGCTCTGCACTGTCATCACGAAGCCCTATGTGGACTGGAACTCACGAGGCATGAGATCGTGACCTGAGCTGAAACCAAGAACCAGATACTTAACTGACTGAGCCACGCAGGTGCCCCTCCCCCTTCTTTTTAATAATTGAATGGATTCCTCAGATTTTATATGGACCATGTTCTCCGTCTGAAGGCCACATTGTCCCAGCCTCCCTTGCAGCTAGTTTTTGGCCGGGCTACCTTCAGCTTCTGGATTGTTGCTTTCAGACAGCTCTCCAAGGAAATGATCACAACCTCATTAGCGTATTATAGAGTGAGTAGATGTATCCCTTTTCCCGACTCTTCCCTCTTCACCCTGTGCTCCAGACAAATTGCCCTGGACTCTATCTCCCCACCACCCACCAATACAAATGCAGCTTTGGAGCAACCTATTTTAGGTCATATCATTGAGGACAAGGTGCTGGGGGATGGTGGAGCAGCAGTATGGGAAGAACGTGGGTCCCCTGAAAGGCCTCACCAGCCTGAACTTAGTTAAGTCAGAAAGTAATAAAGACTGGGGAGCCCAGGTGGCTCAGTCAGTCAAGCGTCTGACTTCGGCTCAGGTCATGATCTCGCGGTGTGTGGGTTCGAGCCCCGCATCGGGCTCTGCGCTGATGGCTCAGAGCCTGGAGCCTGCTTCCGATTCTGTGTCTCCTTCTCTCTCTGCCCCTCCCCCACTCACCTCTGTGTCTCTCTCTCAAAAATAAATAAAAACATTTAAATAAAGAAAGTAATAAAGCCCCATCTTTTTAAAGCTATTGGATATTTGGGTCTCTGTACAGTTTCATTTAGTCCACCTTTCTCGGCCTGGGATAAATCCTATCTTTCGGGGGCAGTATACACACACAGACACACACACATCCGTATGGACACACACACTCTTTCTAACTCTGCCATGAGATACGTAGGAATGTACGTATAGCGATAAACACGGCAACCCATATGCATATTTCAGTTATACATAATATAAATTACATATAATATCGTACTATCATATCATAATTAATTTCTATTATAATTAAAAACTATATTGAACTATATTATATACCTTAACATGTAATATGAAATATATATGACATTTATATATGTATGACATACAATGTCTAGCACACATATAGTATACGGTATCCACACCCACATGCTAGCTTTGGGCTTTGTGGATACTTGTTATCTGGGTTCCAAGACTCAACTTCTACTCACCTCTTCCGTGTCTCTGGTCGTCGTTGAGGAAGTGGTTTCTGGAAAAGATATAAAGGGAAGTTACTGCTGGAACTGAGAGTGAAAGGGCGGGGAGGTGGACGGGCAGGGTGAACAACTTTGCACCTAGAAGGTCTAAACCCACGCTGTTTAGTTTTTTTTTTATTTAAAAACATTTTTTTTTTGTTTATTTTTCAGTGAGACAGAGCGCCAGCAGAGGAGGGGCAGAGAGGGAGGGAGACACAGAATCCGAAGCAGGCTCCAGGCTCTGAGCCATCAGCACAGAACCCGATGCCGGGCTCAAACTCACAAACTGTGAGGTCATGACCTCAGACGAAGTCGGACGCTTAACTGACTGAGCCACCCAGGCGGCCCTTCTTTATTTTGAAAAATTTTTATTATTAACTGTTAAATTCCAGTATTGTTGACATATAGCATTACATTAGTTTCAGGTGTGCAGTATACCAACTTAACAATTCTGTACATTACTCAGTGCTCATTAGGATAAGCGTACTTTTCATCCCCATCACTTATTTCACTCATCCCCCCACCCACCTCCCCTCTGGCAACCCCTGGTTTGTTCTCTACAGTTAAGAGTCTGGTTTTTGTTCTTTTTTTTTTTTCTTTTGAACTCAATTTTTTTATGTTCACGGACAAGGTTGTGCTCTTTTGAGAGATCAGAGTCAAGTTCCTTATCCTGGTGGAAAGCAGTGTTTTTTGATGGGGGGGGGGTGGTGTGATTTTGCCCCCAGGGGATGTTGGCGATGGCTGGAGACATTTTGGCCGGCACAACTTGTGATGGGGAATGCTACTGGCACCTAGCGGTGGAGGCTTGGGGGTGCTGTCTCACAGCCTACGATGCACAAGGTGGCTCCCGACCACAGAGAATTATTGGACCCCAAATATCAATATTGCTGGGGTAGAGGTACTCTGGCATTGAGGAAGCAGGAAAATGCAAACTCTAGATTCTTTAATTCAGTCTTGGCTGGACAAAAATAACCGCAATGGCCGAGGGGACAGGAAATTAGATACTTCTGGTTTTAAAATTCAGGCTGGCTGCCAACGACAACTGAAACAAGAGTATCAGTTTTTGGTTATCAGCCCTTAGTGAGACCTTTGTGCGTAGCTTCTTGGACTTTGTGAGGACCCCCATCTCTATTTTAGGAAAATGAGGAAAGGCCAACACATGCTGACATCCCAGTTAACCATTAGACTGAGGTTAAGTCTACCTAGTAGGATCAGAGAGTTTATATATTATATATTATATATATATAAAATATATATAAAAATAAAATTTTATTATAAAATTTCATTATATAAATATATTATATATTTATTATATAATTATAATATATTATATATCATATATCATATAATTATATTCACATATATATATTATATATCATATAATTATATTCACATATAATTATATGATATATAATATATATATATTAGAACCAGATGAAATGTGAAACACATTAGCAAACCTTTGTAGGCAGTTTCTTGAGTGCTCTGTATGGTAGTATTTCATTTAAGCCTTACTTAATCCTTGCAACACCCTGTGAAATCTATACTCTGTGAGGTGTATCTACTGATTCAATGAATTAGTGAATTTCTTTTTTTCTCGATGAGCCTGCCTACAGGCTTATCACGTGTTTATCTTTTCAAAGAACCCTCTCTTAGTTTCACTGATTTTTTCTATTGTTTTTTTGAAGTCTTTATTTAATTTATTTCTGCTCTGGTTGTTTTTTTTTTTTTTTTTTTGGTAGAATATCATTTTATTTATTTTTTTAAATTAAATTTATTTGTTTAAATTCAAATTAGTCAACATAAAGTATAATATTGGTTTCAGGAGTAGAATTTAGCGATTCATCACTTACGTACAACACCCAGTGCTCATCCCAACAAGTGCCCTCCTTAATGGCCTCACCCATTTCACCCACCCCCCACCTCCCCTCCAGCAACCCTCAGTTTGTTGTCTGTATCTAAGAGTCTCTTATGGTTTGCCTCCCTCTCTGTTTTTATCTTATTTTTCCTTCCCTTCTCCTGTGTTCATCTGCCGTGTTTCTTAAATTCTACATATGAGTGAAAGCATATATTTGTCTTTCTCTGATTGACTTATTTCGCTTAGCATAATACACTCTAGTTCCATCTACGGTTGTCACAAATGGCAAGGTTTCATTCTTTTTCATCGCCAAATAGTATTCCATTGTATATATACACCACATCTTCTTTATCCGTTCATCAGTTGATAAACATTTGGGCGCTTTCCATAATTTGGCTATTGCTGATAGTGCTGCTACAAACATTGGGGTGCAGGTGCCTCTTTGAATCCGCATTTTTGGATCCTTTGGATAAATACCTGGTAGTACATCTGCTCTGATCTTTATTATTTTCATCCTTCTGCTAACTTTGAGCTCTTTTCTTTTTTTCCCTAATTCCTTTAGGTATAAGGTTTAGTGTTTGAGATCTTTTCTTTTTTTTTTTTTTTTTGTCTCTTGGGGTAGACGTGTATTACTATAAACTTCCTTCTTAGAACTGCTTTTGCTGTGTCCCTAAGATTTTGGGTCAGGGGCGCCTGGCTGGCTCGGTGGGCGGATCATGTGACTCTTGATCTTGATCTTGAAATCTGGAAGATTTCAATCTTCTTAAATGCATTGAGAACTTGCGTTGTGGCCTCTAACATAGAACTATCCGGAAACTGCTCTGTGTGCACTTGGAAAAAATGTGTATTCTGATGTTTTGGGAAGAAATGTTCTGAATATATCTGTTAAGTCCACCGGGTCTCACGTGTCATTCAAAGCCACTGTTCCATTACTGATTTTTGGTCTGGATGATCTATCCAATGATGTAAGTGGGGTGTTAAAGCCCCCTACTATCGAGTATTACTGCCAATCTTCCCCTTTGTGTCTGTTAATATTTGCTTCATATATTTAGGTGCTTCTATGTTGGGTGCATACGTATTTGCTGTTGTTATATCCTCTTATTGGATTGATCCCTTCATCGTTATATAATGGCAGTCCTTATTTTAAAGTTTATCTAGTCTAAGTATCACTACCTTAGCTTTTGGTTTGCTGGTTTATTTACGTTTGCTTGAATATCTTTGTCCATCCCTTCATGTTCAATCTGCACATGTCTTCATATTTTATTTTATTTTATTTTATTTTATTCCAGTCTATTTTATTTTATTTTATTTTGGGGAGGGAAGAGAGAAGGGGACAGAAGATCTGAAGTGGGCTGCATGCTGACAAGTTGATAGCAGCCAGCCTGATGTGGGGCTTGAACTCATGAACCACAAGATCATGACTTGAGCCGAAGTCAGTCACTCAACCAACTGAGCCACCCAGATGCCCCCGATCTGCATGTGTCTTTAGGTCTGAAGTGAGTCTCTTACAGGGAGCAGATGGATGCGTCTTGGTTTTTAAATCCATTCAGTCACCCTATGTCTTTTGATTGGAGCATTTACATTTAAAGTAATTATTGATAGATATGCCCTATTGATTTTCAAAGCCAGACATTCTGGGGGCTTGCCTTCCTGGAGCAGGTCCCCAGATGGGTGTTGCATGATGTGGAGCCTGAACGCCCTGCTGCTCAGGGAGAAACTTTGTACTGGTGACATCCCTCCAGCCTGTGGGTCACCGCAATGGGGGTTTTGGTTCCTGACCTGACCGTGTTTTGCTGCTGTTACCCTCCTTGATGTGGCTTTATTTCCGTGTCTTTACCTGTGGAAGAGCTGTTCGGCTAGCCTTCGGGTTGCTCGCAGAGAGAGTTGCTCTAATGTAGTTGCAGCTTTGGTGTCTTCATGGGGGGAGGTAAGTTCAGGATGTTCCTACCCTACCATCTACCCCTCGCTTCTTCTAGCTATCACCTCCCATATTTCTTGTGCAAAGGTTTCCCTGTCTATGTGGTTTCTGTGAGAGTGCTCATGCTTATACAAGATGGTGCCTCTCCTGGACAGAGATCCAAAGGTGGGCATATGACTCAAACTGGACTAATTGGTACATTTCCAAACAATTTGCAGTTAGATCCAAAGAGAGTCAACTGATTGATCTTTGAGTGCTTGGATCATTAACCATGGTAAGATTTGGACTTGGCGGCCATATTTCCTGTCCTGCGGACTAAGAAGGCAGAGAAAGCCAGTTTGTGGTGAAAAAGAAGAAAGGGGCAGACCCAAAGAGTATCAGAGACTGAGGTGCCCTGATCGTATGCACTAGAGTCCCCTGTTTCAGTTCATTCCAGAAACCCAGCTGTATTTTTGTCCTCGAGTTCCAAGACACATCCAAGCATCCTTATCATAAATTCATCTTTTCTGCTTAAGTTAGCCTGAGTGAGTTCCTCTTTGCAATTCAAAGAATCCTGTCTTAGCACCTCATTACCCCCATTTCCAAAGGCCACTTGTCTTATTAACCCCATTATTTCTCTATACTTCCTTCTTTCCTTTTTTTCCTCCTCTTTCCATCATCCATTTACCTCCAGAAAATGGAAACTTGTCCTAGCCTCACCACACACACACACACACACACACACACACACACTTTCTGGCATTAGATTCGATGAAAAACAAAGAAGGGAGACAGGAAGACAAGACGTTTCTTACTTTGACAAGTGTTCGCATTGGAATTCTCGAATTGTGTGTCCCCAGAGAGGAGTTTGTACCCAGGATTACAGTGGCAGTAGAAACTTCCTTCGACATTCTGGCATGCAGCATTAAGTCCACAATATATGCTAATGGGTGGTTTACATTCATCAATGTCTGGAACACAAAAGAGGAATTTAGACATTCATTTGACAAAGATTTATGGAGCATCTAATACATGCCAGAGGCTATACCCTTTCCACCAGGGTCTGTCCTGGCTTTCCAGGACAACTCAGTCAAGGTAATGGGTTGTCTTTGTTATTCCCTTTCCTCGTTGACTTTGGTTGGGTTCTCTGAGAAGCAGGCATTGAGATAAGAATTCATGGGCAAGTACTTCATGTGGGAGGTGATCTCAGGAAACACTGGAAGGGAGGTGGTGAAATGAGACAGGGAAAGGAAAGCAGAAAATAAAGAGGTAAGTTTCCATTGTGGGCGATAGGGACTCAATTCCCCTGGGAACCTCTGGGAGGTGGCGTAGAGCACACACTTCAGAGGCACTTTCCAAGGGGTGGGGGGCTGGGATATTTATCCGCGAAATCGTTCTCTCTTTTAAGTTTTTATTTAAATTGTAGTTACTTAACATACAGCGTAATATTGGTTTCAGGAGTAGAATTTGGTGATTCGTCACTTCCACACATCACCCAGTGCTCATCACAACACGTTACTCGGTGCACATCCCTCCTTAATGCCCATCACCCATCTAGCTTACCCCCTCCCACCTCCCTCCATCAACCTTCGGTTTATTCTCTACAGCTAAGGATCTCTTATGGTTTGCCTCCCTCTCTCTCTCTTTTCCCCTTCCCCTATGTTCATCTGTTTTGCTTCTTAAATTCCACATATGATCAAAATCATGGTATCTATCTCTCTCTGACTTATTTTGTTTCGCACAATACATGCCAGTTTCATCCAAAGATTTCATTCTTTTTTATGGCGGAGTAACAGTCCACTGTATAGATATACCACATCTTCTTTATCCCTTCATCAAGTGATGGACACTTGGGCTCTTTCCATGCTCTGGCGACGGTTGATAATGCTTTTGTCTGCCCAATCTTACCATTTATCGGGAAAGCAGTGCTTGCAGGGATAGCTTACTCTCTGATACTCCCACCTGTCCCGAGCACGAGCTGAGGGGTCTCCGGTAGCCAGAGAGAGCCTTCGACTGGGCAAAAGAATGGCCAAGGCCGAGGGTATCTAAAGTGGAATACTGACCATGTCTGCTGTTATGAATGTTTGTAGGTCTCCTCAATTCAATAGGTTGAAATCCTAACTCCCGGTGTGGCTGTGTTTGGAAATGGGGTGTCTAAGGATGGAACGGGCTAAATGCGATCATGAGAATGGGGCCCTGATCTGATAGGATTAGTGTCTGTAGAAGAAGAGACACGAGGGCTTCCTTCCCTGCCCGACCACTGTGTGTGTGCAGTGAGGAAAGTCCATGTGAAGAGACAGCAAGGAGACAGACACCTTCAAGCCAGGAAGAGAGGTTTTCCCCAGAAAAGAGAACTGCCAGAACCTCGACCGTGGGCTTCCCAGCCTCCAGAACGGTGAGAAAATAAACTTCTGTTGTTGAAGCTGCCCGGTCTATGGTGTTTTGTTACAGCAACCCAGGCACAGTCATACACCTGCTAGACTAACCGACTGAGGGAGAATGTCTTGATTAAGTCAACATGTCTCCAGTCCTGAGGGTCTCCGTCGCCCCTTTCCAAATGTCACGCGGGTGGTGAGGATGTCCCCATCCGATCTGGCAAACACGAAACGGGGAATTTTCAGACTGTGACATAGCGTCGCAGATGAGCTTTGCTGCCTGCTCCGTAGCCATTCTCTTTTGAGGAAGCCGGACGTGACGGTCTCGTTCCCATCTCGCAGGCACTCTGTCCCCCAGCCTCCCCGTGTCAGCTTTCAGGTCGCACCCCTAAGGCAATGGAAAGTAAGGATGTTCTCCCTGGGGAGCCGGCGAGGAACCTCAGTGAGCGAGAGACAGAAGTGGCCACAAAGGAATGAGCCTCAGATGGTGCTGCGTTCCCTCTGCAGCCCCGCAAGCTTGAAGACAGTTCTGTTATCGTGGGAGGGTCGCTGATGGATCACGCGGATAAGAGGACGGAACACTCCCCACCTGGGCAGGATAGAACCTTCTCGCGAAAGTGAACAGCGGAGAGAGCGCCTGGCGCGAAGCAAGCACAGGAGAAAGTGCCCCAAATAAAGGACAGATGGCAAGCGTGAAACCAGGAAGAAGAGAAACCTCGGCCTGTGGGCAAAGGCAGGGCAGGGGAAGCAGGGGCGAGCAGGGAACCCTGAGAAAATGTGAACTTCACGTGGATGTGGCAGGGCAGCTAAGGAGGGGGGTGAAACAACAGCGTTCTCCTGATCTCACTTCTTTCCTGGGGGAGGGGAAGCAAGGGTGAAATGAAGCAGCTTTTTTTTTTCTTTCTTTCTTTTTTTTTAAATTCCTGTATCGTTAACACACAGGGACGTGTGTTGTATTAGTTTCAGGTAGGTGCATAGCGCGGTGACCCTACGCTTGTTACTCGGTGTCCATCACGGTGAGTTCGCTCTTCATTCCTTTACCTGAAACGAAGCGTCTTGCTGGGGAAAACAGTGCATCTTGGCGGGGGGAGTAACTGCTGAGTTTGGAAGATGACGGCACAGACACACATGTGTGATTATGAAATTAAGAGAAGAGGAGGTCGCCGTGAAGGGGATGGAAAAGTCTATCAGAACTTCCAAATAAATGAAAGAAGATGCTGATTTCGTGAATTTCTTTTCTTTCTTTTTCTTTCTTTCTTTCTTTCTTTCTTTCTTTTCTTTCCTCCCTTTTCTCTTTCTTTTTCTTTCTTTCCTCCCTCCCTTCCCTCCCTTCCTTTCTCCATTCCCTTTTTCTTTCTTTTTCTCTTTCCTCCCTCCCTTTCTTTCCTTTCTTTCTTCCTTTCTCTTTGCTCCCTCCCTTCCTTCCCTCTTTTTCTTTCTTTTCTTTTCTTTCTCTTTCTTTCTTTCCTTTTTCTCTCTTTTGTCCCTCCCTTCCCTTTTCTTTCTTTATTTTCCTTTCTTTCTTTCCTTCTTTCTTTTCTCTTTCTTCCTTTCTTTCTTTTTTTCTCTTTCTTCCCTCCCTCCCTTCCTCCCTTCCCTCTTTCTCTCCTTCCTCTCTCCCTTCCTTCCTCTCTTCCCTCTCTTTCTTTTTCTTTCTTTCCTCCCTCCCTTCCTTCCTCCCTTTCCTCTTTCTTTCTCTCTTTCCTCCCTCCTTTCCTTCTTCCCTTTCTTTCTTTTTCTTTCCTTTTCTGTTTCCTCCCTCCCTTTTTGTCTTTTCTTTGTTTCTTTCTTCTCTTTTCTCCCTCCCTTCCTCCCCTTTCTTTCCCTTTCTTTCTTTTCTTTCCCTTTCTTTTCTTTCTTTCTTTCTTTCTTTCTTTCTTTCTTTCCTTCCTTTTCTCTCTTTCATCCCTCCCTTCCTCCCTTTCTTTCTTTCTTTCTTTCTTTCTTTTTTCTTTTTTTTTTTAAATTTTTTTTTCAACGTTTATTTATTTTTGGGACAGAGAGAGACAGAGCATGAACGGGGGAGGGGCAGAGAGAGAGGGAGACACAGAATCGGAAACAGGCTCCAGGCTCTGAGCCATCAGCCCAGAGCCCGACGCGGGGCTCGAACTCCCGGACCGCGAGATCGTGACCTGGCTGAAGTCGGACGCTTAACCGACTGCGCCACCCAGGCGCCCCTCTTTCTTTTTTCTTTTTCATCCCTCCCTTCCTCCCTTCCTCTTTCTTTCTCCTTCCTTCTTTCCTTTCTCCCTCCTTTCCCCCATTCTTAAAGATGTTACTTTTAAGTTTATTTAATTTTAGAGAGAGAGAATGAAAGAGGAAAGAAAACACCCATGCCTGTGGGGGGATGGGCAGAGAGAGAGGGAGACAGAAGATCCCAAGCAGGTTCTGCGCTGACAGCAGAGAGCCCAATGCGGGGCTCAAACTCAGGAACCATGAAATCATGACCCGAGCCCAAGTCAGACACTTAACTGACTGAGCCATCGAGGTGCCCCGGAAGCATTTCTTTCTCGATGAGTGTTGAGCCAATAGATTTTTCCGCGTGGCAGTCACCACCCACAGCAGTCCCCATGCTGCCTCCCTTCCACTCCCGCCACCGGGTGGTTTGAAAATTACCCCTTTACCATTGCATGTCTCAAGGGGGAATGTGAAGAATTTCTTCCCAGAGTCAGAAGCGTATCCAGAGTCGCAGGTACAGTAAGTGCCGTGGACACAGAAAGCGTGTTGGGGGCACTGTGGACAGGTAGCTGCTGCAGGGAAAAGAGGGGGCAGGTCAGATGTCACCGGGGTTGAGAGATGTCTGTTACCATTTGGCTTTGCCTCTCTGACTGGGGCCTCTTCAGGATGAGGAAGCCTACACCCTTTTCCTCCTTTGAGATCTTAAGTACATTACAAAACGAGAGCTACGGAAACCCAAGTTACAGAACAAAGTGAGGATTCGTTTGCATGACAGAGGTCTGGAGTTGGTGTTAATTTTCACACAAAAATTTCCATGCAATATAATGGTGCTATTCTCCAGATTGGCACAGGATTTTTATTTTTACTTATTTAGTTATTTAAGTTTTTATTTACTTATTTTGAGAGAGAGGGAGGGAGGGGCAGAGAGAGAGAGAGAGAGAGAATCCCAAGCAGGTTCTGCACTGTCAGTGCAGAGCCCTCTGCAGGGCTGGGTCTCACCAACCGAGAGATCATGATGTGAGCCGAAATCAAGAGTCGCGCGCTTAACCCACTGAGCCACCCAGGCGCCCCCATTGAAGAATCTTTAAAAGGAGGGAATGGATTGGTTAAGACCCTGGGGTCGATCCTGGCTCCACAACTTATCAGCCGTGTGTCTGTGCATCTCTCTGTGCCTTGTACCCTCATCTGTAAAATGGATTATTGTGAAGAGTAAGTGAATTAATACATGTAAAGTGTGTTGGGCAGTGCCTGGCACACAAGACGTATCAGCTAGGATTATAAAAACTTGAAAGTGTAGGGACCCACAGGAGGTATATTCGGATACGGGTTCACATTATCTTTGCAAGTCTATGTATGACTCCAAATAGATAGAGATACGCTAATGACCTTAAGGTGGGCCCTCTTGGGAATGATTGGAGCCGAGGAAGTATCTCGAACACTCCCTATGCGGTGTTCACAGGGAGAGGGGACTGGGAACCTGATGGGGGCCACAATGCAGTCTGGCTACTCAGAATGCATCCCCCAGCAGTTGGTTAGAAATGCAGAAGCTCAGGCCCCACCCTTACACCTGCTGAATCAGAATCTAGTGAGATCTCTAGGGGATTAAAGTTAGCCTTAAGTCATCTTGTTTATTTTTTTTGTTTTTGTTTTGGTGCCTCGCTTATTATCAGAATAAAATGATTACCGTCCTGCTCTGTCTCTCCCCTCTGGGGTGCTCACTTCACTTCCTTTGTGTGTTTTAGCCTCTGTTCTATTTCTACATTGGGCACATTGTGGTGACTGAAAACAAATGAACAAAGGACACTAAAGTAAAAAGATACATTAAGGGGTGCCTGGCCGACTCCGTTGGAAGAGCGTGTGACTCTTAATCCTGGGGTCGTGAGTTCGAGCTCCACATTGGGTGTAGAGATTACATAAATAAATAAAACCTGGGGCGCCTGGGTGGCTTGGTCGGTTAAAGGGTCTGACTTTGGCTCAGGTCATGATCTCACGGTCCGTGGGTTCGAGCCCCACGTCGGAGCAAGCATCCCCAAGTTCTACTCCCAGAACAAGCCTCTTTGCTCTAGCCCATTGGAGGATGTGAGTGGTCCCAGATGTACCCTGGGTCTCCACCTTTCCTGGTCTCGGACTGTGGAGAAGTCAGGCGTTGAGCACTTACCTTTGGTCATCCGAGCCATGACTTCTGACAAACTCAGCAGAAAACAGAGTCCTGGAACAGGGAAGCAGAAGGGAGACACGTGAGATGGCTGTGGAAAGATTCCAGGAAATTCTCCAAGGGCTGTGTACCCGCTATCCACTGCTACGTAAAAACCATCACAAAATGTAGTGGCTTAAAACAGCAAGGTCCATTTTATCATCTCTCATGATTTCTGTGCTTTGGGAAGGGCTCAGCTGGGTGACTCTGGCTTGGGGTTTCTTACACGGTTGCAGTTAGGCAGTGGCTGGGGCTGGAGCAGCTGGGAACTGACTGTGCATTGTCACCCCTTTATGGAGCCTTAGACTTGGGGAGTTTGGCCTTCCTCCCAACATGGCAACCTTGGGCAGGCAGCTTCCATGGCAGTTCAGAACTCTAAGAAGGAGTTTCCCCGCCAAATGGGCTATGTGTCCTGTTAAGATCCAGCCCTGGAAGCCATGAAACTCCACTCCTATCACATTCTCCCGGTTACAAGCAAGTCGCCAATCCACTCAGATTTACGTGGATAAAAATCAGTCTTCCTCTTGAGGGAAGATGGCCAAGGTTCTAGAAACACTTCTTAGAAGGGAAGTACTGTTTTTGCCTTCTTGGGAAATGTGGGCTGCCTCTACTGTGGCTGATCAAGTGCTCCTTCCTCTTCCCCAAACCTTCCCAGCGTCTGGTGGTGTCTTCAGCGTGTTCCTGCTCAGGTAAAGACCTGAAGACAATGGATAGATGGGTGGCTTCTCTTTCCCTTTCCTGAGAAATCCGACACCACTCTGATAGCTAGTTCTCCCCTCGCCTTCTTTTCATTCTTATTACATACCAATATCTAGAATTATTTTCCATTTGCAAGGATAGTACTAACAGCTGGTATGGTGCAGGAATCGGCCAATCAGAATGGACTCTGGACCCCCTTCTCTACTCCAGCAGATGTTAATGTAGATGCCCAATTATGGAGAGGTGGGTTGGGTCCCAGGGCAGGATTTGGGTGGGCAGGAGTGTTGTGGGAGCTGGTCCTGGGCAATGATTGGTTACAAATGGTGTGGGAATCTTTCAATATGAACAACCAACCAATGGCTCCTATAGTGCCCACTTGTTGAAGTTTAGCTCTGGTGACTAGTCACTTTATTTGCAACTTTGGTTATCCCTTGAGAAAGTGGCTTCTGCAGATGAATGGATACAGAAAATGTGATATATATATAATGGAATACTAGTTGGCCTTAAAAAATAAGAAAGTCCTGTCACTCGTGGCAACATGGATAAACTACAGGACATTATTCTGAGTGAAATAAGTCAAACACAGAAGGGCAAATACTGTATGATTTCACTTAACGTGAAATATCGAAAGGAGTCACACTCATAGTAGCAGAGAACAGATTGGTGGTTAGCAGGGGTTAGGGGGAAAAGGAAATGGGAAATTGCTTTTCAATGGATATAGTTTTTGTTATATAAGGTAAGTTCTGGAGACCTGCTGTAAAACCTAGTACCTGTAGTTAACCATACAGTGTTGTGCAGTCCAAGATGCATTAAAAGAATGGATCTCAGGGCGCTTGGGTGGTGCAGTTGGTTAAGCGTCTGACTTCAGCCAGGTCACGATCTCGCGGTCCGGGAGTTCGAGCCCCGCGTCAGGCTCTGGGCTGATGGCTCAGAGCCTGGAGCCTGTTTCCGATTCTGTGTCTCCCTCTCTCTCTGCCCCTCCCCTGTTCATGCTCTGTCTCTCTCTGTCCCAAAAATAAATAAACGTTGAAAAAAAAATTAAAAAAAAAAAAAGAATGGATCTCATTTTATGTGTTCTTACCAAACACACACACACACACACACACAGGGAAATTTTTGTAGGTGAAATGTTTGGTATCTTCATTGTGGTGATGGTATTGTGGGTGTAAGGTGTATACATATGTACAAACTTATCAAGATGTATATACTAAATGTGTGCAACTTTTTGGTCTATCGATTATACCTCAATAAAGCTAAAATTAAAAAAGAAAGTGGGTCCTGGCAATGGAAGGGTCTCCGTTAACCAAGTTGGGCGACGGGTGTAGGTCAGGGTGGACCAGTTAGGTAGAGCTGGGGTGAACTTCAATTCCTGTACATAGAGGACTGAGATCAGGGGATTGAGAGAGTCTGAGGCCGACAGTCTGGAGAAGATGGGGGTGTGTGGCTTCCCTGCGGAGGTCCAGAACATGTATCAGCTGGTGGCTATGAAACAACACTTACAGGGAATTTTTGGAGTAAAAGGCAGCATGCCCTGGGGTGCAACCTCTCCCTCCATCCTGCCTATAAACACGCCAGTGAAACCCCCTTGGAGAGAGATACCATGTCTTGGAGAGAGGATTTCTTTGGTGGGGGTGGGGCAAAATTCTAAGGCCAGCCTCTACAACATCTAAGGGGAATTGAGTTCTCATTCCATGCCAGGCATTGTTCTAAGCACCCTAGGCACATGCCCTTAATCTAGCTTTGCAATGACTTCAGGAAATGAGTGCTGGTAGCATGATCCCAGTTGTGCAGATGAAGAAACAGAGACACAGAGGGGCGCCTGGGTGGCTCAGTTGGCTAAGCATCTGACTTCGGCTCAGGTCATGATCTCGTGGTTTGTTGGTTCGAGCTCCGCATCAGGCTCTGTGCTGACAGCTCGGAGCCTGGAGCCTGCTTCCGATTCTGTGTCTCCCTCTCTCCCTGCCCCTCCCCTGCTCACACTCTCTCTATGTCTCTCAAAAATGAATACTAAAAAAAAAAAAAAGAGAGAGAGAGAGAGAGAGGCACAGAGAGGCTAAGTAACTCACTCCACTTCCCAGAGCTAGGCAGGGGCGGAGCTGAGATTCAACTCAGGCTCTGGGCTCCTGCTGATAACCTATCAACCCACATGACCTCTCTTTCAGAAATCCCACACATGCTGCATGCATGGAGGTGCCATTGACAGCGACAGGTTTACAGTGACAACGACTGGAGGAAAGGGTACCTTTTCTTCCAGTAGATGCTGCTCCCCAGATATGACAGTCCAGTAGAAGGGGTGATACGTTACTTGGTCATTTGGGGGGCAATCTAGACCGACTGCAGGATTTGGGAGACAAAGCCCTATGGGCTAGCGGCAACCCTTTAAGAATGGGAGGGAGGGCAATGCTACCTCTTTTTGGGTTTCCCTTTATGAGTTTCTGGTGGTTGTGAAATTACCACGAATTTAGTGGCTTAAAAACAACAGAAATGTATTCTCATATGGTTCCGTAGGCCAGACGTCCAAAGTTAGCCTCACTGGGCTAATATTAAGGTTATCAGTGGGGCTGCTTCCTTTTGGAAGTTCTAGGGGAGAATCCATGCCCTTCCACTTCCGGCTGTCAGAGGTGACCCACATTCCGCGGCTGACGGTCTACCCTCAAAACGAGCAGTCGAGTATCTTCCTTCCCTTCTGGTCTCCTGCCACCCTCTTAAAAGGACGCCCATGATTATAAGAGGCTCGCTTGTATAATCCAGGATAATCTCCCCATCTCAAGATCCTTAGCATAATCCGTATCTGTAAAGTCCCTTTGAGCATGTGACATTGCTTGGGACATGACACCTCAAAACATGCCGCTGTGGCATGTTGCTTATTTTATAGAGTGGAAGGCACTTGAGAAACAGCACTTGCAGGAAGGGCTTTCTGACCTACCTTTTCCTGCTTAGAATCAGGCCGTAACATTTCCCCCGAGAGAGAGGTGCCCTCCCTGTGCCAGGAAGCGAGGGATGTCCTTACCACCAGACTGGGAATGCACGCTGAAATGGATCTGTATAAACACACTCATTGGAACGGCCCTTGGCTTCCCCCAGTTATCCCTCCAACAGACCTCCTAGTCACTTTCGCACCATTCACCATCCCTAGCCCCAACCCCTCCGTCTTGTCCCTTGACAAAGTCGTCGTTTCTTTGTCAAAAGGCACAAAAGCTTTGTGCTCTGGTGTCACTTTCCTGGGTCTTTGTTCTCTTGCGAAGGCTCCCGTGTACATGTTGCAGGGTAATGAAACTTGTCTGCTTCTCTCCTGTTAATGTCTTATGTCAGCTTAATTCTTATTCTCGGCCAGAGACCCTAAGAGGGTAGAGGTGAAGTTTTTCCTCCCCTACGCTCATATGGTAACATATTCACAGGCTGCAGGGGATTAGGACGTTGACATCTTTGGGGGGCTGTTGTTCGTCCTTCCGTGCTGCCTGCATTAAAGAGGGTGCTAGTTGTGATCAGTTACTTGCACAACTGCCTTCATGGACCATTTTGAATAGTTTTGTTTGTCCAATGAATATATTCTCAGCTGGGCTGTGGACTGCTTAGCGGCAGGGTCCTGGCATATTTCCTAATATATTTAAATTTCCCTTCCCCTGGCTTTGGTATAATAATTACTTTGCAGAAGTGGCCTAACACTACACCTGCCCAAATGATGAATATAACTCACAGAGCCAAGTAGTAAAACATATAGGTTGAAAAGCGTTTCCTAGTTCCTGAGGCTCAGCAGCCGGGGCACCACCACATTTTCTTTTTTTTTTTTTTAATCTTTTTAACATTTATTTATTATTGAGAGACAGAGAGACACAGAGCATGAGCAGGGGAGGGGCAGACAGAGAGGGAGACACAGAATCCGAAGCAGGCTCCAGGCTCTGAGCTGTCAGCACAGAGCCCGACGTGGGGCTCGAACTCCCAAACCGCGAGATCAGGACCTGAGCCAAAGTCGGACGCCCAACCGACTGAGCCGCCCAGGCGCCCCAACCACCACATTTTCTCAAGCCTAGTCCTCAGGGCCTCCTTCCAGTCCAGCCAGCAACCTGTGCTCAATACTATGTGCGTGCGTCTTAAAATTGGGGTTTCCCAAGAGTTATGAGCATGCCAGCATCCCACAGTTCTAAGAAACTTTAGAAATCATCCGCTGACTCTTTTTGTCAATGAGGAAACCAGTCTGGAGGTCAAGTGGCTTGGACACTATCTGTGCAAGTTGTTTAATTGCTTTGATTCCTTATATGAAACAGGGAGACAGCATTGCCTACCTCCTGGGGTTGGGGGTGATGACATAAACGAGGGCATGTGTGAAGTGTAATGTCTGACAGAAATCACTCCGTAAATGCTAGCTGTCCCCACGATCATTTTGTTTGCACTAGAATCCAATTCTTCTTTTTTTTAAAAAAGATTTTTTTAAATGCTTATTTATTTTAGAGAGAGATGGACAGAGGGAGAGAGAGAGAGAGAGAGAGACAGAGACAGAGACAGAGAGACAGAGCATGAGAAGGTGAGAGGTAGAGAGGGAGACCCAGAATCCGAAGCAGGCTCCAGGCTCTGAGCTGTCAGCACAGAGTTCAACCCAGGGTTTGAACCCATGAACCGCGAGACCATGACCTGAGCCAAAGTCGGATGCTCAACTGACTGAGCCACCCAGGTGCCCCGAGAGCTTATATTATTTTGATAGACTTTATGATGTACCACCTGCCTCTGCAACTAAACAGCTGTGAGACTTGAACCAAGTCCCATAACCTCTCTGTGATGGTATTTTGTATCATTCACGTGAAGAATTTGGTACAATAATGCAGGTGAAACCATTTTAGCTTGATGTGAGGCTAGAATAAGTGCTCAATAAATGTAAGCTTTGGTTGATATTATGGTTATTGGTATGATTGATATTATGGCTATTGGTATTGCTATTTGATCTGGAGCCGGAAGGCTGGACGGGACTTCAGAGTTGGGAAACTGTCTACACAGAGGTGGCGACTGAAGCCACAGGATCAAGAGATTCCGGGAGCGGGAGCAGAAAGATGAGTCCTTGAGCAGAATCCTGTGGGAGGAGCATAGTGGCAAAGAATTGGAGCCAGGTGGCTTGGGTTCGAGTCCTGACTGCCATTTACAAGCTGTGTGACCTTGGGCAGGTAACACAATCTCTCTGGGCTCATTATTCTCATCCCTAAGACGAGGAAAATACTGGTACCCACCTCATCGGCCCACTGTGAGGACTGAATGGGTTAATACATACAAGGTGCATAGTGAGTGCTCGAAAATGTTGCTTGTTGTTCATATTCTTGGCACAGGACAAAGAAAAAGGATGGGGGGGGGGAGCAGAGAATGGCAAGAGAGGTAGAGAAAAAGTCGGATCAGTGCCAGGTCACACAATTATCAAGGAGGAGAGGAAGTCAAACAGAAAACCTGTGAAGATGAATATGAGCAAGTCCTTGGATTGGACCATCAGGAACATTTTAGGGATATTTGACAATGCAGTCTGAACAGGGTGGTGAGGAAAGAAACCATAAGCCAAGGGGAAGAAGGGAATTTTTTTTTTTTAATGTTTATTTATTTTTGAGAGAGACAGAGACAGAATGCGAGCGGGTTGGGGCAGAGAGAGAGGGAGACACAGAATCGGAAGCAGGCTCCGGGCTCTGAGCTGTCAGCACAGAGCCCGACCCGGGGCTTGAATTCATGAGCTGTGAGATCATGACCTGAGCCAAAGTTGGACGCTCAACCGACGGAGCCACCCAGGCGCCCCAGAAGAGAATGTTTAAAGCAGAGCCGAAGAAAGAGAAGGAAAAGACAGCTGATTGTTGAACCCACTAGCTCGGTTCAATCCCAAGGTCACAGTCAATCCCAAGGTCACACATACCTGGAAGGAGTGATGACCCTTGCATTCCTGCATGTAGGTAACCTTTGCCAGCCAGCTCTTGAAGCTCCTCACCGTGCTTTAAGCTGACCACCTCTCTGACTGCAAGGAAATATTAGGAGACTTGATACACATACCTTAGGCTAGCTGACTCAGGACATTTCTATCAGAAAAGGGAACTTGTTCTTGTCTTTCACCACCAGACCCATGGTTCTGCTTTTTTGTTTATTTTCTGTATGTTTTCTGCACTCATTTTTTCTTTTTTTTTTTTAATATTTTTTTTTCCCAACGTTTATTTATTTTTGGGACAGAGAGAGACAGAGCATGAACGGGGGAGGTGCAGAGAGAGAGGGAGACACAGAATCCAAAGCAGGCTCCAGGCTCTGAGCTGTCAGTACGGAGCCTGATGCGGGGCTCGAACTCACGGACCGCGAGATCGGGACCCGGCTGAAGTCGGACGCTTAACCGACTGCGCCACCCAGGCGCGCCTTTATTTATCTTATTTATTTTAGAGAGAGAACGTGACTGAGTGAGGGGCAGAGAGAGAGGGAGAGTGAGTGAGGAGCCTGGAGCGGGTCTCGAACTCACGAACCGTGAAATCACGACCTGAGCAGAAGTCGGATGCTTCACCAACTGGGCCACCCGGATGCCCTTTAACTGACCTTTTAAAAAAATGCTTACATAAGTTAAGATTAGTCAAACGAGGTCGTTATCTCTGCGTTTAAGATTATAAAATGATAAATTCAACCCTAAGAACAAAACATATGATAAAAGTGAATGGTTTGCTTATATCAAGCATGATACTAAATAAAAAAGGAAGAGAGTCAGATGTTTAACTTTGTAGGTTCTTTGAGTCTGTGATTTTTTTTTTTCAGAGAGTGCAAGTGGGGAGGGGTGGGGATGGGAGAGAGAGAGGGGGAGAGGGAGAGATAATTTTAAGCAGGCTCCATGCTCATAGTGGATCAGAGTTGCACGCTCCACGGACTGAGCTGCCCAGGTGTCCTGTGTCTGTGATTACAAAAAAATTTTTTTAACATTTATTTATTTTTGAGAGAGAGAGAGAGAGAGACAGAGCATGAGCAGGGGAGGGGCAGAGAGAGAGGGAGACACAGAATTGGAAACAGGCTCCAGGCTCTGAGCCATCAGCCCAGAGCCCGACGCGGGGCTCGAACCCACGGACCGCGAGATCATGACCTGAGCCGAAGTCGGACGCTTAACCGACTGCGCCACCCAGGCGCCCCTCAAGACCCATTTTCATATGCTCCTTTGGTGGTAGGTTTTCATAGCTATTGTTGATTGCCCTTGGGGTGACAGAATCAATTGACCCTAGGAGAGGAATGCCTTTTAGTTACAGAGCATTATCTGAGGAGTGGGAAGTGACTTTGGTGTCAAAATCAAGCTTAAATAACGCTGTGGTTTTGAGTTGGGTAAGCCAGAATTTAGGGTATCTCTGTTGGTATCTCAAGTTATTGGAGCAGTCATTTTCACAAATCTTGGTATTTTTACCTCCTTAGCAGATGGCACTCCACAGATCTGGCTGGAGTCTCAAAAATCCAGTCCAGGGTGATAACTTATTTGGTTATCTGGAGCAATCCAAACCAATTGCAGGATTTGGAAGAAAACCTTAAGTCCTTCCCTCCTCGGGCAAATATTTATCGAGACAAATATCACTAAGTGACAGGATCTGTGCTACTTTCTAGGGATACAGCAGTGAACAAAATTAACACAATCTTTTCTATTAAGAACTACAGAGGAAGGGAACTTGGAGGAAAAGCAGGTTTTTGGGGGGAGAGACAGGGTTACGTTTTGGATAAGTTGATTTTGACGTTCCGTGATTTCAACGTTCATTATACATACAGTCGATCTGGTTCATGCACAAAAGAGGGGGCTCTCCTCCCTGCTATCTATCAGACTGCTGTCTTTGCTACTGTTAACTTCGTGACAGTTTGTTCATTTTCTTATGCTGATTCCTACCCCTGACACCCTGGCCCTAGATTCGGGTTGGAAAGGTTCTCTTTGCTTCCTCCTGGTCCATCTCAGCCTAGCTGTGATGTTTAATAAAGCTCTACTGAGGTCAAGAGTGATGTGATCCTATTAAATCTAAGTCAGATCCTGCTCCTCCTCTCCTGAGAGCCTTCGGGAGTCCCGGTTCACTTAGAATAAAAGCCAGGGTCCTCACCACGGCCCATAAGTCCCTGCACGATCTGTCTCAGTCATCTCCTCGCCCTCGTCTCCTCCCAATCTCCCCCATCCTGCACTCTGCTTTCTCTGCCTCAGCCACCCTGGCTCCTTGCCTTTCCTTGGACATGCCAGGCACACTCCTGCCTCTGGGCTTTTGTACTTCTTGTTTTCTAAACGCTTTCTGCCTAATGCTGTTCTACCTAAATGCTTTCGCCCAGATTCCTGCATGCGACCACTTGGCTCACTGGCTCGCTTCAAGTCATTGCTTACGTGTCCCCTCTTTAGTGAGGTCTCCCCTGATCTCCCTGTCTAAATCTTTCTCTGTCTCTTCTTCCCTTCTTCTGTCTCTGTCTCTCTCTCTCACACACACCCTCCATCCACTTTCCCCACTTGTTTCTATCCAGTGCACTCACCACCTCCTTTTTTAAAAATTATTTATTTTGAGAGAGAGAGAGAGATAGAGACAGAGCATGAGAAGGGGAGGGGCAGAGAGAAGAGACACAGAAGCAGGCTCCAGACTCTGAGCGGTCACCACAGAGCCCGGTGCAGGGCTCGAACTCGTGAACTGTGAGATCATGACCTGAACTGAAGTTGGCTGCTTAACTGACTGAGCCACCTGGGCATCCCATCACCACCTCCTACTATACAAAACAATTTATTTCCCTTATTCTGTTTACTATCTCTCTGCCCTACTAGAATGCCACCTCTATAGGGCAAGTAATTTTGGTTGGTTTATTCATCGCTGTATTTCCTGCACCTCACACAGGGTCTGGGGCATAATAGGTGCTCAATCAATACTGATTTAATGACACAGAGATCTGGCTGGAGGGCAGTTATCAGTTGCTCTCAGAAGTGGCTGCCCTTGGTGACTTCAAGTTCCTGACTATCCTGACTAGCCCTTGAGAGGTCTCTTGGTGGTGGCGGGGCTGGTAGCTTGGCTCTCAACAATGGGGATCTCCAGGTGTCTACAGACCTCAGAGTCCAGGCTTGACGTCCACCCTAACCCCAGATTGCACCGCTCTATTCTAGGCACAGGGGATAAAATAGTGAACAAAACAAAAATCCCCATTCTCATAAAGTCTTTTTTCTTTGCACATGCTGTTCCCTCTACTTGGAACTCATTCCTCTCTAATGCTAGGTGCACTTCCTCAAGACCCAGAAGCACTTCCTCCCCCCAAAACCTTCACAATTATCCCAAAGCTAGCCCATACTAACTGATAGAAAATTCCTCATACTGTGGCTATCTCGGGCCAGTTGCCTGTAAGAACCCGAGGTAGGAATTGGGATCCACATGATGTGTTGGGGGACAGTAGGGGCTGAGGTGCCCATGAGTTTTTGGAGAACTCTCTCGGGAGAAGGATATTAAGGAAGCATGATAGGCAGGGGAAGGAGCTAAATGAAGTGGTCTCAGTAGGAGTCTTAGCCTTGGCTTCATTCCCTGGGGGAGCTCTGGGGGGTGCACCATGGCTTTGATCCATCGGGAGGCAAGGCCTTTTATCCCCTGGGTCCATCAGTCACTGGCTGTGGGCTGCCCCTTGGGGTGGCATGGGGGACAGAACCTGACAGGCACAGTGATGGATGGGACCCGGGCAGAGTGCCAGAAGCAACCACCCACAGCACCCAAACCTTTCTCTGTGTATACCCACTGTCTCAAATGTTGCTACTCTGCCGTAGCCTGCTTTCCTTATTCTCTCTCCTGAGCGCAGTCCCCAGTAAATCACAAGCGTAGGGAGCCTGACCTAATAGAATCCCTCCCTTATTTGGTTGTCACCAAAAGAAAGTAGGAAAAAATAATTCAAGGTTCCTAACTCTTTATGATTTTACCTGAAACGAGATTTAGAAATAATATTATGCCAAGGCACAAACAAGATCCCTCAGCAATCTAATTTTATTGACGACGACGACTACGGTTAAATCCTATTTGGACCTAGATACAGAGTACTTAGTCCTTACACCATACTGCCACCTTCTGGGAAAACTAAGGAATAAGAAATTCAAAGTAGCTTCAAATGTTTGGTTTGTTAAGCAGGACTGAGGGTGAAGATTGAAAACTTTAGAGTGCAAGGAGCCGAGGCCAATCCTACAGAGTATTAACCAGTCCTTTTTTATGTTATCTTAAATATACTATTATATTCTTATTGCATTTGGAAATTGAGGTCCACAGATATTATTGAATTAATAAGCTAAATTTAGTAATAGGCATAGGAAATGGGGGTTAGGAACCTGGTCTTCATATTTATTCGTCTATCCACTCTTCCATCCATCCATCCATCCATCCTTCATTCATCATCCATCCATCCACCTATCCATCTTCTCTTTCCTTCCTTCCTTCTGTCCATCCATCCATCATCTATCATCCATCCATCCTTTCTTCCATCCATCCACCCATCCATCTTCCTTCCTCCCTTCTTTCATTCCTTCCTTCCTTTTCTCCATCCATCCACCCATCCATCTTCCTTCTTTCCTTCCTTCCTCCTGTCCATCCATCATCCATTCATCATCCATACATCCATCCACCTATCCAACTTCCTTCCTCCCTTCTTTCTTTCCTTCCTTCCCTCTTTCTGTCCATCCATCCATCCATCCATCCATCATCTATCATCCATCCATCCTTTCTTCCATCCATCCACCCATCCATCTTCCTTCCTTCCTTCCTTCCTTCTCTCCTTCCGTCCATCCATCCATCCATCCATCCATCTATCCCTCCATCCATCCCACAAATGTTTAGGATATGCCTTCTCTGTGTTTGGTGATCTCATGTCAGATTGATAAATTTTACTCAATCTTAACTTTAAACTTAACTTTAAACTCACATTTAAAATCCTGCCAATCCATTTACTCTTCAGGAGAAAAAATACATCCATGGCATTAATAAAATTTGATTTTCTTCCCTTGGTTTTTAAAAAAAGTTTATTTATTTATTTGAAGAGAGACAGAGATAGCATGAGTGGGGGAAGGGCAGAGGGAGAGACATGGGAGGGGTGGAAACAGAGGAAGAGAGAGAATCCCAAGCAGGCTCCATGCTGCCAGCACAGAGCCTGACTCAGGACTTGAACTCACCACACCATGAGATCATGACCTGAGCCGGAACCAAGAGCAGGACACTCAACCAACTGAGCCACCCAGGCACCCCATTATTCCCTTTAATTGCTAAAAAACATTCTTTTTAAAAAAAAAAAGTTTATTTAGTATTTATTTTGAGAGAGACAGAGACAGCATGAGTGGGGGAGGGGCAGAGAGTGAGGGAGACAGAGAATCCCAAGCAGGTTCCGCACCGTCAGCTTGGAGCCCGATTCAGGGCTTGAACTCACGAAACCATGAGATCATGACTGAAATCAAGAGTTGGATGCCCAACTGACTGAGCCACCCAGAGCCACCCAAATACATTCTTATGTAAGTAGTTCTAGGGAATAAAATCAGAGTTGGTGCAGGGCAAGTTTGGGAATAGGTAAATGCCACGGGAGGCAAATAAGGATGTTGCTGCGTAATTAACTCCTAACGCTGATGTATTTTGAGTAGCTGTTGTAAGGTACACTGTGAAATTATTTCTGCATCATTCAGTACTGTTTTACCACTGCACTTTAAAAAAATTTTTTTTTTCAACGTTTATTTATTTTTGGGACAGAGAGAGACAGAGCATGAACGGGGGAGGGGCAGAGAGAGAGGGAGACACAGAATTGGAAACAGGCTCCAGGCTCTGAGCCATCAGCCCAGAGCCTGACATGGGGCTCGAACTCACAGACCGCGAGATCGTGACCTGGCTGAAGTTGGACGCTTAACCGACTGTGCCACCCAGGCGCCCCTACACTTTTAATCACTTCACCATACTGCTCTACACGGAATTAGTCAGTCCTTTACAGATGCATGGGTAGGCTGATTCCAGTTACTTTGTAACCCAAAATGCTGCAATGAACAGCCTTATGTTTTTAACACAGATCCTGTGTCAATGTTTCTTTTTTCTTTAACTTTTAAAAAATTTATTGAAGTGCTCTTTATACCCACTGCGGGGCTTGAACTCACAACCCCAGGATCAAGAGTCGAGTGCTCTTCTGACAGAGCCGGCTGGGCGCCCGGATCCCCTGTAAGTATTTCTATGGGAAAACTCACTGGAACTGGGTCAAAGGGTAAACACGCGGGAAATTCTGATTATTTTGTCCCAGTGGTGCTTTAAAAAGATTTGTGACTTACATTCCCTCCTGCTTTGATGGACTCTTCTTCACCTCTTTGGCGAGGGAGGGATTCCTGCCTGGCAGTTGTGGGCATGACCTCCGACGCCAGACAGAGGAAAGTCACCGTAATTTATTAGTCACATATACTCATAGTTCAGGGGAGGAGGAAGCCACACACCACACAGGGCCCCAGAGGGCTGCACTCAGGAACACTGTGCACAGCTCCTAGGCAGGCTTTGTAGTAACACGAGGGAGAGGGGTCTCCTGGTGCTGCTCCCCTCTCCCGACGGGAGGATGTGATGGGCTCGTCTGAATCATTCTGCAGGCTGGCAGGGCGCTGAAGCCTGCTACTCAGGACCCAACAGCAACTGCGCCTGGTCCCCAAGATAAGGAGGATGGTTTCCACGGGGGATCTTTTCTGTGGGAGCAGACTCGGGAGACAAACTTATGGTTGGGTCAATCCAGGCTATCCCAGTTTCCCCAGACACCAGGGCAGCACGTGATACCGGACCTTGGGGCACCTGGGTGGCTCCTGGGTCAAACATCTGAATTCAGCTCAGGTCGTGATCTCACAGGTCACGGATTCTAGCCCCGCGTCGGGCTCTCTGCAGTCAGCACAGAGCCTGCTTTGGATCCTCTGTCCCCCCTTCTCTCTCTGCCCCTCCCCCGCGCATCCTCTCCCAAAATAAGTAAATAAAAACCTTGAGAAAAGAAATACTAGACTTTACTTTTAGGCCTTATACCAAACGTCCCAAATGCGTTCGTCCACCCTCACCTGTGGCTTTGCGTTTCACGGCCTCAGTTGCCCATGGTCCAGACGTGGTTACCAGCCTAGCGCTACGTCACTACGCCTATGCCATTCAACTCACTTCATCTTTGCCCACAGGGAGGGCCTCACAGAGGCATTTTGTCATCTCACGTCATCACAAGGAGAAAAGGGGTGAGTGCGGGGCAATCAGACATTTCGAGAGAGAGACTCTGATTCCGGGATACTGTTACAACTGCTCTATTGTATTATTGGTTGTTGTTGTGCAAGTAGACGGGTCACGCCGCATCTGGGGGCACGGGACCTTTGCACGCCCGGTCTCCTTCCCTCTGCCACGTCGGCGTTCCCTGCCACTGATGTGACTGTGAGAATGGAGCTGAGGTTTGGGCAAGCGGCCCCCAGACCGAAGGACCAAGGACATATTCTTGCCCTGTTGGAGAGATGCGGGGGACGGTATACCTCGCCACAACCGTTAGCTTGCCAAGCAGTCTGCTCGATGGTCATGGCGTTTTTGGGCACAAGACACGTCGGCCCAGACTGGTGCCGCTGACGGGTGGCTGAATGACGACCTCACGAACACTGAATGCTTCGTACGCTTTGTATATATATGCACAGCTCCTAGGCAGAGTATCTCTCTCTCAACCTTCCCTTCTTTCTATGTTCAACACACACACATGCACATCAACTTCCTTTTACTTAACACGACTTCTGAATTTTACCTACGTCTTCAACTTGTTTACTAGAAACCTATCTATTCTTAACACATCTGATGAGTTTCATGTCTTCCATTTGTATTCTTGTTTTCTACGGCAGAGATTGTCTCAATCTCTGGGACATTCCCGATTTTGACAATGTTAGCATTAGGGAGATACCATAGTGTCCTAACATAATTCTGGGAACAAAGAGACCTCTTTAAAAAAATTTTTCATATGTATTTTTTATTTTGAGAGAGAGAAAGAGAGAGAGAGAGAATATGAATGGGGTAGAGGGATAGAGGGAGGGGAGAGGGAGAGAGAGAGAGAGGAAGAGAATGAATGGGGTAGACAGAGGTAGGGAGGGAGACAATCCAAAACAGTCTCCATGCTCAGTGTGGAGCCCAACATGGGGCTCGATCCCACAGCCCTGGGATCATGACCTGAGCCAAAATCAAGAGTCTGACCCTCAACCCACTAGGCCACCCAGGTGCCCCTCATCAGTTCTTTTTTTTAATTCTTCAGACATGAGCACATGCTCTGCACGATGTGTTGAGGTAGTTTTACTGGAATGGATCAACCTCATCTCTCTCCACATCTCCCCTCCAATTCTCCACTGGAACGCCCCTGCAGGAAGGCGCTTTGTAACCCTAGCATTTAGCATGTAGCAATCAACCGAAGCTGTCTCAGTATTTATTGAAAGGAATAATACCCCCTATGTGCCTGATACATAAAGAACATCAGGGAACTGGTTACAGTGGTTATTTCTGGAAAATTTTAGAGAGGGATTGAGACCCCCATTTGAACTTTCCCTGTGTGTGTATCATCTATACTATATAACACATCAGTTAAAAAAAACAAAAAGAAGAGTCAGATCTTTTATTTTCTTGAACATTTTTTCACATGTTATTTTCAGTGAGAAAGGTAAGCTGGAGGAGAAACAAAATATATAATCCTCATCTTAGAAGAAATTAGACTGAGAAAGAAATCCTACCTAGGGGTATGTTTTTGTAGCGGTGTGCGTTGACCCAAAGGATCAGAGCGGAGGTGGGAGGAGTTAAACACTGAGCGTCCCAACTTGCCGGCGAGATCCCTCCCGTTTCCCCGCCCACCAAGCCCGGGACCCGCCCAATCCCCGCCCATCAGCCGAAGCCACGCCCCCAGCCCTGTCCGTCCGGCAAAGGCCCCACCTCTGCGTCCCCTCTCCAGGTCCAGTCCGACCCCATCCCAGAGCCTAACTTTCACCCCGCGGGGAAGGGAACGAGGACTTCTCCTCCGAGGCTGGATGAAAAAGGAGTCAACACGTCTCTCACTGCCTGAAGCACCTCCGGCCCCGAGAGCCGCAGCGCCGGCCACTTCCGCTCCTGGCGTCCGGAAGCGGAAGTGCGCGGCTGCGGCCGACTGCGGCGGGTGTGCTGGGCCGCGCGGCGCGCCGCGGTGGGAGTGTCTCCGGCCGGTCTGCAGGTGCGGCCCGGCCCCTCGGGGAGGCGGGGAGGGCCCTGCGGGCGCGGGGAGGGGCCGAAGGGCCCAGGACAGCAGCCCCGGCCGCAGTGCCTGCCCCCAGCGGTCGCCCCGGGGGCCCGGAGGGGGTCCCGCACAGCTCGGCCTCGCAGCCGTCGTCCCCGACCCCCCCGGCTCGGGCCCCTTGCCCCGTGTCCCCGCGGGCGGGACTGTCGCCCCATCCATCGAAAGGGAAATCGCGGAGTACCGTCCAGGTCCCGCAGCTCAGGAAGGTGGTGCCACCAGGCGGCCCAGCCTTCTTCACCCGCCCTCCGGGATCTGTAGGCCCCTGCGGGATCTCCCCGGAGGCCAGGGAGCTGTTTATTAGTAATTCACGTTTCATTTCCTATGACGTTTCACGTCGTCTAGCTCTGCGACTGGAAAGTTAGGTCGGAGTCTGCACGTGCAGATTGGTGAGCGACTTGTCAAGCGAATGGAAAAGATGGATGATCCCTCTCTCAAGGGATGAATTAGATGACAGATTTTTGGTTTTGGTGATTGACGATTTGCAGCTCCTTAGCTTAGGGCTTGTTAGCTTTCCTTTCCTTTTTCCTTTCCTTTTCCTTTCCCTTTCCCTTCCCTTCCCCTTCCTCCCTTCCTCTCCCTCCCTTCCTTCCTTCCTAACTTCCTTCCTCCCTTCCTTTGAAAAGAGCTTTTAATTTGCCTGTGAGCATTCACTGCGAGATGAGGGGATCTTAAGAAAAGCTATTTCCCAGTTATGTCGCAAGTCTTATTACCATCAAGGAAAAGTCAGATTACTCACTTCTTTTCACGGCACCTCCCACCCGAGTTACCCCAAGCCTATGAATGAATAACCACAAGCTCAAAGACGCGGGATTCTTGGAAAGAGATGAGGTAGCTTTGTTAGTACTGAGAATTGAAATTAAGTGGGCCATAAATGGGGTGTCTTTTTGAAATTTTAGGGTTAAAACTAACTTTCGAGACGTGAGGAAAAAAATTAATTCTGGAAGAAAATTGGACATCGGATTTCAATTTTACAGGAGAGGTGTTTGTTTTCAAAAAGAGCACAGGTCCTGCCTTGCCTTTCTGGAAAGGCTTAACATTGTTTCTCAAAGGCATCTGAAAACTAGTGTTGGTTTATGTTATGTGAACAGGCATCTTAAGTCATTTTTATGTTGGATTTTGTGGTGTTCTGTCGTTGTTCTGTGTGTCCGTGCAGGTGCGTGCCTTCCTAGGCTAGCCATGCCGCATTGTTCTTGGGGAGTGTGGATTGTTTGGCACCTTTCCTTTGGGGTGCCCTCTGTGAACCGGGAAAAACAAAGTGACTGAAGTAGATACAGGACTTGCCCCTGTGGGCAAGTTTCTACTGTAATTATCTGCTTTATTCTCCTTTAAATTAATCATGAGCTGGGTGCTGTGGAAACGTGGAGCGGGAGAAATTGGGGAGGAGGTCAGGAAAAATATCTTACAAGGCACAAATGTTTGAATCCCCACCCCCGCGGCCCCATGAGCTAGCTGCGTGTAGCTAGACAAGGGGTCGGCTGTAGGAGTGGGGAGGAGATTTGAGAGAACATTCCAGACACACAGTTCCTTAGGCAGGACTCGGCCTGGTGTGTTCCAGGAGCTGAGAAAAGACAGGGACAGCCGAGGTAGAGGAAACAAAGTGTGGAATGGTGGAGTCCGGTCGGAGAGGAGAGCAGGCCCTGAAGGCCATGGTCAAATCTGACCCAGTGCTGGCTTCCGTAAAAAACGTTTTATTGGAACACATTTGTTGCCGTGTGGTCTGTGGCTGCTCTTGTGCTAGGACCACAGTCCAGTAGCTGCTTTAGAGGCCATTTGGCCCACAGCTGCCTAGATATTTACTGCCTGAACTTTTTAAGAAAACGTTTGCCAGCCCCTAATACGTAAAGTACTTAGTATGCATCAAGTGCTGTGGTGGTGGCAGGAGTTGGAGTCCCGAAAAAAAGTGGACCCAGGTTCGTACTTTGGGGATGTATGTGGTAGCTGGAGAGGGAGAGGCAGAACCACCTAAATAAGTAAATTAAAACTCGCAACTTGATCACAGCCGTGGAAGAAAAGTAGAGTCTGTTGGAGGTATTTTGAGGGAATGTAACGAGAGGGGAAATAATCCTTTTTAAAAAAATGTTTATTTATCTTGAGAGAGACAGAGAATGAGCACAAGCAGGGGGGGAGCAGAGAGAGAGAGAGAGAGAGAGAGAGAGAGAGAGAGAGAATCCCAAGCAGGCTCCACACTGTTAGTGAAGAGCACTGGACGCGGGGCTCGATCTCGCCCTGAGATCATGATCTGAGCTGAAGTCAAGGGTTGGATGTTTAACCGACTGAGCCACCGAGGTGCCCCTAATCCTTTTATTAATTTTTTTTAATGTTTACTCATTTTTGAAAGAGAGAGACAGAGCACAAGCAGGGGTGGGGTGGAGAGAGAGGGAGACACAGAATCCAAAGGAGGCTCCAGGCTCAGAGCTGTCAACACAGAGCCTGATGTGGGGCTCGAACTCACGAACTGCGAGATCACAATCCGAGCCAAAGTCGGACGCTCAACCGACTGAGCCACCCAGGCGCCCCTTTAATCCTTTTATTAGATGAGAGGAACCACCAGAAATGATCAGGGGCTGTGGTCTGGAAGGTGGGTCTGGGCCCAGTATGTTGCTTATTGGGGAAGATTCCGTGTAAGGGTTTTGCTGGGCCTCCTTGCTGGAGACCCATGGAAGTGGGAGCACCTGGGCCAAACCCCTGTTCACTGCCCTGCTTCCACCCTGACCCCTTTCTCTTACCTTGGTTTCTTTTATTGCAGGGAGGACACCTAATGAGACCTTAAATCCTGGCACTGGTGTCATGGTGAGGGGGCTGGGAGAGTTGGAATTGTTGAGGGGGGGATAATTCTGTCCTCTGGGCCCTGTCCCCTCTCTCCCCACCCCAAAATGAGGAAGAAACGGGAGGGGTAGTGTGGAGCACCTTCTGCCTTGCCCCCGGGGACCTGGTGGCCTCTTTCAGTGCCTGGCCTCTGGAGGGATCTGGCTCGGGAGGAGGGTCCCCACAGTGACCCCCGGGGCTCTGAGCTGAACTCCAGAGTCTGACTGCAGAATGAGGTTCATTTAAATTTTTAAAAAATCTTTATTCATTTTTTTTGAGAGACCGAGCATGAGCAGGGGAGGGGGAGAGAGAGAGGGAGACACGGAATCCAAAGCAGGCTCCAAGCTCTGAGCCGTCAGCACAGAGCCCGATGCGGGGCTCAAACTCATGAACCGCGAGATCATGACCTGAGCCGAAGCCAGATGCCTAACCGACTGAGCCACCCAGGCGCCCCTGAATGAGGCTCATTTAGAGTCGGTAGCAGCAGAGCTCCACCGGGGCCATCCCTTGTGAGGCCTCCCCAAACCACGCGTGTCTGTATACATTTAAATTAATTGAAATTCAGTAAAATTAAAGGTCAGTTTCTCAGGGGCCTGTGTCACATTTCTCAAGTGCTCAGTAGCTACGCATGCAGGGGGCTGTTCTCTTGGAAAGCACAGACAGAGAACATTCCCACCATCGCAGAGAGCTCGACCAGACCATGCTGAGCTCGAGGATTCTGAAATTAAAAGGCCGTTGGGTTTCTCAGGCGCAACGGAAGTCCTGTTTTAGCAACTCGTGAAAGGATTACAAAGTGCTTATGTGAGTCTTGGGAGGGGTTCTAGGGATTTCACGAAAATTATGTGATGGACCCCAAACTTCTGATGCCTTAAATAAGAAACGTAGGAAAAACTCTCCCTAGAGCCCAGAGATCGTCTCTGCAGTGGCGGCTGAAGTGGCGAAGAGAGCCAAAGCCCGCACTCTGGCATTTCTCCAAATGTTAGAAGCGAGGAAATGTCTGCTAGGGTGGCCATGTGATCCCTGTCCCGGTCACAGCAACGACTCACTGCTGTGGGTACGGCACAAAATGAGCCGTGGAGATGGCCAAACAGATGGGGCATGGCGGCGTGCCAATGAAACTTGAAAAGACAGGAGGTGGGCCGGGTTTGTGGAGCCCTGCTGTGGAGACAGAGTCCCGAACGTTCTCCCTTCCCCGGTGATAACCAGTTGTCCTGCAGGTGGGTTTTGCTGAGCCAGGATACGTGTGTTGTTGTAGGAGTCAGTCACCTTTGAGGATGTGGCGGTGGGGCTCCTCCGGGAGTGGGCATTACTGGACGGTGCGCGGACGAACCTGTGCCGATACGTGATACTGGACAAGTGCAGGACTCTGGCCCCCAAGGGTAAGGCTGGCATCGGGCTGGTCCTTTTTCTTCTTCTTCTTCTTCTTTTTTTCAAGTTTATTTTTTATTTATTTTGAGAGAGAGAGAGAGCAAGCAGGGGAAGGGCATAGAGAGCGGGAGAAAGAATCCTAAGCAGGCTCTGAGCTGTCAGCACAGAGCCCGATGCAGGGCTCGAGCCCACAAACGGCGATACCGTGACCCGAGCCAAAGGCAAGAGTCAGATGCTCAGCCGACTGAGCCATCCAGGCGTCCCGTGGCTGGTCCTTATATGCAGGTGCCTAATGCTTCTTAAGGGTCGGCTACGCGACCAAGGAAGGTTTGTGGGTATCTGCAGGATAAGAGCCTCATGCATGGCAGTGCATCCATTCTCCCCAGAGTCAGAACCGCGTGGGTCTCACTGAGCTTGGACTTGGGCTTCAGGGCTTCATCCCCATGGTGCAGAGAGGAGGGTATTTGCGGTTTGGGCCCTTGTGAAAGAGCTTCTCTGAGTTCATTGGAAATGGGGTGTGATCACTTTGCTACCCGTGGTGGTCGCTCACCGCCAGGAGCTGAAGCCCACTGCCAACCCTCGCTCCCTCTCTGAGCACGGGCATCTTTGTCCAGGAGCGGGGACTCCACCACGCAAACCCAGTCTGGGCTCCCAGCTGGGGCCAGGGGCAGAGCTGAGGGCCCCGTGGGTGTGGGTGAGTGTGTGTGCGGTGCCCGCCGGGTTGGAGGGGGGTGGCGTGCTGGGAAGTGTCAGCCTGAGAGCGTTTCAGAGGCCCAAGGGGGAACGGGGCTCTTTGGGGTGACGTTTCTCTAGTGAGCTCCTTCAGTGTTCCTTCTCTTCTGCTGGCCTTCCTCTCCTACCTGTCTTTGGTCTCAGAAAAAGATCTGTTTGAATCTCTCTCTTTTAG
This sequence comes from Prionailurus bengalensis, assembly GCF_016509475.1. Lineage (NCBI taxonomy): Eukaryota > Metazoa > Chordata > Mammalia > Carnivora > Felidae > Prionailurus > Prionailurus bengalensis. The sequence continues at coordinate 10,415,662 of NC_057348.1, forward strand.
TTTTTTAAGTGGAAATACTCACAAACCATAAAATTCACCCTTTTAATGTGTATGCAGTTCAGTGGTTTTTAGTATATTCACAACGTGCAGCCATCACCAGTATCCGCCCCCCCCCCCCCCCGCCACCTCCAACTGCTTTCTGTCTCTGGATTTGCCTGTTGTGGACGTTTTGTACAAATAGGATCACGTAAATGTGGCCTTTGGTCTCTCTTCTTTCCCTAGTGTGACGTTTTCCGTGTTCGTCCACACGTAGCATGTGTCCCAGCCTTATTCCTTTTTACTGCTGAGTCCTGTTCCATTGTACGGGTAGACCACGTTTTGTTTGTCCAGTCATCTGCTGATGGGCATTTGGTTTGTTTTCACTTTTTTGGCTCTTGTGAGTAGTGTTGTGAACATTCACGTACCAGAGTTTATGTCTCCAGTTCTGTTCGGTTGATACTTAGGAGTGGAGTGGCCGGGTCATTGACTTAACTTTTTTTTTTTGTTTAATCTTTTTTTATTTTTTTTTTAAAGTTTTTTTTTTTTTTTCCAACGTTTATTTATTTTTGGGACAGAGAGAGACAGAGCATGAACGGGAGAGGGGCAGAGAGAAAGGGAGACACAGAATCGGAAACAGGCTCCAGGCTCTGAGCCATCAGCCCAGAGCCTGACGCGGGGCTCGAACTCGCGGACCGCGAGATCATGACCTGGCTGAAGTCGGATGCTTAACCGACTGCGCCACCCAGGCGCCCCTGTTTAATCTTTTTTTTAATGTTTACTTATTTTTGAGAGAGGGAGAGAGAGAGCACAAGCTGGGGAGGGACAGAGAGAGGGAGACACAGGATCCGAAGCAGGCTCCAGGCTCCGAGCTGTCAGCACAGAGCCCGACGCGGGGCTGGAACTCACAGACCGTGAGATCATGACCTGAGTGGAAGTTGGACGCCTTACCGACTGAGCCACCCAAGTGCCCCGTATACTTCAGTTTTTGAGGAACACCAAACTGCTCCCTCGGACAGGCGCACGCACCATTTTACATTCCTACCAGTGGTGGTAGAGAGTTCTGATTTCTCCACGTTATACCCACACTTACTGTCCAATCCCTCTTTTTTTTTGTTATTGTTTATTTATTTTGAGAGAGAGGGAGAGAGCATGAGCAGGGGAGGGGCAGAGAGAGGGAGAGAGAATCCCAAGCAGGCTCCACACTGCCAGTGCAGAACCAGATGCGGGGCTCGATCCCACGACTGTGAGTTCACGATCTGAGCCCAGATCAAGAGCCGGACGCTTAACCGACTGAACCACCCAGGCGCCCCTCCGGTTCCTCTTTAAATTGAACATTTCTGCTGTGTTCTTTGTCTAATTGCTTGCTACTTGTTTCTGTGATAATGCTGTCTTACTGGCGACATCTGTCTCCGTCTCCATGGGAAACAGCCTCTCATCCCGGCCCCCTGCCCTGGTCGCTGCCAAGTTCGTCACACGCCCATAGTCCTCAAGAGCCTCCCTTTGCTCACTGATGCCTTCTTGCCTTTCAGTATTGTCCCCAGTTGAGAGTCAATACTTCAAAAACAGTATTTTAAAACAGCGAATAAATAAATAAATAAATAAATACACAAGTATATATTTTGGTCAGTTTCATACCCCTATTTGTTTCTGAAAGAACTTAACTTTTTTTCCCCCCCAATTCATTTTAGACTGGGACTCTCGACTCAAATCCCAAGCGTCTCCTCCCGTGCAGCATATTTTGGAGGGAAATTCATCCCCGGGTTTGCACATGGTAAGATTCACGGGGGCTTGTCCTTGTTCCCCCTCTTGGGAGAAGGTGAGGAGTACGTGGGTTGCAAATGCACACCAGGGCCAGGGGGCCGTGGGGGGGCACTTCCTCAAAGACATTCCCACGTCATGTGAAGCCGGTGCCCATGGCTCGTGAATTTGGACAAGCCTTGCCTGTCCCTCGAGACCCTTTCTTCCTGGAAGGTTCCCCTGAGTCAACATGTCCGTTAGCGGGAGTCAGACATCGGTCGTGTGCGGTGCGGTTCGCTCCTCAACAGTCACGGGAAACTCCTGCCTGCTGGAGAAGCCCTAAGGAAGTCGGGAACGGGAGAGAGCCCGCACTGCCCTGGAGCCTGCAGCCCGCCTGAGCGAGGCGCGCGTCTGAGCACACTGCAAATGTGCCTCAGCGGGGAGGGGAGCAGCCCTGGGCGCTTCACGGGTGTCAGCAAGGTTGCCCTCATCGCTCACCCGCTGCCAGGAGCAGACTCTGCCCGGAGAGTGGATTCGGCCACAGCCTGAACGCCTTCAGGAGGAACTCTAACCTGGACCTGACTGAGACAGCCCTGGGGGACAGCCACCCTGACTTATGTAAAGGATGTGAGAGCGCTCTCGTGGATCGCTCCCCACTTAGGGGACATGTCGAGATCCCATGCTGGAAATCAGCCCTTGTCAAAGCGTGGAAAAGCCTTCAGAGCTGGCTGGCGCGTCCCAGTGCACCAGGGAACACACATCGGGCCCCCCAGCCCCCCATTTTGGCCCTGACTTCCTGCCTCCCCAAACTATAGGAATTTCCAAGGTTTGAGTCCCCAGACTTTTGGGGATTTCAAAGGTTAGGGTTCAGGTTTGGATAGAGGGACATACAGAGCCCAGTCTCCCCACCCCTACCCCCATCTCCACCCCCACCCCCACCCCCACCCAAGGCTGGGCCTGTTTGTGCCAGAGTCAGTGAGATCTCTGGGCTCCCTCAGTCTGAGCCCCTCCACCTCTGTCATGGCTGGTGTCAGTCTCACAGCGTCAGAGACGCCGGCTCAGTGGAGGGGGTGGCGTGGCCTGGATGGTAGAAACCTGCTTCATTCCTTTGCTCTGAGCGTGCAGAGCCTCAACCCTGCACAGCCTGGTGTGGGCTGCAGGGCAGTGGAAACCCTCAGCCCTGCACGGCTCGTATCAGACCCCAGAGCAGCTGAGACCACCCCCCCTTCCCTGCCCAGGTCCTCCTCACTGTTGGTTCACGTTTTTGTTTAGGTGGAGAATGTCTTCCAGTAGCTGCTTGGGAAAGGGCGTGTTGCTTTTGAGGCCCTGAAAATATGTGAAAATATCTTACTGGAGCTGCCGGCTTGCAGGGGCCTCATCTGGCAGGATCGTTGTGGTAACCCCATGCAGAACATTCTGTGCATCGTTACAGAGCCCTGGACTAATGCTTGTGCAGTGAAGGAATGAACACGGGTACCCCAGGCCTTCACCCCCCACCATGAGCAGATGGACCTGTGAGGGAGGGAGCGAGGATGGCCCACATCTGTCCTCTCCAGTTTCTGTGGGCTCTTTCCTCTTAGTACGGGGTTCCAGCACCTTCCGCAGAGCTCCACCTTCAGCTCAGAAGCGAGCACTGAGTGTGGGAGAGGAGGGGCTTCTGCTGCATTGAGCCCCAGGAAGCAGGCGGTCGCAGAACGTTCTGAGCGGGGAGAGGAGGGCCACTCGGGCACGCACGTGCAGAAGTTGAGTGGTTCGTCACGAAGACACGTAGCCCGTAAGTGGTACGGCCACGTTTGGAGCTGGGAGTTCAATCCAGGCCTACCGCAGAGGTGCAGAGGTAGCCACTGGGACCTGCTGCCCGGGGGTCACACATCCTGCCACGCGGCTGAAGGCGCTGACTGTTGGGCTCGTCCTTCCGGGCTTCAGTGGGCCTTGTCCCAACGACTGAGGCCCCCATGGCGGCCCTGAGGCCTCCCCGTCATGGCTAGATAGGCCAGGGGAGGGCATGAGAGAGCTGGGGACTGCTCGCAGAAGAGTCCAGAGAGGAGGCTGCGGAAGGGGTGTCTCCGGGCTCAGTCCTTCTACCGTCCCAGCCGCCCTCCCCCGTGCCGTGTCTCCTCCATGCTGTTTCAGGGCACGGGGATGTTAGCTTGTGCGAGCGCTGGAGAAGGGCAGCGTTCAGAGGACGGGCTCTGGATGGCAGGGCAGATGTAGCCCAACTGTGGCCCGTAGGTAGGCCCCGTGATTGATGGATGTCAAATAGACAAACACAGGCTAAGAAAACACCGAACAACGTTCCTATTCAGAGCTAAGGGCTCCCAGCCTTCCTTGAGTGAAGCACGTTGCAGTGTCTCTGAGGGCCCGTGGCCTGACCTGCAGTCGGGCCCCCCACCCCAGAACCAGAAAAGGTCGGGTCCACCTCGGCGCCTGTGGCATGATGGGTCCTTGAGACCCTTGGTGGCTGGTGCTCACCGTGGAATAGGGGGAGTCACCGGATCTGAAGCTGCCAGACCTGCACACCTGACTTCTCACAGCACTGCCCCCAAACTGAGGGTCCCTCGGGCCCAGAACACACTCACTGCCGCCTCTGTCCTGCTCCGTCCCCTCCGTGCCTTCTCCTAGGGGCCGGGGCCAAACCTGAGGATGCACATCAGGCCCACAATTGGAGACAGAGAGACACCTTCGATTCCAGAAGACCGGCTATCTCTCTGGCTGTCACCTTGGTCTTCTGGAGATGTAGTAAGCCTGGGAGGAGGTTTGCTGTGAGGGCCGAGCCCCAGCCAGAAAGGCCTGGGCTTTGAGACTTCTGCAGATGGGGTCGCGGGGGGAGAGGGAGGAATCTAGGACCAACTCTTGGAAACTGGGGACAGGCTGGAGGCCCAGGCTCAGCTCCCTAGTAGGAACTACCACGTGGGTCCTGGCGTTCCTGTGTCCCCAGGGTGGTGGTGGCCCAGAACAGGCCTCCAGGAGGAGCAAGCACCCAGGGCCTTGGCCCTGCCTCCCCTGGCCCAGCCTTTCTTCCTCCATTCCTTCCACTTTCACTCCCACCCTGTCCATGACCGTGAAGCCTATAGGAATGAGTGATCGTGTGATCCCAGGGCTGGGTGGAGAGCCCAGGCTGGTGACTGAGCTCTTGGCTCAGGGTCCTGTGTTTCCACCCTAAGGTGGAGAGAGGATCAGAGAAGGACACTGTAAGGCATGCTTTGATTCTTCCCCCGGGGAGAAGGGCTGCCCCCACCTGCCCAGGCCCCTCACCTGTCCTGAGACACCTGCCACATTTTCTTTCCATCCACCACTAAGTCCTGGGAGTCCCCTCCCCACCAAACGTAACTTATCTCTAACTGCTTCTGCTGTGCCCCCTGCCACCACCCTGCCCAGAGCCACTGTTAGTTCTCGGGGGCCCCTGGAACTGCTCCCTACAGGCCCCTGTTCCAACTGGGCCCCACCTTTGACACAGAGTCTAGAGACATCCCTTAGACATACAAGTCAGATGAGACACCTTTCCTGGGGAAGCAGCCACCAGTGGAGGAGAGTTCAGATCCTTTCTCTCACAACAGGGCTGCCTTCCGAGAATAACTTACTAACCATTCCTCGTGTGTCCAGGCCCACCTCCACATCACCCCCCCCACCCCCCCCCAGGCCTGCTGGTCATCTACGCCCTTCTTTGCTCCAGCATTTCCCCTGCTGCTGGAGGCGACTCCCCCCAAGGCGGCCCCCTCTCCATCCCATTTTGAAGTTGAAATTCTACCACAGGGTTGAGTGTTGTGCTCATGAATTGGATTGGTCTGGACAGGCTAAATTGGGCATTGTCCCAATTTTACCATCGTGTGGCTCGGAGCAGGGTCAGTCTTGCAAATTCAGTCAGGGCGAATGGCTGTGAGCAGATTCCATCGACCGTGTGACCCTAATCTGTCCCTCTCACTGTGTCTAGGGGCGGAAGGCGGCCGCGCAGATTCAGAGGGTGGCTGTGCCGGTGCCTGCACTGAGTCTCCCTGAGCTGAGGATGGCTGGGGATTCTGGTGAGTGAGCACTGGCTGGAAATGGCAGCCCGAGGGCCTCCCATGTGCTGTGCTGTGTCTGGGAACTTGGATCTCCCGCCTTCATTTCCTGGGACAGCAGGCATTTCCTTGCCCCTTAAGGAGGATCCATAAAATCATGTCACCATTCTTTACATATTCAAGGGGAAAGGCACTTTCTCAGGATCGTGAGCTGGGATTCTTTCTGTGTGTTGTTGTTGTTGTTTTGTTTTTTTTTTTGGTCTTTGGTCTTTTTGTTCAGAAAGAGTAGATTCCATTCACCTGTGGCTAAGTCCAGACCTCTTTCTGGGCAAGGTTAAATTCTTCACTCCACAATTATGTTGGTGCTGAATTGACAGTCAAATTTACTCTAAATTGAATATGTTTTAACTGAGCTTATAAAAAATGAGGTTGAAACAGGCTGCATGTCCTGAGGAGTGGGGGGGGGGGGTGGAATTAATTCCGGAGGACAAATGATATCTTAGCTTTAATTTCAAGGGATTTGCTTCCTTCCATCATGCCTTCTTTAAAAAAATTTTTTTTTATACATTTATTTAATTTTGAGAGAGAGAGACAGAACACTAGTCGGGGAGGGATAGAGAGAGAGGGAGACACAGAATCTGAAGCAGGCTCCAAGCTCCGAGCTGTTAGCACAGAGCCCCATGTGGGGCTTGAACTCCCAAACTGTGAGATCGTGACCTGAGCCGAAGTCGGACGCTTAACCGACAGAGCCACCCAGGCGCCCCTGCCTTGAAGTACTCTTAAGATACTTAGAGTACCTCATGCCTTTGAAGTACTCTTAAAATTTTTTTTTAATGTTTATTTTTGAGAGAGAGACAGAGACAGAGACAAGAGTGCGACCAGGGGGCGGGCAGAGAGAGAGGGAGACCCAGAATCCGAAGCAGGCTCCAGGCTCTGAGCTGTCAGCACAGAGCCCAATGCGGGGCTCGAACTCACAAGCTGTGAGATCATGATCAGAGCCAAAGTCAGATGCTTAACTGACTGAGCCACCCAGGCGCCCCTTGAAGTACTCTTAAAGTGCTTAGAGTACCCTGTACTTGAAGGGAAACACTTGGAATACTCCATGCTCTTGAAGGACTCTTGAAGTGCTGTAGTTGGCCACCCTGTGGTGAGACGGGCCCTGCGAGAGAATCTCAAACAAGACATTGACCCCTCCCCTGTGGAGCTCACAGTCTGCCTGGGCAGTCAGATGTTTCAGTGAAGACCAGAATATGATGGAAGCATGTAACACAAGGACTTTATCTCGAAGGCCGAGCGGAGTTTCGGGAAATTTGAAGTCAGACCATGGGTTCTCACCTGCGGCACTGGCGACACTGGGACCAGATCATTCTCCTTGGGGGCGGGGGGCGCTTTCTGTGTGTTGTGGGGCCTCCACCCACTAGGTGTCAGTAGCATGTCCTGCATTAGCCAGCCAGGGCCGCCATAACACAAAGGGCCACAGACTGAGCAGCTCAAAGAAGAAACATTTGTTTTCTCACGGCTCTGGGGGCCAGAAGTCCGAGATCTAAGGGCTGTGATCTGTTCTGGACATCTCTCCTTGGCTTGTAGATGGTTGTCTTGAGTTTTCTCTTTGTACGTGTCTGTGTTCAAGTTTTGTTCTTACAAGGACACCAGTCAGAGTGGATTAGGGCCCACCCAACTGGCCTCATTTTAGTTTGATTAGACCTCATGTCTGGATACGGTTATATTCTGAGGTGCTGGGTAGCTGAAGTTTTGGAGGGGCACAAGGCCATAACAGGTCCTAGTCGTGACAGCCGAAAATGTCTCCAGAAGCTGTAACTGGTCCCTGCCTCTGCCCCCCAAGATCATACGCTGAAGTCCTAACCTCCCATCTGACAGTGTTGGAGACTGGGCCTTTAAGGAGGTGGCTAAGATTAGTTGAGGTCATAAGGGTTAAGCTCCAATCCCATAGAACTGGTGTCCTTATAGGAAGAGGGAGAGACACCACATTCTCTGCTGTGTGAGGACACAGTGAGAAGGCAGTTGTGTACAAGCCAGAAAGACAGCTCTCACCAGAACCCGACCATGCTGGCACCCAGCCTCCAGAACTGGGAGGAAGTATTTTTTTTTAAATTTTTTAAATGTTTTTATTTATTTTTGAGAGAGAGAGAGAGAGAGAGAGAGAGAGAGAGAGAGAGAGACAGAGCACGAGCGGGGGAGGGGCAGAGAGAGAGAGGGAGACACAGAATCCCAAGCAGGCTCCAGGCTCTGAGCTGTCAGCACAGAGCCCGACGCGGGCTCGAACCCGTGAACTACAAGATCATGACCTGAGCTGAAGTTGGGCACTCAACCGACTGAGCCGCCCAGGCGCCCCAGTAATTTTTTTTTTAAAGTTTATTTATTTTGAGAGAGTGCATAGGAGGGGCAGGAGAGAGAGAGAGACAGAGAGAGGGAATCCCAAGCACTGTCATTGTAGAATCCAATGCAGGGCTCAAACTCATGAACTTCAAGACCATGACCTAAGCCAAAATCAAGAGTCAGACACGTAAATGACTGAGCCACCGAGGTGCCCTGGAAGTAAATTTCTACTGTTTCAGCCCCCCTGTCTGTGGTATCTTGTTATGTAGCAGATCTGACCAAGATACCAGACTGCCATGTGCCCCCTGGGGGACGAGTATTGGCTTAGACCGTGATGCGCGATTACTGTATCATTTAGGTTGGCAAGATGTTGGGCTGTTTAGAGAAGGTTTGGGGGGGAGGATTTCAGGCCTAGAAATGGCATCTGGAAAATTCCTTGCGGGGCAGAGAGGCCGGGGTGCCCAGGGGCCCACAGAAGGCTGTGCAAAGGGAGCAGAGGGAAGGGGAGCGTGGTGTGAGCTGACTAGAGAGGGTGGGGGTCTGGAACATTCAGGCCTGGAAGCATGAATCCTGGCCTGTGTCCTTAGGCTGCTGGGAGCCAGGGATGTGTTTGGGTGAGCAGTGCTGTGCATCTGTGGTTTTAGCAGAACCCTCCAGCACCTGGGGGGTGGCAGGGCCTCAGGGAGGGTGGAGGGGTGCGTGGAGGCAGTGAGGAACAGAGTGGTCGTGGCCTAGGCCGCAGGTGAGTGCGGAGTGGGTGTGGCGGGGTCCCTGAGACCGTACCCAGTCGTCGCCATTCGCTAGGAAACCCAGGCCTCGGCCTGCAGTCGTGCTCAAGGTGGTGATTTATCACAGTGAAGGGACACAGAGCTGAGTCCTTGGCGCATGAGGTGAAGTCTGGAGGAGTCCAGGCCCGAACTTCCGGAATCCTCTCCCAGTGGAGTCACACAGGACGTGCTTAATACCCCCTGCAGCAAGCTGTGACAACACATGTGAGGTGATGTCTACCAGGGGAGCTCAGTAGAGGCTCAGAGCGCAGGTTTTCACTCGGGGCTGGTCACAAAGGCACCCTTGACTCTGCCTTGAAGTACTCTTAAGTCAGGCGTGCACCTGACTCTGGTCAGCATGTCCCAGCCTCCCGGAAGGAAAGCAGGCGTTCGGCACAAACCCCAGTGTTCATAGAAGGAATTTAAGCAGGGTGAGCCCCTCTCACCAGTTAAGGCGCTGGGAACCCTCTCAAGATCCGTGTTCCCAAGGGCCGCCAGTCAGGCCTGTGGGGTTAGCTTTGGTCTCCACAGTAGGGAATTGCGGAGTGATTTAAGGCCTGTGCGGGAGGTTGAGTTGAGATAATTTGCTGAGTCCCGTATACTTTCATTTACCAGACAATCTGGAGCATTCCTGTACCAAGTGGGGCGGGGGGCGGTGAAAGGAGAGGGGCCCAGGCTTGTTTTCACGAAGCTTCCAATCCCACGAAGGTGGCGGAAAATACACACCTAAGGCAGCGGATAACCACGTGGTACAAATAGGTGAGGGCTGTGAGGAAAGGGGGACGGTCCTTCTAGAGAAAGGAAGGACACTGGGGAGGGGGAGGGGGAGGGGGAGGTGCTCTGAGAGAGTGACCTTTCAGTGGACTCAGAAAGGAAAGGCCTGATGTGGCATTAGCCACAGTGAGGACAGGGGTAGGAGGAAGGGGAGTGGCGGGGGGGGGGGGGGCTCCCTGTAGAGATGGCGGCACGGAGTTTCTTTTTTTGGATTACTTGTTGGGGTCTAGAGAGCGTCAGGGAGGGGTGAGAGGCGAGGATATCACTTCCTGAGATCAGGGGCACTGGAAAGAGAACAGGCTTTGAGAATGAGGCGATGAGCACATATTTTGGGGAGGGAGGGCACGAGACAACAGAAATTCACGTCTCGCGGTTCTGGAGGCCAGAAGTCTGAGATCAGGGTGCTGGTGGGGCCGTGCTGCCTGCGAGGCCTGGAGGGAGGCTCCTTCCTGGCATCCGGTGGCGGCTGGCAGTCCCTTGGCCTGAAGTTACATGGCTCCGGTCTCGGCCTGCATCGTCACATGGCCTTCTCCCCTCGTGTGTCCCTGCTTCTGTCTTTCCTCCTCTTAGGACACCAGTCATATTGGGTTTGGGGCCCTCCCGACTCCAGTGTGACTTCGTCTTAGCTAATCACACCTGCCAAGACCCTCTTCCCAAGTAAGGTCACGTTTTGAGGTACTGGGGAGGTTACGACTCCATAACTCGGGAGGGCGCAATTCAACCCATGACGGTCTGCCCTCTGTACCCCCCCAACTGAATTCATGTCCTCCCCAGATACCAAGTACTCAGATGATCTTGACACCCCCAGAGTGGGTGTCTTGACACCCACTTCAGCATCGACTCCCAAGTCCCAAATCTCATCAGCTCAGAAAAGTCCTTGTGTCCTCATATGAATCATCCAAACCAGGCGTGGGTGAGATTCAGGGTGTGGTCCGTCCCGGGGGGCAAAATTCTTCATCTGTGAACCTGTGAACTGAGGAAACAAGTCCTCTGCTCCCATAATGCAGTGGTGGGACACGCACCGGGTGCTCGTTCCCTCCCCCGAAGGGAGAGAAAGAAGAGATCATGGGTCCCAAGCAAGCTCCAAACCCAGAAGGGCAAGTTCAAGGCTTGATGGCAATCCTCTGCTTGTGGTGGTGGTGGGGGGGGGCGAGGGGAGGAGGGGGGCAGTAGTCCCACCCCCAGCTCACTGAGTCCCCAGGACAAATGAGTGGGGACACGAGCTGATGGTGTGCAGGTGGGTCTGGAGTTGAGGGGGGAGAGTCAGCCCGGGGTCTGGGCCTGGTCAGGCCGTGAGGCTGCCTGCTGAGGCAGAGGCTAAGGGGAGTGAGGACAGGGGTCACAGTCTCGTGAGGGGCGGAGGAGGGTCTTGTACGGAGGAGGCTGGGGCCGTGGTCACTGAAGCCCCCGGGGTGGTGGGCCCCAGGATGGAGGGCCGAACACACGACTGGATCCCCACCGCAGATGGGGGTCGCTGGTGGTCCGAGTACGGTGCCTGTCCTTGTGATCATGAGTGAGCGGGAGGTGAGGAAAGGGACACAGAGGATTGGTTGCCCACGGCGGGGAAGCAAAAAAACATTATGCATTATGTAGAGGGAAAAGCAGAGTGTTGTGGCTTAAATTGTGGTGCCCCCCAAAAGATCCATTGAAGTCCTAACCACCGGTACCCGTGACCGGGACTGAGACCTTACTTGGAAATAGGGTCTGTGCAGCTGCAGGTTAAGATGAGGTCGTGATGCGGGGCCCAGAGTGACTGGTGTCCTTTTAAGGAGAAAAACCAGGTGCAGACAGGGACACTCGGGAGAGGACGGCCATGTGATGACAGGTGCATAGATCAGAGGGACGCAGCTGCCGGCCAAGGAGCACCCAGGATTCTGGACAGTCGCCGCCAGAAGCCAGGAGGAGGCGAGGAGGGATTCTACCCAGAGTCTCGGAGGGAGTGAAGCCCTGCCGCCACCTTGGTCTTGGACTTGTGGCCTCCGGAGCTGAGACAGAAGATGTATCTGGGGTTTTGAGCCTCTCAGTTGGCGGTGCTTGGTTACAGCAGCCCCAGGAAAGGCATACATGGGGTCAGAGATTGGACGTGGGTCAGGGTGCTGTGTTTTTGTTTTTTTTAATGATTAGATGCAATTAATTTTCTTCATTTGCGTGATATGCTTTATTTTTCAGTTCAGGATTAGTTCCCAGGGGGAAAGGTCCCATGGCAGGGGGAGGTGAGCATGTAGGGAGACAAGGGATGGTGGGGGAGGTCACTCACTTACCTGTCACGGGCCCCGGGTGGATGGAGGGGTGTGGTGGATTTGAAGGCAGGAAGGGGAGATCCTTCCTTCTCACAGGCAGACCCCTGGGGTGGTGGCCGCTTCTCTGGCCCCTGCTTGTGCTAAGTCCTGGGCTGCCCCTGGCCCTGCAGAGTAGGGCAGAGGAAGGAGCTGAGTGGCTTGGGAGAGAATGCTGACCCAGGGCTGAATCAAGGGGCAGTGGGGGTGCCCCAGAAACCCCAGGGTCTGTCGACTTGGGACTGTATATAACTCTAGAGATTTGGAACAGAAGCAACATGTGCATATATGTGCATGTTTGCACGTGTGTCCGTGTGTCTGTCTGTTTCTGTGTGTGTGTACTCATCCGTGTGTGTCTGTGCGTCCGTGTCTCCGTGCATGCGTGTGTGAATGCATGCACGTGTGTGTCCTCGTGTGTGTGCACGTGTGCCTAAGCACGCAAGTGTGTGTGTGTGTGTGTGTGTGTGTGTGTGTCATACATGCGTGTGCATACGTGTGTGCACCTGTGGTCACTTCACCGTTTTGGGGCGGACAGCCCAGGGGTCCTGTGGGTGTGCTCACTTGGCCTCCTGGCTGCCCTCTCCTGTAGCTCTGCTTGCCCAGGACCCCGCCTGGCTCCGGAAGGAGAACACAGAGGGGGAGTCTGTGGCTCCTGGGATGCTGCTCAGCTGTCCGCAGGTGAGTAGGAAACCCCTGTTGCTCAGGCCCTGATTCTCCTCCCTTGGCCTGGAGCTTCTCGCCCCCACAGGGCTGGTGTCCAGGCTCCTAGGCCCTGGGCCTCTTATAGTGTCAGAATTGGGGTGGGGGGGAGGGATGTGGGGGCAGTCCAGGTGGTGATCCCACCCCTTCGTTCAGACCTTCCCTAGCCGAGGAGTGCCTGGTTCTACTGGGCACCAGGAGGGAAAACAGCAAGGTTGTGAGCTGTCCTTGTTCGCTAGTCCTCACGGTTTCCCGGGACAGATAGTGGTCATTTACCACATGTTTCTCTCTTGTCTGCCACGTGCTCAGGCCTGTGGGACCCTGGAGCCGGAGGGGAATAAAACTGCCGTGGCTTCCCAGCTGGTAGCTAAGTCCTTCGATGCCACACCTCTGGATGCTGTCCCTCGGGGACAAATGTGCAGATGGAGGAGAGTTCTAGTTCTGGGGCCTGAGCCAAGGGGCAGCCTCCGAGAGACCTCAGGGCCCCGTGTGACAATCCTCTGCACGGTCTTCCTTCCCCAGGCCGGCCCCTCACTAGCCTCTTGGGTACTGGTGGGGGTGCCCCCTGGCTGAGCCGGGACGGGTGTGTGTTTCAGGAACCAGTCACCTTCGAGGATGTGGCTGTGTTGTTCACTCCGGAAGAATGGATGTTTCTAGACTCTGCCCAGAGAAGCCTGTACAGAGATGTGATGCTGGAGAACTATAGGAACCTGGCCTCTGTGGGTAAGGCCAGCCCCGTGGCTTCACCCACATACCCATGCAGCCCCTACGGGTTCCCGGAATTGTGCCGGTTTGGGAAACAGGTGAAAAAAGAGAAATCCTGCCCTCACGGTGCTTACGGTCTAGCAGCTTCCCTGTGGCGATGGAGGTCTCTCTGCTGCTTTCTGTTTCTCCACGGTTAAAAGTGTCTGGACTTTTCTGGTGCCTCTCTGAGTCAGGCCCTGGGTTTTGGGGACCAGAGAATCCCATTATCCTTTGGGACCCAGTGAGGGAGCTTGTACTTTGGCCCCCTAGTGGAAGGGCCCGACCGTGCCCATCGGAATTTAGGGGTGCTCATTTTGTTCTTCCCATCTCCGGTGCCCCCTAAAGACGTCAGGATACGGGCCCCGGTTTACTGGCAGGCACGGCTCACGCCCCGCGTATTTCCCCACGAGCAGGAGATCAGCTCGGCAAATTCAGTTTGTTTCCCCATTTGGAGCAAGGAGAAGAGTGGTGGCCGACGGAGAGAAGAGTCTTCCCGGGAAGCTGCCCAGGTGACGCTTTCAGTGACCTTGACGGAGCCGCTCTACTGGATGCCACCGCCTTCCCTTTTTATCCCGAATACTTTACTCTGGTTTCACAGGATGATTTGTCCTGCCTGCTCGTCACCTTGGTCACCTCCATGTGTCTGTTTTATCCTGTGTGTGTTTTCCGCGGACGTAGCGTGTGCATGTTTTATCCGGTGCCTCCCCGCCCCCCGTATGTTCTTGCTGACACTTTCTCTCAATTTCGGCCTCAACCTTCATAGGCTCCTTTCTCAGTAACTTATCTACCATTTCTAATCCTTGTTGCTGTGGTTACATAGCTCCTTACAGAGCCAGATGCCTTAACATTTCCTGGACAGTCTGATACATCCCTCCCCTTCCCAGTTTCTTCCCGTAGTCAGAATCAGTATTAAGAAAACACAAAACCCCACATGCCCCGCTTATTCTTTGGGTTGCCCTGTTTGTACACTTTTCTCTGTGCACTTACTTTTTCCTTCCTTGTCCATTTCAGAACCTTCGCTTCCACCCCAAGGTTCGATTCCTAAGCAAGGTATTTTTGCAGAGATTTCCGTTGGCATGGAAAGGGTAAGGCACCCCAGGAGCATTCTCGGTTCTGTTGTAGGACGAGTCTGGGGTTGCTGCAGGTTAGAAAAGCAGGGCTGCCTGGCTGGCTCATTCGGAGGAGCCTCCGACTCTTGACCTCGGGGTGGCGAGTTTGAGCCCCATGTTGGGTGTAGACATTGTTTAAATCAATCAATCTTTTTAAAAAAAATTTTTTTTAATGTTTATTTATTATTGAGAGACAGAGCACGAGCAGGGAAGGGACAGAGAGAGAGGGAGACACAGAATCCGAAGCAGGCTCCAGGCTCTGAGCCGTCAGCACAGAGCCTGATGCGGGGCTTGAACTCACGGACCGTGAGATCATGACCCGAGCCGAAGTCGGATGCTTAACTGACTGAACCCCCCGGGCGCCCCAAATAAATCAATCTTAAGAAAGAAAGAAAGAAAGAAAGAAAGAAAGAAAGAAAGAAATAGCATGAGGCCAGAGAGAGAGAGAGATAGAGATTGATTCAAGGTGAGTGGTGCTCACCCAGGAGAACACAGTGTTCTGGGAGAGAGTCTGTGAAAGTCATGAATTGGGGAAAACTCTACGTGTAGATTAAGGCATGTGTCTTCGCAGAGTTCCCACAGGCAACTGCTTGTACCAGTGAACAGGTACCAAGTGTTTAAGGCTCCGTGTGGCTTTAACTCGGCAAAACTCTGCATCTGAGAGGCCTCATGAAAGTAAAGACAGTGACAGTGCTTTGTGGGCAGCATCCCCTTGAAGGGACTCGGGGCAGAAATGGTCCAGACCCACTAAGAGAGTAGATACTAAAAGGCATCTACGCCTCGGGTGTCGATACCTTTCCCCTACGCCCAGTTGCCCCCCGGGGGAGAATGTCTGTGAACGTAATAAAGCCTCAGGTCTTCGTATTTTCCTCCATTGACAGGGGCGGCCTCAGACGGGAGAAAACCTCTACGAACCTAGTGAACTCGGAAAACCCTCGCCCTGCGCCCGACCGCTTTTTCAGTACCGGAGCGTTCGTGCTGGAGGCGACCCCTGCGAATGCCCAGAGAGCGGAAGATCCTTCTTCCAGCCCGCTCGGCTCCTCGCGCCTGAGAAGATCCGCCGTGGGGACAGAACCTTCGCGTGTCGCCAGTGTGAGAAGTCCTTCAGATACAGCTCCGACCTGATCAGGCACGAGAAGACCCACACCGCGGAGAAGTGCTTTGAGTGTCAGGAGTGTCGGCAGACCTTCAAGTACTCCTCGAATCTGCGGCGTCACCTGAGGACTCACACCGGAGAGAAGCCCTTCGAGTGTGCCCAGTGTGGGAAAACCTTCACCAGGAACTTCAACCTGATTTTGCACCAGAGAAACCACACAGGCGAGAAGCCCTACGCATGTAAGGACTGTGGGAAAGCCTTCAATCAGCCGTCCTCCCTGCGGAGCCACGTGAGGACTCACACCGGCGAGAAGCCCTTCGGGTGCAGTCAGTGTGGGAAAGCCTTCAGGGAGCACTCGTCGCTGAAGACGCACCTGCGAACGCACACCCGGGAGAAGCCGTACGAATGCGGCCAGTGCGGGAAGCCCTTCCGGACGAGCACGCACCTGAACGTGCACAAGAGGATACACACCGGGGAGAAGCTGTACGAGTGCGCTACGTGCGGCCAGGTGCTGAGTCGCCTCTCGACCCTCAAGAGTCACATGCGAACCCACACCGGAGAGAAGCCCTACGCGTGCCAGGAGTGCGGGCGCACCTTCAGTGAACCTTCGTCCCTCCGGAAACACGCGAGGACCCACACGGGCAAGAAGCCCTACGCGTGTCAGGAGTGCGGGCGCGCCTTTGGTCAGTCTTCACACCTTATCGTGCACGTGAGGACCCACACCGCAGGGAGGCCCTACGCGTGCAGTCAGTGTGAGAAGGCCTTCAGGCACAGCTCTTCGCTCGCCGTGCATAAAAGGGTTCATGCCGGGAGAGAAAGCGCTAAGAGCGGTGGCCTGCCTCTATCAGTGTCCCAGCCGTATGTCGGGCCCCTTGCTGATTAATGTTCGACTTTTATTTTTTTAATTTAATTTTTTAATTATCTGAGAGAGAGAGAGAGAGAGAGAGAGAGAGAGAGAGAGAATGCACGTGCATGGGGGAGGAGCAGAGAGAGAGAATCTTTTCTTTTTTTTTTTTTTTAGTATTTATTTATTTTTGAGGGAGAGAGAGACAGAGTGTGAGTGGAGGAGGGGCAGAGAGAGAGACACACACAGAATCCAAAGCAGGCTCCGGGCTCCGAGCTGTGAGCACAGAGCCCGATGTGGGGCTCGAACCCACGAGACGTGAGATCACCACCTGAGCCGAAATCGGTCGCTTAACCGACTGAGCCACCCAGGCGCTCTGGGAGAGAGAGAATCTCATGCAGGTGTGGAGCCCGATGCGGGACTCGATCCCACAACCCTGGGATCATGACCTGAGCCGAAACCAAGAGTCGGACGCTCAACCGACTGAGCCACCCAGGCGCCCTCCAAGTTTTCTAAAAGTATAAACGTTCCGGGCTGTCATCCTCTCTCGTGGCACTCATTTGGCCACATTCCATGTTTTGATGTGTAATATTTTCATTTTGGTTGAAATCTAAGTATTGTCTTAGTTTCTGTTACCACTTATTCTTTGGCCCATGAGTGATCTGTAATTAGATTTTAAAACCATGGGATGTGGATATATTTTTCTAGAGGTATAATTACTCCTAGCAAAATGCATAAACTTTAAGTGTACAGCTGGAGGAGTCTGACAGGTTCGTACGTATGTTCATGTCACCAACCCGCCATTCAAGGTATACAACATTTCTGTCATTCCGGAAAGTTCCTGCATGTGTATGGGTGTTTTTTTTTTTTTTTTTTTTTTTTTTTAGTTGCCTTTTTGTTGTTGGTTTTTAATTTAATTACATTGTGAGCAGAAAATGTGGTCTTTGTGTTATTGAATATCGGGTATCTGTTTTGTTTTTTTATTTTTTTTTATTTTTATTTTTTCAACGTTTATTTATTTTTTTTTGGGACAGAGAGAGACAGAGCATGAACGGGAGAGGGGCAGAGAGAGAGGGAGACACAGAATCAGAAACAGGCTCCAGGCTCTGAGCCATCAGCCCAGAGCCCGACGCGGGGCTCGAACTCACGGACCGCGAGATCGTGACCTGGCTGAAGTCGGACGCTTAACCGACTGCGCCACCCAGGCGCCCCTCTGTTTTGTTTTTAACGTGGCATATCCTGCTAGTTGCCTATCAAAATTGCCCCTTGTTCCTTAAAAAACAACTTAGGTTTTTCTTGTTCAGGTTGGTACGATGCGCTCTTGAAAAACCCCGTACCTCCCAGCCTCCTCCTTGCAGCTAGGGGACGCCACGGCCCCCCCCAGTCCCGGCCATTCTAAGTATGAGAAGTCATTGGGTGTGATTCCGGGGAAGGATGTTGCAAAGGAACATTTAGCCAGATCCCTCCACTTCTTGGCCTTTGTACAAACAGACATGATGCCCAGTGCTCGAGAAGCCATCCCACGGCCATGAGGGTAAAGGCTGCAGCTGAAGAGAGTGTAGCCAGACCTCACGACCATCCTGGCTCCCCGGCTGGTATCTTTGTGTGGCTGTCCCGGACTGTTTGTTTCTGGATATCTTGTTACATGGAAAAGGTGCACTTCTTACTGGCACAGGACATTGCTGCTTTGGGGAGGGGGCCGGGGAGGGGAGGGATGGGTTTATTACGGCCGAATGCTGTATCCAGCTGGTGCACTTAGTGTGTGGTCAGTTGTCATAAATGCTTCCTGTGTCGCTGAAGCCAATGTATTGTATTCTGCATATAGAATACAATCCGCTAGATCGTATTATTTGTGTTTCAAAATCTTCTCCACATTTATAGGTATTGGTCTCTATCTTCGTCTGTTCGGGCCGCATAACAAAAATACCATAGACTGGATGGCTTATAAACAGCAGAACTTTCTTCTCAGAGTTCTGGAGGCTGGAGTCTGAGATCGGGATGCTGGCAGATTTGATGTCTGGTGAGGCCTGCTTCGTGGTTCGTAGATGGCTGTCTTCTTGCCTGTGTCCTCACATGGCAGAAAGAGAGCAAGGGAGCTCGTGGGGGTGTCTCTTATAAAGGCACCAGTCCCATTCCTGAGGGCTGCACCCTTTTGATCTCATCACCTCCCTCATACCATCACAGGGTGGGAATCAGGCTTCAGAATGTGAGTGGAGGGTGGGGCACAGACATGAATTATTCAGTCCCTGTCCGTATCCCGTATCCGTCTTTGATCTGTTAACCAGAAGAGCTATGTTAAACTCTCCCACCATGGTTGCTGAATAAATCTTGTAATGCTGTCAGTTTTGAAATTTATATATTTTGAAGCAGTCAAATTAAATGAGAAGGTTTTTATATTTTATGTGTCAGCAAATTGTTCCTGTTATTCTCACAGTGACCATCCTTCTCCCTAGTGATGAATATTCAACTCTTCATTTTTTTTTTTTATTATCATTATTTTTTTTAACGTTTATTTATTTTTGGGACAGAGAGAGACAGAGCATGAACGGGGGAGGGGCAGAGAGAGAGGGAGACACAGAATCGGAAACAGGCTCCAGGCTCTGAGCCATCAGCCCAGAGCCCGACGCGGGGCTCGAACTCACGGACCGCGAGATGGCGACCTGAGCTGAAGTCGGACGCCCAACCGACTGAGCCACCCAGGCGCCCCTTCAACTCTTCATTTTTATATTAGCAAGTCATTATTTGGAGCTTACTGGTAATAGATAGTAGATCTAACTTGAATCTTATTTAAAAGAAACTTGAATCTTATTTAAAAAATTGAATCTTGAATCTTATTTAAACTTGAATCTTATTTAAAAAAAAATTTTTTTTAATGTTTATTTATTTTTGAGAGAGACAGAGACAGAATGCGAGTGGGTTAGGGGCAGAGAGAGGGGAGACACAGAATCGGAAGCAGGCTCCAGGCTCTGAGCTGTCAGCTCAGAGCCCAATGAGGGGCTCGAACTCACGAGCTGTGAGATCATGACCTGAGCCGAAGTCGGACGCTCAACCGACTGAGCCAGCCAGGCGCCCCTGAATCTTATTTTAAGTTAACTTGTCACAATGACACTTTGAGGTAGATGCTATTATTATCCCCAATTTACAGGGCCAGTGGAGGTGAGTTAACCAAGTTGAGACATGTGGTAAGCAGTGGAGTCCGGCTCCAAAATCCATGGGCTGTCCACAGTACTTTACCCCAGCGGACTTTTAAAAAATTTTTTGCCTGTTCTTACAGGGATATGTTTTTGTATTTTAAAATTCTTTTTTTCCAAGTTTTTAAAAATTTATTTTTAAGGTAATCTCTACACCCAACATGGGGCTTGAACTCACGACCCTGAGATAAAGAGCCACACGCTCTTCCGACTGAGCCAGCCAGGTGCCCCTTGTGGTTTAAAATCCTGAGGTATAACTTATGTAAAAGTTCATAAATCTCGGCGCACACCTTGATGAAATCTATGTATGTCTATACCACCATAACAGCATGTGAACTATTTTATCTCCCCAGGAGGTACCCTTGGGCCCTACTCCAGTCCTAGTCAATAAGCCCCATCCAGAGGTAACAAGTATTTTGACTTACCACCATAGATTTGTTTTTCTGTTCATAGAAACAGAACCACACAGAGGTGCCTGGGTGGCTCAGTCAGTTGAGTGGCTGACTTTGGCTCAGGTCGTGATCTCACAGCTCGAGGGCTTGTGAGTTCGAGCCCTGTGTCGAGCTCTGTGCTAACAGCTTAGAGCCTGGAGCCTGCTTCCAATTCTGTGTCTCCCTCTCTCTCTGCTCCTCCCCTGCTCGCTCGCGTTCTGTCTCTCTCTTTCTCTCAAAAATAAATAAACATTAAAAAAAAAAAAAAAACTAAAAAAAAAAAAAAAAAAAAGAACCACACACTATTGCCCCCTTGTGGCTGGTGTTTCCCTTAATAGAGGGCCTGGGAAATTTATGTTTAACCATCGCTGTGTAGTATTCCGTTGTCTGAATATCCCACAGCCCCGACATTCCATTCTGTTTATGGACATTTGGGTCCTTTCCAGGTTTTGCTGTCGGGAATAAAGCTTCTGTGGATGTTCTTGTGCAAGTCTTATGGTGAACCAGTGTTCTAACTTCTCTTGGGTGCAAGCCTGGAGTGGAATCGCTGGGTCATCACGTAGGCAGACCTTGAGCTTTGGCGGATGCTGCCAAGAGGTCTCCAAAGTGGCCGAAACAATTTATGCCTCCGTCATCAGGAAAGTTTCGTTCACTTCACATCCTGATAATGCATGCTCCTGTCAGTTTGATTTGAGCTACGTCACTGGATGTGTAAGTGGTTTCTGGTGTTTTACTTTGCACTGGGTGTGCACGCGCGTGTGCGTAGATAACGATGTAGTAGATGGTGGCCACTATAATTCCTCCTATCTCTCAGCGTGCATCTCTTTTCAGGGTGGGTTTTGTTGTTCCCTCGCATCAAGAGGTGGAGTTTATTTCTCTACGCCTTGAAGATGCGCTTGATCGCACGACTTTCTTTGGCCGATGGAATGTTATCAAACATGGCAGGAGCAGACGCTTGAAAAACACACGCCGGGGTTTGCCCACTTGTTGTTATGGTTCGAGTCGTAAGAGCAAAGTGTGAAGACACCTGGGCCAACCTCTCCCCTAGGATGCGAGGGTCCTTGCTGACAGCTGGCACCACCCACAGGCAGGCGAGTGAGGCCATCTTGGACCATCCAGCCCCAGGCAAGCCATCAGGTGACCTCAGTTGCACGAGTGACCCTAGGTGAGACCATCAGAAGAACTAACTGCCCAGCTGAGTTCAGCTCAGATAGCTGACTCACAGAATTAGGACAGAATTATGAGCATATAAGGTAACGGACACAGGAGTGAGCGATGGGGATAGGGCGCTGCTGTAGCAAACATTTAAAATGTGGCATTGACTTTGCAACCTGGCAGTAAGGCAGCAGCTGTAAAGAAAGGGGTGAAGAAATTTCAGCCGGAAGCGTGAGGAAACTGCCAGACGTTAGGAAAAGGCTATGTGGTTATGTGGTATGAGAACCACTGGCAAAAGTGTTGTTGTGGCAACTTGGGGAAGATAGGCCGTGAACTTGTGGGTCTGGTTGAGGAGTGGGTGGGGGGGGAGCTTTCCCCCATCTCTGGCCCTCCCCCCAGCCTTCCTCATGACCTCCTGAGCCCACGTTGGACGCCTAACCGACCGAGCCACCCAGGCGCCCTATCGAGGTTTATATTTTTATAACGGTATTACACGAGCGGCCGTGAAACTGGAGGCAGACCGTACGACCAGGGGAGCTAAGCAGGGTAGGATTAAGTCACCTCCCAGGATTAGGAGGATTATTTTATTTTATTTTATTTTATTTTATTTTATTTTATTTTTTATTTTTTCAATATATGAAGTTTATTGTCAAATTGGTTTCCATACAACACTCAGTGCTCATCCCAAAAGGTGCCCTCCTCAATACCCATCACCCACCCTCCCCTAGGAGGATAATTTAATGAGAGTTTTGAATCCCCTGAAAGTTGAAAACCATCCTCCAGATAACTCCCCCCGGGGTTTTAACCGTTCCAGGTCTGGACGGGGACAGGAGCAATCCTTTCCATTTGATTTGTGATCTCTTGCATGATTTTTTTTCCCTCATTATCTATTTGTAGGCAGCAGTTGCTTAGGTTAAACTTTTTACAAACTTTTCTCTCAGAAGAAGAGGTAATCTGAGGCCACGCGATTTTGATAATGGCATTGCACATTTTGGTTTGCTGCTTGCCTAGTAAGTTAAGAGCTCTGGAAGCTTCACTGGTTATAATTTTTATAACTGCTTGTAGTCTGATTATGCGGTTTAGCATGTAGATGGGAGCACGATGGCCCCAGGACCCGTCCTCTGTCCAGGTGGCAGGGCCATCATATTGGATTTATGCTCGGGGGGCCATTCATCATCTTTTTAGTTGCCAATTTGTAA
This sequence comes from Prionailurus bengalensis, assembly GCF_016509475.1. Taxonomy (NCBI): domain Eukaryota; kingdom Metazoa; phylum Chordata; class Mammalia; order Carnivora; family Felidae; genus Prionailurus; species Prionailurus bengalensis. The sequence continues at coordinate 10,437,998 of NC_057348.1, forward strand.
GGCACACCGCTTTCTTTGAGTCTCCCTGTCCCCATACACTTGAACTCCCAAATGTTTCCTTCTGGCAAGTGGGAGCAGGAAGAAAGATGGACGAAGAGTTCCCACCATGTATGACCCTGACCAGACTGAGGGAAGTACTATATAGGCTGTCCTTCCACATATCCAGGCTAGTCCACCTGGGACCTGCCATTTGATGGCTGTATGGACCTTGTCCCAGGCCTCTCGGAGATGAGAGAAGTTAGACAAGGGGTGGGGATCTGGCTCAAGGTGATCTGGGGTCCCCCACCATTGGGTTTTCTGGACAGTTGAGTTATAAAATCTTTGGCTTATGCATGTAAAGTTTTACTTATTTTTTTAATTTTGTTTTTTTAACGTTTATTCATTTTTGAGAGACAGAGAGAAACAGAGCATGAGCGAGGAAGGGGCAGAGAGAGAGGGAGACACAGAATCTGAAGCAGGCTCTAGGCTTTGAGCTGTCAGCACAGAGCTCGACGCGGGGCTCGAACTCACGAACCGCGAGATCATGACCTGAGCCGAAGTCAGATGCTCAACTGACTGAGCCACCCAGGCACCCCTCGCATGTTAAGTTTTCAACAGAGACGACAATGAACTTTTTCCCCACCAGGCAAGACAGTTTTTCCCAATAACTGAACTTTTGAGAAGCCAAACCCTGGTAATAGGACTGGGGTATTTTGTTTTACTATAAGGTTTGTGGGGATCCAATTTTCCAGTCTCTATGGCCATTGTTTCCCCGTGTTGGTACCAGCGAAGTATCCGATCCACAAAGGGAGGGTGAGTGTTCACAGAAACCTCTCACCACATTTCCAGCTGGCCGGGGTGGCCTCGGCCAATCCTATGGCAAAGAGTAGAGCAAGAATCATGATAATAGTGAGAAACGAGGCGTGACAGTGCATCACAGCAAGGAAACATACAGAAAATAACGACGGTCTTTTGTTTCTCCAGACTGCCGATTCCTCAAGCTTCTGCCATGTGTAGATCAGCTTCTGGAGTGACTAAAGCAGGGCTGCAGTCTCCTGGAGCCTCTGGAGTTGCAGAATCTTCCGTATGATCAGTTTGCACAGCATTGACGAGTCAGGAATGCCACTCCCAGTTTTGAGATGCCGGCTTCACTCTGCTGTAGTGAATCCAGGGACCCACTTTGGCCACCTTTACTGCGGTAGGGTGGACAAAATGACAGTGAACGGGCCCCTCCCGAGGGGTTTTAGCGGTTGGACATTTCACTCCTTTATCCATATTGCATCTCCTGGTTTAAAGGGATGAGCGTCTGTGGTCAGATTCAGATAATCGCTCCCTGACCCAGGGGTGTAAGGTGGTTAGGGTAGAGCCAAGGGCTCGCATCTGTTGTCTCAGGGTTAGATGGTCTATCTCATTTAGATCCCTCCCCCTATGCCCTTGATAATGGGGGAGGGGCGCCCATAAAGGATTTCATAAGGGGAGAACCCCATGCGCTTCTTCAGCCTCCCACCTGCAGCTGCCGTCTGCCCCCCTGAAGGTCCCTTCTCTCTCCCTGCCTAATGTTAACCCTTTCCCTATTTATTTCTCCGCTGGAACAGGGCCTGGAACCGCTGTTAGGGAACAGAGACAACGACTGTTCTGGCTTCTTCAGGCTGATAAGGGACGGTGTGGGGGGACAGCAGTTGGAGTCTACCCAAGGGGTGGGTCGAGTGGCCCATAGTATGGTTCTGCAGGAAGGCTGGCAGGCATTAGCAGACACAGAGAAAAACACAAAGTAAAAATTATACCGACCAACAGGATGGCATCTTAAGATCATGTCTACGGTGTCCAAACCTGTCAAACAACCTGGGGGAGACCCTGACTTTGTAAACAACACATGTCAGGGAATCTCTCATGACGCAGGTGATGGAGAAGCAGGAGCGGTAAGTAATCAACGGTGGCTCTATTTCCAAGAGTTTGGCCTTAACTGAATCACGAAAAATTTTTAAAGCATCTAATGCTTGTGAGGTGTTATCTAGAGTTTTGCTGAGTATAAGCAGACAGCCTCCTTTATTTTGAGGTGTAAAACTTTTCCACGAGCCAGGACTGCTACCAGAGAAAGAGTCAAGGCAGCTCTTGACCATTATTAATTTGAAAAATTTTTAGGTAAGCCGAACCTGGTATTATTTGATAAAGCAGAACTTTTATTACTTTCTGTGCCTTTTTTGTCTGGCAGGAGAAGGCCTTTACTCAATTAGTAAAAGTATCACTCCACACCAACAGATGCTAGAATTCCTTCGACCTTGGTATATGAGTGAAACTAATTGTCAGTCTTTTCTGGACAGCCTCCAGTTTCTTGATTGCCTGGGAGAGCAAGTTTGTGGCTGAAAGGATTGTTTCTAAGACATACTTCACAGGCTGATCCTGCTTGCAGAACTGTCCTTGACAAATTTTTTTCCAGTAAACATCCTTTGGGCCATTTGAGAAGTTTTGTCCCTCCCTAAATGAAAGGCCTGATGCTGTGTTTTAATGCTCTCTTACCTCTGAGAGCTTGGAAAGAGTAATTGCCCTGCTCTGTTTGTAACCATTCCAAGGGCTGGAGACAGTGTCTAGGAGTCAGACCCCAGTTCATTAACTTTTTGGGGGAGAGTAGGTCGGCTTGAGTCTCCTTTAATAATTGATATAGCAGGCAAACTATTTTCCTGAACCCTGGTATCTACAGCCTACAATATCCAGTAATTTTCCAAAACTCATACAATTCTTTACCTGTCCTGGAGTTAGTAGCACCATAATCTCTAATTTAGTTATAATGTCCCTTTCTAGGAAGGGAGTAAGGCTCTCTGGCATTATCAGGAAAGAATGAGAAAAAGTTAGGTTTCCCCATAGACATCCCAGGGGCTGAGGGAAACATTTAGTTAGAAGTTTTCCGGAGATGGCCCTAATCGTCCTGCTGCATTTGGATAGTTGGCCTGGAGTGGAAAGGAGGACAGAGAAGTTCGCTCTGGTGTCGAGAAGGAAATCAACCAGTTTTTCTTCCCTTCTATATTTAGAGTTACTCGAGGTTCTGGGTTTCTGATAGACAGTTGGGTTAGGGGGGGCCACCGTGAAGAGCCCCAGGCCCAGGTTAATCCCTTCCAGGGACATTGTTATCTGAGCCCTCACAGATAGAGGTCCCCGTAGGGCATTCAGATCTCCAGTGATTGTCTCCACATAAGGGGCATGGCTTATGGGGTTTTCATTTTGGTTGTCCCCTCTGAGGACATTCTCATTTTAGTGCTCTCAGTGCCCATATAAATGGCACTTGGTGCCAGGACCTCAGGAAGCCCAATCTCACATAGTACCTAAGGCCACAACTAAGGCCTCAGATTTTTTTAAGCCTCCTTTTCTGGGTTTTTTTTTTTTTTTTTTTTTTTTTTTTTTTTTAATTCTCTTGATCTTGGTTGTAATATACCCAATTGGCAGCTCATAAGAGCTCCTCCAGGGTCCCTTCAAGGCCAACAGCCAATTTTTGCATTTTCTCTGAATATGTAGGGCTGAGTGAGTGACAAATTTGTCCTTTTAAATCATCTCAGTCTTAGGGTGTCAGGGGAGATAGCCATATATTTAATGAGAGCCTCCCTCAACCTCTCCAGGAAGGCCACTGGGTTCCCATTTTGTGTTTGTAAAATAGTGGCTAATTTAGCATAATTTAAGGGCCAAATCTTAGATTTCCTTAGTTTTTTTTTTTTTTTTTTTTTTATAAAGCATCTGTCTCACTAAGAGTCTGGTTTAACAAAAGCATTGTGTCTTTCCAGGTCAACTCAAAAACATACGTAATATTCTGAAAAGGCCTTTATATACTTATTCAATCAGAAAATGTACCTAGATCTCCTTTTATCTGTCTTAAACCTTGTAATGTAAAGGTTTTTTCTTCTGGCATTCTAGCTTCTTGTAAGGGAAACATGCCTGTTACATTATGGGGAGGGCCTGGATAAGGTGGGTAGCAGGGAGCAGAATTGCATTATTATTATTATATGTAGATTGAAGACCTGAGGAGGAGGAAGAGGAGGGGGAGGGGGAGGAGGAGGAGGGAGGCTTCCCTTCCTCCTTCTCTAGGTCTGTTTTGGGTACAGGTGAGGGGCCCTTAATTGTGTCCCCTCCTGATTGCTGGGCTCTAGAAAGGGTTGCCATTAAATGACGATCCACCTTACGTTGCTTACATATATCTCAATTTTTTCCTTAAGGCCCAGGAACAATGAACATAGGGGAATTCTCCCCATTTCCCTTCACATTTGCAAAACATGTCCTCTTGTAGGATAGTATTGCCACTGATATTTCTCTCTGGCGTTGACTGAGGCCAGGTTCCCTTTTCCAATTTGTATTGGGGCCAAGCCTTTGTGCAAAAGAAAATGAACCATAATGCATTCCAAAGGGGTAATGGCCTTGGTTGGGGAATTACCCATCTATAGGAAAAAGGTGGAAAGTTGTCCCTTGTCTCAATTTCCTATAGCTGGCCAGGAGAAACCTCATCTCCTGGCCCCGCGTTTTGGCTGGCCCTGTAACTGGCAGCCCAAAGCCCTGTTAGTCTTGCAAGGTGCTGGGAGTAGTCATTCTTCCCCAGGCTTGACTCTACCTCCAAGAGCTGGCCTGGTCTTTCCTGTTCTTTCTCACTCTTTCGTTTCCTGCCTGTAGGACCTTTGGGTATGGACTGTGACCAAGGAAGACTTTCCTGGTTGTCGTAGGACGCACTAATTTCATTTTGGCCCAACAGTAACTTACATATTGATCACTGGCTGTTGAGGGCGGGGGTTAAAGGGCCAAAGTCAAGGTCTATTCCCCTGCCCTTTCTCAACAAAGCCCACATAAATATGTTTCAGCTGTGTGGGCATCCATTTTTGGCATACCATGGGCTAAGTTTGGTAAAACGGCTCCCACGTATCTTAGTGAAAGCCCTTTATATATCACCCATCCCTCATATGGCAGAGGCATCCAGTCCTCTGCTGAACAGGAACAGCACAAATGTGGAGGATTTGGAGGCTGGCACCAAGGGTGTCACTATCATTTTCTCAGCCTTTGGATCAAAGGAGGAGGAAGTTTAATCTTAACCCTGAGTACTTTCAAAATCCATTTATTTTAATCTTAGTCTGTCCTGACCACACATAAAATTTCTTTTTAAAGACTTTCCTTCGCGAACCTTCCACAACTTTTCTTTGCATTTAGATTTTGTCCCAAGCCATTTTTCTGCAAATAACCAGTCTCATTTAGGACAAAATTACTTTTTTTTTATTACCTTCAACAAAAATGTATTTCCATTTCTTGTATCTTTCTTTCGTATCTCCTGCTTATCTATATACAGAGTTGCTTTTGTTATTTTTATTAGTTTTAATTACATCTGGCAGAAGTTTAACTCTGAGAAACTTTAGTCTCCAGTGAAAACTAAGTGGTAACCAATTGTGAACTGTTACATTAGAATTTTTTCAGACGGCAAACTTATGAATCAATTAAGCACAAAGCATGTTTTTCAACAGATCCAAATATTCTTGGTTTTTCTCTGACACGTCAAAAAGCACAGACCTACATCCAGTCATCAGTGCTTTGGCCTCTTACCTTGTTAGATATCCAATGAATTTAATCCCGATTTATTATGCAAGCAAAATCTTTCACGTTTTAGTTTACCAAAGACTTTCAAAGCTGTCTTAACAATTACCCATGAAAACTATGAGACAGACAAAGTTAACCATTACTTTAAATCACCCTTTTGGGGGCGCCTGGGTGGCGCAGTCGGTTAAGTGTCCGACTTCAGCCAGGTCACAATCTCGCGGTCCGTGAGTTCGAGCCCCGCGTCGGGCTCTGGGCTAATGGCTCGGAGCCTGGAGCCTGTTTCCGATTCTGTGTCTCCCTCTCTCTCTGCCCCTCCCCCGTTCATGCTCTGTCTCTCTCTGTCCCAAAAATAAATAAACGTTGAAAAAAAAAATTTAAAAAATCACCCTTTTGTTAACAAATTGGAACAGAGATAGCATGAGCTTATTTGACCTTCAGCAAATCTAGGTAGAATAAAAGTGGGTTTTTTTTGTTTTTGTTTTTGTTTTTAATGCTGATGAACACTGTCTCTCTCAAACCAACAAATTCGCTTAAACACTGAATACGTTTTACTTGGGTCCTCGTAAGACAATTTGTTCCCCATGGTGAATTTTTACCTAGGACATTGGTGGGGAAATCTGACTTCAGTGGTCTTTGCTCCTTGACATGGGGGTGGGGGGGGGGGAGTAGAGGCTGATTGTGCCTGAGGCACTGAGGAGCCAGTTATGCAGGCTGCCCCCCTCCCCACCCTGGGGGTGCAGAAAAGGAGGGGGGGGGAGGCAGAAGAGGAGAGGTGCCACAAAAGGCAGAGAAAGAGAATTCCCAGTTTTAACGTTTATTTATTTTTGGGACAGAGAGAGACAGAGCATGAACGGGGGAGGGGCAGAGAGAGAGGGAGACACAGAATCAGAAGCAGGCTCCAGGCTCTGAGCCGTCAGCCCAGAGCCCGATGCGGGGCTCGAACTCACAGACCGCGAGATCGTGACCTGGCTGAAGTCGGACGCTTAACCGACTGCGCCACCCAGGCGCCCCGAGAATTCCCAGTTTTAAATCTTGTCGGCTCAGACAGAGGGGCAGACTCCAGATTTCTTTTGTTTTGTTTTGTTCTCCACCAGTGGAATTAGGCAGTTCATGTCGGTCCAGAGAGGACAGGGAATTTCCCCCAAACAAAAAGGAATTTCGGCAGCTGCTTGGGAATATTTCTTAAAGTCCCTGTTCTGAGGGAGACTAACCAGACTCCAACCTGCCGCCCAGCGCCTTAGAGTTGCAGCTTCGTTCCCTGTCCCTTGTGGAACTTCTAGGACAACTCTGGGAGGTGATTGGGCTCCCCTTCTGCTTCTTAGGGGCAGGTGTGCCCAAACGAACCCAGGTTCTTACCAGTCTGTCAGGTTGTGCTCCCTGAGTTGGCTCCTGGGCCCCATGGGTTCCGTTGGTGCACCGGAGGGCTAGTCTCCTGCCGATCAAGTGGTCTGCTGTTACCAGGCGAGGCCCCTCTCCCGGCGCCCTGAGGCTCGAGGTTCGAGGTTCATATCCCCAGTGGAAAAGAGGGTGGAAATGCACCGTCTCCGAATCCTAGAGGACCCTCCCCAGGTAATGTAGCGGGAATCTTGCACAGAGAGTCGTGACACTGAGGCTTTTCTTTCCAGGAAGCGACTTCATTCCTGCCGGCACTGCTCTGTTGCATTCGTACCCAAAGAACCGAGCCCCGAACGCCATGTGGCATAGTTTTAAATGTATTTTTTACTTCCGTGTCTCCCATATATGGTAACATACATAAACATGTAGTCTGATTAGGTAGTCTCAGTTTACAAGGTCATGAGGAATGTTGTCACGCAGGTACATAGCCAGGTACCTTGAAGTTTTGTTTTTTCTTTTCTCTCCCCTTTTTTTTTCTCCCTCTCCTTAGGGAGAGGATCCTACCACAGTGCTGCTGCTGTTGCCTTTGAGGGCGCAGCCCTGAACCCTGGAGGTGCGCCTGCACAGCTAGCCCCATCAGTGATGGAGTGCATGCCAGCTCCTGGGGGACTGGTTTCCTTCACTGACAAGGGGGGGCCGGGGAGACGGGGCTTATTCTGTGAATGAGCCCCAGAAACGGACTTCCTCTGGACATAAGAGAAACTGTTTCCTCCTCCTCAACTGCCTAGAATCTCCCTCCTCCAACAGCAGCCAACCCTCCCCTCCTCTACTCTGTGGTTCCCAGCTGGCAGCAGGCGTCGTCCATTCCCTGGGGCTTCTGACCACCGTCTCCACCCCCACGGTGTCGTGGCTGGAGGTGCCCTCCGCTTGTTGCCATTATCCTGATTCTTATTTCCATCAGGGGAGGCCTTCGGGAATCCCACGATGGGTTGTTAAGGTCCAGAGGCCTGAAGACACTGGAGGGGCACATCCAAGACTGTGGGGCATCTGGAGCTCTCAGACCTGAGAGCAGCACAGAAGCCCTTTGTGAAGGGAATACAGGCTGAAAGAAAAGTGAAGGGGAACAAGGCAGGGCTGGCATCGTGGCCAAGAGACACAGAGAGAGAAGTGTTCCGGCTTTGGAACTAGAAGACACCAGGTATCTCTCTCCCTCCCTTCCTCCCCTCCCCTCTCTATCTCCACACACACAGAAAGGTCCTATGTGGACACAGGGAGCAGTTGGCCGTTTACAAGCCAAGAGAGAGCTCTCACTAGAAACCAACCCTCCCGGCACCTTCAGCTTGGAATCCAGCCTCCAGAACTGAGAAAATAGATTTCTGTGGTTTAAATCGCCCAGCTGATACTATGTTATTACGGCAGGGCTAGCAGACTAATAATACGCATGGCCAGGTAGAAAACAAAGGAAATGTAACATTTGGGGACGTTTTTCTCATCTTTTAAAACCTATCAGGAATATTTTCCTTCACCAATACATAGGAGTCTAAGGCTGCGTTGAGTGTTGCTGAAGAATAAAAACACCTTAGTTCTAGACCAGTCAGGGATTAGGGATGTTGGGGTCATATGAGGGTGATGGGATATTTATGTATCTTTATTGTAGTGATAGTTACAGGAACCTGTCTACGTAACACGGTGTCACAGAACTATACATGCACATTGTACTGATGCAATTTCTTGGTTTAGATATTTGATGATTGTTAAACACATAAAAATACTTAAATACATAAAAATGTATCTTTGGCAGGAAACTGGGTGAAGGACCTCTCTATATTAATTTTGAAACTTCCCATCAGTCTCCATTTGTTTCAGAATAAGAACTTAAAAATAAAGAAGTACACAAGTAGATAATAAATAGATTAAAAAGTCTGTTCACTCTCAACCACAATCCTCAGAGGGGCCAAAAAAGCCAGGAGAATGATTCTCCACAATTGGGAGGTCTTCCTAGATCAAAAAGATATAAAAACCGTCAAAGAGGCTTTCAGCACAAATACTGGAAATGCTAAGCAAATACTTAAAAATGGAAGTGTGAGTTTCAGAGATGGTCATCACAGGGAAATATGAGGGGCGGGGTGTGGAAAACAGCAGATTGTTGTTTCATCTAAGTTCATCCAATGATGAGCTTTCTATCTGAAGTCAGACTTAAAACAGGAAGTCTTTTTAGCACCCACCCACCCACCCACCCCCCCACACACACACACCCCAAGACTGGGCAGCATCCTCCGTGGTTGGGCTTGCTGGTATCTTCACCATGAGAAACGGGCATCTAAGTTTGCTGCCGGGTAGGTAGAATTATAACAGTGGGGACAGGCCACGAAAGCTATCAGAGAACTCTATCCAGGCCGAGAATTTTCTCCGTTCCTTGCTTTATTCCTGGGTTTTGCTCTGTTTCTGATTTTTGCACTATCTTTGTAGGGGAGAGTGGGGAAGAAATTTTAAGAATGGTACAAGCTCAATTATATTAATGTCTCAAAGAAGAAATTTGGTGAAACTTATTTCTAGGGCAGACTGGGGGACTTATCAGAGCTTTTTCATTTTACAGCCTATATTACACCAGGTTCTCTAGAGAAACAGAAACAGTAGTTTCCGTATGTGTATACAAGCATATGTACATATATGATAGAGATGTATATGTGTGTGTGTATATATATATATATATATAGAGAGAGAGAGAGAGAGAGAGAGAGAGAGACAGAGAGAGAGAGAGAGAGAGAGAGAGAGAATGTGTTAGTTTAAGAAATTAGTTTAGGGGTGGCTGGGTGGCTCAGTCGGTTGAGTGTCCGACTTCGGCTCAGGTCATGACCTCACAGTCTGTGAGTTCGAGCCCCGCGTCGTGCTCTGGGCTCACAGCTCAGAGCCTGGAGCCTGCTTCGGATTCTGTGTCTCCCTCTCTCTCTGACCCCCCCCTGTTCATGCTCTGTCTCTCTCTGTCTCAAAAATATATAAACGTTAAAAAATAATTAAAAAATAAAAGAAATTAGTTTATGAGATTTTTGAGGTTGGAAAGTCCAAAGTCTGTAGGGCAGGTGGGAAACCTAGGGATGTTTCCAGAGATGTTGATGTTATATCTCAAGTCCAAAGTCAGTCTGGAAAAAGAATTTGCTCTTCCTGGTGGGGGGTAGTCAGCCTTTTTTTCTTGTAAGGTCTTCAACCGATGAGGCCCACCCAGATTATGAAGAGTAATCTGCTTTATTTTTATTTTATTTTATTTTTAAAAATAATTTATTGTCAAGTTAGCTAACATACAGGGTATACAGTGTGCTCTTGGCTTCAGGAGTAGATTCCCATGATTCATCGCTTACATACAACACCCAGTGCTCATCCCAAGTGCCCTCCTCAATGCCCGTCACCCATTTTCCTTCCCTCCCTCCCCCCATCAACCCTCAGTTTGTTCTCTGTATTTAGGAGTCTCTTATGTTTGCCTCCCTCTTTGTTTGTAACTATTTTTCCCCTTCCCTTCTCCCTCTTAAGTTTCTCAAGATCCACATGAGTGAAAACATATGATATCTGTCTTTCTCTGACTGATTTCATTCAGCATAATACCCTCCAGTTCCATCCACATTGCTGCAAATGGCAGGATTTCATTCTTTCTCATTGCCAAGTAGTATTCCATTGTATATATAAACCACAACTTCTTTATCCATTCACCAGTTGATAACATTTAGGCTCTTGCCATAGTTTGGCTATTGAAAGTGCTGCTATAAACATTGGGTACATGTGCTCCTATGAATCAGCACTCCTGTATCCTTTGGATAAATTCCTAGCAGTGCTATTGCTGGGTTGTAGGGTGATTCTATTTTTAATTTTTTGAGGAACCTCCACACTGTTTTCCAGAGTGGCTGCACCAGTTTGCATTCCCACCAACAGTGCAAGGGGGTTCCCGTTTCTCCACATCCTCACCAACACTTGTTGTTGCCTGAGTTGTTAATTTTAGCAACTCCAACCCATGTGAGGTGGTATCTCAGTGTGGTTTTGATTTGTATTTCCCTGATGAGGGGTGACGTTGAGCATTTTTTTGTGTGTCGATTGGCCATCTGGATGTCTTCTTTGGAAGAGTGTCTTTTTATGTCTTCTGCCTATTTCTTCACTGGGTTATTTGCTTTTAGGGTGTTGAACTTGGTAAGTTCTTTATAGATTTTGGATACTAACCCTTTATCCAATATGTCATTTGCAAATATCTTCCCATTTTGTTGGTTGCCTTTTAGTTTTGCTGATTGTTTCTTCATTGTGGTGAAGCTTTTTTTTTTTTTTTTTTAATCTTGACGAGGTCCCAATAGTTCATTTTTTCTTTTATTTCCCTTTCCTTCTGAGATGTGTTGAGTAAGAAGTTGCTGTGGCTGAGGTCCAGGAGGTTGTTGCTTGTTTTCTCCTCTAGGGTTTTGATGGTTTTCAGTCTCACATTTAGGTCTTTCATCCATTTTGAGTTTATTTTTGTGTCTGGTGTGAGAAAGTGGTCCAGGTTCATTTTTCTGCATGTCGCTGTCCGGTTTTCCCAGCACCACTTGCTGAAGAGACTGTCTTTTTTCCATTGGATACTCTTTCCTGCGTTGTCAAAGATTAGTTGGCCATACATTTGTGGGTTCAGTTCTGGGTTCTCTATTCAATTCCATTGGTCTATGTGTCTGTTTTTGTGCCAGGACCATACTGTCTTGATGATTACAGCTTTGTAGTATAGCTTGAAGTCTGGGATTGTGATGCCTCCTGCTTTGGTTTTCTTTTTCAAGATTACTTTGGCTCTTTGGGGTCTTTTGTGGTCCCATACAAATTTTAGGATTGTTTGTTCTAGCTCTGAGAAGAATGCTGGTGCAATTTTGATTGGGATTGCATTGAATGTGTAGATTGTTTTGGGTAATACTGACATTTTAACAATATTTGTTCTTCCAACCCATGAGCATGGAATGTTTTTCCATTTCTTTGTGTCTTCAATTTCTTTCATAAGTATCCAGCATACAGATCTTTTACCTTTTTGGCTAGGTTTATTCCTAGGTATTTTATGGTTCTTGGTGCAATTGTAAATGGGATTGATTCCTTGATTTCCCTTTCTGTTGCTTCATTATTGGTGTATAGGAATGCAACCGATTTCCGTACATTGATTTTATGTCCTGCGACTTTGTGGAATTCCTGTATCAGCTCTAGCAGTTTTTTTTTGGTGGAATCTTTCGAGTTTTCCATGTAGAGTATCATGTCATCTGCTAAAAGTGAAAGTTTGACTTCTTCTTTGCCAAGAGAGTAATCTGCTTTAATCAGAGTCTACTGATTTCACTGTTAATCTCATTAAAAACAAAACAAAACACCATCATAGCAGCATCATGCCTCCCGTGAATGGAAGGACAGACTCTAACAGGTGACCCAGTGATTACCTGTAGGGTAGATTCCTTCGCACCTGCAGCTGTTTTCATACCACAAAGCCTGTCCAGTGACCCATCGCTCCTGGTACTGCACCTGGAGAGGCCTCTTAACCAGGAGACGGTGGCTCTACCTGACGGTGCCCTTAGTTGTCACTCCTCACCTGTCATCAGCTGCCCCCCCCCCTCTTGACTCCAGGGCTCCCTGCCCTGCTGATACTGCTGTGAGCCAGGGCTCAGACTTGGGGCTGTCTGACACCCAAACCCACGTTCTTCTCGTGTGCCCCAAAACATGTATGTCAAAGAGGGGACAGTGACCCTGGGAGAGAAATCCTCAGGGTAGATTTCTGCCATTGCCAGAGAACTAAGAACCTGGCCAATCTGAGGACTTTGTGCTTCAAGATTCACTCCCTCCACCGGGAAAGGTTGGAATTTCTACCTTGTGTCCCTGACGTCACCTGTGTATATTCTGTCCCCTTACCTATAGCACTGAGGCTCCACAAGGTCTATGTCTGTTAGTGACGGACTCCTCGGGGAGTCCAGGGAGACGGAAGGAAAAGGACTGGTCTTCAAAACTTCGTAAGTTACAAGAGCCTTGGGAGAGCCATGGACTGTAGCATCAGAACCACCTCCCGGGAACAATGACCACGTGGACAAGGGTTGAAACTGCATCTCTGTTTTTTCTGCCCCAGGACTCTTGACACAGCTGCTGTTGCCACTGGGAGCTGCTGCCCAGAAGACTAGTGGTGAGTCTGCCCAGCCAGCCCCATGGGTTACATACACGGGGGAGTGCATGCTGGGGTCTGGGTCCCCTCACCGACAAGCGGGCAAAGCGGGGCATATTCTTCAAGTGAGGCTCTGGTCTTCTGGAGATAAGAGAAACCGTTTCTACCTCCACAAATGTCCAGAGTTTTCTGTGTTTTCTTCTTCCAATGGCAGCCATCCCTCTTGCTCCTCCGCCTCTCTTTCTCTGCTCCTCACCCCCAGCTGGCGGCTGGCTCCCTCCATTCCTTGAAGCTTCTGACTGTGGTCTCTGTCCTCTCACCCTTTGCACCCACAGACTGTGCACGGTGGTGCCCTCTGAACTCCAGATGTGTCAACGCCACGGCCTGTCGCTGCTCTCCGGGGTTCACTTCTTTATCCGGGGACGTCTTCACCAACCGCTTGGAGAATTGTGATGGTACAGGGGCCTGGGGGGGTGGTGGTGGGCGCATGGAGATGTTGGGGGAAGTGGTAGGGGGAAGATGTTCTCCTCTCTATGCCTCCGTTTGCTTGTCTGTAAATTGGGGATCATCGTTGTACCCACCCCACACGGATGGAGTGAGACTTAAAATCTGCCCGTGTGGAGAACCGATAAAGGCGAGTATGGAGCGGACGGTCCAACACAAGCTCTTATCGTGGCTTCTGCTGTTATTACTAGGATCGTGCTCATGCACAAGGAAAGGGGAGAAAGAATGGGAGCAACGGGAGGAAAGAAACACAGGACTTGAAAGCCCAGGCTCTCCTCCTGGCGTGAGCTCACCGGGAACTCCCTACCTCTCAAGGTCATGGAGGGGTCTCACTGTTCACAGCAGACCCATGAGGAAGCAGAGCTACTTCGTTTTTTAAATGATCAAATTTGGGCTTAGGGAGATTGAGGAACTTGTCCCAAAGTCCCACAATTAGTAATATTATGTGAGTGTTACGATAAAAATGAAGAAAAAGGAAATTATCCCCCATTTTACACTGAGAAATACTCCTCATGTACCGAAATAGACTTAGATGCATATATTTTATTTTATTTTATTTTATTTTATTTTATTTTATTTTATTTTATTTTTTTCAACATTTATTTATTTTTGGGACAGAGAGAGACAGAGCATGAACGGGGGAGGGGCAGAGAGAGAGGGAGACACAGAATCGGAAACAGGCTCCAGGTTCTGAGCCATCAGCCCAGAGCCTGATGCGGGGCTCGAACTCACGGACCGTGAGATCGTGACCTGGCTGAAGTCCGACGCTTAACCGACTGCGCCACCCAGGCGCCCCTAGATGCATATTTTTTAAAAATGAAGGAAAATATTCCTAGCATGTTTGAAAAGATAAAAGAAAGAAAAAACTCTAAAATTTCCCAGTAGTCCGTGTAGTGAACTTATGGGCGATTCTCTTGGTTTTCGCTGTTTTACATTTGCTTTGTCTTCCAAACGTCCGTGTGTCATTTAATATTTGGGGGAAAGTGAATTTCATCACGGAAAAAAAAGCTAGTATGACTCCTGCCCAGCCGCCCTCTCCCGATGCCCTGAGAGGCGCCCCTCGCGGACCCCCTGTACGTCTGTGCGCGCGTCTCACGGAGTCTCCGGCCCGGGTGAGCGCGGCCAGGGGGCCTGCGGCTGGTGTGGCTGGACCCCCGCTCCCTTCTGGGAGCACGTTTGCCGGTTGAGACTTTCTCCTCGTCGTGTCTTCCCCTCCCGCGCGCCTCATCACCACCCATGCCCCGCTGGACCCCACCCCATCCCACGACCCCGGAGACGGGTGTCCAGCCATCGCCCCCATCTGAGAAGACAGGAGGGCGGTCCCATGGCCCAGACGGGGGCCGTGCCTCTTCCCGCCTGCTGTCCCGTCCTGGGGCTGACGCCCACAGCCTGGGCCGGGGGCCCTAGGAGGAAGTCCTCGAGTTCGGGTAGGAGACTCTGCTCTGGGGGAGACCAGCTGCCTGCCAGACCCCCACTCAGCACGAGGTCATGAGCCCTTGCAGGCTGTGAAAGTCTCTGGTCCCCCGATGGGAGTGTCTGGGACCAAACGTTCTGTCCCTGCCCTTTGATTCACCTGATCAAGTTGTTGAGGTCGTCGATAGCTGATGGTGTCCAGCCTTGCTCTGTAGGTCCCCGAGCTACTCCGAGGGGCCAGGGTCGTGGCCATCTTTCCCCTCACATTTAGAGAACAGGAAGAGCTAGGAGGCCAGGAACCCACGTTGCAATAACTCAGCTGTGAGCAACTTCTTGGTGCTTCCTCATTTCCTATCTGCGATAGGCTCTGATAAGAGTCACTTCCTCCAGGGTTGGCGGTAGTAAGACTCTTCCAGAGACACCCTGGGGCATCTTGAAAACGCCTGACACCAGAGACGGGGGTGGGGGGTGGGGGGTGGGGGGGGGAGTGGCGGATGGACCCTGTGAGGTGTACTTGGGCCACTGTGAGTAATGGGAGGTGAAAGCTGTCAACAGGCAGGGGCTTTTAGCCTCAGGTGTGAGTGGTGAGTGTCACCCAGCCTCGACTCCCCCCACTGTCAGCATTGAGAGTGGCCTCCAGTGCCACCGTCCCTCTGCCTGGAGCCCACCCCCGGCTTCCCGATGGTGCAAAGGGTCTCAGAGGGGAGGGTCTGGAGCCCAAGTCAGGGCCTCCATCTGGCCCACGAGGCCCGCAGAGGGGGATGCAGACCTCCTTCTAGCCCCCGTCACGACACAGCAGAGTGTATGGATCTAGGTGCCGTCAGGCCCGGCCGGAGAGCAGAGGTGAGCAGATCAGTCGGCAGGCTTTCTAGAGCGGCTGGCTCCAGCTCGGTCCAACGAACTGTGAACTGAGTTCTCTCTGGGCCCCCACGGCAGAGGCGGGCTGGAGGCCAGGGCCTCTGCCCTGTGGGAACTCACTCTTTTGGCTGGTGACCCTTTGTTCTCTTGTGTTCCAGACATCGATGAGTGTGGGCCACCCTTGCCAGTGTCCTGTGGAAAATTTGCAGACTGCCAGAACACAGAGGGGAGCTTCTATTGCAAATGCAGGCCCGGATACCTGCTTGCTTCTGGGGCAAAAGCATTCAGGAATGAGAGTGAGAACACGTGTCAAGGTAAGAACCACCCCACACCTTCCATCTCCCCGTCTACGAGGTTTGGGGTGACCAGAGCCATTGCTAAAGCATCCCGGGGGCGGGATGAGTCGGGACAGGTATGTCTGTTCCTGGGCCACCGGCACAGAGAGGCGGGGTAGCGGGAGGGACAAGGGCCTGAATCCTGGCTTTGCCACTTGATAGCTGTGTGTGTGATGTGACCCTGGCCAGGATACTTATTCAGAAATCACCGTTAATGCGCAAGATGTGATATTATCGTGATTTTGTGTTAAGGAAAAAAAAAAGAATCTCTAGTTTTTACAGATAAAAACAAAAGCAGCTTTGCCTTTTGTTAACTGGGGGACCTTGGACAAGTGATCCCGCCTGTCTGTGCCTCAGTTTACCCATCTGTAAAAAAAAAGGGGGGGTGACAATGGTGCTTACCTCATGGAATTGCCAGGAAGGGAGGCAGCAAAGCACAGAACAGTGGTGGCTGCTGGGTTTTATGATCTGATGCACCCTCTCCGGGATGGGCTCCCCAGGGCCTGTGCCCAGGGTGGGCACTGAGACCCCACTGTAATCCCATCTCTTGCCGTGGTCTTGCACAGTGAGGACACCGTTCAGGCCCAGAAGCCAGCCTCCGCGCATCACCAGGCTTTGCCCCCCTTCCAGGGAGAACAGCAGGCAGCGGAAGGGGCTTCGGGCATCCTCAGAGGGCTGGGGGGCGGGCAGCAGTGGCCACAGGGGGTTAGTGTAGAATACAGAGAGAGGAGAGGAGGAGAGCAGAAGTGAGGTGAGGACGGGGCAGAGCTGAGGGTCCAGAGGACTCTAAGGAGGGTCCAAGGCACCCCCCGCCCCCGCCAGCCACTGTGGAGAGAAGAGCCCACAGCCTTGGTCCCAGCCCCTTCCTGCCCTGCATGCAGACAGAGGGCTGCAGAGCCTCCCTGGTGAGAGGGAAGGGGGCACCTGCACTTCCGTGGAGCCCAGCAATGCTGGTCCCGAGGGGCCCCTGTGGGTCAATCTTGTGGCCCAGACATGTGGCCTCGCCAGAGGACAGAGCGTGAAATGGAAATGGAAATGGAAAAAGGTCCCTCATTTCCAGGTGAATATAGCACGTTTGGGGAATGGAGAGTGGGCCGGGTCTCAACTCCCACTTGCCTCCCGGGCCAGATGCCCGTGTGCACCGAGCAACCTGCACAACTGCACATGGTGATCATGGGTCCCACCCAGTGTGCCTGGACAGGCAATGCCACCCACCCACCGTTGTGGTGCTTGTGGTTATCGAGGGGCTGCATTGCTGTGTTACAACAGGCCAGGGCTGAGAGACGGGGACTCTGTCAGGCGGCTGGGTAGACACATAACAAGAGACGGGAGAGGGACCACCACGGACCTCAAGCTGGGTGACAGGGAAGGGATAGTCTCCGCTGGTTTGGCCCAGGACCTGCCACCTGAAGACCCAGCTCTGTGAAGGGCTCAGCCTCTGTCGCAGCCGAGGACGCGTCACCCATGTCGTGGCCGTGCGTCTGGCCACAGGCAGGGGAGACCCAGGCTGCTCTGCGGGCCCCTTGCCCCGCCCTCCCCAGGCATCAAAGGATGTCCTTGTCACCTACCTGGCGACCCGCACCTCTCTGAAACCCCCGGCTCAGGCCCCTCCACAGAGGGTCACCTCTGGATGTTTGGAACATACCCCCTGCCTCCCTGGCACCTTATTTGCATAAAACAAGAGGCAGGTGGCATTCGAGATACTTCACAGGAGGTGCGTTCCAGGGCAAGATCCGTCCTCTTTGCCACCATCAGGAACTGCCCGGCCAAGACCTGCCCCCACCAGAGCCCTCACGGGCTTGGCCATATCAACAACCCTCTCAGACCCTTGGCCATGATGGACCCAGGGACCCCATCCGAAAAGGCGGGAGGATGGAGATTTGAGGGCAGGCCCACAGCCCCTGGCCAGCCCTGCCCTAGCCAGCATCCTGCCTGGAGAAGGCCCCTCCTGATGCCCTGACCACCCCCACCCCCCTTCTCAACCACTGGGCCTTCCTCTATTTCCCCGCATAAGGCTCCGTCCCCACCCTCCCCAGTAACTTTGGTTCAGGGGCCTGAGGGCAGCCCGGCTGACCAGGACCCGGAGGATGTTGTGTCTGGGGTGGGCCAGGTGACAGCAACCCTCCCCCACCCCCCACCATTTGCACACTTGGAGAGTCAGGTGAACCAAGAGGCTCCCCCTCTGGACCAGATGACAAGGGAGACTGTCATCCAGGACCATTGCCCCAGGTCCAGCCCTCTCCTGAGGGACAGAAGATAGAGGCTGAGCCCCATTCGGCTGGGCCCAGTGTCTGCCCCCCTGGGGGGAGCCCAAGGGCCGAGAAGACACAATCATCTGCCATGCCTCGCCCATCAGCACCTGCTCCCTCCTCCAGTCCTCGCCCGCTGCTGGCCTCCCTCAGACGTGGATCATCACCGCTTCCTGCCAGTCTAGGGAATGCCCTCATGGGAAAAAGGCATCTTCACTGCCCCAAGGCCGCCCAACTGGACATCAGCAACACCATCCACCCCAGCCTGGCGCCCACCGTCCATCCTTACTCTCCCTGCCCCTGCCCCAAAGCCTTGTCTTTTAAAGGCCTGGTTTGGGTGTGGGACCTGTCCATCTCCGTGGAGCTGGAGTCTCAGAGTTAGCGTGGATGGGAGCGTGCCGTCTGTCCCCTGAGGGTGACCGGGATTCCAAGGGGAATTCAGCCAGCAAGCAGCCACCCTGGCGGAGTCAGGGTAAAGGCCATGGCTGGGAGCCCTGACAGGTCCTGGTCTGGTGTGCAGCATTTCCCTGGCACTCGGCTCCCAGGAAGGCCCACCCTGGACTTGTCCAAGTCCTCAGGCTGGGACACAGGTGATCATGCATCCCTGCCCCAGCTGGGAACCACCCAGAGAGGCAGACGGGAGGACTTAGGCTGCTTCCTGCCACATCTGGACAACCGAACATCTGGGCCACCATGCTTCGCCCCTAGGACGCCTCCATGTGAATTAGAAAAGGCACCCCCGCTCGCTGAGGAGGAGACGGCGGGGCCTTCCAGATGCTTCTATCCCAGGAAACAGCTGCAGGCAGCCATCCACCACCCTCTCCTTCCCCCTGCAGATGTGGACAAATGTCAGCGGAAACCCAGACTCTGTAAAGGCCGCAGCATCTGCATCAACACCCAGGGCAACTACACCTGCAGGTGCCCACCCGGCTTGGAGCTCAACCTGAGCGACCCAAACGTGTGCTCAGGTAGAGGCCCCGGAAGACGCTGTGAGGCTGCGCTGGAGCTGGGGCGGGGCCAAGGCGGACCCCGCAGCCCACAGAGCAGGGAGAAGAGCCTTGGGTTCCTGAAACACTAGGGCTTTGCTCTGCCCAAGGATCTGCCTCCCCAGAAGGCCCACCACAGAGCAGGGAGGTAGCAGGGCCTTCTGGGCCTGGGGTTCCCTTGTGGAGCCCCCCGCCTCTGTGAGCATCCCCTGGTCTCGCCCCTTCCTCACCTGCCTCTTGGGAGCAGGGGGAGGGTGTCGCTTCCAGTTCCTGGAAAGGGAGCCTGGGCCAGAGCTGGGGAGGGAGTAGCTGAGAGTCCTTGGAAAGAAAGTCCAGTCCCCATGACTCAGTTTCCCCCCTGGTTTCACAGCCTGTAAACCGGGGACCATGGTCCCTGCCACGCCCATCTTGCAGGGAGGCCATCATAAGGTGCACTGAGATTGAGGTTGAAGGTCACCAGGGGGCAGCACGTGCAATAACAGCAGGGTCCCTGATGCTGGGCAGTGAGAGGTGGGTGCAGCCAGTGGAGGGGACCCTGACCCTCTGGCTTTGTCCTCAGATGTGAATGAATGTACCTCGGGGCAAAACCCGTGCCACAACACCACCCACTGCCTCAACAACATTGGGAGCTATGAGTGCCGCTGCCTCCCTGGCTGGAAGCCCATTCCTGGGTCCCCCAATGGCCCAAACAACACCGTCTGTGAAGGTCCAGAGCTCAGATGCCACATCCTGGAGACCCACACTCAGAACAGCTGATTGCATGCGTATTCAGTGGCACCCACACCACCCAAGCAGAATGAATGCTGGCGGTGCCCTGCAGTGCCAAGCGTTAATTCTCTTGAGGCTTGATGGGAAAAGATCTGGGGTGGGGGGCGGGGATCCTGGGGAAGGAGCCGGGGTACTGAGGAGCAGGCTCCTTGGAGACCCCAGGTGGCAGCTAATTACCAACTGGGACAAAGGTGTTTCAATAGTTCACAACCTGCACATCTGTACAGGGCTCACATGCTATGTGTCAGGCCTCCCCACACTTCCCATAACTCCTGCATCACCAGGATGTGGGGTCGGCAGGGGACGTCACCTCCAGCCAAGGTGGGAGGTACTAATATGGGGAAAGGGGGCGGGACACAGAAGGAGAAGGGCCCGAGTCCCATCTTTGTGTCCCCAGATGTGGACGAGTGCAGCTTCTGGCCGCCTGTGTGCCACAACTCCACCGTCTGCGTCAACACCGTGGGCTCATACAGGTGCCGCTGCCGCCGTGGCTGGGAGCTCAAATCCGGATTCCAGAATAAGCAAATGAACACCACCTGTCAAGGTACCTGGTCTGACCTGACCCCAGCCGCCATCCCAACACACACACAGACACTCTCATACCTAATAAATGGCTGTTTTATCGCCTGCAGAGATGTCCTTCCCTGCCTGGACCAAACCCCCTGGAATCAAGAGCCAGGTGGGTGGCCCCAGCAGGGACCAGGAGGCAGGAATCCCTCTGTGCCGCCCGCCTAATTCCCCCAATTTCCCCAAGCTCCCCCCACCCCACCCCAACACACATACGCAAGGCTCTCCAACCCGCCCCTTCTCCTCTCTTCCCAGGGACTCTCCAACTTCTTTAAAAAAGTCCAAGTTCTGCGCAGAGACTTCAAGCCGGCCTTGGCTCAGGGCACCATCCAGGTAAGAGCACAACTCAGGAGAAGAAAGAGAACCTGGGCATCCCATAGAGTCCTGGGAGGAAGCTGCCCCATCACCATGACAGCTTCTCTGAGACCCCGCCCCTCCCACGGTGAGTGGGAGAGCAGACACGCCAGTATTCACACTGCTGGGCACCCACCTGCACCCACAAATGACTTTTCTTCTCGCTGTTTCTGGACATTGGGCTTTATGTCATTCTTGGCATTTGTGAACAGGGTTGACCATGAGCGCTGGATTCCAGGGGCAAAGACCCAGGGAATCAGCCCCAGTACCACCTTTATCTACCAATCAGTTTTTAGGGGCTGTTCTCCGGGGCTGAGTGGGCAGGGTCTTCGTGGCTCACTGGCTCCATTCACTCATCCCCCCCCAGGACCTCATAGAGGGGGTGGATGAGTTGTTGCAGACCCCACGAGACCTGGAGGCGCTGCCCCGCTCAGAGCAGCGCTGTGTGGCCGCGAACCTGCTCGCTGGCCTGGAGGACGTCCTGAGAAACATAAGCCAGGCCCTGCCCAATGGGACATTGACCTTCAGTGCATCTGCAGGCACAGGCAAGTACTGGGGTCTGCCCCGGGCTCCTGCCCTGCCCTTCCCCACCTCGTTTATCCCCCAGCCTCACTGGAGCCAGTGACCACGCTTGTATCTCAGTGTTACACTCCCTAAACCAATTAAAAGGTTGAAAAGAAATGAATAAAACTGTAAATCGTATACATTTTCATTGTAATATACATTATCAGCAGAGGGAATCATTCTAATGAAGAATTTAAGATACAAAATGGAAACATCTTCAAAAGAAGACAATTTATTAAATTTTTCAGAATGTAAATTTTGTATTATTTGATATTTAAGTTCATCACCATTTTATTACTTAATTTTATTTAGTTTTTAAGGTTTATTTACTTTTGGGAGTGAGAGAGACAGAGCTTGAGCGGGGAAGGGGCAGAGAGAGAGGGAGACACAGAATCTGAAGCAGGCTCCAGGCTCTGAACTGTCAGCACAGAGCCCAGTGGGGCTCGAACTCACTGACCACCTTGTGTAGCCATTCATTCACTGTTGGACATTTGGGTTGTTGACACCTTTTGACTATTTTGAATAGCGTTACTATGAATACTTCTGGATGAGTTTTTGCTTGAATAACTGTTTTCGACTCAATGTATATAGACGTAGGGGTGGAATTTCTCAGCGATATGGTAACTCTGTGTTCCATTTTTTGAGGAATGACCAAACTAGTCTTCCAAAATGGCAGTGCCATTTTACATCCCCATTGGTAACACGCAATGGTTCCAATATCCATATTCTCAGCAACACTTGGTGCTTACATTTTGTTTTCTGATAGCAACTTCAGTGTATGTCAGGTAATATCTCATTGTGGGTTTGATTTGCATTTCCCAAGTGACTAATGATATTTAATATCTTTTCACATGATTGTTGAATATTTGTATATTATATATATATGAACTTATATATGTATACATGTATGTATACATATATATATATATATATATATATATATATATATATATATATATGAGCTTATATACTTTTCTTTTTTGGAGACATCTATGCAAGTCCTTTGCCTATTTTTAAATCAGGTTGTTTGGCTTTTGGTTGTTGGGAGAGTTCTTTATGTGTTCTAACAGTAGACTCTATGAGACATGTGATTTGCTAATTTTTTCTCCCATTCCACAGATTGTCTTTTTACTTTCACGAACAGATGCTTCTGTCGGATGAAATCTATTTTCTCTACTTTCTCTTTTTTTGCGTGTGCACTGGTGTCTTATCTGGGACTCCATTGCCAAATCCAAGGCTGTGAAGATTTACACCTGTGTTTCCTTCTAACGGTTCTAGTTTTAGCTCATAAATGTAGGTCTTTGTCCCATTTTGAGTTAATTTTTGTGTGTTGTGTGAGGTAGGGTCCCTTCTACTGCAAGTGGAGATCCAGATGTGCAAGCACCATTTGCTGAAGAGACTTTTCTTTTTCCATTGAATAGTCTTGGCATCCCTTGTTGAAGAAAATCAGTTGACCACAGATGTATGGGTTTATTTCTGGACTTTCAATTTTATTTTATAGGTCTGTATGCCTATCTTTGTGCTAGTACCCTACTGTTCTGATTACTATAGATTAGTAGTAAGTTTTGAAATCAGGAGGTGTAAGTACTCCAATTTTTTTTTTCATTTTCAAGATTATTTTGGGTATTAGGGCCCCTTGCAATGTCCTATGAATGTTAGGATGCACTGTTCCATTTCTGAAAAAAAAAAAAAGGTGGAATTTTGGTATGGGTTGCATTGAATCTATAGATCTCTTGGGAAATATTGCCATCTTAACAATATTATGCCTTTTATTTTTTTATTATTTTAAAAGATATTTATTTATTTTGAGAGGGAGAGAATGGGAGAAAGAGAGAGATAATGAGACAGAGAGAGACAGAGAGAGAGGGAGAGAGAGAAAGGGAGAGAAAGGAAGAGAGAGAGAGAATCACAAGCAGGTTCCACAAATCAGCACAGAGCCCAATGTGGGTTTCAATCTCACAAACTGTGAGATCACCATCTGAGCTAATATCAAGATGTTCAACTGACTGAGCCACTAAGGTGCCCCAATATTAAGCCTTTTAATCCACTAACATAGAAGGTTTTCCTAGTTATTCAGGGTCTTTCATTTATTTCAAAAAATATTTTTGTACTTTTCTCTGATACAAGTCTTGAACCTCCTTGGGTAAATTTATTCCTAATATTTTGTTGAAGATTCTTTTACATCTATGTTCATAAGAAATATTGGTCTATTGTTTTCTTTAATGGCTTTATCTGTTTGTTTGTTTTTTTTTTAAAATCAGAGTGATGGTGGCTTCATAACATTATTTAGGTAGTATTCCTTCCTCTTCCATTTTTGGATGAGTTTATAAAGGATTCTTGTTAATTCTTACTTAAATGGTTGGCAGAATTCACCGGTAAAGCCATCTGGTTGAGGCTTTTCATTTTGGGGAATTTTTGATTACTGATTTGTTCTTTTTGCCTGTTATAGGTCTGTTTGGACTTTAGTTATTTTTCAGTTACTTTTGTAGTTTGTGTGTCTCTAGGAATTTGTTAATTTCATCTAGGTTATCCAATTTGTTGGTGTATAGTTGCTCATAGAATTTTCTTACAATCCTTTATAAATTCAGTGTGTGTGTGTGTGTATGTAAACACACATATAAAGGATAGTATTATTACAGCCTCTACAGCCACCAATACTATCCACACTCCCTTAATAACTCTGACATCTCATAGACCTGTCCCTGAAGGTGCAAGAACAAGGAGACAGAAATGTCACCTTGAGTCTGAACCAGGCAAAGATGCTGCTGAGCTTGGATGAGGTGCATGAATCTAGTGACTCAGGTAAGGGCCGAGATGGGAGGTCACAAGACGCCCAAGGACGTGACACACGGGGACCTGAAGCTTACGGGGAGGTAGGGGGCAGAGTGGGGCCACAAAGGGTCCATCTGAGGAAGAAGGGGCGCTGGTGGGCACCCCGAGGTATCCACATTGGCCTGGTCCTGCAGGTCCTTCGGTGGTGGGCCTCGTCTCCACTCCAGGGATGGCCAAGTTACTGGCCGAGGCGCCCCTGGTCCTGGACCCTAAGCAGCAGGCAGTTCTGCGTGAACACAAGGAATTGCTGGGAGAGGTCTCCCCTGTCCTGCTCTCAGATGTCGTCTCTGCCTTTGTGAGCAACAAGGACACCCAGAACCTCGGCTCCCCCGTCACCTTCATCTTCTCCCACCGCGTGAGTCCTGGTGGAATGGGGCCGTGGCTGGGCAAGGAACTGGTCTGGGTCCGGGGCTCAGCCTCACTGTCGAGATCACCCTTTGTGTCCTGGGGGCCTCCTCCGTGGGCGCCTCCTTCCCCCAGGAAAGCCCTTTGCAAACCAGCTTTGGATAAGAGTCTCCAGCTCCCACCGACGCTCTCTTCCTACAGGCGGTGACGCCCGGGCCAACGCAGAAGGTGTTCTGTGTCTTCTGGGAGCACAGTCAGGATGGAGGCGGTCATTGGTCCACCATGGGCTGCAGGATGGTGGCCACCGGAGATGCCAACACCACCTGCCAGTGCTCCCACCTCAGCAGCTTTGCCATCCTCATGGCCCACACCCACGTGCAGGTGAGATCCCGGAGAGAGGCCGCTTTCCACGTCTATCGCTCTCGAACATGTTTCCCCACATGTAGGAGCTTAAAGAAACATAAATTTATGTCTCGTGGTTTCTGTGGGACGAGAATCGGGCATAGCGTAGCTGAGTTGCCTGCTCTGGGCCTTACAAGGTTGAGACCATTGAGTCAGCCAAAGCTGCATTCTCGTCGGAGGCCTGGGGTCCTCCTGTGAGCTCCCTGGTTGCTGGCAAAATTCCGTTCCTTGCAGTTGTAGGACTGGGGTTCCACTTTCTTTCTGGCTGCGAGCAGGGGACCCTGCTCAGCTCCTAGGGGCTACCTGCATTCCTTCTCTCTAGGCCCCACACAGCGTGTCAGCATTTCTGTCCAGAGGCCAGCAGGAGAAGCTCCCTCACATCAAACGCCCTCAAACTTTGAATCCTTTTCTCTAGGAAGAGCCTAGAGCTTTGAGAGCTCACTGATTAGGCCAGGCCCACCCAGGGTGATGAAATGCCTCTTAAAGTCAACTGATATAGGACCTGTGACTGTGATGTCCTTTTTGCTGGGTCCCAGGAGGAGGATCCCGTGCTGGTTGTCATCACCTACGTGGGGCTGGGCCTCTCTCTGCTCTGCCTCCTCCTGGCAGCCCTCACCTTCCTCCTGTGCAAAGCCATCCAGAACACCAGCACCTCACTCCACCTGCAGCTCTCGATCTGCCTCTTCCTGGCCCACCTGCTCTTCCTCACGGCCATCGACCAGACCAAGATCAAGGTACTGACACTGTCCCAGAGGACCCCCTGCCCTGAGCCACGGGATGCTCAGTTCGTGGAGCCCTGCTGCACTGATACCTTAACACAATATCGTTGGGCGACAGGGAGGCTGGAGGGGTAAATAGCCTATTTCACGTTGACTGATGAAGCAGAAGACAATCCTCTCTCAACGACTCGACCCTATATATATATATATATATATATATATATATATATATATATATATACGAGTTCTCCCCTCTGGCAAGGTATGGGAGGGGTCCTGGGGCCACCCTCCTCCCTGACAGTCCCTCCTGGTGACTCCTTCCTCCTCGCCCAGCTGCTGTGCGCCATCATCGCGGGGGCCTTACACTATCTCTACCTGGCCTCCTTCACCTGGATGCTGTTGGACGGTCTACACCTCTTCCTCACGGCACGCAACCTGATGGTGGTCAACTACTCCAGTGTGAGCAGGTTCATGAAGAGACTCATGTTCCCTGTGGGCTATGGAGTCCCGGCTCTAATCGTGGCCATTTCTGCTGCATCCAGACCTTCCCTTTATGGAACACCCACCAGGTAAGTGCCAATTCCCACTGCCCCTATCTTCTCCAGCAGGATCATGGCCACCACCAGAACCAGAGGAGTATTTTTTTTTTTTTCAACGTTTATTTATTTTTGGGACAGAGAGAGACAGAGCATGAACGGGGGAGGGGCAGAGAGAGAGGGAGACACAGAATTGGAAACAGGCTCCAGGCTCTGAGCCATCAGCCCAGAGCCCGACGCGGGGCTCGAACTCACGGACCGCAAGATCGTGACCTGGCTGAAGTCGGACGCTTAACCGACTGCGCCACCCAGGCGCCCCAGAGGAGTATTTTTTATTATGCCCAAGCAGAACACAGAGAAGACATGCTAAGTAATCATCCTTAGGACATCTTTCTGGTGGGAAGTTATAAGTTAAGCAGAATGTCTTTAAAGTTCTGTCCTTTGAATAGCAAGACTGAAATCAAAAGACGCGCTTAGGACATCATTAAAAAAATAGAATCTACTTCTTTCTCCAAATGCTTTAAGATGTTCCAGTTTTTTAAAAATTTGGAGCTAGAGCTGATTTATGTAATCAAGTAATAGATTTTTATATCACGGTTAAGATATACAAGGTACTTACTTTATGCCATGAATTTTTCTAACCATTTTTGTATGCATTAACTCGGTGAATACTCACATTAAAACTGTGAAGTAGGCAGAGCCATTTGCCCCATATTACAGGTGAGTAAACCGAGCCACACGTAATCTCATTAAATGCCCCAAGGGGAATGGCTAATAAGTGGCAGAAGTAGAATTCAAATCCACGAGTCAAGCTTTAGAGTTTGTACTCTGACATTTCCACCGTTAATGCTTGGTTTCACATTTTTACATTTTTCTTGAAGTATATTTCACATACCCTAAAATTGACTCTTGGAAAGTGTACAGATTAGTGTTTTTTAGAATGATCATAGAGTTGTGTATGCATCACCAGAACATGCAGACATGACTGGAACACCTTCAACTCCCTAGAAGAAACCTCACACACATTAACATTCCCTCCTCAGTCCTGTTACCGTCTTCCACCCCAGCCCCCTGGGCCACCACTAATATACCTTCTGTCTCTAGGGATCTGCCTTTTCTGGAAATTTGACTTAAGTGAAATCATACCTGTGGTCTGTTGCGACTGGATTCTTTCACTTCGTAGGATGCTTTCAAGGCTCATCCATGTTGTAGCAAGTATCATGACTTCATGCCTTGTGGTTCCTTGCTGCTGCTGCTGGTGTTTTGTAAATAATATTCCACTATACAGATATACTGCATTTTTTCAATCTACCATTTGATAGGCTCTTGGATTGTTTCCTTTTTTTTTTTTTTTTTTTTTTAAAAGGAGGCTTCATGCCCAGAGCAGGGCTTGAACTCACGACCCGGAAATCAAGACCTGAGCTGAGATCAAGAGTCGGACGCTTAGCCGACTGAGCCACTCAGGCGCCCCAGGTTGTTTCCATTTTTTGCCACTATGAGTGATGCTGCTATAAATATACATGTGTAAGTTTTGGTGTCAACATATGTTTTCTTTTGTTTCGGATATATATCCATTTGTGGAACTGCGGGATCACATTGCAGATCTATGTTTAGCACTTTGACAAACTGTCATCTGTTTCTCCAAGTGTCTGCCCCAGTTTCTATTCACACAAGCCATGTGTGAGGGTTCTAATTGCTCTGCATTGTCATAGACCCTGGGTCTGGAGTTCTCGCTTGTCCAGCAAGAGAGTGGATGCAGGATTAAAATGCGAGAGAGGCTAATGTCCGGGAGGAGACAAGAGCCCCAAGTAAGGGTCCTTGCTCTGTTTTTATTAGGATCAGAAGGCTTACAGGCGTGATGGATGTGCACAAAGAAATGAAACTGTGAACATTAACTCATGGGCGTGAGGAAAAGGGGGTTTTGAAGATATGCGGTGGTAGGGGTTTGGATCAATACAACACAAAGTCCAGGAGCCAAGCAGATGGTTGTTTACAGCAGACATGAACCGCCACATCTGTTTACCTAAACTTGCCTAGGGCACAAGAAAGAAAGAGCATGCTACCTCAGGGTAAACGAGGCATGTTTCTTTTGCTAATTAGCTCCATTCTGGGCAACTTCGCCTTACTGAGGTCTGTAGCCCTGTTTACCTGTTTACCTATTTGGGTCCTTCCTTTCTGGGAAAGCAGCTTTCTATTGTACTAAGTTGGGAGGCATTTCCACCCTGAATACCTAATCTTGTTTACCTAATCTTGGATGCATTCATCCTCTAGCTTTCTATTTCCTTATGCCTTGTTAACTCATCGGTGCAAGCTCAGGGATTCCTAAGCTTATTCCCCACACTCTGCGTCATCAACACTTATTTTCTGCATTTTTAATTTTAGCCTTCTGCATGAGTTTTAAGTGTTATTTCATTGTGGTTCAGACTTGCAATTCCCCAATAACTAGTGATGCTGAGTGGCTTTTCACGTGTTTATTGACCATTTGCATATCTTCTTTGGAGAAATGCCTTTTCAAACCTTTTGTCCATTTAAAAAAAACATTTTTTTTAAAGTTTATTTTTATTTTTGAGACAGAGAAAGACAGAGCATGAACGGGGGAGGGTCAGAGAGAGGGAGACACAGAATCCCAAGCAGGCTCCAGGCTCTGAGCTGTCAGCACAGAGCCCGACGCGGGGCTCGAACTCACGGACTGTGAGATCATGACCTGAGCCGAATTCGGGTGCTTAACCGACCGAGCCACCCAGGTGCCCCACCTTTTGTCCATTTTTAAATTCGGTTATTTGTCATCTTGCTGAGTTTTTGAGTTCTTAGTATATTCCGGATGGTAGTGCCTCATCAATTTGTGATTTGCAAATATTTTCTACCTCTCCATGTCTTTTCACTTCCTTGCAAAGTGAAAAGTTTAAAGCAGAGAAGTTTTTTAATTTCGATGAAGTCCACTTAATTTTTCTTTTGTTGTTTGTGCTTAGGATTTTGTATCTAAAAAACCATTGTGCAACCTAATATCCCTACATTCCTTTCCTCCTCCTTTTTATTATTGCTGTCATAAAAATTATATCTTTGTACCTTACAAGCCCATTGACACGGTTTTAAAAGTATTGCTTTGCGTGGTTATCTTTTAACGCAGGAGAAGAAGAGGATTACAAACAAAAATATACTTCAGTGTCTTTCATAATACCCACATAGTTACTTTTATTGGTGCTCTTTATTTCTTTGTTTGGATTGAAGTTACTCTCTAGTCTCCTTTCATATCAGCCTGACTTATTTAGGGTTTCTTGTGACCACTTAGCAAACAAGAATGATCTTATTTTTATCTTGAAATGCCTTAATTTCTTCATTTCTCAAGGAGAATTTAGCTGGATACAGAAGTCTTGGTTGACCATCATTTTTTTTTTTTTTGATACCTTGAAGATGATATTCCACTGCCTTCTCCATGATCTCAGGCAAGAAGTCACTTGTTAATCTTATTGAGGATGCCTTGTACATGAAAAATCAACTTTCCCCTGCCACTTTAAAGATTTTGTCTTTGCCTTTTTTCAATAGGTCTATGATGCGTTTCAGTGTGGATCTCTTTGAATTTATTACAGTTATAGTTCCTTGAACTTCACATTTGGG
The DNA here is from genome assembly GCF_016509475.1 of Prionailurus bengalensis. Taxonomy (NCBI): domain Eukaryota; kingdom Metazoa; phylum Chordata; class Mammalia; order Carnivora; family Felidae; genus Prionailurus; species Prionailurus bengalensis. Next base: position 10,468,039 of record NC_057348.1, read on the forward strand.
AAGTTTTTAGCCATTCATTCTTTAAGTATTTTTCTGCCCTTTTTGCTTTGTCTTCTGGGATTCCAACTGTGTATGTGTGGGAGCACTTGTCCTATGCCATAAATCTCTTGAGGTTCTGTTCATTTTTCTTCATCCTATTTTCTTTCTGTTCCTCAGACTGCGTAGTTTCTGTTGATGTATATTCAAATTTATTTATTTATTTTTTCTTTTACCAGCTCAAATCTGTTGTGGAGCCCTTCTGGTGAATTTCTCACTTCAGTTTTTGTATTTCTCAACTCTAGAGTTTCTATTTGGTTCCATACAGAATATCTGTTGCTTTATTCATATCCCTTATTTGGTGAAACATTGTTGTTCTACTTTTCTTTCATTTTTCAGAAATGGTTTCGTGTTTTTAATATATTTGTAATAATTGATGTAAAGACTTTATCTACAAGATTCGAAGTCTGTGCCTTCTCAGAGATGCTTTCTTTTGACTGATTTTTTTCCTCTGTGTATGTTGCACATTTTCCTGTTTCTTTGGGTATATTATACTTTTTTGTGAAAACTCAATATTTTAGATAATATATTGTAATCCTGCTGTTTCAGTTTCCTCCACCCTTCAAGATATGTTGTTATTTCTGGTTTGTTGGTGTCTTTGTTTGTTTGTTTAGTGACTTTCCTGGATTAATTCTGTAGATTGGCCATTTCTTGCAGTGTGTGTCCCCTGAGTTCTCTGCTAGCTTTTTTAAAGTTCTTATTTTTGTTTTTAATCATGGGTTCCTAGGGTGTTGGTCGCACTTGGGTCAGTTTATTTAGTGGCCACCAACTGTTTGTTCCGGAAGATTTCCTTAAATGCTTTGCCTATATACTTTGCATTCTTCTAAAAGGTATCTGTGTGAGAAGACCGCACCTTCAAACTTCAGGAAGTTTACATAACAGTCTTAGCTTTCACTTTATGATTGCACAAAGCCTCAAGGTCAGACAGAGATGAGAGACTAGTGCTTTCTTTTCTCCCCATGCCTGTTTTGAGTGGAGCCATACCCTTATGCATCCTCAGATTTGCAGGAATATTTCAGAGATTTTCAAAAATTTTCATCGTCCTTGAGTGGTCCAGTATTTCCTTTTAAATTCCTGGAAAAGTTCTTTTGATCCCACCTGAAATCACAGCCTTAGGCAGCTAGGAATGGGGCCATAATTTGTTATTGTATTGATAATGCCCCAGAGTCAGCTCCCCCTCCCCCATGATTTCTCAGTCGAATCAAATAGGCACCAAATTTAGAGAATAAAGAGTTAGGAAACTACAGAGTTAGAAAAAAACTTGGTTGTGTTCTGGGGGTGATGATGATGTTTTCCATGGAGCTTCCAAAATAGTCAGATTTCTCTGCTGTCTTCAACGTTGTCAACTTCTGGCTGCTGCACCACTAAGCTGGGGAGAGACAGAACTGAGATAGCTCTGAGTTAAAACATCCCAGACTCCTTTCTCCCCACAATCTTTTTTTTTTTTTTTAAATTTTTTTTTCAACGTTTTTTACTTATTTTTGGGACAGAGAGAGACAGAGCATGAACGGGGAGGGGCAGAGAGAGAGGGAGACACAGAATCGGAAACAGGCTCCAGGCTCTGAGCCATCAGCCCAGAGCCTGACGCGGGGCTGGAACTCACGGACCGCGAGATCGTGACCTGGCTGAAGTCGGACGTTTAACCAACTGCGCCACCCAGGCGCCCCTCTCCCCACAATCTTATTGAGGTTCAGTAGCGTCTCTTGGTTAGACTATTTTTCAACTTGTTCTGTGGTGCTGGGTAATCGCCACAGTTCCGAAGTGGTTGGTTTTAGTTGTTTTGCTCGTATTTTTGCTGTTTTAGAAGGAGAGCAAGTTCATCAAGGTCCTTACTCCTCTACTCAGGAGTAGCTTTATGTTTAACCCTTCAGGAGGTCAGTTCCTAGAACGTGCACTATTAACCACAACGTGCTGCTAAAACTTATGCTCACCTGATTCACCTGAGCTGTCTCCAGGTGTCTTTCTTGGACACTGCAGTTCTTTCTTGCTTACATTCTTTTTAGTCTATACTTCAGTTGTCCTGAAATGGGCTACCAAACTGTCCATTGCTCTTTTCATTTTTAAAACTTTTTTCATGCTTTTTAAAGTTTATTGTTGAGAGAGAGAGGGACAGAGCACGAGTGGGGGAGGGACAGAGAAAGAGGGAGACGTGGAATCCGAAGCAGGCTCCGGGCTCTGAGCTGTCAGCACAGAGCCCAATGTGGGGCTCGAACTCATGGACCATGAGATCACGACCTGAGCCGGAGTTGGTCGCTTACCAAACTGAGCCACCCAGGTGCACCTGTCCACTGTTCTGAAATGCCCTGCTCACTCTCTACTTTACCCTAATGTAGGATCAAAAGTGAATTCTCTCACTATCAGTAAAATCTTCAGCAATAGGCCTAAGCTCTCTATGCATTAATTACCAATCCGTGGTCATAAGAGAATATCTGTTTTGTGCTGGTGTTAAAATTAAATCAAATAACTCACCAACAAAACGCAAATAGCTCAAGTTAAAAATGGTCAAAATAGGGGCCCTTGGCTGGCTCCGTTGGAAAAGCATGCGACTCTTGATCTTGAGGTCATGAATTCAAGCCCCCATGGGGGGCTATAGAGATTATTTGAATAAACCAATAAACTCAAAGGTGGACAACATATTTTAATAGACATTTCTCCAAAGATAGGTAAATGGCCAATAAATACACGAAAAGATGCTCACTAGCCTTAGTCATCAGGAAAATGCAAGTCAGAAACTGTAAATGAGATATTACTTTATACCTATTCGTTGAAATGGTTAAAAAAAAGACAATAAACACTACTCGCAAGGATGTGGAAAATTCAGAACACTCCTACATTGCTGGTTGGAATGTAAATGGTGCGGTCACTTTGGAACACAGTTTGACAGTTTCTCACAGGGTTAAACATAAAGCTACCACATGACCAACCAACACCACTCCTGGGTACATACCCCAGACAAATGAAAACATATGTTCACACACGGGGCGTCTCAGTGGCTCATTTGGTTAAGCAGGTCAGGTCGTCATCTCCCGCTTTGTGAGGTTGAGCCTTGTGTTGGGCTCTGTGCTGACGGCAGAGGGCCTGCTTGGGGTTCTCTCTCTCTCTCTCTCTCTCTCTCTCTCTCTCAAAAGAAATAAACTTAAAAAAATCAACCTTGTATGAGACGCCTGGGTGGTTAAGCCTCTGACTTCAGCTCAGGTCATGATCTCAGGGTTTGTGAGTTCAAGCCCCGCGTCGGGCTCTGTGCTGACAGCTCAGAGCCTGGAGCCTGCTTCTGATTCTGTGTCTCCCTCTCTCTCTCTGCCCCTCCCCTGCTCGTGCTCCGTCTCTCTCTGTCTCTCAAAAGCAAATAAATGTAAAAAGCCCCACCAAACCCTTGTACACGAAGGCTCATAACAGCAGTATTCAAAATTGGAGACAACTGAAAACAACCGAATGCCCCTCAACTGATGAATGGATAGGCCAAGTATGATCTGGCCACACACAGAATATCATTTAGCCGTGAGAAAAAGAATGAGACATATTTTTTTTCAGCCATAAAAATGTGCTGTGATGTGAACGGACTTTGAAAACACGGTGCTGAATGAAAGAATTCAGTCACGAAAGGCCACATATCACATGATACTATTTATGTAAAGTGTTCACAGTAGGCAAATCGATTAGGTGAGAAGGCAGATTAACAGTGCCCTGGGGCTCCGATGGGAGTGGAGTACGAACACAGTGACTGCTTCTGTGCATGAAATGTCTTTTTTTTAACGATTTTGGCTGAAGTCCTCACGCTTTATTTTTTACTTATTTTTTAAAAAATGTGTATTTATTTTTGAGAGAGAGAGAGAGCACAAAAGCAGGGGGGAGGGCGGAGAGAGAGGGGGACAGAGGATCTGAAGCCGGGGCTCAGCCTCACAAACCTGGAGGTCACGACCTGAGCCGAAGTCAGACACTCAGCTCATTGAGCCACCCAGGCGCCCCGGGAACGAAATTTCTCTTAAGGAGTTGCAAATGTCCTCGAGTTAGATTTTGGTGCTGGTCGCACAACTCTGCGAGTATTCTAAGGATCACTGAACTGTGTGGTTTAAATGGGTGAATTTTATGGTATGTAAAATATATCTCCATAAAGCCATGAAAAAAAAAATTAAAATAAGTTGATGGGTTTTGCAGCAGGATGAAAAAAAATTAGATTGAAGAGTGCAAGAAAGGCCCCTAAAACCATGTTAGGGATGGCTCACACGACTCTCTCGAACTGTTAACATGTTTGTGGGCCTCTCCCTTGCTCCAACACTGTTCATCTCAGTAACATCATTCACCATTAATATCTCAGCTAAGGGGCGCCTGGGTGGCTCAGTTGAGTGTCTGACTCCTGGTTTCGTCTTAGGTCACAATCCTGGGGTGGTGGGATTGAGCCCCAAATCGGGCTCTGTGCTGAGCGCAGAACCTGCTTAAGATTCTCTCTCTCTCTCTCTCTCTCTCTCTCTCTCTCTCTCCTTCCACACCTCTCCCTTACTTGCGCTCTATCTAAAACAAAACAAAACAAAACAAAACAAAACAAAACAAAACAAAACAACAGAAAAAAAAAAACAACTCAGCTAAACATATAATTTCCTTAGGGAATCTTCCTTCACCATCCAAATCCCTCAGATTCCAAACTAAGCATGACATCCAATGATACATTCTTATAGCTGCACATTTTTATTGTTACAGTATGTTTAATTATGTGTCTCCTACTCCACGTGAGATTTGTGGGTCTTTTTTTTTTTTTTTCAACGTTTATTTATTTTGGGGACAGAGAGACAGAGCATGAATGGGGGAGGGGCAGAGAGAGAGGGAGACACAGAATCGGAAACAGGCTCCAGGCTCTGAGCCATCAGCCCAGAGCCTGACGCGGGGCTCGAACTCACAGACCGCGAGATCGTGACCTGGCTGAAGTCGGACGTTTAACCGACTGCGCCACCCAGGCGCCCCGAGATTTGTGGGTCTTAAGACTGTTTACTTTCTTTGCCAATGACAGAGCCTGTCACGGAAGAGTCAATATTTGTTGATGAATGAATGAATGAATGAATGAACGAACGAATTTATATAATTGTTCTACATACCTCAGGATGAATGCATTTTTTACTCTCTCTCTCTTGCTCAGCTGCTGGCTCCATCCAGAAAAGATGTTTATATGGAGCTTCCTGGGACCAGTCTGTGTCATTATCTCTGTGAGTGATGATGTCAGAGCATCCTTAATGCTCAGCTGAGGGTCATTAGAAGAGCAGAATTATAAGGGGGGGGGCGGTGACAGGGGCAGGAATGTCCCTGGATTGTCATTTTCTTTGGGGGGGGGTTTGGTTTTCTAAGACTGCTTCTAAAACTATGAGCTCTAACACGGTTACTTAATATGAAAACGACTTACATGTGAGATTGATGTGGGGCAGGCTGGGAGACAGACAACCGATTGAAATTGTACTCAATAAACCTTCTGTGGTTTCCCGAAGGTCAATTTAGTGTTGTTTTTCATGACCCTCTGGATTTTGCAAAGCAAGCTGTCTTCCCTCAACAGCGACGTATCCACCCTCCAGAACACAAGGTAAGGTGGAGGAGAGAGTGACAACCCCACGGGCATAGGTGGTCCAAAGGGCAAAGCCGTGTGCCTCGGTGGTCCTTAGTGTTTCTTCTGAGGGGACCCAGAGTAAAGAGGTGTGTTAACCTTCTCAGTCAGAAGAGCTGGCACTCTGGCCGCAATGTTCTGTCCATTTCTAGCCCCAGCTTGTCGCTTCCCTCAGCAACAGGAAGAATTGACCTTGGTCACTAAACATTCTTTGGACTTTTGCCAGGGAATCCTAGGACGAAGGTGCAGGGAACATTTATGTTCCCATGAAGCACTTAGAAAAGCCTGTGGCTGTTTCCACAGCCCAGCCTCCACTTGCTGCCCCGCTCAGTGCAGGCTCCTTCTCACCCCTGTTCCCGTCCTTTCTCCGGAGAAAATCCTAGCCAGTGTCGAATCTTCTGGGAGGCGAGGGCAATCCTTGTTCCAGCCACCTTTGTGCAGACTTAATGCTATTTCTTCCACGTTCCTACCGTTATCCTTTCCAAATGAAAAGAGAAATCTTGCCTTTGTTTTTTTTTTTTTTGTTTGTTTATTTATTTATTTTGAGAGAGAGAGAGAGAGAAAGAATCCCAAACAGGCTCCACACTCACAGTGTGGGGCTCGAAGTCACAAACCACAAGATCACGACCTGAGCCTCAGTCAGCCGCTCAACGGGGTCACCCAGGTGCCCCTTGCCTTTGTTATTTTTAATGCCCAGGTCCCAGCACAGAGCCTCCTCGGTGGTGTTGGTTGAATGAATTTCAGGATCTCCAGGGAGCACCGTAAAACTTTTGAAACTTACATTGTGAGGTATCCCTATCCTCCTCAATGCAAGTCAAGACACTCTCCTGGTCCCAAGTGGCATTTTGGCTGTGGGGAATCACTGACAGTAAAGATCAGAGCCCATCACAAGTCAGTCTGAGAACTCGTCACCGACAGGGAGTGACAGCAGCCTCCGTGGGGCGGGGAGCAGAATGGCTTGTGTTGCTCCCGGTGCATCACGAGCCTCCTCTCTCCTCCTACCCAGGATGCTGACATTTAAAGCGATGGCTCAGCTCCTCATCCTGGGCTGCACGTGGTGTCTGGGCCTCCTGCAGGTGGGGCCAGCTGCCCGCGTCATGGCTTACCTCTTCACCATCATCAACAGCCTGCAGGGAATGTTCATCTTCCTGGTGTACTGCCTCCTCAGCCAGCAGGTACCACGGTCCGGCCCCCATCCAGGACTCTTCCTGTCCCCACCCCGCCCAGTGAGCTGACCCAGAGCGTGCTTCGCCCCTGCAGGTCCGGGAGCAGTACAGGAAATGGTTTAGAAGGGCCAGGAAAGCCAAAGCCGAGTCTGAGAAGTACACACTGTCCAGCAGGGCCGTGTCTGATGCCTCCACCCCCAACACGGTAGGATCGCGTTCTGCTCCCACAGCCCTTCCCTAACTGATCCGCTTGAGTGCCGTCCTTGTCCAAGTACAGTGCTTGTCACACTGAACAACTTTATATGCAGCGGATAGATGACGCTCTAGGGTGGTTCCCCCTTGGTTTGCGTGTGACTCATGGACTATTACCCACGGTCTCGTTGGAAAGGTTTGTTTAAGACTATATGTTCTTCTTAGTCCTCAGGGCCATGTTCCTCTTAACTCTTACACACCAACACTCTTATTACACACCTGCCGTGTGGCAGGCATGGCTACCCAACAAACAAGAATCAATGATCTGAAGGGGTGATGCGCGTTCTCGTCAGAGCCGCATTATCCTTATCCTTTTTCTCTACACCCACCCGTATCGCACCGTCACTGAGCAGAAAAGGCAAAGGCCCAGAAAGGCAACCACGGGGAAGGTTGGTGTGCGTATTTATGAATTACACAGAAAGAAGCGTTGGCTGGCATCGTGGACTTTCTCACCAGACCGCCTGATGTTTTCCGCACCCTCTACCCACTGCGGAGCCAGGAAGGAACAACAACAATGGCGTAGGATAATTCGTGGCGATGGCTACCAAGAGCCAACACCTACTGGTTTAGACTTAACCAAGTTCTTTTAAAAAAGTTTTTAAGTGTTTATTTACTTTTGAGAGAGAGACGGAGACAGAGACAGAGCGTGAGCAGGGCAGGGACAGAGAGGGAGACGCAGGATCCGAAGCAGGCTCCAGGCTCCGAGCTGTCGGCACAGAGCCCGCCGCGGGGCTCGAACTCGCGAACCGTGAGATCATGACCTGAGCCGAAGTCGGATGCCCAACCGACTGAGCCACCCAGGCGCCCCTTAACCAAGTTCTTTACCTACGTTTTCTCACCTCTTCCGCTTTCTGTGAAATCCCTTGGGTCTGCCTTCCCATCTAAAGGAGCGGCCTGTGCTGCCAGGAAGTCCTTCTGTGTTTCTCTCTTTACCTTGTTCACCCAACCTCCACTACCACTGGTTCTGTCCCTGAATCTTCTGTCTCTTCCCCCTTTTGCAGCAAATGTTCTCACCACCTGTTTCACAGGGAAAATCAGAGCCCTCACGATGACACCTTGTGAACTCCATGCCGTTGCCTATTCCAACCAAACATCCCCGTGCATCCTTTTCACATCCCTGTATCATGGATGCAGTCTCTCTCCTGCTCAGTAGAGACTGCTTCCACCTGCTCTTTGGATCCCATTGTCATGCCTTATCAGTTATCTTTAAGTTACTGTTCACACATTCTCCCTCTCTCCTTCCCCTTCCCTCTGTTACCATCTGGGAATATTCCTCCTGTAGTCAAGGAAACATGTTTGGTTCTCTTCTATCTTAAAAACAGGTACCACTGGGGCGCCTGGGTGGCACAGTCGGTTGAGCGTCCGACTTCAGCTCAGGTCATGATCTCACAGTTTGTGGGTTCGAGCCCCGTGTCAGGCTCTGTGCGGACAGCTCGGAGCCCGGAGCCTGCTTCGGATTCTGTGTCTCCCTCGCTCTCTGTCCCTCCCCCGCTCGTGCCCTGTCTCTCTCTGTCTCTCAAAAATAAGTAAAAAATGTTAAAAAAAAATTAAAAGCATGTACTACTTACCTTTTTTTAGCCACAGGCTAAGAGCTGACTTTTCTGTCTGTCTCCATTTCCTTGCCTTAAACTCACTCCCTCAACCTAGCAAATATGGTGTCTTTTCCCCGTCATGCCCCGAAACAAACATCTTTTAGACCCACAATGATCTCCATGGCCCTACGTTTTCTCAGAAACTTGTGACACTGATTCTCAGTCCTTTCTCATGAAGCACTCCATCCTTATCCCCTCTAGATTCTACTCACATGCCCTTCTCTCTCTATGAGAGAGAGACAGAGCGCGAGCGGAGGAGGGACAGAGAGAGAGGGAGACACAGAATTGGAAGCAGGCTCCAGGCTCTGCAACATCAGCACAGAGCCTGACGCGGGGCTCGAACTTGTGAACCGTGAGATCATGACCTGAGCTGAAGTCATTCGCCTAACCAACTGAGCCACCCAGGTGCCCCTTCACTGTGCCTCTTTGGAACAAAGGCTTTGCATATATTTCCTCTCCTTGAAACACTCTTTTGTTTTCCTTGACACAAAACTATGGAAGCCCTGAGATCTTAGCTCATGTGTCTATTCCTCTGAGAAGCCTTCTCTTCTCACTCAGATTAGGTCAGATTTTCTTGTTTTCCACTCTCATAGCCCCTAGGCTTTTCCTGCCGAGCATTTGTCAGAGTCATTTTACTCTTGGTGTTTGCTCTTTGGTTAGTGTCTGTCCTCCCTCTAGATTTCAGCCGCAGCAGGCACCGTGTTGGTTTTCTCTCTAATGTATCCCCAATATTTCACACAGCGTCAGGCATACAGAAATGCTCTGCACATAATTGCTGTGTGGCTGATTAAATTAAATTAAATGAACACACCACAGCTGCAGAAGGGGCAGGAACTTGCTTGGTCATCAATCTCTTACCAACTTTCCAAGTGCTCAATAATTATCCAATGAGCAAACAAATGAATGAATAAATGAGTGAATGAATTGCCTGACCAGGAGGGGAGTAAAAATTACAACAAACTACTGATTAATTAATGATGCTTTTCGGGAATTTCAAGACAATTCTCTGCCCTGGTTTTTTTTTTTTTTTTTTTTTTTTAACGTTTATTGATTTTTGAGACAGAGAGAGACAGAGCATGAACAGGGGAGGGTCAGAGAGAGAGATGGAGACACAGAATCCAAAACAGGCTCCAGGCTCTGAGCTGTCAGCACAGAGCCTGATGCGGGGCTCAAACCCACGGACTGCGAGATCATGACCTGAGCTGAAGTCGGCCGCTCAACCAACTGAGCCACCCAGGTGCCCCTCTGCCCTGTTGTTTTATTATTGACCATCATGTCTCCTTATTGACACCCAAGTATTTCCTTATGACTCAAGAGCATCGTGTAGATCTTAGTTCTCCAACTGAAACAGGTCTGGAATGAAATACCAGCTCTATCAAGGGCTTGCTATGTGAACTTGGTCAAATCGGTAAATCTTTCACTGCCTCCTTCCTCTCTTCCATACACATGAGACAGTTTTCTTGGGTTCACTCAACTGGAATGAATTACTTTCTTCCACTTGCAGGCTTTCAGGTGGGCTCATGCTTTGGTGGAAGGGGGCTGAACATCCCCCCCCCCCCACTGTGAACGCTTTTTCAGCCAAGGATGTGGAGTGTAACCAGGCAGGACCAATGCAGCATCCCTCAGTGCAGCTGATGTCATCTGTACAAGGGAAGGGTCCCAAAGATCTGAGATGCTCCATTCTGGCTGTATCGCAGCCCTGTCCCACTCGGGGCTTGAGCTTACTCAGGAAGAATGTGACACTCAGCCCACACCTTTCTGTTTAGGGCATGCTAACAGTACTTAACCCTTCATGTTCTTGAATTAGCTCAGCATCAGCAAGGCCATGTTCCCAACCCTGGGAGCTAGCTCCTAGGATCCCCTGACTAGGACCCGAGCTTCCCTTGCTCCAGAGCCCCAGAAGATGGATATTTCCATTCCTATACTTTGATTGTATTAGTTTCTTACTGCTGTCGTAAACAAGCTATCACAGATGTACTGCTGAAAACCACACAAAAATTTATCTTACAGATTTAGAAGTTCAAAGTTTTAAATGGGTCTTAGGGGACTAAAATCAAGGTGTCAGCTGAGCTGAATTCCTCCTGGAGACTATGGGGGAGTTTTGTTTTCTCATCTTTTCCAGCATCTAGAGGCTGCTTGTATTCTTTAGCTAGTGGCCCATTGTTCCATTCACTTTTCTTTCTTTCTTTCTTTCTTTCTTTCTTTCTTTCTTTCTTTCTTTCTTTCTCTTACTTTCTTTTTGAAAGAGAGAGAGAGAGAGAGAGAGAGAGAGAGAGAGAGAGAGAGAAACAGAGCACAAGCAGGGGAGGGGCAGAGAGAGAGGGAGACACAGAATCTGAAGCAGGCTCCAGGCTCTGAGCTGTCAGCACCAGAGCCCGACGTGGGGCTCGAACTCATGAACTGTGACATCATGACCTGAGCCGAAGTTGGACGCTTAACAGACTGAGCCACCCAGGCGCCCCACCTATTGTATGTAGGTGTGGTTTGCCTATGGTAGAACCACCAAAACTCTTATATTATAGTTTTTGAGTAAATATCTACTCCCTACCCTGAGATCATATACCCAGCGAAGGAAAGAAACATACTTTCTGTGAGAAAACTAGCATCAGATAGCCAATGAAGGTGTCTAAAATGTAAGTAATCTAATCAGCTGTTTCTACTATTTGTGGGCAAAGAACCAAGCAATTCCATTGCTTAATGTGACTTTATCTTCGGCTATCTCCTAAAACTTGGTGCCTCTAGTGTTTGAAGATACAGGAGGGCCTCATCCTGGCATCTCTTCTGTGGCTTTCTGAAGCCTCGTTCAAGAAAAACAAAATATTTGCTCTTGTGTTCAGTTCTGCATAATTTCATGAAGCACAATTTTTATCAACTTATTGTATAGAGATTAGCATGGGAGCCTGCCCCACTCAAACACCAGAAATTACAGTGATCTTCCTGTAGACCCGGGAAGAAGTAACTTATATTGGGAATGGAAAGGATAAGGGGGAACAAGAAGAAATCCATGTTTTTTACTTTACATCTTAGGTGATTGACGACACACAGTATTTCCAGCCTTGCATTAATTTCCCTCGCCACTCTCTTTTATTTCTCCATGTGTAAAGCAACATTTTACAAACTCAGAAGCAGAGAGACCAGGGCGTATATCTTGAAACAGATCATTTTTTTTTTCTGTAGCGCATTTCATTGTTCTTGTCTTCTATACCTTGGGGGTTAGGAAATGCAGGGAGATGGGACTTTTGAAGAAGACCAGTGTTCCTCAAAGTACTTTGTGATATGGCCTTTATGATGATCCTCTGACATAACCATCTGGCAAGGAAATTTGATGATTGAAACTCACAAAAAAATTGAAGGCTCCTTAAATTTCTTATTTGTTTTTTTCAATGGAAACTTTAAAATTATCTTTCTGTGGTCTTAGACATAATTTGTAAAATATTATTTTTTCTAGGTTAATTAAAACAACGCTTTGAATTATATATTCTTAAATCCGTGGAAAACTGGAACTGTTATTCTCTGAGCCCCTGACAGAGGACAAGTAAGACTTTGTTGTGTGTGTTTCAAGAAATTCATCATGTCGGCAATGTAAAAGACGTCAACCATGCTTGACATTCAGTTCCTGCAAAATCTGGAATTTTTATGTGCCTTTAAGTGTGCTTAGAAAACTTCCAACATAGAAAGGGCCAGCTGTGGCTCAGTTTCTTGGTCACTCTGGGTTAAGCCCTGAACCGAAGCCTCTCCTTCCTACAAAGACGCGTCCAGATGTTGACAATCTATGAGCCAGAAAACTCACCTCAACGGATTTTCCTACGTACAACATTTATGGCGGGGGGTGGGGGGGGGCGGTTAGGGAATTTACATATGCATTGGGTAGGAGGGCACAAACATTCAGTCCACAACAATCTGTAAGATGGAAAACCAGAAGAAAGGGGTACTGTGGTCTAGGGGATCCTGTGTCTGTGGGGACATGGTAGGCATGGGACAAACCCTCATTGGGGAGGGCAGGTGGGAGAGAGCTCAAGGGTTATCTGATAGCAGCATCCCTAGATGGTGACGGTTTGGGAGGCAGATCTCAGCATTTGTCCCTTTATCTTCACTTTTAAAGCCTATCAAATCTTGTCTCCTTATTTATAATGGGAATAACAATGTTAATTTCCTGATGGGTCATTTTTGAATGTTAAGTGAGAAAATAAAGACTAAGTTCTGGTAGGAAACCCAAAGACAAGAGTTAACTGGGGCAAGTGGGCATGGCTGTTTTCTAGCTCATTTCTCCAGAATTCTGTCCTCAAGTTAGACACTGCCATGAGGCAAGTCTCTGAAGTGAGATTCCACTTCTCACACTAGAGCTCCAGTACAAGACCCATCCATCAAAGGTGGCAGTGAGGGACGAAGAGACAAGGTTGAAGAGGTCTTTCCTTTCAGCTCTCTGCTTTGGGGGGCGGCTGTGAGCAGCTTATGTCACCACTTGCCCCCATTCCTTGATCTGATGGCTATTGTGTAGACGAGGAAGCAGGGACTCAATCAGGATTTAGCACCTTGGTAGAGAACGTAGAATCTGGACACCAGAAGTATGTTCCAAGAAGCTTTCAGAAGCTGAAAGTTAAGGAGCCCATGTGTCATGGAACTGGTAAGTTTAAAAGTCAGGGACCACAAAACCACAAACAGCAGAACATGCAGACTTAGAGTCATCAAGTCCCAGGGACGACTTTGATATCCAGAGGTTGGGTGCTTGGGTCCTAGCCATGTAAGATTGTGAGAGAGAGCATCTGGGATATGGAAGTTCCCAGGGATTCAGAGGGGGGCTTTAAAAAATGTTTATTTATTTATTTTGAGAGAGAGAGAGAGAGAGAGAGAGAGAGAGAGAGAGAGAGAGAGAAAACGAACAAGCAGGGAAGGGGCAAAGAGAGAGGGAGACAGAGAATCCAAAGCAGCCTCCAGGCTCTGAGCTGTAGCACAGAGCCTGATGTGGGGCTTGAACCCATGAACCATAAGATCATGACCTGAGCTGACGTAGGCTGCTTAACTGACTGAGCCACCCAGGTGCCCCAGAAAGGTGGGCTTAAGAAGTGAAATAGAAGCCAGGGCATTGGGGGAAGGAGTAGTAAAATAGAATGCATGGAGGGGACCGACCACTGGCGAATGCTAGGGGCTGAGCTAGATCAGTCATCCTTCCTTTGGGGCATTCTGGGCTAGGAGTTCCAAAGACTGATAGGTAGGGATAGGGGCCTGGGAAGAACTAAGTGAGATATTTTGTGAGTGAAGATGGGAAGATCAGGGATGGTGAGGGGGCTTGATAGGCATTGGGTTGTTTTGAGAGAAGCTGGTGTTAGGGAACTGGGGAGACACTAGGTGGTGTGTAGGGGCTGGGGGGAAGTGGGAGCAACAGGGATTTGGAGAGAGACTGCATCAGGGGTGAGTATGGCCATAGACAGGGGGTAGGGGATGGATGGGAGAGACTAGGAGGGACAGGGGATAGATAGAGGGAGACATGGAGGAATGGTGGCTGGAGGGTGCAGGAAGGTGCAGGAGTGGAGCCCCTTAGAGGGCTTGTGGGGATTCAGGACGGTGGGCTGAATACGTCTGAGGTGGTATAACAACTGGGGGAACAGGAAGGGAGGGGGTGGGAAAATGGGGGAGCTTTGTGGACCTGAGGAAAAATGAGGTGGGCTGGTGGGACTGGAGCACCCAGGACACTCTGGGGGTTATTGATCTGGCAATCTGGGATGGACAGAAGTCCAATGGTTCTCAGGTGGCTGGAACCATTGAGCACAAGCAGGGTCGATGGAGGGGAGAACAAGGGGAAACAAGAATATGTGGTTGTAAAAGAAGGCAGTGAAGTACAGGAGCCCTGGAAGCATGGGAAGGAATGAGAACTTGGGGAGAAATTATAATGAATTTAATATGGGGCCAAGTATTTGGTAGAGACAGAGGAAGGCTAGAAATGTTTGCATCCCTGATAGGGCTCAGGGTGCCAGGTGAGGGGCTGAAAGGCTGCTGTTGAAATAGGGATATAGGAAAAGTGTGAGAAGAATGGGAAGGGTTGGGCAGATATATGAGACCAGGGAAGGAAATAGGTGATGGGTGTTTGAATGGAATCAGAATGTTCTTGGTGTTCTTTGCCATTGGGCGCAGGGTGACTCTGGACTTGGTGGAGGTTACTGGACTAGGGAGATTGGAATGGGAGAGAAAATGGGATGATGAAGGGGTGGGCAATGGTTTGTAGAAGGTGGGGGTGGGGTTTGCAGACTTAGGGAGGACTAGGTGGATAGAGGTAGGGGAATATAGTGATGCTGGCAGACCAAGATGGGAAGGGAGGTGGAGAAATGGACTAGAAGTAGTGAGGAAAGGTGAGAGCCTGGGGAAGCCTGGTGAAGAGATCTGTCTGAGGAGTTTCTTCAAGAGAAGAAAAAGGAGCAGAAGAAAAAGGGCAGAGAGGTGCCCACACCTCTCTTCTCTGCCCCCTCATCCATGGGCAGGTGTGCCATATAATGTCTTCGAACAGTTATAGCTCAGACTTTGAGTCCGGAGTTCTCGTCCAGCAAGAGAGCAGATGCAGAAATGAAAACGAGAGAGGCTAATGTCTGGGAGGAGACAAGGGCCCCGAATAGGGTTTGTGTCTCCATAGGTATTGAGCTCTCAATATTCTACATACGCGGCGAACATGCAGAAGAAAACAATCAGATAGTAGCCATTAACTTGTGTGCGTAAGAAGCAAAGGGTTTGGGGGGCAGGTGGCATTTGAAGTTGTGATCAAAGAACAATGATATACTGGCGCCAGATGGAAAGTGTTTTCCTGTAGGCGATATAACTAATTAGATGCTATCTTTAAAGTTTAAGATTGATGGAGCATGCAGCTTTAAGGATAACAATTTACTTGTCTCGCTAACTAACCTTGGGTGCTTTCACGCTGCGGGGGGCTTTCCATCCTATGCTTTGTTAACCCTTAAGTGTAAGTTAGAGAATTCTTAAACTTATTTCCCACACAACTATTGTTAAGGTTATGAGTACAGCACTGACTTCCTATTCAGAGAGAACATTACAGGGTTTTCTGATTTCCAAAGGAATGCGAGAAAAATGCAGAACATTTGGAAAGTTTTGAAAAGCATGATGGGAAACTAAATGTTAGGGATCCCACGCTGAGAAAAAGGTCATGGTTGACCTGATGGGCATTTTTCTCTCTGTCTCCATCTCTCATTCTTTGACTGTCATCCACACCCAGGTGGGTGATCCATTTGGGGCACACGTGACTTTTTTTTTTTTTTTTTTTACCTCCTCCATGTTGGTCTAAAGCCGGAGACCGTGACTTGGAGCTGGTCCAGGGGGCTCCCATTCATGACAACCACCATTCGGAACTAACCACTGGGAACGGGAAACCCTTTAGACCAGTGTCCCCCAACTTCAGACACTCCTCTGACACCACCATGATTTTTGCTATATGTGGTGTCCACGGTCACGTTTATCTTTATCTTGACTCTATTTTTCAGCATCCTAACTAATCATAAGTTTTTCTCCCATTATGCCTTCAAATAAGCCAAATTTATAAAGACTTGGAAAAAACATTCATTGATACATCAATCAACATCTCAAGAGTTATATTTTGGAAAGAATTTTCAGGGTGCTCATTTTATTCATCCCACTTGCCTTAATTTGCGCGGAGGCCCATTCATTTGTGCACTTGCCTGTTAGATATCCAGCGCTAAGCACATAGCGTATTGCCAGACACACAAGAGAAAACACGTTATTAGTTAAGTGACCAAATAGATTATTTCATACATCTTTTTTATACCCATTCTAGGGATGAAGAAATTAAGACTTATGGACACGAACTAATTGGTCCATGGTCACACAGTTAGCAAGCAGCTGAGCTAGGACATGTTCCCAGTTGGAGATAAACTTAAAAAATCAATGTTCGCACATGGGACTATCTTGAGACAGTGCCTGAAAGGGGTCGGTAAGAGGTGGACTTGGAAAGTCTCTTTGAAGTGGTATTTGGAAGGAATCTGCATTTTGGGAAGAGAATGAGAGGAGAAGGAATTATGCCATGTGCCTTGTAAAGCGATTGGAAGCTTTCAGACAAGCAAGTGACTTCTCTCCCTTCCAAAAATGTTTATGCGTTTGGAATATGGTTGTATTTGTGAAGAGAGAGATTTGAGTAAAATAGAGTCCGGAAAATATGAAAATATTTTTCTATTCCCCAAATCCAGAGATGACGCCATTTTGTAGGGGTGAGAATCGTGAAAGTCAGGTGTGAATCTCATCAGCCCTAGACAGAAGTAATAATCTGCTTACTTGGGTTTTTCTTTTCTTTTTTCTCTTTGTAATAAATTAAGATTTTAGTGGTTCTACTTTTCTTTTTTTTCTGATGTAAACAAGGATTTATTTCATACTGAAACATTAAGAAATGTCTATTAATTATGTAGGAATTGGTAGTTCAGTTTACTCTAGCAATATTCATCTTCAAAATTCTTTGGGGGCATTAATATTCTATTTCTCGTGATTAATGCAGGGTCATTCTCTTCTTGAATACACAATATGTTATGTTATTTACATTACTGTACCTCATAACATTACCACTTTTAGGCATGTTAGCAATGGAGTTTAGAAACATCCATGAAGACTCGTTTTCTGGCTCTCTTCAGCTGTTTCAATTTTAACAGAATTGTTTGGTAATGTCTGGAGCTGCAAATAGAAACTTTATGAATAATTATGTCTGAGACTATGGTGATAGCTTACAAAGTACTATTTAGATACCAACTTTTCTTCTCCATCACCTAATAGTCTAAATTCCTCTGTCCGCAGACCAAACCCATCCATATCTTGATATAACCATAGCCTTCCACAATTGAAGCTTTCTCTCTAGCACAATACATGTGCTACTTTTCACTCCCATCAGCCTCCAGTTTTCTCCTTCCATTTTATATTATGTAAGATGGATTGCTTTTCCTCAACTCCTCTTTTTTTCTCAGGTCAAAGTCCCATGGATCTTTTAAGATAAGACTTAGTTTCTAGATTCATCTCTCCTCTGTGGCATTTTGTAAGACTTCCCCAAAGAGTAAATTTCTCACTTAAACACCAGTTTTCAGAAGGGTTAATGTACATATTTTTTATTCACAAAGAAATTGTCAATACCCTTACAGAAGTAAAAGAAAGTGGCAAAAATATGTCCGAAAGACCATAAAAACTCCTGTAATCCTACCTACCTAGAAATAATTTCCTTTCTTATGCATCCTCACATATGTACATAATGGTTCTACTTTTCATTGCACAAGAAATCTATATTTTTTCTTGTTGTAATTCCTTTAAATGCTGTAGGAATCTATACATTGAAAGTTTCCCCTTACGTCCCATTTACACCCCCTTACATCACAGACACATGCCCACATTCTTTCTATAGGCGTCTACTGTTTATAGTTTTGTTAAAAAATTTTTTCCTTCCAACTAAAACTTTTATTTTATTTTATTAATATAATTTATTGTCAAATTGGCTAACATAGAGTGTGTAAAGTGTGCTAATTTTTCTTAAATTTTATTTATTTTTGAGAGAGAGACAGAGGGAGTGAGCAGGGGAGGGGCAGAGAGAGAAGGAGAGAGAGAATGTCAAGCAGGTTCTGTGCTGTCAGCATGGAGCCTGATGTGGAGCTCAACTCACAAGCCACGAGGTCATGACCTGAGCTGAAACTAAGAGTCGGATGCTTAATGGACTGAGCCACCCGGGTGCCCCTACTGTGTATAGTTTTATATTCATCTTTCTTATCATTATTTCTATGCATGTACATATATATTTATATATCTCCATGCATGTTATAGAAATGGGTTCATATTATGTGTACCATCGTGGAATTCATTTTTCACATATAGCTTTTACACAGTTGTAGAGTATTCCCTAGTATGACTGTATCATGTTTAACTACTTCTTGTGAATGAACATTTGGGTTACCTCCTAGCAGTGAAATACTTTCTGCTTTGTGAGCTACGTGGGCTCGGTCACAACGACACAAACCTTCTGTAAAGGCTCAGACAGGAAATATTTCGGCTTTGTGAGCCATATGGTCTCTGTTACGATGACTCAACTCCATGGTTGTCCCCGCCAAACTCAGGCACAGACAAAACATCAACGAACGGGCACGACTGTGCCAATAAAATTTCATTTACAAACACAAGCAGCCAGCCCACGAGCTGTAGTTTGCCAAACTGGATTATGAGCAGACGTAAGTCTTGGGGTCAGAGTCAGAATTCAGGGACCTGCATGTCTGAGAGGACAGAGGAGAAATTGAATGGGATAAGGACAGAAGGCTCGTATGTAAGTGGCCCTCCTTGCAGCCCTGTCTACATCAGCACAACCCTACCCTGAAGCAGGGCCGGCTGGATGTGATGGCACACCTGATCCAGTGAGTCCCTGTGTTCCAACTGCTACTGCCACTCATTCATTCATTCATTCATTCATGTAATTTTTAAGTAGGCTTCACACCCAGTGTGGAGCCCAACGCAAGACTTGAACTCACGACCTGGAGACCAAGACCTGAGCTGAGATCCAAGAGTCGGACGCTTAACCAACTGAGCCACCCAGGCATCCCTGCTACGGCCCCTTAACACTGTCCTCTGCCTGCAGTTGTTCCTTTTTTTTTTTTTTTAATGTTTATTTTTGAGAGAGAGAGAGACACAGTGTGAGTGGGGGAGGGGCAGAGAGAGAGAGGGAGACACAGAATCCAAGGCAGGCTCCAGGCTCTGAGCTGTCAGCACAGAGCCTGATGCGGGGCTCGAACTCAAGAGCTGCGAGATCATGACCTGAGCGGAAGTCAGACGCTTAACCCCCGGAGCCTCCTAGGTGCCCCAGCCTGCAGTTGTTTCTGATATGAAATCAAGGGAAATTTATGTTGCTGTTTCCCTTTTATGTAAGGTGTCATTTCTCTTTGGCTGCATTTAGGATTGTCTTTTTATCTTTGGTTTTTAGCAGTTTGATTACGATATGCCTAGGTGTGCTTTTCTTTGTATTTGTTCTGCTTAGAATTTGCAGAACTTCTTGAATCAAGAAATTATGTCTTTCAACAAATTTGGGGAGTTTTTGGCCATTATTTAAATATCTTCCTGCTCCAGGAGTGCCTGGGTGGCTCAGTGAGTTAAGCATCTGACTTTTGATTTCGGCTCAGGTTGTGATCTCAGTTTGTGAGACTGAGCCCCGCATTGGGCTCTGCACTGGCAGCACAGGACCTACGTGGAATTCTCTTTCCCTCTCTCTCTCTCTGCCCCTCCCTTGCTTGCATCTGTCCTCTCCCAAAATGAATCAATAAACATAAAAAAAATTTTCCGGGGGCGCCTGGGTGGCTCAGTCGGTTGAGCGTCCGACTTCAGCTCAGGTCACGATCTCACGGTTCGTGAGTTCAAGCCCCGTGTCAGGCTCTGGGCTGACGGCTCAGAGCCTGGAGCCTGCTTCCGATTCTGTGTCTCCCTCTCTCTCTGCCCCTCCTCCATTCATGCTCTGTGTCTCTCTGTCTCAAAAATAAACATTAAAAAAAATTAAAAAAAAATTTTTCCGGCTCCATTTCTCTCCTATCCTTCTTGAATTCCAGATACTGAGAGTCCTCAGAAAATTCTAAAAAACAAAGCAGGTTTCACACCCAGTGCAGAGCCTGATTTGGGGCTAGATCTTACCACCATGAGGTCATGACCTGAGCTGAAATTAAGAGTTGGACACTTAACCAACTGAGCTGCCCAGGTGCCCTGAAATTGCTCTGCTTATTTTCTTAAAAGATTTTTTTTTTGAAGTTTATTTATTTTGAGATGGAGCTTTCATGCACATGTGCCTGTGTGAGCAGGGGAGGGGCAGAGAGAGGGAGAGAGAATCCCAAGCAGGCTCAGCATGTCAGTGCAGAGCCTAATGAGGGGCTCAAACTCACCAACCGTGAGATCATGACCCGAGCGAAAATCAAGAGTCAGACGCTTAACTGACTGAACCACCCTGGTGCCCTTGCTCTATGTTTTTAAAGACCAATTTTTTTAGGGGCGCCTGGGTGGCTCAGTTGGTTAAGCGACTTTGGCTCAGGTCACGATCTCGCAGTCCGTGAGTTCAAGCCCTGTGTCGGGCTCTGTGCTGACAGCTCAGAGCCTGGAGCCTGTTTCAGATTCTGTGTCTCCCTCTCTCTGACCCTCCCCCGTTCATGCTCTGTCTCTCTCTGTCTCAAAAATAAACGTTAAAAAAAAGAGACTAATTTTTTAAAGAGCAATTATAGGTACATGGCAACATTAAAGGAAAGAGCAGTGATTTCCCCATATAGCCCTTGTCCAAACACGCATACCCCACGTGTACCCCAGCAGGGACATCAACATCACTCACCAGAAGGTACATTTGTTACAATTGATGTATCTAGACTGACACATCATCATCGTGCAAAGTCCATAGTTCAAGTTAGGGTTCACTCTTGGTGTTGTGCATTCTGTTGCTGGCACATTTTTCAATATTTCATTCTTGCAAATGTAATCCAAACAACCTTCTTGTAAATATCGTCCTATGAATATGGTAGTGTTTTTCTGAGAAACACTGGAAAGATGTGGGATTGCTGGGGTCTAGGGGTATGGTCAATTTTCATAGCTATTAACAAATGGCTGAATGAAGTGTTTATATCAGTTTATGCTAATGCCATATGGGAATATCTCTTTCACCCCGGTCTAACCGATATTGAATGCTGTCCAACTTTGAGGATTTTTTTTCAATCTAATGCTTGACAGTATTAGCTCCTTGTTGTAGTAACTTCAATATCCTTGATTACTATGCGTTTTTTTCCTCTTTAAGTATTTTATTGACAAAATGCAGACTCATATCATGCATTTCTTTTTTTTTCTTTTTTTTTCTTTTTTTTTTTAACGTTTATTTATTTTTGAGACAGAGAGAGAGCATGAACAGGGGAGGGGCAGAGAGAGAGGGAGACAGAGAATCAGAAACAGGCTCCAGGCTCTGAGCCATCAGCCCAGAGCCCGACACGGGGCTCGAACTCACGGACCGCGAGATCGTGACCTGGCTGAAGTCGGAGGCTTAACCGACTATGCCACCCAGGCGCCCCATCATGCACTTCTTCTTTTAGTTTGCTATTTGCTCAGATAGTGCACACGGAGTTAGGTTAGATTTTTTTCTTTTCTTTTTCTTTCTTTTTTTTTTTTTTTTGGGTAAAAGTAATTTAACTTTATTTTTTATTTTTTTAAAATTTACATCCAAATTAGTTAGTATATAGTGAAGCAATGATTTCAGGAGTAGATTCCTTAGTGCCCCTTATCCATTTAGCCCATCCTCCTCCCACAACCCCTCCAGCAACCTTCAGTTTGTTCTCCATATTTATGAGTCTCTTCTGTTTTCCCCCCTCCCTGTTTTTATATTCTTTTTGTTTCCCTTCTCTTATGTTCATCTGTTTTGTCTCTTAAAGTCCTCATAGGAGTGAAGTCATATGATTTTTGTCTTTTTCTGACTAATTTCACTCAGCATAATACCCTCCAGTTCCATCCATGTAGTTGCAAATGGCAAGATTTCATTCTTTTTGATTGCCAAGTAAGACTCCATTGTATATATATACCACATTTTCTTTATCCATTCATCCATCGATGGACATTTGGGCTCTTTCCATACTTTGGCTATTGTTGATAGTGCTGCTATAAACATGGGGATGCATGTGTTCAAAAGAGCACACCTGTATCCCTAGTAGATAAATGCCGAGTAGTGCAATTTCTGGGTCATAGGGTAGTTCTATTTTTAGTTTTTTGAGAAACCTCCATACTGGTTTCCAGAGTGGCTGCACCAGTTTCATTCCCACCAACAGTGCAAAAGAGATCCTCTTTCTCTGCATCCTCGCCAACATCTGTTGTTGCCTGAGTTGTTGATGTTTGCCATTGTGACAGATGTAAGGTGGTATCTCATTGTGGTTTTGATTTGTATTTCCCTGATGATGAGTGATGTGGAGCATTTTTTCATGTGTCGGTTGGCCATCTGGATGTCTTCTTTGGAGAAGTGTCTATTCATGTCTTTTGCCCATTTCTTCACTGGATTATTTGTTTTTTGGGTGTTGAGTTTAATAAGTTCTTTGTAGATTTTGGATACTAACCCTTTATCTGATATGCTATTTGCAAATATCTTCTCCTGTTCTGTCGGTTGCCTTTTAGTTTTGCTGATTGTTTCCTTCACTGTGCAGAAGCTTTTCATTTTGATGAGGTCCCAGTAGCTCATTTTTGCTTTTGTTTCCCTTGCCTCTGGAGACATGTTGAGTAAGAAGTTGCTGAGGGCAAGATCAAAGACATTTTTGCCTGATTTCTCCTCGAGGATTTTGATGGCTTCCTGTCTTACATTGAGGTCTTTCATCCACTTTGAATTTATTTTTGTGTATGGTGTAAGAAAGTAGTCCAGGTTCATTCTTCTGCATGTCGCTGTCCAGTTTTCCCAGCACCACTTGCTGAAGAGGTGTCTTTATTCCATTGGATAGTCTTTCCTACTTTGTCAAAGATGAGTCAGCCACACGTTTGTGGATCCATTTCTGGGTTCTCTATTCTGTTCCATTGATCTGAGTGTCTGTTCTTGTGCCAGTACCATACTGCCTTGATGATTACAGCTTTGTAGTATAGCTTGAAGTCTGGGATTGTGATGCCTCCTGCTTTGGTTTTCTTTTTCAAGACTGCTTTGGCTATTCAGGGTCTTTTCTGGTTCCATACAAATTTTAGGATTATTTGTTCTAGCGCTGTGAAGAATGCTGGTGTTACTTTGATAGGGATTGCATTGAATATGTACATTGCTTTGGGTAGTATCAACATTTTAACAATATTTGTTCTTCCTATCCAGGAGCATAGAATCTTTTTCCCTTTTTTTGGCGTCTTCTTCAATTTCTTTCATAAGCTTTCTATACATTTCAGTGTATAGATTTTTCACCTCTTTGGTTAGATTTATTCCTAGGTATTTTATGGTTTTTTGTGCAACTGTAAATGGATTGATTCCTTGATTTCTCTTTCTGTTGCTTCATTGTTGGTGTATAGGAATGCAACCAATTTCTGTGCATTGATTTTATATCCTGCAACTTTGCTGAATTCTTGAATCAGTTGTTGCAGTTTTTTGGTGGAATCTTTCGGGTTTTCCATATAGAGTATCATGTCATCTTCGAAGAGTGAAAGTTTGACCTCCTCCTGGCCGATTTGGATGACTTTTATTTATTTGTGTTGTCTGATTACAGAGGCTAAGACTTCCAATACTATGTTGAATAACAGTGGCGAGAGTGGACATCCCTGTCTTGTTCCTGACCTTAGGGGGAAAGCTCTCAGTTTTTCCCCATTGAGGATGATATTAGTGTTTGGTTGTTCATATGTGGCTTTTATGATCTAGAGGTATGCTCCTTCTATCCCTACTTTCTTGAGGGTTTTTATCAAGAAAGGATGCTGTATTTTGTCAAATGCTTTCTCTGCATCTATTGAGAGGATCATATGGTTCTTGTCCTTTCTTTTATTGATGTGATGAATCATGTTAATTGTTTTGTAGATATTGAAGCAGCCCTGCATCCCAGGTACAAACCCCACTTGGTCATGGTGAATAATTTTTTTTAATGTATTGTTGGATCCAGCTGGCTAATATCTTGTTGAGGATTTTGCATCCATGTTCATCAGGGAAATTGGTGTATAGTTCTCCTTTTTAGTGGGGTCTCTGGTTTTGGAATCAAGGTGATGCTGGCTTCATAGAAAGAGTTTGGAAGTTTTCCTTCCATTTCTATTTTTTGGAACAGTTTCAAGAAAATAGATGTTAACTCTTCCTTAAATGTTTGGTAGAATTCCCCTGGAAAGCCATCTGGCCCTGACTCTTGTTTTTTGGCAGATTTTTGGTTACTAAGTCTATTTCCCTACTGGTTATGGGTCTGTTTAAATTTTCTATTTCTGGGGCGCCTGGGTGGCGCAGTCGGTTAAGTGTCCGACTTCAGCCAGGTCACGATCTTGCGGTCTGCGAGTTCGAGCCCCGCGTGGGCTTGGAGCCTGTTTCTGATTCTGTGTCTCCCTCTCTCTCTGCCCCTCCCCCGTTCATGCTCTGTCTCTCTCTGTCCCAAAAATAAATAAACGTTGAAAAAAAAAAAGCCCTTTTAAATTTTCTATTTCTTCCTGTTTCATTTTTGGTAGTGTATATGTTTCTAGGAATTTGTCCATTTCTCCCAGATTGCCCATTTTATTGGCATTGCTCATAATATTCTCTTATTATTGTTTTTATTTTTGGTGTGTTGGTTGTGATCTTTCCTCTTTCATTCTTGATTTTACTTTTTTGGGTCCTTTCCTTTTTCTTCTTGATCAAACTGGCTAGGGGTTTATCAGTTTTGTTAATTATTTCACAGAACCAGCTTCCGGTTTCATTGATCTGTTCTACTGTTTTTTTGGTTTTGATAGCATTAATTTCTGTTGTAATCTTTATTATTTCCTGTCTTCTGCTGTTTTTGGGTTTTATTTTCTGTTCTTTTTCCAGCTCCTTAAGGTGTAAGGTTAGGTTGTGTATCTGAGATCTTTCTTCCTTCTTTAGGAAGGCCTGGATTGCTATATACTTTCCTCTTATGACTGCCTTTGCTGTCCCAGAGGTTTTGGGTTGTGGTGCTATCATTTTCATTGACTTCCATATACT
This sequence comes from Prionailurus bengalensis, assembly GCF_016509475.1. Taxonomy (NCBI): domain Eukaryota; kingdom Metazoa; phylum Chordata; class Mammalia; order Carnivora; family Felidae; genus Prionailurus; species Prionailurus bengalensis. The sequence continues at coordinate 10,493,281 of NC_057348.1, forward strand.
TTTTAATTTCTTCTTTAACTGCTTGGTTAGCCCATTCATTCTTTAGTAGGATGTTCTTCAGTCTCCAAGTATTTGTTAACTCTCCAAATTTTTTCTTGTGGTTGATTTCAAGTTTCATAGCATTGTGGTCTGAGAATATGCACGGTATGATCTTGATCTTTTTGTATTTATTTAGGGCTGATTTGTGTCTCAGTATATGGTTTATTCTGGAGAACGTTCCATGTGCATTGGAGAAGAATGCGTATTCTGCTGCTTTAGGATGAAATGTTCTGAATATATCTGTGAAGTCCATCTGGTCCAACGTGTCATTCAAAGCCATTGTTTCCTTGTTGATATTTTGGTTAGATGATCTGTCCATTGTTGTGAGTGGGGTGCTGAAGTCTCCTACTATTATGGTATTACTATCGATGAGTTTCTTTATGTTTGTGATTAACTGATTTATATATTTGGGTGCTTTCACATTTGGTGCATAAATGTTTACAATTGTTAGGTCTTCTTGGTGGATAGACCCCTTGATTATGATATAATGCCCTTCTGCATCTCTTGATTCAGTCTTTATTTAAAATTTTTTTTTTCAACATTTTTATTTATTTTTGGGACAGAGAGAGACAGAGCATGAACGGGGGAGGGGCAGAGAGAGAGGGAGACACAGAATCGGAAACAGGCTCCAGGCTCTGAGCCATCAGCCCAGAGCCTGACGCAGGGCTCGAACTCACGGACTGCGAGATCGTGACCTGGCTGAAGTCGGACGCCCAACCGACTGCGCCACCCAGGCGCCCCGATTCAGTCTTTATTTTAAAGTCTAGATTGTCTGATATAAGTATGGCTACTCCGGCTTTCTTTTGTTGACCATTAACATGATAGATGTTCTCCATCCCCTTATTTTCAATCTGAAGGTGTCTTTAGGTCTAAAGTGGGTCTCTTGTAAACAGCATATAGATAGATCTTGTTTTCTTATCCATTCTGTTACCCTATGTCTTTTGATTGGAGCATTGAGTCCACTGATGTTTAGAGTGAGTACTGAAAGATATGAATTTATTACCATTATGATGCTTGTAGAGTTGGAGTTTCTGGTGGTGTTCTCTGGTCCTTTCTAATCTTTTGTTGCTTTTGGTATGTACATATATATACATATATACATACATATATATGTATTTGTATATATATATACACATATGTATGTATGTATGTATATATATATACATATGTATACATATACACGTGTGTGTGTGTGTGTATATATATATATATATATATATATTTTTTTTTTTTTTTCCCATCTTTTCTCCCCTCAGAGAATCCCCCTTAAAATTTCTTGCAGGGCTGGTTTAGTGGTCACAAACTGCTTTAACTTTTGTTTGTCTGGGAAACTTTTTATCTCTCCTCCTATTTTGAATGACATTGCTGGATAAAGAATTCTTGACTGCATATTTTTCTGATTCAGCACACTGAATATATCCCACCACTCCTTTCTGGCCTGCCAAGGTTCTGTGGATAGTTCTGCTGCAAACCTGATCTGTCTTTTCTTGTAGGTTAGGGACTTATTTTCCCTTGCTGCTTTCATGATTCTCTCCTTGCCTGAGTATTTTGTGAATTTGACTATGATATGCCTTGTTGATGGTCGGTTTTTGTTGAATCTAATGGGAGTCCTCTGTGCTTCCTGGATTTTGATGTCTGTGTCTTTCCAGATTAGGAAAGTTTTCCTAAGATTTCCTAAGAGCTAAGATTTGCTCACATAACCCTTCTACCCCTATTTCTCTCTCTTCCTCCTCTGGGACCCTATGATTTTGATGTTGTTCCTTTTGAATGAGTCACTGATTTCTCTAAGTCTTAAATCGTGCTCTTTTGCCTTAATCCCCCTCTTTTTTTCTGCTTCGTTATTCTCTATAAGTTTGTCCTGTATATCTCTGATTCTCTGTTCTGCCTCATCCATCCTTGCCACCACTGCATCCATCCATGATTGCAGCTCAGTTATAGCATTTTTAATTTCATTCTGGCTATTTTTTACTTCCTTTATCTCTGCAGAAAGGGATTCTAATCTATTTTCGATTCCAGCTAGTATTCTTATTATCGTGATTCTAAATTCTGGTTCAGACATCTTGCTTGTGTCTGTGTTGGTTAAATCCCTGGCTGTCGTTTCTTCATGCTCTTTCTTTTGGGGTGAATTCCTTCGTTTTGTCATTTTGAAGGCAGAAAAGGAATTAATGAGGTAGAAAAATTGAAATTAAAAAAATTAAAATTAAAAAAATATTAAAATTAAAAATTAAAAACACACCCACACAAAAATCTAGTAGATGATGCTAGATCCTACGTGTGTTTTGGTCTGGGTGTAGAAAGTGGTTTGATAGATTAGAGAAACAAGCAAACAAAAAAAAGGGGGGAGAGAGAAAAAAAAGAAATCATTTGAGAATTTGAAAAAATGAATACACTAAAGTAGATAAAATACACAAATGTAGAGAATATAGTAGGAAAAAATTATAGAAAAATATTTTTAATAAAAATTAAAAAGAAATATGAATTTTTCACTTTCTGTATTTAAGAAAAAAGAAAAGAAATGAAAGAGAAAAAAGATAAAAAGAGAAAAAAGAAGAAAAAAAAGAAATCATTTGAAAATTTGAAAAAGTGAATACACTGTAGTATACTAAAATAAAATGCTGGGAGTGAGATAGAATTTGAAAAAATTTACACAAAAGCAAAAAATATAGTAATAAAAATGAAATAAAAATATTTTTAAGAGCAACTGAAAATAAAATGAAGTTTTTCTCTTTCTGCATTCAAGAAAAAGAATAGAAATGAAAAAGAGAAAAAAAGAAGAAAGAAAAAAAGGCAATTGTTTGAAAATTTGAAAAGGCGCGTACACTGAAGTAGACTAAAATAAAAAGATGGAAGTAAAGTAGAAGTTGAAAAAATTTACACCAAAGTAAAAGATATAGTAATAAAAATTAAAGACAGATTTTTTTTTTTTAAATTTTTTTTTCAACGTTTATTTATTTTTGGGACAGAGAGAGACAGAGCATGAACGGGGGAGGGGCAGAGAGAGAGGGAGACACAGAATCGGAAACTGGCTCCAGGCTCCGAGCCATCAGCCCAGAGCCTGACGTGGGGCTCGAACTCCCGGACCGCGAGATCGTGACCTGGCTGAAGTCGGACGCTTAACCGACTGCGCCACTCAGGCGCCCCTAAAGACAGATATTTTTAAGAAAAATTGAAAATAAAAATGAGTTGTTTCTCTTTCTGTATTCAAGAAAAAGAAAAGAATTGTAAAAGAGAAAAAGGAAAAAAAAGAGAGAAAAAATTGGATAGATGACCCTGCTAACAGATTGAAGTAGGACTGAAATTGCTTCGTTTTCCCCTAGAATCAGTCCATGTAGCTCTTTATAGTCCAGAAATGAAGCCGGCGGTGAGGTTTGTGCTCTTGAAGAGCGAAGTTGGCCCAGTCGGGCAGGGCTCGGTGTAAAAACTCCGCTCTCCACTAGATGGCGCTGCTAGCCTACTGGGGTGGATTGTTGCCTGGCTTGTCGGTGCGCAGGCGCAAGCGCGGGAGCCGTGAAAAATGGCGCCACCCAGTCACCCAGTCTGTTCTCCCGGATCGGCAATCGCGCACCAGTCCTCCGTTTTCAGCTCTCATCCACTCCCTGCTTTTCCATTCTCCGTGGCCAGGCCCCAGGCAGTACCTCTCTCCCAAGTTTTGTCTCAGATGCGGCTGTTTTCACCGGCCCCTTACTTCCGAAGGACTGTGGCTTTGACCCGCTCCACCCCTCTGCGGGAAGGTCTCGCCGAGCAGTGGCCGAATGAGCAATGGCGGAATGTCGGCTGCACCCGGGAACGCTTGCCGGACCCTGCTGGTGCCGGTGCCCTGAGACTGCGGCCAGGTGTCAGCCCGCCCCCCAAAAAGATCGCGAGACGGTGTAGCCTCAGCGTTTCAGGGACCGTGGAAAATCTCAACACACATCTGGCACCAGGCTTCACCCTCAACGACCTCGTCCCAGCACCAGCGAGTGTGGCCGCCTTCCGGGGTCTGCTGGGACCAGGTGGCCTCAACAGTCTCTACCGAATGTCCTTCCGTCAGTGGAACCGCTTTTCCCCGTGTGGCCCGAGAACCTCCCGGACCCCACTCTGTTCCTGGGGATTCACCTTTCCCACCAGCGCACCGCCAGGTAGGGAGCTGCAGAGTTGCAGCCTGTGCGCTCCCCTTGTTTACAGTCTGAATGGAATTGAAACCCTCTCCTTTCTCCTTTCTCCCTTTGTCCCTTTGTCCCTTCATCCCTGCGGCTGTTTCCAATTTTCCACTTTCTTTCCAGCTGCTTTTGGGGAGGGGTGCTTTTCCTGTATGCTCCCCCCCCCCCAAGTTCAGCTCTCCGTGCAGCGTACCTGCTGAATTCTGTGGTTCAGGTTGCGCAGATTGTTGTGTTAATCTTCCAATCAGTTTTCTAGGTGTGTAGGATGGTTTAGTGTAGGTCTGGCTGTACTTCATGGACGCGAGAGACACAAAAAGCTTCCAGGCTGTTCCGCCATCTTGGCTCCTCCCCGATTAACTATGCGTTTGTTAGCAATTTGCTTTTCTTTTTCTGTTAATTACCTATCAATTTCTTTTTCTAATATTTCATTAACCTTTTTATTATTGAATTTTACAAGTTCTTTGCACATATTTTTGCCACTCCTTCAGAGTTTCTACACTCTCGTGACTGCCCATACTTGGCCCTGAGCAATTCATTAAGAAATGTAAGTTCTCTTTTAAGCATTTCTATGGCACCCAGATCTCTTCCTTTTGTGCTTCCCATAGGTCTGCCTATGTGTGGATAATCCTGTCTTTCCTTAGACTTTAGGCCACTTTGTTGTTCTTACCTACCTTCTGTTATAGGTAAGAGAGTTTGAGAAACCGAATGATTTTGTAGTTTATGTGGATTTTTCCTATTGTTATGTTGAAAGCAATACTCGTTTCCGTTTTTTATTTTGTAGGCAGAAGTGGAGATCCCCCCTATTTTCTCGTAATATTTTAATGATTTTGTTTTTTTTTTTTAAATTTTGATTTCAAATCCATCACCATTAGCTGTGCAAATTCATAGTTTTAGAAAAGATCCATTCACAGAATTAGTTTTGTGTGGAGGAAAAGACATTTTTATTGGACGTCTAGAAATCTATGATGGTATATAACTTTTAATGAATTAATAACTAGTATATGTATTTACTTTTCTGACACCTTTTTATTATTTTTTCTGACAGCTTTGATTGACCATTTTTAAATTTAGAATTTGGAAGAATGATACAATGAATGAACACTCACATACTCTTCATCTAGAGTCAACAATTGTTAACATAGTGCCACATTGAAAGATCTTTCTCAATTCATTTCCACACATGGATACATTTTTCTTGCTAAAACATGTGATAGTCAGTGGCAGACATTATGACACTTCATTCTTCAATACTTCTTCAACAAATATTTCGGAACTCAAGGAATATTCTCTGCATAACCACAATACTATTATTATGCCCAAGAAAATGAACAATATCATAATAACTTTTAATGTCCGATACATATTCAAATTATCCTCATTGTCTCCAAAATGTCATCTAGAGCTGTATATCTGAGCCAGAGGCTCCCTAAGATTGATGCCGAATGTGTGATGTCACTTTTGTCTCTTTTAATTTACAGCAGCCTCTAGCCCCTTTTAAAAATGATACTGATTTCTCAACTCTGACATTGTAGCCTGAAAGCAGCCATAGACAATACATCAATGTTCCAATAAAACTTTATTAACAAAAACAGGCAGTTCCCTGGATTTGGCCTGCATGCTATAGTTTGGTTACCCTCTCTCTAAAGGCTGGGTTAGATTTCAATTTTTTATGTATTAAAAATGGGATGTTGTAACTTCAACAATGGGATGTATGTATCTCCTGATATTCCTAATGTCAGTTTGCCCACCATCGATGATATTAAGTATGGGCATTAATTCAGATGGTGGCTGTCAGATCTCCACGTTGCAAATGTGCACTTTGGCCCTTGTAATTAATCGGTGATCCAAGAGGTGATTCTTTGGTGCTCTGGTCCCAGCCTGTTCTCCAACACCCTTTCACTCAATGCTTCTAGTGACTATGGGATATTGAAAGAGTCATGCTCTTCTAATTCTATCGTATTTTCTGCATCTATTAACTGAGCTTCTAAGTATCACTATGGACTCATGAATATGTTTATCTAAAATATTATACTCACGTACAGTCATTTGATGTTCAAATTGTTACAAAATTGGTCAGTGGGAGCCTCCAGGGAATGTCTTGGAGGGGGAACCACTCTGGGTTTAGATCTTGCCTAGATGCATGGTAAGGATGAAATATTATGTTATGTATAAATGTGCTGTAGCAATATACACCTTTTCCCTTTATAAGCCTTTATAAGCTCAACTTATAAAATGTAAAGATGCAGAGACTCGAGTCTCATAGTTCTGATTTTACTCCATCGGATGAAACTTTTTTTCCCCCACATTTAAACTCTGTGAACTCGGGAACTGGATCTCCTTGATCCAGTGCACATTTTTGGAAGGAATTAATCAGTAGGGCTTCAGGAATGGAGAGTGAGTAAGTTGAGGCATGTATGTATGAATGGAGACCAACTGGTCTACTTTGCCTGTAACCAAAATGTTTCCTGGGGAGAAATACTGTGAGCTCTAAAGTCAGGCAAGTCTTGGGCAACTGGCATTAGTTGTTTACTCTACAGGCAGGTATTTGAATATTACTTTCCTCTCCTGTGTTATTTTAGGGAAGTCCTTTGAGGCTGGTTTTCCTTGTTATGTATCATCAACCTGAGGAAGAATCTTTTTGGAAAAAGAGGTTTCTACTGGGGTATTGGGTTAGAGCTCCTGATTATACTGGGAAGGAGATGATGAGAATGCTTGTATGTACCAGAAAACCCAAATTCACCAGCAGCTGAATGACAAACGTTTCCCGCATACTTTTCTCCCACAGTGGTGCCAAGGAGAGTTATTTTTAATACTCTTTGTCCCAAAGAGAACGGTTCAGTGTTTTCTTCACTTTCTAAGAGACAAGTTTGCCAGTTCATTATAATTCTCCTAAAAAAAGAAGGTGTAAAAACGATTCTGTGTTAGAAAGTGCAATGTTTGTGTACAGAAAACTATAAAATGTTGTCAAAGAAGTCTAAGAAGAGAAAAAGTTTTGTGGACCCGAACGTACAAATGCTTGGGACAATTCACATTGCCAGAATCTCTCCCCTTGCCTCTGTGATTCTCTAGTGAGGTTTTACAGTGTCTGTATCTGTGGAAATACTAGGAATTATTGCAGACTTTTATGGGAGGTTTCAATGCAACTTAATCCTTATTTCACTTTTATGACTATATACACACCAGGTGTTTATTGTTCATTATATACAGGGACAGCATGGAATGATTTGGGATACAGGATATGCAGTGACCCTGTACAGCTGGGGCATCTCTGCTCCAGATTATTACTTCCCGATTACTTACCTGACCACAGCATCTTTCTCTGCTTCTGAGTGTTTTCTATCTTGTCGATTTTAAGTATAGTTAAAAAGTGGTTGCACCATATCATGCAAAGAGGACAGTCATGTGCAAGGGTCACTGTGAACATAGAAGCTCAGCGAGTGAAAGTATAGGAAGAGCTCATTTCAAGACAGGGAAGTGCCTTCAAGTGAGTCCAGGCATGAGCCTTCCTAGGGCATCGGCTGCTCTCTGCCCAGGTTGTCCAGTGAGGCAGGCATGAGACGCCCAAGCGGATCGGCTAGGGAAGTGCTCTGGGAACACTGCATAATCTTACCGCACTGTGCTTGGAGGCATCAGACACGGTCCCGCTTGAGAGCGTGTAATTCTCAGGCTCGGCTTTGGCTTTCCTGACCCCTCTGAACCATTTCCCGTACTGCTCCCGGACCTGCAGGGGCGAAGCACGCTCTGGGTCAGCTCACTGGGGCGGGGTGGGGACAGGAAGAGTCCTGGATGGGGGCCGGACCGTGGTACCTGCTGGCTGAGGAGGCAGTACACCAGGAAGATGAATGCTCCCTGCAGGCTGTTGATGATGGTGAAGAGGTAAGCCATGATGCGGGCAGCTGCCCCCACCTGCAGGACACCCAGACACCACGTGCAGCCCAGGATGAGGAGCTGAGCCGTCGCTTTGAATGTCAGCATCCTGGGTAGGAGGAGAGAGGAGGCTCGTGATGCACTGGGAGCAACAGCCCTCTCCTCACCCCACCTGTTTTCAAGTCCACTCCACGGATGCTTCCTACTGGGTAGCGATCAACTTGGATCTTTATCGTCAATGATTCCATAAAAAGAAATGGTGTTTGGGTCAGGGATGACAGTTTGACTAGGACTAGGGAAGGTAGTGACACTCCAGAATGTGAGTTTCAAAAAGGTCACGATGTTTCAGGAAGACCCCTAATTTTGCTCAGCTGACATTGTCGAGAACATTCTGCACCCCTGGCCCTAGGCTGGGGCTTGGGCATTCAGAACAACCAAGACAAGACTTCTGTTTCCACAGCCCTTAGAGTCTGGTGGCAAGACAAAAACAAATGATCACTTATAACATTTGCAAAGTGAGGTACTTCTGCCCAGATCCCATCCAGGGCTGTTCCTGTCCCCACCTTCTCCATGACCTGACCCAGAATGTGCTTTGCCCAGAATAGAGGCCACTGATTCTGTGCAAAGTTGAGGAAAGGAAAGGACATCCCCAAACTCCTAGATGATGTGACATGTGGTTGATGAACCCGTGTTCACGTGGGGCAAGAGAGTGGGGAGGCAGGGGGCCTAAAACGCATGAAGGCATGACCATGAAAGGGTGCACTGGGTTCTGGGAACTGTTATGTGATGTTTTGAGTGTGTTGTAAGGATATAAATGTTCTCAGGACCTACTATGTAAGGCATGGAAGCAATCCCTGTGTATCAGGGCAAAGTCCATTCTCTCTGGACATCAGATCCTTGGAGCTCTAGGATAATGCTCTGGATGGGGGACATTCCTCTGACTCATCCTCACCTGGTGTTCTGGAGGGTGGACACATCTCTGTTGAGGGAGGAGAGCTTGTTTCTCACAATCCAGAAGGTCATCAGAAAGAAGGCCAGATTAATCTGCAGAAAGCCCACAGGCGTATTAAATTCACTCCACATCTGGTAAGCATCCTCCTAGCTCATCCAACCCCTAACCCGGCAGGTAAGAAGCTTTTGCGTTTTGTAGAAGTCCTAGAAGACTAGACCAACCACCCTGTAACTCAGGCATGTGTTTGTCCTGTAACTCTGGCGAGCACTTCGATGCAGTTCACATGGAAACTCCAAATTTTAGCACTGAAAGTCCCAGGTCTCAGGAAACATGTTAGTCCTGTTGTCACAATGGAAATTCCTGCATCCTGGGGGGGGGGGGGTCTCTCATCAGTCCTGGGCCAACTGGAATGATTGCTCCCACTGCCTGTAACCCTCCTGCTACACCTGGTCTTTGAATGACCGTCACTTTGGCAGGCAGGATGCTCTGATGTCATGTGTTACTCACGGAGAAGATGGTGCAGACGGGGCCCAGGAAGGTCCATACAAATCCTTTGTCTGTGTGGAGCCAGCATCTAAGAGAGAGATGAGAAGTGAGTCAAGAGAACATTGGCCTTTGTGGATAAAGAATCACTAGAATGTATAATATATAATGATTAAATACTTCATAATGAACATTTAAAATAATTAAATCCTAAGGACTTAAAAACAGTTCAAGGAACACAAAATTCCACCAGAGAGATGTCTTCCTCTGCCTATCATGTTCGGGGGAAATTAAATCGCTATTGGTTCTATGATGGCCACAGTTGTGCTGGAGAAGATAGGGGCAGTGGGAATTGGCACTTACCTGGTGGGTGTTCCATAAAGGGAAGGTCTGGATGCAGCAGAAATGGCCACGATTAGAGCCGGGACTCCATAGCCCACAGGGAACATGAGTCTCTTCATGAACCTGCTCACACTGGAGTAGTTGACCACCGTCAGGTTGTGTGCCGTGAGGAAGAGGTGTAGACCCTCCAACAGCATCCAGGTGAAGGAGGCCAGGTAGAGATAGTGTAAGACTCCCGCGATGATGGTGCACAGCAGCTGGGGGAGGAGGAAGGAGTCACCAGGAGGGACTGTCAGGGAGGAGGGTGGCCCCAGGACCCCTCCCATACCTTGCCAGAGGGGAGAACTCGTATATATATATATAGGGTTGAGTTGTTGAGAGAGGATTGTCTTCTGCTTCATCAGTCAACGTGAAATAGGCTATTTACCCCTCCAGCCTCCCTGTCACCCAACGATTGTGTTAAGGCATCAGTGCAGCAGGGCTCCATGAACTGAGCATCCCGTGGCTCAGAGCAGGGGGTCCTCTGGGACAGTGTCAGTACCTTGATCTTGGTCTGGTCGATGGCCGTGAGGAAGAGCAGGTGGGCCAGGAAGAGGCAGATCGAGAGCTGCAGGTGGAGCGAGGTGCTGGTGTTCTGGATGGCTTTGCACAGGAGGAAGGTGAGGGCTGCCAGGAGGAGGCACAGCAGAGAGAGGCCCAGCCCCACGTAGGTGATGACAGCCAGCATGGGATCCTCCTCCTGGGACCCAGCAAAAAGGACATCACAGTCACAGGTCCTATATCAGTTGACTTTAAGAGGCATTTCATCACCCTGGGTGGGCCTGGCCTAATCAGTGAGCTCTCAAAGCTCTAGGCTCTTCCTAGAGAAAAGGATTCAAAGTTTGAGGGCGTTTGAGGTGAGGGAGCTTCTCCTGCTGGCCTCTGGACAGAAATGCTGACACGCTGTGTGGGGCCTAGAGAGAAGGAATGCAGGTTGCCCCTAGGAGCTGAGCAGGGTCCCCTGCTCGCAGCCAGAAAGAAAGTGGAACCCCAGTCCTACAACTGCAAGGACCGGAATTTTGCCAGCAACCAGGGAGCTCACAGGAGGACCCCAGGCCTCCAACGAGAATGCAGCTTTGGCTGACTCAATGGTCTCAACCTTGTAAGGCCCAGAGCAGGCAACTCAGCTACGCTACGCCCGATTCTCATCCCACAGACACCACGAGACATAAATTTATGTTTCTTTAAGCTCCTACATGTGGGGAAACATGTTCGAGAGCGATAGACGTGGAAAGCGGCCTCTCTCAGGGATCTCACCTGCACGTGGCTGTGGGCCATGAGGACAGCAAAGCTGCTGAGGTGGGAGCACTGGCAGGTGGTGCTGGCGTCTCCGGTGGCCGCCATCCTGCAGCCCATGGTGGACCAATGACCGCCTCCATCCTGACTGTGCTCCCAGAAGACACAGAACACCTTCTGCGTTGGCCCGGGCGTCACCGCCTGTAGGAAGAGAGCGTCGGTGGGAGCTGGAGACTCTTATTCAAAGCTGGTTTGCAAAGGGCTTTCCTGGGGGAAGGAGGCGCCCATGGAGGAGGCCCCCAGGACACAAAGGGTGATCTCGACAGTGAGGCTGAGCCCCGGACCCAGACCAGTTCCTTGCCCAGCCACAGCCCCATTCCACCAGGACTCACGTGGTGGGAGAAGATGAAGGTGACGGGGGAGCCGAGGTTCTGGGTGTCCTTGTTGCTCACAAAGGCAGAGACGACATCTGAGAGCAGGACAGGGGAGACCTCTCCCAGCAATTCCTTGTGTTCACGCAGAACTGCCTGCTGCTTAGGGTCCAGGATCAGGGGTGCCTCGGCCAGTAACTTGGCCATCCCTGGAGTGGAGACGAGGCCCACCACCGAAGGACCTGCAGGACCAGGCCAATGTGGATACCTCGGGGTGCCCACCAGCGCCCCTTCTTCCTCAGATGGACCCTTTGTGGCCCCACTCTGCCCCCTACCTCCCCGTAAGCTTCAGGTCCCCGTGTGTCACGTCCTTGGGCGTCTTGTGACCTCCCATCTCGGCCCTTACCTGAGTCACTAGATTCATGCACCTCATCCAAGCTCAGCAGCATCTTTGCCTGGTTCAGACTCAAGGTGACATTTCTGTCTCCTTGTTCTTGCACCTTCAGGGACAGGTCTATGAGATGTCAGAGTTATTAAGGGAGTGTGGATAGTATTGGTGGCTGTAGAGGCTGTAATAATACTATCCTTTATATGTGTGTTTACATACATCTGGCTATCCACACACGAAAGAAGAACAGGAACTCTACTTCGTACAACACACAAAAATTAACTCAAAGTGGCATGACAAATTTAAGGCATGCCTTGGTGGCTCAGTTGGTTGAGCATCTGACTTTTGATTTCAGCTCAGGTAATGACCCCAAGGTTGTGGGATCAAAGCCTGTGTTGGGCTCCGTGCTAAGCTTGGAGCCCGTTTGGATTCTCTCTCTCTCTCTCTCTCTCTCTCTCTCTCTCTCTCTCTCTCAGTCTGCCCCTCCCCATCTCTCTCTTTATCTCTCTAAAACAGACAATGAAAGAAACAAACAATCCTAAACTTAAGGGCTAAAAGTACAACAGTTGGAAAAAAACACAGATGTAAATCTTCACAGCCTTGGATTTGACAATGGATTCTTAGATACAGCACCAAATGCACATGCAACTAAAGAAAAAAAGAGAAAATGAATTTCAAAACAGAAGCACCTGTTCATTAAAGCAAAAAAAAAAATATTCACTCTTGTGTGGATCCTGAGAAACTTAACAGAAACCCGTGGGGGAGGGGAAGGAAAAAAAAAAAAAAGAGGTTAGAGTGGGAGAGAGCCAAAGCATAAGAGACTCTTAAAAACTGAGAACAAACTGAGGGTTGATGGGGGGTGGGAGGGAGGGGAGGGTGGGTGATGGGTATTGAGGAGGGCACCTTTTGGGATGAGCACTGGGTGTTGTATGGAAACCAATTTGACAATAAACTTCATATATTGAAAAAAATAAAAAAAATAAAAAAATAAAAAAAAAAGTAAAAAAAATAATCTATGGAATGGGAGAAAAAAATTAGCAAGTCACATGTCTCACAGAGTGTACTATTAGAACATAGAACGAATTCTTCCAGCTCAACAACCAAAAGCCAAACAATGAATTAAAACAACAGGCAATGGGACTTGCATAGACATTTCTCCAAAAAAAATACACACATGTTCAATAATTACACAAAAAGATGTGAGCCATCACTAGTCATCAGGGAAACGTAAATCAAAACCACAATGAGATATCACCAGACACATACTGAAAAGACTAATAAAAATAAAACAGGGGCACCAGGGTGGCTTAGTTGGTTGAGTGTCCAACTTCGACTCAAGTCATGATCTCATGGTTTGTGGGTTCGAGCCCCACATCAGGTTCCGTGCTGACAGCTTAGAGCCTGCTTGGGATCCTCTCTCTCTACCTCTCTCTGCCCCTCCCTGGCTTGTGCTCTCTCTTTCCAAATAAATAAATACACTTAAAACAACAACAACAACAAAAAAGTGAAAGTGCCAAGTGTTGCTGAGGAGGTAGAAATTGAGGTCCATTGCCGGTGAGGATACGAGATGGAAAAATAGCCTCTTTGGAAAATAGCTTGGTGGTTCTCAAAAAGTCGAACATAGAATCGCTGTATAACTCAGCAATTCCAGTCCTAAGTAAGTACCCCAAAGAACCGAGAACAGTTATTCAAACAAAAGCGTGTGAACCAATATTCACAGTGGCACCATGTGCAAGAGTCAAAGGGTGGCAACACCCGAAATGTCCATCAGTGGATGAACGGGGACACGAGAAGTGCTGTATCCATCTACAATTAAATGTTGCTCAACTGCAAAAGGGAATGAAACACTGAGAGATGCTACAACATGGATGAACCTTGAAAACATCCTGCTAGGTGAAAGAAACCACATAGTGTATGATTCTCTAGGTATGAGAAGTCCAGAATAGGCGCATCCATAGAGACAGAAGACAGACCAGTGGTGGCCAGGGGCTGGGGGAGCGGAGGAATAGGGAGTGACTTCTGGGGGTGGGGTGGGGTACAGTATTTACTTCGAGGGCGATGAAAACAGTTTAGAAATAGAGGCAATGATCACAACTCCGTGAATGTACTAAATGCCACTGAATTGTATACTTTGTTTAAAATCGTGGATTTTATGTTACGTGAATTCTACCTCAAACGAAACAAATAAAATACTTAACCGTGAGAGAACATTAACTGAATATGATTCCAAATTAAGTAATTGTTTTCTTGGGAAGCCATTTCTATTGTATTTTATGTTCTTCATTACCATTAACTCAACTGCTCATAATTTAGTTTCTATTAAGATGTATATTATTTATAGCTTTATTCATTTCTTCTTTTAATTGAGGTATGACGAACATAGAACATTATATTAGTTTCAGGTGTACATGGTGATGATTTGTTATTTGTATGTGTTGCAAAATGATCACCACAGTGAGTGTGGTAAACACCTGTCCCCACATAGAATTACAATTTTTTTCCTGTGATAAGAACTTTCAAGATTTACTTTTGTAGCAACTTGGAAACATGTAATATAGTGTTATTATTCTCGTGCTGTACATTACATCCCATGACTTATTTATTTTATATCTTTTGACCCCCTTCACCCATTTAGTCCACTGCCCCACCCCCACACACCTCACCCCTACCTCTGACACTCACTAATCTGTGTCTATAAGCTTGTGCCCTTTTTTTTTTTTTTTTTTAGGATTCCACATATAAGTGAGACCAGATGGTATTTGGCCTTCTCTGACTTAGCATAATATATTCATTTCTTTTTAACCACTTTTAATTGGTTTAGGGAGTGTAACACTGAGATACAAGCGTGGTCACTGGCTCCAGTGAGGCTGGGGGATAAACGAGGTGGGGAAGGGCAGGGCAGGAGCCCGGGGCAGACCCCAGTACTTGCCTGTGCCTGCAGATGCACTGAAGGTCAATGTCCCATTAGGCAGGGCCTGGCTTATGTTTCTCAGGACGTCCTCCAGGCCAGTGAGCAGGTTCGCGGCCACACGGTGCTGCTCTGAGCGGGGCAGCGCCCCCAGGTCTTCCGGGGTCTGCAACAACTCATCCACCCCCTCTATGAGGCCCTGGGGGAAAGCAGACCCAGAAGTCGTGAGCCGTGGGCCAGACTGCATGAAGAGGCTGTCCACTGAGCCTCAGAATAAAGATCCTGGAGAATAAAGTCTATTTACCTGGATGCTGTCCTGGGCAAAGGCCGGTATGAACTTTCTGGCCAGATCTTCGACTTTTTCAAAGAAGCGGGAGAGTCTCTGGGAAGAGGGCAAATGAGGAGGTCAGAGAGCCTCACGTGCGAGTGGGGAAGCTTGGGGAAAATGGTGGCCAGGGAGGGCGGGCAGCCCGTGCTTCAAGGAAGGATTTCCTGTCTCCTGGTCCCTGCTGGGGCCAACTCACCCGGCTCTTGATTCCACGGGGTGGGGTCCAGCTGGGGAAAAAGTTGCCTGCAAGAGACAAGAGTGCTTCATGAGGTGTGACAGCATCTATCTTTGTACGTGTTCGGGGGTAGGGGTCTCGGGTCAGGTCAGGCCAGGTACTTTCCCAGGCGGTCATTTGGTTATTCGGGGAGCCTGGTTTGGGCATAGAAGCGTCGGGAAGGCCCCACTGTCTCCTCCCTGGTGAGTGAGTGCCTTTTCTTATTCACACAGAGGTGTGCTATGGGTGAATGTGGTGGCCTACATGCTCTGCTGCCCAGAGATGGATGGAATCGGCCTGGGTCCTCCCTGTCTCCCAGCCCTGGCTGGGTGCCCTCGGCTTCCCCGGGCAGCTTTCAGCCAGGGTGGGACATCACGGGCATCTGTGTCCCAGCCTGAGCATTTGGACAAAGGCCAGTGTGGGTCTTCTAGGGAACCAAGTGCAGGGAAAATGGTGCATTACCCAACAAGGATCCTGTTGGATCTGGCTCCCACTGACGGCCTTTGTTTTAATTCCCTCAGGGCAGCCGCTCACCTGCTGGTCCCCAATGATGCCGTCTGTTGCTATCTGGTCTCGACGGGAGCCCCTTCTGATCATGTAATTTTCTATGTGTGTATGGGGGTGGATCCGTGTAATTCTGCTTAGACTCCACACAGCATTCTTCTGGCTTCTGGTCATCTGGTTTGCTCTCAGGAATGTGAACTGAAATTACTGGGGAGAGTCAGGGTAAGCCTTGTGCAGGGAAGGAGACAGGGACTGAGCACCTGAGAAGCGGGGGGGGGGGTGGTGTCAGGATGCCAAAACTGTTGGCCAGGGAGACCACTGGCTCAGCTCTCGAATCTTCCCACTCCAGTGTTTTGGGGTGGGGTCCCTGAGTCCAGTATGGCCCAAGAGGTCTGAGAGTTTTCCTCGTATGGCAGAGCCCAAGTGGGGTTTGGTGGGGAAAGGTCTCATCCTGGCAGTCACTGATGATGGTAAAGAGGAGGGATCCTGTGCTGGAAACAATATGCTGTGAGCTCCTTAAATATCTTGAGTGCCATCCTTCTCTATGTTTTACAAAAACAAGATGCCGGGGTGGGGGTGGGGGCAGGTGGGCAAAGGATACTCTGAACTTTCAGAAGTGACCCTCTGCAGAAGGTTCTGAGCCTTGGGGTTCAAAGAGGGGTGCGTGACCGGGTAGGTGCCGAGGACAGCTCTCTGATGCCTAGAGAAAGTGGAGCAAATGCCTTCCCACCGCATGGATGGGGAGATGGAAGGCGTGGGGTGGTTCTCACCTTGACACGTGTTCTCACTCTCACTCCTGAATGTTTTTGCCCCAGAAGCAAGCTCGTATCCTGGGCCGCACGTGCAGTGGTAGCTCCCCTCTGTGTTAAGGCAGTGTGCGAATTTTCCACAGGACACTCTGGGGGGTGGTCCACACTCGTTGATGTCTGAAAGCCAACAGGACAAAAGGTTACCTCCCAAAGGTGTGGGTTCCCATGGGCAGAGGCCCTGGCCTCCAGCCAGACTCTACCAACGGAACGGGAGAGCACTCAGCTTGCAGGTGGCATTTCAGGGGCTGGTCTGAGTGGGAGTCAGGTTGCTCCAGAAAGCTGCTGACAACTCCGCTCATCTCTGCTCTCTGGCTGGGCCTGAGGGGCACCTAGATTCAGAATCTACTGTTCCATCATGCGGGCTGGAAGGAGGTCCGCCTCCCCTTCTGCAGACCTCGTGGGGTGGAACAGAGACGCTGAGTCTGTCTGCGTGATTGGGAACCTGGGGGTGGGCTCCAGTCAGGGCGACAGTGGTATTGAAGGCCACTCTCCATAATGAGTCAGTGAAGGGAGTCATGGCTGGAGTCTGTTCAGGGTCATGCTTATTCGCATATGAAGGTAAAGCCAGGTGGTCAGGCCTCTGCCCATTGACAGCTTTCACTTCCATTATTCACAGTGGCCCAAGGACACCCACAGTCCTCATCATCCACTCCCCCAAGCTCCTAATGTCAGGCATTTCTTTTTAATGTTTATTTTATTTGAGAGAGAGAGAGAGACACGCAGAGAGAGAAGGGGACAGAGGATCCGAAGTGGGCCCTGCACTGACCGCAGAGAGCCTGAGTTAGGGCTCAAACTCATGAACCATGAGATCATGACCTGAGCTGGAGTTGGATGCTCAACTGACTGAGCCACCCAGGTGCCCCAGTCAGACATTTTAAAGATGCCCCAAGATGCCTCAGTGGGAGTCTTACTATCTCCACTGCTGAGGGAAGTCCCCTCTTGTCAGAGACACTGGGGACGTGACATGGAGAAGCTGCACAAAGTGTCTCACAGCTGAGTCACTGGGGATGTTTTCGGGCATCCTACATCTCCCTGTTCTTTAAACATGACAGGAAAGCTGTCCATCAGCCAGGTTCTCTTCGAGTAGCTCAGGGACCCACAGAGCAAGGCTGGACACCGTCAGCTATCGACAACCTCAACAACTTGATCAGGTGAATCAAAGGGCAGGGACAGAACGTTTGGTCCCAGACACTCCCATCGGGGGATCAGAGACTTTTAGAGCCTGCAAGGGCTCATGACCTCGTGCTGAGTGGGGGTCTGGCAGGCAGCTGGTCTCCCCCAGAGCAGAGTCTCCTACCCGAACTCGAGGACTTCCTTCTAAGGCCCCAGGCCCAGGCTGTGGGCGTCAGCCCCAGGACCGGACAGCAGGCGGGAAGAGGCACGGCCCCGATGTGTTCGCGTTCGGCCCCGTCTGGGCCATGGGACCGCCCTCCTGTCTTCTCACATGGGGGCGATGGCTGGACACCTGTCTCCAGGGTTGTGGGATGGGGTGGAGTCAAGTGGGGGACGGTTGAGAATGAGATCCAAGGTGTGGAAAGCATGAGGCCTCTTCAACCAGACAGATGTGCTTCCAGAAAGGAGCTGGGGTCCAGTTACATTACTGGTAGGATCTCCTCGTCATGGTCACCCAGCCATGAATCTTCATGAGACCCGTGTGCAAATGCACAAAGGCCAGGCAATGGTCACAACAACACCTTTTTTTCTCTGATAAAATATTTTCCTCAAGCACTAAATGACACGTGGGTACTTAGAAAACAAAGAAAATGTGAAAAATGAGAACAAAGAAAATCAACTGTAAGTCCACTATATGAGCTACTGGAAGATTTAAGATAGTTTTCCCCTCAGCTTTTCAAACATATTAGGAACACTTTCCTTTATTATCAATAAATTTGCATCTAAGATGATTTTGAGTAGATGAAGAATATTTCTTGGTGTGAGAGCTGCTCATATCCTCCTTTCCCCATTATTTTTTTATTGTGGTAGAATGCCCTTAACATAAAATTTACCATGTTAACCATATTTAAGTAATATAATTTTCTTGTATGATTTTGCATTGTTGAAGAATAAAAACTCTTCAGTTTTGTTATTTTTTATTTTTTTAAAACACTTTAGTTTTAGATCTTCATCTAGGCTCTACATCCTTATTAATTGTGACTTTGGCTAATTCAATCTCTTTGAGCCCAATTATTATCATTTAAAAAAATGAAGCCATAAAATTTATAGAAAAAACATAGGGAATAAGCTCTTTGAAATTGGTCTTGGCACAGAGTTTTTTGGATTTGACTCCAAAAAACAAAGATAAGTTAGTGGGAACATATCAAACTAAAAAACTTCTGCACAGCAAAAGACACCATCAAAAAATGAAAAAGCAACCTATAGTTTAGTAGAAAATATTTGCAAATCATAAAGCTGAGAAGTGGCTAACATCCAAAATACAGAACTCATTCAACACAATAGAAAAAAGAAAACTAAACAATCCAACTTAAAAAATGGGCTGCAGATCTGAAAAGACATTTTCCAAAGAAGACATCCAAATGGCCAACAGGTACATGAAAAGGTACCCAACATCACTCATCGTCAGAGAAGTGCAAAGCCAAAGTGTAATGAGATATCATCTCGCACCTGTTGGGATGGCTATTATAAAAAAGATAAGAAATAACAAGTGTTGGTGAGGATGTGGGAAAAAGGGAACCTTGCGCACCGTGGGTGGGAATGCAAACTGGTGCAGCCACTGTGGGAAAACGTATTCAAAAAATTAAAAATGGAAGTACCACGTGATCCAGGAGTTCTACTTCTGGGTATTTATTTGAAGGAAACAAAAACACTAGCTTGAAAGTCGGCATCCTTGTGTTCGTTGCAGCTTTATTTGTAACGGGCAAGCTAGGGAAACAACCTTAGTTTTTATCGGTGCCTGAGTGGATAATGAAAAAGTGTTGTATGTGTATGGGGGAGTATCACTTAACCATACAAGGGAAGACAGTCCTGCCATTTGCAACACCATGGATGGACCTTGAGGGCATTACACTAAGCGAGTTAAGTTGCACAGAGAAAGACAAATACCGTTCGGTTCCAATAGATGTGGAATCTAAAAACAAACCCACAAACAAGACAGCAGTCATACAGAGAACAGATGCGTGGGTGCCAGAGGTGGGGAGGGATTGGCAGGGGTGCAGGCAGGCAGGCAGAGAGGAAAACTGGTGCTAGATTTGCTTCCTCACGGGTCTGCTGTGAACAGTGAGGCGGGAAACCATGACCTTGAGGGGTCGGGAGCTCCCGGTGAGCTCACGCCAGGAGGAGAGCCTGGGCTTTCAAGTCCTGTGTTTCTCTCCTCCCGTTGCTCCCATTCTTTCTCCCCTTTCCTTGTGCATGAGCACGATCCTAGTAATAACAGCAGAAGCCACGATAAGAGCTTGTGTTGGACCGTCCGCTCCATACTCGCCTTTATCGGTTCTCCACACGGGCAGATTTTAAGTCTCACTCCATCCGTGTGGGGTGGGTACAACGATGATCCCCAATTTACAGACAAGCAAACTGAGGCATAGAGAGGAGAACATCTTCCCCCTACCACTTCCCCCAACATCTCCATGCGCCCACCACCACCCCCCCCAGGCCCCTGTACCATCACAATTCTCCAAGCGGTTGGTGAAGACGTCCCCGGATGAAGAAGTGAACCCCGGAGAGCAGCGACAGGCCGTGGCGTTGACACATGAGGACTTTGGAGGGCACCACTGAGCACAGTCTGTGGGGGCAGAAGCTGTGGGGACCAAGACCACAGTCAGAAGCTTCAAGAAATGGAGGGAGCCAGCTGCCCGCTGGAGGTCCAGGAGTAGAGCGGGGGAGGAAAGAGAAGGATGGCTGCCTTTGGAAGAGCTCAGAAAACTCTGCACATGTAGGGAGGAAGAAGCAGCTTCTTTTATACCCAGAAGACCATCTGTGAGCCTCATTTGTGCAATAAGCTCCCTTCCCGTACCCCCTTATCGGTGAGAGAACCCAGACCCCAGCATGCACTCCCCAGCTTATGTCACCAATGGGGCTGGCTGGGCAGACTTACCACTCAGTTTCTGTACAGGCCCCAGTGTCAACAGCAGCAGCACCAAGAGCCCTGGGGCACAAAAACAGAGAGATGACAGAGGAGAGTCAAGGTCCCGTTTCAACCCCTGTCTGCCTGGTCATTGCCCCCTGGAGGGAGGCTCTCGTACCTTAGAACCAAGACACGGCCTGTCTGTCCCTCTCCCTGGACTCCCCCAGGAGTCAGTCAAGGACAACCATAGCCTTCGCGGAGCCTCGGGTGCTCTAGGTGAGGGGACAGAGTACACAGAGGCAGCTGACGTCAGGGATACAATATAGAAACCCCAACCTCTCCCAGTGGAGGGGAGTAAACCTTGAAGTAGAAAATCTTCAAATCCAGTGCCTTGCCCATAGGCAGGTTCTTTGTTCTCTGGCGACGGCAGAAATCTGCTTGGAGAAGGCCCTGCTCTGTCCTCTCTGGTGAGCGGGTGCCTTTTCTATTTCACATGGGGCACCCTATGGGAGGATGGTGTGGCCGGATGCTCTGTTCCCCACGTGTGGATGGCAGTGGCCCAAACCCTCTCTGTCTGTCAGCTCTGGTGCCCTCAGCTTTCCTGGGTGGCTCCCAGATGGAGCAGGGACATCACGGCCACCTGAGTCCCAGCCTGAGGACTTGGACAAGTCCAGGGTGGGCCTTCCTCGGAGCCGAGTGTAGGGGAAACGCTGCGTTCCTGACCAGGACCTGTCATGGCATCCGGCGATGGCCTTTGTCCTTCCTGACTTCCCCAGGGTGGATCTCACTGCCTGCCTAACCTTTAGAATCCTGGTGACCCTCGCAGGACATCACGCTCCCGTCCACGCTCACTCTGAGACTCCAGCTCTATGGACATGGACAAGTCCCACACTTGAGCCGGGACTTTCCAGCCAGGCTTGAGGGAAAGGGTCAGGAGAACGAAGGTCCTGCTGGATAGGCAGGGTCACCAGGACGGTGAGGACCAGGCTGAGGTGGACGATGGGGCTGACATCCGGCCAGGCAGCTTTGGGGCTGTGAAGTTGCCTTTTCTGATCCCCATGAAGGAATTCTCCAGACTAAAAGAAAGTGGTGAGATATCTGAGCAGGGCCAGTGGTGGGTGATGGCTGGGTGGCTGGAGAGGGGGGCAGGCGCCCGTGGGTGACGGATGGCAGATGATTCTGTCTTCTCTGCCCTTGGCCTCCCACCAGGGGGGCAGACCTGTGTGCCCTACCAAGTGGGACTCAGCCTCCACCTTCTGTCTGAGTGTCTGGGTCAACGTGGGGCCTCGGGTTGACCTCTTTGGAAGAAGGTCACGCCTCTGGCAATGATCCCCTCTGTTTTCATCCAGCCCAGACGGCAGCCTCTCTCATTCGCCTCAATCTTAGAGCGTGTGTGGTGTGGCCCATTTCGCTTTTCCCACCTTCTCCCAACATCCTCTACATCCCAGTCACCTGAGTTGCCCACTGGCCTGTGAACTAAAATTACAGGCGAGGTTCAGGGCAGAGCCCGGCATGGGCAATTAGAGCCTGGAGGCCAAGAAGCCGGTTAGAGTGCTAGGAGGCGTCTTTTCCAGGCCGGGTTGTGGGTCAGGGAAGGTAGGCCCACCCTGGCATCGCCCCCCTCCCACATTTATGGGCAGGGCTCCTGGGTCCATCGTGATGCTGGGGGAGCTGACAGGGGTCCTGGTGTGGCTGAGCCCGTGTGGATCTCGGGGGAGCAGGGGGAAAGTCTCATCTTGGCTGCCACTGATGAAGAAGAAGAGGGTGGATATTGCTCCGGAACATAACACGCCGTGAGCCTGTGAAGTATGTCGGATGCCATCCCTCTGGTTTTTTGAAAGTAAAGTGCCGGGCGGCAAGGGAGATGCTCCAAAATCGAGTTCAGTGCCAGTCTGCAGAGGGATCTGAGTCTGGGACTTTGGGGAGGGCTGGGACACAGGTATAGGTGCCCAGAACGGCTCTCTGAGGCCTGGACAGAGTGGGGTCCGTGACCTCAAACCTCGAGGATGGGGAGACAGGAGGCGCAAAGCCCTTCTTACCTTGACACATGTTTTCACTCTCATTCCTGAACGTCATCTCGGGAATCAGCTCCTGCCCTGGGCCGCACACGCAGTATCTCCCATCCACGCCCTGGCAGTCAACGTAGGGTACACAGGGCGTCCTCCAGGGTCGCTCACACATGTTGATGTCTGGAATACAACAACGTAAGCTTATTCCTTCCACTTTCAAAGGAGTAAGTTCCCACAGGCAGAGAGCCCGGTCACCAGCCTGACCCGACAATGAAGGCTGGACAGACGCAGCTCCCGGGTAGCTCTCCCCAGGCTGGACTGAGCAGGGCCGGCTGCTCCAGAAAGCCTGCTGACGGCCGTCTCTGCTCTCTAGCTGGGCCTGAGGGCCACCTAGATTCAGATGCTACTGTTCCAGGATGGGGGCTGGAAGGAGGCCTGCATCCCCTTCTGTAGACCTTGTGGGATAAACAGAGGCACTGAGTCAGGGTCCAGACCCTTCCCTGTGGTATTATTTGTGCCGCTGGAGACCTGGGGTGGGCTCTCAGGGTGCCAGTAGCATGGAAGGCCACCCTCGATGCTGAGAGGTGGAGCCAGTCATGGCCTGGGGGCTGTCTAGGGTGACACATGACACTCAGCATTCACACCTGAGGATAGAAGCCGATGGCCAGGTCCCTGAGCATTGATGGTTTCTACCCGCTTTACTCACAGTGGCCTAAGTACACCTCATAATTCTCATCAGGCCCTCCCCCAAATCCCAATGTCAGGCTTTTTCTAGATACCCCAGGATGTCTCTGGGGGAATTCTCTTTAATCAGAGTCCATCACAGATGTGAAATGGAGAAGCACCAAGAAGTTGCTCACAGCTGAGTTATTGCAAGGTGGGTTCCTGGCCTCCTAGCTCTTCCTGTTCTCTAAACATGAGGGGAAAGATGGCCATGACCCTGGCCCCTCGGAGTAGCTCGGGGACCCACAGAGCAAGGCTGGACACCATCAGCTATCGACAACCTCAACAACTTGATCAGGTGAATCAAAGGGCAGGGACAGAACGTTGGGTCCCAGACACTCCCATCGGGGGACCAGAGACTTTCACAGCCTGCAAGGGCTCATGACCTCGTGCTGAGTGGGGGTCTGGCAGGCAGCTGGTCTCCCCCAGAGCAGAGTCTCCTACCCGACCGAACTCGAGGACTTCCTCCTAGGGCCCCCGGCCCAGGCTGTGGGCGTCAGCCCCAGGACGGGACAGCAGGCGGGAAGAGGCACGGGCCCATCTAGGCCATGGGACCGCCCTCCTGTCTTCTCAGATGGGGGCGATGGCTGGACACCCGTCTCCGGGGTCGTGGGATGGGGTGGGGTCCAGCGGGTGGTAATGAGGCGCGCGGGAGGGGAAGACACGACGAGGAGAAAGTCTCAACCGGCAAACGTGCTCCCAGAAGGGAGCGGGGGTCCAGCCACACCAGCCGCAGGCCCCCTGGCCGCGCTCACCCGGGCCGGAGACTCCGTGAGACGCGCGCACAGACGTACAGGGGGTCCGCGAGGGGCGCCTCTCAGGGCATCGGGAGAGGGCGGCTGGGCAGGAGTCATACCAGCTTTTTTTTCCGTGATGAAATTCACTTTCCCCCAAATATTAAATGACACACGGACGTTTGGAAGACAAAGCAAATGTAAAACAGCGAAAACCAAGAGAATCGCCCATAAGTTCACTACGCATGTTGGGAATATTTTCTTTTATTATCAATATATATGCATCTAAGACTTTTGAGTACATGAAAAGTATTTCTTGGAGTAAAAACTGTATAATTTCCCTCTTTCCCCTATTTTCTTATTGTGGTAAAATGCACACAAAAGTTTTTTTTTTTCCTGTCTTAACCATTTTTAAATATTATAATTTCCTTTCATGATCTTATTTTGTTGAATAAAAACCTCTTAGTGTCATTAAACATTTTTAAAGCAAACGTTAGTTCTAACTTCCTTTATTCAAATTGTATTTATTCTCACCTTAAGGTAAAATCAGTTTGCATGTTTCTTTTCTTTAAAAAAGGTTTTTAAAAATGTTTACTTATTTTTGATAGAGAGAGAGAGAGAGGGAGGGGCAGAGAGAGGAGAGGGAGACACAGAATCTGAAGCAGGCACCAGGCTTCGAGCTGTCAGCACAGAGCCCAACATGGGGCTTGAACCCACAAATTGCCAGATTGTGACCTGAATCGAAACTGGACGCTTAACTGACTGAGCCACCCAGATGTCCCTCAATTTTTGTGTTTCTGATTTAATAAAAATAGTTGATTTTTTTTATGAGATTGAAAATTCTTTTTCTTTTCTTTTCTCTCTTTCTAGATTAAAATTATGTTGTATTTGTTTAAATTTTTTGAAAATATATTCATATACAACAGGATTTTATTTATTTATTAAAAAAATTTAAGTTATTTATTTTAAGAGAGAGAGAGAGCAGGGGAGGGACAGAGAGAGAGGGAGAGAGAATCCCAAGCAGGCTCTGCACTGTCAGCTCGGAACCCAGTGCAGGGCTCCAACCCACTAAGGGCAGGATCAAGACCTGAGCCAAAACCAAGAGTTGGATGCTTAACTGATGGAGGCACTCAGGATCCCCTACAACAGGATTTTTTAAAAGGATACACTTCTAATTTTGTATCATTTCTTAAACAGATATGTAGTGTAATTTAATTCTTGGATTTTGAAAGCTTGTTTTAGCATACTGAAAAAATTGTTTCGTGGGGAAAGAACTGATTTAAATGGTACTAAACAATCCTATCTTATTTGTGCATAGTACTCCTTAGCTTATAAAACACTTCTTTTTTGGTTTATCGCAGCATTATTGACAATAGCCCAGATATGGAAGCAACCTGGGTGTCCATCAGCATATGAATGGATAAGGGAGATGTGGTATATACACAATAGGATATTATGCAGCCATAAAAAGGATGACTTTGTGCCATTTTCGACAATATGGATGGACCTATAGGGTATTATGCTAAGTGAAACAAGACTGAGAAAGATAAATACCATGTGATACCACTCAGAAGTAGAATTAAAAAAAAAAAAAAACCAAACCCAAATGAATAAAACAAACAAAAAGCAGAATCAGATCTACAAATACAGAGATGGTTGCCAGAGACAAGTGGGGCTGGGAGTTGGGTGAAGGGCGAGAGAGAGATCTAGACGCTGAAGTATTGAGTGAGTAAGTCAGGGGAATAAAAGGCATAGCATAAGGAACACAGTCAATGCTATTGTAATAGCAGTGTATTGCTTCATGGGGACAGATAGCAGCTACACTTACGGTAAACATAGCACAATGTATAAATGTGTCAAATCATTATGTTGTACATCTGAAACTAATGTAACACTATGTATCAACTATACTCAAAATAAGAAAAGACTATAGAAATGTTTCCTCCCTCCTACCTTCCTCCCTCCCTTCCTTCCTTCCTTCCTTTCTTCCTTCCTTCCTTTTGAGAGAGAGTGAGAATGAGAGTATGTGAATGGGGGAGAGGGGCAGTGGAAGACAGAGAGAGAATCTTAAAGAGACTTCAAGCCCAACGTGGCTGATGAGGGGCTCCCTCCCACGACTGTGAGACCATGACCTGAGCTGCAATCAAGAATTGGATGCTTAGGAATGACATATCAGACAAAGGGCTAGTATCCAAAATCTATAAAGAGCTCACCAAACTCCACACCAAAAAGGCAAATAATCCAGTGAAGAAATGGGCAAAAACATGAATAGACACTTCTCTAAAGAAGACATCTGGATGGCCAACAGGCACATGAAAAGATGCTCAATGTCTCTCCTCATCAGGGAAATACAAATCAAAACCACACTCAGATATCACCTCACGGCAGTCAGAGTGGCCAAAATGAACAAATCAGGAGACTATAGATGCTGGAGAGGATGTGGAGAAACGGGAACCCTCTTGCACTGTTGGTGGGAATGCAAATTGGTGTAGCCACTCTGGAAAACAGTGTGGAGGTTCCTCAAAAAATTAAAAATAGACCTACCCTATGACCCAGCAGTAGCACTGCTAGGAATTTACCCAAGGGATACGGGAGTGCTGATGCATAGGGGCACTTGTACCCCAATGTTTATAGCAGCACTCTGAACAATAGCCAAATTATGGAAAAAGCCTAAATGTCCATCAGCTGATGAATGGATAAAAAAATTGTGGTTTATGTACACAATGCAGTACTACGTGGCAATGAGAAAGAATGAAATATGGCCTTTTGTAGCAATGTGGATGGAACTGGAGAGTGTGATGCTAAGTGAAATAAGCCATACAGAGAAAGACAGATACCATATGTTTTCACTCTTATGTGGATCCTGAGAAACTTAACAGGAACCCATGGGGGAGGGGAAGGGAAAAGAAAAAAAAAAAAAGAGGTTAGAGTGGAAGAGAGCCAAAGCATAAGAGACTCTTAAAAACTGAGAACAAACTGAGGGTTGAGGGAGGATGGGAGGGCGGGGAGGGGGGTGATGGGCATTGAGGAGGGCACCTGTTGGGATGAGCACTGGGTGTTGTATGGCAACCAATTTGACAATAAATTTCAAAAAAAGAAAAAAGAATTGGATGCTTAGGGGCGCCTGGGTGGCTCAGTCGGTTTAGCCTCCGACTTCAGCTCAGGTCATGATCTCGTGGTTCGTGAGTTCGAGCCCCGCGTCGGGCTCTGTGCTGACAGCTCAGAGCCTGGAGCCTGCTTCAGATTCTGTGTCTCCCCCTCTCTCTCTGACCCTCCCCCATTCATGCTCTGTCTCTCTCTGTCTCAAAAATAAATAAACATTAAAAAAAATAAAAAAAAAAGAATTGGATGCTTAACTGACTGAGCCACTCAGGCACTCCTGTATTCTTTATTTTTTATTTTTATTTTTATTTTATTTTATTTTTTTGGGCTCAAAGTTTTTTTTTTTTTTTTTTTTTTTTTTTAATTTTTTTTTCAACGTTTATTTATTTTTGGGACAGAGAGAGACAGAGCATGAACGGGGGAGGGGCAGAGAGAGGGGGAGACACAGAATCGGAAACAGGCTCCAGGCTCTGAGCCATCAGCCCAGAGCCTGATGCGGGGCTCGAACTCACGGACCGCGAGATCGTGACCTGGCTGAAGTCGGACGCTCAATCGACTGCGCCACCCAGGCGCCCCTCAAAGTTTTTTTTAATTGCTTATGTTCGATACAAACCACAGTGTCTAAATTCACAATACAAGTTTCATTAGTCTTGGGTATTTTTATATTATTTATAAGCACTGTCAGTTTTATTAACACACACTGTTCTCAGCATACAGGTGCAAATTATTTTCTAGCTATTGTTAATACTAAGGTAGGGTATTCTGTAGAAGTGCTAAGTTATCATTCAGTGAGTTATTTGCCATTGTTCCTTTTCTGCCATTTCTTGTTGGCGAATCGTATCCTGGGCTTCTTGCTGCATTTCCTCCAATTTTTCCAGAGTCAGAGATTTTAAGGGTAAAAGTTTGGGTTTACACAGCACCACTGTGGTTATATCTTCCACAGACAGCTGCCCTTGTTTTGGAAGGACTTCCCGGAACATTGACTTCACTTCCGCCATATCTGAATTGTTGGATACAGCTAAGTTTTTTTCCTGGGATGACTGGTCACCTTTGGTCCTTTTTCAGGCCTACTTACAGACTCCTCTCTATTCTTTCTTTTTTAAAATATATTTTCATTGAAGTATAATTAACATACAGTGTTACATTAATTTCAGGTGCACAACATAATGATCTAGCAATTCTAAACATTACTCAGGGCTCACCATGATAAGTGTAGCTACTGTCTGTCACCATACACGATTATTACATATTATTGTCTATATTCCCTATGCTGTACTTTTCATCTCTGTGACTTGTTTATTTGATAGCTGGAGCTTGGTACCTTCTAATCCCCTTAATCTATTTTGCCCATCCCCCTATTACCACTCTTCTGGCAACCACCAGTTTGCTCTCTGTATCGAGGAGTCCGGTGTTGGGGGTGCCTGGGTGACTCTGTTGGTTAAGCGTCCGACTTCAGCTCAGGTCATGATCTCACGGTTCATGAGTTCAAACCCCGTGTTGGACTCTGTGCTCACAAGCATGGAGCCTGCTTGGGATTCTCTTCCTCTCCCTCTCTATGACCCTCCCCCACTCACACACATGCTCTCTCTCTCTCTCTCTCTCTCCCCTTCTCTCTCTGTCAAAAATAAATAAACACTAAAAAAAAGAGTCTGGTTTTGTTTGTTTTATATTTTAGATTCCACATATATATGAAATCTTTCGGGATTCGTCTTCCTCAGTCTGATGCATTTCACTTGGCGTCATGCCTTCTAGGGCCATCTGTGTTGCAGATGGCAAGATCTCATTCTTTTTTATGGGTGGGTAATATCATTGCTGACAGATACACATCTTCTTTACCCATCCATCTATGGATGGACCCTTGGGTTGCTTCCTTATCTTGGCTATTGTAAATAATGTCGTAGTAAATGTAGCAGAGGCATATCTCTTTTTGATGAGTGTTTTGATTTTCTTTGGGTAAATGCTCAGTAGTGGAATTGCTGGGTCATATGGCATTTCTATTTTTAATTTTTTTTGAGGAACCTCTATACTGTCTTCCGCAGTGACTGCACCAGTTTGCATTCCCACCAACGATGCCCAAGGGTTCCTTTTTCTCCACATCCTCATTAACACTTAAAAACTCCTTAGTTTTAGACCTGGGTGTGCTTTTTACCAGTTTTTTAGTTGTATGACTTCGAATAAGTCACTTGATCTCTTTGAGCCCAAATTTGATAATTTGAAAAATGATGTTATCCTGAAATCATAAAATTCGTAGAAGAAGACATAGGGGGTAAGCTTTTTGACATTGGTGTGGGCAACAATTATTTGGATTTGACATCAAACGCAAAGGCAACAAAAGCAAAAACAGACAAGCAGGACCACATCAAACTGTACAGCAAGGGAAACCGTCAACCAAATGAAAAAGACAATCTACAACTTGGGAGAAAGTAAATGCAAATCATATACAGTATCCGATAAGGATTAGCATCCAAAATATATAAAGAATTCATACACCTTCAATAGCAAAGACAAACAAGCAAACAACAAAAACCCCAAAGAGCATTATTAGTCAATTTAAAGATGGGTAGAGCCTCTGAATATACATTTTTCCAAAGAAGACATCCAGATGGCCAAGAGGTGCATGAAAACGTACTCAACACCACTAATCATCGGGGGAACGCAAATCAAAACCACACTGAGATATCACCTCACACCTGTCAGCGTGGCCACTATAAAAAAAGAAATAACAAGTATTGGTGAGGATGTGGGAAAAGAGAACCTTGCACACTGTGGGAGGGAATGTAAATTGGTGCGGCCACTATGGGAAAGAGTATGGAGATTTCTCACAAAAATAAAAATAGAACTACTGTATGATCCAGTAATCCCACTTCCGGGTACTGACCTGAAGAAAATGAAATCACTTTCTGAAAGAGATATCTGACCCCCATGTTCCATCCCACGTTATTTACAACAGTCAGGACATGGAAACAACCTAAACGTCCACCGATGGATGAGTGGATAATGACAAAATGGTATGCGGATACAGCGGAATATTACTTGGCCATAAGAGAGAAGAGATCCTGTCATTTGTGACGGCATGGATGGGCCTTAAGGGCATTATGCTAAGTGAAATAGACAGAAAAATATTGTATGATCTCACTTTTTGGTGGAATTAAAAAAAAAAAACAACTGAACTCAGAGATACAGAGAACAGATCAGTGACTGCCAAGGTGGGGGGGATGGGGTGGGCAAAATGGGTGAAGGTGTGAAAAAAAACCCCACCTTCAACTCTGCTTGCCTCATAGGTCAGCTGTGAACACTGAGGCAGGAGACCATGACCGTGAGGGGCTGAGAGTTCCCGGGGAGCTCACTCCAGAAAGACAGCCTAAGCTTCCACTATTTCTCCCCTTTCTTTCTTCTTTGAAAATAATAATGGCAACAGCAACAATGATAATAACTGACATTTGTTGACAATTTGCTCCATACTCATCTTTAGCTGTTCTTTATGCAGGTGAATTTTTTTTTTAATTTTTTTTTTCAACGTTTTTTAAATTTATTTTTGGGACAGAGAGAGACAGAGCATGAGCGGGGGAGGGGCAGAGAGAGAGAGGGAGACACAGAATCGGAAACAGGCACCAGGCTCTGAGCCATCAGCCCAGAGCCTGACGCGGGGCTCGAACTCCCGGACCGCGAGATCGTGACCTGGCTGAAGTCGGACGGTCAACCGACTGCGCCACCCAGGTGCCCCTATGCAGGTGAATTTTAAATCTCACTCTAACCACGTGGGGTAGGTACAACGATGATCCCCAATTTACAGACAAGCACCCTGAGGCATAGAGAGGGGAAATAATTTCTTGCGTGTCAGGTGTAGTCAGGGTGAATTAGACTTTGAAGCCGGGTAGCCCAGCTCCGCTGTGTGAGCTCTCAACACTTAACCCATTGATCATGGAAACCTGATGGTCCACTTCCCTCATACTCCCCCTGCCCTGTCACCTCTCTTTTCCTGCATGAAGGGCTGGGTGCTATTCTTAGGGCTGAGGGCTCGGGACATCTCGCCACCTCCCCCCATATCTCCAAGCCCCTCTGCCACCCAAGTCCCTGTACCATCACAACTCTGCAAGGGGCTGGTGAAGCTCTCCCCAGACGAGCACCCGAATCATGGAGGCATCGACCCGTGGAGAGTTCGGAGGGCGCCAGTGAGCACAGGTGTGGGGGCCCTAGCAATGAGGACCACAGTCGGAAGGCTCAAGGAATGGTTGAAGCCAGCAGCTGCCAGCTAAGAGTCCCTGAGTCGAGCAGGGGAGGGTCGTGGAGGGATGGCTGCCTTTGGAAGAGGAAAAGACAGACGGCTGGACATTAAGGGAGGAAGAAACAGCTTCTCTTATCCCCAGAAGGCCATCTTGGAGCCTCGCTTGGAGAATAAACCTCCTTTCCTCTTTGTCGGTGACAGGATCCAGACCCCAGCATGTGCATTCTTAGCTTATGTCACTAAATCTGGACAGACTTACCTCTAGTGTTCTGGGAAGCAGTTCTGAATATTAACAGCAGCAGCAGCAGCAGCAGCAGCAAGAGTCCTGAAGCAGAAAAAAACCAGTGAGAAGACAAAAAGAGGAGTGTGGAGCTCTGGTGTTAATGGTCATTGCCTCCTGGGGAGGTGGGTCTGGTCCTGCGGCCCACAGCTTTCCAGCAGCAGCCACAGGGCTCTCGGACCTTTCGTGGAACTGAGGGCTCAGTTTTTGCCCTTCACATCCCTTGACTCCCAGAGGAGTCAGTCACTAACAGACACATCCTCACGGAGCCTCAGTGCTATAGGTAAGGGGACAGAATATACACAGGTGACGTCAGGGACACAAGGTAGAAATTCCAACCTTTCCCGGTGGAGGAAGTGAATCTTGAAGCACAAAGTCCTCAGATTGGCCAGGTTCTTAGTTCTCTGGCAATGGCAGAAATCTACCCTGAGGATTTCTCTCCCAGGGTCACCGTCCCCTCTTTGACATACATGTTTTGGGGCACACGAGAAGAACGTGGGTTTGGGCGTCAGACAGCCCCAAGTCTGAGCCCTAGCTCACAGCAGTATCAGCAGGGCAGGGAGCCCTGGAGTCAAGAGAGGGGGGGGAGCTGATGACAACTAAGGGCACCGTCAGGTACAGCCACCGTCTCCTGGTTAAGTGGCCTATCCAGGTGCAGCGCCCATGACTTCTGTGGTTCCTTGCAAGCGAGCTCCTGGCCCTCCCGTGGCACACTGAGGGCACAGCCTTTCCCTTTATCCCCCAGTCTCGTCCTGAGCGATGCGTCACTGGACAGGCTCTGTGGTATACACACCATTGCAGACGCGAAGGAATCTATTCTACAGGCAATCACTGGGCCACCTGTTAGAGTCTCTCCTTCCATTTGTGGGAGGCAATGAACCCTACGAAAATCTTTTCATATCTGTGTGCCTTTATAGGATTTTCCTAGAATGTGCCCAGCATTAAAATCCTGTTCCACAAATCAGATGATAAGAAATGTGGCTATTTTCAAAATTTTTAAAGTTTATTCATTTTTGAGAGAGAGAGAGATAGAGACAGAGTGTGAGCAGGGGAGGGGTAGAGAGAGAGAGAGGGAGACACAGAATCCGAAGCAGGCTCCAGGCTCCGAGCTGTCAGCACAGAGCCTGACACGGAGCTCGTACCCATGAACCACAAGATCATGTCCTGAGCCAAAGTCGGACGCTCAACTGAGCCACTCAGACACCTCGAGATGTGGCTATTTTCATGACAACCAGGAAACAAAATTACAAGCAATAAAGACAATATGTAAGGAACGCTTAACTTACTGTGTAACAGGTATCATACTAAGCATTGAGGGAAAGAAAGACTAATCAGAATTAAGTTGACTTTGCTATTATGCACTGTTATTGTCCTTTAAACCATGCTGTGACCCACACAAAGCCTATGGGCTAAAGGATGATATTTTTCTTAGCTCATTAGAGTTTTTAGAGAATTTGCTATATAGTCTTGTGAAAAAAAAATAGTATAGGTAATATGATGGTTAATTTCATGTAACAAATTTGGCTGGGCCACAGCACCCAGATATATGGTCAAACATTAGTCTAGCTATCTCTGGGCAGGTGTTTTTTTCAGATGAGAGAAACAGTTAAATCAGTAGACTCTGAGTAAAACAGATTATCTTCCATAATCTGGGTGGGCCTCATCCAATCAGTTGAAGTCCTTAGGAAAAACAAAAGAAGTCTGACCTCTTTCGAGGAAGAGGGAATTCTGCCTCCAGACTGACTTTGGACTTGACATAGAACATCAAATCTCCCCTGGGTTTCCAGCCTGCTGGCCTGCCCTGCAGAATTTCAGCTTCCCAACCTGCACAATCTCATGAACCAACTCCTTAAAATGAATGAATCTCTCCCTCTTTCTCTCTCTCTCTCTTTCTCACTCTGTCTCTTTCACATACACACAGACACACACACACACACAGACACACACACACACACACACATACACACACACATTGTATTGGCTCTGTTTTTCTGGAGAAACTGGACTGATATAGGTAGTAAAAGGAGAAATCTTTGTTGGATTGGCCCGGGGAATAAGTTTCACTGATTATCTCCTTTGAGACTTAATACAAGTGAGCTAATATCCTTCTCAACATCTCCCCTTCGTCTTTGGTAGAGAAAGTGGGGAAAAAAAAACCCAGAGTCTCAGGAACACAGAATATTCTCTAACTGGTTAGCGAGTTCCCAGATAGCTTTAGTTATCTGTCACTATTGTTATAATTCCACCTACCTGGCAGCAGTCGATATCTGTTCCTCATGGTGCGGACCTCTGCTCTTGGTCTGTGCGTGTTACAAAGACTTCCTGTTTTAGGTCTGACTTGGGCCCTAGAGGAGCCGATTTAGGAAACTGCTTGTCTGGATCCTTTCTTTCCCCCTAATCTGTCCTGTGATTAACTTCCCAGAAACTCCACTTCTATTTTTTAAATATTTGCATAGCATTACTGGTATTTGTACTGAAAGCTTCCATGAAAGTGGTTTTTAAATGTTTGTGATACAGGAAGATGTGATCCTGTGTAATCCATGTCTGGTCTAGAACTAAGGTGTTTTTATTCTTCAGCAACACTCATCGCAGCCTTAGACTCCTATGTATTGGCGAAGGAAAATACTCCTGATGGGTTTTAAAAGATGAGAAAAACGTCCCCAAATGTTCCACTCCTCTGTGTGGTGGAACTATAGTGAGATTCTTTGTTTGCATTGTTTAAATCTCCTTTGTTTTCTACCTGGCCATGTGTGTGATTAGTCTGCTCGCCCTGCAGTAATAACAGAGTATCAACTGGGCGGCTCAAACCACAGAAATTTATCTTCTCAGTTCTGGAGGCTGGATTCCAAGATGAAGGTGCCGGGAGGGTTGGCTCCTGGTGAGAGCTCTCTCTTGGCTTGTGGATGGCCACCTACTCCTTGTGTCTGCATGTGACCTTTCCTTGTGTGTGGAGAGGGAGAGGGAGAGGGTGAGAGAGAGAGAGACAGAGACAGAGACAGAGAAAAAGAGAGAGGGAGAGGGAGAAGGAGAGGGAGAGAGAGATCACTGGTGTTTCTTCCTTTTCTTATAAGGACACTTTTAGAGCCCCACCCTTATAACCACATTTAACCTTAATTACTCCTAAAAAGTCCTGTCTGTAAATACAGTCTCACGTGCGTGTGTGTGTGTGGGGGGGGGGGGGCGGTGTTTAGGGCTTCAACCTATGAATTTTGGGGGGATATGAGTCAATCCACAAAACTGTGTGTTATTTAATATCTAGGAAAAAATAAATTTTAATGAAGAAAAGATATCCTGGTTTCTCCCTAACTTCTGAAGGATTTTTTTTTTTTAATTTTTTTTTTCAACGTTTATTTATTTTTGGGACAGAGAGAGACAGAGCATGAACGGGGGAAGGGCAGAGAGAGAGGGAGACACAGAATCGGAAACAGGCTCCAGGCTCTGAGATGAGGTATCATTATCTCTCTTTGCTTTCAAGGATTTTTTTCTTTGCCTTTAGTTATCAAAAATTTGATCATGATGTATCTTGGCCCTAATTTGTTTGAGCTGATACTGTTTGGAGTTTCCTCAGCTTCTTCTTCTTTTTTTAAGTTTATTTCTTTATTTTGAGAGACAGAGCAAAAACAGGGGAGGGGCAGAGAGAGGGAGAGACAGAATCGCAAGCAGGCTCTGCACCTCAGCACAGAGGCCCGATGCGGGGCTTGAACTCACAAACTGTGAGATCATGACCTGAGCAGAGATTGAGAGTCGGACGCCTAACTGATTGAGCCACCAGACACCCCATGGAGTTTCCTCAGCTTCTTCAATTCATATGTTCTTGTCTTTTTGAAATTTGAGAAATTTTAGCCATTTTTTCCCCTCTGAATAATTTTTCAGTTCTGTATTCTCTATCTCCCTCTGGAATTTAGTGACAGATATCTTAAACTTTTTTTTTTTTTTTGTAGTCCCATAGGTCCCTGAGACTCTGCTAATTGTTCTGTAGTTTATTTTGTCTGTTTTGTTCAGATTGGGTAAATCATATTGTTTTGTCTTCAGTTCACTGATTTTCCCCCCCTTTCTTCTGTCTCTATCCTGCTAGTAAGCCCATCCAGTAGAGTTTTTATTTCAGGTTTTGTATTTTTCAGGCCTCAAGTTTCTGTTATCCTTACATCATGTTTCTTTTTTCCCCCCGTTTGATGGATAGTGCTGTCATTTCGTTTTTTAAAAATTTAAATTCAAGTTAGTGAACATGCAGTGTACTCTTGGCTTCAGGAGTAGAACCCAGGGATTCATCTCTTACGTATGGACACCCAGTGCTCATCCCAACAAGTGCCTTCCTTAATTCCCATTGCCTCCCACCCAACACCTCTCCAGAAACCCTTAGTTTGTGCTCTGTAGTATTCCATATATATATACATACATACACACACACACACACACACACACACACATATATGTCCACATCAATGGCCATTTGGGCTCCTTCCATACCTTGGCTATTGTTGCTAGTGCTGCTATAAACATGGGGGTGCATGTGCCCCTTCGAAATAGCACACCTATACCCCTTGGGTACATGCCTAGTAGTACAATTGCTGGGTCATGGGGTAGTTCTATTTGTAGTTTTTTGAGGAATCTCCACACTGTTTTCCAGAGTGGCTGCACCAGTTTGCATTCCCGCCAACAATGCAAAAGAGATTCTCTTTCTCTGCATCCTCGCCAACATCTGTTGTTGCCTGAGATGTTAATTTTAGCCATTCGGACAGATGTGAGGTATATATCATCTGTTTCTTCATCAAAGTTCTCTGTTTCTTTGCTAAGACTTTCCAGTTTTTCATTTGCTTCAGAAAAGTTTGTCATTGCTCATTAGAGCATTTTTTTATGATGGTTGCTTTAAAATATTTGTCAGATAATTCTAACCTTTGTGTCATCTCGAGTTGAGGTGTTCCTGGTTCTTGGGAGGACAGTGATTTTTAAAACGGTGTCCTTGATATTTGTGATATGTTTTGAAACTGGATTTTGTTAAAGTCTTCTGTTTGGGCAGACTTCTCTGATATCATGCGAGGAGTCAAGGGAAGATTTGCTGGCAAGTGAGGGTGGAAATCCAAGCTGCCAGTGCAGAGCCTGACGTGGGGCTCGAACCCAAGAGCATGAGATCGTGACCTGAGCTGAAGCTGGACGCTTAACCACCTGAGCCACCCGGCCACCCCAGCTGTGTTTTGTTTTAACATAAAGGTTTTCCTACCATGTACTTTGCTCTCAACTTATTCTTCAGTCAGTGATGTTTTGGGAGAGTTTTTGGATGTCACTGAATAAAGATCCACGCCTTTCTTTTTGGCCACTGTTCCAAATATACAGATTACAAAATACATTATATTTTGCCTTTCTCCTTTTTTAATGCACATGTAGATGGCCTCTCCTTTCCCATTGCTACAATAATGCTGCCGTGATTGTCTCAAAAATACCTGAAGGAGAACTTTTGTAAATTTCTTTAGCAGACCTATCGGGTGGTTTACACACTGGGTTGCCAGAGCATATATATTTTACATTGTAATAAATTTTGCAACTCTTCTATTCAATGAGACTGTATCAAATTACCCAGGTGCTATAGGAGAGGATCAACTTTCCACATGCAATCAAACCTACCCCTGTCATAT
Source organism: Prionailurus bengalensis (assembly GCF_016509475.1). Taxonomy (NCBI): domain Eukaryota; kingdom Metazoa; phylum Chordata; class Mammalia; order Carnivora; family Felidae; genus Prionailurus; species Prionailurus bengalensis. Next base: position 10,530,624 of record NC_057348.1, read on the forward strand.
CTTTTTTTTTTTTTTCATTTTTAACATGAAAAATTTGCTGATTGGTGGCTTACGTGACCTCTCTGCTCATTTGGAAGGAAATTAACAGAAGAAAGTCACAGGAACTTAGAATTTTCATGTCCATTATACACTTGTGGATAGGGGAAAAGTCAAAGACATCAAGAATATAAGCCAGTCTCTTTGAAGGATACACAGTTTCTTTCATTGATAGAAGGACATGGCCAGTCTGGGCGATCTGTAAAGGACACTTCAATTTTACAATTCTGTTTCTACTTAACCATTAGGAGGCTTAGGGTTTACAGACATCTTGGAATCTTTAAAAAATTTTTTATTTAAATTTATTTGGCCAACATACAGTGCAGTGGTTTCAGGAGTAGAATTCAGTGATTCATCACTTACATATAACACTCAGTGCTCATCACAACAAGTGCCCTCCTTAGTACCTGTGAACCATTTAGCTCATTCCTCACTCACCCCCATCCATCAACCCTCAGTTTGTGCTTTATCGTTAAGAATCTTTTGTGGTTTGTTTCTCTCTCTTCTCCCCCTCCATATGTTCATCTATTTTGTTTCTTTTTAAAAAATTTTTTAAATGTTTATTTATTTTTGAGACAGACAGAGCGTGAGCAGGGGAGGGGCAGAGAGACAGGGAGGCACAGAATCTGAAGCAGGATCTGGGGTCTGGTCTGTCAGCACAGAGTCCAACGTGGGGCTCGAACTCACAAGCTGTGAGATCATGACCTGAGTCAAAGTCAGCCGCCCAACCGACTGAGCCACACAGGCGCCCTTGTTTTATTTCTTAAATTCCACATATAAATGAAATCATATGGTGTTTGTCTTCCTCTACTTGACTTATCTTGCTTAGCATAATACATTCTAGCTCCATCCATGTCATTGCAAATGACAAGATTTCATTTTTTCTGATGGCCGAGTAATATTCCATTGTGTGTGTGTGTGTGTGTGTGTGTGTGTGTGTGTATGCCACATCTTTATTTGTTCATTGGTAGGAATCCTGAAATTATACATTATCAAATGTTTTCATCCCCCTGCTTTGTTGGGTAAACAATTTATCTTAATGTCATATGAATTTGTATCTTCATTAACAGTGTTTTTACAATTTTCACATCTTTGTATTTTCATGGTGCTTTCTGTGAATTATATACTCCTATCTTTTGCACACTCTATTTTAGTTGTTGTATTTTTCTTATTGACTTTAAGGTGTTAAGAATATATTGTGTGTATGTTTGTATGTACTCCATCTAGATATCTTTTGTAAAATAATGCAAACGTTTTTATTATATAAAATGAGTTCAGACTCTGAATATGGTGACTTATCAACATAACCTTTTTCCCCCCTGAAAACCTTGTCACCTGCTTTATTTCTGGAGAAGGGTAAAGGAAGAAAATATTCACTTGAATTTGAGGGGCAGTTAAATTGGAAGCAAAACTACCAACAATTTTAGACTTTTAAGGTTATTCTTGTCAATAAAGGGAATACTGAAACTTCCTAGTTTGAAAACTCAAGATATAAATATTTTCTCAAAGCAAGATCATCCATTTTCACAGGGATACAAGAATAAAGAACAACAAACCCAATAGCACCGGATGGGGTTTTAACACAGAAAATAAGGCCAAGTTTCTCCTTTCAAATGCAGATTGTTTAGAACAAACTGAGGGTTGATGGAACAAGGTGTGTGGGAGATGAGCTAGATGGGTGATGGGTATTAAGGAGGTCACTTGTGATGAGCCCTGGGTGTTGTAAGTGATGAATCACTGAATTCTACTCCTGAACAATATTGCACTAACATTCACTAAAATTTAAATAAATTTAAAAAAGAAAAAAAAGCAAATGCATATATATATATATATATATATATATATATATATATTTTTTTTTTTTTTTTTTTTTTTTTTTTTAAGTAGGCTTTAAGTCCCTCACAGAGCCCAGTGCAGGGTTTGATATGCCCACAGTCATGAGATCAAGACCTGAACTGAAATCAAGAGCTGGACACTTAAGCAACTGAGCTGCCCATGTGCCCCTCAAATGCATATTTTAATTAACATATGCTTATCAATCACAGTTGTATTCCTTCTTTTTAAAAAAAAAATTTTTTTTAAGTGATCTCTACATCCAACGTGGGGCTTGGCCTCACCACCCCAAGATCAAGAGTCATGTACTTCACGGACTGAGCTAGTCAGGTGTCCCTGGAAGTAGTCTCTGTTAATTCAACTCTTCTCTCATCCTTAACAGGAACCCCAGGAACCTGAAGAGCATGTGTGTTATTAACCAGATACAATCCGGCAGCTCCTTCCGAACTGGAATCTGACTACTAATAGACTGGCATAGCTCAGGACTGCTCCCAGAAACGGGAATCTGTAGCTAAGTTGGCAGGTGGGACAGATACTGAGGGTGCCACCAGGCAAACAGTGGACCACTGTGTAATGGGTCTAGGAAGATGTGCACTCTGTTTGCCGTATGGTTTTGGGCCACCATGGACAGGGGTACCCTGGAACACCAGCGTCACTTGATGATTCTGTGTGTCCACATTCACACTGATAACAAACAGTGTAAATGCCAATCCTATTACAATTGAAATAAAGAAGAAATTGAGAGTGGTGTCACCATAAAGTTATAATTTCGTTTTGGTCCAGGTTTTCAATTATTTACAATATGAGTTTTAGTTTAATCTTGCCTGGGATGTTGTCCTTCATTTTCTAATATTTTAATAATCTTGGTAGATTTTGATGTGCCTGGAATTTGTTCATTCCTAAGTGGATAGCCTGTTGTCCTGACACCATTTATTGAGAGAATTTGTGACTTCCCTGACTTCACATTCAGTGTTTCAAACGTTGAATTGAAATGCTATTTCTAGGGGCGCCTGGGTGGCACAGTCGGTTAAGCGTCCGACTTCAGCCAGATCACGATCTCGCGGTCTGTGAGTTCGAGCCCCGCGTCAGGCTCTGGGCTGATGGCTCAGAGCCTGGAGCCTACTTCTGATTCTGTGTCTCCCTCTCTCTCTGTGTCTCCCTCTCTCTCTGTGTCTCCCTCTCTCTCTGTGTCTCCCTCTCTCTCTGCCCCTCCCCCGTTCATGCTGTGTCTCTCTCTGTCCCAAAAATAAATAAACGTTGAAAAAATTTTTTTTTTAAAAAAAGAAATGCTATTTCTATGGAACGTCACATTGCTGTAGATAATGTATTCTTTACGTTTTTTTTTCATTGACTCATTTTCTATTCCTGGAACAACACCACATGTTAAAAACTGCCATGGTTTTGTTTTTTTAGATGTTATGACACAAATCCCTGTGTTTTCTTTCAAATAACTTTAAATCTGGGCTTGAATAAGGAGAGACTTTACTTAGAAGGACTATTGTTGTAGGGAGAAGATTCTCAGAAATCCATGAGTATCTCAAAATCATATGGAAAAATATTTTTATTTTATAGGGTAAAGGAAGAAGCAGGCGGAGATAAGCAGCATCTTTGGAGGGGAAGCTGGACAAATAAGAGGAAATTATCAGTGTGTTGTGGCAAAAAGAGGGTCCTGCTGTGGTCAGCCAATTCCCAGGAGAGGCTGATGGCAAGGGTATGTTCCACTTTTCGGGTACTTGCTCAGGCTGGAGGGTAAGCAGAAGTCAGGGGCCTGTAGGAAAGAGAGAAGCCTGATTAAAGTTCAGTCAAGAAAAAGCAAAGAGCAAGAAATGGCCCGTTGTGAGCACCTAATTGCTTATTCTTCTTTGTAAGTGGCCTATCTCTTCTGTCACATTTTTTTCTTCTAAATACACTTTATAGCCAGTTTACTAAAGTCCGTGAAAATGTCTTGGGACTTTGACTGCTGTTGCATTGACTGTGTAGATGAACTTGGAGGTAGTAACTTTTTTTTACGGTATTAAGACTTTTCCATCACTACTAACCCAACTCTCTCTCTTTGTGTAGGTTATGATTTCTTTCAGTTACACCTTACAGTTTTCTCCTTGAGAACTTCACGCGTTTCTTATGGGACTGTTCTTAGGTGCTGTTGAGGTTTTATTTTATTTTTTTAATTTTAAGTTTATTTATTTATTCATTTTGAGAGAGACAGAGAGAGCAAGGCGGGGAGGGGCAGAGACAGAAGGAGAGAGTGAGAGAGAGCGAGAGAGAGAGAGAATCCCAAGCAGGCTCTGCACTGTTAGCACAGAGCCCGATGTGGGGCTTGAACTCATGAAATGCGAGACCATGACCTGAGCCGAAATCAAGAGTCAGACACTTGGGGCGCCTGGGTGGCACAGTCGGTTAAGCGTCCGACTTCAGCCAGGTCACGATCTCGCGGTCCGTGAGTTCGAGCCCCGCGTCGGGCTCTGGGCTGATGGCTCGGAGCCTGGAGCCTGTTTCCGATTCTGTGTCTCCCTCTCTCTCTGCCCCTCCCCCGTTCATGCTCTGTCTCTCTCTGTCCCAAAAATAAATAAACGTTGAAAAAAAAAATTTAAAAAAAAGAGTCAGACGCTTAACCGACTAAGCCACCCGGGCAGCTCCTGTTGAGGTTTTATTTTTAAATTTTATTTATTTATTTATTTATTTATTTAGATGTTTGTTTATTTTGAGAGAGAGAGAGAGACAGAGAGACAGAGAGACAGAGAGAGTGCGAGCAGGGGGAGGGGCAGAGAGAGGGAGACACAGAATCTGAAACAGGTTCCAGGCTCTGAGCTGTCAGCACAGAGCCTACCACGGGGCTTGAACCCATGAACCATGAGATCACGACCTGAGCTGAAGCTGGACGTTCAACCGACTGAGCCACCCAGGCTCCCATTATTTTTAAATTTAAACAGCTCTTTGTATTTTTATTTTATTTTTTTATTAAAATTTTTTCTTAATGCTTATTTTTGAGAGAGAGAGAGAGAGAGAGACAGAGACAGAGAGAGACAGAGCATGAGCAGGGGAGGGGCAGAGAGAGAGGGAGACAGAATCTGAAGCAGGCTCCAGGCGCCGAGCTCTCCACCCTGCGCAGGGCTCAAATTCACAAACTGCGAGATCATGAGCTGAGCCAAAGTCGGACCCTTAACTGACTGAGCCGCCAAGCGCCCCTCAGCTCTTTGTATTTTAAAATTTATTTTTCCTTTGGTAGAGAAACCATTGCATTTTGAATGTTGCCCTTGCTTTCAGCATGTTAGTGAACTCAGTATTTTCCAGTGAATTCTCTGAAGCTTTCTTGGCAGACAATTATACACTCTTTCTTTCTGCTCCGTTGGGTTGAACTTGGAGATAGCATAAAGAATTGTGAGCCGGTTCAGCTATTGAGTTTCAAAGTAGTTTGAAATGGGGGCACCTGGCTGGCTCGGTAGAACATGCAACTCTTGATCTCAGGGTCGTGAGTTCAAGCCCCACATTGGGTATGAAGCCTCATTAAAAAAAAAAAAAGGTAAAACAAATCATTTTGGAATCAGTAGTTAACATGGGGACCGTGTGATTGGTCCATAATTCCTGCTTCCTAAGCAAAGGAGAAAGTCCAACGATTCCTCAATCAGAATCTGCAGTTTAACAAAAGATACCAGACGTTCTGTAGACAAAAGGAATTTCAAGCATTGTGAGCAAAACACTAGTTAAGAATTAGGGTTGGGATATGTCATGCCTTATGCTTTGCTTTTCCGCAACTGTATTCTTGCCTTTACCTGGAGTGGGCACCTCGTTTAAAACGTTAAACCTGACCTAACCTCCCTTAAATAGGTTTTCTCTACTATTACTGAATTATAATTTGTTCTGCCAAACAAAGAATCTATGACTTAATTATGAGAGTTAAACAAGACTCTATCCATGTAAACATTCAAATACTACTACACTTAAGCTTTTAAAGTTATATAGCATTGTACTACAGACACCCAACAACTTGACCTCACTTTTTATCGTATGTGGAGATTTTTCTGTGTCAACATAGGTACCAGTGATTGGGTCTTTGTGTCTGTGGACTGGCATTCCTTAAAACTGAAATAAGGGGCGCCTGGGTGGCGCAGTCGGTTAAGCGTCTGACTTCAGCCAGGTCACGATCTCGCGGTCCGTGAGTTCGAGCCACGCGTCAGGCTCTGGGCTGATGGCTCAGAGCCTGGAGCCTGTTTCCGATTCTGTGTCTCCCTCTCTCTCTGCCCCTCCCCCGTTCATGCTCTGTCTCTCTCTGTCCCAAAAATAAATAAAAAAAAGTTGAAAAAAAATTTTAAAACTGAAATAATTTTTCATCTTGCCATGTATTTTATTTTGTTTTATTTTATTTTATTTTCAGAGAGGGAGAGAGAGAGAGAGAGAGAGAGCAGGGGAGAGGGGCAGAGGGAGAGAGAATATCTTTAGTAGGCTCTGCACTGACGCTGGGATCATGACCTGAGCCCAAATCAAGAGTTGGAGGCTCAACCAACTGAGCCACCCAGTGCCCCAGCATCTTGCCCCTTCTTATTGACGGTTTATTTGAGTGGTTTGTGTTTTCCCGTCTTCCAATGCCACAGTGAACACGCTGAGGCCATCTTTTTCCTTGAGGTCCCGACTTCAGAGACTTTTAAGAACAAAGAAGACTGTGGTCCACTGGATGAAGAGGACCTCAGCTGGACTCAGCTCTTTGTGGCCGATTCCTGGAAGTTGGAATCCGCAGAATCTGGAAACGGGAAGTTTGTGCCTAGAGGAGCCTGGACACCAGAAACTCTTGTCTCCTGAATCTGAGACTGTGAATCTGCAGTAAGTGGGCTTGAAGTGTCAGTGTTGGGGGGGGCCAGCAATCCAGAAACATGATCAGGAACTCAAGGCTTGGGCACTGGGGATTCTGTGAAGCCGGGAAGTAGGCGTTCCGAATGTGGGGGATGTGAGGAGTTGGAAGAATGGAGAGCCTGAAAAGGAATTGGGGGCAGTCAGACAATGGGAGAGACTGTGGTGGGCCAAAGGGATCGCCCATAGCGGCAGTCTCTGGTGCAGGGGTCCTGATGGGGGAATGCGAACCTGATGGAGGGGATGGGGGTAGGAGTCGGGGTGGAGTGGGAGGGCTGGGCTTCTGGAGGAGCTGGATAGGGAAAATCTGGAGCAGTGCTGGAAAGAGTCAGGGAGGATAGTGAGAGGGTTTTGAAATGAGGAAGCTAAGACGTATGCTATAAAACAGTTGCCTAAAGTGAAAAAACCGGCAAATAGCTGAGCCAGCATTTAAACTCAGGTCGGTACAAACTGAATTTCCCAGCTGTAAACACCCTAAGAGTGTGGGAGAAGGTCAATCTGGGATTTCTGCTTGGGACTTTGTTTTGTAGGGTTTTTTGTCTTTGTTTTTGTTTTGAGAGAGAGAGCATGACAGCACGAGTGGGGGAGGGGCAAAGAGAGAATCTCAAGCAGGCTCCAGCGAAGAAAGAGCCCATCTCAGGGTTCCATCCCACGACCCTGGGTTCATGTCCTGAGCTGAAATCAAGAGTCAAACACCCAACTGACCACCCGGAGGGAGAGAGAGAATCCCAAGCAGACATCACTTTCAGTGTGGAGCCTTTGGTGGGGTTTGATCCCGCGACTGTGAGATCATAACCTGAGCTGAAATCAAGAGTTGGATGCTCAACAAACTGAGCCACCCAGGAACCCCTAGATGTGAGCACTTTAAAGTGAGAATGAGATAGTTATACACATCATGTGAATGTCTTTCTTTATGCTTTATGGCAACTTTGAATTTTCTTTTTCTTTTTCAAATCGCAAGTATGTGGATATTCTCTTTTTTAAAATAATGTTATCAATGTATATATACAGCAACGTAGGGAAAACCTCCCCTACCTCCCATGGCTGCCTCCTCCAATACCTAGGCACATGTGGATGTGCATTTCCCCTCCTTTACAAAGCCTCTCATGATCTACACTTTGAAATGTACCCAATAACTTTGCTAAATGCTAACATATATACATTTATGTATAAATATCTTAAAATCTTGTACCAAACTATGAGAACAGAAGTGTTCTTAGGACCCAGCCTGGTAGAGTGGTTGAAATACGAAGGAGATGGAGCAAGCTCACGTAGAAAGATAGCAATATTCCAGGGAGTGTGGACACATGGAAGCCAGAGACCAAGAGGAGTATTGTGACATGGAGGAAGCCAACACAGCATCCAGTACACCAAGAGTTCCAAATGCTGCTAAGACTGCTAAGAGGACCAAAAGATATTCACAAGTAGAGACCATTGGTGGCCTAAGACAGAGGTCTTTTTGTGGAATGATGGAGGCAAAATCCAGGTTTGAACATCGAGAGGAAGAAGAAGAAGGAAGCATAAATAAAACATTACTACTTCCTGGGGCGGCTTGGTGGCTCAGCTGGTTGAGCATCTGACTCTTGGTTTCTGAATCAGGTCATGATCCCATGGTCGTGGGATCGAGCCCTGAGTCGGGCTCCACACTGAGCGTGGAGTCTGCTTAAGATTCTCTCCCTCTGCCCCTCTCCCCCAGTCACACACACACTCACTCTCTCTCTCTCTCTCTATAAAATAAAAAAAAAAAATTAAAATAGATCAGAGTAAGTGAGACATGTAATGTGTTACAATGCAGCTGTTGAGAACATGAGAACCAATATACCAGAGATAAAATGTGTGAACCGTAATGTTAAGCCACCGGGAAGTCAAGAGGGTCAGGAACCAAACTACAGGTAGAGGGATTGGCCTTAAAAACTAGGAGGCATATTTTGTCTATGTGCGGTCACAAGAGGGAATGAGGACACAGTGAACTAGATGCCAAATGGCTGGTGTTTTTGAGAGTGCAAAAGTAACCTTGTTTCTTCCTGCTGACTTGTGTTTTCTCTATGAAGAAGTCAGTACGCACATCTGCTGGGAGGAGGAAAGAGTTTGAAGGATGAGATTTTGATGAGTAGACCATTTGGGAAGGAACAGTTTTAGAGGGAGGACAGGCAAGTTGGGGAGAGATGTGTAGACGACTTGCCAGGCAGGGTGAGGATGGGGGGTGGGGAATGAAGTTGGGAGAAAGTAGAGGAGGCTGAAGACCTTGCATAATTTATATAAAGCCCGTGAGTCTCTCTGGAATGACCTGGGAGAAAAGATGTGCATGGCTCTGTGCACTTTGAGCATTAACGATCTGCTCCACACCATTCATTTCTGATTAGTTAGCTGACCAAGCTTCCTTCTCTGCTTATAAGTATCTACATTTATATCTTCTCACCAAGCACGATTAGAAACCCTATGCAACATTTTGCACAAAGTGGGTGCTCCACAAACGTGGGGAAAGAGGACAGTCATGTGCAAGGGTCACTGTGAACATAGAAGCTCAGTGAGTGAAAGTATAGGAAGAGCTCGTTTCAAGACAGGGAAGTGCCTTCAAGTGAGTCCAGGCATGAGCCTTGCTAGGGCATCGCCTGCTCTCTGCTCAGGTTGTCCAGTGAGGCAGGCATGAGATGCCCAAGTGGATCGGCTAGTGAAGTGCTCTGGGAACACTGCATAATCTTACCGCACTGTGCTTGGAGGCATCAGACACGGTCCCGCTTGAGAGCGTGTAATTCTCAGGCTCGGCTTTGGCTTTCCTGACCCCTCTGAACCATTTCCCGTACTGCTCCCGGACCTGCAGGGGCGAAGCACGCTCTGGGTCAGCTCACTGGGCGGGGTGGGGACAGGAAGAGTCCTGGATGGGGGCCGGACCGTGGTACCTGCTGGCTGAGGAGGCAGTACACCAGGAAGATGAACGCTCCCTGCAGGCTGTTGATGATGGTGAAGAGGTAAGCCATGATGCGGGCAGCTGCCCCCACCTGCAGGACACCCAGACACCACGTGCAGCCCAGGATGAGGAGCTGAGCCGTCGCTTTGAATGTCAGCATCCTGGGTAGGAGGAGAGAGGAGGCTTGTGATGCACCGGGAGCAACAGCCCCCTCCCCACCCCACCTGTTTTCAAGTCCACTCCACGGATGCTTCCTACTGAGTAGCGATCAACTTGGATCTTTATCGTCAATGATTCCATAAAAAGAAAAGGTGTTTGGGTCAGGGATGACAGTTTGACTAGGACTAGGGATGGTAGTGACACTCCAGAATGTGAGTTTCAAAAAGGTCACGATGTTTCAGGAAGACCCCTAATTTTGCTCAGCTGACATTGTCGAGAACATTCTGTGCCCCTGGCCCTAGGCTGGGGCTTGGGCATTCAGAACAACCAAGACAAGACCTCTGTTTCCACAGCCCTTAGAGCCTGGTGGCAAGACAAAAACAAATGATCACTTATAACATTTGCAAAGTGAGGTACTTCTGCCCAGATCCCATCCAGGGCTGTTCCTGTCCCCACCTTCTCCATGACCTGACCCAGAATGTGCTTTGCCCAGAATAGAGGCCACTGATTCTGTGCAAAGTTGAGGAAAGGAAAGGTCATCCCCAAACTCCTAGATGATGTGACATGTGGTTGATGAACCCGTGTTCACGTGGGGCAAGAGAAGGGGAAGGCAGGGGGCCTAAAACGCATGAAGGCATGACCATGAAAGGGTGCGCTGGGTTCTGGGAACTGTTATGTGATGTTTTGAGTGTGTTGTAAGGATAGAAATGTTCTCAGGACCTACTATGTAAGGCATGGAAGCAATCCCTGTGTATCAGGGCAAAGTCCATTCTCTCTGGACATCAGATCCTTGGAGCTCTGAGGATAATGCTCTGGATGGGGGATATTCCTCTGACTCATCCTCACCTGGTGTTCTGGAGGGTGGACACATCTCTGTTGAGGGAGGAGAGCTTGTTTTTCACAATCCAGAAGGTCATCAGAAAGAAGGCCAGATTAATCTGCAGAAAGCCCACAGGCGTATTAAATTCACTCCACATCTGGTAAGCATCCTCCTAGCTCATCCAACCCCTAACCCGGCAGGTAAGAAGCTTTTGCGTTTTGTAGAAGTCCTAGAAGACTAGACCAACCACCCTGTAACTCAGGCATGTGTTTGTCCTGTAACTCTGGCGAGCACTTCGATGCAGTTCACATGGAAACTCCAAATTTTAGCACTGAAAGTCCCAGGTCTCAGGAAACATGTTAGTCCTGTTGTCACAGTGGAAATTCCTGCATCCTGGGGGGGGGGGTGGGGGGTCTCTCATCAGTCCTGGGCCAACTGGAATGATTGCTCCCACTGCCTGTAACCCTCCTGGTACACCTGGTCTTTGAATGACCGTCACTTTGGCAGGCAGGATGCTCTGATGTCATGTGTTACTCACGGAGAAGATGGTGCAGACGGGGCCCAGGAAGGTCCATACAAATCCTTTGTCTGTGTGGAGCCAGCATCTAAGAGAGAGATGAGAAGTGAGTCCAGAGAACATTGGCCTTTGTGGATAAAGAATCACTAGAATGTATAATATATAATGATTAAATACTTCATAATGAACATTTAAAATAATTAAATCTTAAGGGCTTAAAAACAGTTTAATGAACACAATATTCCATCAGAGAGATGTCTTCGGAGTGGGCACTGACCTTTCCTCTGCCTATCATGTTCGGGGGAAATTAAATCGCTATTGGTTCTATGATGGCCACAGTTGTGCTGGAGAAGATAGGGGCAGTGGGAATTTGCATTTACCTGGTGGGTGTTCCATAAAGGGAAGGTCTGGATGCAGCAGAAATGGCCACGATTAGAGCCGGGACTCCATAGCCCACAGGGAACATGAGCCACTTCATGAGCCTGCTCACACTGGAGTAGTTGACCACCGTCAGGTTGCGTGCCGTGAGGAAGAGGTGTAGACCGTCCAACAGCATCCAGGTGAAGGAGGCCAGGTAGAGATAGTGTAAGGTCCCCGCGATGATGGCGCACAGCAGCTGGGCGAGGAGGAAGGAGTCACCAGGAGGGACTGTCAGGGAGGAGGGTGGCCCCAGGACCCCTCCCATACCTTGCCAGCGGGGAGAACTCATATATATATATATATAGGGTCGAGTTGTTGAGAGAGGATTGTCTTCTGCTTCATCAGTCAACGTGAAATAGGCTATTTACCCCTCCAGCCTCCCTGTCGCCCAACGATATTGTGTTAAGGCATCAGTGCAGCAGGGCTCCACGAACTGAGCATCCTGTGGCTCAGGGCAGGGGGTCCTCTGGGACAGTGTCAGTACCTTGATCTTGGTCTGGTCGATGGCCGTGAGGAAGAGCAGGTGGGCCAGGAAGAGGCAGATCGAGAGCTGCAGGTGGAGCGAGGTGCTGGTGTTCTGGATGGCTTTGCACAGGAGGAAGGTGAGGGCTGCCAGGAAGAGGCACAGCAGAGAGAGGCCCAGCCCCACGTAGGTGATGACAGCCAGCACGGGATCCTCCTGCTCAGACCCATGAATGAGATCGCAGTCACCTCTTTAAAAGCATAGACTAGAATGGTCAAACTTAAACACACTGATAGTAATGTTGCAAAATGGAACTTTTGGAACTCTCATACACTCCTGTGTGAGAATGTAAAAGGTAACAACTACTTTGGAATGGAGTTTGGGAGTTTTTTTTATAAAGTTGAACATACATTAATGTTAAACACACACTTACCATAGGACTCAGCGACTCCATTTCTGGGTATTTACCAAGAGAAATGAAAACGAATGTCCGTAAGACCAATGTTTACGCATTTTCATAACAGCTCTATTCATAATAGCCCAAACTGGAAGAAAGGCAAATGCCCATTAATTGGAGAACAGTTTGTGGTATAAAACAATCTGTGGTATAGCGATATGTTGGGATGCTATATAGCAATAAAAAGGAATGAATTATGTTTACGCTCAGTAATATGAGAGTCTCATAGAATGTTGAGCCGAAGAGCCGGGAACAAAAGAGAACAATTCCATTCTACTGAATGACTCTAGCACAGTCAAAATAAACTATAGCAACAAAATGAGATCTGTGGCTTCCCGGGGTTTGGGATGGGAGCCCTGAGAGACTCCTGAGGGGCTTTCTGAGGTTACAGAAACGTTCTACCAGCTCAGTGACCTTTAGAGCATGGGCTTTTTACAACTGTTAAAACTTACAAAGCGTATGCTTATAGTTGGATTTCTATTGCAAATCTATTGTGTTCCAATAACGTCAGTTAAAAAAATGAGTTAGTTGAGTGCGTGATGCTAGAAGTAAAGCTTGTATAAACGCAGCTGTACCTATGTGATAGGATAACCCTCCTTCAAGACATCAAGCCTTTGAACCTACTAGGGTTGTATTTCGATGCTGAAATTTGTGTATCACTATGTTTATTAGTTTTACAGGTTGCTCTCCTGGAAATGATGCTTCAGTCCTACCCATCCCAGTGACCCGAGAGCACCTTCATGAGTATTTGTACCAGGTCAGCTAGAAAATAATCATATTCTTGGGCTGGGAAAAATCACACAGACCACAAAAACACAGACAATTATCTGTTTCCCCCACTCCCCTCCCCTCTTTCCCCATTGCTAAGGATTCATTACAAATTGTAGTACTTATCACGTTTTAAAGGAAATCCTTGTTTGAAAGAAAAAGTCAATTGTTCTGGTATTGAACATGGTGGCCCAAAGGTTGCATGTGCACATGTGCTCACATGTACATGCACACACACACACACACACACACACACCTGTTCTTGGAAATAATTCAAATGCCACAAATGTAATAAAACCAAAACTGCTATTTCCACTTTCTCTAAAACTAGGGAATAATTGGAAGAGAAGCTAAAATCGGAGAAGATTGACTAGAAGTATACATTGGAGGAAACCAGAATAATCTGTGTCATGATTACAATAGTGGGAATGATGTAGGCAGGAGTTTCCATCCACCAGTTGGTTTAAAGAAGTTTGGCTCTGGTTGTGGAGGAAAACAGGTTTTGTACATGAAAACCCTACTGCTGACATTTAATTTTGCTTAGATAAATTTTTATTTTTTTTAATGTTTATTTATTTCTGAGACAGAGAGAGGCAGAGCATGAGTGGGGGAGGGGCAGAGAGAGAGGGAGACACAGAATCCGAAGCAGACTCCAGGCTCTGAGCTGTCAGCACAGAGCCCGACACGGGGCTTGAACTCACGGACCACGAGATCATGACCTGAGCCGAAGTCGGACGCTCAACCAACTGAGCCACCCAGGCACCCCTAGATAAATTTTTAAAAGTTACATAAAAATCACAAACCCTGAACATGTTTTTACATAAATATCTTGGAAATAACTCCTCCAGGAAACACCATCTGCCTTAATCATAAGTGATCAAAAGGATCTATACAACATATCACAAAAAATTAAAAGGAACAAACACAAGATCTATACAAAATATCACAAAAAAATTAAATGGAACAAACACAAAATCTATACAAAATATCACAAAAAGAGAAAGAGAGTAAAAAATTTAAGTAAGGAATACTCACCAAATAATTGTTAACATGGGGCAGATAAAAGTTGTGACATTATTTACTCTGAATCAAAGCATGTAAGGAAGCTCTTGCCTTTATAAGCAAGAAATGAAGGCAGAGATACAAGGCCTCAGAGAAGAGAGATCTTGTGAAGTTGTGCATTAGAAAAACACAGTAAAGAAGTGGAAGAAAAAAAACCCCTGCAGTAATGAAGACAAAATTTGAAGAGCTCATATTAAGAATGGACCCTACTGAAGTACAGTTTAAGAGAACAGGAATGAAAAAAATGGGCAAAATTAAATTAATATAAATAAAGAGGCAAAAGGAAATCAGAAGAACAAGAAATACGAGAGCGAGGTAAATGAGAGCCACAACATGCAGAGTTGTCTTCAATGAAGAAAACCAAATCAATGAAGAGAACAAATGTTGGAACGTATATTTCAAGGTGTATTTTCAAAAATGAAAGAAGAGTCAAATCTAAACACTTAAAAGAAACACTTTGAATGGTTGGGTGGGGGGATTAGCCAAGAATGACAGTATCGTTACCCAACTTTAAAATGTAAAGGAATCCATTGGGTGGCTACTGATATGTGGCAATATTATATGTGTGTATTAAATGTATGTATCTCAAAGTTAGAACAATTACTCTGACATAGCAATGCTATTGCAACTTTGCAGAAACTGAAGCTTGCAAAAAATGTTTGTCGTTGGAGATTTGCTAAAGTATGGAACATCCACAGAATGGAAAGCTGTGTAATTTAAAGATGAATGGTCAAGTTCTTTGTGTACTGATACAGAATCTCGTAAGTATTTGAAATGGAAAAAATGCCTAAGAATGAATATGTAGGCAACGCCTGGAGTGAAAATAAAATTACACATTATATGTATTTGCTTGTTTATACATAAAATATCTCTAAAAGTGCTCAGAAGAAACTGAGATTTCTTCTAAGAAGAACCCTGATCACTGGGGGCCATGGGCGGGAAAGAGACTTTTCAATGTTACTCCTTCAACCATGTGAATATTTTTCATCTCTTCAGAAATGTAACCGGGAAAACTTGTACACCACATTTTATTCCTTGCTGAAATGGCGGGAGGAAACATGCTGTTTTGGGGGTGCTGTTTGAATTGGTCTGGATTCCCATGAGGCCTGGCCATTTAGTTAAAAGAGTTCTCATTTTGATCTGCCTGCTGTCACCTGGGAGGATCTCAATTCCTGGTGCCACCACCTACCCCGCCTCCCCCACCCCAGAAGGAGTAACCCTGTCACCCAGCCAGGAAAGAACGATGGTTTGGTCCTCGATGCTGATCTCCCTGGGTCCCTTCTGACCTCTCCCATCACATCCTTTCCTTTCTGGTTGCCTGTAGTCTCTAGCATCCTTGTCTCCATGTCCTCTCTCAGGGATCTCACCTGAATGTGGCCGTGGGCCATGAGGACAGCAAAGCTGCTGAGGTGGGAGCACTGGCAGGTGGTGCTGGCGTCTCCGGTGGCCACCATCCTGCAGCCCGTGGTGGACCAATGACCACATCCGTCCTGACTGTGCTCCCAGAAGACACAGAACACCTTCTGCGTTGGTCCGGGCGTCACCAACTGTAGGAAGAGAGCGTCGGTGGGAGCTGGAGACTCTTATCCAAAGCTGGTTTGCAAAGGGCTTTCCTGGGGGAAGGAGGCGCCCACGGAGGAGGCCCCCAGGACACAAAGGGTGATCTCGACAGTGAGGCTGAGCCCCGGACCCAGACCAGTTCCTTGCCCAGCCACAGCCCCATTCCACCAGGACTCACGTGGTGGGAGAAGATGAAGGTGACGGGGGAGCCGAGGTTCTGGGTGTCCTTGTTGCTCACAAAGGCAGAGACGACATCTGAGAGCAGGACAGGGGAGCCTCCTGCCAGGAAGTCCCTGTGTTCACGCAGAACTGTCTGCTGCTTAGAGTCCAGGACCAGGGGCGCCTCAGCCAGTAACTTGCTGATCCCTGGAGTGGAGACGAGGCCCACCACAGAAGGACCTGCAGGACAAGGCCAAGATTGACATGTCAGGGTCGCTGCCAGGGCCCCTTTCTCCTCAAATGGACTCTCCCCTGTAGCCCCGCCCACCCTACACTTTCCTTTAATCTTTAATTCTGTGTCACATCCTGGCTGTCTGGTCCCATCGCAAGGTCTCAGGGGCCTTCCCTTCCCCACTGCAGTCATTACCCAAGTCATTGGATTCCTGTGCCACATCCCACTTCAGCTGCATCTTTGCCTGGCTCTGGCCCAAGGTGACATCCCCGATTCCTTGGTCCTGCACCGTCAGAGACAGTCCTGTAGTGGTGGCAATGGCACGAGGGATGGGAGAAGTCAGGCTACTGCTTGCAGTGTTGGAATTAGATCTTTTTGGTATGCTGATAAACCACATGAATTTTAAGTATGAAATAAGAGTGATGTGGCTGGTTTAATACTGTTATTTGAGCATTTACAAAATGTTTATTCATTGAGAGAGAGAGAGAGAGAGCAGGGGAGGGGCAGAGGAGGAGGGCAGAGAATCCTAAATAGGCTCCATGCTGTTAGCACAGAGCCCAACATGGGGCTTGATCTCACAAGCCGAACGATCACGACCTGAGCTGAAATCAGAGTCGGACTCTTAACAAGCCACCCAGGCATCCTTTGACTATTTTTAAAAGCTGAAAACCAAAATGTTTCCAAAGATTGCACTTTTTTAGAAAATTTTCTACTGAATTTGCATAATCTCAAGGAAAGGAAGAAACTGCTAACAGACAAGGCAAGGCTTTTGTTGCGATGACAATTCTAACTCTGTGGGTAGTAAGCTTAGGAATTCCCTGAGCTTGCACCCATGGGTTAACAAGGCAGGGTGAAGTTGCCCAGTGCGGAGCTAATTAGCAAAAAAGAAAGGTGCCTTGTTGACCCTGAGGTAGCATGCTCTGTCTTGTCCCCTAGGCAAGTTAAGATAAACAGACTGGCGCCTCATGCCTGCTGTAAACAACTGGCACCAGGACTTTGTTTTTTATTGACCCAACCCCTAACACCACATATCTTCAAAACCCCCTTTCCCTCACTCCCATGAGTTAATGTTCATGGTTTCATTGTCTCTTCCTGCACGTCCATCATGCTTGTAAGCCTTCTAAAAAAAATGCTCCTAATAAAAGTGGAGCAAGGACCCTTACTCGGCACTCTTGTCTCCTCCCCGGACACTAGTCTCTCTCACATTTTAATCCTGCATCCGCTTTCTTGCTGGACAAGAGAGAACTCCAGACCCGGAGTCTAGACATAACTCTAAATCACAGATGCTCCAAATTTGAATATAAACAACACTGCTGTTAAATCTGATGTAGGTATTTGCCACGCGAAGTCTGACAAGGTCTGGTGTCCAGACTATATAAAGAGTTCTTATAACTCAATAATAAGACAAATAACCCAATTAAAAAACCCAAAGATGAGCTCGAGCCCCACTTGGAGCTCTAAGCTGACAGTGCAGAGCCTGGGTGGGATTCTCTCTCTCTTCCTCTCTTTCTGCCCCTTGCTCACTCACACCCTCTCTCTCTAAAAAAAAGGTTTTAAAAAATAAATAAAATAAAAAACCCAAAGAATGCAAAAATCGTAATTCAAAGGGATACATGCACCCTAACGTTTATAGCAGCATTGTCTACAGTAGCCGAAGTATGGAAAGAGTCCAAACATCTACCAACTGATGAATGGATAAAAAATAGGTGTCACACACACACACACACACACTAGAACATTAGTCAGCATAAAAAAAGAATGAAATCTTGCCATTTGCAACGAGGTAGATGGAGCTAGAGTGTACTATGCTAAGCAAAATAAGTCAGTCAGAGAAAGACAAATACCATACGGTTTCACTCATAGGTGGAACTTAAGAAACAAAACAGATGTTCATAGGGGAAAAAAAGAGAGAGGCAAACCAAGAAACAGACCCTTAACTATAAAGAACAAACTGGTGGTTACCAGAGGGGAGGTGGGGGGGATGGGTGAAATAGGTGATGAGGGTTCAGGAAGGCACTTGTGATGAGCACCAGATATTGTATGGAAGTGTTGAATAACTAAATGGTACACCTGAAACTAATATTACACTGTATGTTAAATAACTGGAATTTAAATAAAAGCTTTAAAAAATGGGCAAAAGACTTGAATAGGCATTTCTCTAGAGAAGATATATAAAATGCCAGTAAGTACATGAAAATATCCTTAACATCATTAGTTACTAGGTAAGTGAAAATGAAAACCAGAATGAAATACCATTTCGCACCTGCTAGGATGGCTATAATATCACCTGCCCTCCCAAATAGCAAGTGTTTGCAATGATGTGGAGAAATTAGAATGCTTATCCATTGCTGGAGGGAATGTAAATGGTCCAGCCACTTTGGAAAGCAGCCTGGAAATTTCTCAAAATATTAAATGTAGAGTTACTAGATGACCCAGCAATGCCACCGTCATATCTACCCCAAAGAAAGGAAAACATACGTTCGCACGATTTTTCTGTGAGTGTTAATTCATAATAGCCTCAAAGCAGAAAACCTAAATGTCCATCAACTGATAGAAAGATAAATAAAATGTACATAACCTTATGAAGGCATGCCATTTGTCAATCAAATGGAATGAAATACTGATATAAGCTACAACATGGCTGAACTTCAAGATGTATGCCGAATGAAAGAATCCAATAACGTAAGGTCATAGGTTGTATGATTCCATTTATATGAAATGTCCAGAATAGGCGATCCATAGACACAGAAAGCAGGTTGGTGGCTGCCAGGGGCTGGGGGTTGCGGGGAATGTGGAGTGACCGCTCATGCATATGGGGTTTCTTTTTGGTGTGATGAAAATGTCTAAGATTATTTCATGGTAATGGTTGCACACCTTTGTGAATATGCCCAAACCATTGAATTATACACTTCAAATGGGTGAATTTATGTTGGGTAAATTACATCTCAGTAACACTGTTGAAAAACACCTGATTGAGGTAAGTCTTCCTGGTAATTGCCATCTACATATGGTGAAATTAGTCTGGAAATGCTTTCTTTGAGCCCCAGATAAAATGATTGCAATTCTTTCCAAATGCATGCAAAAGGAGTCCACAAAGATGGAAAGATATTAAACAATGACCAGGCTATTTGAGGATGCAGGAATCAGAATCAAATATTTGTGGCCAGCTTTTAATTCTCTTTGCCATCTCCTGGGTAGTATGGATGCTGAAAAATCTGGGAAAAACTGCATAGAAATAAGCATGTGTTTCAACAATGAAACCATTGGTACAATGTTATTTAAGGTTATACTTAAAATTAGATCAGATAATATGTAATTTTCAACTTTTCAAGATTAAGTGCATTTTCTTCATTTCCAGGTAGTGTTGAGTTTATTTTTGAATACCTTATTTTTATGAACCTCATTCCTGCAATTTTCTGTTGTAATTATATAAACGATGTAATGATAGACTTACTGATATTTGTATATGCTTCTTTTTACTTATCCTTTAAAAAAATCTGAAACTTTTGTGCTTAAAACAAATAAAAGACTGAGTTCCACAGGAGTTTATTTTATGATAGGAGAATATTTTCTGAATTATTTTAAATAAAATACTGAGATGTGAGTGTGGCCACTTGGCTCCAGTGGGACAGTCTCTAGGAAGAGGGGAGAGTGAGAAGGTGAACAGAAGGAGCAGGAGCCTGAAGCATACTCAGATATTTACCTGTGCCTGCAGGAGCATGTGCGGTCAGTGGCCCATTGGGCAGCAACTTGCTCAACACTCTCAGGACATCCTCCAGGCCAACGAGCAGGTGAGTGGCCACACAGTGCTGCTCTGAAGGGGCCAAGGTCTCCAGGTCCCCTGGGGTCTCCAGCAGCTCATCTACTTCCTGCATGAGGTCCTGGGGGATGGGACAAAGAGCCAGTGGGCAATGGATCAAATGGGTTGCATGAAGACCTGGCCATTCAGCCCAAGAGAACAGACCCTAGACATTGGGTACTTGGAGGGTAACAATGGCACTGAATTAGATTCCTTGGATGGTCCTTGTTGCTTAGATCTCAGCCACTTAGAGGTCAACCTGGGTCAGAAAGGCCAAGGATGACATAAGCCCAAAGCCCAGAACCAGCCAATAGGGAAATAAATTAGTGCACCTGGGTGTCTTTAAAAGTGCTTCTAGATAGCCTTCTCTCCACCATGGGTGAGGGACCAGTTGCAGTGCCAACTACATAGGAGCTTGTCTACATCTCTACCAAAGTGACCCAGGTCTCTATGGGATTCCCACACCTGGCATCTTTCCTGGTTCTGACTTTACCTGGATGGTGTTCTTGGCCAAAGCTGGCTTGAAGTCTTGGGATAACTGCTGGACCTTGTCAAAGAAGCGGGAGAGACTCTGGGGAAAGAGGACATGGGAGCAGGTCAGAGAGCCTGAAGTGGGAGTTTGGGGAGAGGGTGGACACAAGATGGTTGCTGAAGATCTTTCTGCTTCTAGTCTTCTGCTGAGGCTCCACTCACCTGGCTGTTGACTCCAGAAGGTGATGTCCATGAGGGGAAGGAGACTTCTGCAGGGAAAAGAGGCAGAAGCACCACTAATGTGTGTGTGTGTGTGTGCCTGCATATACATGCAGAATGCATGTATGTGCATGGTTTCTGTTTTGTGAAGGCATGTGTTCACACGGATGTTCATGTGCAAGAGTGTGTGCGCACACACATGCACATGCATCCGTGTGCATCTTGTGTATGCATGTGTGTGTGTTGGACTATATACCTTCACAGATGGTGAAGTTCAGACCATGTAGAGGCCTGGATCTGGCCACCCAGTCATGGTGACAGTAGCATTTGTAGCTGCCCTTCACATTGATGCAGTGGGTGGTGTTGTGGCATTGGTGTTTTCCGGAGCTGCATTCGTCCACATCTAGAGACACAAAAGAGAAGGATCAGTCCCCTGTCCAGGCCTTGATCAGGCCTCTCCTATACTCAGTAAGTCCAGCCTTACTACCTTCCATCATCTTTTTCAAGGTCAGGCATCGAAGATTCCGTCATAACTTCAATGGACGGATACCATCTGGTGATAGCACTCTCTACTCAACCACCACCTCAGACAGAGCAGGGGTTGGCAAACCATGGCCCACAGACAAATCCAGCTGTTGCCTATTTCTGTAAAGGATTTTTTTAAGTGGCTAAGATAAAAAAATCAAAGGAAGAGCTGTCTTTTTTGACCCATGAAAATTATATGAAATTAAAATTTTAGTATCCATACATAAAATTTTATTGGAATGTAGCCACTCCTATTCATTTATGTGTTGTCTGTCTGCTTTCACACTATAATGGCAGAGTTAAGTAGTTGTGATAGGGACCTTGTGGCCCAAAAAACTCAAGATATTTATGATGTGGCCCTTCGCATAAGGAGTTGGCTGGCCTCTACATTGAAGCAAGGTTGCCAAGATGAGAACTTTGTGTGTGTATGTGTGATATTCAGATCAGAGCTGCTTGTGGATGGTGAGTGTGGTAGAGAGAATAATGGCCCCTTCAAAGACATCCAAGTCCTTATTCCTGGAGCCTATGATTATGTTATCTTTCATCCAAAAGAAAATTTTGAACTTGGTGATTAAGTCTCTTGTTGGGGGATTATCCTGATGATATGGGTGCAGTTAATATAATCACAAAGATTCTTATAAAAGGGAAGGAGAAGGTCAGAGAGGAGAGGAGATGATACATATGATGTTGACTTTGAAGAGGGGAAAAAGGAGCCTTGAACCAAGGAATGAAGGCATTTTCCAGAAGCCAGAAAAGGCAAGGAAACAGATTCTCCCCTAGAGCTTCTAGAAGGAACCACTTAAAACTTCTAACCTTCAACAAATTAAGAGAATATATTATACTGTTTTAAACTACTAAGTTTGTTATATTAGTAATAAGAAATTAATACAGTGATTCACCCAGGAGCCTGGGAATCGCTTCCAGCCAAGTGATGTTGGTATCTGCCCTTCGCGTTGCTGCAGGAGTCTGATGGGTAATCGGGAGGTATGCGTAGTCAGCTCAAAAAGCCTCTAACCCCACTGGCTAATGCCACCCCTCACTTTTCTGTGGCACCAGCTCTACCCTTCAGGGCTCTGGGCGTACACACACCTCAGCATTGCCTATAGCCTGTTAGGTGGGTGGTAGACCTATTCTAAATGCCACACCCTGAAGGAACTTGCTTTGGCCCCAGAATATCTCAGGCATCCCTGCTATCTCCCCACCCAAGGGAAGTTCCTTCTCAGAGCAGTTTGTGGTTGAAAAATGAGGAAGGCATGTGATTGTGGTCACAGCATTGAGTAAATGTGACTGTCCTCAAATTCACTTGGCTGTAAACTTATCTTTCCGTCTTTTCTAATTAGGAGAGACATTTGATCCTCTTTTGTTAACTTAGAAACCAGGAGAGTGGAGCTAGGACAGTACTTGATACAGCTTTTTCTGTTTGTAACATAGACAGTGGGGTAGGAGATGCTTCTCTCAATTTAAGGTCAGAGAGTTTTCTACTTTAGGGATGGTGAGTAGCTTACAAACAGCATCATGCTCCCAGTAAGGCTGAGGTTTGAAAGTGATCCCATTTCATGTAAAAAATTTTTAATTACATATTTTTTTTGAGAAAGAATGAGAAACAGAGATCACCTATGAGAATGAGTGAGTGGGGAGGAGCAGAGAAGGACAGAATTTTAAGCAGGTTCCATGCCCAGCACAGAGCCTGATGCGGGGCTTGATCTCACTATTGTGAGATTGTGACCTGAGCCTAAATTAAGAGCTGGACACTTTAACTTTACCCAGGCGCCCTGAAAATTGAACCATTTCAGAGCAAATACATTGCTGTCACATTTTAATATGAAATGATTTGAATCATTGAATATTAAATTCAACGTTGAATTTAGTTTACTTTTCTCTTTGTGGATACTAAACATCCCTTGTCTCTTAGTCATTTCTGATACTTTCAAACATGGGTCAAACAACTGTGTAAATACAAAATGGCCAGTGTGAAAATTAATAATGGATTGAAAAGTCCTCAGTTAATATAAGTCTATGAAGCTTTTCTTAAAAGTGTATTTTACACAGTTTTATAAGATAAACAACTTAATATTCAGGTTTAAAAAAAAAGTTAAAAAAAAAACTTAATCTCTTCAAGGGTAGATAAGGAAACCAAGACCAGAGATTGTAAAAACTTAGCCAAAACCAAGGCCAAGTGACAAGACCAAGGTGTGACCACAGCTCACACCCTGTGTGATGATGAACTCTTTCCAGTTTTTCACTTACGTGTTATTTCCAGAACGCCTTCTATGTGCTAGGCACTGGGGTACAGTGGTGAGAAACACATTGTTTTCCCAAGACGTGGATGGTTTGCCAAGAGTGACTATTGACTTATATTGTATTTGTATGTTGATCTGTCTGCTTACTGGAGTAAAAACTCCAGGAGACACAGCCTGTGCTTTATTTAGTGTTGGAGTCACAGTGCCTGGCATAGAGCTCAGAGCAATGGTAGGCAATCAAATCACACCGATGATAAAATTATTGTCTAAATACTACCACAAAGTAGTATTTACTTTTTGGACTACTGCTTGAAAAGTTTTAAGATGAAAATATATGTATGGAAACATGCTTGAAATTAAGAAAAAGGAAGATAGGGGACAAACAAAGCCATTGGCATACTATAAGTACCATCTGTGGCATATTTTTCTATTTAAAACAACTTGGGAAGAATTCTAGTTTATCAAGAGATATCTCATTTAGCTCTATTTTTAATCATTCCAATTGGAAACAACCCAAATGGGTGAATGGATAAACCAATTCTATACAATAGAATATTACTTAGCAATAAAAAGGAATGAACTAGTCATCATAATTAACATTGAAGAAATATCTATATCTGAGCTCCATGCCAGGAGTGGTTCAGAACATCTCAGGTAGGGAGGGATCCCAGGCATCTCTATTTTTAAAAAAAAATTTTTTTTAAATGTTTATTTTTGACACAGAGAGAGACAGAGCATGAGTGGGGGAGGGGCAGAGAGAGAGAGGGTGACACAGAATCCGAAGCAGGCTCCAGGCTCTGAGCTGTCAGCACAGAGCCCAACGCGGGGCTTGAACTCACAGACTGCGATATCATGACCTGAGCCAAAGTCGGACGCTCAACCGACTGAGCCACCCAGGCGCCCTGGAATCTCTATTTTTTAAAATACAGGGTGATTCTAACAGAATCCAGAAATGAAAGTTACTATACGCATCCCTCTAAAACAATGATCTGTGGAGGTGCCTGGGTGTCTCAGTCGGTTAAGCGTCCAACTTCAGCTCAGGTAATAATCTCGCAGTTCATGAGTTTGAGCCCCACATCGGGCTCTGGGCTGACAGCTCAGAGTCTGGAGCCTGCTTCAGATTCTGTGTCTCCCTCCCTCTCTGCCCTACCCCCACTTGCGCTCCGTCTCTCAAAAATGAATAAATGTTAAAAAAATGAAAAAATAATAAAACGACGATCTGTGGACGAACCTGTGACATGTGAATCTAGAAGTAACTTTACGCAGTTGTATTATTAGCCAAACTCAAGATCTGGATAAATAGATCCAGATAAAAGAAAACAGTCATTGTAAATGCAAAATAACTGTAGCCAATTTTCTTTCTGGAAAATAGACGTATCAAAAGCGGGGGAAAAAGGAATGAGCTATTGATACACAAAACAATATGGATAAACCTCCAAAAACATTACACTGAGTAGATGAAATCTGACTTACAAGGCTACATATTGTATTACTGCAGTTATATGACATTTTCCAAAGATAGTGCTGCAGGTGGAAAAAATATCTGTATATGAGGGGTTGCCAGGGCAGGTGGCATAGTGCCTATAAAGAAACAGGATGAAGGAATGTTTTGGAATAATGTAATTAATTGTTTTGGATCCTGAATGTAGTGGTGGTAACCCAGATCTGTACTTATGTTAAAATTCATAGAACTGTCCACCAAAAAGAAAAACAAGTTGATAAAAAAGGGCTCCGAAGCTTATTATTGTATGGCTATCCTATAAAATGTGAAACTCTCCTCCATTAATGGAAGTCATCCGTTTCCAAGCCTTAACTATTGTATACAATGTTGCAATAAAGAATTTTCTAGATATACCTTCACAGGGCATTGTAAGTCTGGACAAGTACAAGAAATGGGAGGAAGGAGCCCATGAGAGACCCAAGAGTGCTCTCTTCTGGACTCTCAGACCTATGGAATAATTGACAGGATGAGCTTGGTCGTGGGCATGGGGGAAATGTGTGACACAGAAGCCACTTACCTTGACAAGTGTTCTCTTTCTCGCTTTGGAATTTGGTGCCTCCTGAAAGGAGCTCGTGCCCAGGGGCACACTCACAGTAGTAACTCCCCTCCACGTTGTGACAATGTGCAAGGCTTCCACAAGACATGTATAAAGGTGGGCCACACTCGTTGATATCTGGAACACAAGTGAGAACTTCTAACAAAGTCCAAAATTCTGGTAGGATAGGTAGCAACCAGATTCAGATGATTTGACCCCTTTCATTTTCTTTCTGAACAAAATAACGTGTTCATGGGAGAAAACTGGGAAATCAGAAAACTCCAATGACATTTAAATATCCCACCACCGAGACTGCAACAGTTTTTTTAAAAATGGAGAACAGTATAATAAATCCACATGTATCTGTCACCCACCATTACTGATTATGAAAAGAACACTATTACATTTTCATCAATTTCCTGTGGACTCAGAACACAGCTTTTGGAATATACAAATTCTTCCGGGGTTTTAGAATATTTTATGCCTACTTTTCCACATCAAAACAAGAAATAATTTTAATGCCTATAGATGTTCTATAGTAGGGATATTTCATATTTTATCCAACTCTTGACCAACTGGACAGATATCAGAATGCAATAGTTTGAACCATGGGCCCAGCTTCTTCCTCTTTCTTTGGACAAATGGTTTCACCTCTCAAGGCTCAGTTTCCTCATTTATAAAATGGTGCCAACATTGACTTTCTCAAGGGGCTGATTTGAACTTCTTCAGGGACGGCATTTCTTTTTTTTTTTTTAATTTTTTTTTTCAACGTTTTTTTTAATTTTTATTTTTGGGACAGAGAGAGACAGAGCATGAACGGGGGAGGGGCAGAGAGAGAGGGAGACACAGAATCGGAAACAGGCTCCAGGCTCTGAGCCATCAGCCCAGAGCCAGGGACGGCATTTCTTTGAGAGATTTGTGGAATTCAAATTAACCCTATCTGAATTCCAGCTCTATGACCATCTTTGTGAGTGTAAACAAAGAACCTCTCAAAGTCTCAGCTTCCTTATCTACAAATCAGAAGTAATAACAGTATCCATTCATCTGGTTATTATGTAGTTCAAATTAATTTTAATTTCGGAAATAGTGCTTTACAAATGGCAAATGGCCATCCGGCTTGAGGTTGCACGTGGATATTTTTGGATGGAGGAACTGAGATTATGGCTTATAGGGAGTTCCCGGCAAGTTAGCTCTAGGGTTGGTGGAACATTCAGAATCTCTGTTGGCTGCATGGTCCTTCCTGACCTCCTCCTTCAACAAGCTGCCTCTGTCTTTGACCAATTAACAGCCAACAACAACCACAACAGCAAATGTATTGGCTTCTTCTCAAGCGCGATGCACTGTTCTAAGTGTTTGACATGTGTTAATTTATCATTTACGTATTTTTTTCTTGAGGTGACACTCACATACCAAAACCAACAGTTTTAAAGTGAACAATTCACTGGCATGTATTGCATTCACAATGTTGTGCAACCACTCCCTCTCTCTAGTTCCAGAACATTTTTATGACACCAAAAGAAAACCCCTTTAGGTAAAGGGGATTAATAGTACAGTTCTCATGATGAGCACTGAATAATGATATATAGACTTGTTGAATCACTAACTTGTACACCTGAAACTAATATCACACTGTCTGTTAACTATGATGGGATTAAGATAAAAAAATTAAAAGTAAAGAACTCCCTTTCCCATTTAAGTCGTCACTTCCCATTCTTCCCGCCCCCAGCACCTGACAACCACCAATTTGCTTTTTGTCTCTATGGATTCCATTTATATGTTGATTTAAAACACGTAACTAAATGGGTTGATATTATCATTGTCCCTGATTTACAGAGAAGGAAATTGAGGCCCTGCTTGGTCTTGCACAGCTGATCAGTAAAAAATCTGGAATTCAGATAGTCCACCTCTAAATCCTCAGCTCTTAACACTATACTCCTTGACCATGAGGCCTGATTGCCTGTCTCTTGGCTTCTCTCTCCTGCCCTGGACAATGAAATCAAGTGCTGCTTCAAGGGCTGAGGAGTCTGTGATGACTCCTCTAAGGACCCCCTCTGTGATGACCCCCTCTACGATCTCTCAGTCTCTTTACCTGTACAGACCTCCGAGGAGGTGCTAAAGATGACCTTTCCAGAGAGTGAAGTGAATCCAGGATCACAGCGGCAGGAGCTGGCATTGATACAGTGGGCATTCCGTGGGCACCGAGCACAGGGAGCTGTGGGGGAATGGACATATGGGTTTGAAGGCTCTCAGAAGACGCCAACTCCCAGTGGGGCATAAGGAGATGGAGGGAGGAGAAGAAAGCAATGCTTGTTTTCATACAAGGAATTGTCCTTGGTAATGGACTGGAAGTCTGGGGGAGAAGCAGGGTCAACTTCTCAAAGCCTAAGAAGAGCACTCCCGAGAAAAAGCCCTTGCTAGTGCAACGTCCCTTCCCTCAGCTTCAGGTAATGGGTAGAGTCTGTTTGAGCACACTCACCTCCATTCTTGTGGGCAATAGCTCCCAATGGTATTAGCAGGACACAGAGGCCTAGAACACAGAAAGAAGGTAAATATGGCTGAGGAATGAAATCCAAACCTCCCACACAAATAGGTGCTACAACCTGGTTAAGGTGACTCTCCCCTATTGCCCCATGGCTTCTAAAGCATCCCAGTGTTTCCTTCTGGACAGGTTCCTAGACTTTCCCACAGGACCTAGGGGGTGCATGTTTTCCCTTTTATCTTCCAGAAGGCTCCTGAGGAATTGATAGCAGTAAATTTTTAGTATAGGAATCAAAATCTACACAAATGGAAAGTAACAGGCACACATATTAGAACATCAATTCCCATCAATTTTACGAGATACATCTTATGAGGAAATTTTCAGATCTGCCTGTCTTCATTCAGATATTAATATCTGTTCTTTATAGTCAGGATATGTCTTCTTTTGAAGTGGTTTGAATCCATTTTCACTTCCAGGCTGGCCTGAGATTGCACCACTGTTCTTGGAGTTGATTGCAACTAAATTTGAATGAGTTCTGCCACTCTTTGGCTCTGTGACTTTGTGCAACTTGATCTAGATTAAAAAATTCTTTTTTCAGTTTAATAGAAAACTCTAAGTAGAAGAATAGTCAACTCAACCCGTGAGGATCAATCATCCTGCTCCAATCATCATCAACTTACAGTTACTTTTATTTCGTCCACACCTCTACTCAGCCCCTGCCCCCACTGGATAACTTGGAGGCAAATTTCAGGCACCATATTATTTCACAGGATTTATTCTAAAAACAAAACCATTTGCAGGTAATAATAACAAAAATATGTAGATCATGAATTGAGAAATACTCAAATAAGTCTCACATTTTCCCCTAGCTGCAAATTCAAACCACTTCCTTCTTTGAAAGATTAATAGAATTAAAAAGTGTCCTTTTTTGGGGTTATTTTCTTCCCAGAGAATAATGCAAGAGCAAGCTATGAATCAAGCAAAAGACAAAGAAGTTTTCCCAAAGGCATAGAGAACACTAAAATGGTCTTAAGATTCTCACAATTCTACCTACCTGGATGAAATGCAAAGTATCTTCCCTTCATGGTACAGAAACATGAAGCCTGAGCAGTGGGGGAATTCAATCTTGAGCTGTGGGCCAATAATATTTCCTGTTGAAGCAAAAAGTATGCCCTAGAAGAACTGACTAGCTAGAAACAGCTAGCCTGAATGCTTTCTTCCCTTTCCCCCACCAATTTAAACTTATCAGATCTCCCTGTTCTCCTTTTTATTTTTTGCCTAGCATTAGTACTCTTTGGATGGCCAGCCTCCTTGCTGATTCTTCTTCATTTCTAATGATGAAAGAGCGAGTGATGGTGAATCTAATTAAAGGGTCTTTCCAAAAGAGTAAATCTGTGGGTCCCCGGCCAATGATGCAGTTCAGCATTGTTGAATAAGACTACTGCCTAGCTAACATTCACCGACTACCTTCTACATCCTGGGATTTGAGCCGTATACGTTACTCTTTTTCATTCTTGCTTTTCCCCATTGTCTTCAGTCCAGTGATGCTGTTTAAACAAGAATGTGTTGACGTGGGAAGGCTGCAGAATTCATAGCTGCTAGTTTTATATAAGGCACATACACCCCTTAAAATTTTTGTAAGATGGAAATAGTTATTCTTACGAGGGTGTTGGGAGGATTCATTGAGAACAAACAGGTAAAGCACATGACACATTATATGGTCTACTGGAAATAACCTAACAACGTTCTTCCTATCCTCCTTTGTGAAAGGCAGCTAATAATGCAAATATTAGTTATATCCATTATTTCACCAACAGGATGTTATCTTTATTAATTTTTTTAATTTAATTTTTTATTTTTTAAAATTTACATCCAAATTAGCATATAGCGAAACAATGATTTCAGGAGTAGATTCCAAAATGCCCCTTCCCCATTTAGCCCCTCCCCCCTCCCACAACCCCTCCCATCACCCTCCGTTTGTTCTCCATATTTATGAGTCTCTTCTGTTTTGTCCCCCTTTCTGTTTTTATATTCCTTTTGTTTCCCTTCCCTTATGTTCATCTGTTTTGTCTCTTAAAGTCCTCATAGGAGTGAAGTCATAGGATTTTTGTCTTTCTCTGACTGACTCATTTCACTTAGCATAATGCCCTCCAGTTCCATCCACATAGTTGCAAATGGCAAGATTTCGTTCTTTTTCACTGCCAAGTGATCCTCCATTGTATATACATCTCACATCTTCTTTATCCATTCATCCATCGAGGGACATTTGGGCTCCTTCCATACTTTGGCTATTGTTGATAGTGCTCCTATAAACATGGGGGTGCATGTGTCCCTTCGAAACAGCACACCTGTATCCCTTGGATAAATGCCTAGTAGTGCGATTGCTGGGTCGTAGGGTAGTTCTATTTTTAGTTTTTTGAAGAACCTCCCTACTGTTTTCCAGAGTGGCTGCACCAGCTTGCGTTGCCACCAACAATGCAAAAGAGATCCTTTTTCTCCGCATCCTCACCAACATCTGTTGTTGGAGCTGTTAATGTTAGCCATTCTGACAGGTGTAAGGTGGTATCTCATTGTGGTTTTGATTTGTATTTCCCTGATGATGAGTGACATTGAACATCTTTTCACGTGTCTGTTAGCCATCTGGATGTCTTTTTTCAAAAGTGTCTGTTCATGTCTTTTGCCCATTTATTCACTGGATTATTTGTTTTTTGGGTGTTGAATTTGATAAGTTCTTTATAGATTTTTGGATACTAACCCTTTATCTGATATGTCATTTGCAAATATCTTCTCCCATTCTGTCGGTTGCCTTTTAGTTTTGCTGATTGTTTTCTTCACTGTGCAGAAGCTTTTCATTTTGATGAGGTCCCAGTAGTTCATTTTTGCTTTTGTTTCCCTTGCCTCTGGAGACCTGTTGAGTACGAAGTTGCTGTGGCTGAGGTCAAAGAGGTTTTTGCCTGCTTTCTCCTCTAGGATTTTGATGGCTTCCTGTCTTACGTTTAGGTCTTTCATCCATTTTGAGTTTATTTTTGTGTATAGTGTAGGAAAGCGGTCCAGGTTCATTTTTCTGCATGTTGCTGTTCAGTTTCCCAGCACCATTCGCTGAAGAGACTGTCTTTATCCCATCGGATATTGTTTCCTGCTTTGTCAAAGATTAGTTTGCCATGTATTTGTGGGTCCATTTCTGGGTTCTCTATTCTATTCCATTGATCTGAGTGTCTGTTTTTGTGCCAGTACCATACTGTCTTGATGATTGCAGCTTTGTAATACAGCTTGAAGTCCAGGATTGTGATTTCTCCTGCTTTGGTTTTCTTTTTCAAGATTGCTTTGGCTATTCTGGATATTTTCTGGGTCCATACAAATTTTAGGGATATTTGTTCTAGCTCTGTGAAGAATGCTGGTGTTATTTTGATAGGGATTGCATTGAATATGTAGATTGCTTTGGGTAGTATCGACATTTTAACAATATTTGTTCTTTCTATCCAGGAGCATGGAATCTTTTTCCATTTTTTTGTGTCTTCTTCAGTTTCTTTCATAAGCTTTCTGCAGTTTTCAGTGTATAGGTTTTTCACCTCTTTGTTTAGATTTATTCCTGGGTATTTTATGGGTTTTGGTGCAATTGTAAATGGGATCTATTCCTGATTTCTTTATGTGGCTTCATTGTTGGTGTATAAGAATGCAATTGATTTCTGTGCATTGATTTTATATCCTGCAACTTTGCTGAATTCCTGTAACAGTTCTAGTAGTTTTTTTTTGTGTGTGGAATCTTTTGAGTTTTCCATGTAGAGTATCATGTCACCTTCAAAGAGTGAAAGTTTGACCTCCTCCTGGCTGATTTGGATGCCTTTTATTTCTTTGTGTTGTTTGAGTGCTGAGGCTAAGGCTAAGACTTCCAATACTATGTTGAATAACAGTGGCGAGAGTGGACATCCCTGTCTTGTTCCTGACCTTAGGGGGAAAGCTCTGAGTTTTTCCCCATTGAGGATGATATTAACATTGTGTCGTTCATATATGGCTTTTATGATCTCAAGGTGTGCTCCTCCTATCCCTACTTTCTTGAGGGTTTTACTAAGAAAGGATGCTGTATTTTGTCAAATGCTTTCTCTGCATCTATTGAGAGGATCATGTGGTTCTTGTTCTTTCTTTTATTGATGTGATGAATCACATTGGTTGTTTTGCAGATATTGAACCAGCCCTGCATCCCAGGTGTAAATCCCACTGGGTCGTGGTGTATACTCTTTTTAATGTATTGTTGGATCTGGTTGGCTAATATCTTGTTGAGGATTTTTGCATACATGTTCATCAGGGAAAATTGGTGTATAGTTCTCCTTTTTAGTGGGGTCTCTGTCTGGATTGGGAATCAAGGTGATGCTGGCTTCATAGAAAGGGTCTGGAAGTTTTCCTTCCATTTCTGTTGTTTGGAACAGCTTCAGGAGAATAGGTGTTAACTCTTCCTTAAATGTTTGGTAGAATTCCCCTGGAAAACCATCTGGCCCTGGACTCTTGTTTTTTGGCAGATTTTTGATTACTAAGTTGATTTCCTTACTGGTAATGGGTCTGTTCAAATTTTCTATTTCTTCCTGTTTCAATTTTGGTAGTGTATGTTTCTAGGAATTTGTCCATTTCTTCCATACTGCCCATTTTATTGGCATATAATTGCTTATAATATTCTCTTATTATTGTTTTTAGTTTTGGTGTGTTGGCTGTGATCTCTCCTCTTTCATTCTTGATTTTATTTATTTGGGTCCTTTCCTTTTTCTTTTTGATCAGACTGGCTAGTGGTTTATCAATTTTGTTAATTCTTTCAAAGAACCAGCTTCTGGTTTCATTTTTTTTTTTTTTTGGTTTCGATAGCATTAATTTCTCCTCTAATCTTTATTATTTCCTGTCTTGTGCTGGTTTTGGGTTTATCTGCCATTATTTTTCCAGATCTTTAAGGTGTAAGGTTAGGTTGTGTATCTGAGACCTTTCTTCCTTCTTTAGGAAGGTCTGTATTGCTATATACATTCCTCTTATGACTGCCTTTGCTGCGTCCCAGAGGTTTTGGGCTGTGATGTTACCATTTTCATTGGCTTCCATGTACTTTTTAATTTCCTCTTTAACTTCTTGGTTAGCCCATTCACTCTTTAGTAGGATGCTCTTTAGTCTCCAAGTATTTGTTGCGTTTCCAAATTTTTTCTTGTGGTTGATTTTGAGTTTCATAGCCTTGTGGTCTGAAAATATGCACAGTATGATCTTGATCTTTTTGTACTTGTTGAAGGCTGATTTGTGTCCCAATATATGGTCTATTCTAGAGAACGTTCCATGTGCACTGGAGAAGAATGTATATTCCACTGCTTTAGGGTGATATGTTCTGAATATATCTGTTAAGTCCATCTGGTCCAGTGTGTCATTCAAAGCCATTGTTTCCTTGTTGATTTTTTGATTAGATGATCTGTCCATTTCTGTGAGTGGGGTGTTGAAGTCTCCTACTATTATGGTATTATTATCAATTAGTTTCTGTATGTTTGTGTATAATTGATTTATATATTTGGGTGCTATCACATTTGGAGCATAAATGTTTACAATTGTTAGGTCTTCTTGGTGGATAGACCCCTTAACTATGATATAATGCTCTTCTTTGTCTCTTGTTACAGTCTTTATTTTAAAGTCTAAATTGTCTGATATAAGTATGGTTACTCCAGCTTTCTTTTGTCGACTGTTAGCATGATAGATGGTTCTCCATCCCTTTACTTTCAATCTGAAGGTGTTTTTTGGGTCTAAAGTGGGTCTCTTGTAAACAGCATATAGATGGATCCTGTTTTCTTATCCATTCTGTTACCGTATATGTTTTGATTGGAGCATTTAGTCCATTGATGTTTAGAGTGAGTACTGAAAGATATGAGTTTATTGCCATTATGTTTCTTGTAGAGTTGGAGTTTCTGGTGTTCTCTGGTCCTTTTTAGTCTTTGTTGCTTTTGGTATTTATTTATTTATTTATTTATTTATTTATTTTCTCCCCTCAGAGGGTCCCCCTGGAAATTTCTTGCAGGCTTGGTTTAGTGGTCAAGGGCTCCTTTAGTTTTGTTTGGGAAACTTTTAATCTCTCCTTCTATTTTGAATAACAGTGTTCCTAGATAAAGAATTCTTGGCTGCACATTTTTCCAATTCAGCACATTGAATGTATCCTGCCACTCCTTTCTGGCCTGCCAAGTTTCTGTGGATAGTTCTGCTGCAAACCTGATCTGTCTTCCCTTGTAGGTTAGGGACTTTTTTTCCCTTGCTGCTTTCATGATTCTCTCCTTGCCTGAGTATTTTGTGAATTTGACTATGATATGCCTTGTTGATGGTTGGTTTTTGTTGAATCTATTGGGAATCCTCTGTGTTTCCTGGATTTTGGTGTCTGTGTCTTTCTCCTGATTAGGAGTGTTTTCCACTATGATTTGCTCACATAACCCTTCTACCTCTATTTCTCTCTCTTCCTCCTCTGGGACCTCGATGATTTTGATGTTGTTCCTTTTTAATGAGTCACTGATTTCTCTAATTCTTAAATCATGCTCTTTTGCCTTAGTTTCCATCTTTTTTTTTTTTTTTTGCTTTCTTATTCTCCATAAGTTTGTCCTCTATATTGTTGATTCCCTGCTCTTCCTCATCCATCCTTGCCACCACGGCCACCATTCGACATTGCAGCTCTGTTATAGAATTTTGTACTTCATCCTGATTAGCTTTTACTTCTTTTATCTCCACAGAAAGGGATAAATAGAGACATCTATTTTTGACCCCAGCTAGTATACTTATTATTGTGATTTTAAATTCTGGTTAAGACACCTTGCTTGTATCTGTGTTGCTTATGTCCCTGGCTGTAGTTTCTTCCTGCTTTTTCTTTTGGGATGAATTCCTTCATTTCATCATTTTGAAGAAAGAAAAGGAATTAATGAGCTAAAAAAATTAAAATTAAAAGATTAAAAACAACACACACCACACACACACACAAATCAAATAAATGATGCTAGATCCTAGGTCTTTTTTGGTCTGGGTGTTCAAAGGTGCTTGATAGATTAGAGAAAAAAGGGGAAAAAAAGGAAAATGTTGGAAAATTTGAAAAAATGAATACAATGAAATAGAATAAAATGAAATGATGGAAGCAAAATTGAATTTGAAAAATTTACAAAAAAGTAAAAAACACAGTGGAAAAATTAAAGAAAAAGTTTTTAATAAAAATTGAAAGTAAAAATAATTTTTTTCTCTTTTTTCATTCAAGAAAAAGAAAAGAAATGAAAAAGAAAAAAAATAAAATTGAATAGATGGGTCAGCCAACAGACTGAAATATGATTGAAGTTACATCGGTTACATTACGTTGTTACGTTCTCCTGGAAGTGGAACTATGAAGCGCTTTACAGTCTGTAAACTAAGCAGGAGGAGAGATTTGTGTTGTTCCTGAACAACGAGGTTGGCCCAGTTGGGCGGCGCTTAGTGTAACGGCTCTGTTCTCCACTAGATGGCGCTGCTTAGCTTACAGGGGTGGGTTGTTCTGATGCATGTAGGTGCGTATGCGCATGCGCGGGAAGGCTGAAAATGGCGTCATCCAGCTATCCAATCTCCAGTATGAGAACTGTGTTCTCCCCGATCAGCAATCGCCCACCTGTCCTTTGTCTCCGGCTTCCGTCCACTCCCTGCCTTTACACTGTCTGTGAATAAGCCGTCAGGTTGCCAGGCGGCACCTGCCTCCTGCTTTTTATCTCAGATGTGGCTGTTTTTCCCGATCCCTTATTTCTGAGGGACTGCGGCTTCCACCCGCTCAGACTTTCTGTGCGAGGGGCTCACCGAGCACTGGCTGGGTGCCAGCCGTCCCCAGGAACATTCGCGGGACTGTGCTGCTGCCGACGCCTAGGGACCGCGGCCGGGTGCCAGCCTGTCCCAGAGAAAGTTCACGCGATCGCGTAGCAGCAGCGTTTCAGGGATTATGGCAAATCACAACACACATCCGGCACCAGGCTTCACCCCCAGTGACCTTGTTCCAGCACCAGCGAATGTGGCTGTCCCCGGGGTCTGCTGGCACTTTGCCTGTGCGGGGGCTACACAACCTCTACCAGATGTCCTCCCAGCAGGGAAACCGCCTCTGCCATGTGGCCTGAAGACCCCCGGCTCCACTCTGCCCTGGGGATTCGCCCTTCCCACCAGGTATGAGCTGCGGAGTTTCAGACTCTGTGCTCCCCCTGTTTACAGAGTCTCAATAGAATTTTACCCCTCTCCTTTCTCCTTTCTCCCTTTTTGGTTCAGTCCCTGTGGCTGTTTCCACTTTTCCACTGTCTCTCCAGCTGCTTTGGGTGGGGGGCGCTTTTCCCATACTCTCCCCCCTCCATCTCTGTCTTCTCTGCACAAGCAAAAACAGCCCCCTGCCCTCTGCGGCTTCTCTCTCCCCCAGTTCACCTCTCCGTGCCGTGTACCTGCTGAATTCTGTGGTTCAGGTTGTGCAGATTGTGGTGTTAACCCTCAAATCAGTTTTCTAGGCGTGCAGGATGGTTTAGTGTTGGTCTGGGTGTATTTCATGGACGCGAGACACACAAGAAACTTCCCTGCTCGTCCACCATCTTGGCTCCTCCTGAAATATGGTTTCCAAAAAATTTGTCCATTATCTCTAATTGTTTTTTTCACAAAAGTCACCACTACTTTGATTTCTAAAGGCATAGATTAATGTTGCCTTTTAAAAACCTTTTATAATTGAATGCAAGCAACATGTTTCTTCTTTCACTCTGTTATGTTTGTGAGATTCAGCCGCGTATTAGCCTGTAACTGTAGGTTATTCTTTTTTATTGCTGGGTAGTATTCCATTGTATAAAAACACTATAACTGATTTATTCATTTTACTGTTCATGATCACTTGGGTCATTTCCAGTTTTTATTTTTTTGTTATTATAAATGAAGCTTCCATGAACATTTTTGTACACTTTTGATGCACTTATGAATATGATTTTGGGGTGTTCATAAGAGTGAAATGTTGGGTCACAGAGTAGATAATAATTTTGTTAGACATTGCTAAGCACTTTTCTAAAGTGGTCTTACCAGTTTATATTTCCATAATCACTGTGAGAGTTCCAGTGTCCACATTTTCTGTAATCCTTCCTTCCTTCCTTCCTTCCTTCCTTCCTTCCTTCCTTATTTATTTTTTATTTTGATGGAGAGCACAAGCAGGGGAGAGGGGTGGAGGGAGGGAGGGAGAGGGAGAGGGAGAGAGAGAGAATGAATCCTAAGCAGACTCTTTGTTCAGCATGGAGCCCGACACAGAGCTTAATCCCTTGACCTTGGGATCACGACCTCAGCTGAAACCGAGTCTGAGGCTCAACTGACCGAGCCACCCAGGCACCCCTTATTTTTCTTGTTTTAAAATTTCGCTATTCCAGCAGGCATGTAGTGGGTGTGTAGGGTAGTGTTTTCTCATTTTTACAAGTTCTAAAAAACAAAAATTGTTTTGGACTAACGTTAGATTTCTAGAAAAGTTGCACAGGCAGTGTAGGGAATTCCCACACACCCTTCACTCAGCGCTTTCTGTGTTAAGCATCTCACGTAACTATTACACATTCATCAAGAATAGAAAGTTAACATTGATTAAAGCCATAAGAAGTATGTTACTATTAAATGCACTACAGACTCTATCTGGATTTCACCATTTTTTTTTCCCCATTAGTGGCCTTTTTCTCTTTCAAGATTAAATACAGGAGACTTCTTTGCATTTGGTTTTTGTGTGTGTGTGTGTTTTATTTGCACTCTTCTGATGACTAAAGATGTTGCATAGCTTTTCATGCACATACCGATCATTTGCATATCCTCCTTGGTGAACCTCAAGCCTTTTCCCTGTTCTCCTTTTTGTTGTGTTTCTTTTCTGTTTGTGGAAGTCTTTGTATATCCTGAAGTCCTTTGTAGGAGATTGGTATTGTGAACTATCTCATTCTCATTCTCTCGATGCTGTTTTTTGATGAACAGAAGAAATTCTCCATCTTATTGAGTAACATTTCCTTTTGCGGTTGATTCTTTTTAGAGCAGCTTTATTGTGGTGTAATTGACATATAGTACACAACATTTATTTTTATTAAAGATTTTTAATGTTTATTAATTTTTTTTTGAGAGAGAGAGAGAGAGAGAGAGAGAGACAGAGCACGAATCAGGGAGAGGTAGAGAAAGAGGGAGGCACAGAATTGGAAGCAGGCTCCACCCTCTGAGCTGATTGTGGGGCTCAAACCCACAAACTGCAAAATCATGACCTGAGCTGGAGTCGGATGTTCAACCGACTGAGCCACCCAAGTGCCCCTAACCTTCACATGTTTGAGTACAATTTGATAAATTTTTCTTACCTTCTTAACCTTTTTGAAGTGTACAGTTCATTAGTGTTATATATATTTACAGTGTTGTGTAATGAATCTCCAGAACTTTTTCATCTTGCAAAATTGGACCTCTCTACCCATTAAACAACAATTCCCCGTTACTCCCTCTTCCAGCCCCTGGAAATCGCCATTCTACTTTCTCTTTCTATGACTTTGACAATTTTAGATACCACACGTAAGGGTGATCATGCACTCTTTGCCTTTCTATAACTGGCTTATTTCACTTAAGATAGTATCCTCAAGATTCATCCGTGCTATAGCATCTCACAGAATTTTCCTTCCTTTTTAAGGCTGAGTAATATTACGTTGTATTTGTGTACCTCATTTTGTTTAAGCATCAATGGACACTTGGATTGCTTCCAACTCTAAGCTACTGTGAATCACATTACTATGAACACGGGCACGGAGAAATCTCCTCAAAAATCCTGCATTCAATTCTTTTGGATATATATCCAGAATTAGGATTTTCAGATCATATAGTTCCATTTTTAATATTTTGAGAAATTGCCAGGAATTACTGTTTTCTATATGGCTGCTTTTATGTTTCCAGAAACAAGGTTTCTTTACATCCTCACGAAGGATGTATAAGGTGATATCACTTTGCAGTTAAAAACATTTTTTTAATGTTTATTTATTTTTGAGAGATGTGGGGGGAGGGGCAGAGAGAGGGGGAGACACAGAATCTGAAGCAGGCTCCAGGCTCTGAGCTGTCAGCACAGAGCCTAATGTGGGGCTCGAGCCCATGAGCCATGAGATCATGACCTGAGCCGGAGTCGGATGCTTAACTGACTGAGCCTCCCAGGCGCCCCTCTCTGGTAGGATTTTGGTGGTCTCACATTTAGGCCTTTCATAATTTTGAATTTATTTTTGTGTACGGTGTAAGAAAGTCATCCAGTTTCATTCTTCTGCATGTTGCCGTCCAGTTCTCTCAGCACCATTTGCTAAAGAGACTGTCTTTTTCCATTGGATACTCCTTCTTGCTTTGTTGAAAATCCATTGGCCACATATTTGTGGGTCAAGGTCTAGGTTCTCTCTTCTATTCCATTGATCTGTGTGTCTGTTTTTGTATCAATACCGTACTGTCTTGATGATTACTGCTTTTTAAGACAGGTGAAAGTCTGGGGTTGTGATGCCTCCAGCTTTAGTTTTCTTTTTCAACATTACTTTGACTATTTGGGGTCTTTTGTGGTTCCATGCAAATTTTAGGGTTGTGTGTTCTAGCTCTGTGAAGAATGCTGGTGTTATTTTGATAGGGATTGCATTGAATATGTAGATTGCTTTGGGTAGTATTGGCATTTTAACAATATTTGTTCTTCCTATCCAGAAGCATGGGATTTCTTTTTTCACCCAATTTCTTTTTCCAATGAGTTTTTCCATTTCTTTGTGTCTTATTAAATTTCTTTCATAAACTTTGTATAGTTTTCAGTTTTATTTATTTTATTTATTCATATTTATTTATTATATTTATATTTATATAATTACTTATATATATTATATTATATTTATTTATTTATATTCAGTTTATTTATTACCTCTTTTGTTAGGTTTATTACTAGGTATTTATGGGTTTTGGTGCGATTGTAAATGGGATTAATTCCTTGATATTTCTTTCTGTTGCTTCATTATTGGTGTATAGAAATGCAACTAATTTCTGTACATTGGTTTTATATCCTGAGACTTTGCTGAATTCCTATAACAGCTCTAGCAGTTTTTTTGGGTGGAGTCGTTCAGGTTTTTCATATAGAGTATTATGTCATCTGCGAAGAATGAAAGTTTGACTTCTTCTTTGCCAATTTGGATGCCTTTTATTTCGTTTTG
Organism: Prionailurus bengalensis; assembly: GCF_016509475.1. Classification (NCBI taxonomy): domain Eukaryota; kingdom Metazoa; phylum Chordata; class Mammalia; order Carnivora; family Felidae; genus Prionailurus; species Prionailurus bengalensis. Next base: position 10,570,802 of record NC_057348.1, read on the forward strand.
TTGTCTGATGGCTTAGGCTAGGACTTTCAACACTATGTTGAACAACAGTGGTGAGAGTGGACATCCCTGTCATGTTCTTGATCTCAGGAGGAAAGTTCTCAGTTTTTCACCACTGAGGGTGATATTAGCTGTGGGCCTTTCATGTATGGCTTTTATGATTTTAAGGTATGTTCCTTCCAAACCTACTTTCTTGAGGATTTTTATTAAGAAAGTATGCTATCTTTTGTCAAGTGCTTTTTCTGCACCTATTGACTGGATCATATGGCTCTTATCCTTTCTTCGGTTAATGTGGTGTATCACACAGTTTGATTTGTGAATACTTAACCAGCCCTGCAGCCCAGGAATGAATCCTACTCGATCATGGTGAAAAATTCTCTTAATGTACTGTTGGCTTCAGTTTGTAGTATCTCGTTGAGAATTTTTGCTTCCAGGTTCATCGCTGGTTTGTAATTCTCCTTTTTAGTGGGGTCTCTCTCTGGTTTGGGAATCAAGTAATGTCGGCTTCAAAGAATGAGTTTGGAAGCTTTCCTTCTGTTTCTATTTTTTGCAACAGCTTGAGAAGAATAGGTATTAACTCTGCTTTAAATAGCTGGTAGCATTCCCCAGGGAAGCCATCTGGCCCAGGACTCTTATTTGTTGGGAGCTTTTTGATAACCAATTCAATTTCTTTGCTGGTTATGGGCCTGTTAAAATTTTATATTTCTTCCCATTTGAGTTTTGGTATGTGTGGATGTCTAGGAATTTCCCCATTTCTTCCAGATTGTCCAGTTTGTTGGCATATACCTTTTCATAGCGTTCTATTAAAATTGTACTTCTCTGGTGTTGGTTATGATCTCTTCTTTTTTACTCGTGATTTTATCTCTTTGGGTCATTTCTCTTTTCTTTTTGAGAATTCTGGTGAGGGGTTTATCAATTTTGTGTATTCTTTCAAAAAACCAGGTCTTAGATTTATTTATCTCTTCTACTTTTTTTTGGATTCTATATCATTTATTTCTGCTCTAATCTTTATTGTTTCCCCTCTTCTGCTGGCTTTGGGATTTATTTGCTGATGCTTTATAGCTCCTTTAGGTGGAAGGTTTGGTTGTATATTTGGGACCTTTCTTGCTTCTTGTGATCGGCCTGAAATGCATTGTATTTTCCTCTTAGGACTGCCTTTGCTGCATCACAAATGGTTTGGACTGTCCTGTTTTCATTTTCATTTGCTTCCATGTATTTTTAAATTTCTTCTTTAATTTCCTGGTTAAGTCATTCATTCTTTAGGAGGGTGTTATTTAACCTCCACGTATTTGGGGACTTTCCAAATTTTTCTTGTGGTTGATTTTCAAGTTTTGTAGTGTTGTGATCTGAAAATATGCATGGTATGATCTCAATATTTTTGTTGAGGGCTGTTTTGTGACCAGTATGTGATCTGTTTTGGAGAATGTTCCACGTGCACTCAAGAAGAAAGTGTATTCTGCTGCTTTAGGATGAAAAGTTTTAAATATATCTGTTAAGTCCATCTGGTCCATATGTCATTCAGAGGCATTGTTTCCTTATTGATTTTCTGCCTAGATGATCTGTCCATTGTTGGAAGTGGAGTATTAAAGTCACCTACAATTACAGTATTATTATCAATAAACTTTCTTATGTTTGTAATTAATTAATTTATATATTAGGGTGCCTCCATGTTGGGGGAATAGATATTTACAATTGTTAGTTCTTCTTGAGGGACAGACTCCTTAATTATGATATAATGCCCTTATTCATTGCTTGTTACAGTCTTTATTTTAAAATCTAGTTTGTCTGATGTAAGTATGGCTACTCCACCTTTCCTTTGATGTCCGTTGGCATGATAGATTCTTCTTCATCCTCTCACTTTCAATCTGCAGGTGTCTTCATGTCTAAAATGAGTCTCCTTTAGGCAACATATAGGTGGATTTTTTAAAATCCATTCTGATACCCTATATCTTTTGATTGGGGCATTTAGTCCATTTACATTCAGAGTGATGATTGAAAGATATGGATTTAGAGTCATTGTGTTATCTGTACATTTCATGTTCGTGGTGATGTCTCTGGTCCTTTGTAGTCTTTGCTGCTTTCCACTCACAGAGTCCCCTTTAGGATCTCTTGCAGGGCTGGTTTAGTGGTTATGAGCTCCTTCAGTTTTTGTTTGTCTGGGAAAGACTTTATCTCTCCTTCTAGTCTGAATGACAACCTTGCTAGATGAAGAATTCTTGGCTGCATGTTTTTCCTATTCAGCACATCGGCTATTTCCTGCCACTCCCTTCTGGTCTGCTAAGTGTCAGTGGACAGATCTGCTACTACCCTTATGTGTCTACTCTTGTAGGTTAAGGACCGTTTGTCCCTAACTCTTTTCAGAATTCTCTCTTTATCTTTGTATTTTGCCATTTTCACTATGATATGTTGTGGTGTTGTCCTTTTTGTTGATTTTGAAGGGAATTCTCTGTGTCTCTTGGACTTGGATGCCTGCCTGTTTCCTCCCCCAGATTGGGGAAGTTCTCAACTATAATTTGTCCAAACAAACCTTCTGCCCTTTCTCTCATTCTTCTTCTTCTGGAACGCCTATGATACCAACATTGTTTCGTTTCATGGAATCACTTAGTTCTCTAATTCTCTTCTCATGATCTAGTAATTTCTTTTCCCCTTTTTTTCAGCTTAATCATTTCCATAGTTTTACCCTCTATGTCGCCTATTCTCTTTCCTGCTTCTTCCATCCTTGCTGCCGCTGTATCTAGTTTATTTTGCATCTCAACTACAGCATTTCTAAATTCATTGTGAGTAGTTCTTAGGTCTTTGATCTCTGTAGCAAGAGTTACTCAGGTGTCTTCTATGCTTTTTCAAGTCCAACTATTTGTCTTATGGCTGTTAGTATTCTAAATTCTTGTTCAAATATATTGTTTGTATCTGCTTTGAGCAATTCTCTAGTTGATTTCTTCTTGAATTTTCTTTTGGGGAGAATTCCTCCATTTTGTCATTTTGGCTAAATTTCTGTCTTTTGTGTATTTAAAAAAATTTTTAATGTTTATTTATTTTTCCAAGATAGAGAGACAAAGAGCATGAGTGTGGAAGGGGCAGAGAGAGGGAGATACAGAATCTTAAGCAGGCCCCAGGCTCTGAGCTGTCATCACAGAGCCCGATGTGGGGCTTGAACTCACAAACTGTGAGATCATGACCTGAGCTGAAGCCAGATGCTTAACCGACTGAGCCATCCAGGCACCCCATCTTTTGCATGTTTGAAAAGCTTGTTATGTGTCCTGCACCTGAAAGTACTCCTATATTAAAAAGTGCCCAGGGCCTGGCACTTTAGGAAGTGTTTTTGGTGAATGTTGCATGAACTCTGTTGTTGCATTTTGGCTGCTCTATCTCACTGGTTAGTCCCCTGCAGAGCTCCCCCTTGCTTATAGTGGTGGAGTGTTTGGACCTTCAACCAGGTGTGCTTTGATTGATTTATTGAAGTAACCCTTGGGGCACCTGGGTGGCGCAGTCGGTTAAGCGTCCGACTTCAGCCAGGTCATGATCTCGCGGTCCGTGAGTTCGAGCCCCGCGTCAGGCTCTGGGCTGATGGCTCAGAGCCTGGAGCCTGTTTCCGATTCTGTGTCTCCCTCTCTCTCTGCCCCTCCCCCATTCATGCTCTGTCTCTCTCTGTCCCCAAAATAAATAAACGTTGAAAAAAAAATTGAAGTAACCCTTGAAAAAGAAAGGAAAGGGGGGTGGGGGAAGCCTGATCCCATAACAAGAGAAAAATAAAAAGAGGCAAAATACCAAACAGAGAATCAAAAACTGTAAGGCTAAATCCAGAGAAAGAGAAGGGAAAATAAAGAAGAAGAAAGAGAAAAGGTGGAAATGAATAGAATAAAAATGCCTGGTACACACACACACACACACACACACACACACACTATATATATATATATAATGAGAATTGACTAGAAACAAATCAGAAACTATGAGCCTGATTCTAAAAGAAAAAAACAAAAGGGAAGAAAGAAAAATAATAAAATAAAATAAAATAAAATAAAACAACAAAACAAAACACAGTTGTCTATTGGTGCCTGGGATTGGCGGCTGTGCTGGTCTGGAGGAGAGGCCGGCTGCCTTGGGTCAGTCAGTCTTGCTCCAGTAAGTAAGGAGTTGTGAGGCATGCAGGTATGGGGTTTGGTGTAAGTGAGTCCTGCCTCCACTGGAGGCATTGTGCTGCTCCCTGAAGCCCCACTGTGTTGGTGATGGGGGGGCGTGGAAAATGACAACACCCTCCCTGGACCAGGTGTCTCAAACCACACTGTTCAGGCGGTCTTCAGATAATGGCGAGGGAAGTCAGCTTGCCCTGCTCCACAGTCTCCCATTCCTCCTAGGTGCTCGGGCTGGGATTCAAAACCCAATGTCTTAAAGGACCCTGCACTGTGATGACCCTGTTCTGAAGCTGATTAAAGGCCTTTGGATGGCACCAGGGTCTTTTGTCCTTGGGGAGGCAATAAACCTTCCCAAAATTCTCCAAGAAGGGGGCTGTTCTCTCCCAGTGTGCCCCTGAGATCGCCACACTGTACTATGTGTTCAGGGATGGCTCCCTCCTCCCTAGGAGTGTGCAAGGCTTCCAGCTCTGTTCCAGAGAGAGTCGCACACCTTTGTACCTCCAAGTTTCAGCTCCAGAGGCTTGATCCTGTCGAGCTATCTCCCTCCAACCGTGGAGATCCTTCTGCCACTCCTCAGATAAATTTCCTGGGAGTTCCAAGTGATTTGATCTCAATACAACTGTGTTTTTAAAAAAAAAAAATTTTTTTTTTTTTTTTTAGTGTTTATTTATTTTTGAGAGACAGAGACAGCATGAGCGGGAGAGGGCAGAGAGAGAGAGGGAGACCCAGAATATGAAGCAGGCTTCAGGCTCTGAGCTGTCAGCCCAGAGCTCGACGCGGGGCTCGAACTCACAGACCGCAAGATCATGACCTGAGCCGAAGTCGGACGCTCAACCGACTGAGCCACCCAGGCGCCCCTCAATACAACTGTGTTTGAGGGACAAGAAAATCCTGGTCCCCCTACTTCTCTGTGATCTTAACCTGACCTCCTCAATTTCTTTTAATGTTAAGCAATATTCCATTGCCTGGGTGTGCCATAGTTTATTTATCCATTCACCTACTGAAGGGCATCTTGGTTGCTTCTAAGTGTTGGCAATGATCAATAAAGATGTTATAAATATGTATGTACAGATTTTTTTGTGTGGACATGTTTTAAATTCATTTGGGTATTGGGGCACCTGGGTGGCGCAGTCGGTTAAGCGTCCGACTTCAGCCAGGTCACGATCTCGCGGTCCGTGAGTTCGAGCCCCGCGTCAGGCTCTGGGCTGATGGCTCAGAGCCTGGAGCCTGTTTCCGATTCTGTGTCTCCCTCTCTCTCTGCCCCTCCCCCATTCATGCTCTGTCTCTCTCTGTCCCAAAAAAAATAAATAAACGTTGGAAAAAAAAATTCATTTGGGTATTTACCAAGGAGCAGATTGCTGGGTCATATAGTAAGAGTATGTTAAGTTTTGTACCATTTTGCATTCCCGTCAACAATGAATCAGAGGTGTTATTTTTCTACATCTTCACCAGCACTTGGTGTTGTCAGTGTTTTAATTTCTGCCACTCCAATAGGTTTGTAGTGATGTCTCATTTTTTTTTTACATTTTATTAATAATTTATTTATTTTTAAATTTACATCCAAGTTAGTTAGCATGTAGTGCAACAATGATTTCATGAGTAGATTCATTAATGCCTCTTACTCATTTAGCTCATCCCCCTCCCACAACCCCTCCAGCAACCCTCTGTTTCTTCTCTATACTTGAGTCTCTTATGTGTTGTCTCTCTCTCTGTTTTTATATTATTTTTGCTTCCCTTTCCTTATATTCATCTGTTTTGTATCTTAAAGTCCTCATATGAGTGAAGTCATATGATATTTGTCTTTCTCTGATTGACTAATTTTGCTCTTTGCTCTAATACCCTCTTGTTCCATCCACGTAGTTGCAAATGGCAAGATTTCATTCTTTTTGATTGCCGAGTAATAATCCATTGTATATGTATACCACATCTTCTTTATCCTTTCATCCGTTGATGGACATTTGGGCTCCTTCCATGCTTTGGCTATCATTGATAATGCTGCTATAAACATTGGGGTGCATGTGCCCCTTCGAAACAGCACACCTGTGTCGCTTGGATAAATGCCTAGTAGTGCAATTGCTGGGTCATAGGGTAGTTCTATTTTTTGAGGAAGTTCTACTTTTTTGAGGAATCTCCATACTGTTTTCCAGAATGGCTGCACCGGTTTGCATTTCCACTAGCAGTGCATAAGAGATCCTCTCTCTCCACATCCTCTCCAACATCTGTTGTTGCCTGAGTTGTTAATGTTAGCCATTCTGACAGGTGGAAGGTGGTATCTCATTGTGGTTTTGATTTGTATTTCCCTGATGATGAGTGATGTGGAGCATTTTTTCATGTGTCGGTTGGCCATCTGGATGTCTTCTTTGGAAAAGTGTCTATTCATGTCTTTTGTCCATTTCTTCACTGGATTATTTGTTATTTGGGTGTTGAGTTTGATAAGTTCTTTATAGATTTTGGATACTAACCCTTCTCCCATTATCTACTCCCATTATCCCAAATATCTGTCCCCATTCTGTCAGTTGCCTTTTAGTTTTGTTGATTGTTTCCTTCACTGTGTAGAAGCTTTTTATTTTGATGAGGTCCCCATAGTTCATTTTTGCTTTTGTTCTTTCTTTTGGGGTGAATTCCTTCCTTTCATCATTTTGGAGGAAGAAAAGGAGTAAGACAAAAAAAATCACATTAAAAAATTAAAAACAACACACAAACAAATCAAATAAAGGATGCTAGATCCTAGTTGTGTGTTGGTATGGTTGTTGAAAGGAGATTGATAGATTAGAGAAAAAAGGGAAAGATAAGAAAAGAAAAAAAAGGAAAGTGTTTGAAAATTTGACAAAATGAATATAATGGAATAGAATAAAATGAAATGATGGAAGTAAAATAGAATTTGAAAAATTTACAAAAAAGTAAAAAACGTAGTAGAAAAAAATTAAAGAAAAACAAGATTATAGTAGTACTCAGAAAAGATTCAACACATTGTGCACCCATCAAAACATCAACTCTTGCAATGAATTTTTTTAAAAACCCAACTCCTTTTAAAAACTGTAAAAACATAGGATGAACAATTTATGTAATATCTAGTGTGTGTGTGTGTGTGTGTGTGTGTGTGAAAGAGAGAGGGAGAGAGGGAGAGAGAGAGAGAGAGAGAGAAGAAGAGAGTGGTAAAGAGAGAGGGAGTCACTCTCAGGAATTTCTCTTACCAGAGAGTCACTTGAAAAACTAAACACATGTCAGAAAATGACTTGGTGAACATTCAGAGCAAAGAGGAAGTACTGACTTTATAGAAAACTATTATTCAAATACGAAAGCCTTGTGAACCTTCTTTACTGTGAACTAATAATATGGAGTGCTATCAGAGTATGTCAGGAAGGAGAAAACCTTTGAAGTCTATTAAGCAGAGCCTTGAGGGCTGAGTGGGCATGAGCCAGAGAACTCCATGGACTGGCTTTGTCTCCTGGTAGGCTCTCATCAAGGAGGCCCTCATCACACGTGTCCTTCTTCCTGTGCATCGGCAACTACTCCCTTCTCTTATCTCATTAGGCCTGTGGTTGATAATGCTCACCACTGTTACCAATCTCAAAATTCTGTGTGATCTCTAGTACTTAATATACACCATGCTCAAAATTTCATAATTAATTCCCCTGTTAAATTCGCCTCAAATTATCCAAAATAAACACACCCATTTGTGGGGCACCCGGGTGGCTCAGTCAGTTAAGCTCTGACTCTTGATTTTGGCTCAGGTCATAATCTCATGGTTCCATAATCTCATAATCTCCTGGGTGGCTCAGTCAATTAAGCTCTGACTCTTGATTTTGGCTCAGCTCATAATCTCATAATCTCTTTGAGCCCTGCCTGCATCAGGCTCTGTGCTGATGGCACCGAGCCTGCTTGGGATTTTCTCTCTTTCCCTCTCTCTCTGCCCTTCCCCCTCTCAAAATAAACAAGTAAACAATGAATAAAAGGATTTTAGGGGTGCTTGGGTGGCTCAGTCGTTTAAGTGTCAGACTTCAGCTTAGGTCATGATATTACAGTTCATGGGTTTGAGCCCCGCATGGGGCTCTCTGCTCTCAGCACAGAACCCACGCCAGAATCTCAGTCTCCCTCTCTCCTTCCCTCCCTGGTGCTCTCTCTCTTAAAAATAAACATTTATTATTATATATATTTTTTAACATTTATTCATTTTTGAGACACAGAGACAGTGAGAGTGGGGGAGGGTCAGAGAGAGAGGGAGACACAGAATCTGAAGCAGGATCCAGGCTCTGAGTTGTCAGCACAGAGCCTGATGTGGGGCTCGAACTCACGGACCGTGAGATCCTGGCCTGAGCCGAATTCGGACGCTTAACCAACTGAGCCACTCAGGCACCCCCAAAAATAAATAAACATTAAAAAAAAGCTTTTAAACACACCCATTTGTGGTTTATATATACAATGGGATACTACTTGGCAATGAGAAAGAATTAAATCTGGCCATTTGCAGCAACGTGGATGGAACTGGAGGGTATTATGCTAAGTGAAATAAGCGAGGCGGAGAAAGATACCATATGTTTTCGCTCATATGTGGATCTTGAGAAACCTAACAGAAGACCATGGGGGAGGGGAAGGGGACAAAGAGTTACAGAGAGGGAGGGAGGCAAACCATGAGAGACTCTTAAGGACTGAGAACAAACTAAGGGTAGATGGGGGGGGGGTGGTGAGGGAGTGGGGAAAGTGAGTGATGGGCAGGGAGGAGGGCACTTGTTGGGATGAGCATGGGGTGTTGTATGGAAACCAGTTCGATGATAAATTATATTAAAAAAACCAACCAACCAAACAAAAAAGAATAAATTATGATGACATGTTAAAAAAATCCTTATTGATATGGGGGAAAGACAACGAGCATTTGGAAAAATGAAAATGGTGACTTTGAGTATGTACGACACAACTATCTGAAGAGGTTAAGTCTCTCTCTACATAAATGGGAAGAGAGATTGGGGCAATGATATAAATGGGGACGTATCAGAATATAGGCAATTGGGAGGCAGCAGAGCCGGTGGTTCATGATGACTGTAACGGAGAGGATGATAGATGGCCACAAACTGGTCATATGCCATTACAGTGAGAAAAAAGTTGTCCAGCTCTCCAAAAGGCAAGAAAGAATATACTGGGATGATGCAGTCTGCATAAGTAATGACGTCGTTCCGTGTCTGGATGTTGAGCAGCATCTTTGGGACAGTGGTGAAGGGGAAGCAAATGTCTGTTGAGGGCAAGTTGGCAAGGAAGAAGCACATCGGAGTGTAGAGGTGAGAGTCTGAGGTGATGGCCAAGATGATGAGCAGGTTCCCAAAGACAGTGACCAGGTACATTGATAGGAACAGTCCAAAGAGCAGAGGCTGCAGCTCTGCCTCTTCTGAAAATCCAAGGAGGATGAATTCTGAGACTCGTGTTTGGTTTCCTGGTTCCATGTAGCTGGTATGACTGCCAGGAAGGGGGGGAAACAATTATTTAGCGAAACAGGCATTTATTAACAACTTAAGACACCATAGTTTGTATGCGACACCCGATTAACTCATTAATTCCCATATTTTATCTATGGATCTGCTGTTTTTTTTAACCTTTATTTATTGTTGAGAGAGACAGAGAGAGTGTGAGCAGGGGAGGAACAGAGAGAGAGGTAGACATGGATTCTGAAGCAGGCTCCAGGCTCTGAGCTGTCAGCACAGCCTGACGTGGGGCTCGAACCCATGAACTGTGAGATCATGACCTGAGCTGATCAGCTTACTCAACTGAATACTCAGTTGAGACACCCAAGCACCCCTTGGTCTATTGTTATTTAGTCTGATTATCTAAAGGACCCCCCATGTGCCCCATCTTTTCTTCTGTGCTTTGGCCAACAAATATTTTTAAGTATTTATTATGTACCAAGCATTATTAATGGCAGTGAAAAATCCATGCCTGAAGTGTCAGGAAAACAAATTTTTGCCTTCAAAGAAGTTATATGTAAGGGTGTTTGCTGGGGGTGGGAAAGAGAGTATCAGTAAGTCAGTGGTGGTAAACATTTTCAGGTGAAATGATACTAGCCAAGGAGATTAGAGAAAAGAACATAAAAATTGACAACACTTTAGTTAGGCGAAGAGAACAAGAAATGGCTCAAAATTAATAAAAGTATAATTGAAAGAGGAGACATTACAATTGATAGCATGTACACACAAAGGATCATAAGAGAATACTGTGAACAGTTATATGCCAACAAATTAGATAATTCAGAATATATGGATAAATTTCTAGAAACACATCGTACCAATAGTGAGTGATGAGTCAATAGGAAACCTGTAACAGACCAGTAATAAGCAAGGAGAGTGAATCTGATAGTAAAAAAATCTCCCGACAGGGAAAAAGCCTAGGACCAGATGGCTTTACAAGTGAATTCTACACTAGGGGCGCCTGGGTGGCGCAGTCGGTTAAGCGTCCGACTTCAGCCAGGTCATGATCTCGCGGTCTGTGAGTTCGAGCCCCGCGTCGGGCTCTGGGCTGATGGCTCAGAGCCTGGAGCCTGTTTCCGACTTTGTGTCTCCCTCTCTCTCTGCCCCTCCCCCGTTCATGCTCTGTCTCTCTCTGTCCCAAAAATAAATAAACGTTGAAAAAAAATTTTTTTCAAAAAAAAAAACAAGTGAATTCTACACTAAATGGAACAGTTTGAAAGAGTGGATTTTATGGTATATGGATGATATCTTAATAATTTTAAAAGTACACGGAATATTTAATAAGATAGTGCTTAAGTTAACTCCTTGTACTCTATGTGGTCAATTTCTTCTTGAAACCTTACATATCATGTCTTTAATAAAATATTGTGTCAATGCAAACACTGCCCCCCCCCCCCCAAACAAACACAGGATAAGTTACTGATACAAATTAACTAGAGATGCATCAACACATAAACATCTTTCTCCCAAACCACGGAATGTCAAAGTCTGTACCCAGCAGGGTTTCCCAAGTCTGGAAGACTGCTGGCAGAATATTAAACTAAAGCCAATATGAGTAAGTTGGTAAAAGTGTAAAACCTCAGACCTGTGTATAGTTTAGTCTTAAGAATCTCAGAGAATGCGTGCACCCTTGGTCAGGTCACCCAACTGTGAGGTCCCTGAGCTCTTGTAGACCTGCTGTCAGGCACTTTTCAGGTATCACTTAATTAAATCCTCTAGCAGCCTTGGACTACACGGGGTTGTCTCCATCGGAAGACGGTGAAACAGGTGTGGCACAATTTGTTTAAGGCCACACAGCTGGTAAGTAGCAGAGGCTACTCCAACCTCAGGAGGGACACTTGGGAAACCTGCCCTCTTTCTACTTCATCTCTGTTGAGGGCATGGCTGTCTCTTGATGCTTCGCAACATTGGTTTCAGCTCTGCCCCTTGGGTCCCACGGAATGCACCTCTTTCGCAGTCCAACTCAGCTGACGTTGTCAGGCCAGAGGGAGACATGTTTGGGCCCTTAAACCCCAAAATGCTGAAAAATTTTGGAACGCCCCATCCTTGGAATCATTCTGGTTTGTTGATGTCTAATAAGATACCAATATAATCAGTCACCCCTCCACGTACTTGCCAGGACTTCTGCCCTTGGAAGATGAAGACATACATCGCCTTCCCCAGCTCTCTCTGGAACTCAGTAACAACACGTTGGCTTCCTAGGGCTGCCATAACAAATTACTGCAAACCGGGTAGCTTAAAGCAACAGAAATTTCTTCTGTCACAGTTATGGATGCTAGAAGTCTGAAACCAAGGTGTCATTAACATTGGTTCTTTCTGGAGGTTCTGGGGATGGATTTGTTTCTTGCCTGTATCTTAGCTTTTGCTATCTATTGGCAACCTTGGCATTACCTGATTTGTAGATCCATCACTCTGATATCTTCACATAAATACCCCTTTTCTCATCTCTGTGTCTCAAATCTCTTTCTTCCTTGCTCTCATAAAGACACTTACTGGATTTAGAGCCCACTCTAAATTCAGAGTGCTCTCATTTCTATATCCTTAATTACATCTGCAAAGACCTTTATTTCAAATCAGGTCACATTCATAGGGACAGGGCTTAGGAGCTGGGTATGGCTCTTGGGGGCATACTTGATCCACTACAAAGACCTTTGTGTCCCGGGTCCCAGGGAGGTATCTGAGAGCCTGGTGTTTTGATCCCTGGCTCTGGGACCTCAGGCAAGTCCCTTGGTCTTTCTGAACCTGTTTCCACTTCTGTAAAATGGCCATGTGGGTATTTACTGGGAACAAAGGAAGTAGAATGGAAACCATAGCTGCCACGTAGGCTAGCAGAATGACATGATGGCCAGCAGCAGCATTCTGTTACTGGGCAACCAGATTCAGAGGCTTAGACCTCTTTACTCAGATAGGAGGAGAATGCCAATAGGGGTTGCTGCAGGATTCATTGGACCCTAACCACACCGTCTGGGGTCAGCAGTGCCCTGTAGTACCCACATCAACAAGGGATCCATGCTTGGCATTTAAAAGGGATTAAGAAGGTGTAGGTAGCTGTTGTATGTGTGAGGGGAGTGCGAAGGACACAGCACTTTTCAGTCCTTGATTTAAGGTGCACAAATCTCCTGGGAATCTTGTTAAACATAGATTCTGATTTCGTTAAAAAAATTACTATTTGTGGGGCGCCTGGATGGCTCAGTCGGTTAAGCATCTGACTCTTGATTTCTGCTCAGGTCATGATCTTACGGCTTCGTGGGTTCAAGCCCTGCATCAGGCTCTGCGCTGACAGTGCAGAGTCTGCTTGGGATTCTTTCTCTCTCCCTGTGTCTCTCTGCCCCTCCCCGACTGTTTCTCTCAAAATAAATAAATTTTAAAAAATACACAACTATTTGTAATTTCTTAAGAACACCTTACAGTTTAACCAATGCTTGCATTTACCCCTCTGAAGATTTTTTGCTGCTATACATTTACCCTCTTCTCCACATGGAGGAACTCTACTCTTCCTTCAAGGCTCAGTATAATTATGAACTCCGTGAAGGCTTCGTTACCTTCACTAGTGGACTTTTGGATACACTGTCCCAGGATCACAGTGCCCTGTCAGGAGGTTTCATTTAGTTCTACATACCTTACTCCGTTTAAACTTTAAGCTCTTGAGACAATACCTTATGCTTTCTTTCAACCCCAGACCACAGTTTAATGCCTACCGTGCAGTAGTTACTGAATAGATATTCGCTGAAAAGCTAAAAGGACAAATGGCAGAATGAGGCTAGACAGATATTTCCATCAATGTGGGAGAATGGAGAAGCAGTGAAACAAGATGGAATATTGTTGAGGGAAGGAGGGCCCATGATTGAGAGCCAACACCAGAGAAGACAGATTCAAGAAAAAAGTTTATTTAAGTTTATTCCATTATTTCCTTCTAGAATCAAGGAAGGTAACTTGTCAGGATAGTATATTAAACTTTTCTTGACTTGTTATCCCTGTTGGTGACCCTAAAATGATTAATATTTAAAAGGCCATACCACATCTCCCAGCACCTGTGAAGATGGGGTTCACCTGGAAATGGTCAGAAAGGAGTCTTTATGTCAGTGATCCAGTTTCTTCCTTGGGTGATAGATGAAGTTAGAATCTCTGTCCCCAGGAAGGGCAGGGAGATGAACCCACTCATGAGGCTTCTGGAAGAGGCATTTGTATTTCTTAATGACCCGAGTTTGGTTACATAGTCTCATGTAGATGTAGGGAAAGAGATTACATTTTCAGTGTTTAGCTTCAAGAGCTGAACTCCCACAGAGCCTTGTTAAATAAAATGTTTTAGTGCCTCTATAAATCCCAAGAGATTTGGTTCTGCAGAGGTTAACAAAGCCAAAAAAACCCATGTAAACAGTCTTGCCAATTTTGCCCACTGGGAAGCAGCTACAAGTCTCTATTTTTTCTATCTCATGGGACCCCCCCTTTTTTTTCCCCTGGAGAAGAGTTTGTCTCCTTTTCTTTTCTTTTCTTTTCTTTTTCTTTCTTTTCTTTCTTTCTTTGATCTCTAGAGGGCAGAGTATCTCTGATCGACTGCCCTATCCATCTGTTGGGTGCATTCCTTCTCCAAAGAGCTAGAGAATACAATTGAACACTTTTAGCTGAAGCCTCAGGATATTGCACAAATGCTTCCAAGCACATACAAAAAATCCACCAACACAGGCATGTTAGTATATATATGCATCATGACTTCCATTGCAATTAATTGACAGTGGGCCCAGTGAAAGGGAAAGCCATCCAGTAAGAGGCAATAGGAAAAAAGGCTTATAAGGATGGCCTCATGTACCTCATAGACATAGTCTCTAGAAGTGTCTACACAACTTAGGGTCATTGCTAATGCAGAGACAGCTCATCACATTTTCAGCATCAGTAAATGCATGCAACCTACCATGGACTGGTTTGCATTCATGCTCAGAGATTATTACATGATATCATAAATATGTATTTCATATGATATACAGTATTAAGGAAATTGCATTTTTATTTATAAAGACAAATTACCAATGCCATGAATAAAAGATGGTACAGTATCTTCAACCTTTAGACACTAAAAAGATAATAAGAGAATATTATGGACAAACATATGCATATAAATTCAACATGATGCATGAAATGAACTGATATGTTGCAAGAAACAAATTACCAAATCTTTCCCATGAAGAAATAGATAATACAAATAATAATATATAAAGGCCTAATATCTATCTAGTTAAAAACTTTCTTTTTTAAAAAATGTTTATTTATTTTTGAAGGAGAGAGAGAGAGAGTGCAGGGGAGGGGCAGAGAGAGAGAGAGGGAGACATAGAATCTGAAGCAGGCTCCAGGCTTGGAGTTGTCAGCACAGAGCCCGACATGGGGCTCAAACTCAGGAACTGTGAGGTCATGACCTGAGTCAGAGTGGGATGCTTAACTGACTGAGACATCCAGTGTCTAAAAATTTTCTGAATAAAAATCTTCAAGCCTAGATGTTCTGTTTTTACCTTTCAGTTCTAGGACAATTCAATGTCAGACTTTCCTTGTGTTAGAAGAAATAGCACTTTGAAGAATTATGCAAATACAGCAAAATGTAAATTTACCTGGGGTTTTCCATAGTTCAATTTTGTATGTAGGGTTTGTATCAATAATATGTTTTATAGCTCACATAACTTAATATTCTTATGTTTCATGAAAAAATAGAGAAAGAGAACAGTGTGCCTTATTTTTATAAAATACAAATAGCGTTCATAACATTTTAAATTTAAACAGGAGTAATTTGGGGACATCGGGAAAAAAGGAAGAACAATAGGAAGAATAAAAATACGGTTCAACTGTCTCTGAGCCAATAGTTATCCTTCCTACTTTATCCACATCCTCTCCTAATCTGGACTGTTTAGAGAAGACAGTTCATTATTTATCTCCAGCTTTGGCTGGACTGTATTTCTAGACTCAATCCCATCAACCATACTCTCTTGCCTCTTGAAAGATAAAGTTAAGACAGTCAAGACTTATCACCCTTTTGTTTCTAGGTATCCAAAGTCTTCAGATAAAGAAGAAAATGACAACTTTAACCTACAGAAATAATTCTAAATAATTCTGATTCTGCTAAAAATAACAGGTAGTGTTCTCCATGAAAATATAAACTACTTATATGTTTTGTTTCTAACTCTATGTTTTGTTTTGTTTCCAATTTTCAAATAACCAAAGCCCACCTAGGAAGTCTGATGCAAACAATCTATCAATGTTCCTTTAGGAAAGACTAGCAAACAAACAAATAAACCCCAAAAAACCAGAAAACCAAAAAAACCAAAAACACCCACAAAAAATAAAAAAAGCAGTGGATGGATTTGGCCCACAGTCTGTAGTCTTCAAACCTATGATCTACAGTTAAGTGTAAGAATATGGATGAAGTTTGGGGCACCTGGGTGGCTCAGTCGGTTAAGCAACCAACTCTTCATATCGGCTCAGGTCATGATAGCACAGTTTGTGAGATACAGTCCGGTGTGGGGCCCCGTGTGGGGATGAGAATATGAAGCTTGTGTGGGATTCTCTGTCTCTCCCTCTCTCTCGGCCCCTGTCCCTCCCTCCCTTCCTCTCTCTCTCTCTCTCTCTCTCTCTCTCTCTCTCTCTCTCAAAATAAATAAATAAAAATTAACAAAAGAATATAGATGAATTTTGAATCATAATTATGAGTGAAAAAAAGCAATTTGCTGAATGATATATACAAAGTAATGCCATTTACTTACTTATTTAGAAGTGAAATTCACATAGCATAAAATTAATCATTTTAAATATAATAATTCAGTGACAGTATGTTGACCTCTGTCTAGTTCTAGAGCACTGTCATCACCAGAAAGGAAATTCAGTACCCATTAAGTAGTCACCTTCCCTTTCTTCCCTTCTCTTACCTCCTGAAAACCACTACTCTTCTTTTTGTCTGTATGGATTTGCCTATTCTGGATATTTCATATAAACAGAATAACATAATATGTGGTACTTGGTAGCTGACTTCTTTAACTTATAGTATGTTTGAGGTTTATCCACAGTGAGCATGTATCAGCACTTGTTTCTTTTGTGTTGTTGAATAATATTCCATTGTATGGCTATGCCAAATTTTCTTTCTTCATTCATTGATTGATAGATATTTGGCTGGACGTTTGGCTGGACATTCATTACTTGGTGGACATTTCCACAACGTACATGTTGTGAATGGTGCTGCTATGAACATTTGTGCACACGTGTTTGCTTGAATACCTGATTTCACTTTGTTTGGGTGTGTGCTTAGGAGTGGAATTGCTGAATCACATGTTGATTCTATGTTTAAAATTTGAAAAACAGCCAAACTCTTTTCCGTAATGGCTATATCATGTCACCTTCCCACGTGCAATGTATGAGGGCCATATATTTATTAAAGTATTAAAAGCCCAAACCAAACAAAAAAGCGAACAAAGTCCCCTAAATTAAAGGAGTAGAGGATGCAAAGCATGTGACTTTGTAGGTGCAGGGTATCCGTGAGCATTGAAGCCTTAATCCATATTTATCTCAGACTCCCCAGCAGGCTTCATCCATTGTGTTCCTCCATCCATGGCTTGGTCAGGTAGATATGACTTACACGCATGGTCCTTTGCCATGGGTGAAAGTGAATTCTGGAATTTCACCCTAAAAATTCCCAAAATCTCACTGAAGCCAAAGTATAGTCAAGGCAGAACTGTCTATGAGAAGCCTCTTCCTCACACCATATCTGCCTTCTCTAACAAAGAACAGAGACTTCACTTCTTGGTCTATGCTCCATGGAAAGAAGAATTGCTCAGGATCACTTAACAATTGAATACTTTACCAAGTGATTTTCACCGTTTCATTTAACAAATAGGAACAATCAAAATGCCCCGGACACCAGTTTAGGTATAGAGGAATAAAAATTTTGTGCACATTTATATTTTGGCAGTATGAAGTCCCATAGAAAGCATAATGTCAACATTGTGTCTCAAATTCAATATTTTCTTAATTTTCCAATTTATCTGTCAGTGACAATCTTTTGCCTTTGTTAAAAGCTCTTGGGCATCAGTTCACTCTGGTCTCAGTGTATTCACAACATATCATCACCCTCATCATCATCCAGGTGAAAGGACTAGGTGCCTTATGTAGGTAGTCAGCATTAGGGAATGGTTCCGAATCCTTGAGACCAATCACAGCCAACTATCCCTGTCAAAAAAAAAAAAAACCCTTGAGTTTCTTCTTGTGTGTTGCAAGGAATTCTGTGACCTGGAGTCCTAATTTGGCATGTTTCAACCTTGTCTATTTTTGGTATGAGGAATGAGAAATGATTTCTGAAGGAGGATTATGCCCGATTTGCACATGTATATACTCTCTGTTCATACAGGTAACATTCCTTCATCCTTTTGGTTAGGCCTTCAGTGCCTTCTCCTCACAAAAATTTTCCTTCTTCTCTCCTAATATCCCCCAACAGATTGGATTCTTCTATCATATACACATGCAACTCTTAATTCTTCTCATTCTCAGTGTGGAAGTCTAACAAAGAACAATCTGCTATGAACAGCTAACATGCATATGGCCTTTCTCACTGATTTGAATGATAAAGTCATTTTTATAACTAAAAGTATAATTCCTTGAATATACTTGTATATTGTTATATGTCATGTAATATTATGAAATGAACTTTGAGCATCACATATGAGCCCGTCTCATAACAGAACCTGTTCCTTTCTTTTGTTTTCATTTTTCGAGTTCTTTTTTTTAATGCCACTATAATTAATATACTGGTTTTTATTAGTTTCAGGTTACAGTATAGTGATTCAACAATTCTATACATTACTCGGCGCTCATCATAATAAGGGTACTCTTAATCACAGAGCCTATTCCCTTCTACACAGAAACCTAAAGAGATGATGACCAGTCTTTGCCTCTTGTGACCCCAACATGTATAGACACTCCCAGAGTCCTTGCCTGTAAAACCATTTTATAGGCCCTTCTCCCTAGGCTTTTTTGACAGGGATGATTTTTCATTTGTTTTGTTCCAATTGCCAAGTGATCAATGAGAACAATGACAAAAATGCAGCGGTGAGCCTGTGCGAGGTTGTGTGTGGTCAGAAGTATTTTCACAACACCAGAATGTTCAACTGTGTTCTTTAGATCTTTGGAGAAGGAATGCATTGTAGAGATGGATGGGGCAATCGTTAAGGGTACTGCATGCTAGGGGGTGCCTGGGTGGCTCAGTCGGTTAAGCGTCCGACTTCGGCTCAGGTCACGATCTCTTGGTTCATGAGTTCCAGCCCCGTGTCAGGCTCTGTGCTGACAGCTCAGAGCTCTGGAGCCTGCTTCAGATTCTGTGTCTCCCTCTGTGCTCCTCCCCTGCTCACACTGTCTGTCTCTCTCTCTTAAGAAATAAATAAACATTAAAAAATTACAAAAAAAGTGTACTGCATGCTAGACATCATACCTACATAGAGGAGACAACCTGTTGGAGGGAAGGAGTCCAATAGGATAAAAAGTACACATGGAGCTCCAAAGATATCTCCCAGTAGTCAAACCTGTGTACGTTTTATTCTGTTTTTCTCTTCTACCTCTAGAGAACTAAATATCCAAGGAATAGAGAGACAAAACAGGATACTTCATGAATGAGGCTCCATGGGAATTCATCCCCCAAAGGCACAGAAACTGTAAAATGCTTTGCTACCCCACCCCAAGACTACTTTACCAATGTCAGATGATGAGAAAACCCAACATTGTCTTCCTCTGGAAGCTCACGAGTGGTTCCATCTCACTGCCCTTGCTGGGGGCACAGCCCCCAACTCCATCCATTACCTAAAGAAGAAACTGAGTCACTGAACTCAAACTGTGAGCTGATACTATATAGGTGAGCCACAGCATCTTTATAGATGTTGGGAGTTGTGTGACATAGCACAAGGGACTCCTTTTATTGGTCGTAACCTTGGGGGGAACCAACAGGGATAACAAATAAAGGAAAATTTAATAATATAAAACTCTGCCATGTTACCATCCCTGGTTCTGGACAAAGATTCCATATACAGTAAAATATTTTTTCCTTAATCTGTTTCATCTAGTGTTGGCTTCTAATCATTGGACCTTCCTTCCTCGGTAGCATTTCTTCTAATTTGTTGCTTCTCCTTTCTTTTCCATTGATGGAAATGCCTGTCTAACCTTATTCCACCATTTGCCCTTTTAGTTCTGTAAATATTTATTTAGTAATTAGTGCATGTTAGGCACTAACATTGAAGGATTGAAGGAAAGCATTAGACATTGTTCCTTCTTTCAAGGGGCTTGTAGTTTAAAAAGGGGAAACAAATAAAAAAAATCCTGATAGGGCACTGAAGTAGATCCAAAAGTAGTCGACTCTTTCTGGGGAGGTGAGTGAAGTCTTCACAGACAAGCTTGTATTTTTAATTTTTACCAGGAAGAAGTGGGATTCTTCCCGTGGAGAAAGGGAACGAGGTGGTTGGGAAACAAATGTGGCGATTAATGCAACTGTAAAGTATGCTTAGGAAGTTACTCATAGTTCTTTTGTTTTAAATTTATTTATTTAAATTCAAATTAGGGGCACCTGGATGCCTCAGTCAATTAAGCACCCGATTTTGGCCCAAATCATGATCTCCTGGTTCGTGGGTTTGAGCCCCGAGACAGGCTCTTTGACAGCTCAAAGCCTGGAGCCTGCTTCAGATGCTGTGTCTCCCTCTCTCTCTTCCCCACCCCCACTCACGCTCTGTCTGTCTCTCTCTCAAAAATGAATAAACATTAATAAAAGTAAAAAAGGCATTCAAGTTAATTAATATGCAGTGTAGTATTGGTTTTGGGAGTAGAACCCAGTGATTCATCACTTCCTTATAACACCCAGTGCTCATCCCAACAAGTGCCCTCCTTAATGCCCATTGCCCATTTAGCCCATACCCCACCTACCTCCCCAAAACCTGACCAATAATGAGGGCAGAGGGCAAAGAGTGAAACATGAGGTGGGCCAGCTAAATAGCAGCCGGATGACAGAGACCTTACATTTTCATTGGATTAACACTTCATTCTGAAATCAGTGGAGTCAATGCAGAGCTTATAGTAGGTTATGTTCACAATTGGGCTCATTGTGTGGAAAGATCACCCAGGTCAATGTGAGAGACAGAGTATTGCTGATTGTCAATGTCATACAGAGATAATGAATAAAAATAGCACAATGGAGGTAGAGATGGGAGGTGGGGAATGAATATGTGAGTAACTGAAACAGTGTATCCAAAAGTTCACTGATTAATGCTAGGCATACATGAATATTTTTATTCATTATTTTATTTAATTCTTTCATAACTATGAAGTTGAGGTTCTTATTGTGATTTTATGGGGAAAGAATGTGAGACTTATAAGAGGCATATAATGGAGACTGGAGTCAAGCTCAGATCTTGCTGTCTCTAAGGTGTTTGCATTTCACTAATTTTAATTTTTAACAGACTTTATTTTATAAACAGTTTTAAACTCACAGAAAAATTGTGAAGATAGTGTACATAAACTCCATACCCAGTTTTCCTTATTTATATCTCCTATCCAGGAGAATACATTGCATTTAGTTATCCCTTCTCTTTTTAAAAAAGTTTTTTTCTTTTTAATGTGAAATTTATTATCAAATTGGTTTCCATACAACACCCAGTGCTCATCCCAACAGGTGCCCTCCTCAATGCCCAACACCTACCACCCCCCTCCCACCCCCCATCAACCCTCAGTTTTTTCTCAGTTTTTGAGTCTCTTATATTTTGGCTCTCTCCCTCTCTAACCTTTTTTTTTTCTTCCCCTCCCCCTTGGTCTTCTGTTAAGTTTCTCAGGATCCACATAAGAGTGAAAACATACGGTATTTGTCTTTCTCCGTAAAACTTATTTCACTTAGCATAACACTCTCCAGTTCCATCCATGTTGCTACAAAAGGCCGTATTTCATTCTTTCTCATTGCCAGGTAGGATTCCATTGTGTATATAAACCACATCTTCTTTATCCATTCATCAGTTGATGGACATTTAGGCTCTTTCCATAGTATGGCTATTGTTGAAAGTGCTGCTTTAAACATTGGGGTACAAGTGCCCCTATGCATCAGCACTCCCGTATCTCTTGGGTAAATTCCTACAGTACTATTGCTGGATCATAGGGTAGATCTATTTTTAATTTTTTGAGGAACCTCCACACTGTTTTCCAGAGTGGCTGTACCAGTTTGCATTCCCACCAACAGTGCAAGAGGGTTCCCGTTTCTCCACATCCTCTCTAGCATCTAGAGTCTCCTGGTTTGTTCATTTTAGCCACTCTGACTGGCATGAGGTGGTATCTGAGTGTGGTTTTGATTTGTATTTCCCTGATGAGGAGCGATGTTGAGCATCTTTTCATGTGCCTGTTGGCCATCTGGATGTCTTCTTTAGAGAAGTGTCTATTCATGTTTTCTGCCCATTTCCTCACTGGCTTATTTGTTTTTCGGGTGTGGAGTTTGGTGGGTTCTTTATAGATTTTGGATACTAGCCCTTTGTCCAATATGTCATTTGCAAATATCGTTTCCCATTCTGTTGGTTGCCTTTTAGTTTTGTTGATTGTTTCCTTTGCAGTGCAGAAGCTTAAAAAAGGTTTTTAATGTTTATTTGTGTTTTGAGAGAAAGAAACAAAGTGTGAGTGGGAGAGGGGCAGAGAGAGAGGGAGACATAGAATCCGAAGCAAACTCCAGGCTCAGAGCTGTCAGCACAGAGCCCAACACGGGGCTCGAACACAAACCGTGAGATCATGATCTGAGCCAAAGCTGAACACTTAACCGACTGATCCACCCAGGTGCCCCTGGTTATCCCTTCTTGGCTCCTCTTAGCTATGACAGTTTCTCAGACTTCCCTTGTTTTAATAAACTTAAATTGTAAGGAGTACTGGTCAAGTATTTTGTGAAATGCCCTTGATTTGGATTCGTCTGATGCTTTTCTCATGATTTAACAGGGTCTATGGATTTTGGAGAGGAAGACTACATATCAAGAGTGCATAATACTAACATAAGGTATTGCTGTTCACTGTGGCATTGATTACCTGGCTGCTTTTCAGGTTTCCTTACTTAAAATTTTCTCTCCTCCCCCTCCCCCCCCCCCATGCCCCCAACTGGGCTCTTTGTAAGGAAGTTACCATGTACAGCTCACACTTCAGGAATGGGGAATTATGTTCCACCTTTTTGAGAGTGGAATATTTAAATAACTTATTGAATCTCTTTTGCATAAGAGATTTGTCTTTATGTTGTTTGTTTATAATTTGTTTACTTATAATATGGATTTATGGCTATTGATTTTACATGTTGAGTTATAACCCAATACCACTTCATGATGTTGCTCAAATTGTTCCCGCTTTGGGCACTGGGAGTTCTCTTGGGTAGCTTCCGTGTCCTTTGCTATGTCCCCACCATGGTGGGCTTTTTGATTACCTTCTTTCTGGCACCGCAAGATGCTCCAGGATCATCAGGTGTATTGTCCGGTCCAGCCCTAGAATTCATTATTTTTCCAAGGAGCTCAGGTTTCTTCTACAGGTGAACGGTGTTAGACATCAAGATCCAAACTCTTGGTTTGCTCATTTCTACTAGGATCTTTAGGCCCTTTCGGTTGACAAGCAGGGAAACATGTGTGTTTACTAATCTGTGTATGTACCTGTCTATATAACCTGTGTATATGTGTCGGACTCCAATCCACGACCATATCCTGCCCTTGCTTATCTGTAAACCTTACTGCAACAGTCAGAATCCTGGTTTCCCCATCTGTCATCCATTTACTTGCTCGCTCTCCTCTGGTATACATATATAGATGTGCCATCATTGCTAATCCGTACAATGGTGGAAGATAACTTTATTAACCTGAGTACACTATGTAATTATGTACTGTTCTTTCCCTTTAATTTTAAAGACACCACTTATTTCCAGTTTTACTTAGTTTATGACCATTTCCCTCATCCCATTCAGCGAGGTTGTTTCATACATTTGTAATATAAGTAGATAGTTTTTTTTTTCACATTCTGCATTCCATCCAGGGATTCTCTTGACTTTCTTTCCCAACTGATATCTTTGTTTGGATACATGAAGGTTTAATTGTAAAAGTGATGTAAAGTTTCAATGGGTTTTGACAAATACATGATATCAAGTACTCACAATTGTACACAAACATTCTATGGAATAGTTTTGGTACTTGGAAAAATTCACTGGGTTTCACCTATACAACTCTTCCTTCCCTCCTACAAACTCTTGGGAACCATTGATCATTTTATTTTCTACATAGCTTTTACTTTTCCAGAATGTCATATAACTGAAATTATACTGTATGTAGGCTTTCAGTCTGGCTTCTTTCATTTAGAAACAAGCACTTAAGATTTATCCAGCCTTTTTGTGGCTCAGTGAATAATTTCTTTTTATCATTGAATAATATTCCGTTGTATAGATGTACCATAGTGTGTTTATATATTTACTTATTGAAGGACATCTTGGTTGCCCCCAGATTTTGGAGATTATGAATAAAGCTGCTATAAACATTTGCACACAGGCTATTGTGTGGATGTGTTTTCAGATTCGTTGGGTTTATATCTAGTAGTGCAGCTATTGGATTGTATGGTAAGGTTATGTTTAATTTTGTAAGAACCTGCCAGACTGTCTTCCAGAGTGGCTGTGCCATTTTGTACTCTCACTAGCAAGGAATGAGAGCTTGTATGGCTTCATATTTGTATATTTTGGATGAAAGTCTTTTATCAGATAAATGTTCTGCAAATATTTTCTCCCAGGCTGTGGGTTATTTTGCTTCTCTTGACAGTTCCTTTTGCAAGTGGAAGTTTTTAATTTTAATAAAGTCCAACTTAGTTTTTTCTTTCATGGATTATTTTTTTTTTTGGTGTTGTATCTAAAAACTCATTACCAAACACAAGAGCCCTAGATTTTCTCCAATATTTTCTTCTAAAACTTTTATAGTTTTGCATTCTAAGTATATGATACAATTTGAGTTAGTTTTGTGAAAGCTGTAAGTTTGCGTCTAGGTTCATGTTGTTTGCACATATATGTCTGATTGTTCTAGCTTCACTTGTTGAAAATACTATTGAATATTGAATTTTCTTTGATTCTTTGTCATAGATCAGCTCCTCTATTTGTGTGGGTCTGTTTCTGGATTTTTAACCCTGTTCCATTAATCCATGTGTTTATTCTTTTGCAAACACAGTATTGTCTGGATCACCATAGGTTTACAGTAAGTACTGAAATTAGGGTATGTGAGTTCTCCAACTTTTCCCCTTCATTATTGTGTTACTACTGTAGGTCTTTTTCTTTACCATATAAACTTTAGAATTGGTTTGTTGATATCTCCAAAATAGCTTGCTGGCATTTTGACCGTGATTGCATTGAATGTACAGGTCAGGTTGGGAAGATTGATATCTTACAATGTTGCTGCTCCATGATTATAGGACATGTGTCCATCTATGTGGATCTTCTGTGATTTCTTTCATTTTTTAAATAGTTTTTCACATTTAGGTTCTATACCTCTCTTGTTTAATTTATATCTCAGCATTTCATTTTTGAGGGTGCTATTGCAAATGGTGTATTTTTAAATTTCAAATCCCAATTGCTCATTTTTGGTATGTAGGAAGGTAATTAACTTTTACATGTTTATCCTGTTTCTTGCAATCTTGCTATAGTCACTTATTAGTTCCTGGGGTTTTCTTGTTGGTTCTTTGGGATTTTCCTCATAGATGATCATGTCAGCTGTGAGCAAAGACAGTTATTTCTTCCTTCTCAGTCTGTATACCTTTACTTGCTTTTCTTTTTTTTTAAAGTTTTATTTATTTTCAAGTTTTTATTTAAATTCCAGTTAGTTTAACATACAATGTAATATTAGTTTCAAGAGTAGAATTTAGTGATTCAGCCCTTCCATACAACACCTGGGGCTCACCACAAGTGAACTCCTTAATCCCCACCAGCTAGTTCACTCATTCGTCACCCACCTTCCCTCTGGCAACCATCAGTTTGCTCTCTATAGTTAAGAGTATGTTTCTTGGTTTGCCTCTCCCCTTCCGCCCCCCACTTTTGCTCGTTTGTTTAGTTTCTCAAATTCTACATATGAGTGAAATCATATGGTATTTGTCTTTCTTTGACTGACTGACTTTGTTTAGCATAAGCAACAGCATGGATGGAGCTAGAGTATTATTCTATGAATACATTAACATTTTTTTAATGTTTATTTATTATTGAGAGACAGAGAGAGACAGAGCATGAGCATGGGAGGGGCAGATAGAGGGGAGACACAGAATCTGAAGCAGGCTCCGAGCTGTCTGCACAGAGCCCCACGTGGGGCTCAAACCCACACATCGTGAGATCATGACCTGAGCCGAAGTCGACACTTAACCAACGGAGCCACCCAGGCGCCCCAGCTATGAATACATTTTTAAGTATTTTAACAATTAAAATACTTAACAATTAAAATACTTAACAATTAAAATACTTAACAATTTTAAGTATTTTAACAATACACAAAATAGTATATTGTTAAATCTAGGCACAGATGGCTTTCAAATATTGAACCAATCTTGCATATCTGGAATAAATTTCATTTGGTCTTCGTGTCATATCATTTTTTTACATTGTCGATTTTGCTTTACTAATATTTTGTTAAGGATTTTGCATCTATTTTCATGAGAGATATTGGCCTGTAATGTTCCTGTCTTGTAATGTCTTTAGTTCCAATGTTAGTTAATGCTGGCTTTACCAAATGAGTTAGGAAGTACTCTGACTGCTTCTATTTTCTGGAAGTATTATGGAGGATTGGTACAACTTCTTCCTTAAAGGTTTGCTAGAATTTACTAGCATTTCAGTAATAGTTTTTAAAACAATCAAAATAGTTTGGTTTCACATACCAAAACATTTACTTTCCCAACTCATTGGACTTTGAAAAAAAAATCATTGAAAATATTTTGGTTGAATTCTGTCAATTTTACTATTTGTATTTTCAATTTTTTATTGATCTTTATTTGTAAGTTATTATGATACTGTGAGGATATGAATCCTTTGGGGCCATAAAGATCAAAATATTTATATAGTTGAGTATTAAGAGTATTGTTATTTTTTTATGGACACTCTGGGGGCTATAACTTGGATGTGTAGTATTTTACTGGCACCTAGAGAAGTCGATTCCCCCTTCACACCCTCTCTTGATTGAATGAAGCCTTTTCTTTCCTTCCCCACTTTTGTCGACTTCATTCTTCTCTCCCTCTCTGTAGACTAGTTTTCTCTCCCTCTCCATGTGCATAGCAGAAGACCATCACAAACATTCCCTGATTCAGAGCTGGATCATTCTTGGGATCCCTACAGACATGGCTACCCCATTAGGATGCTTGACTACAAAACTCAATTCTCCGAAGAAAGTGAGCCAATAGGCTTATCTTATAGAGTGCCCTCTGCTGCCCATTCAGCTATGCTTCTGGTATAGGAGGATATGACACCACAGTTCATGACTCTGAGCATGCACGTCGGTGGAGTAAAGGAAGTTATCACTGAAGAGGACACAAACTGAACATCTATCTCATGCTGAATTTATGTTCTACAATAAAAAATGCAGAATTTAGAGACAGTGGACGCCGAGGGAGATAAATTGTAGTGTATGGAGTGATAAGTTACGTGTCATTTATATACATGATTTACAATATATGTACTTAAATGCATTGTATTTAACAACGGATACATGTAAAGGACACCTGTGAGATCTCACATGTTAGGAGCTTTCCCCAGCATCTGAATGTTCTGGCCTCCTGCCTCTTCTCTTATTTTACCTCCTACCCTTATACCTGCTGTACCCATTCTGGTCACACCACTCTCCTTTCTGTTTCTCAGTGATAACAGGAATGCTCCTATACTGGGGGCTTTGCTCTGAATATTTCTCTGTTCTGCATGCTCTTCTCATAGATAAATCCTGCACTTCATCCCAATGACCAGGTTTTTTTCCTCTCAAAGATCTCTAATTAGAAGTGAGAATACAAGGGGCACCTGGGTGGCTCGGTTGGTGAAGCATGTGACTCTTGATTTCAGCTCAGGTCATGATCTCACGGTTAGTGAGTTCGAGCCCCACATCAGGCTCTGTGCTGTCAGCACAGAGTTTAGGATTCTCTCTCTCTCTCCCTCTCTCCCTGCCCCTCCCCTGCTTGTACACGCTCTCTCTCTGAAAATAAATAAATAAGAACTAAAAAGAAGAAAGGAGTGAGTATAGAAGATTTTTTTCTCCACTCTGCAATCTCATCATTCTGTATTAGTTTACTTAATAATAATAATCTCCACATGAAATGTCATTTACTTATTTACTGATATTCTATTTCCTCCAGCCACATACATATCCTAGAATAAAACTAGTTAGGGGCAAAGATTTTATTTTTTTGTATTATGGTAAGCTAAACAAGTCAACCAGAGAAAGACAAATATCATATGATTTCACTCATACGTGGAATTTAAGGGGCAAAGATTCTTAAAAATTAATTTTACTGTTGATTCCCAGTGCTTTCAACAACAATAAGCACAAAATAATTGGTCAAAACTAGTTGTCGATGGACAAAGGAAAGTCTCAGACGATTTGCAGAGGAAAATAATGCCTGGGAAAAATGTTTGGATTAAGGGAAGGAGTGGCTAATAAGTTTCGGCATCAAAGAGAAGAGAGAGCATTTGGGATTCCTCGAAATCCCAAATCCCCAAATAAAAAGGAACTAGATTTGTGGCTAATATACAGAAATTAGCCAATTAAAGGTGTGTAAAAGAAAACCATAGCATTTCTGTTTATTTTTAAGCTTTGAAAAATGAAGACTTTTTTTTCAGAGCAGTTTTAGGTTCACAGCAAAATTGAGGGGAAGGTACACTTTCCCTATATTACCTTCTTTCACGAGGCATAGCTACCCTCATTATCAATACCGCCCACAAGAGTGTTGCGTTTCTTACAGTCGGTGAACCTACACCGTCACATCTTTAGCCAGCCAAGGTCCACAGTTCATATTACAGTTTACTCTTGGTGTTGTACATTCTATGGGTTTGAGAAACTGTACGATGACCGTGTAGTGTGAGCCCTGACGGTTGGTTTTTCCTTTTGTGTAACGCGAGTGCCTGACTCCAGTTCCTTTCTTTTTTTTAATTGAAGCATAATGAACACACAATGTTCTGTTAGTTTCTGTTGTACAACATGTTGATTTAACAATGTTTGAGATTGCTCAATACTCACCACAGTAAGTGTAGTCCCTATCGGTCACCGTGCAGTGTTATTGCAACAGACTGTTGCTGAGGCAGCCACTTCAAGCATGGCTATTTCAGAAACAAAACCCACATTTCCAGCCCTGTAATTAAATAAAAAACCAGGGTGCCCCATTCTGATATATATTTTTTAATATTTTTTCATGTGTATTCATTTTTGAGAGACAGAGAGACAGAGCGCAAGCAGGGGAGGGACGGAGAGAGAGGGAGACACAGAATCCGAAGCAGGCTCCAGGCTCCGAGCTGTCAGCCCCGAGCCCGACGTGGGGCTCAAACTCATGAACCGCGAGATCATGACTTGAGCTGAAGCCAGACGCTTAACTGACTGAGCCACCCAGGCGCCCATATTTTTTTTGTTTTGTTGTAGGGATCTGGTTGATTTAGAAACGGACTTTTCTCTCCTTTTTCTCTTTTGTGCTTTAATTCCTGCTCTTAAGTTTTAAATTTACAAATAAAGAGTGAACCAGTGAAACTCTAGTCCCTCACCCCAGTAAAAGCGGACCCCAAGGTCCATGTGCACTCTCTGTTTCTCTGTGACTTCACTGTGTGGCCCCAGGAACTATGAGCAGTAATTTTTTTTTTTCAGAGTTTCCTTATGGTTATTGCAGAGGGTGTCTTGCAACCATCATAAGAATGACAAGGGTTGGTCCAGTCACAACGTTGGTAAATGATATGCGGAGACTGGCACAAAACAAACGTGTATCCATATTTATAGTATCATATGGAGTATTTCACTGCCCTAAAAACCCTTTGTGCTCTGCCTCTTAACCCCTCTCGTTCCCACTGCACCCTTTGGCCACGTTGATATCTGTTATTCCTTTTCCGTAGTTTTGCCTTTTCTACAATTTCATGTTTTTGGAATCATACAGTATGAAGCTTTTTCAGATAAACTTCTTTCACTTAATAATATGCACTGAAGTTTCCTCTATGGCTTTTCATGGCTTGATGGTGTGTTTCTTCCAAGTACAGAATAACATTCCATTGTCTGGGTACATGACAGCTTATTTATCCATTCACCTACTGAAGGCCACCTTGGTTCCCTCTCTGTTACTTTCTTGACTACTGTTTGTGGCTAAATTTGAAAGGCTCTTCTTTCTATTTCTGTAGTTTAGTTTCATGGAACAAGAAAACCAAACCTGAATTTCTGAGTTTAGTCCCCTCCTGGGACTGTCAGATGAGCAGGGACTGCAGTCACTGCTCTTTTGGCTGTTCCTGTCCATGTACCTGGTCACCTTCACTGGGAACCTGCTCATGATCCTGACCATTATCACAGACTCCCGCCTCCACACGCCCATGTACTTCTTCCTCTCCAACCTGTCCTTTTCAGACATCTGTTTCACCTCCACCACTGTCCCAAAGATGCTGCTGAACATCCAGACGCAGAGCAAAGTGATCACCTATGAAGGCTGTCTCAGCCAGATGTACTTTTTCGTGCTTTTTGGAGTATTAGATAACATACTCTTGACAGTGATGGCCTATGACCGGTTTGTGGCCATCTGTCAGCCACTGCACTACATGGTCATCATGAACCCCAAGTTCTGCGGCATCCTACTCCTGGGATCCTAGGTGTTGAGTGTTCTTGACTCTCCATTACATGACTTACTGATTTTGCGACTCTCCTTTTGCACAGAGATGGAAATCCTTGATTTTTTCTGTGAACCTAATCAGGTGATCCAACTGGCTTGCTGTGATACCTTCCTCAGTGACCTGATGACCTATCTCACAATTGGACTTCTGGGTGTTGTTCCAATTGCTGGTATCCTGTATTCTTACTCTAAGATTGTAGCCTCCATTTTGGGAATTTCATCAGCGAGTGGCAAGTAGAAAGCATTTTCCACATGTGGGTCTCATCTCTCAGTGGTCTCTTTGTTCGATGGTACAAGCCTTGGGGTGTATCTGAGTTCGGCTGCTGCACAAAACTCTAGGGCAAGTGCCATAGCCTCAGTCATGTGCACGGTGGTGACACCCATGTTGAACCCCTTCATCTATGGTCTAAGGAACAGAGACATCAAACAAGCCCTGAGAAAGCTCTTTGGCAGAGGGACATTCTCTGCATGTAGGATTCTTTGCTTTAAGATAAATACTTGAGTAACAGGGCTCAAAACCCTGGAATATGTAGATCATGATGTTTGTATCAGTTCATAGATTGACAGTCTGCAGTTTATCTTTCCACAGTACTTGAGTTCTTTAATTTTTCATTCATAATCAGCAACTATTTCTTCTGCATTTCTTTATAAAATTTTAGATCTCTCATTAAATTCCATTGCATGGATTTTCAGCAGCAAATAAATAATATAGGAAATTGAATACTTATAATGTGATAGAAAGACCCAGAGGAATAAATGTGGAACCTGTCCTCTCTGAGATGAAAGCAGCTATTCATTAGAGTATTCTGCTTTGGGAGAAAAATGATTTATCAGAGAGTATACACCAGTTTTTGAGGTTTATGTCAATCTATCCTGGAAAGAGATCACATCTGCATCAGCAGAGGCCTGGAACCCCGTGTGATGGCATTCACAGTACTCCGCATTCACTATGCAGTATCTAATTTTCCCTTGCACAGTCCAAAACATCCATGAAGTGTGTAGGTAATAGAAATTACAACTCCTGGTTTTTCAGGCATCAATGGTGTCACTCTTGGTGGTTATCCCAGGGATGCATTATGGCTTTTCTTTTAGTATTTTGGCAGGTAGCAGCAACACTGTCTGGCGATTTCCCTCAGCACCTCCTACCATAATAGCCCTTTCACAGATCACAAAAGCAGTATGGATATTCTGCCTATTTCCAGCCAAATTTTTGTAGCAAGCATCTCAGAAATCAGGTACTAATAGCAGGATATGATTATGGACCTAACCCGTGCTTTATGAGACAGAGTAAGACAAATGTCTCATCATCACCTGCTCCCGGAAGCCACCACTCTGGTTTGTAAAAGTTCACAGGTCCTTTTGCACGCTAGTATTCAAATAAATGTTTAGGGAGCTCTCGCTCAAAAGCAAAGAGAAAACAAAAGAGGAGAAGTAAGAAGAGAGAAGAAAATAAGAAAAATCGGATAAAGAAGAGAGCTTGCTTGTAGCATTTGCCAATTTCCATGGTATAATTACCCTCATCTTGCCCAGTTTCAAGCTACCAATTTTAGTTCAGACCACAGTCCTCATGAACCATCATAAGCTGGCTAGCAATATCTCTTCCAAGGTTTTGGGTTGGGTTTGGAGGAAAACGTAAAGCATTTGTTGTCATTTTATAGTCTTCACTCAGGGGCAACTTGTTCCATCAATTGAGGATCTGAGTCAGTAAAGTGTCTCAGCTCTGAGAGTCAAGTAGACATTATGACCCTTCATTGCGGTGATTCAGGTCAAGTTTTCTTCATGAGAACTGGAGGGCTTTTAAATTTTTAATTTTTTTTGACTACTCAAATTGGATGAATTCTTATTGAGCTGTCCATCATTTTTGGTTCATGAAGACACCATGATGAATTTGCCATTTACAGAAATCCCCATAGCTTAACCAATTTTGATGAGAATGATTAGCTCTTACATACACTATGAATACCATACCCTAGATGGTTTGGGACTGCTGACATGGCCTCTGGCAGTTCAGAAAGGGCTGAACACAGGAGAAGGGATTTTATATTCAGCATGTCCATGGTAAGTCTGTCACGCGGGGCAGAAGCTCTGTAGAGCTTGCCAAGAAAGACATTACAGCCCTCAGCGGTATTTCTCAATGACCTTACGAATTTTATGTTCTCTGAACCCTTATTTTGGGTACACTTTGTGGTTGAGGTATTGAATCACACAAGATAAACCCATCACATCACCGTTGTCTCCCTGCACTTTGGATTCCTTCCTCGACATCATATCAACCTATTTATGGCACTGAAATTCTTTTAGAGCATGTCACTATTTTTTTTTCTCATGGTAAAATACATATAAAATTTATTATTTCAAACATTTTGAAATATATTTGTGTGGCATTAAGTACTTTCTCACCATTGTGCAATCACCACCTCTATCCATCTCCAGAACATTCTCATGGTCTCAGACCTAACCTTTGTCCCTATGAAATATTAACCCCCCATTGTCCCTCTACCCAGTCCTTGTCTCCCACCATCCTAAATTCCCTCTCTAAAGCTGAGTACTTTAGTACCTCATATAGATGTAATTGTATAATATTAGTCCTTTTGTGTCTGGCTACATTCACTTAGCATTGTGTTTGCACTGTTCATCCATGTTGTAGCCTGTGTCAGAAACCATTCATTTTAAAGGCCGAATGATGTTCCACTCTATGTGTTCACCCTGCTTTGTTCATTCATGAGTTTGTTGATGGACATTCAGGTTGTCTCTGCATTTTGGCTACTGTAAGTAGAGCCGTATGAACAGCAGTGTACAAAAATCTTTTCTAGTCACTGCTTTACCTTTTTCTTGCGGCATATAAGTGGATATATAACCAGATGTGAAACTACTGGCTCAAATAATATTTCTACATTTATATTTTTGATGAACTGGCACACTGTTTCCTCCAGAAGCTGTGCCACATTTTAGTTATTTATCAGCAAAGCACCACAGGGTTCCAATTTCTCCGTATCCTCGCCAACACATGGTTTCTGCGTTAGTCTTTAGAATAGCCATCCTATGGCTTCCCTGGGGAATTCTACCAGACATTGAAAGCAGAGATAATACCTTTCCTTCTCAAGCTATTCCAAAAAATAGAAAGGGAAGGAAAACTTCCAGACTCATTCTATGAAGCCAGTATTACTTTGATTCCTAAACCAGACAGAGACCCAGTAAAAAAAGAGAACTACAGGCCAATATCCCTGATGAATATGGATGCAAAAATTCTCAATAAGATACTAGCAAATCAAATTTAACAGCTTATAAAAAGAATTATTCACCACGATCAAGTGGGATTCATTCCTGGGATGCAGGGCTGGTTCAACATTCACAAATCAATCAACGTGATACATCACATTAATAAAAGAAAAGATAAGAACCATATGATCCTGTCAATCGATGCAGAAAAAACATTTGACAAAATTCAGCATCCTTTCTTAACAAAAACCCTCGAGAAAGTCGGGATAGAAGGAACATACTTAAACATCATAAAAGCCATTTATGAAAAGCCCACAGCTAACATCATCCTCAATGGGGAAAAACTGAGAGCTTTCCCCCTGAGATCAGGAACATGACAGGGATGTCCACTCTTACTGCTGTTGTTTAAATTTTTTTTTTTCAATGTTTATTTATTTTTGGGACAGAGAGAGACAGAGCATGAACGGGGGAGGGGCAGAGAGAGAGGGAGACACAGAATCGGAAACAGGCTCCAGGCTCTGAGCCATCAGCCCAGAGCCTGACGCGGGGCTCGAACTCACGGACCACGAGATCGTGACCTGGCTGAAGTCAGACGCTTAACCGACTGCGCCACCCAGGCGCCCCTTACTGCTGTTGTTTAACATAGTGTTGGAAGTGCTAGCATCATCAATCGGACAACAAAAGGAAATCAAAGGCATCAAAATTGGCAAAGATGAAGTCAAGCTTTCACTTTTTGCAGATGATATATTATACATGGAAAACCTGATAGACTGCACCAAAAGTCTGCTAGAACTGATGCATGAATTCAGCAAAGTTGCAGGATACAAAATCAATGTACAGAAATCAGTTGCATTCTTATACACTAACAATGAAGCAACATAAAGACAAATAAAGAAACTGATCCCATTCACAATTGCACCAAGAAGCATAAAATACCTAGGAATAAATCTAACCAAAGATGTACAAGATCTGTATGCTGAAAACTATAGAGGGCTTATGAAGGAAATTGAAGAAGATATAAAGAAATGGAAAAACATTCTGTGCTCATGGGTTGGAAGAATAAATATTGTTAAAATGTCAATACTACCCAAAGCTATCTACACATTCAATGCAATCCCAATCAAAATCGCACCAGCATTCTTCTTGAAGCTAGAACAAGCAATCCTAAAATTCATATGGAACCACAAAAGGCCCTGAATAGCCAAAGTAATTTTGAAGAAGACCAAAGTGGGAGGCATCACAATCCCAGACTTTAGCCTCTACTACAAAGCTGTAATCATCAAGACAGCATGGTATTGCCACAAAAACAGACACATAGACCAATGGAATAGAATAGACACCCCAGAACTAGACCCACAAACGTATGGCCAACTAATCTTTGACAAAGCAGGAAAGGATATCCAATGGAAAAAAGACAGTCTTTTTAACAAATGGTGCTGGGAGAACTGGACAGCAACATGCAGAAGGTTGAAACTAGACCACTTTCTCACACCATTCACAAAAATAAACTCAAAATGGATAAAGGACCTGAATGTGAGACAGGAAACCATCAAAACACTAGAGGAGAAAGCAGGAAAACACCTCTCTGACCTCAGCCGTAGCAATTTCTTACTTGACACATCCCCAAAGGCAAGGGAATTAAAAGCAAAAATGAACTATTGGGACTTCATGAAGATAAAAAGCTTCTGCACAACAAAGGAAACAATCAACAAAACTAAAAGGCAACCAACGGAATGGGAAAAGATATTTGCAAATGACATATAGGACAAAGGGCTAGTATCTAAAATCTATAAAGAGCTCACCAAACTCCACACCCAAAAAACAAATAAGCCAGTGAAGAAATGGGCAGAAAACATGAATAGACACTTCTCTAAAGAAGACATCCAGATGGCCAACATGCACATGAAAAGATGCTCAACATCGCTCCTCACCAGGGAAATACAAATCAATACCACACTCACATACCACCTCACGCCAGTCAGAGTGGCCAAAATGAACAAATCAGGAGACCATAGATGCTGGAGAGGATGTGGAGAAATGGGAACCCTCTTGCACTGTTGGTGGGAATGCAAACTGGTACAGCCACTCTGGAAAATAGTGTGGAGGTTCCTCAAAAAATTAAAAATAGCCCTACCCTATGACCCAGCAATAGCACTGTTAGGAATTTACCCAAGGGATACAGGAGTACTGATGCATAGGGGCACTTGTACCCCAATGTTTATAGCAGCACTCTCAACAATAGCCAAATTATGAAAGAGCCTAAATGTCCATCAACTGATGATGGATAAAGAAATTGTGGTTTATATACACAATGGAGGACTACATGGCAATGAGAAAGAACGAAATATGGCCCTTTGTAGCAACATGGATGGAACTGGAGAGTGTGATGCTAAGTGAAATAAGCCATACAGAGAAAGACAGATACCATGTTTTCACTCTTATGTGGATCTAGAGAAACTAACAGAAACCCATGGGGGAGGGGAAGGAAAAAAAAAGAGGTTAGAGTGAGAGAGAGCCAAAACATAAGAGACTTAAAAACTGAGAACAAGCTGAGGGTTGATGGGGTGTGGGAGGGAGGGGAGGGTGGGTGATGGGTATTGAGGAGGGCACCTTTTGGGATGAGCACTGGGTGTTGTATGGAAATCAATTTGACAATAAACTTCATATATTGAAAAAAAATAAAATAAATGGAGTTATTTGAGGTTTTTTTTTGCTGTGGAAGTTTTTAAATTCATTTCCATTTGGATATTAATTTTGGATATTAATCTATTATCAGGCATGTGATTTGCCAATCTTTCCCCATTTTGTGGTGTGTCTTTTCACTTGGAAAATAGTGCCCTTCGATGCACACATATTGTTCATTTTGCCAAAGTAAATTTTTCTCTAGTTGCCTGTGTCTTTGGTGTTATATCCAGGAAATCTTTGTCAAATCCAGTGGCATATAGATGTACCTCTGTATTTTCCTCTAAGTGCTTACAGTTTTATTTCTTATACTTCAGTCTGTGATCCATTTGGAGTCATGTTGGTAGATGTAGATGAAAGGGCCAGCTTCATCTTTAAGCATGTGGATATCCAGGTTTTCCATCACCATCTTGGAAAGGCTGTCCATTCTGCCACTCTTGCCAAAAATCATTCAGTCATAATATTTGAGTTTATTTCTGGGCTCCCTCCTATTCCGTTGAGTTATATTTCTGTTTTTGTTGTTGTTGAAAAAAGATCAGTTTGAAATTAGAATGAGATAACTCTGAAAATCGTATTTTCACCCTTCCCCAGCCATTGTTTTTATTGAAGTATAATTTACCTACAGTGTTATATTCATTTGATGTGTACAATGTAATGCTTAACAATTCTACACACTGTTCAGAGCTCATGGACATAAGTGTACTCTTAATATCCTTTATCTGTCTTACCCATCCTCACCCACATTCTCTCTGGCAACCACCAGTTTGTTCTCTGTGTTTAAGAATCTGTTTTTTTGTCTGTCTTTTCCTTATTTGGTCCTTCATTTTATTTCTTAAGTTCCCCAGATGAGTGACATCAAAGGGTATTTGTCTTTCTCTGACTGGCTCATTTCACTCAGCACTATTATATCTCTAGGTCCATCCAAGTTGCAAACTTACACAGTATTTAAATGTTACTTTTTGGCCGTTTAAAAATGTCCATTTATTCTCTATTTTTTCATCTACAGTGTTCTTTGACTATTGTAGTAACAAGGGTCTGTGTCTAACATGATTGCATGATGAGTTTTCCACAGGGAGAACTTGATCCTGACATCGCATCATGAAATCCACACTGAAACTCCACTGTTTTCATAAGTACGTGTCAAACCTGTAGCTAAAATATCAACATCTCTGTTCTCTGCAGGCTGTCTAACTGCTCAGGGTCATGTTTGAGTTGTCATACTTGCCCCCTGATTATTGGCCAGCAAGTATGAAGTATTTCCCACATTCGCTGCCCAGATACTTCCTCTTGGAGTGCCTTATCCCCTTCTCCCTCATCAAGAGTTGGGACAAAGAGAAGCTTGTTTGTGCAGCCTTCACTCAACTCTTCTGGAAAAGTTGACTAGGGTTGTACTCTTTTTCTGATGTGTCAGTGTCCCTTCAGGGTAGTGCATTCATGTATTTTTCATTTTATTTTTAAATTTGTGTTTTAGGTACATAACATGCAGCGAAATATTAGTTTTGGGAGGAGAGTTCAGTAATTCATCACTTACATACAACACCCAGTGCTCATCACAAGTGCCCTCCTTAACACCCAACACTCATCTAGCCCATCTCCCTCCCACCTTTCTCCATCTGTCTATCGTTAAGAGTCTCTTGCGGTTTCTTTCCCTCTCTCCTCTTTCACCCTTCATATATGTTCATTTGTTTTGTTAATTCACTTCCAATATGAGTGAAATTATACGGTATTTGTCCTTCTCTGATTGACTTAATCTCAGTTAGCATGATACATTCTAGCACCATCCATGTCATTGCAAATGGCACGATTGCATTTATTTTTATGTCACTTGCCCTGTTGAGACTGTGAGCCCCTCAAAGTAAAGGACCATTCTCACACTTTCCTTGCTTCCCACCATATTGCTTGGTGCCTACTATATCACAAATGCTAATGAGGGGGTTAGAGGATGCCCAAAGAAGCAAATGGTTGAGTGATGTTAAATAGATATTGCCCACGTTGAAGGAGAATGAGAAGCAGGAAAAAAGGAGAATCACTGTGGGGGCTGGGGGCTGCATGATGGTGAGCCAAAAGAACAGGTATGGATGGAAGAAAGAAGAGATTAAGGGGACATAGAACTCTCCAAAACCAAAATTGAATAGTTACTATGGGAGACTCTGACTTACTAGGGAGAACCTGTAAAGACAGGGCAACTTCTTCTGGGATAAGAGAGTTAAATGTGATAAGAGACAATCCGGGAATGCCAAGTCTGTGTCCCAATACCAACAGCGGGACAAGTTTGCTTTCTATTTTTCTCTCCTAGCTCTAGAGACCCAAGTCTCCTAAAGGGAGGAGAGACAACAGAATATTTCATTAATGAGACTCATGGGAATTCATTCCCTATGGCTACAGAAATTAAAATGCCTTTCTGCACCAATGAAGTCGGCTCTTGTAACCTCAGGTGATATGAGCACATAGCTGTGTTCTAGAGCCTTCCTGGGTGGGGCCATGTCTCTTCCCTTCCTGGCGACATAACTTCCAGTTGCATCAGTCAACCATGGGAGAGACTGGGTTATTGATTTCACGCTGTTCTGTGCTAACATCTGGGTGAGCCGTGACATCTTCAGAAGTGCTGGGGAAATATATTATGGTAGGAAGGAACCCTTGTGTCGGTAGTTATTTTGGGGGCACCAACAGGGATAATAAGTTAAGGAGAGTTTAGTGATGTCAAGCCCTTAAGGCTTTGATTGTGGAGGGAAACCCTGTATACACTAAATCACTTCTCCCTGATCTGTCTCCTCCAAGGTGAGTGCTTCATCAATGGGCCTTCATATCTCAACAGCCTTTCCTCCATTTTCTTTGCCAGTCCTTCCATTGTTGGGAATGACTATCTATCATTTTTGAACCATTTGTTAATTGCAGTCATTCAACAAACATTGTTTTCAGCATTTTATGAATAAATAAATGACCAAGACAGTGTTTGTTCTGTCAAGGTACTCACTGTATCAAGAGAATGAAAGAGGTAAAAATACATAAATAAACGTATTAATGTGAGGTGGCATTGAAATCTGGTGAAGTAGACCCTCCAAAATTGGCCCTTTATTTTATTTGTTCTTGAAAAGAGGACTCTTTGATGGGAGTTAGTGAAGGCTTCCCAGAGCAGCTTCTCGGGGCTGAGACATGGAGGCGGTGTAGGGGTCTTCCCATGAGGACAAGGGGTGTGCAGTCCAGGAAGAGCCAGCAGAGGAGGAAAATTTAGAGATTCAGTGGAGCAGAAGTTGTGCTGCTGGGACTGGAAATACTTCTTACTGTCTCACCAGCCATCAGAAGCAGGGGCTGCGGGTTCTGCAAAACGAAGCCACAGTGGCCTGGCTGGGTAGGCAACCGTCAGCTTACTAAAGAAAGTGACACTTTGGCCTGAGGGTTGAAGCTTCCTTCTGTGGTTAGTGAAGAGTAAGTTCAGGCTCTATGTCAGGGGCGGTAGGAACAGGACCGGCCCGTGGAAAAGTGACCCAGGTTATTGTGAGGAAAAAACGATTGCTGAGTTCAGAGTGTGAGTGAGGTAAGGGATAGAGCTAGTACTGTGGGAGTGAGAGGGGCCAGGTCTCTGGTCTGGAGGACTCATATTACTTCTTCCATTCTAAGTTTAATGCCTTTTATTTCCTTCTTCTTTTTCCTTTTCTTTTTTATTTTTTCGGCCAGTTGCTCCGTCTGGAAGCTGCAAAGCTATGTTGCATGAGAGGTATGAAAGCAGACATGCTTGTCTTGCATCATCTTAGGGGGTGTTCTCAGTGTTTCTCTCTGGCGAATGATTTTAGAGGTGGGTTCTCATATATGACCTCTTTCGTGTTGTGGAAGTTTCCTTCTGTTCTTAGTTTTTTGAGTGTTGTTACTATCAGGGAACGCTCCATTTTGTCATGTTTTATGTGCCATCTGTTGAGATACTCATGTGCTTTTATCCTTCATTCTGTTAATGTGGTGAATTATACTGAGGGGGTTTTATTAGTTAAACCGTTCTTGCTTTCCTGGAATAAATGCCATTTGATCATGATGCACAACCCTTTTCTACACCATGATCAAAAGGCCGCAATGCTGGCATTGGTAACACTTAGTCAAAAATTTTCGCGTCAACATTCCTTGGGAATATTGTTCTGTACTTTTCTTTTCTTGCAATGCCTTTTCGTGGTTTTGGAGTCAGTGCAAAGCTGGCCTGATGGAATAAAGTAAGAAGTGTTTCCCCTTTGAAATTTTTGGGAAGAGACTGAGAAAGTCTGATGTTAATTCTTCTAATTCTGTGTGGTTCTTGTGAT
The DNA here is from genome assembly GCF_016509475.1 of Prionailurus bengalensis. Classification (NCBI taxonomy): domain Eukaryota; kingdom Metazoa; phylum Chordata; class Mammalia; order Carnivora; family Felidae; genus Prionailurus; species Prionailurus bengalensis. The sequence continues at coordinate 10,611,413 of NC_057348.1, forward strand.
CCTTAGCCATGACTACTCCGCTGGAAAGCCTAATATCATCAACTGCAATTCTGCTAGGAGAAAGACTCTGTTTGACTTATGGCGTAGCCTGTCCCCTGCTTTCTAAAAGATGTTTCTTCAGCTACAAGAGTACACAGTACCACAGTAATGGAGAACTCTCTCTCTGTCACTGTGTGTGTGTGTGTGTGTGTGTGCACGTGTACAGGATAGAGAGAATTTATCAGTGAAGTACACACCCATAAACCTTAAATAGCAAGATGAACCTGTCTTATGCAATAGAAAATGCAGCATTTAGACCAACTGTAGACATAAAGATAGAGAGAAAGATAGAAAATTATGTGGGAATGATTTATGTTCCATTTTTCTATATTACATAAGATGTATCCTGTTGTGGACGGACACCATATATAACATATACACGTAAAGAAGAGACTGAACTATAGTTTCCGTTGGCTGAATTTTATTTTATTTTATTTTTAATTTACATACAAGTCAGTTGGCATATAATGCTATAATGATTTTAGTAGATTCTAGTGATTCATCCCCTATGTATAACACCCAGTACTCATCCCAACAAGTGTCTTCCCTAATGCCCCCTACCCATTTAGCCTATCCCCCCACCCCCAACCCCTCCAGCAACCCTGTTTGTTCTTTGTATTTAAGAGTCTCTCATGTTTTGTCCCCTCCCTGCTTTTATAGTATTTTTGCTTCTCTTCCTTTATGTTCATCTCGTTTGTACCTTAAATTCCTCATATGAGTGAAGTCGTATGATATTTGTCTTTCTCTGACTGGCTATCTTAACTTAGCATAATACCCTCTTGTTCCATCCAGGTCGTTGCAAATGGTAAGATTTCACTTTTTCTGTTGTCAAGTAGTACTCCAGTGTATAAATATACCACACCTTCTTTACCCATTCATCCATTGTTGGACATTTGATCTCTTTCCATACCTTGGCTATTGTCTATAGTGCTGCTATAAACATTGGAGTGCTTGTGCCCCTTGAAACAGCACACCTGTATCCCTTGGTTCAATAGCTAGTAGTGTAATTCCTGGCTTATAGGGTAGTTCTATTTTTAATTTTGAGGCATTCCCATATTGTTTTCCAGAGCGGCTGCACCAGTTTGCATTCCCACCAGCAGTGCAAAAGAAACCTTCTTTTATTGCATTCTCACTAACATCTGTTGTTGCCTGAGTTGTTAATGTAGCCATTCTGACTGGTGTGAGGTGGTATCCCACTGTGGTTTTGATTTGTATTTCTCTGATGATGAGTGATGTGGAGCATTTTTTCATGTGTCTGTTAGCTATCTGGATGTCTTCTTTGGAAAAGTGTCTATTCATGTGATATTCCCATTTCTTCACTGGATCATTTGTCTATAAGTTCTGTATAGATTTTGGATACTAACCTTTGTTCAATATGTCATTTGCCACATCTTCTCCCATTCCATCGGTTGCCTTTTAGTTTTGCTGATTGTTTCCTTCACTGTGCAGAAGCTTTTTACTTTGATGAGCTCCCAGTAGTTCGTGTTTGCTTTTGTTTCCCTTGCCTCTGGAGACGTGTTGAGGAAGAAGTTGCTGTGGCTGAGGTCAGAGAGGTTTTTGCCTGCTTTCTCCTTGAGGATTTTGATGGCTTCCTGTCTTACATTTAGGTCTTTCATCCATTTTGAGTTTATTTTTGTGTATAGTGTAAGAAAGTGGTCCAGGTTCATTTTTCTGCATGTGGCGCTCCAGTTTTCCCAGCACCATTTGCTGAAGAGTCTGTCTTTATTCGATTGGATATTCTTTCTTGCTTTGTCAATGATTAGTTGACCATACATTTGTGGGACCATTTGTAGGTTCTCTGTTTTGTTCCATTGATATAAGTGTCAGTTTTTGTGCCAGTACCATACTGTCTTGATGATTATAGCTTTGTATTACAGCTTGAAGTCTGGGATTATGATGCCTCCAGCTTTAGTTTTCTTTTTCAGGAATGCTTTGGATATTCAGGGTCTTTTCTGGGCCCATACATATTTTAGGATTGTTTGTTGTAGCTCTGTGAAGAGTTATTTTGTCTTTACTTTGATAGGGATTGCATTGAATATGTAGAGTGTTTTGAGTAGTAACAACATTTTATAAATATTTGTTCTTTCTATCCAGGAGCATGGAATATTTTTCTATTTTTTTGTGTTCTTTGATTTCTTTCATAAGCTTTCTATAGGTTTCAGTGTATAGATTTTTCACCTCTTTGGTTAGGTTTATTCGTAGGTATTGTGTTTTTTGGTGCAATTGTCAATGGGATAGATTTCTTGATATCTCTGTCTTATTGCTTCATCATTGGTGTATAGGAATGCTCTGATTTCTGTCCATGGATTTTATATCCTGTGACTTTGCTGAATTCATGGATCGGTTATAGCGGCATTTTCGTGGAATATTTTGGGATTTCCATATAGAGTATCATGTCGTCTGCAAAGAGGGAAACTTTGACTTCCTACTTGCCAATTTGGATGACTTTTATTCCTTTATGTTATGTGATTTCTGAGGCTAGGTCTTCCAATGTTATGTTAAATAGCAGTGGTGAGCGTGGACATCCCTGTCGTGTTCCTGACACTAGGGGGAAATCTCTCAGCTTTTCCCCAATGAGGATGATATTATCAGCGGTCTTTCAAATACAGCTTTTCTGATCTTGAGGTATGATCCTTCTAACCCTACTCTCTTGAGGGTTTTTATCAAGAAAGGATGCTGTATTTTGTCAAATACCTTCTCTGTATCTATTGAGAGGATCATGTGGTTATTGTCCTTTCTTTTACTGATGTGATATGTCACAGCGATTGTTTTGTGGATATTGAACTAGCCCACATCCCAGGTATAAATCCCACTTGGTCATGGTGAATAATTCTCTCAATACATTGTTGGATCCAGTTGGATAGTATCTTGTTGAGGATTTTTGTGTCCCTGTTCATCAGGGAACTTGGGCTATAGTGGTCCTTTTTAGTGGGGTCTTTGTCTGGTGTTGGAATCAAAGTAATGCTAGCTTCACAGAATGAGTTTGGAAGTGTTCCTTCCATTTTTATTTTTTGGAACAGCTTTGAAAGAATAGCTGTTAACTCTTCCTTAAATGTTTTTTAGAATTCCCCTGCAAAGCCATCTGGCCCTGGACTCTAGTTTTTTTGGGATATTTTTGATTACTATTCAATTTCTTTACTGGTTATGGGTCTGTTCAAATTTTCTATTTCTTCTGGTTTCAGTTTTGGTCGTTTATATGTTTCTAGGAATTTGTCCATTTCTTCCACATTGCCCAATTTGTGGGTCTGTACTTGCTTATAATATTCTCTTATTTTTGTTTGTATTTCTGCAGTGCTGGTTGTAATCTCTGCTCTTTCATTCTTGATTTTATTTGTTTGAGTCCTTTCCTTTTTGTTTTTGATCAAACTGGCTAGGGGCTTATCAGTGTTGTTAATCTTTGTTAATCAGTGATTACTGAAAGGTATGAATTTGATTCATATTGTTGCCTGTAGAGTTGGAGTTTCTGGTGGTGTTGCCTGGTCCTTTCTAGTGTTTGTTGATTTTTTTTCTCTTTTCTCTCCTCAGAGATCCTACCAGATATTTCTTGCTGGGCTAGTTTAGTGTCCACAAACTCCTTTAGTTTTTGTTTGTTGGGAAACTTTTGATCTCTCCTCTTATTTTGAATGACAGCCTTGCTGGATAAAGGATTCTTGGCTGCATTTTTTTTTTTTTGATTCAGCACATTGAATATATCCTTCTTCTCCTTTCTGGCCTGCCACGTTTCTGTGGAAAGGGCTCCTGTTAACCTGAACTGTCTTCCCTTATAGGTTAAATACTTTTTTTCCCTTGCTGCTTCCATGATTCTTTCCTTGCCTGAATGTTTTGTGAATTTGACGATGATATGCCTTGCTGATGGTCGGTTTTTGTTGAATCTAATGGGAGTTCTCTGTGCTTCCTGGATTTTAATGGTTGTGTCTTTCCCCAGATTAGGAAAGTTTTCCACTATGATATGCTCACATCAGCCTTCTACCCCTTTTCCTCTGTTTTCATCTCCTGAGACCCATATGATTTTGATGTTATTACTTTTTAATGAGTCATTGAGTTCTCTAATATTATATCGTACTCTTTTGCCTTAGTTTCCTTCTTTTTTTCTGCTTCATTATTCTCCATAAATTTGTCCCGTATATCACTGATTCGCTGCTCTGCTTCATCTAACCTCACCACCATGGCAAGCATTTGAGATTCCATCTCAGGTATAGCATTTGTTATTTCATCCTGACTATCTTTTACTTCTTTTGTGTCCGCAGAAAGGGATTCTATGCTTTTTTCAACCCCAGCTAGTGTTCTTATTATTGTGATTCTAAATTTTGTTCAGACTTCCTGCTTGTATCTGTTGATTAAGTCCCTCACTGTCATGTTTTCCTGTTGATCCTTTGTGGCGAATTCCTTCATTTTATTATTTTGGAGTAAGAAAAGGGATTAACAAAGTAAATAAAAATTAAAATTAAAAAATTAAAAATAACACACAAAAAATAAAATAAAGGATTCTAGCTCCTAGGTTTGTTTTGGACTGGTTGTTATAAGAAGCTTGATAGAATAGAGAATGAAGGTAAAGAAAAGAAAAAAAAATGGAAAAAAACTGAAAACATTTGAAATTTAAAAACGTGAATACAACAAAGTAGAATAAAATGAAATGATGAAAATCAAATAGAATTTTAAAAAATTACAAAAAAGTAAAAAATATAATAGAAAAATTTAAAGAAAGATCTTTTTTATAAAGACAGAAAATAAAATAAAAAAAATTTCCCTTTGTTTCAACAGTAAGAAAAGAATAGAAAAAGAAAAATATTGAATAGATGGACCAGGAAACAGAATGAAATAAGATCAAAATTACATCCAGTTTCCCCTAGAAGTCAAACTATGAAGCACTTTATAGTCTGTAAACTAAGCAGCAGAGAGATTGGTCATGTTCCTCTAGATTGTGGTTGGCCCAGTTGGGCACTGCTTGGTGTAGCAACTCCGTTCTGCACTAGATGACTCTGCTTAGTTTAATGGGATTGATCACTGTGGTGCATGTGTGGTGCATGTGTGTATGCACATATGTGGGAGGGGAAAATGCTGTCAGCCAGCTACCCAGTCTCTAGTATCAGAACTCTGTGCTCTCCCTGACTGGCAATCAAGCACTGGCAATCTTTCTTGTCTCTGGCTTCCGTCCACTCCCCATTTCTCCACTGTCTGTGACCAAGCTGTCAGCTTGCCAGAGGACACCTCCCTCCCAAATTTTATCTCAGATATAGCAATGTTTACAAACTCCCCATTTCTGAGGGCCAAGCAGCTTTGACCCTCTCAGACCCTCAGGGGAGGGTCCACCAAGCAATGTCATGGTGCCCACCCACCCCTGGTACGTTTGTGTGACCGTGCTGCTGCAGATGCCCAGAGATTGTGGCCAGGTGCCCCAGAAAATGTTGGTGTGATTATGTAGTAGCAGCATTTCAGGGATTATGGTAAATAACAGCACCCATCTGGCACCAGGCTTCACCCTTACCATCCTAGTTCCAACAGCAGCAATGTGGCTGTTCTCCAGGGTCTGCTGGGACCTTTGCCTGCGGCGAGGCTGCACGGCCTCTACCAAATGTCCTCCCAGCAGAGAAATTGCCTCTCCCCGTGTGGCCTGAGGACCCCTCGGACCTTGCTGTCTGTTTCTGGGGATACGCCCTCCCCACCAGAGCTCTCCCAGGTATCGAGCTTTGGAGTTTCAGACTCTATGCTCCCCTGTTTATAGCCTCTTCATGAAATTGAAACCCTCTCCTTTCTCTCTTCTCCCTGTTTTTGTTCAGTCCACTCCTTCTCTTTCTCTCCAGCTGCTTTTTTGTTGGGCAGTGCTTCTCCTATACTCTCCCCCATCTCCATCCTCTCTCCACAAGCAAAAACAGCTCCCTGCCCTCCATAGCTTCTCTCTTCCCCAGTTCACCTCTCCACGCTGTGTACCTGCCAAATTCCGTGGTTCAAGTTGTGCAGATTGTTGTGTTATTCCTCAGATCAGGTTTCTAGATATGCAAGACGGTTTGGTGTTGATTTAGTTGCATTTCAGTAAGGAGAGAGGCAAAAAACCTTCCATGCTCCTCCGCCATCTTGGCCTGTCCCCAACATTGCCTTAGAATGTATCCACTGATACAGGAGGCTTTGAGCTCCTCTCTCTCTTATTTACATCCCACTCCTACACCCGTTGTGTTGCCTGCTCTGCTCACAACTTTGTCTTTTATATTGCCTGATGGTTTTGGGTGAGCTCTTGACTCAAGGTCTTTGCACATGCGATTTCTCTGCCTTAACTGGTTTTCTCAAAGTTATCCACATGGTTCATGCATCCCTGAGTTTTCCAGCTCAGAAGCCCCTGATCAGTCATGACACAAAGGCAGGTTTTCCTTCCACTTAGGACTACTGTGTCCCGAACTTTTTTCCTTATTAGTTGTAACCACCACCTGAAACACCATTTATTCCTTTATTAATATTCTGTTCCTCCCTCTGACACACACACAAAGATGAGACTGTCTTGTTAAGTGAAACACACATTCCTCCTGCATTTGTGCAATGCTGTTAAAAATACTTGTCACAAGATAACGTGTTAAATTTTCTCAGGTGGAAAAAAAAGGTCACAGGAAATTTATGGAGGAGAACATTGCTTTGGATAATTGTTTTGATTCAGAACAAGAATTGTGAACAATTTAAGACTCATGGAAAACATGGACATTTGAGAGTCCCTGAAATTTTCTGGTGTGTATTCTAGATCGGTAGGGAGTATGTAAGAATTAATGAATGAAGCATTTTGAAAAGACAGCATTTCTTGTAATTCTGTGATCATGCTGCTGCCTTTCCAATGTTCTTGTCTCTGTTCCAGCCATTTTCATCAATTACATGGAAGGAAGAAATCAAACTCATGTTACGGAATTTATCCTCTTGGGACTCTCAGACCAGGGGGCGCTGCAGTCACTGCTCTTTTGGCTGTTCCTGTCCTTGTACTTGGTCACCTTCACTGGGAATCTGCTCATGATCCTGGCCATTATCACAGACTCCCGCCTCCACACGCCCATGTACTTCTTCCTCTCCAACCTGTCCTTTTCAGACATCTGTTTCACCTCCACCACCATCCCAAAGATGCTGCTGAACATCCAGACGCAGAGCAGAGCGATCTCCTACAAAGGTTGCCTCAGCCAGATGTACTTTTTCATGCTTTTTGCAGGAATCGACAACCTCCTCTTGACAGTGATGGCCTATGATCGGTTCGTGGCCATCTGTCACCCATTGCACTACATGGTCATCATGAACCCCAAGTTCTGTGGCATCCTGCTTCTGGGATCCCTGTTATTGAGTGTTCTTGTCTCTCTGTTACATGACTTGCTGATTTTGCGACTCTCTTTTTGCACAGATCTGGAAATCTTTCACTTTTTCTGTGAACTTAAGCAGGTGATCCAACTTGCTTGCTCTGATACCTTCCTCAATGACCTGGCGATGTATTTGGCAAGTGGACTCCTGGGTGTTGTTCCACTCACTGGCATCCTCTCCTCTTACTCTAGAATTGTAGCCTCCATTTTGAGAATTTCATCAGTGAGGGGCAAGTATAAAGCATTTTCCACGTGTGGGTCTCATCTCTCAGTTGTGTTCTTGTTCTATGGTACAAGCCTTGGTGTGTATTTTAATTCTGCTGCTTCACAAACCTCCAGCACAGGTGCCATAGCCTCAGTCATGTACACGGTGGTGATGCCCATGCTGAACCCCTTCATCTATGGTCTCAGGAACAGAGACATCAAGCAAGCCCTGAGAAAGCTCTTTAGCCGAGAAACATTGTCTGCATGTAGGATTCTTTGTTTCAGGATAAAGACTTGAGTAACAGGGCTTAAAACCCTAGAAGACCTAGATCATGATATTTGTATCAGTTCATAGGCTGGAAATGTGCAGTTTATATTCTTACCTTATTAGTTAGCTGAAGTTTTTCATACATCACAAGCAACTATTTTTTTGTAGTTCTTTAAAGCTTATTTATTTTGAAAGGGGGAGCATTAGTAGGGACAGGCAGAGGGAGATTGATGGAATATCCCAAGACATGTCCATGCTGTCAGCGCAGAGCCTGAAATGGGGCTCAGTGTCACAAATTGTACGATGTTGACCTGAACCATCATCGAGAGTTGGACTCTTATCTGACTGAGCCACCCAGGAACCCCACTTCTGCATTTCTTTAAAATTGTTTAGGACTCTCATTAAATTCCATTGCATGGAGTTTTAGGAAAAAAATGCTCATGTATTCATTTTGAGAGAGAGAGAGACGGAGAGAGGGAAGGAGGGAGGGAGGGAGAGGGCTAGTGCAAGAGCAAGAGAGAAAGAGGGGGGGAGAGAGAGAGAGAGAGAGAGAGAGAGAGAGAGAGAGAGAGAGAGAAAATGAATGAATGAATCAGAAGTAGGCTCCCGGCTCTGAGCTTTCAGCACAGACCATGATGCAGGCCTTGAAACCATGAATTGTGAGGTCATGACCTGAGCCAAAGTCAGATGCTCAACCAATTGAGCTACCCAGATGCCTCCATTGCATGGGTATTTAAAAACATATACATAATATAGCAAATTGAGTACTTATAATGTGATAGGAAGAGACGGTGGAGTAAATGTGAAATGGGTTTTCTCTGGGTTGAAGACAGGTATCTTTAACATATCTACTTCTGGAGGAAAATCATTGAGCCTATCACAGGTTGTATACAAGTTTCAAGGGTTTTATGTCAATCCTCCTTGGACGGAGATCACATCCTGAAGAGCCAAAGCACCTGGAACCTTGTGTGATTAGTTTACAATAATCCACCTTCATTAGGCAGTCTCTAATTTTCCCTCACACATTCCTAAACGTAAATTAAGTGGGAAGGTAATAGAAATTGCAACCTCTGATTTGTCAGGCCTTGATGATGTCATTCTTGGTGATTTTCCTAGAGATGCGTTATTACTTTTCTTTTAATGTTTTGGTAGGCAGCAACACTATCTTGTGATATCCCTCAACACCTCCTACCATACAGGCTCTTCACAAATGTCAAACACAATATGGCTTTTCTGCCTATTGCCACCTCCATCTTTTCTAATGCTGCATCCCAGAAATTAGCAGTGAGAGCAGGATACAATTATGACCTAACCTGTACTTTGTGAGACTGAGTAAGATGAATGTCTCTTGTTCACCTTCCCCAGAGTTCCCTACTTGGATCGTAAGGCATAGTTGTAATTTTCTATTACCTGATTCACAGTTTTCCAGCTAAAGGTCCACAGGTCCTTTCAAACACTAGTATGCAGATAAATGTTCATGGAACTATCTCTCAAAACCAAAGACAAAAAGAAACAGGGAAAGCAAGAAGAAAGGAAGAAAATAAAAACAAAGGGATAAAGAATATTTGCCACTTTCCCTGGTATAATTCCTCTCATCTTGTCCAGTATCAAGTTATCAATTTTAGTTCAGACCACAGTCCTCATGAACCATTATAGGCTAACCAGTGCCATCACCTCAGAGCCTTTGGGTTGTGTTGGAGGAAAATGTAATGTCATTGTCATTTTACAGATTTCTGTCCGGTGTAAATGGTTCCATTAATTGAAGATCTGGGTCAGTGAACAGTCTCAGGACCGATAGTCAGGTTTATGACCCTTCATTGTGGTGACTCAGGTCAATCTTTCCTTCATGATTATTAGAGTTGGTTGTTTTCTTGTTTTTGTTTTTGTTTTGCTTATTTTGTTAGTTACACAAATCAGTTCTGCCATTAGTAAGCTTCCCATCAGTTTTGTTTCTGGGAGACACCATGATGAATTTGCCATTTGCAAACATCCAGGTAGCTCAACCAATGTTGATGAGAATGATTAATTCTTATGCACTATGAATAGCATACCTTGAATGGGTTTGGACTGCTGTCATGGCCTCTGGCAGTTCAGGAGGGCCTTAACTGAGGACAAAGGCATTTCAGTTTCAGAATGTCCATTGTAAGTTTGTCATATGGAGAGAAGCTCTGTAGAACCTGTCAAAGAAGATATTATTTCCCTACCCAAGCTATTTCTCAATGATCTTATGAATTTTATGTTGTCTGAAGTTTTAGTTTGGGAATACTTTAGGGTTGAGGTATTGAATCACACATGATAAACCCATCACAATGCCCTTGTCTCCTTGTACTTTGGATTACTTCTTCTACATCATATTAAGCTATTTATGGCACTGAAAAAAAGTTTTAAGTTCATTTATTTGCTTTGAGAGAGAGTGAGCATGCCGACACAGGACAGAAAGAGGGAGAGAGAGAAAATCCCAAGCAGGCTCCACACTGCCAGTGCAGAGCCCCATGTGAGGCTCAAACTCACAAACCATCACATCATTACCTCAGCCAAAAATCTAGAGTCTAACGCCTAACTGACGGAGCCACCCAGGCACCACCGAAGTTCTTTTAGAGTATGTGACTCTTTTGTCATACTTTTTGGTCAGAGTAAAAAATATATAAAATTTATCATTTTCAACATCTTGAAATACACTTAAGTGCCATTAAGTACTTTCTCAATGTTGAGCCGCCACCACCTCTACCCATCTCCAGAACTTTCTCATCTCTCAACCTGAACGTTTTTCTCCTTGAAATCCTAAGTTTGTATTGCCCCTCTGCATAGCCCCTGGCTCCCACCAGCCTACCTTCTCCGTCTCAAACTGTTTACTCTAGGTACCTCAGGTAGATGTCATGGTGTGATACGGGTCCTTTTGTGTCTGGCTTCTGACACTTAGCCTTGTGTTTGAGAGTTTCACCCATGTTGTAGACTGTGCCAGAATTCCCTTCACCGTAAAGGCTGAATGCTGTTCCACTGTCTGTGTTCACCACACTTTGTTCATCTGTGAGATTGTTGATGGACATTCAGGTTGTCTCCACACTTTTATTACTGTGAATAAATCTGTTATGAAAATTAGTGTAGAAATATCTGTTCTGGTGTAGAAATATCAATGCTTTACATTCTCTTGGGGCATGTAAGTAGGTATATAACCAGACGTGAAACTGCAACATCAAACGATAATTCTGGGTTTACATTATTGAGTCACTGGCACACTGTTTGCTTCAGCAGCTGTGTCCCTTTTTATTCTCATCAGCAAAGCACCACAGGGTTCCAATTTGTCCACATCCTCGCCAACACTCATCTTCTGTTTTAGTTTTCAAATAGCCATCCTAGTGTGTGTGGCGTGGTATCACGCTATGGTTTTTATTTGCATTTCTGTAGTGATTAGTCATGTTGTGCATCTTTCATGTGCTAAGCAGCCATTGCTCTATATTCTTGAGTCCATTGTCTTTTCCTTTTGTGGTTTTCAAAATTATTTATATTTATGTTTTCATTTTTTATACATGTATTTTTTATTTTTTAAGTTTATTCGTTTATTGAGAGAGAGAGAGAGAGAGAGAGAGAGAGAAATCGCATGAGCATGAGGACGAGAGTGGCAGAGAGAGAGGGAGAGAGAGAATCCCAAGCAGGCTCCATGCTGTCAGTGCAGAGCCAGATGTGGGGCTCGAACTCACAAACTGTGAAATCGTAGCCTGAGCTGAAACCAAGAGCCAGACACTTAACCAACTGAAGCAACCGGGATCCCCATTAGTTTTACTTTTTAAAATTTATTTAGAAGTTTTAATTCCTGTATAGTTCACATACAGTGTACTGTCAGTTTCAGGAGTATAATATGGTGCTTCACCACCTCCGTAAAACACCCAGTGCTCATCACAACAAGTGCCCTCCTTAATCCCCATCACCCATTTCTCCCATCTTCTTCCTTCCCCTCTGGCAACCATAAACTTCTTCTCTCTTTTTTTCTTGTGCTCATTTGTTTTGTTTCTTAAATTCCGCATATGAGTGAGATCATGTGGTATTTTTCTTTCTCTAACTGACTTATTTTGCTCAACCTTATGCTCACTAGCTCCATCCAAGTCTTTTCAAATGGGAGGATTTCATTCAGTTTTATGGGTAATATTCCATTGTATGTCTATACCAGATCCTTATCCATTCATCTATCAATGACACTTAGGCTGTTTCCATTATTTGGCTACTGTAAGTGATAGTGCTGAAACCACAGAAGTGCATTTATCCCTTTGAATGAGTGTTTTTGTATTTTGGGGGTAATGACCCAGAAGTGCTATTACTGGATTGGAAGGTACCTCTGTTTTTTTTCCTTCCATGATTTTATTTAAATTCAAGTTAGCTACCATAGAGTGTACAATTGGTTTCAGGAGTCGAATTCAGGGATTCGTTGCCTGCATAGAATACATGGTGCTCATCACAACAAGTGCCTCCCTTAATGCCCATCACCCATCTAGTCTCTCCCCCATCCACCTCTTTTCCAGCAACTCTCACTTTGTTCTCTGTGGTTACCAGTCTCCTATGGTTTGCCTCCTCCCTGTTTTTATCTTAGGGTATTTTTTTCCCTTACTCTAAACTTGTCTGTTCTGTTTCTTAAATTCCACATATGAGTGTAATCATATGATACTTGTCTTTCTCTGACTGACTCATTTTAGTTAGCATAATACTCTAGTTCCATCCACGTCATTTCAAATGGCAAGATTTTATTCTTTTTGATGCTAAAGCAACAAGGGTCATTCTATTTTTATCTTTTGGAGGAAGTTTCATACTGTTTCCTACAGTGGCTATACCAGTTTGTATTCTCCCCAGCAGTGTAAGAGGGTTCCCCTTTCTCCACATCCTCACCAACAGTAAAAGTTTTATTATGGAAGTGTGGATTAATTGTATGGTACACCCGAAACTAATAGGACACTGTGTGTTAACTAACTGGAATTTAAAGAAAAGTTTTGCCTTTTTTTCCTTAACTTTAGAGAGAGAGAGAGAGTATGAGCAATTGGGAGTGAGGGGTTAGAGAGAGAGAGAATCCCAAGAAGCTTCCACGGTAGGTGCAGAGCCTGACTTGGGGCTCAGTGCAGCAACTCTGGGATCATGAACCAAACTGATGTCAAGAGTCAGATGCTCAATCAACTGAGACACACAGATGCATCATTACTTCCTTTCTAAAATTGAGTTGTTTGTTTTTTAAAAAGAATTCTTGAAATTCTGTACATACTTTGATATTAATCTATTATCAGGTGTGTGATTCACCAGTAGTTTCTCCATTTTGTGGGTTACCTTTTCATTTGGAAATAGTGCCCTTCAGTGCACAAATATTCTTGATTTTGGTGGCATAATTTTTTCTCTAGTTGCCTGTGTCTTTGGTGTTATATCCAAGGAATCTTTGTCAAATCCAGAGTCATAACGAGGTACCTTTATGTTTTCTTCTACGTGTTTATTTACAGTTTTATTTCTTATGTTTAGATCTGTGATCCATTTGGAGTCATGTTTGTAGATGGTAGAGCGAAGGGTCATTTCCATCTTTTTGAATGTGTATGTCCAGGTTTACATCACAATTTCTTGGAAAGAATGTCTATTTACCATTGAAGTGTACTGGCAGTCTTTCAAAAATCATTCACTTATAGCTATGAGGATTTATTTCTGGGCTTTCTCCTATTCCATTGAGTTATATCTTTGTTTTTATTGTTGTTGTGAAAGCTGGTCATTTAAAAATTAAATTGTGGTAACTCTGAATATTTTATTTCTTTCCTCCCAACCATGATTTTTATTGAAGTATACTTTACAGAGTTGTATTAGTTTCAGTGTAAAATGTAATGCATCAACAATTCTATGCACTATTAAGTGCTCATGGAGATAAGTGTACCCTTAGTTCCCTTTATCTATCTCACCCAACCATAGCCACCTTTTCTCTGACAACCACCAGTTTGTTCTCCGTGTTAAAAGTCTGGTTTTTTGTTTCTTCTTTTTTCCATGTTTGTTCATTTGTTTTGTTTCTTAAATTCCACATAGGAGTGCAATCAAATGGTGTTTGTCTTTCTCTAACGGACTCATTTCCCTGAGCACTATACCCTCTAGGTCCCTCCAAGTTGCAAACTTACATAATTTTTATTATTATTTTTTGCTCTTCAAAGGGGTCCATTGATTCCCTATTTTTCCATCTACAGTTTTCTTAGACTATTGTAGTAGCAACAGTCCGTGTCTACCATTGTCTCAGGATGAGTTTTCCACAGGGAGAGCTTGATCCTGGACATCCCGTCATGAGATCTGCACTGACATTCAGATATTTTCCTAAATTTGTGTCAAGCTGACAGCCAAAATATCTGCATCTCTGCTCTCTGAACGCTAACTGCTCAGGGTCATGTTTGAGTTGTCATACTCGCCCCCTGATGACTGGTCATCAAGTATGAAGTATTTCCCGCATTGGCTGCCCAGATACTTCCTGTTGGAGTGCTCTTACCCCTTCACCCACACCAAGACTCGGGACAATTAGTAGGTTGTTTGTGCAGTCTTCACTTATCTCCCCTGGAAGAGGTGACCTGTGTTTGTATTCTCTTCATCAGGTGTCAGTGCCTCTTCAGGTTAGCACATTCATTTATTTTTATGTCCTTGCTCTGTGGAGACTGTGAACTCCTCAAGAGAAGGGACCATTTCTTACACCTTTCTTCCTTCCTGGGATGTAGTTTAGTGCCTACTGTAAAACAACTGCTAATGAAGTGTTAGTAAGATGCTTGAAGAAGCAAATGGTTGAGTGATGTTAAACAGACATTGCCTACATTGAAGGAGAAAGGAGAAGCAGGAGAAAAGAAGAAAGCTGTGGAGGCTGGGAGTTCCATGATTGTGAGCCAACAGAATGAGTACAGATGGGAGAAAGAAAAGATTTAGGGGACACAATTCTCCAAAACCAGAATTGTATACTTATGATGGGGTGCTCTGACTTATTAGTGAGAAGCTCCAAAGACAGGGGACCTCCTTCTGGGATAAGAGAGTTTAATGGGATAAGAGACAATCAGAGAATGTCAAGGCTGTGTCCCAACACTGGGACAAGTTTGCATTCTATCTTACTCTCCTAGCTCCAAAGACCCAAGCCTCTTACAGGGACAATAGACACAATATTATTTCATTAATGAGACTCATGGGAGTTTATTCCCTACAATTACAAAAATTGAAAATGCCTTTGCTGCACCCATGAAAGTAACTCCTATAATCTCAGGTGATACGAGCATAGAGCTGTGTTTTCTAGAGACTTCCTGAGCGGGGCCATGTCTCTTCCCTTCCTGGGGACATAACTCCAACCACAGCAATCATCCATGGGAGAGACACGGTCATTGATTTCACATTGCTCAGTGCTAACATCTGGGTGAGCCACAGAATCTTCAGAAGTGCTGGAGAAATGTGTTATGAGTGGAGGGACCTCTTGTAGCTGATGTTATTTTGGGGGCATCGACAGGGACAATAAGTTACGGAGAGTTTAGTGATGTCAAGCCCTGCCCATAAGGCTTTGATTCTGGAGGGAAAGTCCAGATATACTAAACCATCTGTCCTCCAGAGTTAGTGCTTCATCAGTGGGCCTTCATGTTTCAACAGTCTTTCCTCTGTTTTCATTGCTGGTCCTTCCATTGTTGGGAGTGACTGTTTACTGTTATTGAACCATTTATTAATTGTCATTCAACAAGCATTTTTTTCCAAGCAATTAATTTGTGGTAGACACTACTATTTATTCTATGAATAGCTAAATGACTAAGACAGTGTTTCTTCTGTCAGGGTACTCATTGTGTAAACAGAGTGAGAGTTGTAAAAATGAATAAATGTGATAATGAGAGGTTGCATTGAAATCTGGGGAAGTAGATCCCCAAAAGTTACCTCTTTATTTTATTTGTAATTGTTTTAAAAAAAGAAGAATCTTTCATAGGAGTCAGCAAAGGCTTTGCAGAGAAGCCTATAGGTGCTGAGCCTTGAAAGGGGTGTTGGAGTCTTTCCGTGGGGAGGAGGGGTGTGAGCAGTCCAGAAACAGCAGGGGAAGAATTTTAGAGATTAAAGTAGAGTGGGAGTTGTGCTGATGGGAACTAGAAACACTTCTTACCGTCTGATCAGCAATCATAAGCATAGTCGATAAAATGAATCCAAATGGACCTGGCTGGGTAAGCAGTAGTCAGATTAACAAACAATGTTATATTTTGGCTAGAAGGTTGAAATTGAAATCTGAAATTAGTGAAGTGTAAGTGCAGGTTTTATGTCAGGGGACAGCTATGACAGGTCTTGTCTAGGGAAAAACGACCCAGGTTATTGTGAGGAAGAAACTATTGCTGCATTCAGAGTGGGAGAGTGTTATTGAGGGATAGAAACAGCACCAGGCACAGAATGGGTCTCGGAGGGGTGGAAATCGTGAATCCAGAAATTCAGATGAATTTTTTCATTCATTCTTAAATGTTTACTAGAAACAATGCAGATACCATATAGTCATCATTTCATTGAAAAATTTCAAAAACTGTATGTGGTATGATTATTTAATGTTACTGATGGGAAGAGTTACTGACAGCAGCGACACTGGTCATACAGGGCATATACCAGACTCTTTGGGACAATCTCAGAACACGGTGTTTCCAAAGATTTTGCATTTCGTTAATAATTTTAGTTTTTAATCAAATTTAGTATTTGTGTAGTTTTATATTTACAGAACAAACCTGCTATGATCTTTAGAGGGTTCTCCCAAGCTCCCTTCCCAGTTTCTGCACTTATGAACACACACTCTCTCTTACACCTGTTACTTTTAATTCTCATATCTGCTGAGCTTCCACACGCAGTGACTTTTTCCTCAGGCTTCCTTTGTTCTTGAAGCAATTGATAGCGTTAGGAGTAGTGGTCAGGCATTGCATTAAAAAAATCTTCTTTTGGACTGGCCTTATTATTCTTTCTTTTCATGAGTAGAATGGGACATGGATGTTGGACAAGAATACTAGAGAGGGAAAGAGGCATGTTCATTCCCTGACAGCAAGGGTTCAGACTATCAACATGACTAACTCTCATTGGTGTTGACATTGATATCCTGGCAGACACGGTGTTTGTCAGATTTCTCTTTCCCTTTTCTTTCCATCTTGTCCTCCTGTAGGGACTTTCTATGGGCAACCCCATCTCTAAGTAGTGGTGGTTATCTTCCACCTCCTTAAGAGTAGAATATTTCTGTAAACCATTGGTTCTCTACTGCACTCGAGATTGTGTCTTCAGTTATTTACATTATATACTCTGTGTTATAACCCAATACTACTTTATTTTGTTGCTCAGATTGTTGCAGCTGTGGCAATGGAGAGCTCCTTCAGTTACTGATATGTCCCTTTGGCATGTCTTCATCATTCTTGGCTTTTTTTGGGTGGCCTTTCATTACTGTCTTACAGGAAAAGATGCTTCAGATTCAGCTTATTGTATGTTCCTCTGGAGTTCTACAGTCAGTCATTTCTGCAAGGAGCCCTGTTTTATTTTATTGGAATATGGGATTAGATTCAAGATCTTGGTACCTGCTGTACTTACTTGTTGCTACCAGGGTCTCCATATTCCCTCAACTGACCTGGCAAGGAAACATATGAGTGTTCACTACTCAGTGTATATGCAGACATCCATACATGTGTCTATATGTAACCCTCTGTATTTTTATATAAAAATACAAAAGCTAAAGTAAGTTCATATTGATGGCTCCAAACTAATTTATTACCAAAGGACCATAAGAGCTACTCCACCTTGCTTACATGTGAAGTCCTAAACCAAATGTGATCATGTCGTTCCCACCATTTACTGTCCATTTCCTTATATGTTCAATTTCAGTGCAGGAGTATCAGCATTGTTAACAGTATCCTCTGGGACACATTTTATCAAGAATGGTGCAGTGTTTCTGTGCAGTTTCTTTCATGTCCAGTTTTACAGACTCTTCTCTTTTCCCAGATCTTGTTTTTCTATACTTTTTTTGCCTACCTGCTTCACTGAGATTCTGTCATACAATTATAATATAGTTAGATTGTTTTGTCACAGGTACATTCCATTGTAGGATTCCATCTGTCACCTAAGTTTTATGTTTGCATTGATTTATATTCTGCAACTTTACTGAATTTGTTTATTACTCTAACAGTTTTTCTTGTTTTTTTAATGCTTCTTTATTTTATTATTATTTTTAAAAATTTATTTAATGCTTATTTATTTTTGAGAGAGAGAGAAAGACAGAGTGTGAGCGGGGGAGGGGCAGTGAGAGAGGGAGACCCAGAATTTGGAGCAGGCTCCAGCCTCTGAGCTGTCAGCACAGAGCCCGACACATGGCTCAAATCCATGAACCTTGAGTTCATGACCTGAGCTGAAGTTGGACACTCAACCAACTGAGCCACCCAGGAGCCCCAATGCTATCTTTTTAAACGAAAAATAAGATCACCTTTTTGTGAAGAGAAACAATATTACTTCTTCCATTCTGATTTTGATGCTTTTTGTTTCCTTATTTTTCTTTCCTTTTTTTGGCTAGTTGCTCTGTCTGGAACTTGCAATATACCACGTTGCATAAAAGGTATGAAAAAAAAACATGCTTGTCTTGCCTTATCTTAAAGGTCACTCTCAATGTTTCACTTTGCAGAATGGTTTTAGAGGTGGGTTTACATATATGACCTATTTCGTGTTGTGGAAGTTTCCTTCTATTCTTAGTTACTTGAATGCTGTCAGTCTAAGGAATGCTCCATTTTGTCACATTTTGTTTACCATCTGTGGACATACTTATGTTACCCTTTATTCTGTTAATATGGTGTATTACACTGAGGGAGTTTTATTGCCTTCCTGGAATAAATGCCATTTGGTCATGATGCATAACCCTTTTCTACACCATGATCAAAAGGCTGCTATGCTTGAACCGGTTCACATGAATATACCTTGGGATTATTGCTCTCTACTTTTCTTTTCTTGCAATGTCTTTTCATGGCTTTGGTATCAGTGCAATCCTGGCCCAATGGAATAAAGTAAGAAGTGTTTCCCCTTTGAATTTATTTGGAAGACGTTGAGAAAGATTGATGTTAATTCTTCTAATTCTGTGTGGTTCTTGTGGTGCTTAGCCATGACTGCTCCATTGGAAAGCCTACACAAAATGCAATTTTCCTAGAAGAAAGATGCTCTTTGGCTTATGGTGTAGCCTGTCCCCTGCTTTCTAAAAAGCGGTGCTTCAGCTACAAGAGTATACAGTACCACAATAATGGAGAACTCTCTCTCTCCCTACCCTCACTTTTGTGTGTGTGTGTTTGTTTGTATGTGTATGTGTGTATAGCTCAGTGAAGTACACACCCATAAAGCATATACAGCAACCCGAAGCTGTCTTATGCAATAGAAAATGCAGAAATTAGAGCAGCTAGCGATGTAGAGTAAAGGTAGAAAGACCGAGAATTACGGAGGAATGAATTATGTTCCATTAGTGTACATTACATAAAATGTATCCTGTTTTAGACAGACATCATATATAACATATAAATATAAACACGACACTGAACGGTAGTGTCCACTGCCTTAGAATGTTTCTAAAGATGCAGGAGGCTTTGAGCTCTTCTCTCTTGTTTGCACCCAACACGTACTCCCACTGTGTTACCTGCTCTGCTCACAACTTTTTCTTTGATGTTGCCTGATGGTTTCGGGTGAGCTCTTGACTGAAGGCCTTTGTGCATGTGATGTATCTGCCTTAGCTGGTTTTCTCAAAGTTATCTGCAAGGTTCATATATCCCTTAATTTTCCAGGTCAGAAGTCCCTAATCAGACTTGATACAATGGCAGGTTTCCCTTCAACTTAGGACTCCTTTGTCCTGAATTATTTTACTTATTAGTTGTAACCACCACTTGAAATATCATTTATTGATTTTTAAATAATCTATTTTCCTCCCTCCGACTGACACACACACACACACACACACACACACACACACAAGACTTGGTTTTGTTCAGGTCAAACACACATCACTACTTTTTGCAATGCTTTTGATAATACTTGTCACAAGATAATTTGCTATTTTGTTGGTGAAAAAAAGGTCTCAGGAAGTTTATGGAGGAGAACGTTGTTTTGAATAATTGTTTTGATTAGGAACAAGAATTGTGAACAGTTTCAGCCTCACAGAAAACAGGGAGCATGTGAGAGTCCCTGAAATTTTCTGGTACATATTCGAGATTGGTAGGGAACTGTGTAAGAATTAGTGAGTGCGTCATGTTGAAAACACAGCATTTCTTTTCATTCTTTGATCACTGCTGATGCCTTTACAAGGATCTTGTCTGTTCCAGCTGTTTTCATCAGTTACATGGAAGGAAGAAATCAAACCTGTGTTACAGAATTTATCCTCTTGGGACTCTCAGACCAGGGGGCGCTGCAGTCACTGCTCTTTTGGCTGTTCCTGTCCATGTACCTGGTCACCTTCACTGGGAACCTGCTCATGATCCTGACCATTATCACGGACTCCCGCCTCCACATGCCCATGTACTTCTTCCTCTCCAACCTGTCCTTTTCAGACATCTGTTTCACCTCCACCACCGTCCCAAAGATGCTGCTGAACATCCAGACGCAGAGCAAAGTGATCATCTACGAAGGCTGTCTCAGCCAGATGTACTTTTTCATGCTTTTTGCAGGATTAGACACCTTCCTCTTGACCGTGATGGCCTATGACCGGTTTGTGGCCATCTGTCAGCCACTGCACTACATGGTCATCATGAACCCCAAGTTCTGTGGCATCCTGCTCCTGGTATGCTGGTTATTGAGTATTTTTAACTCTCTATTACATGACTTGCTGATTTTGCGACTCTCTTTTTGCACAGAGCTGGAAATCTTTCACTTTTTCTGTGAACTTAAGCAGGTGATCCAACTTGCTTGCTCTGATACCTTCCTCAATGACCTGATGATCTATGTCACAAGTGGACTTCTGGGTGTTGTTCCACTCACTGGCATCCTCTCCTCCTACTCTAGAATTGTCACTTCCATTTTGAGAATTTCATCAGTGAGGGGCAAGTATAAAGCATTTTCCACGTGTGGGTCTCACCTCTCAGTGGTCTCTTTGTTCTATGGTACAAGCCTTGGGGTGTATCTGAGTTCTGCTGCTGCACAAAACTCCAGAGAAAGTGCCATAGCCTCAGTAATGTACACAGTGGTGACACCCATGCTGAACCCCTTCATCTATGGTCTGAGGAACAGAGACATCAAGCAAGGTCTGAGAAAGCTCTTTAGCCGAGAGACATTCTCTGCATATAGGATTCTTTGTTTCAGGATGAAGACTTGAGTCACAGGGCTTAAAACCCTAGAAGAGCTCGATCATGATATTCATTTCAGTTCATAGGCTGACAGTCTGCAGTTTATTTTTCTACAGTATTCGGTTGCTAGAAGTTTTTCATACATTGTGAGCAACTATTTCTTCTGTAGATTTTTGAAGTTTATTTATTGATTTTGAGAGAGAGAGAGCAAGAGTGAGTGGGGAGGGAGAGAGAGAGATGGAGAGAATATCCCAAGCTGTGTACAGGCTTTCAACACAGAGCCTGAAATGGGGCTCAATGTCAGAGATTGGGCTCATGACCTGAATCCAAACCAAGAGTTGGATGCTTAGCTGACTGAGCCACCCAAGCACCCCTCCTCCAGAAATCTTTAAAACTGTTTAGGCCTCTCATTAAATTTTATCACATGGATTTTAAAAATTTTTAATGATTAGTTATTTTTTGAGACAGAGAGAGAGTGGGGGGTGGGGAGAATAGGGGCAGAGAGAGAGAAGGAGACACAGAATCCGAAGCAGGCTCCAGGCTCTGAGCTGTCAGTCCAGAGCACAATGCAGGGCTTGAACCCATGAATTGCAAGACTACGACCTGAGCCAAAGTCGGATGTTCAACCAATTGAGCCATCCCAGTGCCCCCATTGTATGGATTTTTAAGAACATATATATAACATAGCATGTTATATCATGTGATAGGAGGATATAGTGGAGTAAATGTGAAATGCTTTTTTCTCTGGTTTGAAAGCAGTATCTTTATACTACATACTTATATATATACAGATATATTAGAGTATCTGCTTTTGGAGGAAAATCATTGAACATACAAGAGTTTATAGATGAGTTTCCAGGGTTTTATGCCAATTCACCTCAGCAGGTGATCATATCTATAAGAGCAGAGCCACCGGGAACCCTGTGTGATTAGTTTACAATAATCCACATTCAGTATGCAATCTGTAGTTTCCCCTCACACAGTCCTAATCATAAATTAAGTGTGAAGGTAACAGAAATTGCAGCTCCTGATGTTTCAGGCCTTGATGGTGTCAACCTTGGTGATTTTTCCCAGGGATGCATTATTACTTTTCTTTTAATATTTGGTAGGCGGCAGCACTGTCTTGTGATTTCCCTCAGCAACTCCTACCGTCATAGGCTCTTCACAGATCTCATACACAATATGGCTTTTCTGCCTATTGCCACCTCCATCTTTTCTAATGCGGCATCCCAGAAATTAGCAGTGAGAGCAGGATACAGTTATGGGCGTAACCTGTGCTGTGTGAGACAGAGTGAGACCAATGTCTCCTTATCACCTGACCCCAGAGTCCCCCCCTTGGATTGTAGGTGATAATGGTAATTCCCTATTACCTGATTCACAGTTTTCCAGCTAAAAGTTCACAGGTCTTTTCGAACACTAGTAGGTAAACGTTCATGGAATGATATCTCAAATGCACAGACAAAAAGAAACAGGGAAAGCAAGAAAAAAGGAAGACAATAAAAACAAAGGAATAAAGAAGAGAGCTTACTTGTAGCATTTGCCAATTTCCATGGTACAATTACTCTCATCTTGCCCAATATCAAGCTACCAATTTTGGTTCAGACCACGGTCCTCATGAACCATTATAAGCTAGCCTGTGTTATCACCTCAGAGCCTTTGGGTTGTGTTTGGAGGAAAAGGTAAAGCATTTGTAGCCATTTTACAGCCTTCCCTCAGGTGTAAATGGTTCCATCAATCAAGGATCTGGGTTAGTGAACACACTCAGGACTGATAGTAAGGTAAAGATTATGACGCTTCATTGTGGTGACTCAGGTCAATCTTTTCTTCATGATCATTATAGGTGGGTTTTTTTGTTTTGTTTTTTGTTTTTGCTTATTTGTTTTAGTTACACGAAGTAGATGGCTCCTTAGTAAGCTGCCCATCATTTTTGTTTCTTGGAGACATCATGATTAATTTGTCGTTTACAAAAATCCCTGTGGCTCAACCTACGTTGATGAGAATGGTTAATTCTTACACACAATTCATATCAAACCTTGAAGGGGTTTGGACTGCGGACATGGCCTCGGGCAGTTCAGCAGGGGCTGAATGCAGAACAAAGGCATTTCAATTTCAGCATGTCCATGGTAAGTGTATCATATGGGGGAGAAGCTCTTTAGAGTTTGTCAAGGAAGACATTAGAGCTCTGCCCAAGCTATTTCTCAATGCCCTTATGAATTTTATGTCGTCTGAACCTTTAGTTTGGGTATACTTAGTAGTTGAGGTATTGAATCACACAAGATAAGCCCATCACCATACCCTTGTCTCCTTGTTCTTTGGATTTCTTCCTCTACATTTTATTAGGCTATTATGGCATTGAAATTCTTTTTTTTTAAAGTTCATTTATTTACTTTGAGAGAGCGAGAGAGAGCAAGCTGGGGAGGAGCTGAGAGAGGGATAGAGAGAGAATCCCAAGCAGGCTCCACTCTACCAGTGCAGAGCCCAATGTGGGTCTTGAAGTCACAAATTGTCAGATCATGACCTGAGTCAAAATCTAGTCAGAAGCCTAATTGACTGAGCCACCCAGGCACCCATGAAGTTCTTAGAAAATACGTCACTCTTTTTTCATCCTTGTTTTTCAGGGGAAAATATATATGAAATTTATTATTTAAACACTTTGAAATATACTTATATGTCATTAAGTACTTTCTCACTATTTAGCAACCACCACCTCTGTTCATCTCCAGAACTTTCTCATCGTCTCAAACTGAACTTCTGTCTCCTTGAAATACTAAATTTGTATTGCCCCCCTGCTCAATCCTGTCGCCCACCATCCTACCTTCTCTTCCTAAAACTGATTACCCTAGGTATCTCATATATGTGTAATTGTATATTATTGGTCCTTTTGTGCTGGCATTTTTCAGTTAGCATAATGTTTGTGAGGTTCATCTGAGTTATAGCCTGTGTCAGAATTCCATTTATGTAAAAGGCTGAATGATGTTCTACTTTATGAGTTCACCACACTTTGTTCATCCGTGAGTTTGTTGATGGACATTTGGGTTGTCTCCATATTTTGGTTACTGTGAATAAAGGTGTTTTGAAAATTGGTGTACACAAATCTGTTCTGGTCACTGCTTTAAATTCTACTTGGACAGGGGTGCCTGGGTGGCTCAGTCAGTTGAGCGTCCAACTTCAGCTCAGGTCACGGTCTCACGGTTTGTGGGTTTGAGCCCCGGGTTGGGTTCTGTGCTGACAGCTCAGAGCCTGGAGCCTGCTTCAGATTCTGGGTCTTGCTCTCTCTCCCCCGCTCACATCTGTCTCTCTGTCTCTCTATAAAAAAATAATAAACATTGAAAATTAAAAATAAATAAAAATAAATTCTTTTGGGACATATAAGCAGGTACATAAGCAGGAGTGAAACTACTGAATCAAATGATCATTCTGTGTTCACGTTTTGAGGAGCCAGCACAATCTTTTCTACACTAGCTGTGCCACTTTTCATTCTCATCGGCAAGCACCACAGGGCTGCAATTTCCACTTATCCTCACCAACAATTATTTTCTGTTTAGTTTTAAAAAATAGCCATTCTAGTATGTGTGTTGTGGTATCCACATTATGGGTTTGATTTGCATTTCCCTAATGATTAGTCAAGTTTGCCTCTAAGTATCCATACCTATATCTTCTTTGGAGAAGTGTCTATTTGAGTCTATTGCCTTCTTTTTCTTTTCACCATTAATTTTGTTTTCTAATTTATTTTAAAATGTCAATAGCAGTATGGTTAACATACAGTGTAATACTAGTTTCAGGTGTACAATATGGTGATTCAGCACTTCTGTCCATCACCCGGTGCTCATCAGGACAAGTTTGCTCCCTAATCCCCAACATGTATTTCACCCCCCCACCCCCCCACGTCCGCTCCAGTAACCACCAGTTTGTTCTCTATAGTTAAGAGTCTGTTTCTTGGTTTGCCTCTCTTTTTCCCCCTTTGCTCATTTGGACCGTTTCTTAAAGTCCACATAGGGATGAAATCATATGGTATTTGTCTCTCTCTGAACGACTAATTTCGTTTAGCATAAGACCCTCTAGCTCTATGCACATCATTCCAAAAACAAGAGATCATTTTTTATTGGCTGAACAATATTCCATTGTGTGTCTACATGTCCCACATCTTTATTCATTCATCTATTGGCGGACACTTGGGCTGCTTTCATATTTTGGTTATTGTAAATGATGCTACTATAAACATAGGGATGCATGTATTCCTTTGATTTTTTTTTTTGTATTTTTTTTTGTAATGACCCAGTAGTGCAATTACTGGATTGTAAGGAGGCTTTATTTATGCCTTGAAGGAACCTCTATACTCTTTTCCACGGTGGCGGCTCCAGTTTCTATTTCCACCAACGATACCAGAGGGTTTCATTTTTTCCCAAATCATTGCCCACACTTACTGTTTCTTTTTTTTTAATCTTTTTTTTTTTAAGTTTTTATTATGGCAGCATTGAGTCACTCTATTGGACACCTGCAATGAATATTACACTGTATGTCAGGTAACTGGAATGTAAATAAAAGGGTTGCCTTTTTAAATTGAGTTGTTTGGGGCTTTGCTGTGCAATTTTTGACATTCCTTATATATTTTGTATATTAATCTATTACCAGATGTGTGATTTGCTGATCTTTTCTGCCTTTTGTTGGTTGTCTTTTCACTTGGGAGAGTGCCCTTTGATGCACAAATATTTTTAATTGTGCCCAAACACTTTTTTCGCTCGTTGCCTGTGTCTTTGGTGTTATATACAGGAAACCATAGTCAAATCCAGTGTCATGTAGATGTACCTCTGTATTTTCTTCTAAGTGCTTGCAATTAATTTCTTTATGCTTCAGTCTGTGACCCACTTGGAGTCATGCTTGTAGACGGTGGCTGGAAGGGCCTGCTTCATCTTTTTGGATGTGGATATCCATGTTTTCCACCACCATTTCTTGGACAGGCTGTGCATTTACCATTGAACTGTCCTGACACACTTGTAAAAATCATTCAATTATATATATTTGACTTATTGCAAGGGTCGCTCGTATTCCATTGAGTTATATTTCTGTTTTTGTTTTTGTTGTTGAAAGCAGATCAGTTTGGGGGAGGGACCAGGATGGTGGAACAGCATGGTAGTTTTTTTTTTTTTATCTCTCATCCCTGAAATGCAGCCAGCTGAACACTAAACCATCCTGCACACCTAGAGCACTGATTTGAGGGTTAACACAACAATATGCACAGCCTGAACCACAGGACTGGGCAGGTATGTGGCACAGAGAGGTGAACTGGGGGAGAGAGAAGTGCGGAGTGTAGAGAGCTGTCTTTGCATGCGGAGACGGGACAGACACAGGGGTAGAGTATGGGAAAAGCACCCCCCACCCTGAAAGCAGCTGTAGAGAAAATGGAAGAGTGGAAATAGCCACAAAGTACTGAACAAGAAAGGGAGAATGGAGAAAGGAGAGGGCTTAAATTCAATTAAGACTCTATAAACAGGGGGAGCGCAGAGTCTGAAACTCCATAGCTTGATACCTGGTGGTGCTCTGGTAGGAGGGTTGGATCCCCAGGAGAAGAGAGCAAGGTCCAAGAGGTCCTTGAGCCACACAGGGAGTGGTGGTTCCCCTGCTGGGATGACATTTGGTAGATGCTGTGTGGCCTCCCCAAGGGAAAGGTCCCAGCGGACCCTGGAGAACAACCTCTTTCATTGGTGTTAGAACAGAGGTAAAGAGTGAAGACTGGCACCAGATGTGTGTTGTGATTTACCATAATCCCTGAAATGCTGCTGCTACATGACCGTGCGAACATTTTCTGGGGGTGGGCTGGCACCCAGCCATTGCTCAGCGAAACCCTCCCCCGGAGGGCAGAATGGGTCAAAGCCGCAGTCCCTCAGAAGTGAGGGGTTGGGAAACACAGCCCCAAGTGAGATAAAACTCAGGAGAGAGGTGCCACCTGGCTACCTGACAGCTTGGTCACAGACAGTGTAGAAGCCAGGAGCAGATGGGAGTCAGAGACAAAGGAGGGGTATGTGATTGCCTGTCAGGAAGAGCACAGAGTTCCAATAGTAGAGGCTGGGTAGCTGGGTGACACCATTTTTACCACTCCTGTGCGTGCGCATACATGCCTACACAGGTCACAACAATCCACCCCACTAAGCTAAGCTGTGCCATCTAGTGGAGAATGGAGACTTTACACTAAGCCTGGCTCAACTGGGCCAACTGCACTGTTGACAAACACCACAGTTTTCTTTGACTATTGTTGTAACAAGAGTCTGTGTCTAACATTGTCCCAGGATGAATTTTCCATGAGGAGAGCTTGATCCTGGACATCCCATCAAAAATCTTCCTCGATGATCCACTATTTTTATAAGTATGTGTGAAACCTGTAGCCAAATATAAGCCTCTGCTCCCTGGAGGCTAACTGCTCAGTGTCATGTTTCAATTGTCATACTTGTCCCCTGATTATTGGTCAGCAAGTATGAAGTATTTCCCACAATGGCTGCCTGATACTTCCTCTTAGAGTGCTCTTACCCCCTTCTCCCACATCAAGAGTCAGGACAGGCAGAAGCTTGTTTGTGCAGCCTTCATTCATCTCTTCTGGAAAAGTTAACTAGGGTTGTATTCTCTTCATCAGAAAATTCATTTATTTTTTATTTTAATTTAAATTTTAGATAGTTAACATACAATGCAATACTGGTTTCAGGAGTAGAATTCAGTAATTCATCACTTACATGCAACAGCCAGTGCTCATCACACATGCCCTCCTTAGTACCGAACACTCATCTAACCTGTCTCCCAGTCACCTCCCTCAATCAACCCTCAGTTTGTTCTCTATCTCTAAGAATTTCTTATGATTTGTTTCCCTTTCTCCGCCCCCCTTCTGACATATTTATCTGTTTTGTTTCTAAATTCCACATATGAGAGAATCATATTAAAACACCACGTCTCTGTGGAGAAGAGAGAAAAGAGACTATTTCATTAATGAGACGCATGGGACTTCAATGCCTTCAGCTACAGGAAATGAAAATGTCTCTGCTGCACCTACTGAAGTGGACTCTTGTAATCTCTGGTGATTCTGTATCTTCCAGAACCTTCACAAGTGGGGCCATGTCTCTTCTCTTCCTGGGGATATACCTACCAAACACACCAATCATCCACGGGAGAAAGTGGGTCAGTCACATAACATCTAGGTGAGCCATGGCATCTCCAGAAGTGCTGGAAAAATATGTTATGGT
Organism: Prionailurus bengalensis; assembly: GCF_016509475.1. Lineage (NCBI taxonomy): Eukaryota > Metazoa > Chordata > Mammalia > Carnivora > Felidae > Prionailurus > Prionailurus bengalensis. The sequence continues at coordinate 10,639,728 of NC_057348.1, forward strand.
GGGAGGAACCCCGTTACTGGTGATTATTTTGGGGGAATCAAAGGGACAATTAGTTAAGGAGAGTTTAGTGATGCCAGCTTCGCCCGTTAGGCTTTGATTCTGGAGGGCAACTCTGGATACATTAAACCATCTCCCCCTGATCTGTCTCCTCCAGAGTTAGTGCTTCATCAATGGGCCTTCATCTCTCAACAGTCTTTCCTCTGTTTTCGTTTCGGATTCTTGCATTGTTGGGAGTGACTGTTTATCGTTATTGAACCATTTGTTCATTGCAGTCATTCAACAAACATCTTTTTCTGTAATTAATGTATGGTAGACAGTAGCATTTATTCTGTGAACAAATACATGACTAAGGCAGTGTTTCTTCTGTCAAAGTACAAACTGTGGAAACAGGGTGAGAGATGTAAGAATAAATAAATGTGATAATGTGAGGTTGCACTGAAATCTGGGGAAGTAGATCCCCAAGTGTTAACTCTTTATTTTATTTTTAATTGTTTTTTGAAAGGAATACTTTTTCATGGGTGTTAGTGAAGTGTTCGCAGATAAGCCTATAAGTACTGAGGCTTGCCAGTGTTGTTGGTGTCCTTTCAGGGGGACGAGGAGAGTGAGCAGTCCAGGGAGAAACAGCAGCAGAGGAAATTTAAAGATTAAGTAAAGCAGAAGTTGTGTTGCTTGATTTAGAAATACTTCTTACTGTTTCACTATCAATCAGGAACTGGGTATGCAAAATAACCCACAGTAGCCTGGCTGGGTAGGCAACAGTGAGACCAAAGAAATTTACGTTTTGGCTAGAAGGTTGAAATTTAATTCTGAAATTACTGATGAGTAAGTGCAGGTTTTATATTAAGGACAGCTATGAACAGGTCTGCTTTCTGGAAAAGTGACCCAAATGATTGGGAGGAAGAAACTATTGCTGCATTCAGAGTATGAGAGGGATATTGATGGATAGAAACAACACTATGAGCATGAGATGGGAGGCAAGACAGGTCTCTGACTGGGTGGAATTCGTGGATATGACTATATCAAGTTGAAAAAGTTTCCTTCTATCTTAGTTTATTAAATGTTGTTATTATGAAAGAATGCTCAATTTTGTCAACGTTTTTCTGCAGTGGAGATAATCATGTGCTTTTATCCTTTATTCTGTTTGTGGTGTATTACCTGAGGGATTTTCATAAATTAAACCATCCTTGCTTTCCAGGAATAAATCCCACTTGGTCATGATGCATAGTCCTTTTCTACATCATGAACAAAAGTCTGCTATGTCTGGTTTGGTAGTGTTTAGTCAAATATTTCCACATCAATATTCCTTGGCAATATTGTTCTGTACTTTTCTTGCAATGTCTTTATTTGGCGTCAGTATCTGTGCAATGCTGGCCTCATGGAATGAAGTAGGAAGTGTTTTCCTTTATTTTTTTGGAAGATATTGAGAAAGATTGGTGTTAATTCTAATCCAGTGTGGTTTTGGAGATTCTAATCCAAGAGTAGTCCATTGGATGCCTACATAACAAAATGCAATTCTGCTAGGAGAAAGAAGCTTGACTCATGGTGTAGTCTGTTGCCTGTTTTCTAAAGGGTTATGCTTCAGTTACAATGGCACTCAACACTGAAAAAATGGAGAACACTCTCTATGTCTCTCTCCCTACCTGCCCTCTGTGTGTGTGTGTGTGTGTGTGTGTGTGTGTGTGTGTAGGGAATAGAGAAGCTATCAATAAAGTACCCACATGCAAAGCATTTATAGGAAGCTGAAGGTATCTTTTGCAATAAAAAATTGAGAATGGAAACCAACTGGAGACTGAGAATAAAGAGAGAGAAAGAGAGAGAATTACAAAGGAATGAATTATCTTCCATTTGTATACATTACATAAAATTTCTCCAGTTGTAGACAGACATCATATATAACACATATGTATAAAAACGACAATGAACTGAGGTGTCCATTGTCTTAGAATGTTTCCACAGAAGCAGGAGTCTTAAACCTTCTCTGTCTCTCATCTGACATCCAATATCTACTCCTGTTGTGTTCCCTCCTCAGCTTTCTCTGTGATGTTTCCTGATGGTATCCGGTGAGCTCTTCTCTCAAGGTCTTTGCTCAGGCTATTTCTCCACCTTAGCAGGTTTTCTCAAAGTCAGCTGCATGGTTCATACATCCACTGCCCTCAGTTTTCCAGCTGAGAAGCCCCAATCAGAGATGATACAGTGGCAAGTTGTTCCTTCACTTAACTAGCTTGTCCTGAACTATTTTACTTATTAGTTATACCCACCACTTTAAACATCATTCATTTGTTTATTAATATTCTATTGCTTTCTCTGACACACTCACATCATAGACTCAATCTTATTGAGGGCAAACAAACATCACTACTTCTTGCAATGTTTCAACCGTATGTGTCACAAGATAATTGTTCAAATATTTGCTGAGTGAGCAAAAAATGTCTCAGTAAATTCATGGAGGAGAGCATTGCTTTGGATAAATGTTTTGATCAGGACAAGGAATGCAAATCAGTTTCAGCATCATGGAGAACATGGAGTGTTTGAGATAGATTCCCTGTAATTTTCTGCTAAATATTCTAGATTGGTAGGTAATGCGTAAGTATGATGAATGAAACACATTGAAAACAGATCACATCACTTCTTTCTGTCTTTTTTTAAAAAAATTTTAAATGTTTATTCATTTTTGGGAGAGACAGAGACAAGTGTTAAAGCAGGGGCAGAGAGAGAAGGAGACACAGAATTGGAAGCGGGCTCCAAGCTCTGAGCTGTTGGCACAGAGCCCAATGTGGGGTTCACAGCCATGAACAACAAGATCATTACCTGGCCGAAGCCAGATGCTTAACCAACTGAGCCACCCAGGTGCATCTCAAAGATTTTCTTTCAATTCTGTGATCACTGCCTTTAGAACGTTCTTGTCTCTGTTACAGTCATTTTCATCAGTTACATGGAAGGTAGAAATAAATGCATGTTACATAATTTATCCTCCTCGGACTCTCAGATGAGGGGGGGGGGCTGCAGTCACTTCTCTTTTGGCCATTCCTGTCCACGTACCTGGTCACCTTCACTGGGAACCTGCTCATGATCCTGGCCATTATCACAGACTCCCGCCTCCACATGCCCATGTACTTCTTCCTCTCCAACCTGTCCTTTTCAGACATCTGTTTTACCTCCACCACCATCCCAAAGATGCTGCTGAACATCCAGATGCAGAGCAAAGTGATCACCTATGAAAGCTGCCTCAGCCAGATGTACTTTTTCATGCTTTTTGGAGTATTAGACCACTTCCTCTTGACAGTGATGGCCTATGACCGGTTTGTGGCCATCTGTCACCCACTGCACCACATGGTCATCATGAACCCCAAGTTCTGTGGCATCCTGCTCCTGGGATCCTGGATACTGAGTGTTCTTGTCTCTCTGTTACATGACTTGCTGATTTTGCGACTCTCCTTTTGCACAGAGCTGGAAATCCTTCACTTTTTCTGTGAATTTAATCAGGTGATCCAACTTGCTTGCTCTGATACGTTCCTCAGTGACCCGATGATCTATCTCGCAGATGGACCTCTGTGTGTTGTTCCACTCACTGGTATCCTGCTCTCTTTCTCCAAGATTGTAACCTCCATTTTGACAATTTCATCAGCCAGCAGCAATATACAGCATTTTTCCATGTGTGGGTCTCATCTCTCAGTGGTCTCCTTGTTCTGTAATATAGGACTTGGGGTATCTTGGTATTGATGCTTCACAAAACTCCAGCGCAACTGCCATAGCCTCAGGCATGTACACGATCATGACACCCATGCCTAACCCCTTCATCTGTGATCTGAGGAGCAGAGACATCAAGCAAGGCCTGAGAAAGCTCTTTAGCCGAGAGACATTCTGTGCATGCAGAATTCTTTGTTTCAAGATATAGACGAGTAAGAAGGCTCAAAACCTTAGAAGACTTAGATCATGATATTTGTATTAGTTCATAGACTGACAATCTGCAGTCTAACATTCTACAGTGTTCAGGCTCTTTAATTTTTCATTCATAATCAGCAACTATTCCTTCTGCATTTCTTTATAAAATTGTAGACCTCTCATTAAATTCCATTGCATGGATTTTCAGTGATAAATCAATAATTTAGGAAATTGAGTACTTAAAATGTGATAAGAAGAGACAAAGGAATAAATGTAGAATCCTTCTTCTCTGAGATGAAAGCAGCTTCATTAGAGTATTCTGCTTTGGGAGAAAAGCATCGAACATATCAGAGTGTACATAAGCGTTTCCATGGTTTCTGTCATTTCATCTTGGAAAGAGATCACATCTGCAACAGTAGAGGCACAGGAAACCCTGTGATGATGTTTACAATACTCCACATTCACTATGCAATATCTAATTTTACCTTGCACCATCCAAAACATCAATTAAGTGTGTAGGTAATAGAAATGATGACTCCTGATTTTCAGGCATTGATGGTGTCATTCTTGGTGATTATCCCAGGGATGAATTATGAGTTTTCTTTTAATATTTTGGTAGGCAGGAGCACTGCCTTTCACAGATTATAGAAGCAATATGGATATTTTACATATTGTCAGTCAAATTTTTGTATGTAGCATCTCAGAAATCAGGCAGTTATAGCAGGATATAATTACGGACCTAACCTGTGCTTTATGAGACAGAGTAAAGCAAATGTCTCATCATCACCTGACCCTAGAAGCCACCACTTTGGATTGTAAAAGTCCACAGCTCTCTCTGCACACTAGTATTCAGATAAATGTTTAAGGAGCTCTCACTCAAACGTAAAGACTAAAAGAAAGAGGTAAAGCAGAGAGAAGAAAATAAAATCAAATAAAAAAGAGATCTTCATTGCAGCTTTACCAAGTTCCCCTGTGTAATTACTCTCATCTTGCCCAGTTTCAAGCTACCAATTTTAGTTCAGACCACAGTCCTCACAAACCATTATAAGCTAGCCAGCGCCATCATCTCAGAGCCTTTGGGTTGGGTTTGGAGGAAAAGTAAATATTTCTTGTCATTGTCATTCCTCTCAGTGGTAACTGGTTCCATCCATTGAGGATCTGAGACAGTGAAGTGTCTTAGGTCTGAAAGTCAAGAAGAGATTATGACGTTACATTGTAGTGATTCAGGTCAGGCTTTTTTTCCCCCAGAAGAATGAGAGGGTTTTAATTGTTTAAGTTTCTTTTGGTTACTCAAATTGGATGAACTCTTTGTAAGATTCTCATCATTTTTTTTCATGGAGACACCGTGATGAATTTTCCCTTTCGAGAAATCTCTGTGGCTCAACCAATTTGGATGAGAATGATTAACTTTTACATGCACTATGAATACCATACCTTGGATGTTTTTGACTGCTGAGGCCTCTGGAAGTTCAAGATGGGCTGGAGTCAGGACAAGGCATTTCAATTTCAGCATGTCCATGGTAAGTCTGTCCTATGGGGGAGAACTCTGTAGAACTTGTGAAGGACGACATTGTCACCTTCCCCAAGGTAGTTTCGATATCCTTATGAATTTTATGTTCTCTGAATCCTTATATTGAGTACACTTAGTGGTTGAGGTATTGAATCACAGAAGATAAAGCCATCACAACACCCTTGTCTCCTTGTACTTTGGATTCTTTCCTCTACATCTTTTTAACCTATTTACGGCACTGAAATTCTTTCAGAATATGTCACTGTTTTAGATTCTTTGTGTCATGGTAAAATACATATAAAATTTATTATTTTAAACATTTTAAATATACTTATGTGGCACTAAGTACTTTCTCACTGTTGTACAACCACCACCTCCATCCATCTCCAGCATTTCTTTTTTTTTTTTTCAACGTTTATTTATTTTTTTTGGGACAGAGAGAGACAGAGCATGAATGGTGGAGGGGCAGAAAGAGAGGGAGACACAGAATCGGAAACAGGCTCCAGGCTCTGAGCCATCAGCCCAGAGCCTGACGCGGGGCTCGAACTCACGGACCTTGAGATCGTGACCTGGCTGAAGTCGGACGCTTAACCGACTGCGCCACCCAGGCGCCCCATCTCCAGCATTTCTTATGCTCTCAAACTGAACCTTTGCCTCCTTGAAATACTATCTCCCCATTGTCCCTTAGCCCAGCCCCTGTCTCCCATCATCCTACCTTCTCTCACTAAATCTGAGTACTCTAGGTATTTCATATAGATGGCATTGTATAATACTGTGTGTGTGTGTGTGTGTGTGTGTGTGTGTGTGTGTGTGTGTGTGTTTCTGGCTTCTTACACTTAGCATAATCTTTGTAAGGTTCACCCAAGTTGTAGCCTGTTTCAGAATTCCATTCGTTTTAAAAGCTGAATGATGTCCCAGTGTATGTGGTCACCACATTTTGTTCATCTGTGAGTTTGTTGATGGACATTCTGGTGTCTCCACATTTTGGCTACTGTAAATAAAGCCATTATGAATTGGTGTACAAATATCTATTTTGGTCATTGCTTTCGATTCTTTTGGGGCATACAAGTGGGTATACAAGCAGAAGTGAAACTACTGGATGAAGTGATAATTCTATGTTTACGTTTTTGAGGAACTGGTATTGGAGAAATGTCTATTTGAGCCCACTGCCTGTTCTTTATTCCCCCCACCATTAATTTGTTTTATAATTAGAAAAAAATCTAATTCCAGTATGGTTAACATATGTGTAATATTGGTCTCAGTTATACAATGTAGTGATTCAACACTGGCACACAACACCTCGTGCTCATCACGACAAGGACACTCCTTAATCCCCATCACCTATTTCACCCATCCCCCACCCATTTTGCCATTGTAACCATCAGTTTGTTCTCTATCATTTAGAGTCTGTATTTTGGTTTGCCTCTCATTTTTTCCCTTTGCTCATTTGTGTTGTTTCTTAAATTCCCCCCATGAGTGAAACCATGTTGTATTTGTCTTTGTCTGGTTGACTTATTTTGCTTAGAATAAAACCCTCTAGCTCCATGCATGTCATTGCAAATGGGAACATTTCATTCTTTTTTATTGGCTAAATAATATTCCATTGTTTGTGTATGTGCACAACGTCTTCTTTAATCAGTTATCTATTGGTAGACACGTGGGCTGCCTCCATAATTTGGGTATTCTAAATGATGCTGCTAATACATAGGGGTGCGTGTATCCCTTTGAATTAGTGTTTTTGTATTTTGGGGATAATGACCCAGTAGTGCAATTACTGGATTGTAGGGAAGCTCCATTTATACTTTTGAGGGGACACGATACTCTTTCCACAGTGGTGACTGCAGTTTCAATTCCCATTAATGCCTGAGGGTTCCTGTTTTTTCCAGATCGTTACCAACAGTTATTGTTTCTTTCATTTTAAAAATATTGTTTGTTTTAAGCTTTAATTGTGGAAGCATTGAATCACTCTATTGTATACCTGAACCTAATATTACACTGCTGATAAGTAAATGGAATTTAAATAAAAGCACAGCCTTTTAAAAATTGAGATGTTTGGAGTTTTGCTGTGGAATTTTTGAAAATCTTTTTATATTGTGGATATTAATCTATTCCCAGGTATCTGATTTGCCAATCTATTCTCTGTTTTGTGAGCTTTCTTTTTTGACATGGGAAACAGTGCCCTTTGATGCTCAAATCTTGTCCATTTTGCTGAAGTAATTTTTTCCCCAGTTGCCTGTGTTTTTGGTGTTCTCTCCAGGAAATCTTTGTTAAATCCAGTGTCATAAAGATGATGTACCTCTCTATTCTCCTAAGTGCTTAAGTTTTATTTTTTAGCTTTAGTCTGTGATCCATTTGGAGTCATGCGTCTAGATGGTGGATGGAGGGTCGGCTTCATCATGAAGCATGTGGATATCCAGGTTTTCCATCACCGTGTCTTGCAAAGGCTGTCCATTCTGGCACTTTCGTCAAAAATCACTCAATCATAACATATGAGTTTATTTCTGGGTTCCCCCCCCAATTCCATTGAGTTATACTTCTATATTTGTTGTTGTTGAAAACAGATCACTTTGAAATTATAAGGTAGTAACTCTGAAAATCATATTTTCCCCATTCCCTAGGCATTATTTTTATTGAAGTGTAATTTACATACAGTGTTATTTCAGGTGTACAATGTAATGTTTTGCAATTCTTTTTTTCTCCAGGGGTGAATACACTATTTAATTCATTCATTCATTCATTCATTCATTCATTCATTCACACATTCATTTGTCTATCTATCTACACTGAAGCTAGTTAGCATATAGTGTAACATATGTTCTCATCCCAACATGTTTCTTTTGTAATGCCCCTTACCCATTTAGCTCATCCCCCTACCCTTGTTTTTATATTATTTTTGCTTCTCTCTCATTATTTCCATCTGTTTTGTATCTTAAATTTCTCATAATGGTGAAATTATATGATATTTGTGTTTTTCTGACAGACTAATTTCACTTGGCGTAATACCATCTAGTTCCATCCACTTAGTTACAAATGACAGGATTTCATTCTTTTTGATTTCTGAGTAATACTCCATCATACACGTGGGCTCTTTCCATACTTTAGCTATTGTCGATAATGTTGCTATACACATTGGGGTGCATGTGCCACTATGAAATAGCACACATATATCCCTTGGATCAATATTGCTGGGCCGTAGGATAGTTCTATTTTTATTTTTTTTGAGGAACCTCCATACAGTTTTCCAGAGTGGCTGCACCAGTTTGCATTCCCACCAACAATGCAAAAGATATCCTCTTTCTCCGCATCCTCACCAACGTCTGTTGTTGCCTGAGTTGTTAATGTTAGCCATTCTGACAGGTGAGTGGTGGTATCTCGTTGTTTTGATTTGTATTTCCCTGATGATGAGTGATGTGGAGCATTTTTTCATCTGTCTGTTAGCCATCTGGATGTCTTCTTTGGAGAAGTGTGTATACATGTACTTTGCCCATTTCTTCACTGGATTTTTTGTTTTTTGTTTGTGTTGAATTTGATAAGTTCTTTATATACTTTGAATACTAACCTTTTATCTGATATGTCGTTTGCAAATATCTTCCCCCATTCTGTTGGTTGCTTTTTAGTTTTGCTGATTGTTTCCTGCGCTGTGCAGAAGCTTTTTATTTTGATGAGGTCCCAGTAGTTCATTTTTGCTTTTTTTTCCCTTGCCTCCAGAGACGTGTTCAGTAAGAACTTGCTGCGGCCAAGATCAAAGAGGTTTTTGCCTGCTTTCTCCTTGAGGATTTGGCTTCCTGTCTTCCATTTAGGTCTTTCATCCATTGTGAGTTTATTTTTGTGTATCGTGTAAGAAAGTGATCCAGGTTCATTTTTCTCCCTGTGGCTGTCCAGTTTTCCCAGCACCACTTGCTGAAGAGACTGTCTTTTTTCCATTGGATATTCTTTCCTGCTTTGTCAAAGATTAGTTGACCATACGTTTGTGGGTCCATTTCTGGGTTCTCTATTCTGTTTCATTGATTTGAATGTCTGTTCTTATGCCAGTACCATATGCCAATCCCATACATGGGATTGTGATGCCTCCTGCTTTGGTTTCCTTTTCAAGATCGCTTTGGCTATTCAGGGTCTTTTCTAGTTTCATACAAACTTTAGGATTGTTTGTTCTAGCTCTGTGAAGAATGCTGATGTTACTTTGATAGGGATTGCATTGAATATGTAGATTGCTTTGGGTAGTATCAACATCATTTTATATTTAAATTTGTATTTGAGGTAGTTAGCATACAGCAAAATATTGATTTTGGGAGGAGAATTCAGTAATTCATCTCTTACATACAACACCCAGTGCTCATCACAAGTGCCCTCCTTAACACCCAACACTCATCTAGCCCATCTCCCTCCCACCTTTCTCCATCTGTCTATTGTTAAGAGTCTCTTGTGGTTTCTTTCCCTCTCTCCTCTTTCACCCTTCATATATGTTCATTTGTTTTGTTAATTCACTTCCAATATGAGTGAAATCATATGGTATTTGTCCTTCTCTGATTGACTTAATCTCAGTTAGCATGATACATTCTAGCTCCATCCATGTCATTGCAAATGGCAAGATTTCATTTATTTTATACCTCTTGCCCTGTTGAGACTGTGAGAAAAGGTACCATTTCTTACACTTTTCTTCCTTCCCACCACATTGCTTAGTGCCTACTATATCACAAATGCTAATGAGGGGTTTACAGGATGCCCAAAGAAGCAAATGGTTGAGTGATGTTAAATAGATATTGCCCACATTGAAGGAGGATGAGAATCAGGAAAAAAGGAGAATCACTGTGGGGGCTGGAGGCTGCAGGATGGTGAGCCAAAAGAACAGGTATGGATGGGAGAAAGAAGATTAAGGGACACAGAATTCTCCAAAACCAGAATTGAATAGTTACTATGGGAAACTCTGACTTATTAGTGAGAACCTGTAAAGACAGGGGAACTTCTTCTGGGATAAGAGAGTAAATGTGATAAGAGACAATCCGGGAATGCCAAGTCTGTGTCCCAATACCAACAGCGGGACAAGTTTGCTTTCTATTTTTCTCTCCTAGCTCTAGAGACCCAAGTCTCCTAAAGGGAAGAGAGACAACAGAATATTTCATTAATGAGACTCATGGGAATTCATTCCCTATGGCGACAGAAATTAAAATGCCTTTCTGCACCAATGAAGTCGGCTCTTGTAATCTCAGGTGATATGAGCACATAGCTGTGCTTTAGAGCCTTCCTGGGTGGGGTCATGTCTCTTCCCTTCCTGGCGACATAACTTCCAGCTGCATCAGTCAACCATGGGAGAGACTGGGTTATTGATTTCACGCTGTTCTGTGCTAACATCTGGGTGAGCCGTGACATCTTCAGAAGTGCTGGGGAAATATATTATGGTAGGAAGGAACCCTTGTGTCGGTAGTTATTTTGGGGGCACCAACAGGGATAATAAGTTAAGGAGAGTTTAGTGATGTCAAGCCCTTAAGGCTTTGATTGTGGAGGGAAACCCTGTATACACTAAATCACTTCTCCCTGATCTGTCTCCTCCAAGGTGAGTGCTTCATCAATGGGCCTTCATATCTCAACAGCCTTTCCTCCATTTTCTTTGCCAGTCCTTCCATTGTTGGGAATGACTATCTATCATTTTTGAACCATTTGTTAATTGCAGTCATTCAACAAACATTGTTTTCAGCATTTTATGAATAAATAAATGACCAAGACAGTGTTTGTTCTGTCAAGGTACTCACTGTATCAAGAGAATGAAAGAGGTAAAAATACATAAATAAACGTATTAATGTGAGGTGGCATTGAAATCTGGTGAAGTAGACCCTCCAAAATTGGCCCTTTATTTTATTTGTTCTTGAAAAGAGGACTCTTTGATGGGAGTTAGTGAAGGCTTCCCAGAGCAGCTTCTCGGGGCTGAGACATGGAGGCGGTGTAGGGGTCTTCCCATGAGGACAAGGGGTGTGCAGTCCAGGAAGAGCCAGCAGAGGAGGAAAATTTAGAGATTCAGTGGAGCAGAAGTTGTGCTGCTGGGACTGGAAATACTTCTTACTGTCTCACCAGCCATCAGAAGCAGGGGCTGCGGGTTCTGCAAAACGAAGCCACAGTGGCCTGGCTGGGTAGGCAACCGTCAGCTTACTAAAGAAAGTGACACTTTGGCCTGAGGGTTGAAGCTTCCTTCTGTGGTTAGTGAAGAGTAAGTTCAGGCTCTATGTCAGGGGCGGTAGGAACAGGACCGGCCCGTGGAAAAGTGACCCAGGTTATTGTGAGGAAAAAACGATTGCTGAGTTCAGAGTGTGAGTGAGGTAAGGGATAGAGCTAGTACTGTGGGAGTGAGAGGGGCCAGGTCTCTGGTCTGGAGGACTCATATTACTTCTTCCATTCTAAGTTTAATGCCTTTTATTTCCTTCTTCTTTTTCCTTTTCTTTTTTATTTTTTCGGCCAGTTGCTCCGTCTGGAAGCTGCAAAGCTATGTTGCATGAGAGGTATGAAAGCAGACATGCTTGTCTTGCATCATCTTAGGGGGTGTTCTCAGTGTTTCTCTCTGGCGAATGATTTTAGAGGTGGGTTCTCATATATGACCTCTTTCGTGTTGTGGAAGTTTCCTTCTGTTCTTAGTTTTTTGAGTGTTGTTACTATCAGGGAACGCTCCATTTTGTCATGTTTTATGTGCCATCTGTTGAGATACTCATGTGCTTTTATCCTTCATTCTGTTAATGTGGTGAATTATACTGAGGGGGTTTTATTAGTTAAACCGTTCTTGCTTTCCTGGAATAAATGCCATTTGATCATGATGCACAACCCTTTTCTACACCATGATCAAAAGGCCGCAATGCTGGCATTGGTAACACTTAGTCAAAAATTTTCGCGTCAACATTCCTTGGGAATATTGTTCTGTACTTTTCTTTTCTTGCAATGCCTTTTCGTGGTTTTGGAATCAGTGCAAAGCTGGCCTGATGGAATAAAGTAAGAAGTGTTTCCCCTTTGAAATTTTTGGGAAGAGACTGAGAAAGACTGATGTTAATTCTTCTAATTCTGTGTGGTTCTTGTGATCCTTAGCCATGACTACTCCGCTGGAAAGCCTAGTATCATAAACTGCAATTCTGCTAGGAGAAAGACTCTGTTTGACTTATGGCGTAGCCTGTCCCCTGCTTTCTAAAAGATGTTTCTTCAGCTACAAGAGTACACAGTACCACAGCAATGGAGAACTCTCTCTCTGTCTCCGTGTGTGTGTGTGTGTGTGTGTGTGTGTGTGTGTGTGCACGTGTACAGGACAGAGAATTTATCAGTGAAGTACACACCCATAAACCTTAAATAGCAAGATGAACCTGTCTTATGCAATAGAAAATGCAGCATTTAGACCAACTGTAGACATAAAGATAGAGAGAAAGACAGAGAATTATGTGGGAATGATTTATGTTCCATTTTTATATATTACATAAGATGTATCCTGTTGTGGACAGACACCATATATAACATATAAATGTAAAAAAGACACTGAACTGTAGTGTCCATTGGCTGAATTTTATTTTATTTTATTTTTAATATACATGCAAGTTAGTTAGCATATAATGCTATAATGATTTTAGTAGATTCTAGTGATTCATCCCCTATGTATAACACCCAGTGCTCATCCCAACAAGTGTCTTCCCTAATGCCCCCTACCCATTTAGCCTATCCCCCCACCCACAACCCCTCCAGCCACCCTCAGTTTATTCTTTGTATTTAAGAGTCTCTTATGGGGCATCTGGGTGGCTCAGTCAGTTAAGCGTCCGACTTCAGCTCAGGTCATGATCTCACAGTTTGTGAGTTCAAGCCCCACATCGGGCTCTGTGCTGACAGCTCAGAGCCTGGAGCCTGCTTCAGATTCTGTGTCTTTCTCTCTCTTTGCCCATACCCTACTCATGCTCTGTCTCTCTCTCCTTCAAAAATAAGTAAAAACATTAAAAAAAATTTAAAAAGAGTCTCTTATGTTTTGTCCCCTCCATGCTTTTATATTATTTTTGCTTCCCTTCCCTTATGTTAATCTTGTTTGTATCTTAAATTCCTCATATGAGTGAAGTTGTATGATATTTGTCTTTCTCTGACTGGCTAATTTCACTTAGCATAATACCCTCTCATTCCATCCATGTAGTTGCAAATGGCAAGATTTCAGTTTTCCTGTTGTCAAGTAGTACTCCATTGTATATATATATACCACACCTTCTTTATCCATTCGTCCATTGATGGACATTTGGTCTCTTTCCATACTTTGGTTATTGTCGATAGTGCTGCTATAAAAATTGGGGTGCATGTGCCCCTTTGAAACAGCTCAGCTGTATCCCTTGGATCAATACCTAGTAGTGCAATTTCTGGCTTATAGGGTAGTTCTATTTTTAATTTTTTGAGGAATTCCCATATTGTTTTCCAGAGTGGCTGCACCAGTTCACATTCCCACCAGCAATGCAAAAGAAACTTTCTTTCATTGCATTCTCACCAACATGTGTTGTTGCCTGAGTTGTAAATGTAGCCATTCTGCCTGGTGTGAGGTGGTATCTCACTGTGGTTTTGATGTGTATTTCTCTGATGATGAGTGATGTGGAGCATTTTTTATGTGTCTGATAGCCATCTGGACGTCTTCTTTGGAGAAGCGTCTATTTGTGTCTTTTGCCCATTTCTTCACTGGATTATTTGTTTTTCAGGTGTTGAGTGTGATAAGTTCTTTATAGATTTTGGATACTAACCTTTATCTGATATGTCCTTTGCAAATATTTTCTCCCATTCCATTGTTTGACTTTTAGTTTTGCTGATTGTTTCCTTTGCTGTGCAGAAGCTTTTGATTTTGATGAGGTCCCAATAGTTCATGTTTGCTTTTGTTTGCTCTGCTTCCGGAGACGTGTTGAATAAGAAGTTGCTGTGGCTGAGGTCAAAGAGGTTTTTGCCTGCTTTCTCCTCCAGGATTTTGATGGCTTCCTGTTTTACATTTAGGTCTTTCATCAATTTTGAGTTTTTTTTGTGTCTGGTGTAAGAAAGTGGTCAAGGTTCATTTTTTCTGCCTGTGGCTGTCCAGTTTTCCTAGCACCATTTGCTGAAGAGACTGTGCTTATTCCTTTGGATATTCTTTCCTGTTTTGTCAAAGATTAGTTGACCATACATTTGTGGGTCCATTTGTAGGTTCTCTATTCTGTTCCTTTTTCTGAGTGTTGGTTTTTGTGCCAGTACCATACTGTCTTGATGATTACAGCTTAGTAATACATCTTGAAGTCTGGGATTGTGATGCCTACAGCTTTGGTTTTCTTTTTCAGGATTGCTTTGGCTATTCAGAGTTTTTTTGGGCCCATACAAATTTTAGGATTGTTGTTTCTAGGTCTGAAGAATTCTGGTGTTATTTTTATAGGGACTGCAGTGAATATGGAGATTGCCTTGGGTAGTATTGACATTTTAACAATATTTGTTCTTCCTATGCAGGAGCATGGAATATTTTTCCATTTCTTTGTGTCTTCTTCAATTTCATTCATAAGCTTTATGTAGGTTTCAGTGTATAGATTTTTCACCTCTTTGGTTAGGCTTATTCCTAGGTATTTCATGTTTTTTGGTGCAACTGTAAAGGGGATCGATTCATTGTTTTCTCTGTCTTGTTGCTTCATTATTGGTGTATAACCGATTTCTGTGCATTGATTTTATATCCTGCGACTTTGCTGAATTCACAGATCAGTTCTAGTGGCATTTTGGTGGAATCTTTTGGGTTTTCCATATAGACTATCACGTCATCTGTGAAGAGTAAAACTTTGAACTCCACCTTGCCAGTTTGGATGCTTTTATTCCTTTATGTTGTCTGATTACTGGGGCTAGGACTTCCAACACTATGTTAAATAGCAGTGGCGAGCGTGGACTTCCCTGTTACGTTCCTGACATTAGGGGGAAATCTCTCAGCTTTTACCCATTGATTATATTAGCAATGGGTCTTTCATATGGCTTTTGATCTTGAGGTATGATCCTTCTATCCCTACTTTCTTGACGGTTTTTATCAAGAAAGGGTGCTGTATTTTGTCAAATGCTTGTTGAGGATTTATGTGTCCCTGTTCATTAGGGAAATTGGTCTATAGTTCTGTTTAGTGGGGTTTTTGTCTGGTGTTGGAATCAAAGTAATGCTAGCTTCATAGAATGAGTTTGGAAGTTTTCCTTCCATTTCTGTTTTTTGGAACAGCTTTGAAAGAATAGCTCTTACCTCTTCTTTAAATGTTTTTTAGAATTCCCCTGGACAGCCATCTGGCCCTGGCTCTTGTTGTTTGGGAGAATTTTGATTACTAATTCAATTTCTTCAATGGTTATGGGTCTGTTTAAATTTTCCATTTCTTCTAGTTTCAGTTTTGGTAGTTTATATGTTTCTAGGAATTTGTCCATTTCTTCCACATTGCCCAATATGTGGACCTATACTTGCTTATAATATTCTCTTATTTTTGTTTGTATTTCTGCAGTGCTGGTTTTAATCTCTGATCTTTCATTCTTGATTTTATTTATTTGGGTCCTTTCCTTTTTGTTTTTGATAAAACTGGCTAGGGGCTTATCAATGTTGTTAATCTTTCAAAGAACCAGTTCCTGGTTCCTTTGATCTGTCCTACTATTTTTGTTTGTTTGTTTTTGTTTCAGTAGCATTGATTTATCCTTTAATCTTATTAATTACCCATCTCTCATTTGCTGTTTTTTTTCCATCCCTTTATGGTGTAAGGTTAGGTTGTGTATCTGAGACCTTTCTTCCTTCTATAGATGGCCTGGAATGCTATATACTTCCCTTTTATGACTGTCTTTCCTGTGTCCCAGAAGTTTTGGGCTGTGATGTTATCATTTTCATTGGCTTCCATGTCCTTTTTAATTTCCTCTTTCACCTCCTTGTTAGCCCATTCATTCTTTAGTAGGTTACTCTTTAGTCTCCAAGTATTTGTTGCCTTTCCAAATTTTTTCTTGTGGTTGATTTCAAGTTTCATAACGTTGTGATGTGAAAATATGCATGTTATGGTCTCGATCTTGTAATTGTTGAGAGCTGATTTGTGTCCCAGTATATGATCTATTCTGGAGAATGTTCTCTTGAGAAGAATGTGTATTTTGGTGCTTTAGGATGAAATGTTCTGCATATATCTGTTGAGTCCATGCAGCCCAGTGTGTCAATCAAAGCCACTGTTTCCTTGCTGATTTTGTGTTTAGATGATCTGTCCACCGTTGTAAGTGGGGGGTTGAAGTCCTCTACTATTATGGTATTATTATCAATGAGTTTCTTTATATTTGTGATTAATTGATTTATATATTTGGGTGTTTCCACGGTTGAGGCATACATGTTTATAGTTGTTAGATCTGCTTCATGGATAACCCCTTAATTATGATATAATGTCCTTCTTCATCTCTTGCTACAGTCTTTCTTTTAAAATCTAGGTTGTCTGGTATAAGTATGGCTACTCTAGTGTTCGTTTGGAGATCATTAGCATGATAGATGGTTCTTCATCCACTTACTTTCAATCTGAAGGTTTCTTTAGGTCTACAATGGGTCTCTTGTAAACAGCGTATAGATGGATCTTATTTTCTTATCCATTCTGTTATCCTATGTCCTTTGATTGGAGTGTTTAGTCCATTGACATTTAGAGTGAGTACTGAAAGGTATGAATTTGTTTCAACATGTTGCCTGCAGAGTTGGAGTTTCTGTTGGTGTTGTCTGGTCATTTCTAGTCTTTGTTGCCTTTTTTTTTCTTTTTTTGCTTTTCTCTCCTCAGAGAATCTCCCAAACATTTCTTGCTGAGCTGGTTTAGTGGTCATTAACTCCTTTAGCTTTTGTTTCTCTGGGGAACATTTTTTTTTATTCTCACCTCTTATTTTGAATGACAGCCTTGCTGGATAATTCTTGGTAGCATATTTTTGGATTCAGCACATTGAATATACCATTCTGCTCTTTTCTTGGCTGCCAAGTTTCCGTGGATAGGTCTGCTTTTAACCAAACTGTCTTCCCTTGTAGGTTAAGGCCTTTCTTCCCCCTTGGTGCTTTCATGATTCTTTCCTTGTCTGAGAATTTTGTGAACTTGACTCTGATAATCTTGATGGCCAGTTTTTGTTGAATCTAATGGGAGTTCTCTGTGATTCCTGGATTTTGATGTCTGTGTCTTTTCCAAGATAAGAAAATTTTCCACTATGATTTGCTCACATCAACCTTCTACCCCTTTTCCTCTCTCTTTATCTTCTGAGACCCCTATGATTTGGATGTTATTCCTTTTTAATGAGTCATTGAGTTCTCTAATATTATATCCTACTCTTTTGCCTCAGTTTCCTTCTTTTTTTCTGCTTCCTTATTCTCCATAAATTTGTCTTCTCTGTAACTGATTCGCTGCTCTGCTTCATCCAACCTCACCACCATGGCTTCCATTCGAGATTCCATCTCTGGTACAGCACTTTATTTCATCCTGGATAGCTTGTACTTCTTTTGTCTTCACAGAAAGAGATTCTACGCTTTTTCAACCCCAGCTAGTGTTCTTATTATCATGATTCTAAATTCTGTTCAGACTTCCTGTTGTATCTGTGCTGATTACGTCCCTCGCTGTCATTTTTTTCCTGTTTATTTTGTGGTGAATTCCTTCGTTTCATCATTGTGGAGTAAGAAAAGGGATTAATAAAGTAAATAAAAGTAAAAATTAAAAAAACTAAAATAACATAAAAAATAAAATAAAGGATGCTAACTCCTAGGTTTGTTTTGGTCAGGTTGTTGTAAGAAGCTTGATAGAATAGAGATAGAAGGGAAAGAAAAGAAAAGAAAAAAAATGGAAAAAAAGAAAAACGTTTGGAATTAAAAAAATGAATACAACAAAAGAATAAAATGAAATGACGAAAGTCAAATAGAATTTAAAAATTACAAAAATGTAAAAAATATAATAGGAAAATTTAAAGAAAATATTTTTTATAAAAACGGAAAAAAATCAAATTTTTTCCTTTTCTGTATTCAGAAGGAATAAAAGAAAAGGAAAAGAAAAATATTGAATAGATGGACCAGCAAACAGAATGAAATATGATTGAAAATGCATCCAGTTTCCACTAAAGTCAAACTATGAAGCACTTTTTAGTCTGTAAACTACGTAGGCAGAGAGACTGGTGATGTTCCTCTAGATTGTGGTTGGCCCAGTTGGGCGGTGGTTGGTGTAGTGACTCTGTTCTGCACTAGATGACGCTGCTTAGTTTAATGCGGTTGATCGATCGCTGTGGTGCATGAAAGTGCTTATGTGCATATGCAGGAGGGGTGAAAATGGAGTCCTACAGTCCCCCAGTCTCTAGTATCAGAAGTCTATCCTCTCATTGATTGGCAACCAAGCACCCTTCCTTTGTCTTTGGCTTCTGTCCACTCCCCATTTCTCCACTGTCTGTGACCAAGCTGTCAGCTTGCCAGAGGACACCTCCCTCCCAAATTTTATCTCAGATAGGGCAATGTTTACAAACTGCTCATTTCTGAGGGCCAAGCAGCTTTGACCCTCTCAGACCCTCAGGGGAGGGTCCACCAAGCAATGCCATGGTGCCCGCCCACCCTTGGTACGTTTGTGTGACCGTGCTGCTGCAGATGCCCAGAGATTGTGGCCAGGTGCCCCAGAAAATGTTGGTGTGATTATGTAGTAGCAGCATTTCAGGGATTATGGTAAATAACAGCACCCATCTGGCACCAGGCTTCACCCTTACCATCCTAGTTCCAACAGCAGCAATGTGGCTGTTCTCCAGGGTCTGCTGGGACCTTTGCCTGTGGCGAGGCTGCACGGCCTCTACCAAATGTCCTCCCAGCAGAGAAATTGCCTCTCCCCGTGTGGCCTGAGGACCCCTCGGACCTTGCTGTCTGTTTCTGGGGATATGCCCTCCCCACCAGAGCTCTCCCAGGTATCGAGCTGTGGAGTTTCAGACTCTATGCTCCCCTGTTTATAGCCTCTTCATGAAATTGAAACCCTTCCTTTCTCTCTTCTCCCTGTTTTTGTTCAGTCCCCTCCTTCTCTTTTTCTCCAGCTGCTTTTTTGTTGGGCAGTGCTTCTCCTATACTCTCCCCCATCTCCATCTTCTCTCCACAAGCAAAAACAGCTCCCTGCCCTCCATAGCTTCTCTCTTCCCCAGTTCACCTCTCCACGCTGTGTACCTGCCAAACTCTGTGGTTCAAGTTGTGCAGATTGTTGTGTTATTCCTCAGATCAGCTTTCTAGATATGCAAGACGGTTTGGTGTTGATTTAGTTGCATTTCAGTGAGGAGAGAGGCAAAAAACCTTCCATGCTCCTCTGCCATCTTGGCCTCTCCCCAACATTGCCTTAGAATGTATCCACTGATACAGGAGGCTTTGAGCTCCTCTCTCTCTTATTTACATCCCACTCCTACACCCGTTGTGTTACCTGCTCTGCTCACAACTTTGTCTTTTATATTGCCTGATGGTTTTGGGTGAGCTCTTGACTCAAGGTCTTTGCACATGCGATTTCTCTGCCTTAACTGGTTTTCTCAAAGTTATCCACATGGTTCATGCATCCCTGAGTTTTCCAGCTCAGAAGCCCCTGATCAGTCATGACACAAAGGCAGGTTTTCCTTCCACTTAGGACTACTGTGTCCCGAACTTTTTTCCTTATTAGTTGTAACCACCACCTGAAACACCATTTATTCCTTTATTAATATTCTGTTCCTCCCTCTGACACACACACAAAGATGAGACTGTCTTGTTAAAGTGAAACACACATTCCTACTGCATTTGTGCAATGCTGTTAAAAATACTTGTCACAAGATAATGTGTTAGATTTTCTCGGGTGGAAAAAAAAAGGTCACAGGAAATTTATGGAGGAGAACATTGCTTTGGACAATTGTTTTGATTCAGAACAAGAATTGTGAACAATTTAAGACTCATGGAAAACATGGACATTTGAGAGTCCCTGAAATTTTCTGGTGTATATTCTAGATTGGTAGGGAGTGTGTAAGAATTAATGGATGAAGCATTTTGAAAAGACAGCATTTCTTGTAATTCTGTGATCATGCTGCTGCCTTTCCAATGTTCTTGTCTCTGTTCCAGCCATTTTCATCAATTACATGGAAGGAAGAAATCAAACTCATGTTACGGAATTTATCCTCTTGGGACTCTCAGACCAGGGGGCGCTGCAGTCACTGCTCTTTTGGCTGTTCCTGTCCTTGTACTTGGTCACCTTCACTGGGAACCTGCTCATGATCCTGGCCATTATCACAGACTCCCGCCTCCACACGCCCATGTACTTCTTCCTCTCCAACCTGTCCTTTTCAGACATCTGTTTCACCTCCACCACCGTCCCAAAGATGCTGCTGAACATCCAGACGCAGAGCAGAGGGATCTCCTACAAAGGTTGCCTCAGCCAGATGTACTTTTTCATGCTTTTTGCAGGAATCGACAACCTCCTCTTGACAGTGATGGCCTATGACAGGTTCGTGGCCATCTGTCACCCATTGCACTACATGGTCATCATGAACCCCAAGTTCTGTGGCATCCTGCTTCTGGGATCCCTGTTATTGAGTGTTCTTGTCTCTCTGTTACATGACTTGCTGATTTTGCGACTCTCTTTTTGCACAGATCTGGAAATCTTTCACTTTTTCTGTGAACTTAAGCAGGTGATCTAACTTGCTTGCTCTGATACCTTCCTCAATGACCTGGCGATGTATTTGGCAAGTGGACTTCTGGGTGTTGTTCCACTCACTGGCATCCTCTCCTCTTACTCTAGAATTGTAGCCTCCATTTTGAGAATTTCATCAGTGAGGGGCAAGTATAAAGCATTTTCCACGTGTGGGTCTCATCTCTCAGTTGTGTTCTTGTTCTATGGTACAAGCCTTGGTGTGTATTTTAATTCTGCTGCTTCACAAACCTCCAGCACAGGTGCCATAGCCTCAGTCATGTACACGTGATGATGCCCATGCTGAACCCCTTCATCTATGGTCTCAGGAACAGAGACATCAAGCAAGCCCTGAGAAAGCTCTTTAGCCGAGAAACATTGTCTGCATGTAGGATTCTTTGTTTCAGGATAAAGACTTGAGTAACAGGGCTTAAAACCCTAGAAGACCTAGATCATGATATTTGTATCAGTTCATAGGCTGGCAATGCGCATTTTTTCTCCTTATTAGTTAGCTGTAAGTTTTCATACATCACAAGCAACTATTTTGTCTGTAGCTTTTTAAAGTTCATTTATTTATTTTGAGCAGGATAGCAAGAATGAGTAGGGAGAGCCAGAGGGAGATTGATGGAATATCCCAAGATATGTCCATGCTGTCAGCGCAGAGCATGAAGTGGGACTCAATATCACAAACGGTGAAGTTTTGATCTGAACCATAATCAAGAGTTGGACTCTTATCTGGCTGAGCTACCCAGGAACCCCTCTACTGAATTTCTTTAAAACTGTTTAGTCATCGTATTAAATTCCATTGCACGGATTTTTAGAGGAAAATTTTAATGTGTATTCATTTTTTGAGAAAGAGATAGAGAGAGAGAGAATAAATCAGAAGTAGGCTCCAGACTCTGAGCTATCAGCACAGAGGGTGATGCAGGGCTTGAAACCATGAATTGTGAGATCATGACATGAACCCAAGTCAGACGCTCAAAAAATTCAGCTACCCAGGTGTCCCCATTGCATGGATATTTAAGAACATATACATAATATAGCAAATTGAGTACTTATAATGTGATAGGAGGAGCCAATGGAGTAAATGTGAAATGCTTTTTCTCTGGGTTGAAAGCAGGTGTCAGAGTATCTGCTTTTCGAGGAAAATCATTGTACCTATCACAGGTTATATACAAGTTTCGAGAGTTTTAAGTCAATCCACCTTGGAAGGAGATCACATCTGCAAGAGCCTAGGCACCTGGAACCTTCTGTGATTAGTTTACAATAATCCACCTTCACTATGCAGTCTCCAGTTTCCCCTCACACAGTCCAAAACATAAATGAAGTGTGAAGGTAATAGAAATTGCAACTCCTGATTTTTCAGGCCTTGATGGTGGCATTCTTGGTGATTTTCCCAGGGATGCATTATTACTTTTCTTTTAATATTTGGTAGACAGCAGCACTGTCCTGTGATTTCCCTCAGCACCTCCTACCATAATAGACTCTTCACAGATCTCACACACAATATGGCTACTCTGTCTATTGCCACCTCCATCTTTTCTAATTCTGCATCCCAGAAATTAGGCAGTGAGAACAGGATGCAATTATGGACTTGACCTGTGGCTTGTGGGACAGAATAAGATGAATGTCTCTTTCTCACCTACCCTAGAGGCCCTCATCTGGATTGTAAGCCATAATGGTAATTTTCTATTCCCTTATTCACAGTTTTCCAGGTAAATATCCACAGGTCCTTTCAAACACTAGTATTAGTATGCAGATAAATGTTCATGGAACTATCTCTCAAAAAGAAACAGGGAAAGCAAGAAGAAAGGAAGTAATTAAGAACAAAAGAATAAAGAAGAGAGCTCATTTGTAACACTTGCCAGTTTCCATGGTATAATTACTCTCATCTTTTCCAATATCAAGGTACCAATTTTAGTTCAGACCACAGTCCTCATGAACCATTATAAGCTAGCCAGCCCCATCACCTCAGAGCCTTTGGGTTGGGTTTGGAGGAAAATGTAAAGTAATTGTTGCCATTTTACAGCCTTCTGTCAGGTGTAAATAGTCACATCAGTTGAGTATTTGGGGCAGTGAACAATCTCAGGACTGATAGGTAGAGATTATGACCCTTCATTGTAGTGACTCAGGTCTATCTTTTCTTCATGATTATTAGAGTTGATTGTGTTTTTGTTTTTGTTTTGTTTTGCTTATATTTTTATTTACACAAATTAGATAGGCTATTATTACTAAGCTGCCCATCTACTTTTGTTTCTTGGAGACACCAGGATGAATTTGCCATTTGCAAAAATCCATGTGGATCAACCAGTGTTGATGAGAATGATTAATTCTTATGCACTATGAATAACATGCCTCAAATGGTTTGGGACTGCTGTCATGGCCTCTGGCAGTTCAGGAGGGGCTGAACTTTTGACAAAGGCATTTCAATTTTAGCAGGTCCATGGTAAGTCTGTCCTATGGGGGAGAAGCTCTGTAGAGTCTGTCAAGGAAAACATTATAGCCCTCCCAAGCTATTTCTCAATGATCTTATGAATTTTATGTTGTCTGAAACTTTAGTTTGGGTATATTTGGGGTTGATGTATTGAATCACACAAGATAAACCCATCACAATGCCCTAGTCTCCTTGTACTTTGGATTCCTTCCTCTACATCATATTAAGGTATTTATGGCATTGAAATTCTTTTTTTCCTTAAAGTTCATTTATTTCCTTTGAGAGAGAAGAGAACAAGCTGGGGAGGAGCAATGAGAGGGATAAAGAGAAAATCCCAAGCAGGCTCCACACTTCCAGACCAGAGCTCAATATGGGTCTTGAACTGACATATTTTTAGTTCATGACCTGAGACAAAATCTAGAGTAGGACGCCTAACTGACTGAGCCACCCAGGACAGATGAAATTCTTGTGGAGAATGTCACTCTTTTTTCATCATTTTTCAGGGTAAAAGATATATGTAATTTATTATTTTAAACATTTTGAAATATGCTTATGCATCATTAAGTACTTTCTCACTGTTTAGCAACCACCACCTCTCTCTGTCCCCAGAACTTTCTCATCATCTCAAATTTAACTTCCGTTTCCTTGTAATAGTAAATTCATATGGCAGAATCCCTCTTCCCCACCCCTGTCTCCCACCATCCTACCTTCTCTCTCTCAAACTGATAACCTTGGTTATCTCATATATGTGTATTTGTATAATATTGGTCCTTTAGTGCTGGCTTCTTTCAGTTAGCATAATGTTCATGAGGTTCCTCTGAATTATAGCCTGTGTCAGAATTCCATCCACTGAAAAAGCTGAATGATGTTCCACTGTATGTGTTCACCACACTTTGTTCAGATTATCGACGGACATTCACATTGTATCTACACTTTCGTTAGTGTGAATAAATCTGTTATGAAAATTGGTGTAGAAATATGTGTTTTGCTCACCACTTTACATTCTTTTTGCTCACCACTTTACATTCTGGGCATATAAGTGGGTAAATAAACAGCTGTGAAACTATTCCACCAAACAATAATTCTGGGTTTACATTATTGAGTCACTGGCACACTGTTTGCTTCAGCAGCTGTGTCCCTTTTTATTCTCATCAGCAAAGCACCACAGGGTTCCAATTTGTCCACATCCTCTCCAACACTCATCTTCGGTTTTAGTTTTCAAATAGCCATCCTAGTGTGTGTGGTGTGGTATCACGCTATGGTTTTTACTTGCATTTCTGTAGTGATTAGTCATGTTGTGCATCTTTCATGTGCTAAATACCCATTGCTCTATATTCTTGAGTCCATTGTCTTTTATTTTTTTTCAAAACCAGTTTCATGTATTTTTTCATGAATTTATTTTTTATTGTTTTACATTTATTGATTCTGAGAGAGAGAGAGAGAGAGAGAGAGAGAGAGAGAGAGAGAGAG
The DNA here is from genome assembly GCF_016509475.1 of Prionailurus bengalensis. Lineage (NCBI taxonomy): Eukaryota > Metazoa > Chordata > Mammalia > Carnivora > Felidae > Prionailurus > Prionailurus bengalensis. Next base: position 10,664,623 of record NC_057348.1, read on the forward strand.
ATCACGAGCATGAGGAGGGGAGCGGCAGAGAGAGAGGGAGAGAGAGAATCCCAAGCAGGCTCCACGTAGTCAGTGCAGAGCCAGATGTGGGGATCAAACTCACAAACTGTGAAATCGTAGCCTGAGCTGAAACCAAGATCCAGACACTTAACCAACTGAAGCAACCGGGATCCCCATTGGTTCTACTTTTTAAAATTTATTTAGAAGTTTTAATTCCTGTATAGTTCACATACAGTGTACTGTCAGTTTCAGGTGTATAATATGGTGCTTCACCACCTCCGTAAAACACCCAGTGCTCATCACAACAAGTGCCCTCCTTAATCCCCATCACCCATTTCTCCCATCTTCTTCCTTCCCCTCTGGTAACCATTAGCTGCTCTCTTTTTTTCTTGTGCTCGTTTGTTTTGTTTCTTAAATTCCACATATGAGTGAGATCATGTGGTATTTTTCTTTCTCTAACTGACTTATTTTGCTCAACCTTATGCTCACTAGCTCCATCCAAGTCTTTTCAAATGGGAGGATTTCATTCAGTTTTATGGGTGAGTAGTATTCCATTGTATGTCTATACCAGATCCTTATCCATTCATCTATCAATGGACACTTAGGCTGTTTCCATTATTTGGCTACTGTAAGTGATAGTGCTAAAAACATAAAGGTGCATTTATCCCTTTGAATGAGTGTTTTTGTATTTTGGGGGTAATGACTCAGCAGTGTGATTACTGGATTGTAACACTGTTTTCTGTCTTCTAAGATTTTATTTCAGTTCAAGTTAGTTACCATATAGTGTACTATTGGTTTCAGGAGTAGAATTTAGTGATTTTTTGCCTGCATAGAATATGCAGTGCTCATCACAAGTGCCTCCCTTAATGCCCATCACCCATCCAGTCCATTCCTCATTCAACTCTCCTCCAGCAACTCCCACTTTGTTAACTATGGTTAAGAGTCTTTTATGGTTTGGCTCCGTCCCTGTTCTTATCTGATGTTATTTTTCGTTCCCTTCCCCTATGTTTGTCTGTTCTGTTTCTTAAATTCCACATATAAGTGAAATCATATGATATTTGTCTTTCTCTGACTGACTTATTTTATTTGGTTAGCATAGTACACTCTAGTTCCATCTACATCATTTCAAATGGCAAAGCAACAAGAGTTATTCTATTTTTAATGTTTTGAGGAATTTTCATACTGTTTTCTACAGTGGCTATACCAGTTTTTATTCCTTCCAATAATGAAAGAGGGTTCCCCTCTCTCCACATCCTCATCAACGTTTTTTAAAATATATTTTAAAAAGTTTTATTATGGAAGTATGGATTCATTGTATGGCACACCTGAAACTAATATGACACTATATGTTAACTAGCTGGAATTTAAATAAAAGTTTTGCCTTTTTCTCTTTAATATTAGAGAGAGAGAGAGAGAGAGTGTGTGCAAGTGAGAGAGGGGGGTGAGGGAGAGAGGGAGAGTATCAAGTAGGTTCCATGCTCAGTAGAGAGCCCAACATGGGGCTTGATCCAACAACTCTGGGATCATGACCCAAGCCGAAATCAAGTGTCAGACACTTAACTGACTGAGACACCAAGTTGCCCCAGCACTATTTTTAAAATTGAATTGTTTGTTGTTTTCCAAGAATTCTTGAAATTCTGTACATAGTTTGAATATTAATCTATTATCAGGTGTGTGATTCGTCAATAGCTTCTCCATTTCGTGGGTTGCCTTTTCATTTGGAAATAGTGCCCTTCAGTGCACCAATACTTCTGATTTTGCTGATGTAATTTTTTCTCTAGTTGCCTGTGTCTTTGGTGTTACATCCAAGGAATCTTTGTCAAATTCAGAGTCATAAAGATGTACCTTTATGTGTTCTTCATGTGTTTATTTACAGTTCTACTTCCTACGTTTAGATCTGTGATACATTCGGAGTCATGTTTGTTGATGGTGGACAGAAGGGTCATTTTCATGTTTGTGCATGTGTATATCCAGGTTTCCATTACCATTTCTTGGAAAGGCTGTCTACTTACCATTGAAATGTCCTGGAAGTCTTGTCAAAAATCATTCACTTGTAGGTATGAATTTCTAAGCTCCCTCCTGTTGCATTGACTTGTATCTTTGTTTTTATTGTTGTTGTGAGAGCTGGTCATTTAAAAATTAAAGTGTGGTAACTCTGAGTATTGCATTTTCCTCTTTCTCCAGTCGTTATTTTTATGAAGTATACTTTACAGAGTTGTATTAATTTCAGGTGTAAAATGTAATGCGTCAACAATTCTATGCACTATTAAGTGCTCATGGAGGTAAGGGTACTCTTAATTCACTTCATCTATCTCATCCAGCCACAGCCACCTTTGTCTCTGGCAACCACCAGTTTGTTCTCTGCATTAAAAATCTGGTTTTGTTTGTTTGTTTTTTTTCCCATGTTTGTTCGTTTGTTTTGTTTCTTAAATTCCACATGGGAGTGAAATCAGTGTTTGTCTTTCTCTGATGGATTCATTTACCTGAGCACTGTACCCTCTAGGTCCTTCCAAATTGCCAACTTACATAACTTTTATTATTATTTTTTTTGCTCTTCAAAGGGGTCCATTGATTCCCTATTTTTCCGTCTACAGTTTTCTTAGACTATTGTAGTAGCAACAGTCTGTGTCTACCATTGTCCAAGGATGAATTTTCCACAGGGAGAGCTTGATCCTGGACATCCTGTCATGAGATCTGCACTGACATTCAGATATTTTCATCAATTTGTGTCAAGCCAATAGTCAAAATATCAGCATATCTACTCTCTGCGTGCTGTCTAACTGCTCAGGGTCATGTTTGAGTTGTCATACTTGCCTCCCGATCATTGGTAGCAAGTATGAAGTATTTCCTACATTGGCTGCCCAGATACTTCCTGTTGGAGTGCTCTTACCCCTTCACCCACATCGAGACTTGGGACAAGTATTCGCTTGTTTGTGTAGACTTCACTCATCTCTTTTGGAAAAGTTGTCTATGTTTGTATTCTCTTCATCAGGTGCCACTGCCTCTTCAGGTTAGCACATTCATTTACTTTTTTTTTTTCTCTTGCTCTGTTGAGAAGGGACCATTTTTTATACCTTTCTTCCTTCCTGTGATGTGGTTTAGTGTCTACTGTTAAACAACTGCTAATGAAGTTGTTAGTAAGATGCTTAAAGAAGCAAATGGTTGAGTGATATCAAACAGACATTGCCTACATTGAAGGAGAAAGGAGAAGCAGGAGAAAAGAAGAAACACTGTGGAGGCTGGGAGTTCCATGATTGTGAGCTAACAGATGAGTACAGATGGGAGCAATAAGAGAGTTAGGGGACACAGAATCCTGCAAATCCACAATTCGATATTTACGATGGAGTGCTCTGACTTATCAGTGAGAAGCTCTAATGACAGGGAGCCTCCTTCTGGGATAAGAGAGTTTAAAAGGATAAGAGACAATCAGGGAATGCCAAGGCTATGTCCCAACACTTGGATAAGTTAGCATGCTATTTTTGTCTCCTAGCTCCAGAGACCCAAGTCTCTTACATGCAAGAGAGACAAAAGAATATTTCATTAATGAGACTCATGGGGATTAATTCCCTACAATTACAGAAATCGAAAATGCTTTTGCTGCACCCAGGAAGCCGACTCCTATAATCTCAGGTGATATGAGCACATAACTGTTTTCTAGAGACTTCCCAAGTGGGGCCATGTCTCTTCCCTTCCTAAGGATATAACTTCCAACCACATCACTCATCCATGGGAGAGACTGGGTCATTGATCTCACGCTGTTCTGTGCTAACATCTGGGTGAGCCACGGCCTCTTCAGAAGTGCTGGGGAAATGAGTTATGGTGGGAGGGTCCCCTTGTATCGGTAGTTATTTTGGGGCCTCAACAGGGACAATAAGTTGAGGAGAGTTTAGTGATGTCAAGCCCTGCCCATAAGGCTTTGATTGTGTAGGGAAAATCTGGATGCACTAAACCATCTCTCCCTGATCTGTCTCCTCCGGAGTTAGTGCTTCATCAATGGGCCTTCATCTCCCAACAGTCTTTCCTCTGTTTTCATTGCTGCTTTTCCCATTGTTGGGAGTGACTATTTACTGTTATTGAACCATTTGTTAATTGTAGTCATTCAACAAACATTTTTCCCCCAGCAATTATTGTGTGGTAGACACTACTATTTCTGTGAATAGCTAAATGACTAAGACAGTGTTTCTTCTGTCAAGATCCTCACTGTGTAAACAGAGTGAGAGATGTAAAAAGGAATAAACATGATAATGAGAGGTTGCATTGAAATCTGGGGAAGTAGATCCACTAACGTTGTCTCTTTGTTTTATTTGTAATTGTTTTCAAAAAAGAGGACTCTTTTGCAGGAGTCAGTGAGGCTTCACAGAGAAGCCTATAGGTGCTGAGCCTTGAGAGGGGTGTTGGGGTCTTTCCATGGAGACGAAGGGTGTGAGCAGTCCAGAAACAGCAGAGGGGGAAATTTAGGGATTAAGTAGAGTGGGAGTTGTGCTGCTGAAATTAGAAATACCCTTACTGTCTGACCAACAGTCAGGAGCAGGGTCTGCAAAATGAACCCAAATGAACCTGACTCGGTAGGCAATAGTCAGGTTAAGAAACAATCTTACACTTTGGCTAAAAGGTTGAAATTGAAATCTGAAATTGTGAAGTGTAAGTGCTGTTTTTATGTCAGGGGACAGCTACGACAAGGTTTTGTCTATGGAAAAATGACCCAGGTTATATTGAGGAAGAAACTATTGCTGCATTCAGAGTGGGAGAGGGTTGTCAAGGGATAGAAACAGCACCAGGCACAGAATGGGTCTCGGAGGGGTGGAAATCGTGAATCCAGAAATTCAGATGAATTTTTTCATTCATTCTTAAATGTTTACTAGAAACAATGCAGATACCGTATAGTCATTATTTCATTGAAAAATTTCAAAAACTGTACGTGGTATGATTATTTAATGTTACTGATGGGAAGAGTTACTGACAGCAGCGACACTGGTCATACAGGGCACCTACCAGACTCTTTGGGACAATCTCAGAACACGGTGTTTCCAAAGATTTTTTTTAATTCAATAATAATTTTAACTTTAATTGGCTTTCATATTTGAACAGTGGTACATTTACAAAACAAACTTGCTGTGATTTTTCAGACAGTTCTCATAAGCTCCTTTCCAGTTTCTCCTATTATGAACACATCCTCTCTCTTACACATATTACTTTTAATCGTCCTATCTGTTGACCTTCCACATGCAGTAACTTTTTCCTCAGTCTTCCTTTGTTCTTGAAGCAATTGATAGTGCTAAGAGTACTGGTCAGGAGTGCTGTGAAAAAAAATCTTCTTTTGGGCTTGCCTTCTTCTTGTTCTTGTTCTTGTTCTTGTTCTTGTTCTTGTTCTTGTTCTTGTTCTTGTTCTTCTTCTTCTTCTTGTTCTTCTTCTTCTTCTTCTTCTTGTTCTTCTTCTTAATGAGAAGACTGGGACATGGATGTTGGACAAGGAGACTGGAGAGGGAAAAGAGGCATGTTCATTTCCTGACATCAAGGGTACACATTATCAACATGACTATTTCTCATTGGTGTTGATATCAATGTCCTGGCTGACATAGGATTTGTCAGATTTGTCTTTCCCCTTTCTTTCCATCTTGTCCTCCTGTAGGAAGTTTCTATGCACAACCCCATCTTTAAGTAGTGGTAGTTATCTCACACCTCCTTAAGTGTAGAATATTTCTGTAAATCATTAGTTTTCTTCTACACTGGAGATTGTGTCTTCCATATTTTTTTCAATTATTTACATTAAATACTCTGTGTTATAACCCAGTACTACTTTATTTTGTTGCTCACATTGTTTCAGCTTTGTTAAAGGAGAGCTCCTTCAGTTACTGATATGTCACTATGGCATGTCCCAACATTCTTGGCTCTTTGGAGGTATCATTTCATTACTGTCTTACAGGAGAAGATGCTTCAGCTTCACCTTCAGCTTATTGTATGTTCCTCTGGAGTTCTACAATGAGTCATTTCTGCAAGGAGCCCTGTTTTATTTTATTGGATCATGGGATAAGATTCAAGATCTTGGTACCTGCTGTGCTTTTTGCTACCAGATTCTCTATATCCCATCAACTGACCTGGCAAAGACACATATAAGTGTTTACTACTCTGTGTATATGGAGACATCCATACATGTATCTGTATGTAACCCTCCATATTTTTATATAAGCTGAAGCAAGTTCATACTGATGGCTCTAAAACTAATTTATTACCAAGGGATCATAAGAGCTACTCCACCTTGCTTACATGTGAAGTCCCACGCCAAATGTGATCACCTCTTTCCCACCATTTACTATTCATTTCCTTATGTGTTCAATTTCAGTTCACATGTGCAGGAGTATCAGCATTGTTAACAGTATCCTCTGGGACACATTTTGTCAAGAATGGTGCAGTGCTTCTGTGCAGTTTCTTTCATGTCCAGTTTTACAGACTCTTCTCCTTTCCCAGGTCTTGTTTTTCTGCACTTTTTTTGCCCACCTGTTTCACTGAGATTGTGTCCTACAGTTGTAATATAGTTAGATTGTTTTTTTTCATATGTACATTCCAGTGTAAGATTCCATCTGTCACCTGGGTTTGATGTTTGCATTGATTTCAATTCTGCATTATGCAGATTTATATTGATTTATTATATTTTATTATATTTACATATATAATATATATAATATAATAATATTGTAATACATTTATTATATTTATAATATAATATTATATTGATTTACTATATTATTATATTGATTTATATTCACATAATGTTTGCATTAATTTATACTCTGAATTTATTACTCTAAGAGTTTTTCCTGTTTTTAATGCTTTCTTACTTTCATTTTTATTTATTGAAAAATTTTAAAAATATTTATTTATGTTTGAGAGAGGGACAGAGCATGAGTGGGGAGGGGTAGAGAGAGATGGAGACACAGAATCCAAAGCAGACTCTAGGCTCTGAGTTTTAGCACAGAGACTGACGTGAGGCTCGAACCCATGAACCATGAGATCATGACCTGAGCTGAAGTTGGATGCCCAACTGACTGAGCCACTCAGGCGCCCCTTAATGTTTTTTTTTAAATATGAAATTTATTGTCAAATTGGTTTCGATACAACACCCAGGGCTCATCCCAACAGGTGCCCTCTTCAATGCCCATCACCCACTTTCCCCTCCCTCCAACCCCCCATCAACCCTCACTTTGTTCTCAGTTTTTAAGTGTCTCTTAAGGTTTGCCTCCCTCCCTAACTTTTTTCTTCTCCTCCCCCATGGTCTTCTGTTAACTTTCTCAGGATCCACATAAGAGTGAAAGCATAAGGTATTTGTCTTTCTCTGTGTGACTTATTTCACTTACCATCACACTCTCCGTTCCATCCACATTGCTACAAAAGGCCAGATTTCATTCTTTCTCATTGCCAAGTAGTATTCCATTGTGTATATAAACCACAATTTCTTTATCCATTCATCATTTGATGGACATTTAGGCTCTTTACACAATTTGGCTATTGTTGAGAGTGTTGCTATAGACATTGGGGTACAAGTGCCCCTATGCATCAGTACTCCTGTATCCCTTGGGTAAATTCCTAGCAGTGCTACTGCTGGGTCATAGGGTAGGTCTATTTTTAATTTTTTGAGGAACCTCCACACTGTTTTCCAGAGTGGCTGCACCAGTTTGCATTCCCACCAACAGTGCAAGAGGGATCCCGTTTCTCCACATCCTTGCCAGCATCTATAGTCTCCTGATTTGTTCATTTTGGCCACCCTGACTGGCATGAGGTGGTATCTGAGTGTGGTTTTGATTTGTATTTCCCTGATAAGGAGCGACGTTGAGCATCTTTTCATGTGCCTGTTGGCCATCTGGATGTCTTCTTTAGAGAAGTGTCTATTCATGTTTTCTTCCCCTTTCTTCACTGGCTTATTTGTTTTTCGGGTGTGGAGTTTGGTGAGTTCTTTATAGATTTTGGATACTAGCCCTTTGCCTGAAATGTCATTTGCAAATATCTTTTCCAATTCCATTCGTTGCCTTTTAGTTTTGTTGATTGTTTCCTTTGCAGTGCAGAAGCTTTTTATCTTCTTGAGGTTACAATAGTTAAATTTTGTTTTTAATTCCCTTGACTTTGGAGATGTGTCAAGTAATAAATTGCTGTGGCTGAGGTCAGGGAGGTGTTTTCCTGCTTTCTCCTCTAGGGTTTTGATGGTTTCCTGTCTCACATTCAGGTCCTTCATCCATTTTGAGTTTATTTTTGTGAATGGTGTAACAAAGTGGTCTAGTTTCTTCTGCACGTTGCTGTCCAGTTCTCCCAGCACCATTTGTTAAAGAGACTGCCTTTTTTCCATTGGATATTCTTTCCTGCGTTATCAAAGATTAGTTGGCCATACTTCTCTGGGTCCAATTCTGGAGTCTCTATTCTACTCCATTGGTCTATGTGTCTGTTTTTGTTCAATACCATACTGTCTGATGAGTATGAGGCTAAAGTCTTGGATTGTGATGCCTCCCACTTTGGTCTTCTTCTTCAATATTACTTTGGCTATATGGGGTCTTTTGTGGTTCCATACAAATTTTAGGATTGCTTGTTCTAGCTTCGAGAAGAATGTTAGTGCAATTTTGATTGGGATTTTATTGAATGTGTAGATAGCTTTGGGTAGTATTGACATTTTAACAATATTTATTCTTCCAATCCATGAGCATGGAATGTTTTTCCATTTCTTTACATCTTCTTCAATTCCCTTCATAAGATTTCTATAGTTTTCAGCTTACAGATGTTTTACCTCTTTGGTTAGGTTTATTCCTAGGTATTTTATGCTTCTTGGTGCAATTGTGAATGGTATCAATTTCTTTGTTTGTCTTTCTGTTGCTTCATTATTAGTGTATAAGAATGCAACTGATTTCTATACATTAATTTTGTATCCTGCGACTTTGCCAAATTCATGTATCAGTTCTAGCAGACTTTTGGTGGAGTCTATTGGATTTTCCATGTATCATATCATATCATTTTCAAAAAGTGAAAGCTTGACTTCATCTTTGCCAATTTTGATGACTTTGATTTCCTTTGTTGTCTGATTGCTGATGCTAGCACTTCCAGCACTATGTTAAACAACAGCGGCGAGTTGGACATCCCTGTCGTGTTCCTGATCTCAGGGGAAAGCTCTCAGCTTTTTCCCATTGAGGATGATATTAGCTGTGAATTTTTCATAAGTGGCTTTTATGATGTTTAAGTATGTTCCTCATATCCTGAATTTCTCTAGGGTTTTTATTAAGCAAGGATGCTGAATTTTGTCAAATGCTTTTTCTGCATTGATTGACAGTATCATACGGTTCTTTTCTTTTCTTTTCTTTTTGTGATGTATCACGTTGATTGATTTGTGAATGTTGAACCAACCCTTCATCCCAGGAATGAATCCCACTTGATCATGGTGAATCATTCTTTTTATATGCTGTTGAATTTGATTTGTTAGTATCTTATTGAGAATTTTTGCATCCATATTCATCAGGGATATTGGCCTGTAGTTCTCTTTTTACTGGGTCTCTCTCTGGTTTAGGGATCAAAGTAATGCTGGCCTCATAGAATGAGGCTGGAAGTTTTCCTTTCCTTTCTATTTTTTGGAACAGCTTGAGAAGGAAAGGTATTATCTCTGCTTTAAATGTCTGGTAGAATTCCCCAGGGAAGCCATCTGGTCCTGGACTCTTATTTGTTGGGAGATTTTTGATAAGTGATTAAATTTCTTCACTGGTTATGGGTCTGTTCGAGTTTTCTATTTCTTCCTGTTTGAGTTTTGGAAGCGTGTGGGTGCTTAGGAATTTGTCCATTTCTTCTAGTTTGTCCAGTTTGTTGGCATATAATTTTTCATAGTATTCCCTGATAATTGCTTGCATTTCTGAGGAATTGGTTGTAATAATTCCATTTTCATTCATGATTTTATCTATTTGGGTCATCTCCCCCCCCCCCCCATTTTTTTTGAGAAGCCTGGCTAGAGGTTTATCAATTTTGTTTATTTTTTCAAAAACCAACTCTTGGTTTCATTGATCTGCTCTATGGTTTTTTTAAATTATATATTGTTTATTTCTGCTCTGCTCTTTATTATTTCTCTTCTTCTGCTGGGTTTGGGGTGTCTTTGCTGTTCTGCTTCTATTTCCTTTAGGTGTGCTGTTAGATTTTGTATTTGGGATTTTTCTTGTGTCTTGAGATAGGCCTGGATTGCAATGTATTTTCCTCTCAGAACTGCCTTTGCTGCATTCCAAAGCATTTGGATTACTGTATTTTCTTTTTTTTTATTAAAAAATTTTTTTTAATGTTTATTTATTTTTGAGACAGAGAGAGACAGAGCATGAACGGGGGAGGGTCAGAGAGAGAGGGAGACACAGAATCTGAAACAGGCTCCAGGCTCTGAGCCATCAGCACAGAGCCTGATGCAGGGCTTGAACTCACGAACTGCGAGATCATGACCTGAGCCGAAGTCAGACACTTAACTGACTGAGCCACCCAGGTGTCCCTGGATTATTGTATTTTCATTTTCATTTGTTTCCATATATTTTTAAATTTCTTCTCTAATTGCCTGGTTGACCCATTCATTCTTTAGTAGGGTGTTCTTTAACCTCCTTCAAGTTTCATAGCATTGTGGTCCTAAAGTGTGCATGGTATGATCTCAATTCTTGTATACTTATGAAGGGCTGTTTTGTGACCCAGTATGTGATCTATCTTGGAGAATGTTCCATGTGCACTCGAGAGAAAGTAAATTGTGTTGCTTTGGGATGCAGACTTCTAAATATATCTATCAAGTCCATCTGATCCAATGTATCATTCAGGGCCTTTGTTTCTTTATTGATCCTGTGTCTAGATGATCTATCCATCGTTGTAAGTGGGGTATTAAAGTCCCTTGCAATCACCACATTCTTATCAATAAGGTTGTTTATGTTTGTGATTAATTGTTTTATATATTAGGAGGCTCCTGAATTCAGCACATAGACGTTTATAACTGTTAGCTCTTCCTGATGGATAGACCCTGTGATTATTATATAATGCCCTTCTTCATCTCTTGTTACAGCCTTTAATTTAAAGTCTAGTTTGTCTGATATAAGTATGGCTACTCCAGCTTTCTTTTGACTTCCAGTAGCATGATAGATAGTTCTCCATCCCCTCACTTTCAATCTGAAGGTGTCCTCAGGCCTAAAACAAGTCTCTTGTAGACAGCCAGTAGATGGGTCTTGTTTTTTTGTCCATTCTGATACCTTATGTCTTTTGGTTGGAGCATTGAGCCCATTTAAATTTAGTGTTATTATTGAAAGATATGGGTTTAGAGTCCTTGTAATGTCTGTAGGTTTCATGCTTGCAGTGATGTCTCTGGTACTTTGTGGTCCTTGCAACATTTCACTCACAGAATCCCCCTTAGGATCTCTTGTAGGGCTGGTTTAGTCGTGATGAATTCCTTCAGTTTTTGTTTGTTTGGGAAAACCTTTATCTCTCCTTCTATTCTGAATGACAGACTTGCTGGATAAAGGATTCTTGGCTGCATATTTTTTCTGTTCGTCACATTGAAGATTTCCTGCCATTCCTTTCTGGCCTGCCAAGTTTTAGTAGATAGGTCTGCAACTACTCTTATGCCTTTGTAAGTTAGAGCCTGTTTATCCCTAGCTGCTTTCAGAATTTTCTCTTTATCCTTGTATTTTGCCAGTTTCACTATGATATGTCTTGTGGAAGATCAATTCAAGTTACGTCTGAAGGGAGTTCTCTGTGCCTCTTGGATTTCAATGCCTTTTTCCTTCTCCAGAGCAGGGAAGTTCTCAGCTATGATTTGTTCAAGTACACCTTCAGCCCGTTTCTCTCTCTCTTTTCCTCTTCTGGAATTCCTATGATACAGATATTGTTGGTTTGATTACATCACTTAGTTCTCTAATTCTCCCCTCATATTCCTGGATTTTTTTCTCTCTTTTTCTCAGCTTCCTCTTTTTCCATAATTTTATCTTCTAATTCACCTGTTCTTTCCTTTGCCTCTTCAATCCGTGCTATGGCCACCTCCATGTTATTTTGCACCTCATTTATAGCATTTTTTGGCTCCTCATGACTATTTCTTAGTCCCTTGATCTCTGTAGCAATAGATTCTCTGCTGTCCTCTGTACTTTTTTCTAGCCCAACGATTGATTTTATGACTATTGTTCTAAATTCTTGTCCATTATTGGTTGTTTTTGATCAATTCGTTAGCTGTCGCTACTTCCTGGAGTTTCTTTTGAGGAGAATTTTTCCATTTTCTCATTTTGGGTAGTCCCTGGGATGGCCCAGAACTGCAGGGCTCTTCCTCTGTGTTGTCCGGAGTAACTTGTGTTGGTGGGTGGGGCCACAGTCAGACCCGATGTCTGCCCCCAGCCCACCACTGGGGTCATGGTCAAGCTGGTGTGTACCTTATCTTCCCCCCTCCCAGGGGCAGGACTCACTGTGGAGTGGTGTGGCCCTGTCTGGGCTACTTGCACACTGCCAGGCTTGTGGTGCTGCTTCGATGGGATCTGGTGTATTAGCTGGGGTGGATCCGCAAGGTGCACAGAGACAGGAGGGGCAGGCTTAGCTTGCTTTGCTGTCAGTAGTCCCCTGTGGGAGGTGTCCCGCAGCACCGGGAGGGAGGCCGACCCATCAGAGGGATGGATCCACAGAAGCACAGTGTTGGGCATTTGTTGGGGAAGCAAGTTCGGTGATGGGAACAGGTTCCCTTTGGAATTTCGGGTGGGGAATGGGAGAGGGAGATGGCACTGGCCAGCGCCTTTGTACCCTGCTGAGCTGAGCTCTGTCTTCTGGGGCTCCACAACTCTCCCTCCCAATGTCCTCTCGCCCTCCCTGCTCTCAGAGAGCAGAGCTGTTGACTTTTAACATTCCAGATGTTAAGTCCCGCTGGCTGCCAGAACTCATGGAGTCTGGCCCCTCTGCTTCTGCAAGTCAGACTCAGGGGCTCTGCCTTGCCCGGCGGGCTGCCCCTCCACCACCCCGGCTCCCTCCCGCCAGTCCATGTAGCATGCACCTCCTCTCTGCCCTTCCTACCTTCTTGTCTACACTTGGCTCTGGAGAGTCTGTTCTGTTAGTCTTCTGGCAGTTTTCTGGGTTATTTAGGCAGGTGTGGGTGGAATCTAAGCGATCAGCAGGACGAGGTGAGCCCAGCGTCCTCCTATGCTGCCATCTTCCCCTCTGAGTCCCCCAATTTTTTTTTAAATAAAATCAATTTCTTTTAAAGAGAAATCATATTACTCCTTCCATTCTAATTTTGATCCTTTTCTTTCTTTCTTTTTCTTTCCTTTTTTTGGTGAGTTGCTCTGTCTGGAACCTGCATTATACCACGTTGTATATAAAGGTATGAAAACAAACATGCTTATCCTGCCTTATCTTAGGGGTCACTCTCAGTGTTTCACTTTTCAGAACTATTTTACAGGTGGGTTTACATATATGACTTTTTTCGTGTTGTGGAAGTTTCCTTCTATTCTTAGTTACTTGAATGCTGTCAGTCTAAGGAATGCTCCATTTTGCCACATTTTATTTACCATCTGTGGACATACTTATGTTACCCTTTTTCTGTTAATATGGTGTATTACACTGAGGGAGTTTTATTGCCTTACTGGAATAAATGCCATTTGGTCATGATGCATAATCCTTTTCTACACCATGATCAAAAGGCTGCATTGCTGGAATATGTTCACACGTATATTCCTTGGGAATATTGTTGTGTACTTTTCTTTTCTTGCAATGTCTTTTCATGGCTTTGGTATCAGTGCAATGCTGGCCTGATGGAATAAAGTAAGAAGTGTCTCCCATTTGATTTTTTTTGGAAGACACTGACAAAGATTGATGTTAATTCTTCTAATTCTGTGTGGTTCTTGTGTACTGTAACCATGACTACTCCACTGGAAAGCCTACTTTCACAGTGGAAAGCCTACAATCACAAACTGTAATTCTGCTAGGAGAAAGAATCTCTTTGACTTATGGTGTAGCCTGTCCTCTGCTTTCTAAAAAGTGTGCTTCAGCTACAAGAATACACAGTAGTACAATAATGGAGAACCCTCTCTGTCTCTTTCCCTACCCACATGTGTGTGTATGTGTGTGTCTAGATCAAAGAGAACTTATCAATGAAGTACACACCTGTTAAGTATTTACAGCAACCTGAAGCTGTCTTATGCAATAGAAAATGCAGAATTTAGACCAACTGGAGACCTAGACTAAGGGAATAGAGAAAGACAGAGAATTATGGAGAAATGAATTGTGTTCCATTTGTTTACATTACATAAAATATATCCTGTTGTAGACAGACATCATATATAACATATATAACTGTAGTGTCCAGTGCCTTAGAATGTTTCCACAGATACAGGAGTTTTTGAGTTCTTCTCTTATTTACATACAACTCCTACTCCTGTTGTGTTACCTGCTCTGCTCACAATGTTCTCTTTGATGTTGCCTGATGATTTGGGGTGAGCTCTTGACTCAAGGTCTTTGCCTATGCGATTTGTCTGCCTTAACTGGTTTTCTCAAAGTTATACACATGGGTCACATATCCCTTAGTTTTCCAGCTCAGAAGCCCCTTATTAGACATGATACAATGACAGGTTTCCCTTCTACTTAGAACTCCTTTGTCCTGAATTATTTTCCTTATTAGTTGTAACCACCATTTGAAACATCATTGATTCATTTATTTATATTATATTCCTCCCTCTGACACACACACACACACACACACACACACACACACACACCTAATACTAAGTCTTGTTAAGTTCAAACACACATCACTACTTTTTGCAATGCTTTCAACCAAACTTGTCACAAGGTATTTTGTTAAATTTTGTTGGGTGAATAAAAAAGTCTCAGGAAATTTATGGAGGAGAACATTGTTTTGAATTATGTTTTTTTATTTGGATCAAGAACTGCTAACAGTTTCAGCCTCACAGAAAACATGGAGCATTTGAGAGTCCCTGAAATTTTCTGGTATGTATTCTAGGTTGGTAGAGAATGTGCAAGAATTAATGAGTGCGTCATGTTGAAAACACAGCATTGCTCTTAATTCTATGATCACAGCTGGTGTCTTTACAATGCTCTTATCTCTGTTCCAGCTGTTTTCATCAGTTACATGGAAGGAAGAAATCAAACTCATGTTACAGAATTTATCCTCCTGGGACTCTCAGACCAGGGGGAACAGCAGTCTCTGCTCTTTTGGCCGTTCCTGTCCATGTACCTGGTCACCTTCACTGGGAACCTGCTCATGGTTCTGGCCATTATCACGGACTCCTGCCTCCACACGCCCATGTACTTCTTCCTCTCCAACCTGTCCTTTTCAGACATCTGTTTCACCTCCACCACTGTCCCAAAGATGCTGCTGAACATTCAGACGCAGAGCAGAGCGATCTCCTACTAAGGGTGCCTCAGTCAGATGTACTTTTTCATGCTTTTTGGAGGATTAGACCACTTCCTCTTGACAGTGATGGCCTATGACCGGTTTGTGGCCATCTGTCACCCACTGCACTACATGGTCATCATGAACCCCAAGTTCTGTGGCATCCTGCTCCTGGGATCTTGGATACTGAGTGTTCTTGACTCTCTATTACATGACTTACTGATTTTGCGACTCTCTTTTTGCACAGAGCTGGAAATCCTTCACTTTTTCTGTGAACTTAAGCAGGTGATCCAACTTGCTTGCTCTGATAGGTTCCTCAATGACCTGGCAGTGTATTTGGTAAGTGGACTTCTGGGTGTTGTTCCACTCACTGGCATCCTGTTCTCTTACTCTAGAATTGTCACTTCCATTTTGAGAATTTCATCAGTGAGGGGCAAGTATAAAGCATTTTCCACGTGTGGGTCTCACCTCTCAGTGGTCTCTTTGTTCTATGCTACAGGCCTTGGGGTGTATCTGAGTTCTCCTGCTGCACAAAACTCCAGGGCAAGTGCCATAGCCTCAGTCATGTACACGGTGGTGACGCCCATGCTGAACCCCTTCATCTATGGTCTGAGGAACAGAGACATCAAGCAAGCCCTGGGAAAACTCTTTAGCAGAGGGGCGTTCTCTGCATATAGGATTCTTTGTTTTAAGATAAAGTTATGAATAACAGGGCTTAAAACCCTAGAAGACCTAGATCATGTTATTTAACTCAATTCAGAGACTGACGATCTGCAGTTTATCTTTCTACAGTATTCAGTTGCTAAAAGTTTTTCATACACTATAAGCAACATTTCTTCTGAAAGTTTTAAAAGTTTATTTATTTATTTTGAGAGAGAGGGAGCAAGAGCGTGTGGGAGGAGCAGATACAGATTGAAGATATATCCTATACTGTGTCCATATTGTCGGTGCAGAACCTGAAGTGGGGCTCAATCTCAGAAAGCATGAGATCTTGAGGTAAAGTGAAATCAAGCATTGGATGCTCAACTGACTGAGCCACCCAGGCACCTGTCTTCTGCATTTTAAAAAGTTTTTACACCTCCCATTAAATTCCATTGCATGGGTTTAAAAATATTTTTTATTGTTTATTCATATTCTGTGTGTGGATTTGTGTGTGTGTTTGTGTGTGTGAGAGAGAGAGAGAGAGAGACAGAGAGAGAGACAGAGAGAGAGAGACAGCGTAGTGGGGGAGGGGCAGAGAGAGAGGGAGGCACAGAATCAGAAGCAGGCTCCAGGCTCTGAGCTGTCAGCACAGAGCAAGATGCAGGATTTTAAACCATGAATTGTGAGATCATGAGCTGAGCCAAAGTCAGACACTCAACCAACTGCGCTACCACGTGTCCCCATTGCATGGATATTTAAGAACATAGACATAATACAGCAAATTGAATACTTACAATGTGATAGGAAAAGCAGTGGAGCAAATGTGAAATGCTTCTTCTTTGGGTTGAAAGCAGGTATTTGTTAGCATCTCTGCTTTTGGAAGAAAATCTTTGAACATATCAGAGGTTGTATACAAGTTTCCAGGGTTTTATGTCAATCTAGCTTGGAAGGCAATCACATCTACAAGAGCAGAGGCACCTGGAACCCTCTGTGATTAGTTTACAATAATCCACCTTCAGGATGCAATCGTTAGTTTTCCCTCACACAGTCCAAAACATAAATGAAGTGTGAAGGTAATAGAATTGCAACTCCTAATTTTTCCAGCCTTGATGGTGTCATTCTTGGTGGTTTCCAGGGATGCATTATTATTTTTCCTTTAATGTTTTGGTAGGCAGCAATGCTGTCCTATAATTTCCCTCAGCACCTCCTACCATAATAGACTCTTCACAGATCTCACACACAATATGGCTACTCTGCCTACTGCCACCGCCATCTTTTCTAATGCTACATCCCAGAAATTAGGCAGTGCGAGCAGGATACACTCATGGACCTAACCTGTGTTGTGTGAGACAGAGTAAGACGAATGTCTCCTTATCAACTGACCCCGGAAGCCACCACTTGGATTGTCAGCCATAACGGTAATCTCCTATTACCTGGTTCACAGTTTTCCAGCGAAACGTCCATAGGTCCCTCCAAACACTAGTATGCAGATAAATGTTCATGGAACTGTCTCTCAGAAGCAAAGACGAAAAGAAACAGGGAAAGCAGGAAGAAAGGAAGAAAATGAGAATAAAGGATTAAGAAGACAGCTTACTCTTCTTAACATTTGCCAGTTTCTATGGGATAATTGCTCTCATCTTGCCCAATATCAAGGTGTCAATTTAGTTGACACCACAGTCCTCATGAACCATTATGAGCTAGCCAGTGCCATCATCTCAGAGCCTTTGGGTTGGGTTTGGAGGAAATGTAAAGCATTTGTTGCCATTTTACAGCCTTCCATCAGGTGTAAATGGTTCCATCAATCGAAGATCTGGGCAGTGAACATACTCAGGACTGATAGTCCAGTAGAGATTATGACCCTTCATTGTGGTGACTCAGGTCAATCTTTTCTTCATGATCATTGGAGATGGTGATTTTTATTTTTATTTCTTGGTTTTGGTTAGCTTATATTTTTAGTTACACAAATCGGATGTGCCCTTAGTAAGCTGCCCATTATATTTTTGCGTGGAAATGCTGAACTCTGCTAGTGCAGAGCCTGATAGGGGGTTCAAACTCACAAATTGTTAGATCATGACCTGAGCCAAAATCAAGAGTTGAATGCCTAACAGACTGAGCCACCCAGGCACCCCTGAAATTCTTTTAAAGTATGTCTCTCTTTTTTTCATCTTTTTTTTTTTTTGGTCAGGGTGAAATATACATAAAATTTTTATTTTAAACATTTTGAAATATACTTATGGGGCCTTAAGTACTTTCCCACAGTTGAGCAACCTCTATCCACCTCCAGAACTCTCTCATATTCTCAAAATGAACCTCTGTCTACTTGAAATACTAAGTTTGTATTGCCCCTCTGCCCAGCCCCTCTCTCCCACCACCCTACCCTCTGTCACTAAAACTGTTCACTCCAGGCATCTCATATATGTGTAATTGTATAATATTGGTCCTTTTGTGCCGGCTTTCTTTCAGTTAGCATAATGTTTGTGAGGTTCATCCAAGTTGTAGCCTGTGCCAGAATTCCACCCATTGTAAAGGCTGAATGATGTTCCACTCTATGTGTTCACCACACTTTGTTCATCCGTGAGTTTGTTGATGGACATTCAGGCTGTCTCCACATTTTGGTGACTGTGAACAAAGGTGATCATTCTATGTTTACACTTTAAGGAACTGGCACAATCTTTTCTACAGTAGCTGTGCCACATTTCATTGGCATCAGCAAGTGCCATCAGGTTGCAATTTCTCCTTATCCTCACCAACAGTTATTTTTTGTTTTGGGTTTTAACAATAGACATTCTAGTACACATTATACCATACTATACATTCTAGTATGCATTCTAGTAGGCATTCTAGTACCCATTATGCTATACTATAATCACATTGTAGGTTTGATTTGCATTCCCTAATGATTAGTCATGTTGTGCGTCTAAGTAGCCATGCCTCGATCTTCTTTGGGGAAGTGTCTATTTGAGTCCATAGTCCATGTTCTTATTCTTTCACCATTACTTTTGTTTTTAAATTTATTTAAAAATTTTAATTCCAGTACAGTTAACATACAGTGTAATACTAGTTTCAGGTGTACAATATAGTGATTCAGCATTTCCGTACAACACCCGGCGCTCATCATGACAAGGACACTCTTTAATCCCCATCACCTATTTCACCCATCCCCCACGTGTCACCCTCTGGTAACTATCAGTTGGTTCTCTATATAGTTAAGAGTCTGTTTCTTGGTTTGCCTTTTTTCCCTTTGCTCGTTTGTATTGTTTTTTAAATTCCACATGTGCGTGAATTCCTACGGTATTTGTCTTTCTCTGAATTGCTGATTTCATTTAGTAATACTCTCTAGGTCCGTGGACCTGATGCCAAAGGCAAGATGTCATTTTTGTTTTCACTGGCTGAAAAACATTCCATCGTGTGTCTACATGTACCGTATCTTCTTTATTCATTCACATATTGGTTGACACTTGGGCTGCTGCCACCCTTTGGTTATCGCAAATGATACTACTATAAATATAGAGGTGCAAGTGTCCCTTTGAATTTTTTTTTTGGTATGTTTTGGGTAATGACCCAGTAGTGCAATTACTGGATTGTGGGGAAGCTTTATTGATGCCTTGAAGGAACCTCTATACTCTTTTCCAGAGTAGCGGCTCCAGTTTTGATTCCCACCAACAATACCAGAGGGTTCCCTTTTTTTCCCAAACCATTACTCACACTGGTTGTTTCTATTTTTTTTCAACGTTTTTTATTTATTTTTGGGACAGAGAGAGACAGAGCATGAATGGGGGAGGGGCAGAGAGAGAGGGAGACACAGAATCGGAAGCAGGCTCCAGGCTCTGAGCCATCAGCCCAGAGCCCGACGCGTGGCTAGAACTCACGGACCGCAAGATCATGACCTGGCTGAAGTCGGATGCTTAACAGACTGCGCCACCCAGGCGCCCCTGGTTGTTTCTATTTTTAAAAACGTTTAACGTTTTTTTATTATGGAAGCATTGAATCCCTGTATAGTACACCAGAAACTAATATTACAGTGTATGTTAAGTAACTGGGATTTAAATAAAAGGATTTCGTTAAAATTTTTTTTAATGTTTATTTCTTTTTGAGAGGAAGAGAGAGAGAGAGAGAGAGAGAGAGAGAGAGAGAGAGAGAGAGAGTGAGAGAGAGATAATGAGCGGGGAAGGGACAGAGAGGAAGACCCAGAATCTGAAGTGGGCTCCAGGCTCCAAGCTGACAGCACAGAGCCTGACGCGGGGCTCAAACTCACAAACCATGAGCCAAAGTCGGACACTTAACCGACTGAGCCCCTCAGGCACCCCAAAAGGATTGGCTTTTTAAAATTGAATTGTTAGGGGTTTTTTGCTGTGAAATTTTTGAAAATTTTTACATATTTTGGATATTAATCTGTTACCAGGTATGTGCTTTGTCAATCTTTTTTCCGTTTTGTTGGTTGCCTTTTTACTGTGTGCCCTTTCATGCACAAAAATTTTAATTCTGCCAAAATAATTGCTTCTCTAACTGCCTGTGTGTTTGGTGTTCTAAGCAGGAAATCTTTGTCCAATCTAGTGTCATAAAGATGTACCTCTGTATTTTCTTTTAAGTGCCTATAGGTATATTTCTTATGCTTCAGTCTGTGATCCATTTCGAGTCATGTTGGTAGATGGTGGACAGAAGGGTTAGCTTCATCTTTTTGCATGGGGGTACCCAGGTTTTCCATCACCATGACTTGAAAAGGCTGTCTATTTATTACTGAACTGTCCTGGCACTCTTGGCAAAAATCATTCAATCATCATATTTGAGTTTATTTCAGGGGCCCCTCGTTTTCCATTGAGTTATATTTCTGTTTTTGTCGCTGTTGTTGAAAACAGACCAGTTTGAAATTATAATGTGGTAAATCTGAAAACCATATTTTCTCCCTTCCCTGGGCATTATTTATATTGAGGTATAATTTACAAGTGTTGTATTAATTTGACGTGTACAATGTAATGCTTAACAATTCTATACACTGTTCAGTGCTCATGGACATCAGTGTATTCTTAATACCTTTATCTATCTCACCCATCCCCACCCACATTCCCTCTTGCAACCACCTGTTTGTTTTCTGTGTTAAAGAGTCTGTGTTTATGTCTGTCTTTTCTTGTTTGGTCCTTTCTTTTAATTCTTATAGTCCACATATGAGTGACATCAAATGGTATTTGTCTTTCTCTGGCTGGCTCATTTCACTCGGCACTCTGCCCTCTAGGTCCATCCAATTGCATTCTTACATAATATTTTATTATATCTTTTCACCTTTTAAAAGTGTCCATTCCTTCCCTATTTTTCCATCTACAGTTTTTTTTTACTATTGTCATATCAAGAGTCTGTGTCTAACCTGATTGTATGGTGAGTTTTCCACAGGGAGAACTTGATCCTCGACATCTCATCATGAAATCTGCACTGAAACTCCACTATTTTCATAAGTATGTGTCAAACCTGTAGCAAAAATACAAGCATCTCTGCTCTCTGCAGGCTAACTGCTCAGGGTCATGTTTGAATTGTCATACTTGCCCCCTGATTATTGGCCAGCAAGTATGAAGTATTTCCCACATTGGCTGCCCAGATACTTCCTCTTGGAGTGCCTTATCCCCTTCTCCCTCATCAAGAGTTGGAACAAAGAGAAGCTTGTTTGTGCGGCCTTCACTCAACTCTTCTGGAAAAGTTGACTAGGGTTGTATTCTTTTTCTCATGTGTCAGTGCCCCTTCAGTGTAGTTCATTCATGTATGTTTTATTTTATTTTCAAATTTATATTTTAGGTGGTTAACATAGAGTGCAATACTGGTTTCAGGAGGAGAATTCAGTAATTCATCACTTCCATACAGCACTGGGTGCTCATCAAAAGTGCTCTCCTTAACTCAACACTCATCTAGCCCATCTCCCTCCCACCTTCCTCCATCTGACTATTGTTGTCTCTTGTGGTCTCTTTCCCTTTCTCCTCTTTCCCCCTTCACACACATTCATTTGTTTTGTTAATTCAATTCCAATATGAGCGAAATCATGTGGTAGTTGTCTTTCTCGGATTCTTATCTCTGTTCGCATAATACATTCTACCTCCATCCACGTCACTGCAAATGGCAAATTTGCATTTATTTTTATGTTTCTTGTCCTGTTGAGACTGTGAGCTCCTCAATAGAAGGGACCCTTCTTACACTTGTCTTCCTCCTACCACTTTGCTTAGTGCCTACTGCCCCACAGCTGCTAATGTGTGGTTTAGAGGATGCCCAAAAGCAAATGGTCAAGTGATGTTAAAAAGATATTGCCCACATTGAAGGAGAATGAGAAACAGGAAGAAAAGAGAAGCACTGCGGGGCCTGGGGGTTCCATGATTGTGAGCTAACAGAAGGGGTACAGATGGGAGAAAGAAGAGATTTAGGATACACAGAATTCTTCAAAACCAAAATTGGATAGTTACTACAGTGGCTATGGCTTATTAATGAGAACCTCTAAAGACAGGGCACCTCCTTCTGGGATAAGAGAGTTAAAATGGGATAAGAGACAAGCTGGGAATGCCAAGTCTGTGTTCCCATACCAACAATGGGATAAGTTTGCATTCTTCTTTTCTCTCCTAGCGCTAGAGACCCAAGTCTTGTAAAGGGAAGAGAGACAAAAGAATATCTCATTAATGAGACTCATGGGAATTCATTCCCTACAGCTACAGAAATTAAAATGCCTTTGTTGCACCCATGAAGTCGACTCTTGTAACCTCAGGTGATATGAACACATAGCTGTGTCCTCCAGAACCTTCATGAGTGGGGCCATGTCTTTTCCCTTCCTAAGGATATAACTTCCAACCACATCTCTCATCCATGGGAGAGACTGGGTCATTGATCTCCTGCTGTTCTGTGTTAACATCTGGGTGAGCCTTGGCCTCTTCAGAAGTCCTGGGGAAATGAGTTATGATGGGAGGGTCCCCTTGTATCAGTAGTTATTTTGGGTAGTTATATTGTCCCTCAACAGGGACAATAAATTAAGGAGAGTTTAGTAATATCAAGCCCTGCCCATGAGGCTTTGATTCTGGAGGGAAACTCTGGATACACTAAACCATTTCTCCCTGATCCGTCTCCTCCAAGGTTAGTGCTTTATCAATGGGCCTTCATCTCTCAACAGTCTTTCCTCTGTTTTTATTGCTGCTTCTTCCATTGTTGGGAGTGACTGTTTATTGTTATTGAAACAGTAGTTAATAGCAGTCATTCAAGAAACATTTTTTCAGAAACTTCTGTATGGTAGACAGTACCATGTATTCTGGGACTAACTAAATGACTACAACAGTATTTCTTTCTCAAGGTACTCACTGTAGAAACAGAATGAAAGATGTAAAAATAAATTAATGTTATAATGTGAAATTGCATTGAAATCTGGGGAAGCAGATCCCCCAAAGTTGACTGTTTATTTTATTCTTAATTGTTTTCAAAAAGAGGACTCTTTCATGGGAGTCAGTGAACACTTCATAGACAAGCTTATAGGTACTTAGCCTTGACGTTAGTGTCCTTCCAAGGGATAAGGGAGGTGAGAAGTCCAGGGAGAAACAGCAGAGGGGGAAAATTAGAGATGAAGTAAAGCGGAAGTTGTGCTGCTGTTATTAGAAATACTCCTTACTGTCTCACCAACAATCGGGAGCAGGGTCTACAATCTGCAAAATGAACCCATAGAAGCCTGGCTGGGTAGGCATCAGTCAGATGACCAAAGAAATGTATGTTTTGGCTGGAGGGTTGAAATTTAACTCTGAAATTAGTAAAGAGTATGTGCAGGCTTTATGTCAGGGGATTAACTATGAACAGGTACTCTCCATGTAAAAATGACCCAGTACTGTGAGGAAAAAATTATTGCTGCATTCAGGGTGTGAGAAGCATATTTAGGGATACAAATGGCACCACGAGTGTGAGAGGGGAGGCAAGACAGGTCTCTGAGGGGGTGGCAATCGTGGATACAAAACCTCAGATGGATTTTTTTATTCATTCTTAAATGTTTACTAGAAACAATGCCAGATATCTATAGTCATCAAGTTACTGAAATGTTTCCCAAACTATTTCTGTGGTATCATTATTTTATTTTATTGATGGAAAGCAACAGCAGTGATACTGCTTATACACAGAAAATAATGGAGCCTGGAGCTCTTCACGCTCAGAGCTCAGTGCTTCCAAAGCTTTGCATTTCATTAATATCTCTCATTTTTCATCCCCTTTAATATTTGAACAGTTGTACATTTACAGAAACAATTTGCTGTGATAGATCAGGGAGTTATCATAAGCTCCCTCCCCAGTTTCTGCTGTTTTGATCACAGCCTATCTCTTCCACATGTTAATTTCAATTCTCATATCTCCTGAGCCTCCACACATAGTGACTGCATCTCAGGCTTGCTTTATGATTGAAGCGATTGATAGTTCTGAGGACTACTGGTCAGGTGTTCTGTAAAATAATCTCCTCTTGGACACACCTTATTATTCTCTTTTTCCTGACTATACTGGGACTGTGGAATTTGGACTGGAAGACCAGAGAGGGAAACTGCTATGTTCATCTCGTGACATCAAGGGTGCACACCGTCAACATGACTATTTCTCATTGGGGTTGCTATTGATGCCGGCTGTGACAGGGTTTGTCAGATTTCTCTTTCTCCTTTCTTGCCATCCTGTCCTCCTGTAGCGACTTTCTATGCAGCCCCATCTTAAAGTAGGGTGAGTTATCTCACACCTCCTTAAGAGTAGAATATTTCTGTAAATCATTGGTTTTCTTCTGCGCTTGATATTGTGTCTTCCATATTTATTTTTCAAGTATTTACATTATATGCCCTGGGTTATAACCCAATACTACTTTATTTTGGTGCTCTAATTGGTCTTACTTTGCACTGGGGAGCTTCTTCAGTTAGCTGACAATGTCCCTATCATTCTTGACTATTGGGGGTATCAGTCTTACAGGAAAAGATGCTTCAACTTGAGCTTACTGTATTTTCCTCTGAGCCCTACAAGCAGTCATTTCTGCGAGGAGCCCTGTTTTATTTTATTGGATCATGGGATGAGATTCAAGATCTTGGTGTCTGGTGGCTTATTGCTACCAGGGTCTCTATATGTCCTCGATTGACCTGGCAAGGACACGGGAGTGCTTACTACTCTGTGTATATGCAGACATCCATACATGAGTCTATATGTAACCCTCTGTATTTTTATATAAGCTAAAGCAAGTTCATACTGATGGCACCAACTCTAATCACCAAAGGATTATAAAAGCTATGCCACCTTGCTTACATGTAAAATACCACATCACATGTGATACCTCATTGCCACCATTTACTCTCCATTTCCTTACATGCTCAACTTCAGTTAACATGTGCAGAAGTATCAGCATCGTTAACAATACCCCACGGGATGCATTTTATCAAGTGTAGAGCAGTGCTTCTGTGCAATTTGTTTTATGTCCGGTTTTACGGTCTTTTCTTTTTCCCAGATCTTGTTTTTCTGCACTTCTTTTTGCCCTCCTGTTTCACTGAGATTGTCTCATACAATTGTAATAGAGTTAGATTGTTTATTTTCCACATGATCCACTCCATTCTAGGATTCCATCAGCCACCTGAGTTTTATGTTTGCTTTGATTTACACTCTGCAAAAGTGCTGAATTCGTTTATTACTCCAACAGTTTTTCTTGTTTTGAATGCTATCTTTTTTTAAAAAAATAAGATCACCTTCTTTGTGAAGAGAAATCATATTACATCTTCCATTCTAATTTTGATGCCTTTTGTTTCCTTTTACTTTTCTTTCTTTTTTTTGCTTAGTTGCTCTGTCTGGAACATGCAATGCCATGTTGCATAAAAGGTATGAAACAAACATGCTTCTCTTGCCTTATCTTAGCGGTTGCTCTCAGTGTTTCACTGTTGAGAAGGATTTTAGAGGTGGGTTTTCATATATGACCTATTTCGTGTTGTGGAACTATCCTTCTGTTCATAGTTTCCGGACTGTTATTAAGGTATGCATCATTTTGTCGCGTTTTATTTACCATATGTTGAGATAATCATATGCTTTTATCCTTCTTTTTGTCAACCTGTCGTATTACACCAAGGGAGATTTATTAGTTAAACCATCCTTGCCTTCCAGGAATAAATCCCACTTGGTCAGGATGCATAATCTTTTTCTACATCATGATCAAAGGCTGCTATGCTTGAATTAATACTATTTAGTCGAAGATTTTCACATAAATATTCTTTGGGAATATCATTTTGTACTTTTCTTTTCTTGCAGTGCCTCTTCTTGGCTTTGGTACAGTGCAATGGTGGCCTGAACGATTAAAGTAGGAAGTGCTTCCCATTTGAATTTTTTGGAAGCAGTTGAGAAAGATTAATGGTAATTCTTCTAATTCTGGGTGGTTCTCGTGATTCGTAGCCATGACTACTCTACTGGAATGGCTACAACAAAATGCAATTCTCATCAGAGAAAGAAACTCTTTGACTAATGGCGTAGCCTGTCCCATGATTTCTAAAAAGTTGTGCTTCAGCTGCAAGAGTACACGGTACCACAATAATGGAGAACTCTCTCTCTGTTGCTTTCCCTACCCACGTGTGTGTGTGTGTGTGTGTAGGACAAAGAGAATTTATTAGTGAAGTACACACATATTAAGCATTTGTAGCAAGCTGAAGCTGTCTTATGAGGTAAAAACTACAGAAATTACACCAACTGGAGACCTAGAGTAAAGGTAGAGAGAAAGAGAATTTTGGAGGAATGAATTATGTTCCATTAGTATACATTACATAAAATGTACGTGTTGTAGACAGACATCATATATAACATATAAATATAAAAATGACACTGAACTGTAGTGTCCACTGCCTTAGAATGTTTCTAAAGATGCAGGAGGCTTTGAGCTCTTCTCTCTTGTTTGCATCCAACACGTACTCTCATTGTGTTACCTGCTCTGCTCACAACTTTTTCTTTGATGTTGCCTGATGGTTTCAGGTGAGCTCTTGAATGAAGGCCTTTGCATATGCGATTTCTGTGGCTTAACTGGTTTTCTCAAAGTAATTGGGAAGGTTCACATATCCCTTAGTTTTCTAGGTCAGAAGCCCCTGATGGACTTGACACATTGGCAAGTTTCCCTTCTACTTAGACTAATTTTTCTTGAATTATTTTATTTATTAGTTGTAACCACCACTTAAAACATCATTTATTCATTTATTAATATTCTATTCCTCCCTCTTCACACACATAAACATCTAAGACTCAGTGTTGTTAAGGGCAAACACCCATCACTACTTTTTGTAATGCTTTCAACATTACTTGTTACAAGATTTTTTTGTTAAATTTTGTTGGGTGAAAAAAAAGATCTCAGGAAATTTATGGAGAACATTGCTCTGAAATTGTTTTGATTCAGAACAAGAATTGTGAACAGTTTCAGACTCATGGAAAACATGGAGCATTTGAGAGTCCCTGAAATTTTCTGGTACATATTCTAGATTGGTAGGGAATGTGTAAGAATTAATGAGTGAAGTGTGTTGAAAGCGAAGCATTTCTTTCAATACTGTGATCACTGCTGGTGTCTTTACAATGTTCTTGTCTCTGTTCCAGCTGTTTTCATCAGTTACATGGAAGAAAGAAATCAAACCTGTGTCACACAATTTATCCTCCTGGGACTCTCAGACCAGGGGGAACAGCAGTCTCTGCTCTTTTGGGTGTTCCTGTCCATGTACCTGGTCACCTTCACTGGGAACGTACTCATGATCCTGGCCATTATCACGGACCCCCGCCTCCACACGCCCATGTACTTCTTCCTCTCCAACCTGTCCTTTTCAGACATCTGTTTCACCTCCACCACTGTCCCAAAGATGCTGCTGAACATCCAGACGCAGAGCAAAGTGATCACCTATGAAGGCTGTCTCAGCCAGATGTACTTTTTCATGCTTTTTGGAGTATTAGATAACATACTCTTGACAGTGATGGCCTATGACCGGTTTGTGGCCATCTGTCAGCCACTGCACTACATGGTCATCATGAACCCCAAGTTCTGTGGCATCCTGCTCCTGGTATGCTGGTTATTGGGTGTTTTTTACTCTCTATTACTTGACTTACTGATTTTGCGACTCTCTTTTTGCACAGATCTGGAAATCCTTCACTTTTTCTGTGAACTTAAGCAGGTGATCCAACTTGCTTGCTCTGATAGGTTCCTCAATGACCTGGCAGTGTATTTGGTAAGTGGACTTCTGGGTGTTGTTCCACTCACTGGCATCCTGTTCTCTTACTCTAGAATTGTCACTTCCATTTTGAGAATTTCATCAGTGAGGGGCAAGTATAAAGCATTTTCCACGTGTGGGTCTCACCTCTCAGTGGTCTCTTTGTTCTATGGCACATGCCTTGGGGTGTATCTGAGTTCTGCTGCTGCACAAAACTCCAGGGCAAGTGCCATAGCCTCAGTCATGTACACGGTGGTGACACCCATGTTGAACCCCTTCATCTATGGTCTCAGGAACAGAGACATCAAGCAAGCCCTGAGAAATCTGTTTAGCCGAGAGACATTGTCTGCATGTAGGATTCTTTGTTTCAAGATAAAGACTTGAGTAACAGGGCTTAAAACCCTAGAAGACCTAGATCATGATATTTGTATCAGTTCAGAGGCTGACAGTCTGCAGTTTATCTTTCTACAGTATTCGGTTGCTAGAAATTTTTCATACTTTATGCACAAGTATTTCTTCCGTAATTTTTAAGGCATTTATTTTGAGAGAGAGTAAGAGCAAGTGGTGAGAGTCAGAGAGATTGAGGGAATATCACAAGCCATGTCCATGCTATCAGCACAGAGCCTGAAGTGGGGCTCAATGTCAGAAATTTCGAGATCATGACTTGGATCAAAATCAAGAGTGGGGCGCCTATTGGTTCAGTCACCGAGACACCCCTCTTCTGTATTTCTCTAAAACTGTTTAGGCCTCTCATTAAACTTCATCCCATGGATTCTTAATTTTTTTAATGTTTATTTATTTTTTGAGGGATGGGGGAGTAGGGGCAGAGAGAGAGAGGAAGACACAGAATCAGAAGCAGTCTCCAGGCTCTGAGCTGTCAGCACAGAGCACAATGCAGGCTCAAACCCATGAATTACAAGATCATGACCTGAGGCAAAGTTGGATGGTCAACCAACTGAGCCATCCTAGTTTGCGATATTTAAGATTGCGATATTTAAGAACATATACCTAATATAGCAAATTGAGTACTTTTAATGTGATAGGAGGAGCTACTGAAGTCAATGTGAAATGCTTTTGCTATGGGTTTAAAGCAATATCTTTATAGTATATATTTATATATATACAGATATATTAGATTATCTCCTTTTGGAGGAAAACCATTGAACATATCAGAATTGATAGATGAGTTTCCAGGGCTTCATGTCAATCCACCTTGGAAGGAGATCACATCTGCAAGAGCAGAGGCCCCTGGAACCCTCTGTGATTAGTTTGCAATAATCCATCTTTGCTATGCAATCTTCAGTTTCCCCTCACACCGTCCTAAACATAAATGAAGTGTGAAGGTAATAGAAATTGCAACTCCTGATGTTTCAGGCCTTGATGGTGGCATTCTTGGTGATTTTCCCAGGGATGCATTATCATTTTTCTTTTAATATTTTGTTAAGCAGCAATGCTGTCCTGTGATTTCCCTCAGCACCTCCTACCTTAATAGGCTCTTCACAGATCTCACACACAATATGGCTACTCTGCCTATTGCCACCTCCATCTTTTCTAGTGCTGCATCCCAGAAATTTAGGCAGTGTGAGCAGGATACACTCAAAGACCTAACCTGTGTTGTGTGAGACAGACTAAGACGAATGTCTCCTTATCACCTGACCCCAGAAGCCCCCACTGGGATTGTCAGCCATAATGGTAATCTCCTATTACCTGAATCACAGTTTTCCAGCTAAATGTCCACAGGTCCCTTCAAACACTAGTATGCAGATAAATGTTCATGGACCTATCTCTCAGAAGCAAAGACAAAAAGAAACGGAAAGCAAGAAGAAAGGTGGAAAATAAGAACAAAAGATTAAGAAGAGAGCTTACTTGTAGCATTTACCAGTTTCTACGGTATCATTACTCTCATTTTGCCCAATAGCAAGGCGCCAATTTTAGTTTAGACCACAGTCCTCATGAATGATTATAAGCTAGCCTGTGCTATCACCTCAGAGCCTTTGGGTTGGGTTTGGAGGAAAATGTAAAGCAATTGTTGCCATTTTACAGCCTTCCACCAGGTGTAAATGGTTACACCAATTGAGGATCTGGGTCAGTGGACAGTCTCAGGAGCGATAGTCAGGTAGAGATTATGACCCTTTATTGTGGTGACTCTGGTCAATCTTTTCCTCATGATCATTGGAGGTGGGTTTTTTATTTTTTTGTTTTGTTTTTGTTTTATTTATTTTTCTACTTACACAAATCGATGGGCCCTTAGTAAACTGCTCATCATTTTTGTTTCTTGGAGACACCATGATGAATCTTCCTTTTGCAAAAATCCATGTGGTTCCCCCAATGTTGATGAGAGTGGTTAATTATTTACACACTATGAATAACAAACCTAGAATCATTTTGGACTGCTGACATGGCCTCTGGCAATTCAGGAGGGGCTGAACTCAGGACAAAGGCATTTCAATTTCAGCATGTCCATGGTAAGTCTATCACATGAGGGAGAAACTCTGTAGAGCTTGTCAAGGAAGACATTATAGCCCTCCCCAAGCTATTTCTCAATGACCTTATGAATTTTATGTCCTCTGATTCCTTAGTTTGAGTGTACTTTGTGGTTGAGGTATTGAATCACACAAGATAAACCCATCACCATGCCCTTGTCTCCTTGTAATTTGGATTTCTTTCTCTTTATCACATTAAGCCTTTATGGAACTGAAATTCTTTTTTTTTAAAGTTCATTTATTTACTTAGAGAGAGAGAGAGAGAGAGAGAGAGAGAGAGAGAGAGAGAGAGGAGAAAGCTTGGGAGGTGCGGAGAGAGGGATAGACAGAAAATCCCAAGCAGCCTCCACTCTGCCAGCACAGAGCCCAGTGTGGGTCTCGAAGTCACAAATTGTTACATCATGACCTGAGTCAAAATCTAGAGTTGGATGCCTAACTGACTGAGCCACCCAGACCCCCATGAAGTTCTTGTCAAATATGTCACTCTTTTTTTCATCCTTGTTTTCTCAGGGGAAAATACATATAAATATTAAACATTAAAAGTTAAACATTTTGAAATATACTTCTGTGTCATTAAGTGCTTTCTCACTGTTGAGCAACCACCACCTCTATCAATCTCCAGAACGTCCTCGTTGTCTCAAACTGAACTTCTGTCTCCTTGAAATACTAAATTCGTATTGCCCCTCTGCCCAACCCCTGTGTCCCACCATCTTACCTTCTCTTTAGGTTTACCTAAAGAGATTACCCTAGGTATCTCATATACATGTAATTGTATAATATTGGTCTGTTTGTGCCGGCTTCTTTCAGGTAGCATAATATTTGTGAGATTCACCCAAGTTATAGCTTGTGTCAGAATCCCATTCATGTTAAAGGCTGAATGATGTTCTACTGTATGAGTTCACCACACTTTGTTCATCCGTGAGTTTTTTGATGGACATTTGGGTTGTCTCCACATTTTGGATACTGTGAATAAAGGTGTTTTGAAAATTGGTGTACAAAAATCTGTTCTAGTCACTGCTCTAAATTCTATTGGGACAGAGGACCCTGGGTGGCTCAGTTGGTTGAGCCTTCAGCTCAGGCCATGATCTCATGGTTTGTGGGTTTGAGCCTTGGGTCGGGTTCTGTGCTGACAGCTCAGAGCCTGGAGCCTGTTTCAGATTCTGGGTCTCGCTCTCTCCCCTGCTCATGTCTGTCTCTCTAAAAAAAATTAAAAAATTAAAAATAAATAAAAATAAATTATTTTGGGACATATAAGTAGGTATATAAGCAGGAGTAAAACTCCAAATGATAATTCTATGTTTACATTTTAAGGAACTGGCACAATCTTTTCTACACTAGCTGTGCCACTTTTTATTCTCAACGGCAAGCACCACAGGGCTGCAATTTCCCCTTATCCTCACCAACAATTATTTTCTGTTTAGTTTAAAAAAAATAGCCATTCTAGTATGTGTGTTGTGGTATCACATTATGGGTTTGATTTGCATTTCCCTAATGATTAGTCATGTTTGCCTCTAAATATCCATACCTATATCTTCTTTGGAGAAGTGTCTATTTGAGTCTATTGCTTTCTTTTTCTTTTCACAATTTTTTTCAAATTTATTTAAAAATTTTAATTCAAGTACAGTTAACATACAGTGTAATATTAGTTTCAGGTGTACAATATAGTGATTCAGCACTTCTGTACAACACCCGGTGCTCATCATGACAAGGACAGTCCTTAATCCCCATCACCTATTTCACCCATCTCCCCCCTCCCCCTTCACCCTCTGGTAACCATCAGTTTGTTCTCTATAGTTAAGAGTCTGTTTCTCGTTTTCTCTGTCCTTTCTTCCCCTTGCTCATTTGTACTGTTTCTTAAATTGCACATATGAATGAAAGCATATGGTATTTGTTTTTCTCCGAATGACTAATTTCATTTAGCATAAGACCCTCTAGCTTATGCTAAGGTTGAAAAGGAAGATTTCAGTTTGGCTGAAAAATATTCCATTGTATGTGTGTGTGTGTATGTGTGTGTGTGTGTGTGTGTGTGTGTGTGTGTACGTACCACATCTTCTTTATTCATTCATCTGTTGGTGGACACATGAGCTGCTTCCACAATTTGGATATTGTAAATGATGCTGCTGTAAGCATAGAGGTGCAAGTATCCCTTTGAATTTTTTAAAAATATTTTTGGGGTAATGACCCCGTAGTGCAATTACTGGATTGCAGAGAGGCTTTATTTATGCCTTGAAGGAACCTCTATACTCTTTTCCGCAGTGGCAACTCCAGTTTCTATTTCCACCAACAATATCAGAGGGTTCTCTTTTCTCCAAATCATTGCCCACACTTACTGTTTTTTCTTTTTAATCTTTTTAAAAAGTTTTTATTATGGAGGTATTGAGTCAGTCGATTGTACACCTGAAATGAATATTATACTGTATGTTAAGTAACTGGAATTAAAATTTTAAAATTGCCTTTTTAAAATTGAGTTGTTTGTGTTTTTTTGGTTGGTGGAATTTTTGAAATTCTTTATATATTTTGGATATTAATCCATTACCAGCTATGCGATTTGCCAGTCTTTTCTGCATTTTGTTGGTTGTCTTTTCACTTGGGAAATAGTGCCCTCTAATGTACAAATATTTTTAATTTCGCCAAAATGCTTTTTTCTCTAATCGCCTGTGTTTTTTGGTGTTACATCTGGGAAATTATAGTCAAATCCAGGGTCATATAAATGTACTTCTGTATTTTCTTCTAAGTGCTTGCAGTTATATTTCTTATGCTTCAGTCCGTGACCCACTTGGAGTCATGCTGGTAGATGGTGGCTGGAAGGGTCGACTTCATCTTTTTGCACATGGATATCCATGTTTCCCACCACCATTTCTTGGACAGGCTGTGCATATATCATTGAAATTTCCTGACACACGTGTAAAAACCATTCAGTTGTATATATTTGAATTTACTTCTGCACTCCCTTGTATTCCATTGGGTTGTATTTCTGTTTTTGTTGTTGTGGTTGAAAAACAGATCAGCTTGGGGGAGGGGCCAAGATGGCGGAACAGCATGGTAGTTTTTTTTTTTTTTTCATCTCTTGTCCCTGAAATGCAGCCAGATCAACACGAAACCATCTTGCACACCTAGAAAAGTGATTTGAGGATTAACACAACAATCTCCACCACCTGAACACAGAACTGGGCAGTTATGTGGTGCAGAGTGGTGAACTGGGGAAGAGAGAAGCCGCAGAGGGCAGGGAGCTGTTTTTGCTTGTGAAGAGAGGACAGAGACAAGGGAGAGCACATGGGAGACATGGGAAAAGCACAACACCCTCCAAAGCAGCTGGAGATAGAAAGGAAGAGTGGAAATAGCCCCAAAGGAATGGACAAAAAAGGGAGAAAGGAGGGGGTTTAAATTCCATTAAGACTCTATAAACAGGGAGTGCAGAGTTCTGAAACTCCACAGCTCAATACCTGGTGGTGTTCTGGTGGGAAGGGCGAATCCCCAGGAGTAGAGAGCAAGGTCTGAGGGGTTCTTGGGTCAAAAGGGGAGTGGTGGTTCCCTTGCTGGTAGGACATTCAGTAGAGGCTGTGCAGCCTCCCCACAGGTGAAGATCCCAGCAGACCCTGGAGAACGACCTCTTTCTTTGGTGTTGAAACAAGGATGTTAAAGGTGAAGCTTGGCACCAGATGTGTGTTGTGATTTTCCATAATCCCTGAAACGCTGCTGCTACATGATCACACAAACTTTTTCTGGTGCGGGCTTGCAGCCAGACGCAGTCTCTGGATATGTGCATCAGCATGGTCTCATGAATGTTTCTAGGTGCAGGCCGGCACCCGGCCATTGCTCCATGAGACTCTCCCCAGAGGGTCTGAGCAGGTCAAACCTGCAGTCCCTCAGAAGTGCTGTGTTGGGAGCACTGAGATAAATCCCAGGAGGGAGGTGCCGCCTGGCAAGCTGACAGCTTGGTCATGGACAGTATAGAAGCAGGGAGTGGAGGAAAGCCAGAGACAAAGGAGAGGTGCTTGATTGCCCATCAGGGAGAGCACAGAGTTTTGATACTAGACACTGGGTAGAGGGGTGATGCCATTTTTACCCCTCCCGCACATGTGCCTACACGCCTACATGTACCACAACAATCTACCTCAGTAAGCTAAGCTGTTCTATCTAGTGGACAATGAAGTCGTTACACTAAGCCTGGCCAAACTGGGCCAACTGTGTTGTTGAGGAACACCAGAAGTCTCTCTGCCTGCTTAGTTTACAGTCTATAAATTGCTTCATAGTTTGACTTCTAGGAAAAAAAACCGGATATAATTTCAAACGTATTTCATTCTGTTTGCTTGTCCATCTATTCAATTTTTTCCCTTTTCTTTTCTTATTCTTGCATACAGATAGGGAAAAATTTATTTTTGTTTTCCATTTTTATTAAAAAGATTTTTCCTCAATTTTTTCAATTATATTTTTTAATTTTTTGTAAAATTTTCAAATTCTATTTTACTCCCATTATTTAATTTATTGTATGTTATTATATTCATTTTTTTAAATTTTCAAACCTTTTCTTTTTTTTCCTTTTTTGTCTTCTCTTATCCTTCCCTGTTTTCTCTAATCTATCAAGCTCCCTTTAACAACCAGACCAAAACACACCTAGGATCTAGCCTCCTTTATTTCATTTTTGTGTGTTGTTTTCAATTTTTATTTTTTTACTTTATTAATTCCTTTTCTTCCTTCAAAATGATGAAATGAAGGAGTTGACCCCAAAAGAGAGAAAAGGAATAAATGACAGCCAGGGACTTAATCAATACAGATACAAGTAAGATGTCTGAAATATAATTTAGAATCACGATAATAAGAGTAGCTGGGGTTTAAAATGATTAGAATTGCTTTCTGCAGAGATGAAAGAAGTAAAAGCCAGTCAGGATGAAAAACAATGATATAACTGAGCTACATTCTTGAATGGATGCCACCGTGACAAGGATGGATGAAACAGAGCAGTGAATCAACGATATAGAGGACAAACTTAATGAGCATAATGAAAGCAGAAAAAAAGAGGGAAACTAAGGCAAAAGAGCACAATATAAGAATTAGAGAATTCAGTGACTCATTAAAAAGGAATAACATCCCAATCGTAGGGGGTCTTAGAAGATGAAGAGAGATAAAAAGGGATGGAAGTTTTATGTAAGGAAGTCATAGTAGAAAACTTTCCTAACCTGGAGAAAGACACAGACATAAAAATTCAGGAAACACCTCCCATTAGATTCAACAAAAACTGAGCATCAACAAGGCATATCATAGTCAAATTCACAAAATACTCAGGCAAGGAAAGAATCATGAAAGCAGCAAGGGAAAAAAGTCCTTAACCTACAAGGGAAGACAGATTGGGTTCACAGCAGACCTATCCACAGAAAGTTAGCAGGCCAAAAAGGAGTGGCAGGATATATTGAATGTGCTGAATAGGAAAAATGTGCAGCCAAGTATTCTTTATCCAGCAAGGCTGTCATTCAAAATAGAAGGAGAGATAAAAAATTTCCCAGACACACAAAAATTGAAAGATTTCATGACCACTTAACCATCCCTGCAAAAAATTTTAAGGGGGCTCTCTGAGGGGAGAAAGGACAAAAAGAAAAAGAAAAAAAAAAAAAAAAGAAAAAAAGACCAAAAAGCAACAATGATTAGAAAGGACCAGAGAATAACACCAGAAACTCCAACTCTCCAGGCAACATAATGGCAATAAATTCATATCTTTCAGTACTCATCCTAAATGTCAATGGAATAAATGCTTCAATCAAAAGACATAGGATAACAGAATGGATAGGAAAACAAGATCCATCTATATGTTGTTTACAAGAGACCCATTGTAGACCTAAAGAAACCTTTAGATTGAAAGTAGGGGATGGAGAGCCATCTTTCATGCTAATGGTCACTATAAGAAAGCCAGAGTAGCCATACATACATCAGACAAGCTAGATTTTAAAATAAAGACCATAACAAGAGATGAATTGTTCTATCCACCAAGATATAACAATTGTAAACACTTATGCTCCAAATGTGAAAGCACCCAAATATATAAATCTATTAATCACAAACATAAAGAAACTCATTGTTAATAATACCATAGTAGTAAGGGACTTCAACATGCCACTTACAACAATGGACAGATCATTTAATCAGAAATCAACAATGAAACAATGGCTTTGAATGACACACTGGACCAGATGGACTTAACAGATATATTCAGAACATTTCATCCGAAAGCAGCACAATACACATTCTTCTCAACTGCACATGAAACATTCTCCAGAATAGATCACATACTGGGACACAAATCATCCCTCAATAAGTACAAAAAGATCGAGGTCATACATGCATATTTTCAGACCACAATGCTATGAAACTCGAAACCAACCACAAGAAAAATTTGGAAAGATTACACTTGGACACTAAGGAACATCCTACCAATGAATGAATGGGCTAACCAAGAAGTTAAAGAGGAAATTAAAAGTACATGGAAGCCAATGAAAATGATAACACCTCAGCCCAAAACCTCTGGGACGCAGGAAAGGTAGTCATAAGCAGGAAGTATATAGCAATCCAGGCTTTCCTAAAGAAGGAAGAAAGGTCTCAGATACACAACCTAACCTTATACCTTAAAAAGCTGGATAAAGAACAGCAAATAAAACCCAAAACCAGCATAAGACAGGAAATAGTAAAGATTAGAGCAGAAATCAATGCTATTGAAACCAAAAAACAGAACAGAACAATGAAACCAGGAGATGGTTCTTTGAAAGAATTAACAAAATTGATAAAGACCTAGCCAGTTTGGTCAAAAAGAAAAAGGAAAGGACCCACATAAGTAAAATCAAGAATGAAAGGGGAGAGATCACAACCAACACTGCAAAAATACAAAACAATAATAAGAGAATATTATGATTAATTACATGCTAAAAAATGCGCAATCTGGAAGAAATGGACAAATTCCTAGAAGCATATAAACTACCAGAACTGAAACAGGAAGAAATAGAAAATTTGAACAGTTCCATAACCAGTAAAGAAATCGAATTAGTAATCAAAAAATTTCCCAAAAACAAGAGTCAGGGCCAGGTGGCTTCCAGTGGGATTCTACCAAACAGTTAAAGATGCATTAACACCTATTCTTTTGAAGCTGTTCCAAAAAATAGAAATATAAGGAAAACTTCCAAACTCTTTCTACGAAGCCAGAATTACCTTGACTCCAAATCCAGAAAGACCCCAACAAAAAGTAGAGCTACAGACGAATTTTCCTGATGAACATGGATGGAAAAATCCTCAACAAGATACTCCTCAACTGGATCCATCAATACATGAAAAGAATTATTCATCATGGCCAACTGAGATGCAGGCTGGTTTGATATCTGCAAAACAATCAATGTGATACATCACACCAATAAAAGAAAGGACAAGAACCACATGATCTCTCAACAGATGCAGAGAAAGCATTTGACAAAATACAGCATCCTTTCTTGGTAAAAACCATCAGGAAAGTAGGGATAGAAGGATAATACCTCAAGATTATGAAAGCCATATATGAAAGACCTACCACTAATATCATCCTCAATGGGGAAGTCCTGAGAGCTCTCCCTCTAAGGTCAGGAACAAGACAGGGATGTCCACTCTCACCACTGCTATTTAGTGTAGTATTGGAAGTCCTAGCCTCAGCTATCGGACAACACAAAGGAATAAAAGGAATCCCAATCAGGCAGGAGGAGGTCAAACTTCCACTCTTTGCAGATGACATGGTACTCTCTATGGGAAACCCAAAAGATTCCACCAAAAAACTTCTAGAACTGATCTATGAATTCAGCAAAGTTGCAGAATATAAAATCAATGCACAGGAATTGGTTGCATTCCTATAGACCAATAATGAAGCAACAGAAAGAGAAATCAAGGTATTTATCCTATTTACAATTGCACCAAAAACCGTACAATACCTAGTAATAAACCTAACCAAAGTGGTGAAAAATCTATACATTGAAAAGTATTGAAAGCTTATGAATGAAATTGAAGAAGACACAAAAAAATGAAAAAATATTCCATATCTCTAGATAGGAAGAAAAAATATTGTTATAATGTCGATACTACCCAAAGCAATCTACATATTCAATGCAATTCCTATCAAAATATCACCAATACTCTTCACAGACCTAGTACAAACAATCCTAAAATTAGTATGGAGCCACAAAAGACCCCTAATACCCAAACTAATCTTGAAAAAGAGAACCGAAGCTGGAGGCATCACAATCCCAGACTTCAAGACGTGTTACAATGCTGTAGTCATCAAGACAGTATGACACTGGCAAAAAACAGACACTCAGATCAATGGAACAGAATAGAGAACCCAGAAATGGACCCACAAATGTATGGCCAACTAACCTTTGAAAATGCAGGATAGAATACCCAATGGAATAAAGACAGTCTCTTCAGCAAATGGTGCTGGGAAAACTGGACAATGGCATGCAGAAAAATGAACCTGGACCACTTTCTTACACCATACACAAAAATAAACTGAAAATGGATGAAAGACCTAAATGTAAGACAGGAAGCCATCAAAATCCTCGAAGAGAAATCAGAAAAAAACCTCTCCGATCTCGGCTGCAGAAACTTCATACTCAACACGTCTCCGGAGGCAAGGAAACAAAAGTAAAAATGAACTATTGGGACCTCATCAAAGTCAAAAGCTTCAGCACAGCAAAGGAAACAATCAGTAAAACTAAAAGGAAACCAACAGAATGGGAGAAGATATTTGCAAATGACATATCAGATAAAGGGTTAGTATCCAAAATCTATAAAGAACGTATCAAACTCCACCCAAAAACCAAATAATCCAGTGAAGAAATGGGCAAAAGACATGAATAGACACTTCTCCAAAGAAGACATCTAGATGGCTAACAGACACATGAAAAAATGTTCAACATCACTCATCACCAGGGAAATACATATCAAAACTGCAATGAGATACCACCTCACACCTGTAAGAGTGGCTAACATTAACGACTCAGGCAACAACAGATGTTGGCGAGGATGCAGAAAAACAGGATCTCTTTTGCACTGCTAGCGGGAATGCAAACTGGTACAACTGCTTTGGAAAACAGTATGGAGGTTCCT
This sequence comes from Prionailurus bengalensis, assembly GCF_016509475.1. Classification (NCBI taxonomy): domain Eukaryota; kingdom Metazoa; phylum Chordata; class Mammalia; order Carnivora; family Felidae; genus Prionailurus; species Prionailurus bengalensis. Next base: position 10,704,387 of record NC_057348.1, read on the forward strand.
CAAAAAATTAAAAATAGAACTACCCTATGGCCCAGAACTGCACTACTAGGTATTTAACCAAGGGATACAGGTAAGCTGTTTTGAAAGGGCACATGCACCCCAGTGTTTATAGCAGCACTATCAACAGTAGCCAAAGTATGGAAAGAGCTCAAATGTCCGTCAACAGATGAATGGATAAAGAAGATGTGGTATATATATAAAATGGAGTATCACTCAGCAATCAAAAATAATGAAATCTTGCCTTTTGCAAATACGTGGATGGAACTGGAGGGTGTTATGCTAAGAGAAATTAGAGAAAGACAAATATCATATGACTTCACTCATATGAGGACTTTAAGATAAAAAACAGATGAACATAAGGGGAAAAACAGATGAACATAAGGGACGGGAAGAAAAAATAATATAAAAACAGGGAGGGAGCAATACATAGAGACTCTTAAATATAGAGAAGAATCAGAGGGTTGCTGGAGAGGTTGTGGGAGGGGTGGTGGGCTAAATGGGTAAGGGGAATTAAGGAATCTACTCTTGAATCATTGTTGCACTATATGATAACAAACTTGGAAGTAAATTTAAAAAATTAATTAAAATAATTAATTAAAAAAGGATTTAAAAAAAGGAAAGCAGATCACTTTCAATTGTAATGTGGTAACTCTGAAAATCTTATTTTCACCCTTCCCAGCCATTGTTTTTATTGCAGTATAATTTACATTTAGTGTTATATTAATTTGATGTGTACAATGTAATGTTTAACAATTCTATGCAGTGTTGAGATCTCATGGAGATTAGTGTGCTGTTAATATCCTTTATCTATCTCACCCAACCCCACCCAGATTCCCTCTGGCAGCCACCTGTTTGTTCTCTGTGTTTAAGAGTCTGATTTTTTTGTCTGTCTTTTCCTTGTTTGTTCCTTTTTTAATTTATTAAATTCCACATATGAGTGTCATCACATGGTATTTGTCTTTCTCTGACTGGCTCAGCACCATACCCTCTAGGTCCATCCAAGTTGAAAACTTACATCATACATTATTATTATTTTATTAATCACTTACATACAACACTCAGTGCCGTCAAAATTGCCCTCCTTAGTATCCAACATTCATCTAGCCCATCTTCCTCCCACCTCTCTACATCAACCCTGAATTTGTTTGCCATCTCTAAGAAATTCTTAGGATTTATTTCTCTTTCTCTTCCCCCTCCCTTTCATATATATATATGTATATTGTTTCTTAAATTCCACATATGAGAGAAATAATATTAGAACATATTAGAATGGTTCTTTGGAGAAGAGAGAAAAAAGAATATTTCATTAACGAGACTCATGGGAATTCAGCGCCTTTAGGCAGAGAAATTGAAACTGCCTTCGCTGCACCTACTGAAGTGGACTCTTGTAATCCCGGGTGATTCTGTGTCTTCCAGAACCTTCACAAGTGGGGCCATGTCTCTTCCCTTCCTGGGGATATAACTACCAAAGACACCAATCATCCATGGGAGAAAGAGGGTCATTCATGTCACACTGTTCTCTGTTAACATCTAGGTGAGCCACGGCATCTCCAGAAGTGCTGGGGAAATGTGTTATGGTGAGAGGGACCCCGTTATAGGTGATTATTTTAAGGGCATCAAAGGGACAATTAGTTAAGGAGAGTTTAGTGATGCCAGTTTTGACCAATAAGGCTTTGATTCTGGAGGGCAACTCTGGATACACTAGTGTTTAATCTATGGGCCTTTAGCTCTCAACACTATTTCATCCGTTTTCTTTATTATTGTTTTTTATTTTTATTATAATTTTTAACGTTTTTACTTATTTGTGAGGGAGAAGGAGACAGCATAAATAGGGGATGGACAGAGAGAGAGGGGATGGACAGAATCTGAGCTGTCAGCACAGAGCCTGATGTGGGGCTTGACCCACAATCATGAGAATCATGACCTGAGCCAAAGTCCAATGCTTAACTGAATGAGCCACCCAGGCGCCCCTCCTCTGTTTTCATTGCTGGGTCTTCCATTGTTGGGAGTGACTGTTTATCATTATTGAGCCATTTGTTAATTGCAGTCATTCAACATTTTTCAGCAATTAATGTATGGTAGACAGTACCATTTATTCTGGGAATAAATAAATGACAAAGACACCGTTTCTTCTCTCAAGGTAGTCACTGTGTAAACAGACTGAGAGACGTAAAAATAAATAAATGTGATGCGAGGTTGCATTGGAATCTGGGGAAGTAGATCCTCAAAATTTGACTTTATTTTTTTTAAATTGTTTTCAATAAAGAGGACTCTTTCATAGGTGTCAGTTAAGGCTTCACAGAGAAGCTGGTAGGTACCGCGCCTTGGAAGGCAGTCTTTCCGTGGGCACAGGGGATGTGAGAAGCCCAGAATGAAACAGCAGAGGAGGAAATTCAGAGATTACATAAAGCGGAAGTTGTGCTGCTGGAGTTAGAAATACTTCTTACTGTCTGACCACCAATCAGGAGCAGGGTCTGCGGGTTCTGCAAAAGGAACCCACAGTAGCCTGGTTGGGTAGGCAACAGTCAGATTACCCAAGAAATTGACGTTTTGGCTAGAGGGTTGAAGTTTCATTCTGAAATTAGTGAAGAGTATGTGCCGGTTTTATGTCAGGGACAGCTATGAACAGGTCTTCTTGATGGAAAAGTGACCCAGGTTATTCTGAGGAAAACTCTACTGCTGTGCTTAGAGTGTGAGTGATGGAAATAGTACCATGAGCATGAGATGGGAGGTAAGGAATGGGTCTCTGAGCGGGTGGAAATCGTGGATACAGAAACTCAGATGAAGTTTTTTATTCATTCTTAAATGTTTACTAGAAACTCTGCTAGACCTCTTACAGTCATCATTTAATTGAAAATTTTCAAAAACTATGTGTGTGGCATCATTATTTTATTTTACTGACGGAAAGTGAAAGCAGTGATACTGCTTTATACACAGCAAATAACAGAGCCTGGGGACATGCTCAGAGCTCAATGTTTCCAGAGATTTTGCTAGTCATTAATAATTTTAATTTTTAATAAACTTGATTTTTGAACAGTTGTACCTTTGCAAAAAAAAAAAACAAAAACCAAACAAAAACGTGCTGTGTTAGTTCAGAGGGTGGCCATAAGCTCCGCTCTCAGTTTCTGAAGTTATGAACACATCCTCTCTCTTACACCTGTTACATTTAATCGTCATATCTGCTGAGCTTCCACACGCAGTGACTTTTTCTCAGGCTTCCTTTGTTCTTGAAGCAATTCATAGTTGTGAGGAGTAATGGTCAGGAGTTTTGTAATATAATCTTCTTTTGGACTAGCCTTCTTCTTTTGTTCATGAGTAGACTAGGACTGTGGATGTTGGACCGGAAGAGCAGAGAGGGAAACTTCCGTGTTCATCTCATGACATCAAATGTACCCACTGTCAACATGACTAATTCTCATTGGTGTTGATATTGATGTCCTGGCTGGCACGGGGTTTGCCCAATTTTTCCACTGTGGTTAGTCTTTCCCCTTTCCTTATATCCTATGCTCATTAGGGACTTTTCTATCCTAAGTATTGAGAGTTCTCCACCTCTCTGAGAGTAGACTATCTTCTTAAATCATTGTCATTCTTCTGCACTTGAGATCATTTCTTCTCTTTATTCCTTAATTATTTATTTTGGTGTGCACTCCTTGATACGTAGTATATACTCTGGGTCATAGCCCAATACCACTTTATTTTGTTGCTCAAATTGGTCCAGCTTTGGCAATGGGGGGCTCCTTCAGTGAGCTGATATGTCTCTCTGGCATGTCCCTATCATTCCTAGCTTAAAAAAATTTTTTTTACATTTATTTATTTTTGAGAGACAGAATGAGACAAAGCATGAGCAGGGGAGGGGCAGAGAGAAAAGGAGACACAGAATCTGAAGCAGGTTCCAAGCTCTGAGCAAGCGGTCAGCACAGAGCCTGATGCGGGGTTCGAATCGCGAACTGTGAGATCTTGCCCTGAGCCTAAGTCTGACGCTCAGCCAACTGAGCCACCCAGGTGCCCCCATGATTCCTGGATTTTTAAAGGGAGTGTAGTATTTCATTACTCTCTTACAGAAGGTGATGCTTCAGCTTCTTGTGTTTCCCTCCTGAGCCCTAGAAGCAGTCATTTCTGCAAGGAGCCCGGTTTCATTTTATTGGGACATGGGTTAAAACCAAGACATGGGTTCCAGGTGTGCTTGCTGCTACCAGGTTCTCTATATCCCCTGACCTGACCCAGCAAGGAAACATATAAATGTTTACTACTCTGTGTATATGCAGACATCCATAGAGGTATCTATATGTAAGCCTCTGTATCTATGTTAAGATAGAAGCAAGTTCATGCTGATGACATCAACTCTATTATCACAAGGATCATACTAGCCTCTTGCTTCCGTGTAAAGTCCCACAACAAATGTGATTACCTTATTCCCACCATTTGCTCTCTGTTTCCTTCTATGTTCAATTACAGTGCACATGCGCAGAAGTATCAGTATTGTTAACAATACCCTCTGGGATACATTTTATTAAGTATGGAGCAGTGCTTCTGTGCAATTTCTTTCATCTCCAAATTTCAGAACCCACTCATATTCCAAATCACATATTTCTGCACTTTTTTTTGCCTACCTGCTTCACTGAGATTGTCTCGTACAATTGTAATACAGTTAGTTGTTTTTTTTTTTTTTTTCACATGGTGCATTCCATGCTGGGATTCGCTCTGCCATGTAAATTGTGTGTGTGTGCTGATTTGTATTCTGCAAATTTGCTGAATATGTGTATCAGCCTAACAGGTTTGTTTTTACTGATATCCTATTAGTTTATTTTTATATTTATCTATCTACTGTCTGTCTATCTGTCTATCTATATCTTGATAGAGAAGGAGAGGAAGAGAGAGTGCACAAGTGGGGAAAGGGCAGGGAGTGGTAGAGAGAGAAAATCCCAGGCAGGCTTCGTGCTGCCAGGGTAGTGGGACATGGGGTTCAATCTCACCAACCATAAGATCCTGACGTAGCTGTAACCAAGAACCATGCTTAACTGACTGCCAGTTGAGCCACCCAGGTGCCCTGATATCTTATTTCTTTTTAAATAAGATCACCTTTATGGGATGCCTGGGTGGCTCAATTGGTTAGGCATCTGACATAGGCTCAGGTGATGATCTCCTGGTTCATGAGTTTAATCCTGTATGTTCTCTGTTGTCGCTTCACAGATTGCTTCAGATGCTCTGTGTCTGTCGCTGTCTCTGTCTCTGTCTCTGTCTCTGTCTCTCTCTCTCTGTGCTCCTCCTTCCCCCTTTCCCCCTTCCCTCCTCTGCATGCACTGTCTCTCAAAAATAAATAAATAATAAAAATATAAATAAATATGATCATCTTTGTGAACAGAAATCATATTCTTCCTTTCTAATTTTAATGACTTTTATTTCATTTTCTCTCTCATCCCTCCCTCCACTCTTTCTTTCTTTCTTTCTTTCTTTCTTTCTTTCTTTCTTTCTTCTCTCTCTCTCTCTCTCTCTCTCTCAGCTAATTTCTCTGTCTGGAACTTTCAATGCCATGTTACATAGAAGGTATAAGGCAGACATGCTTGTCTTGTTTTTATCTTCGAGGTCACTCTTAGCCTTTCACTATTGAGAATGATGTTAGAAGTGGGCTTTCACATATGATCTATATCATGTTGAAGTTTCCTTTTGTTCTTAGCTTCTTGAAGGTTGTTATTATGAAAGAAGGTCCAATTTTGTCTATTTTTCTGCATCAGTGGACATAAGCATGCACTTGTATCCTTCATTCTGTTAATGTGGTGTATCACACTGACAAATTTTCGTAAGTAAAACCATCCGTGCATTCCAGGAATAAATCCCACTTGGTCATGATGCATTATCCTTTTGTACACCATGAACAAAAGGCTGATAGGTTCTGTTTGGTAGTATTTAGTAAAAGATTGTCACATCAGTATTTGTTGGGAATATTGTTGTGTACTTTTCTTTTCTTGCAATGTCTTTATTTGGTCAGTATTAGCGCAATGTTGGCCTCTTGGAATAAAGTAGGACGTTTTAACCTTAGAATTTTTGTAAGAGTTTGAGAAAGTTTGGTGTTAATTCTTCTATTTCTGTGTGGTTTTTGTGATTCTAAGCCATGACGACTTGATTGGCACACCTACGTTGCAAAATGCAATTCTCTTAGGAAAAATAAGCTCTTGACTCATGGTGTATCCTGTCCCCTGCTTTCTAAAACAGCTGTGCTTCAGCCACAAGAGTACACAGTACCACAATGATGGAAAACTCTCTCTCTGCCTCTCTTCCTACCTGCACTGTGTGTGTGTGTGTGTGTGTGTGTGTGTGTGTGTATGTGTGTAGGGAATAGAGATATTATCAGTGAATATACACACATGAAAAACATTTGAAGCAAGCTGAAACTGTTTTATGAAATTAAAAAATGCATAATTTAGACCAACTGAAGACTGACAGTAAGAGTGAGAGAATGTGATAGAATTATGGAGGAATGAGTTATGTTGTATCTGTACACATTACATAAAATTTATTCCGTGGTAGCAGACATCATATATAACATATAGGTATAAAAACAACAATGGACTGTAGTGTCCACTCCCTTAGGACGTTTCCACAGATGCAGGAGGCTTTGAGCTCCTCTCTTTCTTATCTTACACCCCACCCCTGCTCCTGTTGTGTTAGCTGCTCTGCTCACAGCTTTCTCTTTGATGTTGCCTGATGGGTTTGGGTCTTGCCTTAGGGTCCTTGCACAGGCTTTTTCTCTGCCTTAATTGGTTTCCTCAAAGTTATCTGCATGGTTCATATATCCACTGCCCTCAGTTTTTCAGCTTTGAAGCCCCTGATCAGAGATGATACAATGGCAAGTTTCCCCTTCATTTAGGATTCCTAGTGTGACATTGTTTTACTTACTGGTTGTAACTACCACTTGAAACATCATTCTTCATTTAGTAATATTTGCTGCCTCTGACACACACACATCTTAAACTCAGTCTTGTTAAGGTCAAATGCACATCACTAATTTTTTCAGTGCTTTCAACAAATCTTGCCAACAAAATAATAGGTTAAAATATTTGTTGGGTGAACAAAAAGAGTCTCAGGAAATTTATGGAGGAGAACATTGCTTTGGATAAATGTTTTGATTCAGGACAAGGATTGTGAATCAGTTTCAGCCTCATGGAAAACATGGAACATTGGGATTCCCTGAAATTTTCTGCTAAATTTTCTAGATGGTAGGTAATGTTTAAGAATTAACTAATGAAACACGTTGGAAACACAAATTGCAGCATTTCTTTCAATTCTGTGATCACTGCCTGTGCCTTTACAATGCTCTTGTCTCTGTTCCAGCTGTTTTCATCAGTTACATGGAAGGAAGAAATCAAACTCATGTTACAGAATTTATCCTCTTGGGGCTCTCAGACGAGGGGGGGCTTCAGTCCCTGCTCTTTTGGGTGTTCCTGTCCATGTACCTGGTCACCTTCACTGGGAACCTGCTCATGATCCTGGCCATTATCACAGACTCCCGCCTCCACACGCCCATGTACTTCTTCCTCTCCAACCTGTCCTTTTCAGACATCTGTTTCACCTCCACCACCGTCCCAAAGATGCTGCTGAACATCCAGACGCAGAGCAGAGTGATCTCCTACAAAGGTTGCCTCAGCCAGATGTACTTTTTCATGCTTTTTGTAGGATTAGACAACTTCCTCTTGACAGTGATGGCCTATGACCGGTTTGTGGCCATCTGTCACCCATTGCACTACATGGTCATCATGAATCCCAAATTCTGCAGCATCCTGCTTCTGGTTCCCTGGATATTGAGTGTTCTTACCTCTCTATTACATGACTTACTGATTTTGCGACTCTCTTTTTGCACAGAGCTGGAAATCCTTCACTTTTTCTGTGAACTTAAGCAGGTGCTCCAACTTGCTTGCTCTGATACCTTCCTCAATGACCTGATGATCTATGTCACAAGTGGACTTCTGGGTGTTGTTCCACTCACTGGCATCCTGTTCTCTTACTCTAGAATTGTCACTTCCATTTTGAGAATTTCATCAGTGAGGGGCAAGTGTAAAGCATTTTCCACGTGTGGGTCTCATCTCTCAGTGGTCTCTTTGTTCTACGGTACAAGCCTTGGGGTTTATCTTAGTTTTGCTGCTTCACAAAACTCCAGAGCAAGTGCCATAGCCTCAGTGATGTTCACAGTGGTGACACCCATGCTGAACCCCTTCATCTATGGTCTGAGGAACAGAGACATCAAGCAAGCTCTGAGAAGGCTCTTTAGCCAAGAGACATTCTCTGCATATAGGATTCTTTGTTTCAGGATAAGGACTTGAGTAACAGGGCTCCAAACCCTAGAAAACCTAGATCATATTTGTGTCAGTTCATAGGCTGACAATCTGCAGTTTGTCTTTCTACAGTTTGGGTTTGTTTATGGTTTTCATACATTATGAGCCACCATTTCTTCTGTATCTCTTTTCTTGTTGAAGTTTATTTATTTTGAGAGAGAGAGAGAGAGCAGGGAGGGGCAGAGAGAGGGAGAGGGAGAATCCTAAACAGGCTCCTTGCAATCAGAGCAGAGTCTGATGTGGGGTGTGATCTCACAATTGATGAGTTCATATCATAAGTTGAGCTGATATCAAAAGTTGATGCTAAGTTCCTGAGCCACCCAGGTGCTCCTCTTCTGTATTTTTTTTTAATGGTTTAGACTTCTCATTAAATTCCATCGCATGGATTTTCAGCAACAAATAAAGGCTATAGGAAATGGAGTACTTATGATGTGATAGGATAAGCCAGTGGAGTAAATGTGGAATCCTCCCTCTCTGAGATGAAAGCAGCTGTCTGGTAGAGTATCTGCTTTGGCAGTAAAATCATTGAACACATCAGAGGTTATATACCAGGTTCCTGGGGTTTCTGTCAATCCACCTTGGAAAGAGCTCACATCTGCAAGAGCAGAGGCCCCTGGAATCCTGTGTGATTCGTTAACAATAATCCACATTCACTATGCAATATCTAGTTTCCCCTTGCACACTTCAAAACATTAATTACATGTGAAGTTAATAGAAATGACAACTCCTGATTTTTCAGGCATTGATGGTGTCATTGTTTGTGCTTATCCCAGGCATGTACTATTACTTTTCTTTTAATATTATAGTAGGTAGCAACCCTATCTTCTGATTTCCCTCAGCACCTCCAAACTATGATAAGCCCTTAACAGATCCCAACAACAATATGGATAGTCTGCCTATTGCCACCTCTGTCTTTTCTTTAAAAAAATTTTTTTAATGTTTTTATTTATTTTTCAGACAGACAGAGCATGGGGGTGGGGGCAGAGGGATGGGCAGAGAGAGAGGGAAGCACAGAATCTGAAGCAGGCTCCAGGCTCTGAGCTGTCAGCACAGAGCCTGACGTGGGGCTTGAACCCACAAATTGTGAGATGGTGACCTGAGCTGAAGTCAGATGCTTAACCAACTGAACCACTCAGGTGCCCTTACCTCTTTCTTTTCTAATGATGCATCCCAGAATTTAGGCATTGATAGCAGGATATACTTATGGTTCTAGCCTGTGCTTTATGAGGCAGAGCAAGTGAAAGTCTCCTTATCACCTTACCCCAGAAGCCACCAGTTTGATGGTTGGCCATAATGGTAATTTCCTATTACCTGATTCACAGTTTTCCAGGTAAAAGTCCACAGGTCCCTTTAAGGACTAATATTCAGAGAAATGTTTAAGGAGCTCTCACTCAAAAGCAAAGAGAAGAAGAAACAGGGAAAGCAAGAAGAAAGAAAGAAAATGAGAAAAATAGAATAAAGAAGAGAGCTTACTTATAGCATTTGCCAGTTTCCGTGGTAAAATTACTCTCATCTTGCCCAATATCAAGCTACCAATTTTGGTTCAGACCACAGTCCCCATGAACCATTATAAGTTGGCTACCACCATTACTTTAGAGTCTTTGGGTTGGGTTTGGTGGAAAATGTAAAGCATTTGTTGCTATTTTACATTCTTCACTCAGGGGTAATTGGTTCCATCAACTGAGGATCTGAGTCAGTGAACAGTCTCAGGTCTGAGAGGCAAGTAGAGATTATGACCCTTCATTGTGGTGACTCAGGTCAATCTTTTCTTCATGATTATTAGAGGTAGGTGTTTTGGTTGTTGTTTTTGTTTTCCTTGTTTTTCATAGCTACACAACTTGGATGAACCCTTAGTAAGCTGCCCATCATTTTGTTTCATGGAGACACCTTGATGAAAATTCCAGTTCCAGAAATCTCTGTGGCTCAACCAATGTTGATGAGAATGATTAACTCTTATATGCACTATAATACTATACCCTGGGTGGTTTCAGACTGTTGACATGGCCTCTGGCAATTCAGTGGAGGGGGCAGGGGCTGAACTCAGGACAAAGACATTTCAATTTCAGCATGTCCATGGTAAGTCTGTCATACTGGGGAGAAGCTCTGTAGAGCTTGTCAAGGAAGACATTACATCCCTCGCCAAGGTGTTTCTCAATGCTTTATGAATTTTATATTCTCCAAACTCTTATTTTGGGTGTACTTTGTGGTTGAGGGGGGTGTTGGGGTCTCATAGGGTAGAATCACACAAGATAAACCCATCAAAACACTCTTGTCTCCTTGTACTTTGGATTCCTTCCTCTACATCATCAAGGTCTTTATGGCACTGAAATTCTTTTAGAATATGTCACTCTTTTAGTTCCTTATTTGTCAGGGTAAAAAATATATGAAATTTATTATTTTAAACATGTTGAAATACACTTAAGTGGCCTTAAGTACTTTTTCACTGTTGTGCAATCACCACCTCGATCCGTCTCCAGAATTTTCTCATCATCTCAAACTGAATCTTTGTCCACTTGAAATACTAACTCCCCATTGCCCCCTTTTCCAGTCCCTGTCTCCCACCATCGTACCTCTTTCTCTAAAACTGGATACTAAAGGTTCCTTATGTAGCTGTTATTGTATAATATGGATCCTTTTACATCCTTCCTTTCACTTAGCATAATGTTTTTTGCACCTATGTTGTAGCCTATGCCAGAATTCTATTCATATTAAAGCCTGAATGATATTCCACTGTATGCTTTCACCACATTTTGTTCGTCTGTGAGTTTGTCGATGGGCATTTGGGTTGTCTCCACATTTTGGCTACTGTAAATAAATCTGTTATGAAAAGTGTTGTACAAAAAATCTTTTCTAGTCACTGCTTTAGGCTTTTGGGGCATATAAGTGGTACATAACCAGAAGTGAATCTACTGGATCAAATGATAATTCTATGTTTACATTTCTGAGGAACTAGCACACTGTTTCCTCCAGCAGCTGTGCCCCTTTTTAGTCTCCAATTTCTCCACAATCTCACCAACACTTATTTTCTGATTTAATTTTTACAATAGCCATACTAGTGTGTGTGAGTTGGTATCTATGCATTATGGTTTTGGTTTGCCTTCCCTAATGATTAGTTATGTTGCGCATCTTTCATGAGCGAATTAGTCATTCCTATATCTTCTCTGGAGAAATATCTAATGACATTGCCTGTTTTTTAACTGAGTTGTTTTGCTGTTGAATTTTTGAAATTCTTGAATACATTGTTTTTGTTTTCTTTTTTTAATGTTTATTTTTGAGACAGAGAGGGACAGAGCATGAACAGGGGAGGGTCAGAGAGAGAGGGAGACACAGAATCTGAAGCAGGCTCCAGGCTCCGAGCTGTTCGGCACACAGCCCAATGCGAGGCTCAAACTCACGCACTGCGAGATCATGACCTGAGCCAAAGTCCGATGCTCAACCAACTGAGCCACCCAGGCGCCCCGAAGTTTTGCAATTCTTTACATATTTTGGATATTAATCTATTATCAGGTGTGTGATTTTCCAGTCCTTTCTCCATTTTGTGGACTGCCTTTTTCACTTGGGGAATAGTGCCCTTCAACGTCCAAATATATATTTTTTTTATTTTGCTGAAGTAATTTTTTCTCTAGTTGCCTGTGTCTTTGGTGTTATATTCAGGAAAACTTTGTCAAATCCAGTGTCATGGAGGTGCATCTCTCTCTGTGTTTTCTTCTAAGGGGTTACAGTTTTATTTCTTTTTTTTTATTATTACATAAAATTATTTATGTAAATTCAAGTAAGTTAACATACAGTGTAATATTGGTTTCAGGAGTAGAACCTAGGGATTCATCACTTACATATAACACCCAACAAGTGTCCTACTTAATGTCCGTCACCATTTAGCCCATCTTCCCACCCACCTCCCCTCCAGCAACCCTCAGTTTATTCTCTGTATATAGGAGTCTCTTATAGTTTGTCTTCCTCTCTGTTTTTATCTTATTTTTCCTTCCCTTCTCCTATGTTCATCTGTTGTGTTTCTTAAATCCCACATATGAGTGAAATCATATGGTATTTGTCTTTTTCTGATGGACTTATTTCACTTAGCAGCATATGCCCCAGTTTCATTCACATTGGTGCAAATGACAAGATTTCATACTTTTTGGTGACAGAGTAGGATCCCATTGTATATATAATACCACCTCTTTTAAATAGAACTACTGTATGACCCAGCAGTTGCATGACTGGGTATTTATCCAAAAGATACAAAAATGCTGCTTCTCAGGGGCACATGCACCCCAGTGTTTATAGCAGTGCTAACAACAATAGCCAAATTACAGTTTTATTCCCTATGGTTAGGTATGAGGTCCATTTGCAGTCATGTTTGTAGATGGTAGATGAAAAGGACACTTTCATCTTTTATTTATTTATTCTTGTATGTGGATATCCAGGTCTCCCACCACCATTTTATGTGTGTATGTATGTATGTATGTATGTATGTGTTTATAGAGTGAGAGAGTGTGAGCTGGGGAGAGGGGTAGAGGGAGAGAGAGAAAGAATATTTATCAGTCTCCACACTCAGTGCAGAGCCCAATGTAGGGATTGATCCCACCACACTGGAATCATGACCTGAGCCGAAATCTGAGTTGGACACTCAGCTGACTAAGCCACCCAGGTGCCCTATAATGATTTCTTAGAAAGACTGTACATTTATCTTTGAACTTTCCTGGAACTCTTTTCAAAAATCATTCAGTTGTATGTATGAGAGTTTTTTTCTGGGCTCCCTCCTATTGCACTTAGTTATATTTCTGTTGTTATTACAATTGAGTTATATTTGTTTTTGTTCTTTTTTTTTAACAATGAAAACTGATCATTTAAAAATATAATGTGGGTGGTGCCTGAGTGGTTCAGTAAGTTAAGCGTCCAACTTGAGCTCAGGTCATGTCTCACAGGCCTGCATCAGGCTCTGTGCTGACAACTCAGAGCCTGGAGCCTGCTTCAGATTCTGTGTCCCCCTCTTTTTCTTTCTCTCCCCTGCCTTGTGCGCGCTCTCTCTCATCTCAAAGTTGAGTAAACATTTTTTTTTAAATTTAAAAAAATATAATGTGGTAACTCTGAAAATCATATATCTCCCCCCTTCTCCAGGCATTATTTTTATTGAAGTATAGTTTACATACAGTGTTATATTAATTTGAGGTGTACAATGAATAACTTCAACAATTTATACATTGTTCAATACTTACGGAGATAAGTGTACTCTTAATCCCTTTATCTTTTTAAGTATTGTTTAAAAACATTTTTATTTCAGAGACAGAGAGAGCACAAGATGGAGAGAGGGTCAGAAGGAGAGGGAGGGAGAGAGGGGAAGAAAGAGAGAGAGAGAGAGAGAGAGAGAGAGAGAGAGAGAATCTTAAGCGGACTGCACCCTCTGTGTGGGGCCCAACGCAGGGCTGTATCCATGACCCTGGAATCATGACCTGAGCTGAAATCAAGAGGCAGTCGTTCAACCAACTGAACCACCCAGGCACCCATTAATCTCTTTTATCTATCTCATCCACCCACCCCACCCCCTTCCTTCTGGGAACCACCAATATGTTCTCTGTATTTCAGAGTCTTTTTTAAAAAAATATATATTTTTTAAGGGGCACTAAGGAATCTACTCCTGAAATCATTGTTGCACTATATGATAACTAATTTGAATGTAAATTTATTTATTTATTTATTTATTTATTTATTTATTTATTATAAAATTTATTGTCAAATTGGTTTCCATACAACACCCAGTGCTCATCCCAAAAGGTGCCCTCCTCAATACCCATCACCCACGCTCCCCTCCCTCCCACCCCCCATCAACCCTCAGTTTGTTCTCAGTTTTTAAGAGTCTCTTATGGTTTGGCTCGCTCCCTCTCTAACTTTTTTTTTCCTTCTCCTCCCCCATGGTCTTCTGTTAAGTTTCTCAGGATCCACATAAGAGTGAAAACATAAGGTATCTGTCTTTCTCTGTATGACTTGTTTCACTTAGCATAACACTTAGCATAACCATCCACATTGCTACAAATGGCCAGATTTCATTCTTTCTCATTGCCAAGTAGGATTCCATTGTGTATATAAACCACAATTTCTTTATCCATTTGTCAGTTGATGGACATTTAAGCTCTTTCCATAATTTGGCCATTGTTGAAAGTACTGCTCTAAACATTGGGGTACAAGTGCCCCTATGCATCAGCACTCCTGGATCCCTTGGGTAAATTCCTAGCAGTGATATCGCTGGGTCATAGGGTAGATCTATTTTTAATTTTTGAGGAACATCCACACTGTTTTCCAGAGTGGCTGCACCAATTTGCATTCCCACCAACAGTGCAAGAGGGTTCCTGTTTCTCCACATCCTCTCCAGCATCTATAGTCTCCTGATTTGTTCATTTTAGCCACTCTGACTGGCATGAGGTGATATCTCAGTGTGGTTTTAATTTGTATTTCCCTGAGGAGGAGTGACGTTGAGCATCTTTTCATGTGCATGTTGGCCATCTGGATGTCTTCTTTAGAGAAGTGTCTATTCATGTCTTCTGCCCATTTCTTCACTGGATTATTTGTTTTTCGGGTGTGGAGTATGGTGAGTTCTTTATAGATTTTGGATACTAGCCCTTTGTCTGATATATCGTTTTCAAACATCTTTTCCCATTCCATAGGTTGCCTTTTAGTTTTGTTGATTGTTTCCTTTGCAGTCTTCTGTACTTCTTTAAAACTGTTTAGACCTCTCATTAAATTCTATTGCATGGATTAAAAAAAAATGAATGTTTATTCATTTTTTGAGAGAGAGAGAGAGAGAGGGAGAGAGAGAGAGAGGAAGGCCAGAGACAGAGGGAGACATAGAATCAGAAACAGGTTCCAGGCTCTGAGCCGTGTGCACAGAGACTGATGCTTGGCATGAACCCAGGAATTGGGAGATCATGACCTGAACCAAAGATGGACACTCAACCGAGACCCCCAGGGGCTCCAATTTCATGTATTTTTAGAAACATATAAATGATATAGCAAATTGAATACTTAAAATGTGATAGGAGGAGACAGGGAGTAAATGTGAAATGCTTCTTCTGTGGGTTGAAAACAGGTACCTGTTAGAGTATCTGCTTTTGGAGGAAAATCATTGAACATACCAGAATTTATAGATGAGTTTCCAGGGTGTTATGCCAATTCACCTCGGCAGGTGATCATATCTATAAGAGCAGAGCCACCGGGAACCCTGTGTAATTTAGTTTACAATAATCCACATTCAGTATGCAATCTGTAGTTTCCCCTCACACAGTCCTAACCATAAATTAAGTGTGAAGGTAACAGAAATTGCAGCTCCTGCTGTTTCAGGCCTTGATGGTGTCAACCTTGGTGATTCTCCCAAGGATGCATTATTATTTTTCTCTTAATATTTGGTAGGCGAGGGGCGCCTGGGTGGCTCGGTCGGTTAAGCATCCGACTTCGGCTCAGGTCATGATCCCACGGTCCGTGGGTTTGAGCCCCGCGTCGGGCTCTGTGCTGACAGCTCAGAGCCTGGAGCCTGTTTCGGATTCTGTGTCTCCCTCTCTCTGTGACCCTCCCCCGTTCATGCTCTGTCTCTCTCTGTCTCAAAAATGAATAAACGTTAAAAAAAAATTTAAAAAATATTTGGTAGGCAGCAGCACTGTCTTGTGATTTCCCTCAGCACCTCCTATCGTAATAGGCTCTTCACAGACTTCACACACAATAAGGCTACTCTGCCCATTGCCACCTCCATCTTTTCTAATGTTGCACCCCAGGAATTAGCAGTGAGATCAGGATACATTTGTGGACCTAACCTGTGCTGTGTGAGACAGAGTAAGACAAATGTCTCCTTATCACCTGATGCCAGAGTCCCCCACTTGGATTGTAGGCAATAATGGTAATTCCCTATTACCTGATTCACAGTTTTCCAGCTGAAAGTTCACAGGTCTTTTCAAACACTAGTATGCAGATAAATGTTCATGGAATGATATCTCAAATGCACAGACAAAAATAAACAGGGAAAGCAAGAAGAAAGGCAGAAAATAAAAACAAAGGAATAAGAAGAAAGCTTCTTTATAGCATTTGCCAATTTCCATGGTGTAGTTGCTCTCATCTTGCCCAATATCAAGGCGCCAATTTTGGTTCAGACCACAGTCCCCATGAACCATTATAAGCTAGCCAGCGCCATCATCTCAGAGCCTTTGGGTTGGGTTTGGAGGAAAATGTAAAGCATTTGTTGCCATTTTACAGCCTTCCATCAGGTGTAAATGGTCCCATCAATTGAGGATCTGGGTCAGTGAACAGTCTCAGGACTGATAGAGATTATGACCCCTTATTGTGGTGACTCAGGTCAATCTTGTCTTCATGATTATTAGAGGTGGATTTTTTTTTTAGTTACACAAATCAGATGTGCCCTTGGTGAGCTGCCCATCAATTTTGTCTCTTGGAGACACCCTGATGAATTTGTCATTTCTAAAAATCTCTGTGGCTTCACCAATTTGGATGAAAATGATTAACTCTTACATGCACTATGAATAACATACCTCCAATGGTGTTGGACTGCTGACATGGCCTCTGGCAGTTAAGGAGGGGCTGAAGTCAGGACAAAGGCATTTCAATTTCAGCATGTCCATAGTAAGTCTGTCATATGGAGGGCAAGCTCTGTAGAGCTTGTGAAGGAAGACTTTAGGTGCTTCCCAAGGTAGTTCTCAATGACCTTAGGAATTTTATGTCGTCTGAAACCTCAGTTTTGGTATACTTTGGGGTTGAGACATTGAATCACACAAGATAAACATATCACGATGCCCTTGTCTCCTTGTATTTTGGATTCCTTCTTCTACGTCATATTAAGCTATTTATGGCACTGAAATTCTTTTTTTTTTTAAGTTTATTCATTTACTTTGAGAGAGAGAAAGAAGTAGCTGGATTGGGATAGAAAGAGGGAGAGAGAGAAAATCCTAAGCAGGCTCCATACTGCCAGTGAAGAGCCCAATGTGGGGCTTGAACTCAGGAACCTGGCCTCAGGTCAGATCATGACCTGAGCTGAAATCTAGAGTCAGATGCCTAGCCAACTGAGCCACCAGGCACCCCTGAAATTCTTTTAGAACATGTCACTCTTTTAAAATTCTTTTTTTGTTAGGGTAAAGGCTATATAAAATTTATTATTTTGAACACTTTGAGATATACTTATGTGGCGTTAAGTATTTTCTCTCTGTTGAGCAACCACCACCTCTATCAATCTCCAGAACTTTCTCATTGTCTCAAACTGAGCCTTTGTGCCCTTGAAATACTATATCTGCATTGCCCCTTAGCCCAGCCCCTGTCTCCCACCATCCTACCTTCTCTCTAAAACCGAGTACTCTAGATACCTCATGTAGATGTCATTGTGTGAAACTGGTCCTTTTGTGTCTGGCTTCTGACACTTAGCCTTGTGTTTGAGAGTTTCACCCATGTTGTAGACTATGCCAGAATTCCCCCCATTGTAAAGGCTGAATGCTGTTCCACTGTCTGCGTTCACGACACTTCGTTTATCTGTGAGTTTGTTGATGGACATTTGGGTTGTCTCCACATTTTCATTACTGTGAATAATCTGTTATGAAAACTGGTGTAGAAATATGTGTTTTGCTCCCTGCTTTACATTCTTCTGGGGTATTTAAGTGGGTATATAAACAGAAAGAAAATTACTGCATCGAATGATAATTCTACATTTTATTCTCATCAGCAAAGCACAACGGAGTTCCAGTTTCTTCACATCCTCACCAACACGCATTTTCTGTTTTGGTTTTACAACAGCCATCCTAGTGTGTGTGGCGTGGTATCACGCTATGGTTTTTATTTGCATTTCTGTAGTGATTAGTCATGTTGTGCATCTTTCATGTGCTGATTAGCCATTGCCAGAAATTCTTGAGTTCATTGCCTTTTTTTGTTTTTCAAATTTAGTTTTAGTTTTTTTATAAATGTATTTTTTATTTTTTAACTTTGCTTATTCTGAGAGAAGGAGAGAGAGAGAGAGAGAGAGAGATCGCACGAGCATGAGGAGGGGAGCGGCAGAGAGAGAGGGAGAGAGAGAATCCCAAGCAGGCTCTATGCAGTCAGTGCAGAGCCAGAAGTGGGGCTCGAACTCACAAACTGTGAGATCATGGCCGAGCTGAAACCAAGAGTCAGACATTTAACCGACAGAAGCAACCAGGCTCCCCATTAGTTTTACTTTTTTAAAAATTTATTTAAAAGTTTTAATTCCTATGTAGTTAACATACAGTGTAATATCAGTTTCAGGTGTATAAGGTAGTGCTTCAACACCTCCATGAAACACCCAGTGCTCATCACAGCAAATGCACTGCTTGATCCCCATCACCTATTTCCCCCATCTCCTCCTTTCCCCTCTGGTAACCATAAGCTTCTCCTCTCTCTCTTTTCCTCTTGTACTCATTTGTTTTGTTTCTTAAGTTCCGCATATGAGTAAGGTCATGTGGTATTTGTCTTTCTCTACCTGACTTATTTTGCTCAACGTTATACTCACTGACTCCATCCAAGTTGTTGCAAATGGGAAGACATCATTCATTTTTATGGGTGAGTAGTATTCCATTGTACGTCTATACCAGATTCTTATCCATTCATCTTATCAATGGACACGTAGGCTGCTTCCATTATTTGGCTACTGTAAGTGATAGTGCTAAAAACATAGAAGTGCATTTATCCCTTTGAATGAGTGTTTTGTATTTTGGGGGGTAATGACCCAGTAGTGTGATTACTGGATTGTAGGGTACCTCTGTTTTTTTTCTTCCAAGATTTTATTTCAGTTCAAGTTAGTTACCATAGAGTACACTATTAGTTTCTGGAGTAGAATTTAGTGATTCGTTGTCTGCATAGAATACACGGTGCTCATCGCAACAAGTGCCTCCCTTAATGCCCATCACCCATCTAGTCTCTCCCCCATCCACCTCTCTTCCAGCAACTCTCACTTTGTTCTCTGTGGTTAAGAGTCTCTTATGGTTTGCTGCTGTCTATGTTTTTATCTCATATTAGTTTTCTCTCCCTTTCCCTGTTTGTCTGTTCTGTTTCTTAAATTCCACATATAAATGATATATGAAATTTGTCTTTCTCTGACGTATTTTGCGTGGCACAATACATGCTAGTTCCATCCATGTCATTTCAGATGGCAAGATTTCATTCTTTATGACGGTGAAGCAACAAATGCCCTTCTAGTTTTCACTTTTTGAGGAATCTTCATACCGTTTTCCACAGTGGCTGCAGCAGTTTGCATTCCCACCATCAGTGCAAGAGGTTCCCCTTTCTCCACATCCTTATGGGCAGTATTTTTTTAAAATATATATTGTAAAAGTTTGTATTATGGAAGTATTGATTCACTGTATTGTACACCTGAAACTAATATGACATTGTGTGTTAACTAACAGGTATTTAAATAAGTTTTGCCTTAAAAAAAAGTTTAAAGAGAGAGAGCATGTAAGTGGGATAGAGGGGCGAGGGAGAGAGAGAATCCCAAGCAGGCTCCATGCACAGCACAGAGCCTGACACAGGGCTCGATCCAAGAATCCTGGGTCATGATCCAAGCCCAAATCTAGTGCAGATGTTCAACCGACTGAGATATCAATTTTCCCCAGTGCCACCTTTTAAAAATTGAGTTGGGCTTATTTTTTCAAGAATTCTTGAAATTCTGTACACAGTTTGGATATTAATCTTTTATCAGGTGTGTGATTCAGCAATAGTTTCTCCATTTTGCGGCTGCCTTTTCATTTGGAAATAGTGCCCTTCATGCACAAATATTTTGATTTTGCTGATGTAATTGTTTCTCTAGCTGCCTGTGTCTTTGGTGTTATATCCAAGAAATCTTTGTCAAATCCAGAGTCACAAAGATGTATCTGTATGTTTTCTTCTGTTTATTTACAGTTTTATATCTTATGTTTATTTTTTATTTTTTTAATATAATTTATTGTCAGATTGGTTTCAATACAACACCCAGTTCTCATCCAAGTGCCCTCCTCAATGCCCATCACCCACTTTCCCCTCTCCTCTACCCCCCATCAACCCTCAGTCCGTTCTCAGTATCCAGGTCTCTTATGGTTTGCCTCCCTCCCTTTCTGTAACTTTTTTTCCCCTTCCCCTCCCCCATGGTCTTCTGTCAAGTTTCTCAAGATCTTATGTTTAGATCTGTGATCCATTTGGAGTCATGTGTGTAGATGTGGAAAGAAGGGTCACCTTCCTCATTTTGCACGTGGATATCCAGTTTTCCATCACATTTGCTTCAAAGGACTGCCTATATACCATTGAAATATGCTGCAGTCTTGTCAAAAGTCATTTAGTAGTATGTATGAGGATTTATTTCTGGGCTCCCTCCTATTTCATTGAGTTATATATCTATTTTTCTTGTTGTTGTGAAAGCTGGTCACTTAAAAATTAAAATGTGGTAACTCCTCTGAGTATTATATTTTCCTCCTTACCCAACCATTATTTTTATTGAAGTATACTTTAAAGACAGAGCTATATGAATTTCAGATGCACAATGTAATGCATCAGCAATTCTATATACTGCTCAGTGCTCATGGGGATAAGTGTACCCTTAGTTCCCTTTATCTATCTCACCCAACCGTAGCCACCTTTTCTCTGACAACCACCAGTTTGTTCTCTGTGTTAAAAGTCTGGTTTTTTGTTTCTTCTTTTTTTGATGTTTGTTCATTTGTTTTGTTTATTACATTCCACACAGGAGTGAAATCAAATGGTGTTTGTCTTTCTCTGACCGACTCATTTCCCTGAGCACCATACCCTCTAGATCCTTCCAAGTCGCAAACTTACATAATGTTTATTACTTTTTTGCTCTTCAATGGGGTCCATTGATTCCCTATTTTCCCATCTACAATTTTCTTAGGGTATTGTAGTAGCAACAGTCTCTGTCTAACATTGTTGCAGGATGAGGTTTTCACAGGGAGAGCTTGGTCCTGGACATCCCGTCATGAGATCTGCACTGACTTTCAGCTATTTTCCTAAATACGTGTCAAGCTGAGAGCCAAAATATCAGCATCTCTGCTCTCTGAATGCTGTCTAAAGGCTCAGGGTAATTTTTGAGTTGTCATTCTTGCCTTCTGATGGTTGGTAGCAAGTGTGAAGTATTTCCCTCATTGGCTGCCGGATTTCATCTTGGAGTGCCCTTACCACCTTCACCCACATGAAGACTCGGGACAATTAGTGGCTTGTTCGTGCCTCCTTCACCCATCTCTTCTGGAAGAGGTGACTATGTTGGTATTCTTTTCATCAGGTGTCAGTGCCTCTTCAACTTAGCACATTCATTTATCTTTTTTTCTCACTCTGTTGAGACTGTGAGCTCCTCAAGAGAAGAGACCATTTCTTACAACTTTCATCCTTCCCAGGATGTAGTTTAGTGCCTAGTGTAAAGCAACTGCTAATGAAGTGTTAGTAAGATGCTTAAGGAAGCAAATGGTTGAGTGATATTAAACAGACATTGCCCACAATGAAGGAGAAAGGAGAAGTAGGAGAAAAGGAGAGACACTGTGGAGGCTGGGAGTTCCATGATTGTGAGCCAACAGAATGTGTACAGATGGGAGAAAAGAGTCAAGGAACACAGAATTTCTGAGTAAAGAATTGTATACTTATGACGGGGTGCTCTGACTTATTGGCGAGAATGTCTAAAGACAGTGGATCTCCTTTTGAGATAAGAGAGTTTAATGGCATAAGAGACATTCAGGGAATTCCAGGCTGTGTTCCAACACTGGGATGAGTTTGCATTCTGTTTTTCTCTCCTAGCTCCAGAGACCCTAGGCTCATAAGGGAAAGAGAGACAAAATATTATTTCTTTAATGAGACTCATGGGAGTTTATTCTCTGCAGGTACAGAAATTGAAAATGCCTTTGCCGCACCCAGGAAGTCGACTCCTGTAATCTCTGATGATATGAGCACATAGCCGTGTTCTAGAGCCTTCACGAGTGGGGCCATGTCTCTTCCCTTCCTGGGGACATAACTTCCAACCACATCACTCATCCATGGGAGAGACTGGGTCATTGATCTCCCGCTGTTCTGTGCTAACATCTGGGTGAGTCAGGGCATCTTTAGAAGGACTGCATAAATGTGTTATGGTGGGAGGGACCCCTTGTATGTGTAGTTACTTTGGGGACATCAACAGGGACAATAAGTTAAGGAGAATTTTGATGCCAAGTCCTGCCCATTAAGGCTTTGATTCTGGAGGGCAACTCTGGATACACTAGACCATCTCTCCCTGATCTGTCTCCTCCATAACACATGTCCTCCCCCTAACGTTGTCTCTTTATTTTATTTGTAATTGTTTTCATGAAAGACCACTCTTTCACAGGAGTCAGTGAAGGCTTTGCATAGAAGCTTATAGGTGCTGAGCCTTAAAGGGGTGTTGGGGATTTTTCATGGAGACAAGGGATGTGAGAAGTCCAGGAAGAAAGAACAGAGAAGGAAATTTAGAGATTAAGTAGAGTGGGAGTTGTGCTGCTGGAATTAGAAATACTCCTTACTGTCTAACCAACAGTCAGGAGCAGGTCTGCAAAATGAACCCAAATGAACCTGGCTGGATAGGCAATAGTCAGATTAAGAGACAATCTTACATTTTGGCTAGAAGGTCGAAATTGAAATCTGAAATTATGAAGTGTAAGTGCCGTTTTTATGTCAGGGGACAGCTATGACAAGGTCTTGTCTACGGAAAAACGACCCAGGTTATTGTGAGGAAGAAACTATTGCTGCATTCAGAGTGGGAGAGTGTTATTGAGGGATAGAAACAGCACCAGGCACAGAATGGGTCTCGGAGGGGTGGAAATCGTGAATCCAGAAATTCAGATGAATTTTTTCATTCATTCTTAAATGTTTACTAGAAACAATGCAGATACTGTATAGTCATTATTTCATTGAAAAATTTCAAAAACTGTACGTGGTATGATTATTTAATGTTACTGATGGGAAGAGTTACTGACAGCAGTGACACTGGTCATACAGGGCACCTACCAGACTCTTTGGGACAATCTCAGAACACGGTGTTTCCAAAGATTTTTTAAAGTCAATAATAATTTTAACTTTAATCGGCTTTTGTATTTGAACAGTTTTACATTTACAAAACAAACTTGCTGTGATTTTTCAGACGGTTCTCATAAGCTCCTTTCCAGTTTCTCCTGTTATGAACACATCTTCTCTTACACATGTTACTTTTAATCGTCCTATCTGTTGACCTTCCACATGCAGTGACTTTTTCCTCAGTCTTCCTTTGTTCTTGAAGCAATTGATAGTGCTAAGAGTACTGGTCAGGCATTCTGTAAGTCTTTTGGACTTGCCTTATTATTCTTTCTTTTCATGAGAAGACTGGGACGTGGATGTTGGACAAGAATACTAGAGAGGGAAAGAGGCATGTTCATTTCCTGACATCAAGGGTACACACTATCAACATGACTATTTATCATTGGTGTTGATATCAATGTCCTGGCTGACACGGGATTTGTCAGATTTGTCTTTCCCCTTTCTTTCCATCCTGTAGAAATTTCTATGCACAACCCCATCTTTAAGTAGTGGTAGTTATTGCACACCTCCTTAAGTGTAGAATATTTCTGTAAATCATTGGTTTTCTTCTACACTCGAGATTGTGTCTTCCATATTTTTTTCAATTATTTACATTATATACTCTGTGTTATAACCCAATACTACTTTATGTTGTTGCTCAAATGGTTTCAGCTGTGGCAATGGGGAGCTCCTTCAGTTACTGATATGTCCCTTTGGCATGCCTCCATCATTCTTGGCTTTTGGGAGGTAGCATTTCATTACTGTCTTACAGGAAAAGATGCTTCAGCTTCACCTTCAGCTTACTGTACTTTCCTCCAGAGCTCTCCAATCAATCATTTCTGCAAGGAGCCCTGTTTTATTTTGTTGTATCATGGGATGAAATTCAATAGATTGGTACCTGCTGTGCTTGTTGCTACCAGGGTCTCTATATCCCCTCAACTGACCTGGCAAAGACACATGAGTGTTTACTACTCTGTGTATATGCAGACATCCATACATGTGTCTATATGTAACCCTCTGTATTTTTATATAAGCTGAAGCAAGTTCATACTGATGGCTCCAAAACTAATTTCTCACCAAAGGATCATAAGAGCTACACCACCTTGCTTACATGTAAAATGACATAACAAATGTGATACCTCATTCCCACCATTTACTATCCATTTCCTTATATGTTCAATTTCAGTTCACATGTGCAGGAGTACCAGCATTGCTAACAATAACTTCTGGATACACTTTAACATGTATGGTGCTAGAAACCCATGGGGGAGGGGAAGGAAAAAAAAAAGAGGTTAGAGTGGGAGAGAGCCAAAGCATAAGAGACTGTTAAAAACTGAGAACAAACTGAGGGTTGATGGGGGGTGGGAGGGAGGGGAGGGTGGGTGATGGGTATTGAGGAGGGCACCTTTGGGGATGAGCACTGGGTGTTTTATGGAAACCAATTTGACAATAAATTTCATATGTTAAAAAAAACAAGTATGGTGCAGCACCTGTGTGCAATTTCTTTCAAGTCCAGTTTTACACTCTTCTCTTTTCCCAGATCTTGCCTTTCTTCACATTTTTTTGCTTCACGTTTTTTGTTTCACTGAGAATGTGTCACGCAATTGTAATACAGTTAGATTGTTTATTTTCACTTGGTGCACTCCATTCTAGGATTCCATCGGCCCCCTGAGTTTTATGTTTGCATTGACTTATATTCCGCAACTTTACTGAATTCGTTTATTACTCTAACAGTTTTTCTTGTTTTTAATGTCTTTTTTTAGTAACACCACCTTTTGTGAAGAGGAATCATATTACTTCTTTCATTCTGATTTTGATGCCTTTTATTTCCTTCTTTCCTTTCTTTTCTTTTTTCTTTTTTTGGCTAGTTGCTCTGTCTGGAACAGGCAATGCCACGTTGTGTAAAAGGTATGAAAACAAACATGCTAGTCTTGCCTTATCTTAGGGGTCGCTCTCAGTGTTTCACTATTGAGAATGATTTTACAGGTGGGTTTTCATATGACCTATTTTGTGTTGTGGAAGCTTCCTTCCATTCTTAGTTTTTGAATGCTGTTACTATTAAGGAGCACTCCACTTTGTACCATTTTATTTACCATCAGTTGATATAATCATGTGCTTTTGCCCTTCATTCTGTTAACATGTTGTACTACACTGAAGGAGAGTTATTAATTAAACCATCCTTGCCTTCCAAGTATAAATCCCACTTGGTCATGATGCAAAATCCTTTTCTACACTATGATCAAAAGCCTGCTATGCTTAAATAAGTTCTCATCAATATTTCATGGGAATATTGCTCTGTAGTTTTCTTTTCTTGCAATGGCTTTTCATGGCTTTGGTATCAGTGCAATGCTGACCTGATAGAATAAAGTATGAAATATTTCCCTTTGAAGACTTTGAGAAAGACTGATGTTAATTCTTTTAATTCTGTGTGGTTCTAGTGGTCCTTAGCCATGACCAGTACATTGGAATGCCTACATTACAAAATGCAGTTCTCCTAGGAGAAAGGAGCTCTTTGACTTATGGTGTAGCCTGTCCTCTGCTTTCTAAAAAGATGTGCTTCAGCTACAAGAGTATACGGTACCACAATAATGGTGAACTCTGTCTCTCTCCCTACCCACACTCGTGTGTGTGTGTGTGTGTGTGTGTGTATGTATATGTGTGTGTAGTGCAAAGAAAATTTATTAGTGAAGTACACACCCATAAAGCATTTATAGAAAGATGAAGCTGTCTTATGCAATAGAAAATGCAGAAATTAGACCAACTGGACCCAGAGTAAAGGTAGAGAGAAAGACAGAGAATTATGCAGGAATGAATTATGCTCCATTTGTATACCTTACATAAAATGTATCCTGTTGTAGACAGACATCATATATAACATATACATATAAAAATGATGGTGAACTGTGGTGTCCATTGCCTTAGAATGTTTCCACACATGCAGAAGGCTTTGAGCTCTTCTCTCTGCTATTTGCATCCAACTCCTACTCCTGTTGTGTTACCTGCTCTTCTCACAACATTCTCTTTGATGTTGCCTGATGCTTTCATGTGAGCTCTTGATTCAAGTTCTTTCCACATGCGATTTCTCTGCCTTAAGTGTTTTTTTCAAAGATATCTGCACGGTTCATATATTTCTTAGTTTTCCAGCTCAGAAGCTCCTGATCGCACATGATACAAAGGCAGGTTTCCCTTCCACTTAGGACAACGTTGTCCTGAATTATTTTACCTGTTAGTTGTAACCACCACTTGAAACGTCATTTATTACTTTATTAATATTCTATTCCTCCCTGTGAGACACACACATCTTAGACTCAGTCTTGTTAAGTTAAAATACACATCACTACTTTTTGCTATGCTTTCAACAACACTTGTCACAATATAATTTGTAAATTTTGTTGGGTAAAAAAAAAGGTCTCAGGAAATTTATGGAGAAGAACATTGCTTTGAATAATTGTTTTGATTCAGAACAAGAATTGCAAACAGTTTCAGACTCATGGAAAACATGGAACACTCAGATTCTCTGAAATTATCTGGTACCTATTCAAGAATGGTAGGGAATGTATAATAATTAATGGGTGAAGTATGTTGAAAACACAGCATTTCTTTCAATTCTGTGATCACTGCCTGTGCCTTTACAATGCTCTTGTCTCTGTTCCAGCTGTTTTCACCAGACACATGGAAGGAAGAAATCAAACCCATGTGACAGAATTTATCCTCTTGGGACTCTCAGATGAGGGGGAGCTGCAGTCACTGCTCTTTTGGCCATTCCTGTCTATGTACCTGGTCACCTTCACTGGGAACCTGCTCATGATCCTGGCCATTATCACAGACTCCCGCCTCCACACACCCATGTACTTCTTCCTCTCCAACCTGTGCTTTTCAGACATCTGTTTCACCTCCACCACCGTTCCAAAGATGCTGCTGAACATCCAGACGCAGAGCAAAGTGATCTCCTACAAAGGTTGTCTCAGCCAGATGTACTTTTTCATGCTTTTTGGAGTATTAGACACCTTCCTCTTGACCGTGATGGCCTATGACCGGTTTGTGGCCATCTGTCACCCACTGCACTACATGGTCATCATGAACCCCAAGTTCTGTGGCATCCTGCTCCTGGTATGCTGGTTATTGAGTATTTTTAACTCTCTATTACATGACTTGCTGATTTTGCGACTCTCTTTTTGCACAGATCTGGAAATCCTTCACTTTGTCTGTGAACTTAATCAGGTGATCCAACTTGCTTGCTCTGATACCTTCCTCAATGACCTGATGATCTATGTCACAAGTGGACTTCTGGGTGTTTTTCCACTCACTGGCATCCTGTTCTCTTACTCTAGAATTGTCACTTCCATTTTGAGAATTTCATCAGTGAGGGGCAAGTATAAAGCATTTTCCACGTGTGGGTCTCACCTCTCAGTGGTCTCTTTGTTCTATGGTACAAGCCTTGGGGTGTATCTGAGTTCTGCTGCTGCACAAAACTCCAGGACAAGTGCCATAGCCTCAGTCATGTACACAGTGGTGACACCCATGCTGAACCCCTTCATCTATGGCCTGAGGAACAGAGACATCAAGCAAGCCCTGGGAAAGCCCTTTAGCAGAGGGACATTCTCAGCATATAAGATTCTTTGTTTCAGGATAAAGACTTGAGTAACAGGGCTCCAAACCCTAGAAAACCTAGATCATGATATTTGTATCAGTTTATAGATTGACAAACTGCAGTTTATCTTTTTACAGTATTTGATTGATAGAAGTTTTTCATACATTATGAGCAACTATTTCTTCTGTCATTTTTAGTGTTTATTTATTTATTTTGAGAAAGAGAGCAGGAATGGGTGTGGAGGGACAGAGGGTTGAAGGAATATCCCAAGCCACGTCTATCCTATCAGCACAGAGCCTGAAGTGGGGCTCAATGCCACAATTTGTAAGATCTTGACCTGAACCAAATCAAGAGTTGGACACTTAACTGACTGAGCCACCCATGCACCCCTGCCATAAAATATTTAATAAAGGAAATTGGGTGCATATTAAATGACAGGAAAAGACAAAGGAATGAGGGTATGCTGTTATTCCTGCCAGGGGAAGGTATCTACCCCCTTAGATTATCTGCTTTAGGAAAAAGGAAATTTGTTATACCCAAGTCATACCAAGTATGAAAGTTTATGTTAACCACTCTGGAAAAGGTCATATCTGGAAGTGGAATCAACATGAAATTAACTCTATAACAACTCATATTTAGTCTCCAAGATCTAATTTTCTTTAACACAGTTGAAAACAGAAGTTCATTGAAGATAAAAACAGAAATCACAACCCATGATTCTTCAATTACTTTGTCACTGATCTACGTGATTCCCCTCGGCAGGCATTACTGGCTTTCTTCTAATGTTTTGATAGGCGGGACCATCCTCAGGATATATTCCTTGTCAGTTCCTACCATAATAGTCCTCATTTATAGATCACAAAAGCAAGGTGGGTATTCTGTCAGTGGCCAACTTTGTCATTTCTAAATATGCATCTCAGAAAGTGGGTATGAATAACAGAATAAATCTGTGGACTTGCCATGGTCTTTGTGAGACAGAGTAAGTGAACTCCTTCATTCACCACGCAACCTTTATGCCACCACTTTGATTGGGAAGCTGCAATGGCATTTTGCTTTAGTGTTAGAGCCAGAATCCAGTTTTCAAAAAAAAAATGATCTTAGTATTTTCCTTTTTACCCCGTTCACTCTTTTCCAGGTAGAAGGCCACAGGTCTTTTGAATTCTAGCATTTTGGTCAATGTTAACTCTTGCTAAGAAAAAAAGAGAGAGAATGCACAGAAGGGAGGGAGAAACAAAGGAGTGATGGAAGAAGGGAATAAAGAAAAATAGAAAGAATGAAAGAATGAGAAACAAGTGGAAGCCAATTTCTATGGAATAAATAGTCCCTCTATGACCATTAAGTGAACAATGTGCTGTCACTAAGGCAGGAACAGAATGGCAGTGTCGTATAGCTGGCATTCATGAAACATTAGGAACCTGCTGCTTCACATCACTGCCTTTGGGTAAGGTTAGGAGGAAAATGTTGATCATAATCCATGGCGGTTTTATAAGTCCATCCTCAACAGGGGTGGGACCTGGGTCACTGAAAAGTCTCAGGTCTGACAATCAAGTGAGAGATTGTGACTCTTCATTTGGGTGACTCATGTCAAACCTCCTCACCTCGGAACTAGAGTTGTTTTGCTTTTAAGTTTATTTATTTATTTTGAGAGAGACAGAGAAACCTAGAGTGGGGAAGGGGCAGAGAGAGATGGAGAGAGGGAATCCCAAGAAGGCTCCATACTGCCAGTGCAGAGCATGACTTGGGGCTCAAGCCCATGAACCATGAGATCATGACCTGAGCCAAAATCAAGAGTCTGCCGCTTAACTGACTGAGCCACCCAGGCACCCCGAACTAGAGTTTTTATATTTACATAGATTGTTAGGTCTTTGAAAATTCTATTTTATGCATCCAAATACC
The DNA here is from genome assembly GCF_016509475.1 of Prionailurus bengalensis. Taxonomy (NCBI): domain Eukaryota; kingdom Metazoa; phylum Chordata; class Mammalia; order Carnivora; family Felidae; genus Prionailurus; species Prionailurus bengalensis. The sequence goes on from NC_057348.1 coordinate 10,734,225, forward strand.
ATGATAAGTCACCTTTTGCAAAGATCCCAGTGGCTTGATGTGTTGGAAAGAATAAGCTGGCTGTCCTGCTTATCACATTAATGCCTCTGATGGCCACGTGATTCACATATGGTGTTCGCAGTTCCGGACCACATTCTGTCTCCTGGGGTCAGAAGAAACTCATCTCAACTTCAGCAGCTCCCATCTTAGCTCTATCATACGTGGAAAACCACGACACAGCTGCTGTACTCCTCACAAATTCTTTTCTCAATCTCTTGGTGAATGTAATGACCTTTGAACCCATCTGGAGTGATATTTGGGTAGTGAGTGATTGTGCAAATATGAGAGATCTAATGCCAAATTCCTGTTGGCTTATACCTTGCTTTCCTTGTTATATATAGCTCTATATAGCTGTACATAGTTCTCTCTCTCTCTCTCTCTGTATATATAGATAGATAGATAGATAGATAGATAGATTAGATAACTAGATTATCTAATTTGTTGGCGTACAATGTTTCATGACATTCTCTTATGTTCATTTTTCTATGGTCCACACTAATGTCCACACTTTCGTCTCTTACTTCAGTAACTTATGTCTACTCTCTTCACTTTATTTCAGTTTATCTTAACTTTTGTCATTTTCATTAATGTTCTCAACAAACCAACTTTTCTTTTCATTGATTTTCTTTCTTGTTTTACTGGTTTATATTTTTATTATCACAAATCTTTATTATTTCCTATATACATACACATATATACTGTATAATAACATACTTAGGACCCTGAACTGCTTTTAGAACAGGCCATCACTGAATCCACACTTCAGTCAACTAAGCGATAAAAATATATTTAAATATGCTCATTTGTTCAAGCTGCCATATGGACCTGGGTTTCTGATAATCACTCCATCAAAATATTTGGTTTGCTCAAAAATTCCTTTCCATATTCCATCAAGCATGATCAGTAGAATTCATTCTGTTGTGCATTCATTACATTTTTATTAAAAAATTAGAAAAATCTCACAACTACTTGGATACCTTAATTTCCATCATATATATATATATATATATATATATATATATATATATATGTTTATTTTTGAGAGAGAGAGGGAGAGAGCAGGGGAGGGACAGAGAGACAGGGAGACACAGAATCTGAAGCAGGCTCCAGGCTCTGAGCTGTCAGCACAGAGCCCAATGGGGGGCTCAAACTCATGAACCACGAGATCATGACTTGAGCCTAAACTGGACACCTAACCAGTTGAGCCAGCCAGGTGCCCCTTAATTTAATCTTATCTAAACTTTGCATTTATCTCTGTGGTGTCCTGAGATCTGACGTCAGATGTTGGCTCAGGGAAGAGGAAAAGGAATGGACATGACAAGAATCGGCAGGCATCCCCTTGCAAGGTGAATGTGTTTTAGGTGAAGTGATTACAAAGCTTTTAGACAAGGTACTGTGTGGCTCATCAGACAGGGCAAGATGTGCTGTGTGGGCCAAACTGAAGCCTCTGTGTAGTTGGACAAATCAGAGTATTTGAATTTACCCAAATCCTAGATTCTTTCTACTCATTATTGTTCTCAACTGCCTCTTTACAAGTGATGCCTTGAATTTTATAAAAGATATTTAGCAGGCTATGAATTCAACTTATTTTGTAGCACATCCATATGTGAGATCTGACTTTGTTTTTGTTCCATTCCCATACTGAGATACAGCTTTGAGAGATCAGAGATTTGATTTATGCAGTTCTGTATATGCCCTGATTATTGTATTCTAAATAATCTGAGGATCTAAAACCCCTATCTTTGTCATGTCTTTCTGTAGCCTCTCCAGTGCAATTGAAAGCGCTCAGCACACTCCCAACTTTATTCCTTTTCATGGCTGGATAACATCCCATGTATGGATACCCATGTATGGTCATTTGATGACCATGTGGGTAGTAACCATCTGTTGGCTACTGCCAATCTTTTCCCCATGTAACTACTTTACATCCCAATCAGCAATGCATGATGCTCCCAATTTCTCCACATCCTTGTAAACATTTCTCATATTCCATTTGAAAAATAGTAGCCTTCCTATGCATGTGATTTGGTATCTCACGGTTGTGAGTTGTAGTTCCCTAATGACTGTTGATGTTGAACACGTGCCTCTTGACCCCTTGTATGTCCTCCTTGGGGAAATGTCTACTTAGGTCTTTTGTCCATTTTCAAATTGGGCTGTTATTTCTGTTGTTGAGTTTTTGTACTTGTTACATATTCCTGATATTCAACTCTTACCAAATGTATAATTTGCAAACATACTGTGCTCTCCTATGGGTTGTATTTCTGCTCTCTTCATAGTGTCTATTGATACACTAAAGGGTTCAATGCGGTCCCATTTTCTTTTCTTTTTCTTTTGTTGTTTGTGCTTTTGGTGTCATATTTAAGAAATCAATGTCAAAATTCCCCTTGGTCACAGTGTAGGATCCTTTTAACATGTTCCTGGATTCCATTCGTTAGTAGTTTGTAGAAGATTTTTGCAGCTATACTCATAAGAACAGTGGACTGTAATTTACATTTCTTGTTTTCTTCAGTTAGGTGTCAGGGCAGTCATGGTATCATCAAATATGTTTTGGAAGGGTTTGAGAAAGTTCAGTATAAATTAAGGTTTGATAGGATTAACCAATGAAGCCATCAGATCCTGGACTTTCCTCTGTTGGAAAGGTTTTTTTTTTTTTAATTATTATTATTGTTCTAATATCCTTATTTGTTATAGATCTATTCAGATTTTTCATTTCTACTTGAGCCACTTTGTTAGTGTATTTCTAGGAATGCATCCGTTCAACTAGATGATCTAATTTGTTGGCGTACAATGTTTCATAACATTCTCTTATGTTCATTTTCCTATGGTCCACACTAATGTCCACACTTTCATCTCTTACTTCAGTAACTTATGTCTACTCTCTTCACTTTATTTCAGTTTATCTTAACTTTTGTCATTTTTATTAATGTTCTCAACAAACCAACTTTTCTTTTCATCGATTTTCTTTCTTGTTTTACTGGTCTATATTTTTATTATCATGGATCTATTATTTCCTTAAGTAGCTTGGAGTTGAGTTTGATATTATTATTATTAGTTATTATTATTAATTATTTCTTTAAGGTGTAAAATTAGGATATTGATTTGAAGTCTTTCTTTCTTTTTTTTTTAGATGTAGACATTTATAGCTATAAGCTTACCCTCTGATCATTGCTTTTGCCAAACTTATAAGTTCTGGGAGGTTGTATTCTTGTTTTTGTTCTTTTCTTAAAAATTAATGTTTATTTTTGAGAGAGAGAGAGAGAGAGACAGAACACGAGTGGGGAGGAGCAGAGAGAGAGGACGACATAGAATCCAAAGCAGGCTCCAGGCTCTGAGCTGTCCACACAGAGTCCGGCATGGGGCTTGAACTCATGAGCCGTGAGATCATAACCTGAACCAAAGTCCGATGCTTAACTTACTGAGCCACCCAGGTGCCCCTTGTTTTTGTTCTTATCAAAGTGTTTTGTAATATCCCTCATTGTTTCTTCTTGGACTCACTGGTTGGTTAAGTGTGTGTTTTTGAACCTTCATGTATTTGACAATTTTCTAGTTTTCCTTCTGATACTGATGTCTAGTTTCCCTTCATTTGATTGGAGAAGATATTTTGTATTATTTTAAACTTTTAAAAATTATTGAAGCATATTCAACATTTTGATGTAGTAACAGGAATCATCAGAGTCTCCACTCTCCGCCCTCCCCCCCCCCCCCCAGGAATTATCTCGTTGTTTGCTGGAGGTTATATTCTGTTGAGTATTATTCTGAACTGTTTTTGTAATGACTGCATTCTCTTTCATGTGTGATCTCCGATGTCTCTGTTCTTTTAGCTTGGGTGTCAGCGTGCAGTTTGAAACAGAATTTGTTTAATGTCATGATTGAGGACAACACCAGAGAAAATAGATGGGAGAAAGAAGATATTCTGGTATAATCATGGTGTCCCTCCAGAATCAAGGCTAGAGCAGGCATTGTGGGTTTCTCTGCATTACAGCGGCCATACCTAAAAAGTGGTGGTCTTTTTCTGGGAGGAAAGAGTCCAAAGAGGTAAGAACTCCAAAGATGTCTCCCAGGATTAAATCCAGCACATGAGCACATGCCTGCACCGTGTTTTTCTCTTTTAGCTCCAGGGAACAAAATGTCTCAAGGTATAGAGAGACAAAAGAATACTTCATCAACAGGACTGTTGGGAATTCAGCTCCTAAAGCCACAGAAATTCTTAAATGCTTCCACTAGGCCCTCTAAAGTCAATTCTACTAATTTCGGATGGTGAGGAAACACAGTTGTGTCTTCCAGAGACCTCATGAATGGTTCCATCACCCTGCCCTTTCTGGGGGCAAATTCATTCATCTCAGTGGGAAGGAACTTCATGAGTGAGCTCAGACTTTTTTGTGATAATATCTGGGTGAACCACAGCATTTTCACAGGTACTGGGGAGTATGATAATGATGCATAGGACTCTCTTTATTGGCAGTAACTTTATGTTATACAAAAGGATAACAAGTAAAGAAATGTTTGTTAATACAAAATCCTGGCACGTTTAAGTCCCAGATTTTGGAAGTCAATAAGTGGGATGCACTAAAATGTCTTTTTGCACCCATCGGTCTCCTCTGGTGTTGGCTATCCATCATGGGGCCTCCCTGTCTCAATGGTTTGTTCTGTTGTTTCACTGTTTCTTCCTTTTCCCTGTTAGTGGTATCTCTTTTTAATGCCACTCAGCCATTCATTCTTTCCACAAACATTTATTGAGAAATTACTGCATGGTAGGAACTAACATATTCTGGGAATAAAGAAATTAATAAGGTATTGTTTCTTCTCTCGAGGTGCTCCTGATCTAAACAGAGGAAGAAACATAGAAATAAGTAAATGCAATCTTTGATATGGTATTCCAATTCTGGTGAAGTGGGTCCTAAAATAGTAGACTTTTCCTGAGGAGATTAGTAAAGGCTTCACAGTCAAGGTTTTAAATGTACAGAGCTTTGGGGCATCTGGGTGGCTCAGCCGATTAAGCATCCGACTTGAGCTCAGGTCATGATCTCACCTTTTGTGGGATCAAGCCCCACGTTGGGCTCTGTGCTGACAGCCCAGAGCCTGGAGCCTGCTTCGGATTCTGTGTCTCCCTGTCTCTCTGCCCCTTGATGAAGGCCTTGATGAAGCTGGAGGATTGAGTCCCTAAGTCTTCTTTGCCAGTGGAAGCTGCCTATCTACCCCAATGGGTTTGGCCTCCCCATGCCTAGTGATAGGGTCACCCGCCGCCCCAGTGGTAGTGGCCTCCATACCCACAGTGGTGTCACCTCTCCACTTCAGTCTGAGGGGTTAACTCTGCTCTGCCTGAGGAAACGAATGCCTCCCCACCAGGCAGTTGCCACCCAAGACAATGCCAAATCTCCTCATGTCCCACCCTTAACACTCCTCTTTGCTTCTAGATCCATAATTAGACTCATTTGCCGGCAGGCCCCTAAGGATAAGGTGCAGTGTGATCTGTGAGAAAGTGTTCTACACTCCAGAAGAACGACTTGAGTTTTCTAATTTATACAGACAGAAATCCAGGGAACATGTGTGGGAAGGGATAGATTCAGAGTGTGGGCTAATGTGGGAAAGAACATAAAGTTGGAACGGGCTGAATGTATTGATATGGGCTCACTAAGCAGACATTCTGCGTTCAATGTTGCAGCCTGGGAACTTACAGTTTGTTTGGTGGAAACCGGACCACAGGCAGCCCACAGTGAGTGAGTTGAAAGTGCCAGACATGCCTAGGTTTAATGTAGAGTTGTGGATTTAGAGGCTTGGGGAGATTGGAATGTTAGAATGGGTTTATCGGGTTAGACCTACTCACCCACGCTGGAAGAGTCCAGAGGACATACCTTGCACAATGACTATGAGAAATGGATTGTGAGGGGAGCCACAATATCCTTGATGAGCTCTGGGATTGCTGTTCTCTGTAGGCTAGATCTTACAGTGGAAACTTCAGCCACTGGGTTGGAAAACTTAAATGAAGTGGGAGTAATTGGGTCCTGGGATGGCAGAGGCCAAGTAGCAGCATCAACAACCAAAGGCAAAGTGCAAATGATTGCTGTAGTGGACTGGAATAGTCTGACTTACTCCAATGGTTGGTGGTGACTAGTTGACCATGGTGCTCCTGGAAGAGAAATTAGGTAGAAAGTCTACTAAATTCTTGCTTGATCTGTTTAAGCAGAAAAGTTCAAGGTCAAGTAAACAAAAACTAACCTTAATCAAAAAACGGTGAGTCCCAACCTCTTAATAAATTCCCAGAGCTGGTTTACAGACCTAGAAATTTTGGAATGAAAGGGGGCCAAGTCCTCTTGAGGAAGGACCCCTGTATACTACCCTAAACTTATTTGATTAATCTTTTTCCTCACCTTCCCAATCAGGACCTTCAGCCTTTTACCAGGGTAATTGTATAGGGTAACTTCTTGAGGTTAAATCTGCATTTCTTTGTCTCTTTTCCACCATTTCATCAGCTACATGGAATCAGAAAATCAAACATGTGTTTTAGAATTTATCCTCCTGGGTGTCTCAGAAGATGTATTACTACAGCCCCTCCTCTTTGGGCTGTTTTTGTCCATGTATCTGGTCACATCCATTGGGAACCTGCTCATCATCGTGGCCGTTATCATGGACTCCCACCTCCACACGCCCATGTACTTCTTTCTCTCCAATCTCTCTTTGGCAGACATCTGTTCATCTCCACCACCATCCCTAAGATGCTACTGAACATCCAGACACAGAGCAAAGTCATTACCTATGCAGGATGCATCACCCAGTTGTACTTTTTCATGCTTTTTGGAGATCTGGACAACTTCCTCCTGACTGTGATGGCCTATGACCGGTTTGTGGCCATCTGTCACCCCCTCCACTACACGATCATCATGAACCCCCACCTCTGTGGGCTCCTGCTTCTGGCATCCTGGATCATGACTGCCCTGCACTCATTGTTACAGAGCTTAATGGTTTTGCGACTCTCTTTTTGTGAAGAGTTGGAAATCCCTCACTTTTTCTGTGAACTTAATCAGCTAATCCATCTTGCTCGTTCTGATAATTTTCTCAACGATTTGGTGATGTATTTTGCTACTGGCCTTGTAGCTATTGTTCCACTCACAGGGATCCTCTTCTCTTACTCTAAGATTGTAACCTCCATTTTCAGAATTTCATCAGCTGGAGGCAAGTACAAAGCATTTTCTACATGTGGGTCTCACCTCTCAGTTGTCTCCTTGTTCTATGGCACAAGTTCTTGTTCTTGGGGTGTATCTGAGTTCTGCTGCTGCACAAAACTCCAGGTCCAGTGCCATAGCCTCAGTCATGTACACAGTGGTCACCCCCATGCTGAACCCTTTTATCTATAGTCTAAAAAACAAAGACATAAAGCAAGCCCTTAAAAAGCTCTTCAGCCAAGAAACGTTGTCTACATAGGGGTATTATTTGTATGAAGACAGAGACTTGATCGTGAGTAACAATGCTCAAAACCCCACAGGACCTAAGTCATGATGATGTTATAAGCTCACAGAATGGTAATCTGCAGTTTATGTTATCTCAAGGGTTCAGCCTCTTTAATTTTTCATACATGATAAGTAACTGTTTCTTCTGTATTTTATTTAAAACTTTGATCTCTCATATTTTGGGAGGTCAGTGTGGGAAATAGAATCCAGTGCATGAGTGTTCAGCAGCAAATATATGTAATACAGGAGGTTTAGTACTTATAATATTATAGGAAGAGCTAGAGGAATAAATGTGTAATGCTTCCCGTGCCAATGAGAGCAGCTGCCCTCAAAGAAAATTCTGGTCTCAAAGAAAACCTACTTGACATATCAAAGGCTATATACCAATCACTAAAGTTTGTGTGAATCCACTTTAGAAATTGAACACATTGCAGAACAGAAGGAACTGGAGTCACCATTGGGTAAAGTCTACAATAATCCACATTCAGTCTCTAAGATCTAATTTCTTCTGCACCATCTAAAACATGAGTCTGGCACAACAGAAATGACAGCCCTTGACATTCAAGAATTGATAGTGTCATTGATCTTTGGAATTTCCCCAGGGATGCATTGCTATTCTTAACATTTTTATAAGCAAGAACACTATCAGAGGATCTATTTTGCTCCCTCTTAACATAATGTCCCTTTCTCAGATTATAAAAGCACCGTGGGTATTTTGCCAAATTCCATCTATGACTTTTCCATCTCTTGATGTTAGAAATTAGGTCATAATAACAGGATACAGTTATGGACCTGAAATACACTTTGTGAAACATAATGAGGTTAATACTTTATCATCACCTGACCCAGAAGTGACATCACTAATTTGTATGCTATAATGGTAATTTCCTATTTCAGACTCCCTACTTCACAATTTTCTGATAAATTTCCACAGGAAGGAAGGAAGGGAAAGAAAGAAAGAAATGAATGGTAGAAAAATGCCTAATTACATTATTTGCCAATTTCTATAGTATAAATCTCTCACATGGCTAACTTTAAGCTACCCATGTGACTTTTACCCAACAAAGTGGGATGAGACATGCACGGTCACACCTCATAACCCATTAGGAACCAGCTCCAGCACATAAACATCTTTGTGTAAAGTCAGGAGAAAAATAAAGAGCATTAGTCTGTTGCAGTTTTAATGTTTTTTCAAGGTGAGCTGGTCCCATCATTTGAGGGTCAATGAAAAGTCTCAGGCTTGAGTCATTGCGACTCTTCGTTCTGATGACTTAGGCCAACTTTCTTTGTATGAGAACTTGAATTTTTCTTAGTTATACAGATGGATGGGATCTTAGTAAGATGCCCATCACTTTTAATTAAGAAGGCATCAAGATCAATTGCCTATTCCAAAAAGTCCCTATGGTTCAATCAATTTTGATTAACATTTGATTCTTCTACCCATTACATTAACGATAAATTCCTCACCTCTCACTTTGAGTGACATCTGCTCGGCCTCTGCCAGTTTGGGATGTCATTCTCTCTGTTGAACCTAGGTTGAACGTGTTCCAATGTCAGCACCTCCCATGTTTCATAACTCCGTCACGCAGAGGACAACCACTACAGTACTCTGCAGAGATGTCACATACGTCACCAATGTATTTCTCAATCTCTTGTTGATACTATGGCCTCTGACTGCTTTCTTAAGGCATTCTTGGGAGTTTAGATGTTGAATCACTGGAGATAAATCTACACAGCACTGCTTTGGTCTCATCCCATAAGTTTATGTATGTTGTGATTTATCTGAAGATCATTTCTAATTTCCCCTATGATTTCTTCCTTAGTCAATTGATTGAGTGTGCTCTGCAATTTTCACATAGTTGTGGATTTTCCAGTTTTCCTCCTTATATTGATTTATAGTTTCATTCCCTGTGGTTGGAGAAGATACTTAGAGTAATTTCAACTTAAAAATGTACTGAGAATTGTGTTTTCAGTCCTTTTTTGGAGTCAATTTGATTTTTGTATACTGACACACTTTGATTCCCTTCTCATTTCTTTTGTCCTGTAGTTTATAGATATTTTAGTTGTAGTTACCATGGGGATTACATGTAACATCCTTAGCTTGTAACAATATCATTTGAAGTGATATCAACTTGACTTCAACCATATATAAAACTCTACTCCTACACAGTTCTACCCATCATTTTATCATTATCAAAATTCACGTAATTATTAAAAAATTTTAAAGTAGGAGTATTTTTATTTTTTATTTTTTTATTTTATTTATTTTTTAAATTTATCTGAGGGAAAGTGAGAGAGCGAGCGAGAAAGCATGTGAGCAGGGAAGAGGATCAAAGGGAGAGAAAGAGAGAATTTACTAAGTGTGGACCCTGACTTGGGACTCAATCCCACAATCCTGGGATCATGACCTGAACCTAAATCAAGAATCAGGTATTCAACCAACTGAGCTACCCAGGTGCCCCTCATGTAATTATTTTTAAGCAGTTGTGTTGTAAGTCCTTCCACATATGGAGTGTGGAGTTAAAATCTGATATTACAAAATGCTGGTTTTGTATTTTCCCATGTATTTAACTCCAACCAAGATATTTCTGGCCTCCTAAGGCCTCACGTTACTGTGTAGTGTCCTTCCATTCTGACCTGAAGCACTCCCTTTGGCTTTTCTTATAGGGCGGGTCCAGTAGGAATCCAACTGCCTTGGCTTTTGTTTATCTGAGAATGTCTGAAATTCTCCTTCATGTTTCATACACTTTCATGAGGTGTAGAATTCTAAGGTGACAGTATTTTCTTTCAGTAATTTAAATATAATATCCCATTGGCTCTGGCCTCCAAAGTTTCTGTGGAAAAATCGGCTTACAATCTTATTGAGGATCTCATGCATGATGAGTTCTCACTTACTGAACTCAGGATTACCTCTTCTATATTTGGCTTTCAGTAGTTTGATTATGTGTCTCAGTGTGAATCTCTTTGTTTATCCTACTTTGAGTTCACTGAATTTCTTGGATATGTAGATTAATTTATTTCATCAAATTTGGGGAGTTTCAGCAATTACTTCTTCAAATAATTGCTTCTTTCTTTCAATTACTTCTTTTTGCCCATTTCTCTTTTCTTTCTGGACTCCCTTAATGCTTGTGTTGGTTTTGGTAATGGAGTCCCACAAGTCTCTTAGGATCTGTTTAGTTTTTCTTATTTCTTTTTTCTTTCTGCCCCGAACACTCAATAATTTCAACTGGCCTGTCTTCAAGTTCATGAAGTATTTCTGTCTGTTCAAAGCTGCTCTTTTTAAAATAGATGGTCGCTTTCTTTATTATGATGAAGATATGTTACTTTAGACCTACATTAACATTGTACCAACTGGGGAAACCATACAAGCATTCCAATAAAATCATAAACAAATCAAGCATTTAAAAATCATCTTTATTATAGTTCCTGCTACAACATAATAAACAAGAGAAATAAAGTACAAGTAATCATTATTACATTCAGATAGCTAATACTTACATGAGACTTGCTATATGTAAATGTTGTTCTAAGTGTTTTACATACAGAAAAAATTTATTTCTCTCAAAAACTGTAGGGTATTTGCAATGGAGATTACGTGTTACATATGAGGAAACCAAGGCACAGAAAGGTTAAGTAACTTCTATAGTCACACATCTAATAAGTGCTAGAGCTTAGATTTTGGAATTCTTTCCAGAAATGTTCTATCATATTCAGTATCATCTCAATCAAAATTCTGGCAGGCAATTTTGTAAAAACTGTTAAGCTGATTCTAAAATGAATATGCATTTTGAAAGATCTAGAAAACCCAAAAACTATGGAAAAAGGAAAAACAAAGTTAGCATTTTTATACTACCTTATTTCCAAACGATTACAAATTTATAGTAATCAAGATACTGTGATATTGGCTTACAACATATAAATAAATCACTATAAGAAACATAGAGCCCAGAAATAAACCCACACATATACAATCAAATTATTTTAAAAGGTGACATGATAAGTCAATAGGAAAAATATATTCTCAACAAATAGTACTAGAATAATTGGATATCAATATGGCAAAAAATAAACATTGATGCCAATGTATACTATATTCAAAAATTAATTTTAAATGGAGTATAGACCTAAACATAAAAGATAAGACTAAAATACTTCCAGAAAATCATAAGACAGAAACTTTGTGACTTTGGAGTACCTAATATTGCTTAAAAATAAGATACTAATTATTAAAAAATTGATCGGTATTTTTTAGGAGGTAGCATTAAGAGATAGGATGAAAATATCTACCATATTATGTCTGAATGAAAGGCTTGCATAGAGAATACATAAAGCACTCTTAAAACTCAATGGTAAGAAGACAAATAATGTAATAAAAACGGTTAAAAGACTTGAAGAGATATTTCACACAAAATATATATGAATGTGCAATAAATGTATAAAAAATTGCTCATCATTAGTCATTTAGAGAAATATAAACCAAAGTACAATAAGATGCCATTGCAGATGCCATTGAAGTGGCTAAAGTGGCATTTTCAACTTGACAACAAATGTTGACCAGATGATGAGTGTGGTAGGCAGACTTCTAAGATGGTCTCCTGTAGTCTTCATCTCATGTTATTCATGCCTTGAATGTGAAACTGATGTAGCAAATTGTTTCTAATAAATAGGGTACAGCAGAAGTGATAGATAATTTTTGTGATTAGGTTTTCAAAGACTTTGACTTCCGTCTTACTAGCAGACTCTATTGCCTTCTTAACTTTCACATCTTGATGAAGCAAGCTTCCATATTGGAGAGTCCCATGTGGCAACTTGTGGCATGTATCAATAGTTTGTTCATTTTTATTGCTTAGTATTCTTGCTTGTTACATGCTTTCCAGCAAACATCTACAGGAGAAATGGAGCCATCAGGCCAAGAGCTCCTGAAAATTGAATCCTTCTAAAAATGATGTAAACTTAGAAATATAACTTTCCCCAGTCAAACCTTCACATAAGACCCTGACCAGTTCTGATGGGTGGATTGTAGCTTTTTGAGAGATCATGGTTCAGAGAATTTAGCTAAGCCATGCCTAGATTCCCAGCCCACAGAAACTTTAAGATAATCAATATGTGAGATAATCAAGATGTCTTTCCTGAACTAATATTTACATGGGTGCATACATTTGTGAACACATTGAGTTAAAAATATTTCTGAGGGACACTGGTCCAAAGGTGGCAAGTTAAAACAATAGTCATCCTAAAAGACCTTCTCTGAGTGGCTTGTGTCTTAAACCATTTTCACAAAAGCAGTTTTTGTTTCCTTTTAAGGCCCACTTCATAAGCACAGTTGAAGAAATCATCTTTTATAGCTTGGGTAGTCCTATGATTGGGGCTTGGGGGAGCCTACACATAGGCTCTAGGTAAGACTGTCCAAGAAGAATGACTTATATGGATAATACTCTACCAAAAAAGAAAATTATTCCTGGAGTATTGCTCTGAAGAGACAAGAAAAGCTTCTCCCGGGACTCAGAACCAGAGTCAGGGCACATAGAATATTACTGCCTTATACCATATATAATCTTTTCATCAAAAGACAAAGACTTCCATAAAAACTTCCATATATGTTTTTCAGAAATTGAAGAACATTTGGGTAATTTATCTAAGGGAAATGTACTCCTCCTTCATTCATCAAATGGGTGCTACACATTAGCTTAGATCACAGAAGTTTATTTTCTCACAGTTATAAAGGATGGAAGTCCAAGATCATGTGCCATTATCGTTGCGTTCTGGTGAGAGACTTCTTACTGACTTGTAGGAAGCCACCTTCATGCGCTGTCTTCAACTGGCCTTTCCTTGGTTCATGTGGGGACAGAGAGAGAGAGAGAGAGAGAGAGAGAGATCTTTCTCTTCTTATAAAGACACCAACCCAACTGGGTTAGTACCCCACCCTTATGACTTCACTTAACCATTATCACTTCCTAAAAATCCTATCTGCAAATACAGTCACATTGGGGATTAGATCTTCAATCTAGGAATTTTAATGGGACACAATTCAGTCTATACTACACAGCTCAAGTGTATCAGGCTCTGTGTTGGGCATGGAGGGGGAACAAATGTACTTTCAGCAGAGTGAGGGTGTACAGAATTTATAGCAGCTGTATTATAACTGTTGATTTTGCCATTTGACTCTCAGCTGGCAATCTATTTCCCTTACTCTGGCTTTAGAATCTTAATATCCTTTCATTATTAATGAACAAAAGAAAGAGTCAGGACTCTATCTAGAAGGACTGAGTTAGGGAATAATTTTAATACTTGAGGCCAATTGAATTCAGTTATCTCTGCCCAAACCATCTTGAATTGCCTCAAGGCAATTCTGTAATCCAGAATCTCAGACTGGGAGGTTTTTGCTTGTCTTTTTTAGTGATGCTGGGGAAAATCAGAAAAGAGAGTCAAAAAAGATCCAGCCGGAGTTTCTACCCACTTTGCACATTTCTTTCAACCCTTTCAACTAGCTAGCATTACCCCAATCAGCTAGGTAACACTGGGAGCTAATATTGCTCCCTGATACGTCTTACATGGCTTCTCCTTGGACAGGTTTTTTTACTTCTCATTTACTATTCCCAGCTGACTCCATTCCTCAGTGATATGTTTTCACACTCCTTAGATCTTTTCCTCCATAGTGCAGAAAATCACACAATGGTTCTAGTTTTGTTGACAGTAATCTACCAAAGAACATGTTCACCTGACCTTGACTCTGACCTAGTCATCTTTGTCATTGACTTGGAATTTCATGTCTATTTGTACATGTGACTTCAGAATATCATGTGACATATGTATGACAGCACAAACAGGCATGTCTTGTTTTATTGCACTTTACTGCACTTCGTAGATATGGAATTTTTTAAAAAACAAGTTAAAGGTTTGTGGCAAGCCTGTGTGAAGAGGGTCTATCGGCACCAATTATCCAACAATACCTGCTTACTTCATGTCTCTGTATCACAATTTGGAAATTCTTGCAATATCTCATTTTTTCATTATTATTATTGTATTTGTTATGGTGATCTGTGACCCTAATGTGACTATTGTCATTGTTTTGAGGCTTCATGAACCACACACATATGACAGCAAACTTAATGGATAAATGGTATGTATTCCGACCAATCCACTGTTTGATTGTTCCCCATCTCCTTCCCTCTCCTTAGGCCTTCCTGTTCCCCAAGACACAGCAATATTGATATTAGGTCAGTTAATAATCCTACGATGGCCTATCCATATTCAATTGCAAGACTCAGATGTCTCTCACTTTAAATCAAAAGCAAGAAGAGAAAGACAGATACCATATGTTTTCACTCATATGTGGATCTTGAGAAACTTAACAGAAGTAATTATGTCCGGTGAGGGAAGAATGTAGAAAGCCAAGAAGAGGACTCCCTGGATGGTTGATGTTGGGGACTGAAGCTCTGTCCCCACAAGATGGCAGGAAGGGGTCAGGTGCTGGTCTCCCAGACAGACTTGGGACTCCAAAGAAAGAACAATGTCCTGTACAGCCCAAAGTGGCACACGCTGTGGGACTACAGAGGAGATATTTACAGCTCCTATGTCTGCTCATTAAGCAGCTTTTACTCTAACCTGTAAGCACATGATCTCCCTATGGGGCAATGATCCAGACACAATGGGAAATTTTCCTGCGGGTTCTCTCTCTGATCCTAGGACACTGTGTGCTAATCCAGGTGAATTCAGTTTTGATTCCTTCTTCTCCATTAATCTCCTACCTTCCAGTGGTCCACACCTCCCAGCACCTCATCACAACCCTGACTTCAAGTTTTCCCAAAAATCTAATACTGAGTAACTCATCTGATTAGTTCCCTTAGGTTTTCAAAACATTGATTTATGGTGGGGACACAATCCCTGATGTCTCTAGAAAATTACTATTTCCTTCTTCAGCAGAGGGGAGAAATTTGATCCTGTAGTATAAAACCTTGGGTACTGGGCACCTGGGTGGCTCAGTCAGTTGAGCGTCCAACTTTGGTTTGGGTCATGATCTCACAGCTTGTGAGTTTGAGCCCCACGTCAGGCTCTGTGCTGACAGCTCAGAGCCTGGAGCCTGCTTTGGATTCTGTGTCTCCCTCTCTCTCTGCCCTTCCCCTGCTCTCGCTCTGTCTCTCTATCCTTCAAAAATAAATAAACATTAAAAAAATTAAAAAAAAAAACCCTTGGGTACTATACTCCTTAGCTTCATGATAGTTTAGCCAAAACAATTAGGAATTTAATGGTTAGATCAGAAGTTAAGAACTGTTGTTTACTCCCTCATGATGAAGTGTATTTTAATTATAAGAGATACGTTTAGATTTCCTGCAGCATAGGCTAGCTTAGCACACTAAAGCGATTCTATGATTTAATTTTCACAAAAGTATTATCTATGAAGTCATCCTTTCATCAGCTCTATTCTCTATTGTCTAAATGGGTCTCAGAGGAATTTAATGTTCTGCTCAAAGGCATAAACCAAGCAGGGATGTAGTCTTAGTTGAAATTATCTTGGGAGCTTCCAGTCTGAAACTCTGGGAAGCGGTTCCCAACCAGAGTTGCTCTTGCGATATTTGGCCATGTCTGAAGGGATTCTGCTGAGTACCTTCCTTCACAGGACAGCACCCAACAACAATAATTATCTATGTCTAACGGCCAACCGTGAGAAGGTGAGAAAACCTGTTCCCCACTGAGGCTTTTCCAGCCTCAGTGTGCATGCAATTCACCAGGGACTGTAGTTGAAATGCAAATTCTTATTGCTCAGGTCTCCAGGGGCCCCAGCAACTCTGCTTCTCTAACAAGCTCCTTGGTGGTGTTGATGCTGCGGGTCCTGGATGTGGAGCACAGACTGAGAGCAAAGCCATGGTCCTTTGTTGGAGAAATTTTAAATTTAAATTTAAAGTTGTTAAGATGGCAATACTACCCCAAATATCTAGAAATTCAATGACAATATGAAAATAACAAAAAGGGTTTTTTTGGGGAAAAGTTTTTTAAAAGCCATCCTGAAATTAAATTTTAAATTAAAAATTTCCAAGCATGAGCACAGAATGCCATCGCATTTATTGATGTCCTCTTTAATTTCTTTCAGCAACATTTTATGGTTTTTATTTATAAGTCTTTTGACTGTAACACCTTAACCAGTTATTCACCCCAGCAAATAAATCCCCTTAAACACTGCCACTGGTGCACCATACCTGACTGAGAGATGTACTTGAAAAGAAAATGTAGTGCCTAGTAATACAGAGGACACTTTAAAATTTGCTTTATCATATTCGAGGTCATCTTTGACTCCAAAGCTATATTAAGTCATTCTATTCATTTGAATTCCTGTTTCCATAGACTCCAGTAATAGACATGTATTTGATAATCAGTTTTGCCAGTGACTAATGTAAGCACTGGGGACATAGAACCTGAGAAGAGAACAGAATCCTAATTAGGGGAATAAAACCAATGGCCTGTTATAAAATATGCTAATATGTTAATCAGGAAGAGCAGTTAAGTTAGTGATTTACAAAGGAATGACCGACATAAAGTGAAAAACTGTGGTCTTAGAATAGAATAGAATAGAATAGAATAGAATACAAATGACCTATTGCCAGATTGAATTTTTTTCCATCAGAGCGGTAACAAATGACTACTTTTTTAGGAAAACTACAGACATTACGTGGGGTGATTTTTGTCATTGGAGAAGAAATTATTCATAAGAAAT
Organism: Prionailurus bengalensis; assembly: GCF_016509475.1. Lineage (NCBI taxonomy): Eukaryota > Metazoa > Chordata > Mammalia > Carnivora > Felidae > Prionailurus > Prionailurus bengalensis. Next base: position 10,751,418 of record NC_057348.1, read on the forward strand.
CCAAGCAGTTCCAATAGATAACTAGGAATTGCTAATTTTTTCATAAAACAGATTGGGAATCAACTTAGAAATAGCAGAAGAAAATGAAGGGAAGATGGTTGGATATCAGAGAGAGGTAAAAAAAATTAATAAAATGAGTAACTACATTGTACTGTATTGAAAAAATAAAAATTACAGGGAGTTAATGAAAGCAAATTCTATGTCCACAATTTGCTTTAAAAAGATCACACCTTCTGACTCAAAGTCTTTGAGGACTGAAATCATGGGAAATTCTTCAACCGCAAGACAATTGGACCTTTTCTAACTGCCATTGCAGAGAATCTCCTCAGAGCCCCCTTTATATCTTTGTTCCTCAGGCTGTAGATGAAGGGGTTCAGCATGGGCGTGACCACCGTGTACATCACCGAGGCTGTGGCACTTGAGTGGGAGCTCTGGGTAGCAGCAGAGCTGAGGTACACTCCTAGGCTCGTACAAAAAAATAAGGAGACAACTAAAAGGTGAGATGCACAGGTGGAAAATGCTTTATATTTGCCCTGAGCTGATGAGATCCCACGTATGGAGGAAACTATCTTGGAGTAAGAGTAAAGGATCCCAACGAGGGGACCACCAGCCAGCAGCACAGCTGCAAGATACATCACCAAGTTATTAAGAAAGGTGTCAGAACAGGCAAGTTGGATCATCTGATTGAGTTCACATAAAAAGTGAGGGATTTCTACCTCTGTACAGAAGGACAGCCGCAACACCATTGAAGTTTGCAACAAGGAATGCAGGACACTCGTGATCCAGGACACCAGGACCAGCAGCCCACAGAGCCGGGGATTCATGATGACCGTGTATTGCAGGGGGTGACAGATGGCCACAAACCTGTCATAGGCCATCACAGCCAGGAGATAGATGTCCAACACTGAGAAGATTAAGAAAAAGTTCATCTGGGTGATGCAGTCCTCATAGGTTATGATTTTGCTCTGTGTCTGGATGTTCCAGAGCATCTTCGGGATGGTGGTGGATGTGAAGCAGATGTCTACAAAGGACAGGTTGGCCAGGAAGAAGTACATGGGGGTGTGGAGGTGGGAGTCAGAGCTGACAACCAGGATGATGAGCAGGTTCCCAAGCACAGTGATCAGGTACATGGAGAGGAAAAGCCCAAATATGAGGGGCTGCAGTTCTGGACCGTCTGAAAATCCCAGAAGCAGAAATTCTAAGAGTCGTGTATTGTTTCCTGGTTCCATGAGGTTGAACTGGCCCCCGGAAAAAGATATCATCAATTTTCACCTGAAGGCATTACTCACATAGTTGAAAGGGTCCAATTTATATTGTGCAGTCAAGAAATTAAATTCAGTATCTTGTGTATTGACTGTCCCCTTGAAGGGATTCCTTCTCATTTCATCTTTGATTAGGCGTTTCAGTCCCTTTCTCTGCATTCCCCAACAGATGTCATGCATTTTACTGTTTTACCAAGAATATCTTTCATGCATTCGAAGAATATGTACTGAGTGTCAAACATGTTCCGGGTGTTGTCTAGACAATGAGCACAGGAAACTGAAAACCAACAGCCACTATGATGCAGTGATGGAGAATGAATAGAAACAAATCAAAATATTAATAGGACATCAGAGGGTGTCAAGTGCTGTGAAGAGAACAAGAGTAGGTGTAAAGGAGAGCGTGGATACAAATGCTATTTTGTAATTGGTGTTCTGTTAAGACCAGTAAACAGGTGACATTTGAAAGGAGACTTCAGGGAAAGGAAGGCAGGAACCACGAGCATGTCTGGGGAAGTGTGTGCTGGCTGAGGGAATGGTCTCTGCAAAGACTCTGAGGATGATACTATGAGCTGTTCAATCCAAAATAGGTAGCATGTGTGGGAAGGGGAAGGAAAAGGAGAGAGATCAGATGTGGTATCAGGCAATTTCAAGGAAATAGGTGTCCTCACTGCTGGTTAACCTTCAAGAGGAAGGAGTCACTCGCCCACGGTATACACTGCTTGTATTTTAGAATCTACTTACAAAAGTGTCCTGTAAATTGACATAGAGCCCTCCTGAATGCCACGTGTTCATTTAGTTCTGGCCTCTGTATTACAAGAATCACCTTAGAATATATTAGACCATGTCTAATATACCCCCCCGCTCTGAGGATGGATCTCACTCCACAAGGCACTCACACACCCATGCGCATGCACGCACGCGCGCGCACACACACACACACACACGTACACACACAGACACCCACACACACCAAATCATTGCTCCCTGGGCTGTGCTCTTAGCCTGACTTCTGACCCCCAACCCCAATGATTAAAGTCGGAGTGGCTATAACTCAAGCTGGCCAGATCCATTATAATTCCCCCAAACAATGTAGAATTGTACCTGAATTCCAATGCTCATGTTTCCCATGGACAAATAACATTGACAAGTCAGACTGGCATGCTCATATTCCGTCCTGTATTTAATGAAACACAAACAATCTGCTCAAAATCACACATACACACACACACACACACACAAACAAACACACACACACACACAGAGAGAGAGAGAGGAGCAAGAGAGGGAAATGAAATAGAAGTGGCACACAAGATCTAATGGCTCAGGTGATCACTGAAATCTGAGGGGCCATGAAGAAGAAAGCGCATCCCTGGTTCTGACAACATTCCAAGTCTTGTTACCTCCCTGATGCCCAGCAAAAATAGTAAGGAGGAAACTTAAATTCAGTCAGAAGACAAAATTAGTGGGAACTTCAGGGCGTTGCTCACCTTACAGAGTGAATGTTTCAAGAGAAACCTGTGCCAAGGAATAAATCAACACTTCAGCACAGGAAATATGCAAAGCACAGCAAAAGTTTGGCAGGTTATAATGAATCAGTAGAGGACTGGTTTTTTTTTTTTTCTGTGCCTGTTTCAATCGGGTGTCCTGTGATCTTAGAGAAGGTGGACAAATCCCTTTCACTTTTCAGATGTGGCATCTTTTCTTCATTTTTCCTGGGCTTTGCGTTGTGATCTCTTTTTTGACAATAGCAGTGGGCACACTCTGGTCCTGTTTCTGGTCTTTGCACAACACTGTAAGGTCTGTTCAGAACTTTCTCTACAAAATTCTGCACATACTATGACAACCATTCTGACTCTAAATCACTGTCTTCATAGGATTTCTGCCTGAGGCTCTTACACCACACACTTATTTCATTCTACTGTGATTCCACCATATAAGGCAAGTACCAAAGGAACAGCGCCCTCTCTGACCTTGTTCACTGTAGTTTTTCAGAATGACATGGTCAGGCAAGCAAATGACCATTGAGATCTCAGCGTTCTGGGCTAGGCTGGTGGCCATGTGGTGACCTCAGGTAAATGCACCTGACTTTGAAGTCTCTCTGACCCTTTCCTGCCGGACCTGCTAGGCTCCTGGACTCACCTGTTTGGGAACTCTGAGGGAGAGGTCTCTGTGTGGAAGTCTGAATTCCTTTCTGGATGGTTACTGATGGTGACTAAGCTCTGTCCCCACTCAGGATGGCAGGAAGGAGGCTAGCATGAGTCTCCTAGCCGAGCTACAGACTCTGGAAGCAACAGCCAGGTCCCATCAGCCCAAGGTGGCACAGGCAGAGGGACAGCACACAGGAGATATTTATAGTTTCCTTTGTCTGTTCTTGAGGCACATTTCCCTCCTGCTTCTCCAACACAGAGCACATGATTTCCCTGGGGGACACTGGTCTGGACACAAAGAAATGTTTTCCTAGAGATTCTGTGTTCCCAATAGATCATATTATAACCACGTGAATCCAGTGTTGATTACTCCTTCCTCATAAACTCCACTGTAGGAGATAATAATACATACAGAAATAGTTAGCTGATCATATATTGGTTCAAGAGAAAAGAGCACCATAGTCACATATGACATCATGGACGAGCCTTAGAAACACAAGGTAGAGACTCACAGCTGACTATAGACCCACGAGGAGACAAGCACGGCTCAGAACAAACTCCCAACATACAATATCATTTGGTAATAAGGACATTAGATTAAACTTTTCTTTTAGGATGGCTTGTTATGCAGCAATAGCTAACTGATTCAATCATCAAAGTGAACAGAAATAAGGACAATTATCACAATCTGCTACTGATTGTTCTTGCCATTTATTCTTCTATTTGAAGAATACATTCATGGTAACTGTTTTATTTTGGTTTAGTTCAGACAACTGCATATAAAAGCTCTCCTTGAGGGGTGCCTGAGTGGCTCAGTCTTATGAGTGTCTGACTCTTGATTTTTGGCTCAGGTCATGTTCTCATGGTCCTGGATTGAGCCCTGCATCATGCTCCTTGAACGTGGAGCTGTGCACTGTTTATTCAGTTCCTCTCTGCAATTTTAAATCAGATTTTTTTTGTTACTGAGTTGTATGGACCACAGCCTTGATGCTTAAAGAGTGGCCATGGACCAGGACCTGTGGCATCAACAACTGGGAGCTAGATCCAAATACAGAATTGCTGGGCCCACATGAGCCCTGCCCAATCAGAATCTGCATTTGGGTAAGATAACCAAATAATTTTCATATATACTGAAATTGGAGAAGTGCTGGTCTAGTGTAGTGTTGCTCAACCTTCACACTGTTGACATTTGTAGTGGATAATTTTTTTTTAATATATGAAATTTATTGTCAAATTGGTTTCCATACAACACCCAGTGCTCATCCCCAAAGGTGCCCTCCTCAATACCCATCACCCACCCTCTCCTCCCTCCCACCCCCCATCAACCCTCAGTTTGTTCTCAGTTTTTAACAGTCTTTTATGTTTTGGCTCTCTCCCACTCTAACCTCTTATTTTTTTTTTCCTTCCCTTCCCCCATGGGTTTCTGTTAAGTTTCTTAGGATCCACATAAGAGTGAAACCATATGGTATCTGTCTTTCTCTGTATGGCTTATTTCACTTAGCATCACACTCTCCAGTTCCATCCACGTTGCTACAAAAGGCCATATTTCATTTTTTCTCATTGCCACGTAGTATTCCATTGTGTATATAAACCACAATTTCTTTATCCATTCATCAGTTGATGGACATTTAGGCTCTTTCCATAATTTGGCTATTGTTGAGAGTGCTGCTATAAACATTGGGGTACAAGTGCCCCTATGCATCAGTACTCCTGTATCCCTTGGATAAATTCCTAGCAGTGCTATTGCTGGGTCATAGGGTAGGTATTTTTTTAATTTTCTGAGGAACCTCCACACTGCTTTCCAGAGTGGCTGCACCAATTTGCATTCCCACCAACAGTGCAAGAGGGTTCCCATTTCTCCACATCCTCTCCAGCATCTATAGTCTCCTGATTTGTTCATTTTGGCCACTCTGACTGGCGTGAGGTGGTATCTGAGTGTGGTTTTGATTTGTATTTCCCTGATAAGGAGCGACGTTGAACATCTTTTCATGTGCCTGTTGGCCATCCGGATGTCTTCTTTAGAGAAGTGTCTATTCATGTTTTCTGCCCATTTCTTCACTGGGTTATTTGTTTTTCGGGTGTGGAGTTTGGTGAGCTCTTTATAGATTTTGGATACTAGCCCTTTGTCTGATATGTCATTTGCAAATATCTTTTCCCATTCCGTTGGTTGCCTTTTAGTTTTGTTGGTTGTTTCCTTTGCTGTGCAGAAGCTTTTTATCTTCATAAGGTCCCAGTAATTCACTTTTGCTTTTAATTCCCTTGCCTTTGGGGATGTGTCGAGTAAGAGATTGCTACGGCTGAGGTCAGAGAGGTCTTTTCCTGCTTTCTCCTCTAAGGTTTTGATGGTTTCCTGTCTCACATTCAGGTCCTTTATCCATTTTGAGTTTATTTTTGTGAATGGTGTGAGAAAGTGGTCTAGTTTCAACCTTCTGCATGTTGCTGTCCCAGCACCATTTGTTAAAGAGATTGTCTTTTTTCCATTGGATGTTCTTTCCTGCTTTGTCAAAGATGAGTTGGCCATACGTTTGTGGGTCTAGTTCTGGGGTTTCTATTCTATTCCATTGGTCTATGTGTCTGTTTTTGTGCCAATACCATGCTGTCTTGATGATGACAGCTTTGTAGTAGAGGCTAAAGTCTGGGATTGTGATGCCTCCTGCTTTGGTCTTCTTCTTCAAAATTACTTTGGCTATTCGGGGCCTTTTGTGGTTCCATATGAATTTTAGGATTGCTTGTTCTAGTTTCGAGAAGAATGCTGGTGCAATTTTGATTGGGATTGCATTGAATGTGTAGATAGCTTTGGGTAGTATTGACATTTTGACAATATTTATTCTTCCAATCCATGAGCAGGGAATGTCTTTCCATTTCTTTATATCTTCTTCAATTACCTTCATAAGCTTTCTATAGTTTTCAGCATACAGATCCTTTACATCTTTGGTTAGATTTATTCCTAGGTATTTTATGCTTCTTGGTGCAATTGTGAATGGGATCAGTTTCTTTATTTGTCTTTCTGTTGCTTCATTGTTAGTGTATAAGAATGCAACTGATTTCTGTACATTGATTTTGTATCCTGCAACTTTGCTGAATTCTTGTATCAGTTCTAGCAGACTTTTGGTGGAGTCTATCGGATTTTCCATGTATAATATCATGTCATCTGCAAAAAGCGAAAGCTTGACTTCATCTTTGCCAATTTTGATGCCTTTGATTTCCTTTTGTTGTCTGATTGCTGATGCTAGAACTTCCAGCACTATGTTAAACAACAGCGGTGAGAGTGGGCATCCCTGTCGTGTTCCTGATCTCAGGGAAAAAGCTCTCAGTTTTTCCCCGTTGAGGATGATGTTAGCTGTGGGCTTTTCATAAATGGCTTTTATGATCTTTAAGTATGTTCCTTCTATCCCGACTTTCTCAAGGGTTTTTATTAAGAAAGGGTGCTGGATTTTGTCAAAGGCCTTTTCTGCATCGATTGACAGGATCATATGGTTCTTCTCTTTTTTTTTGTTAATGTGATGTATCACGTTGATTGATTTGCGAATGTTGAACCAGCCCTGCATCCCAGGAATGAATCCCACTTGATCATGGTGAATAATTCTTATATATACCATTGAATTCGTTTTGCTAGTATCTTATTGAGAATTTTTGCATCCATATTCATCAGGGATATTGGCCTGTAGTTCTCTTTTTTTACTGGGTCTCTGTCTGGTTTAGGAATCAAAGTAATACTGGCTTCATAGAATGAGTCTGGAAGTTTTCCTTCCCTTTCTATTTCTTGGAATAGCTTGAGAAGGATAGGTATTATCTCTGCTTTAAACGTCTGGTAGAACTCCCCTGGGAAGCCATCTGGTCCTGGACTCTTATTTGTTGGGAGATTTTTGATAACCGATTCAATTTCTTCTCTGGTTATGGGTCTGTTCAAGCTTTCTATTTCCTCCTGATTGAGTTTTGGAAGAGTGTGGGTGTTTAGGAATTTGTCCATTTCTTCCAGGTTGTCCAATTTGTTGGCATATAATTTTTCATAGTATTCCCTGATAATTGTTTGTATCTCTGAGGGATTGGTTGTAATAATTCCATTTTCATTCATGATTTTATCTATTTGGGTCATCTCCCTTTTCTTTTTGAGAAGCCTGGCTAGAGGTTTGTCAATTTTGTTTATTTTTTCAAAAAACCAACTCTTGGTTTCGTTGATCTGCTCTACAGTTTTTTTAGATTCTATATTGTTTATTTCTGCTCTGATCTTTATTATTTCTCTTCTTCTGCTGGGTTTAGGCTGCCTTTGCTGTTCTGCTTCTCTTTCCTTTAGGTGTGCTGTTAGATTTTGTATTTGGGATTTTTCTTGTTTCTTGAGATAGGCCTGGATTGCAATGTATTTTCCTCTCAGGACTGCCTTCGCTGCATCCCAAAGCGTTTGGATTGTTGTATTTTCATTTTCATTTGTTTCCATATATTTTTTAATTTCTTCTCTAATTGCCTGGTTGACCCACTCATTCGTTAGTAGGGTGTTCTTTAACCTCCATGCTTTTGGAGGTTTTCCAGACTTTTTTCTGTGGTTGATTTCAAGCTTCATAGCATTGTGGTCTGAAAGTATGCATGGTATAATTTCAATTCTTGTAAACTTATGAAGGGCTGTTTTGTGACCCAGTATATGATCTATCTTGGAGAATGTTCCATGTGCACTCGAGAAGAAAGTATATTCTGTTGCTTTGGGATGCAGAGTTCTAAATATATCTGTCAAGTCCATCTGATCCAATGTCTCATTCAGGGCCCTTGTTTCTTTATTGACCGTGTGTCTAGATGATCTATCCATTTCTGTAAGTGGGGTGTTAAAGTCCCCTGCAATTACCACATTCTTATCAATAAGGTTGCTTATGTTTATGAGTAATTGTTTTATATATTTGGGGGCTCCGGTATTCGGCGCATAGACATTTATAATTGTTAGCTCTTCCTGATGGATAGACCCTGTAACTATTATATAATGCCCTTCTTCATCTCTTGTTACAGCCTTTAATTTAAAGTCTAGTTTGTCTGATATAAGTATGGCTACTCCAGCTTTCTTTTGGCTTCCAGTCGCATGATAAATAGTTCTCCATCCCCTCACTCTCAATCTAAAGGTGTCCTCAGGTCTAAAATGAGTCTCTTGTAGACAGCAAATAGATGGGTCTTGTTTTTTTATCCATTCTGATACCCTATGTCTTTTGGTTGGCGCATTTAATCCATTTACATTCAGTGTTATTATAGAAAGATACGGGTTTAGAGTCATTGTGATGTCTGTATGTTTTATGCTTGTAGTGATGTCTCTGGGACTTTGTCTCACAGGGTCCCCCTTAGGATCTCTTGTAGGGCTGGTTTAGTGGTGACAAATTCCTTCAGTTTTTGTTTGTTTGGGAAGACCTTTATCTCTCCTTCTATTCTAAATGACAGACTTGCTGGATAAAGGATTCTCGGCTGCATATTTTTTCTGTCTAGCACCCTGAAAATCTCGTGCCAATTCTTTCTGGCCTGCCAAGTTTCAAAAGAGAGATCAGTCACGAGTCTTATAGGTCTCCCTTTATATGTGAGGGCACGTTTACCCCTTGCTGCTTTCAGAATTTTCTCTTTATCCTTGTATTTTGCCAGTTTCACTATGATATGTCGTGCAGAAGATCGATTCAAGTTACGTCTGAAGGGAGTTCTCTGTGCCTCTTGGATTTCAATGCCTTTTTCCTTCCCCAGTTCAGGGAAGTTCTCAGCTATAATTTCTTCAAGTACCCCTTCAGCACCTTTCCCTCTCTCTTCCTCCTCTGGGATACCAATTATGTGTATATTATTTCTTTTTAGTGTATCACTTAGTTCTCTAATTTTCCCCTCATACTCCTGGATTTTTTTATCTCTCTTTTTCTCAGCTTCCTCTTTTTCCATAACTTTATCTTCTAGTTCACCTATTCTCTCCTCTGCCTCTTCAAGCCGAGCTGTGGTGGTTTCCATTTTGTTATGCATTTCGTTTAAAGCATTTTTCAGCTCCTCGTGACTGTTCCTTAGTCCCTTGATCTCTGTAGCAAGAGATTCTCTGCTGTCCTCTATACTGTTTTCAAGCCCAGCGATTAATTTTATGACTATTATTCTAAATTCACTTTCTGTTATATTATTTAAATCCTTTTTGATCAGCTCATTAGCTGTTGTTATTTCCTGGAGATTCTTCTGAGGGGAATTCTTCCATTTGGTCATTTTGAATAGTCCCTGGCGTGGTGCGGACCTGCAGGGCACTTCCCCTGTGCTGTGGTGTATAACTGGAGTTGGTGGGTGGGGCCGCAGTCAGTGCTGATGTCTGCCCCCAGCCCACCGCTGGGGCCACAGTCAGACTGGTGTGCCTTCTCTTCCCCTCTCCTAGGGACGGGATTCACTGTGGGGTGGCGTGGCCAGTCTGGGCTACTTGCACACTGCCAGGCTTGTGATGCTGGGGATCTGGCGTATTAGCTGGGGTGGGTAGGCAAGGTGCACAGGGGCAGGAGGGGCAGGCTTAGCTCGCTTCTCCTTAGGTGATCCACTTCAGGAGGGGCCCTGTGGCAGCGGGAGGGAGTCAGATCCGCTGCCGGAGGTTTGGTTCCACAGAAGCACAGAGTTGGGTGTTTGCGAGGAGCGAGCAAGTTCCCTGGCAGGAACTGGTTCCCTTTGGGATTTTGGCTGGGGGATGGGCGGGGGAGATGGCGCTGGCGAGGGCCTTTGTTCCCCACCAAACTGAGCTCTGTCGTCCGGGGGCTCAGCAGCTCTCCCTCCCTTTGTCCTCCAGCCTTCCCGCTTTCCGAGCAGAGCTGTTAACTTATGACCTCCCAGACGCTAAGTCATGCTTGCTGTCAGAATGTTGCATCCACACGACTCCTGAAACAGAATGCTACGGGCACCAGTGACAGTCACAACAAAGTTTATTACAATGAGAGGCAAGGCCGACCGATCGGGACCAACACTCTTGACAAGAGTGCAGCCCCGAACAGCCGGCGTACAGAGTTTTTATAACCGATCACATCGTTTTATCATCACCTGGGAACAGAACAAAGAAACAGGTTCCAGATGAGTTAGAAACAGTTGCCTAAGGAGGTGTTTACTTTAGACTTTCTGCCTCTAAGTTGCAACCAGTGGATCTCCTTGACCCTGCCTCTGACGCTCTTTTCTTTGAACTTTTGTTTCCTTAATTGGTGAAGCCTAATTTACAAGGGTATGAGGCGTAGTTTACCAGAGCAAAGCAAGGCTGTTATCTCTTAACCTTCAGTGTGTCAACACAAAGCTGTTATTTTTCAAGCTAAGCATTAGCCCTACACTACAATTCAACCCTTACAGGAACACACTCCATCCGTCAGGCCCCTCCGCTTTTGCAAGCCAGACTCGGGGGCTCTGCTTGGCCGGTGAGCCGCCCCTCCGCCCCGGCTCCCTCCCGCCAGTCCGTGGAGCGTGCACCGCCTCGCCGCCCTTCTTACCCTCTTCCGTGGGCCTCTCATCTGCGCTTGGCTCCGGAGACTCCGTTCTGCTAATCCTCTGGCGGTTTTCTGGGTTATTTAGGCAGGTGTAGGTGGAATCTAAGTGATCAGCAGGACGCGCGGTGAGCCCAGCATCCTCTTACGCCGCAATCTTCTTCCCCTCTGTAGTGGATAATTCTTTGTGATGAATGTATCCTGGGAACAGTAGATGGTGTGCATCATTCCTGGCCTGAACTGTCTAGGGGGGCAATTGCACCTGCCCAGTTCTGACAACCAAACATTTCACTAGATCCTTCCAAGTGTTCCCAAGAGGCAAAATCTTCTCTAGATGAGAATGATTAGGTTAGAACAAGAGGCCTGTAAACACGTTGAAGGAGTTCCAATCAAAGCCCATCCTTACTCAGTTCACAACATTGGGCAGACCACTCAACCATTCTGAGCCCTATTCTGCAAATGTGGAATGAGACTCATAAGAGTATTGACCTCGGCAAATGGACTTGTATAAAAAATTAAAGTCAACTGGTAGACGGTGTTATAAATATCAAGGCAATGTGCATAAGAGTTCCAAATATATATTTTTTTAGTTAAAGATTTTTTTATTGTGCTAATAATACATGTCCCATATGATTTGCCATTTTAACGACTTAGTTATTCACTCTCTATATTTTTCTTATTTTATTCATTTTTAATTCCAGTATAGTTAATATACAGTGTTATAATGATTCAGGTGTACAATACAGTGATTCAACAATTCCATACATCACCCAGTGCTCATCATGACAAGTGCCCTCCTCAATCCCTGTCACCTATTTCACCCCCATCTTAACCATTTCTAAGTGCACAGCTCAGAGGCATTAAATACACTCATATTGTTGGGCAGCCATCGCCACAGTCCATCTCCAGAATTCCTTTCCTCTTATGAAACTGAAGCTCTATACTTAAATATATACCTTTTAGTTACCAAAATATATTATAAATTAAATTGACTCAATGACAGCTCTTATTTTATGTCAAAGCATTGAACACTTAACTGTTTTGGCAAAAGTGTTGCGAGAGCCAAGGACTGTAGTACTCGTGGTTTTATGTCAAAGGAACACAGTTCTTCACATTGTTGAAGGCGGGAATAGTAATCCTCTGGGGGTATTAGTGCTGTGTCCCATCACGAATCAATATTTGGGAGACCCAAGGAACCTAGTAGGAAAACTGTTCATTCTTGGATTTGGAGAAAACTTGAACTCAGGGTTGGGCTAAGGTGCCAGGAGGTGCTAGGGAGACAGGTGAGTTCAGGGAAGAGTAATAACCAGATTCACCTGACTTGTAACCTGGTCTCTTGGGAACAGGGAAGCTACAGGAAAAAATTTTATCTGTGCAGAGCAATGTCCCATAGGGGATGGTGTGCTCAGGGGTGGGAGCGACAAGGGAGAAATATGCCTAAGGAACAGATAAGGAGCTGTAAATATCTCTTCCATTGTTGTCCCTCAGTGTGTGCAACCTTGGGCTGAATGGGACACGTTTATTTCTTTTGGAGTCCTAGGTCTGGCTAGCAGACTCCCGCTGTATTGTTTGAGAACAGAGCTTCAGTCTCCATCATTAATTATAGAGGGAGGGATTCGGACTTCCACACAGAGATGTTGATCCCAGAGACCCCCTGCAGGTGAGTCCGAAAACACAGTAGGTTCTGCAGGGCAGGGCCAGAGAGAATAGAACGATGAGAACATTTACATGAAGCCACATAAAAGTCAAGACAACCTAGCTCAGCACTGGAACAACACTGTGGTTGTTGGCTTGCTTGATTAACTAATTAATATGTTAATTTAAAATCTTAGAAAGGAAAGTAAACATTGAAATCAGCAATGCAGGGGAGATTGTTGAGAATTAATTGGTGGTAATGAAAGAATGTAATGGGTGGCACAACAGGGTCCCAGTAAAAGTAGAAAACAAGTCCAAGAATATTAGCAATTAAGAGGAACAGAGAAGTAGGGTATTAGCTCTGAGGGATATGCAGTCAAGTGAGGGTGTTCCTCTTAATATTTTTAAGCAAGGGAAAATCTGAGTATGTTTCCATATAGTGAGAAAGATTTGGACCTATGGATCATGAGACAAACATTTCAGTGTCCTTTTTCTTCCTGGGTATTCCAACCAATTAAAAAAAATTAATAGGTGAAAAGGGATATACTAAAAGGCTTTGCATTGCAGTTATTTCTTTACTGGTCGGGATGAGTATATTTCTGTGTTTCTTAGACATTGACTTTCTCTGTTGCAAATTGTCTGTGCCAGTTCTGTGTTTTGTTCAGTAGGTTTGGAATGTTTCTATTCCTGTTTCTGATTGCATTTTTTCAAACATAAGAACTAGAGTTTTCCACCAACTTTGCTGTTTGCTATTCAGTTCTTTTATTTATGTACAGATGTATTAGAGGGTAGTAGGAAAGTTAATACATTTTGTGTGCTCAAACCTATCATTTGATCATATTTTCCTCCCTCTTCTTGTTTTTTTTAGGTGTAAAAGTTTTTCTACATTGTTTGAGTTAATAAGTCACGTTTTATACATATTTTAAAACTGTCTTCACTTTTCTGTTATTCCTTGTTGTACCTTTTGGCCTTTTGTGATTCGACCTATTTCTCAAAGTCACATCACCTTCAGCCATGGGTTGGAAGGGAATTCTTTGTCATTTGACTAATGTTTACCTTTTCTTCCTAAAAATTATGGATTGGTATATATATATAGATAGATAGATAGATAGATATATACACATATATATATACATATATATACATATATATATGCACATATATATATATATATGTATACAGACACACACACACACACACACACACACACACACGCCATGTTCTTTATCTACTCGTTGGTTGAAGGATATTTGGGCTCTTTCCATAATTTGGCTATTATTGATAATGCTGCTATAAATATTGGGATGCATGTGCCCCTTCGAATCTGTATTTTTTTTTTGTATCCTTTGGGTAAATACCTAGTAGTACAATTGCTGGATCATAAGGTCGTTTTACCTTTAACACTGTTTCCCTGAGTGGCTGCACCAGTTTGCATTCCCACCATCAGTGTGAGAAGGTTCCCCTTTCTCTGCATCCTCACCATCATTGTTGTTATCTGAGTTGTTAATTTTAGCCATTCTGATAGTTGTGAGCTCGTATTTCATTATGGCTTTGATTTCATTATGGCTTTTCATTTCCCTGATGATGAGTGATACTGAATGTTTTTCCATGTGTCTGTCAGCCATCTGGATGTGTTCTTTGGAGAAGTGTCTGTTCATGTCTTCTGCTCATTTCTTAACTGGATTATTTATTTTTTTGGTTGTTGAGTTTGATAATTTTTTTTTCTTTTGTTTTTTGTTTTTTTTTAAATTTTTTGTTTTTCTCAATATATGAAATTTATTGTCAAATTGGTTTCCATACAACACCCAGTGCTCATCCCAAAAGGTGCCCTCCTCAATACCCATCACCCACACTCCCCTCCCTCCCACCCCCCATCAACCCTCAGTTTATTCTCAGTTTTTAGAGTCTCTTATGCTTTGGCTCTCTCCCACTCTAACCTCTTTTTTTTTTCCTTCCCCTCCTCCATGGGTTTCTGTTAACTTTCTCAGGATCCACATAAGAGTGAAAATATATGGTATCTGTCTTTCTCTGTATGGCTTATTTCACTTAGCATAACACTCTCCAGTTCCTTCCACGTTGCTACAAAGGGTTAGATTTCATTCTTTCTCATTGCCACGTAGTACTCCATTGTGTATATAAACCACAATTTCTTTATCCATTCATCAGTTGATGGACATTTAGGCTCTTTCCATCATTTGGCTATTGCTGAGAGTATTGCTATAAACATTGGGGTACAAGTGCCCCTATGCATCAGCACTCCTGTATCCCTTGGGTAAATTCCTAGCAGTGCTATTGCTGGGTCATAGGGTAGGTCTATTTTTAATTTTTTGAGGAAACTCCACACTGTTTTCCAGAGTGGCTGCACCAGTTTGCATTCCCACCAACAGTGCAAGAGGGTTCCCGTTGCTCCACATCCTCTCCAGCATCTATGGTCTCCTGATTTGTTCATTTTGGCGACTCTGACTGGCGTGAGGTGATATCTGAGTGTGGTTTTGATTTGTATTTCCCTGACAAGGAGCGACGTCGAGCATCTTTTCATGTGCCTGTTGGCCATCTGGATGTCTTCTTTAGAGAAGTGTCTATTCATGTTTTCTGCCCACTTCTTCACTGGGTTATTTGTTTTTCGGGTGTGGAATTTTGCGAGCTCTTTATAGATTATGGATACGAGTCCTTTGTCTGATATGTCATTTGCAAATATCTTTTCCCATTCCGTTGGTTGCCTTTTAGTTTTGTTGGTTGTTTCCTTTGCTGTGCAGAAGCTTTTTATCTTCATAAGGTCCCAGTAGTTCATTTTTGCTTTTAATTCCCTTGCCTTTGGAGATGTGTCAAGTAAGAAATTGCTACGGCTGAGGTCAGAGAGGTCTTTTCCTGCTTTCTCCTCTAGGGTTTTGATGGTTCCTGTCTCACATTCAGGTCCTTCGTCCATTTTGAGTTTATTTTTGTGAATGGTGTGAGAAAGTGGTCTAGTTTCATTCTTCTGCATGTTGCTGTCCAGTTCTCCCAGCACCATTTGTTAAAGAGACTGCCTTTCATCCATTGGATGTTCTTTCCTGCTTTGTCAAAGATGAGTTGGCCATACGTTTGTGGGTCCAATTCTGGAGTCTCTATTCTATTCCATTGGTCTATGTGTCTGTTTTTGTGCCAATACCATGCTGTCTTGATGATGATAGCTTTGTACTAGAGGCTGAAGTCTGGGATTGTGAAGCCTCCTGCTTTGGTCTTCTTCTTCAAAATTACTTTGGCTATTCGGGGCCTTTTGTGGTTCCATATGAATTTTAGGATTGCTTGTTCTAGTTTCGAGAAGAATGCTGGTGCAATTTTGATTGGGATTGCATTGAATGTGTAGATAGCTTTGGGTAATATTGACATTTTGACAATATTTATTCTTCCAATCCATGCGCATGGAATGTTTTTCCATTTCTGTATATCTTCTTCAATTTCCTTCATAAGCTTTCTGTAGTTTTCAGCATACAGATCTTTTACATCTTTGGTTAGATTTATCCCTAGGTATTTTATGCTTCTTGGTGCAATTATGAATGGGATAAGTTTCTTTATTTGTCTTTCTGTTGCTTCATTATTAGTGTATAAGAATGCAACTGATTTCCATACATTGATTTTGTATCCTGCAACTCTGCTAAATTCGTGTATCAGTTCTAGCAGACTTTTGGTGGAGTCTATTGGATTTTCCATGTATAATATCATGTCATCTGGAAAAAGTGAAAGCTTGACTTCATCTTTGCCAATTTTGATGCCTTTGATTTCCTCTTGTTGTCTGATTGCTAATGCTAACATTTCCAACACTATGTTAAACAACAGCAGTGAGAGTGGACATCCCTGTCGTGTTCCTGATCTCAGGGGGAAGGCTCTCAGTTTTTCCCCATTGAGGATGATGTTAGCTGTGGGCTTTTCATAAATGGCTTTTATGATCTTTAAGTATGTTCCTTCTATCCCGACTTTCTCTAGGGTTTTTATTAAGAAACGATGCTGAATTTTGTCAAATGCCTTTTCTGCATTGATCAACAGGATCATATGGTTCTTTTCTTTTATTAATGTGATGTATCACATTGATTGATTTGCGAATGTTGAACCAGCCCTGCATCCCAGGAATGAATCCCACTTGATCATGGTGAATAATTCTTTTCATATGCTGTTGAATTCGATTTGCTAGTATCTTATTGAGAATTTTTGCATCCATATTCATCAGGGATATTGGCCTGTAGTTCTCTTTTTTTACTGGGTCTCTGTCTGGTTTAGGAATCAAAGTAATACTGGCTTCATAGAATGAGTCTGGAAGTTTTCCTTCCCTTTCTATTTTTTGGAATAGCTTGAGAAGGATAGGTATTATCTCTGCTTTAAGTGTATGGTAGAACTCCCCTGGGAAGCCATCTGGTCCTGGACTCTTATTTGTTGGGAGATTTTTGATGACTGATTCAATTTCTTCGCTGGTTATGGGTCTGTTGATAAATTCTTTATATATTTTGGATACTAGTCCTTTATCCAATATGTCATTTGCAAATATCTTCTCCCATTCTGTCATTTGCCTTTTAGTTTTGTTGGTTGTGTCCTTCACTATGCAGAAGATTTTATCTTGATGAAGTCCCAATAGTTCATTTTTGCTTTTGTTTCCCTCAGAAACCCCTAGTTCTAGTCTTTAGCACTTTATTCTTGAATTAGTGATCCACAAATACAGGGCAATGTCCATGATGAATATGGATGCAAAAATTCTCAGTAAGATACTAGCAAATTGATTTCAACAGCATATAAAAAGAATTATTCACCATGATCAAGTGGGATTCATTCCTGGGATGCAGCACTGGTTCAACATTCGCAAATCAATCAATGTGATACATCACATTAATAAAAGAAAAGAAAAGAACCATATGATCCTATCAATCGATGCAGAAAAAGCATTTGACAAAATTCAGCATTCTTTCTTAATAACAACCCCCAAGAAAGTTGGGATAGAAGGAACATACTTAAACATCATAAAAGCCATTTATGAAAAGCCCACAGCTAACATCATCCTCAATGGGGAAAAACTGAGAGCCTTCCCCCTGAGATCAGGAACACGACAGGGATGTCCACTCTCACTGCTGTTGTTTAACATAGTGTTGGAAGTTCTAGCATCATCAATCAGACAACAAAAGGAAATCAAAGGAATCAAAATTGGCAAAGATGAAGTCAAGCTTTCATTTTTATAGATGACATGCTATTATACATGGAAAACCCGATAGACTGCACCAAAAGTCTGCTAGAACTGATACATGAATTCAGCAAAGTCGCAGGATACAAAATCAATGTACAGAAATCAGTTGCATTCTTATACACTAATAATGAAGCAACAAAAAGACAAATAAAGAAACTTATCCCATTCACAATTGCACCAAGAAGCATCAAATACCTAGGAATAAATCTAACTAAAGATGTAAAAGATCTGTATGCTGAAAACTATAGAAAGCTTATGAAGGAAATTGAAGAAGATTTAAAGAAATGGAAAGACATTCCCTGCTCATGGATTGGAAAAATAAATATTGTCAAAATGTCAATACTACCCAAAGCTATCTACACATTCAATGCAATCCCAATCAAAATTGCACCAGCATTCTTCTCGAAACTAGAACAAGCAATCCTAAAATTCATATGGAACCACAAAAGGCCCCGAATAGCCAAAGTAATTTTGAAGAAGACCAAAGCGGGAGGCATCACAATCCCAGACTTCAGCCTCTAGTACAAAGCTATCATCATCAAGACAGCATGGTATTGGCACAAAAACAGACACATAGACCAATGGAATAGAATAGAGACTCCAGAATTGGACCCACAAACGTATGGCCAACTCATCTTTGACAAAGCAGGAAAGAACATCCAATGGATGAAAGGCAGTCTCTTTAACAAATGGTGCTGGGAGAACTGGACAGCAACATGCAGAAGAATGAAACTAGACCACTTTCTCACACCATTCACAAAAATAAACTCAAAATGGACGAAGGACCTGAATGTGAGACAGGAAACCATCAAAACCCTAGAGGAGAAAGCAGGAAAAGACCTCTCTGACCTCAGCCGTAGCAATTTCTTACTTGACACATCTCCAAAGGCAAGGGAATTAAAAGCAAAAATGAACTACTGGGACCTTATGAAGATAAAAAGCTTCTGCACAGCAAAGGAAACAACCAACAAAACTAAAAGGCAACCAACGGAATGGGAAAAGATATTTGCAAATGACATATCAGACAAAGGACTCGTATCCATAATCTATAAAGAGCTCGCAAAATTCCACACCCGAAAAACAAATAACCCAGTGAAGAAGTGGGCAGAAAACATGAATAGACACTTCTCTAAAGAAGACATCCAGATGGCCAACAGGCACATGAAAAGATGCTCGACGTCGCTCCTCGTCAGGGAAATACAAATCAAAACCACACTCAGATATCACCTCACGCCAGTCAGAGTCGCCAAAATGAACAAATCAGGAGACCATAGATGCTGGAGAGGATGTGGAGCAACGGGAACCCTCTTGCACTGTTGGTGGGAATGCAAACTGGTGCAGCCACTCTGGAAAACAGTGTGGAGTTTCCTCAAAAAATTAAAAATAGACCTACCCTATGACCCAGCAATAGCACTGCTAGGAATTTACCCAAGGGATACAGGAGTGCTGATGCATAGGGGCACTTGTACCCCAATGTTCATAGCAGCACTCTCAACAATAGCCAAATGATGGAAAGAGCCTAAATGTCCATCAACTGATGAATGGATAAAGAAATTGTGGTTTATATACACAATGGAGTACTACGTGGCAATGAGAAAAAATGAAATCTGGCCCTTTGTAGCAACGTGGATGGAACCGGAGAGTGTTATGCTAATTGAAATAAGTCATACAGAGAAAGACAAATACCATATATTTTCACTCTTATGTGGATCCTGAGAAACTTAACAGAAGACTATGGGGGAGGGGAAGGGAAAAAAAGTTACAGAGAGGGAGGGAGACAAACCATCAGAGACTGTTAAAAACTGAGAATAAACTGAGGGTTGATGGGGGGTGGGAGGGCGGGGAGGGTGGGTGATGGGCATTGAGGAGGGCACCTGTTGGCATGAGAACTGGGTGTTGTTGTCACATAAATGGAATTATTTAATTTTGTTTTCAGATTTTTTACTCTTCGTATATAAAAATGCAGTTGAGTTCTTGAGGGTTGGCTTTGTATCCAGTTACTTGGCTGAATTGATTTATTAGTGGTATTAGTCCTTTTGTGGCATCTTTAGGATTTTCTACATATAAGATCACATCATCTACATACATAAATTTCTTTCTTTCTTTCCAGTTTGGATACCTTTTCTTTCTTTTTCTTTTTCTTTAACTGCTCTGGCCAGAACTTGCAGTGTCATGTTGAGTAAAAAATGTGAAAGTGGGCACCCTTCCTTATTCCTGATCATACAGAAAAATGCATACTGTATCACCCTTGAGTATCATGCTTGGTGTGGGTTTTTCACTAATGGCTTTATGTTGAGATAGGTTCTTTCTGTTCCCACATTTTGTGTTTTTATCATGTTCCATACACAAATATAAAAAATTAATTTCTTGAGTGCAGAATATAAACAATAATGTACCAGCCAAGTTATCAATGCATGATTGTGTCATGTTCTTCTTATTTTGATAGTCACATCAACGATACGGAACTAGGCAATGATACACGGAGTTCAGAATTTCTTCTTCTGGGACTTTCAGAGGAACCAGAATTGCAAGCCTTCCTTTTTGGGCTGTTCCTGTCCATGTACTTGGTCACCATACTTGGGAATCTGCTCATCATCCTGGCTGTAAACTCTGACTCCCACCTCCACACACCCATGTACTTCTTCCTCGCCAACCTATCCTTTGTAGACATCTGTGTCACTTCCACCACAGTCCCCAAGATGCTGGAGAATATACAAACACAGAGAAAGGTCATAACTTATGAAAGCTGTATCACGCAGATATACTTTTTCATACTCTTTGTAGTTTTGGACAATTTCCTCCTGACTGTGATGGCATATGACCGCTTTGTAGCCATCTGTCACCCACTGTGCTACACAGTTATCATGAACCCCAAGTTCTGTGGGCTGCTGGTTATGGTGTCCTGGATCGTGAGTGTACTGAATTCCTTGTTACAAACCTTAATGGTGTTGCAGCTGTCCTTCTGTACAGGCATGGAAATCCCCCACTTTTTCTGTGAACTCAGTCAGATGATCCAACTTGCCTGTTCTGACACCTTTCTTAATGACATGGTAACGTGTTTTACAACTGTGCTGTTGGGTGGTGCTCCCCTGGCTGGGGTCCTTTACTCTTATTCTAAGATAGTTTCCTCCATATGTGGGATCTCATCAGCTCAGGGCAAGTATAAAGCATTTTCCACCTGTGCATCTCACCTCTCGGTTGTGTCCTTATTTTATTGTACCAGCCTAGGTGTGTACTTTAGCTCTGCTGCTTCCCAGAGCTCCCACTCAAGTGCCACAGCCTCGGTGATGTACACGGTGGTCACACCCATGCTGAACCCCTTCATCTACAGCCTGAGGAACAGAGACATAAAGGAGGCTCTAAATGTATTTTTCAGAGGGAAGCCATAAAAAGGCCATTTCTTAAGAAGTACCAGTCATTGCAGGCTTAATGCTTAATAGCCTGAATTTGTGATTTTTTTAACCAGATCATGAAAGAAGAACTTAATGCCTCTATTTATAGCCTAGAGTTTCAGTTTTTCTAACGTTCAACTGCTTTATTGAATTTAAATAAGTCCCTGTGGTTAACTCTCTGCTCCTGATACCCAATAGTTTTTCCTTTTTTTCTCCCTAGTTTCCAAAGTTAGTCCCAACCTTGAATCAGAACAATTGGGAAATTCCCATTTGCCTCATATAGTGATGATCGGTCCTAGTTTTATGGAATAAACTACATTTGGCAACTGAGGCCCTGTATATAATTTTATTGTAGAGGAAATTGTGAGATCACAGGTTTTTTTTTTTTTCACTCTGTGTCTGCCATTCCTTTATAGATTCTACCTTAAATGCTCTTCCTGATAATGTAGACATTAACATACTAGTTTGTTTTGTCACTAGTCGTGGGGTTTTGGGATCCTCGTTAGGATCCTGTTCTCTCTCTTATCAGCTCAGCATCCACAGTATCCCTGGCACAGAATAGTAAGGCAAAAATTCCTTATGAAAAACATGCTCTGCTCCAAGTGTAAAGTACAGAAAGACAAATTTGCATAAACCAAGTGACTAATATGTGGTTACCATCCGAGAAGACCTGAAAAAAATGATGACATAAAACTTTCAATCACGCTGTATTTTATGGCACAAAATCTGTTTTTGATGATGTATAACTACTTATTGAGGTGTGGATATTTGGTGTCCATGTTTAAAGGGATTTATTAATTGGAGTGAAGAATCTAGCGGCAGATTTTATACTATTTGATTGGATGATACTGCTGTTTCTATTTGAAAATTTCTAGTGCTGCCTACAAATATTATGATTCCCATTGCCCTAAACTTAATATCTCCCCCTTTAAAAATGATGTCCTAAAAATGATAGAGTGAGTGAACAATATGTGTATGCACTCTCTCATTACGTTTTTTCACTTTTTTATGCTCTAAAATCTCTTCAATCCTCATGATCAAAGGATGACTCAGACAAGAGCTTGAATTCATGCCCAGTGATGTTTTGGGAATGGAGACTTGTGCCTGAGAGTCCTACAAGTTATCCGTGCAAAAACATACAGGTCTTTCCAATCTCTACCTGGAAGAGAAACTCAGTGATAGTACCTTTTTAATACAGTTACCTAAAATTAATGTGACTAACCAGGTCATTATGAATGCTCCCTTCAAATATCAGAACAAATGCCAAAAAAGAAGCAGCAGTAGGTTATTCTTAATATTCTCAGTACTATTTACATTGATTATTGTGTCAGTAAGCTATATGCTTACTGCCTGACAAGCCAGGCCAAAAGTAAATGTTTTAAGATAATGCTTTAAACATTTTTTTAAAATATGAAATTTATTGTCAAATTGGTTTCCATACAACACCCAGGGCTCATCCCAACAGGTGCCCTCCTCAATGCCCATCACCCACCCTCCCCTCCCTCTCACCCCCCATCAACCCTCAGTTTATTCTCAGTTTTCAAGAGTCTCTCATGTTTTGGCTCCCTCCCTCTCTAACCTTTTGTTTGTTTTTCCTTCCCCTCCCCCACGGTCTTCTGTTAAGTTTCTCAGGGTCCACATAAGAGTGAAAACATAAGGTATCTTTCTCTGTATGACTTGTTTCACTTAGCATCACACTCTCCAGTTCCATCCACGTTGCTGCAAAGGGCCAGATTTCATTCTTTCTCACTGCCAAGTAAGATTCCATTGTGTATATAAACCTCAATTTCTTTATCCATTCATCAGTTGATGGACATTTAGGCTCTTTCCATCATTTGGCTATTGTTGAAAATGCTGCTATAAACATTGGGGTACAAGTGCCCCTGTGCATCAGTACTCCTGTATCCCTTGGGTAAATTCCTAGCAGTGCTATTGCTGGGCCATAGGGTAGATCTATTTTTAATTTTTGAGGAACCTCCACACTGTTTTCCAGAGTGGCTGCACCAATTTGCATTCCCACCTGCAGTGCAAGAGGGTTCCCGTTTCTCCACATCCTCGCCAGCATCTATAGTCTCCTGGTTTGTTCATTTTAGGCACTCTGGCGTGAGGTGATATCTGAGTGTGGTTTTGATTTGTATTTCCCTGATGAGGAGCGATGTTGAGCATCTTTTCATGTGCCTGTTGGCCATCCGGATGTCTTCTTTAGAGAAGTGTCTTTTCATGTTTTCTGCCCATTTCTTCACTGGGTTATTTGTTTTTCGGGTGTGGAGTTTGGTGAGTTCTTTATAGATTTTGGATACTAGCCCTTTGTCTGATATGTCATTTGCAAATATCTTTTCCCATTCCGTTGGTTACCTTGTAGTTTTGCTGACTGTTTCCTTTGCAGTGTGGAAGATTTTTATCTTTTTATCTTTTATCTTTTATCTTTTTTAGCTTTTTAAATATATGTTTTAGTTAGTTAATATGTAGTGCACTATTGGTTCTGAAGTAGAATTCAGTGATTCCTCACTTACATACAACACCCAGTGCTCACCACAAATTCCCTCTTTAGTACCCATTACCCATCTAGCCCATCTCTCACCCACCTCCCTCTGTCAACCCATAGTTTGTTCTCTATCATTAAGAGCCTCTTCTGGTTTGTTTGCCTCTCTTCCCTCTCCCTTATGTTCATGTGTTTTGTTTCTTAAATTCCACACAGGAATGAAATCATATGATCTTACTCTTGTCCTTACTGACTTATTTCAGTCAGCATAATACATTCTAGCTCCATCCATCACATGGGGGTCTGTATTGGGGAAGTCTTTTGGTCTCTATTGGTCTCCTCATGAGGTGGTGGTCAGCTGTGGGTCAGCTGGAGGAGCTCTGTTAATCTTGGCTGTGTTCTCACATATGGGGGCTTGCTGGTGATAGGCTGGTCTAGGTTGGCTTTCATTAGAGCAACAGGGCTCTGCTCCACGTGATTTCTCTTCTTACAGCAGGCTAGCTTGGACTTGTTTCCATGGCAGAAACAGGGTTCCAAGAGCGCAGCAGAAACACACCAAGGACCCTTCAGACACACTGTCATTTTCACCATACACTCTTAGCCAAGGCAAATAAAATACTAAATTCAGTCCAGATTCGAAAGTGGAGAAATCGACCCCACCTCTCAGTGGGAGGAGCTTCGCAGTCACATTGCAAAGTACACGGATACAGAGATAAGTGGTGAAGTGGTGAATAGACCTGCAAAAGGTCTACCATGAGTGTAGTTTTCAATTCAATAAAGTTTATTGGTGCGGGGCAGAAAATCAACACACAGAACAATATAGTGCAGTACAATATAGTGATTCAACCATTCTACACATTACTCATTGCTCATCACTGTGAGTGTGCTCTTAAGGATTGAGTCTATAGGATTTTCTTTACTTTTTTTTTCAATGTTTATTTATTTTTGAGAGACAGAGAGAGACAGATCATGAATGGGGGAGGGGCAGAGAAAGAGGGAGACACAGAGTCCAAAGCAGTCTCCAGGGTCTGAGCTGTCAGCATAGAGCCCGATGCAGTACTCAAACTCATGAACCCTGAGATCATGACTTGAGCCAAAGTCGGACTCTTAAACCAACTGAACCACCCAGGTGCCCTGACTTTACAGGGTTTTCTATATTCAGTTCATATCATCTGTGAATAAAGACAATTTTACTTCTTTCTTTCTGATTTGTAATCCAGTGAAGAAATGGGTGGAAGACATGAATAGACACTTTTCCGAAGAAGACATCTGGGTGCTTTTTACTTTAGCAATCTTTCCTGATTGTTCTAGCTAGGACATGAAGGATTATGTTGAATAGGAGCAGTGAGAGTGGACCCCCTTGTGTTGCTGCTGATCTCAGAAGAGACATTTTCTAATCTTTCACCACTGAGTACAATGTTATTGTGGGTTTGTCATATACTGCCTTTTGCTTTTCTTGTTGAGGTGTGTTCCTCTTATACCCAGTTTGTCAAAGATTTTTTAAAAAATCATTAAAGGATGCTGTATTTTGTCAGATGCCTTTTCTGCATGTATTGAAATGATCATATGATTGTTATATTTCACCCTATGAATGGGGTGTATCATATTCAGTGATTTGTTTGTGCTCAACAATCCCTGTATCCCAGGGATAAATCCCACTTGATCATGGCGTAAAATCCCTTCAATGTGTTGTTTGATTCATTTTGCTAGTATTTTTCAAAAAGTTTGTGTCTGTGTTCATCAGGGACATTGGTCTATAGTTTCATTTTTTTGTACTGGCCTTTTCTGACTTTGGTATTAAGGCAAATATGGCCTTGAAAAATGAGGTTGAAACGTGTCTTCCTATCTAGTTTCTGGAAGGGTTTGAGAAGAATTTGTCCTTAATTCTTCTTTACATGAGTGGTAGAATTCACCTATGAAGGTCTCTGTTCACAGGCTTTTGTTGCTGGGAGATTTTTGACTACTAATTTAATACCCTTACTCATTATTGGTCTGTTCATATTTCCTATATCTTCCTGATTTTGTCTTGGTAAATTGTATGTTTCTAGGGATTTATCCATTTTTTTTCTAGGTTGTCCAAATTGTTGGAATGAGATCATTCATAGTAGTCTCCTATTATTCTTTGCATTTCTATGATATTGGTTGTAAGGTATAATATTTTGCTGCTGAGTATATTTATTTAAGCCTTCTCCTCCTTTTTTTTTTTGTCTACCTAAGGGCTTGTCAATTTTGCTTCACTTTAAAAAATTGGTTCTTCACTTTGTTAATCTTTTCTATTGGTTTTCTGGCCTATATATCATTTATGTATTCTCTGATATTTATTTCTTTTCCTCTGTTGATTTGGACTTAGTTGGTGCTTCTTTTTCCAGGCCTTTGAATCAAAGTTTAGGTTATTTACTTAAGGTCTTTTTATTTGTCTTAATGTAGGCATTTATTGCTATAAACTTCTCTATTGGAGCTGCTTTTGTAACATACCATAAATTGTGATATGCGGTGATTCCATTTTCGTTTGATTCATGAGTTTTAAATTTCAGTTTTCATTTCTTCTTTCACCCATCAGCCACTCACAAGTGCATGGTTTAAATCCCACAAACTTGCGACCATCTCAGGTATCTGTACTTTTACATTAACTACAGCATTATTCAGGATAGCCACGATTTGGAAACAGCCCAGCATCCATCAACAGATGAATTAATAATGATGGCATATCTATCAGTGGAGTTCAGCAATAATAAATGAAGACATTTTTTCCTTGCTCAACCATGAATGGACCCCAAGGGCATTATGCTAAGTGACATAGACAGAGAAAGACAAACACTGTATGATCTCACTTATATGTGAAATATAAAAATCTAAACCATAGAAACAGAGAGTAGGTTGATGTTTGATAGTGGCTTGGGTTTGGGGAAATGAGAAGATGTTAGTGAAAGTCTATAAACCTTCAGTTATAAGATGAATAAGTTCTGGGGACTTAATGTACAACATGGCTATTATGATTAACTCTATTGTGTTGTATACTTGAATGTTGCTAATAGAGTATATAGTAAATGTTCTTACAACAAAAAGAAGTGGTAACTATGTGAAGTGATGGATGTGTTCACTGACCTATTATGGTGATCATTTCACAACATATATGTACATGAAATCACCAAGTTGTATGCTTAAATTTCCGCAATTTTATATGTCAATTAAATTTCAGTAAGGCTGCAAAAATGAAGAAAAACATTCCTATGTCTCTGTCTTCCATTGCATTTCAAATGTCACCTCATCCTAGCGGAATTATACACATAAAAAAGATACCAGAGTGGAAACTATTATGAGTATTTCAATGTTGAGGTCTATCAATAGGAAAACAGTATCTACAGAAGGATTCTGTGAAGATAGTATCAGTGATAGAACACTTGTTAGCTCCATTACTCAATGAAATAGATACAAGGTCCCTGGTATCTCTGAGCCACCTGGAAAGTAAACCTTTTATTTATTTGATCTTTCCTTATACTAGGAAAGGTGATGTATAGGCAAGAGGCATGCAGGAAATATTTACAACCTGACCCTCTGAAGTAGAATTTCCATAACTGCTCATTAGATGCCTAATTCATTCTCACTGTCTTCTCTTAGATCATTCCACTGCTGAATGTGGATTGGAAATAAACCTTTTGAATTGAAATTAACAGCAGTGGTAGACTGTTTGCAGAGATGGCCCCAAGTCCTGGTCTTTCTCTGTAGTCATATCTTTGGCAATGTGCACAGTACCTTCCATCAGGAGGTGGAGACTATTCTTCCATCTTTGATTCTGGATGGATTAGAACTTTTTATTTACTGTGGCCAACAGAATATGATAGAAGTGGCAGTGGACCTTAGAGGCCCTGTGAATTTCTGCTGCTCTCTCTTGAAATACTGCTCTGAAAAGAGAATAAAACCAGATGGGCTGCCAGAAGAAGTGAAGACATGTGAAGCACAGCCCAGTTGTCCAAGCCAAGGCCACTCTGATCAGCCACAGCTAGCTAGCCAAGACCCAAACCCTGGCAAGATCAGTAGAGCCTTCCCAGATGACACGAAACCTGATTCAAGATCCTTGAGGACATCAACAGAGATTAGAACAACTCATCACTATACAATTCTACTTGATACTAAAGATATTCTACCAAGCCATTTGTTTTCAGGATGGTTTGCTATTCAGCAACATTCATGATCATTTTGTTATTCAAATTTATTTTGGATGACTTAAAAAAATTCTCTCCATTGAAGATTCTATTCAGGTAACCAGTAAGGTTGGAAGGACATGCATTTTTGTGGAGAAAAAATGGTGACCTGGAACCACATAAGTGGGCAGGAATTCAAGCTCTCTTCTGTCTTGCAGAGACATCTTAATTTTAGCCCAAATGCGATTCATTTTTGGCATTGACCTCCAGACCTGGAAGAGTAGAAATTTTTTTCTTTTAAACCCTTAGTGTGGTAACTGGATATAGCAGCAATAGTAAATAACAAAGACACTTATCCAATAAATGTTTTAAATGATTTTTTTTTAATAATTTTTTTTCCAACGTTTATTTATTTTTGGGACAGAGAGAGACAGAGCATGAATGGGGGAGGGGCAGAGAGAGAGGGAGACACAGAATCGGAAACAGGCTCCAGGCTCTGAGCCATCAGCCCAGAGCCCGACGCGGGGCTCGAACTCACGGACCGCGAGATCGTGACCTGGCTGAAGTCAGACGCTTAATCAACTGCGCCACCCAGGTGCCCCTTTAAATGATTTTTAAGAGAGAGAGGGAGAGAGAGAGAGGGAGAGAGAGAGAGAGAGAATGCAAGTGGAGGAGGGGCATAGAGAGAGGGAGACACAGAATCCAAAGCAGACTCCAGGCTCTGAACTATCAACAGAGAGCCCCACGCAGGGCTCAAGCTCACATACTACAAGATCATTACCTAAGTTGAAGTTGGACACTTGACTGACTGAGCCACCCAGGTGCCCCAATTTTTTTAATAAAAGGAATTTAAGCCTCTCAACTCATTCACTTAGCTTTCTTGGATAAAGGCGTTTTGTGTTGAAACCCTACTTAAGTAGAAGAAACAAAATAAGGTCAGTTTGGGGGATATTCAGCCTATTGCCTGGTTCGGAGAATGTCTCCTTGCATAAATGTAAATATGGTTCTGTCTTTGAGGTCTCTGGGCATTAAGATAGGAAAAGCCATATATCATTAACTTATGGCTACCTGTTCTATTATAATTTATTTTGCCTAAATTTCTACATTCCTTGAATTCCATGCTAATGAAAACCTCCATTCTCTTCCTTTCTTTACCCTCCAAGTTTCTTTCAAGCTTGCTTTCAACACAGCAGATAGGTTACAATGATTTCTAATGACTCTCTTATACTCTTATATCAATAAGAGTCATGGCCAAGAGTAGACTTTCATAGGAGTAGTATAACTCATGACTGGGGTTTTTTTTTTTTTTTTGTCAAACCAAAGAAAAAATACTCACTATGATATAGTTGATTTGAGAATAAATTATTTGTAACAGATCCATGTAGTCCTTTGAAATGAGTGAGAATTCCAAATATTTCACATCAAAGGTGAGGAATCACATTGGGAGAGTAGGAAAATGACAAAGGGAAAGTCTTTTAAATATAAGAGATATCAAAAAGCTTAACATAGGGAGTTACATAAATTGTACACAGATGTTGAAATTAAAAAAAAAAAAAGAAATTCCAGGAAAAAAAAACAAAAGAGGCATGTTCCACTCCCACAATCTGATCAAAGAATCTCAACATTTGGGTCAGACTTTGGACCCTGCAATCATGGGTACTTTTCAGCACAAGATAATTAGCCCTTTTATAGCTGCCATACCAGAGAATCTCATCAGAGGAACTAATGTCTTTGTTCCTCAGGCTATAGATGAAGGGGTTCAGCATGGGTGTGACCACCGTGTACATCACTGAGCCTGTTGCACTTGAGTGGGAGCTCTGGGTAGCAGCAGAGCTGAGGTACACTCCTAGGCTTGTACAGTAAAATAAAGAGACCACTGAAAGGTGAGACACACAGGTGGAAAATGCTTTATACTTGCCCTGAGCTGATGAAATCCCACGTATGAAGGAAATTATCTTATAGTAAGAGTAAAGGATCCCAAAAAAGGGACCACCAGCCAGCAGAATAGCTCCAAAATACACCACCACGTTATTGAGAAAGGTGTCAGGACAGACAAGTTGGATCATCGGATTGAGCTCACAGAAAAAGTGGGGGATTTCCCAGACTGTACATAAGGACAGCTGCAACACCATTAAGCTTTCTAACAAGGAATGCAGAGCACTCAGGATCCAGGACACCAGGACCAGGAGTCCACAGAGACAGGAGTTCATAATGATCATGTAGTTTAGCAGGTGGCAGATGGCCACAAACCTGTCATAGGCCATCACATTCAGGAGAAAGTCATCCATCCTTGCAAAGGTTATGAAAAAGTTCATTTGTGTGATACAGTCCTCATAGGTTATGACTTTGGTCCGGGTCTGGATGTTCCAGAGCATCTTCAGGATGGTGGTGGAGGTGAAGCAGATGTCTACAAAGGACAGGTTGGCCAGGAAGAAGTACGTGGGGGTGTGGAGGTGGGAGTCAGAGCTAATGGCCAGGAAGATGAGCAGGTTCCCAAACACAGTGATCAGATACATGGAGAGGAAAAGCTCAAATACGAGGGGCTGCAGTTCTGTTTCTTCTGAAAAATCCCATAAGAAGAAATTCTGAAATTCCTATATCGTTTCCTGGGTCCATGTGGTGGAGGTGACTACCAATAAAGGGGAAAATAACATGACTAATTTTCACATCAATAGACATGGCTCACATTGTTGAAATGCTACAATTTACATTTTCCAGTCAAGAAAGTTATTTCAATATTTTGTGAATGGATGGGTGCTCTGGAGGGGATCCCCATTTCCTCTCTTATTAGGAATTTTCATCCCAACATCAGATGTTCCCCAAAAGGCTGCGTATTGTGCAGTTTTAATAAGAAATTATCTCATGAATTTGAGGAATATATAGACCATCAACCATGTTTTCAGCATTTCCAAGTCATAAAGTAGACGGTGCTGAAAAGCAAAGGTACCTACTAATCATTGCTGGTGATAGGATATACACGTATATAAAAATTAAATAATCCTGAGATGTGGACTGAGGCTATGAAGAAAATGAAGGCAAGTCAAAAGAAAGAGTGGATGGGCTATTATGTTGGGTGTTCAGTCAAGATTGACTAAGAAGGTGACATTTGAACAGAGACCTCAAGGAAGAGAGAGTGCAAGACAGAAGGTCTTCCTGGCAGGAGGAAGGACAGTGAAAAGGCCCTGCAGAAACACTTTTTTTTTTCCAGAAAATCAAGGCTCAGAAGGAAGCCAGTGTAATGGCGGGGAGTTGAAAAGAGGGAGAGTGATGAGAGGTACTGGCAGTGAATTTTGTGGATCCATGTGGCCTCGCAGCTGCTTAAAATTCAAGACACAGGGAGCTCCTTGTCCACACTATGTACCTCTTGCACTTTGTTAATCTGGTTGTAATAGCATCCTGTCAACTGAACATCCCTTGTCAGTATCATCTGTTGATTGAGTCTGACCTGTGTATTATAGGGTGAACCTGGAATAGAGGCGCCTATAAACCCCTGCTCTGAGACCTGCTCTCACTGCATGCACACACACACACACACACACACACACACACTCTGCACCGTATCCTCCTGGTGTGTGTTACTTGTATGTCTTCACCTCCCCCTGCCTGCCCCAACACACTTTTTAGGATATGAATGCATACACATCATATTACCTTTCCCAGAAGGAAAGTAAAAATAGTACCAGAAAGTCCTATTCATTGCTTCCTAAGGACAAATAATCCTGGGGCTCCATTTTGGAATGGTCTTCTGGCCTGTATGCAAAGAAAAATTAAAAAAATTGTGTTCAACGAACAGAGAGAGAGACAGAGACAGAGACAGAGAGAGAGGGAGAGAATGATGTTGGTGGCCTCCAATCCTAATTATATCGTATTTACACCCAGCAAAAATAATTAAAGGGCAAAAATAAATTTCTCTAAAGGAAAAAAGTAGCGACATCTTTATGACGTGAACATCACAGATTGAACATCGCAAGAGAATAAACCAACACGTCTCATAATTTGGGCACTTTTATTGGCAGATAGCAAAGAGCAGACTTGATTTTCCTGTGTTTATTCCATATTCATTTGATTAATCAGTTTTTATATGGCCAAATAGAGGATGATGTAAGCCTCTTTGTCACTTGTCTTATGTGGCATTTTTTTTGTGTGTATTTGATGTTCTTATGCTTTGAATTTTAGTCAGTTTCTTGACAAGTCTGATGAGCACTACTAGTCATGGTTCTGTTCCTTGTCCAACAGGTAACGTGCTCTCCAGACCCTCTGAAATCCTAAACACCCCATGACAATCTATCCCCTAACTCTGAATAATCTTCATGTAACTTATCCAAGTACATTATTTTGTACTCACATTTATTTTTACTGCACTCCTGTGTGTGATTGTGACATGATTACCAAAGGAGCAGGAACTTCTGCTCATCTTTCCTTTACAAAAGTATGTGGATGTATATGCACTTATATAGAAACGGATTCATGAAAATGAGACATTATGAAATACAAAGAACGACAGACAGAATAAAACCAGGTTAAAGAGCAGTTTCAGTACAACCATGTTATTCAAAACTGAATGATGTTTTGAGCAGTAACTGAAACATGATCTACAGGACCAGTAAGTCAACAAAATCAACATAGAAAATAATAAAATTCCCCAAGACCTGGATAAAAAAAGAGTATAGCATATAAAGTTCTTAAAAATTTCTGGCACCATAGCAGATGCTTTTTCAGTATTAATTGAACGAGTCAGGAATTAGGTCTCATTATATATGAACATTTAATATTTGACAAAGCTGCATTTAGGTGTCGTCAGAAAAGACTGGATTGTTGAGTGAAAGCTGGCACAAAGGCTTTCTACGTGGAAGGAAGAGTGGTGCTTCCTTATTTCACACATCTCACCGAAAATCCAAAGGAGTAAGTAAACCCCCAGTGTAAGAGTAACCATTCCATTTTAGATGCACATCTAGAAAATTACATATAAAATCTACTGGTGGGAAAATCATCATTTGTAAGGCAAGAAAAAAAAAACTCAGAAGGTAGAAGATACATACATTTCACTAAATGAATTTTAAAACTATTTTATGGGCCGAAAGACCTAACTAAAAGTCAATAGAAAAGCTGTGATTTACAACAATTGTTTCAAATGCTCATAATTATAGATAAATAGGCATATAATATGTGGACATATAATAATAGGCAAATTAAATCAAATATGTGAATCTTTAATTGAGCTCACTAATAGTTTGAAGAATCAACAAGTAATCTCTTTCACACTGGTCATCTTGTGAAAATACTCAAAGGGCTGTCCCACTGATTGGGATCAGAATTTTTAAACAAGTAGCAAAAAGGCACCTTTTTTTTAAATTTTATTTTTTTAATTTACATCCAAGTTAGTTAGCATGTAGTGCAACAATGATTTCAGGAGTAGATTCTTTGATGCCCTTTACCCACTGAGCCCATCCGCCCTCCCACAACCCCTCCAGTAACCCTCTGTTTGTTGTCCATATTTAATAGTCTCTTATGTTTTGTTCCCCCTCCTTGTTTTTATATTATTTTTGCTTCCTTTCCCTCGTGTTCATCTATTCTGTGTCTTAAAGCCCTCATATCAGTGAAGTCATATGATATTTGTCTTTGTCTGACTAATTTCGCTTAGCATAATACCCTCTAGTTCCATCCACCTAGTTGCAAATGGCAAGATTGCGTTCTTTTTGATTGCCGAGAAATACTCCATTATATATATACACCACATCTTCTTTATCCATTCATCCATCAATGGAGATTTGGGCTCTTTCCATACTTTGGCTATTGTTGATAGTGCTCCTATAAACATAAACATGGGGGTGCATGTGTACCTTCAAAAGAGCACACCTGTATCCCGTGGATAAATGCCTAGTAGTGAAATTTCTGGGTCTAGGGTAGTTCTATTTTTAGTTTTTTGAGGAACCTCCATACTGTTTTCCAGAGTGGCTGCACCAGCTTGCATTCCCACCAACAACGCAAAAGAGATCCTCTTTCTCTGCATCCTCGCCAACATCTGGTGTTGCCTGAGTTGTTAATGTTAGCCATTCTGACAGGTGTGAGGTGGTATCTCATTGTGGTTTTGATTTGTATTTGCTTTATGGTGAGTGATGTTGAGTATCTTTTCATATGCTGGTGGCCATCTGGATGTCTTCTTTGGAGAATGTCTATTCATGTCTTTTGCCCATTTCTTCACTGGATTATTTGTTTTTTGGGTGTTGAGTTTGATAAGTTCTTTATAGATTTTTGGATACTAACCTTTTACCTGATATGTCGTTTGAAAATATCTTCTCCCATTCTGTTGGTTGTCTTTTAGTTTTGCTGATTTTTTCCTTTGCTGTGCAGAAACTTTTTATTTTATTTTATTTTTTATTTTTTAAAATGTACATCGAAATTAGTTAGCATATATTGAAACAATGATTTCAGTAGATTCCTTAATGCCCCTTACCCATTTAGCCCATCCCCCCTCCCAAAACCCCTCCAGTGACCCTCAGTTTGGTCTCCATATTTATGAGTCTCTTCTGTTTTGTCCCCTCCCTGTTTTTATATTATTTTTGTTCCCAGAAGCTTTTTATATTGATGAGGTCCCAATAGTTCATTTTTGCTTTTGTTTCCCTTGCCTCCAGAGACGTGTTGAGTAAGAAGTTGCTGCGGCCAAGGTCAAGGAGGTTTTTGCCTGCTTTCTCCTTGAGGATTTTGATGGCTTCCTGTCTTACATTGAGGTCTTTCATCCATTTTGAGTTTATTTTTGTGTCTGGTGTAAGAAAGTGGTCCAGGTTCATTTTTCTGCAAGTTGCTGTCCAGTTTTCCCAGCACCACTTGCTGAAGAGACTGTCTTTATTCCATTGGATATTCTTTCCTGCTTTGTCAAGGCCATAGGTTTGTGGGTCCATTTCTGGGTTCTCTACTCTGTTCCATTGATTTGAGTGTCTGTTCTTGTGCCAGTCCCACACTGTCTTCATGATTACAGCTTTGTAAAACATCTTGAACTCTGAGATTGTGATGCCTCCTGCTTTGGTTTTCTTTTTCAAGATTGCTTTGGCTATTTGGGGTCTTTTCTGGTTCCATACAAATTTTAGGATGGTTTGTTGTATCTCTGTGAAGAATGCTGGTGTTACTTTGATAGGGAATGCATTGGATGTGTAGAAGTCTTTGTGTAGTATTGACATTTTAACAATATTTGTTCTTCCTATCCAGGAGCATGGAATCTTTTTCCATTTTTTTGTGTCATCTTCAATTTCTTTCATGAGCTTTCTATAGTTTTCAGTGTATAGATTTTTCACCTCTTTGGTTAGAATTATTCTTAGGTATTTTATAGGTTTTGGTGCAATTGTAAATGGGATCGATTCCTTGATTTCCCTTTCTATTGCTTCATTGTTAGTGTATAGGAATGCAATTGATTTCTGTGCATTGGTTTTATATCCTGTACTTTGCCAAATTCATGAATCAGTTCTCGCAGTTTTTGGTGGAATCTTTTGTATTTTCCATATAAAGTATCATGTCATTTGTGAAGAGTGAAAGTTTGATCCCCTCTTGGCTGATTTGGATGCCTTTTATTTCTTTGTGTTGTCTGATGGCTGAGGCTAGGACTTCCAACACTATTTTGAATAACAATGATGAGAGTGGACATCCCTGTCTTGTCCCTGACCTTAGGGGGAAAGCTCTCAGTTTTTCCCCATTGATGATGATATTAGCATTGGGTCTTTTATATATGGCTTTTATGATCTTGAGATATGATCCTTCTGTTCCTCCTTTCCTGAGGGTTTTTATCAAGAAATGATGCTGTATTTTATCAAATGCTTTCTCTGCGTCTATTGAGATGATCATATGGTTCTTGTCCTGTCTTTTTTTTTGATGTGATGAATCACACTGGTTGTTTTGTGGCTATTGAATCAGCCCTGAATCCCAGGTATAAATCCCACTTGTTCATGGTGAATAATTTTTTAATGTATTGTTGGATCCAGTTGGCCAATAACTTGTTGAGGATTTTTGCATTGATATTCATCAAAAAGGGAGCCAGCATTACATTAGTGGATTGGAGACAAGTCCATGAGGAATTGTTA
This sequence comes from Prionailurus bengalensis, assembly GCF_016509475.1. Taxonomy (NCBI): domain Eukaryota; kingdom Metazoa; phylum Chordata; class Mammalia; order Carnivora; family Felidae; genus Prionailurus; species Prionailurus bengalensis. The sequence goes on from NC_057348.1 coordinate 10,787,186, forward strand.
CGAAAGAAGGAAAAGGGACACAAGGTAGAAGAAAAGCCTGCACTGAAATATAAAGAGCATTCATGATGTGCATAGGATCTTACTGAAACATTTGTATGAAAGTGTATGAATAGGAATTCATGAATAAAATGGAAGAGAAATTTTATAAGACTTCTGGAACAAAGAAAATCAGTAAGAATAACATTTGGTTAAGTCTACTGTTTCTAAACAACTATGTTGAATGAAAACAACACAATTGAATGAATATGTGCTACTAACTTACATAAAGACCTACAAGAACAATAACCTAACGAAACCAACATTGGTCACTAATTCAAGGGCAGATTGCCAAAGACTTGGAAATGAAAAGGTATATCAGAAGGGCATTTACAACGTGGGGAAGAAGCAGTAAGTAAGTTGTGATTTCATCTTACACACAGATACACAGATTCATATAGACTTCTAGAGTGGAAAGGTGATCTTTAGTCAAATGATGAAGAAAAATACCTTCCAGATGATGGCCAAAGGTGATGCAACTTTCAGAAATAGATCTACTCCCCAAATGCCAAGAAGACCAATAAGGAACAACAAAGATATGAAAACAAGTCAGAAACATGCCTAAAGGGTAATTTATTATGGCTAAGAATGAAGCACTTTATTTCTTGTGTATAGCAAGGACTGACACAAGAAGAATATTGAAGTGCCTGCTCAACCCTGTCAGTAAGAAAATGAAAAATAGGAGTGCCTAGGTGGCTTGGTAGCTAAGCGTTTGACTCTTGATTTCGGCTCGGGTCATGATCTCACGGTTCATGAGTTTAAGACCTGCATCAGGCTCCGTGCTGAATGTTGAGCCTGTTTGAGATTCTCTCTCTCTCTCTCTCTCTCTCTCTCTCTCTCTCTTTCTCTCTCTCTCTCTTTCTTTCTCTTTCTCTCTCTCTTCCTTTGCAGCTCTTCCCCACTCATGTGCTGTCTGTAAAATAAAATAAAATAAAATAAAATAAAATAAAATAAAGATAATATAAAATAAAATAAAAGTTTCTTAAAAAAAAAAAAAAGAAACACAATGTAGAGACTGATAAGTAGCACAGAATTGAATAGATCAGAACAACTCCCACCAGACAATCCCATTCGATTACAAAGACATTATATTAAAACAGGTGTTTTCAGAAGGGTTTGTTACACAGTCCTAGGGAACAGATATAACAGCAACCAGAACCCAGAGGTATTATAATAATATGCTTCTTCCCATTTTAGGTATTTGTGCTGATATTTGGGGACAGAAGTCACGGTTACTCTGTTATTAAAATTTATTTTAGATAGGCTGTGTTATAAAGAGACTTTGTTAGGGTTCCAACCAGGTAATCAAGAGAAGTTGGAAGGACAAGGTTCTTGGCACCAAAGTTGTGACCTGAATCATATGACTGGACAGGAATTCAATGTCTAAAGAGTCATCCTTTGATCATGAGGATATATATGTATGATATATAAAAGATGATATTTAATTGTTCAATCATTGCCCATAGCATGGTTATGATCTTTCATTTAGAGCAGCGGAATGATTCCTATCTGTATGCAGCAGAAAGAGTAAGATGATTCAGTAAAAACACCACAAACATGTTTTTGGAAAACATGGAAAAAATACAACTCTAGTACATGGACACCAAACTAACTCCATACTTCAGTGAGTAGATGGACAGCACAAAATGAAATATTTTGCTCAGCAATACCCAGTATAATTTCGATTTTTCTTCATCATAGTTAAGATCTTCCTCGACTCAAAGGCCATATGAAATTAATCTATTTATTCAAATATGTGTTTCTGTTGTAAACGCCATTTGGAGGCATGTATTTGGTGATCATTTTGCCAATCACTGTTGTAAGCACTGTGGATACAGCTGCATAGGAGAACATGATCATCATAAGGAGAATGGAATGCAATGGCTTACCTATAAGATGAACTATATTAGTCTACATTGTCAGAACGAGAAGTCAAGGCAGTGAAGGACAAAGTATTGATATACACAAGTGAAAAACTGGGGTCTCATACTTTCCTGTATTATGAAATTATGTGAATGGTCTTGGTTATCAAAAGTAGTTTTTTCTTTTTTTAAAATATAATTTATTGACAGATTGGTTTCCAAACAACACCCAGTGCTCATCCCAACAGGTACCTTCCTCAATGCCCATCACCCACTTTCCCCTCTCCCTCACCCCCCTTCAACCCTCACTTTGTTCTCAGTATCCAAGAGTCTCTTATGGTTTGCCTCCCTCCCTCTCTGTAACTTTTTTTTTCCCTCCCCCTCCTCCATGGTCTTCTGTTAAGTTTCTCAAGATCCACCTATGAGTGAAAACATATGGTATCTGTCTTTCTCTGCCCAACTTATTTCACTTAGCATAATACCTTCCAGTTCCATCCATGTTGCTGCAAATGGCCAGATTTCATTCTTTCTCATTGCCAAGTAGTATTCCATTGTATATATTAGTCACATCTTCTTTATCCATTTGTCAGTTGATGGACATTTAGGCTCTTTCCATAATTTGGTTATTGTTGAAAGTGCTGCTATAGACATTGGGGTACAAGTACCCCTATGCATCAGCACTCCTATATCCCTTGGGTAAATTCCTAGCAGTGCTATTGCTAGGTCATAGGGTAGTTCTATTTTTAATTTTTTGAGGAACATCCACACTGTTTTCCTTTTTCTATATGAGTAATATAACTCATGGCTATCCTTTTAGTAAAACAGGAGAAAAATTACTTGGAATGATATATGTTGTTTGAGTAGAAATTATTTTTAAGAAATTCATGTTACCCCAGGAGACAAGTGGGAATTTCCAAATATTTTTTTATCAAAACTGAAAAAATATTTGAAAAAGTAGGAAATAGACAAAGGGGAAACCGTCTATATATCAGACAGAGCAGAGGCTTAATAAGTGAGTTACTTAAAAAAATATGGAGAAGTTGAAGTCAAGCAAATGAAATTCTGGGAAATAAATAGAAAAAGCAGATTCTTCTTCCAGAGTCTGATCAAAGAACGGCAGATTCTAGCTCTGAGGTTTTGAGCCCTGCAATCACGGGCATGTCTTCAGTCCCCGGACAATTGGTCCTTATGTCACTGGAACCCCAACGATTCTTTTCAGAGCCCTCTTTATGTCTCTGTTCCTCAGGCTGTAGATGAAGGGGTTCAGCATGGGCGTGACCACCGTGTACATCACCGAGGCTGTGGCACTTGAGTAGGAGCTCTGGATAGCAGCAGAGCCGAGGTACACTCCTAGGCCTGTACAGTAAAATAAGGAGACAACTGACAGGTGAGACGCACAGGTGGAAAATGCTCTGTACTTGCCTTGAGCTGATGAGATCCCACATATGGAGGAGACTATCTTAGAATAAGAGTAAAGGACCCCAGCCAGGGGAGCACCACCCAGCAGCACAGTTGCAAAATACATCATCATGTCATTAAGAAAGGTGTCAGAACAGGCAAGTTGGATCATCTGATTGAGTTCACAGAAAAAGTGGGGGATCACTACTTCTGTACAGAAGGACAGCCGCAACACCATTAAGGTTTGTAACAAGGAATTTGTAACACTGATGATCCAGGACACCAGAACAAGCAAGCCACAGAGCTGGGGGTTCATGATGACGGTGTAGTGCAGGGGGTGACAGATGGCCACAAACCGATCATAGGCCATCGCAGATAGGAGAAAGTCATCCAGCTCTGCACAGAGTAAGAAAAAATACATCTGGCTAATGCAGCCTGCATAGTTAATGACCTTGCTCTGAGTCTGGGTGTTCAGAAGCATCTTCGGGACAGTGGTGGACGTGAAGCAGATGTCTACAAAGGACAGGTTGGCCAGGAAGAAGTACATGGGGGTGTGGAGGTGGGAGTCAGAGCTGATGGCCAGGATGATGAGCAGGTTTCCAAACACAGTGATCAGGTACATGGAGAGGAAAAGCCCAAATATGAGGGGCCGTAATGCTGGTTCCTCTGAAAATCCCAGAAGAAGAAACTTTGAAATGTGTGTATCATTGCCTAGTTCCATCTGGTGGAGTTGACTACTTAGGAAAGAAAAAAAATAACATGATTAATTTTCAAGCAAATGGATTTATTTATACATTTTCTTTTTTTCTTTTATTTATGTTCCAGGTAGTTGATATACAGTGTAAAACTAGTTTCAGGTGTAGAATACAGTGATTCAACAGTTGCACACTTGACCAGTGCTCTTTAGGACCAGTGCGCTCCTAAATCCCCATCAGCTATTTCCCCCAAATCCCATCTCCCTCCCCATTGGCAAGTTTGTTCTCTACAGTTAAGAGTGTATTTTTTGGTTTACCTCTCTCTTTTTTCCCTTTGTCCATTTGTTTTCTTTTTTAAATCCACAGGTGAGTGAAATCATATGGTATTTGTCTTACTCTGACTTATTTTGCTTAGCATAATAAACTCTAGCTCCGTCCACGTTGTTGTAAATGGCAAGATTTCATTCTTTTTGATGGCTGAGTAAGATTCTATTGTATATATTAATATATGTGTGTATATATACATGCACACAGCACACATGTGGACACATACATGTCCATGTATGTATAGATAGTTGGGCCATTTCCGTAGTTTGGCTGGTGTAGATATTGCTGCTATAAACGTCTGGGTGCATGTATCCCTTTGGGTTAGTATTTTTGTGTTGTTTAGGTAAATACCTAGTAGTGCAACTGCTGGATCATAGGATAGTTTTGTTTTTAATGTTTTGAGCAACCTTCATACTGTTTTCTAGAGCGGATGCACTATTTGCCTTCCCACCAACAGAGAGAGAGGGTTCCCCTTTCTCCACATCCTCTCCAACATCTTTTGTTTCCTGTGTTCTTGATTGTAGCCTGTCCGACAGGGGTAAGGTAATATCTCATTGTAGTTTTGATTTGTATTTCCCAGGCAATGGGTGATGTTGAGCATCTTTTCATGTGTCTGTTAGCCATTTGGATGTCTTCTTTAGAAAAAAATGTTTATTCATATTTAATGCCCATTTTTTAAACTAGATTATTTGTGTTTTGGGTGTTGAATTTGATAAGTTCTTTATAGATTTTGGATGCTAACCCTTTATTAGATAAGCCTTTTGCAAATATCTCCTCCCATTCCATAATTGCAGTACATAGTATTTGCCCAAAGCATATAAAAATACTAATTCAAAGAGATACCCACACCCTGATGCTTATAGCAGCATTATCAACAATAGCCAAGTTATGGAAAGAGCCCAAATGTCCGTAGACTGATGAATGGACAAGGAAGGTGTGGTATATGTTATGTGTGTATATACATACACACACACGCACACACACACACACACACACAAACACTGAAATATTACACAGCCACAAAAAGAATGAAATCTTGCCATTTCCAACAATGTAGATGGATCTAGAGAGTATTATGTTAAGCAAAATAAGTCAGTCAGAGAAAGAGAAATGCTGTATGATTTCATTCATATGTGGAATTTAAGAAACAAACCAAATGAACATGGCGGGGGGGGAAGAGGCAAACCAAGAAACAGACTTGTAAATCTAGAGAACAAAATGAGGGTTGCTACAGGGGGGTGGTGGAGGGGGTGGGTTAAATATGGGTTGAGGATTAAGGAGGACACTTTTGATGAGCACTGGGTATTGTATATAAGTGTTGAATCACTAAATTCTATTCTTGAAACTAATATTACACCATATGTTAACTAGCTGGAATTTAAATAAAAACTTGCAGGAAAAAAGTCCCTACAATGCAATTATGGAGAAAGAATATATATATAAAAATTAAAAAATCATATACCATGTCAGATGGTGACAGGTGCTATGCAAAAAAAAAAAGTAGGTATAGAAAGGAATGGATGGGGAGGGCTATATTTTTTAATAGGTGTTCAGGAAGGCCTGCAAAGAAGGTGACACTTTAACAGAGGCTTCCAGAAAGACTTGGCAGGAAGCAGGAGAATATTGGGGGAAGCATGTGCCCTGCAGGGAAAACAGAGCCAAGGCCCTGGAGAAGGCGTTTAGTCCAGATATTCAAATCTCACAATGAAGTCAGCATGGGGAGGGAATGCATAGGGATGAGAGGTGTTGGCAGAGAATACTGAGGGGCAAGGTGGCTCTCCCGCCACTGTTGAAACTTGAAAAGACAGGCAGTCCTTCCTTCCCAAGATGTTCTTGGCATTTTTAAAATTTTGTTCCAAGGTATTCTGTGAATTGAGATAGATCCCTTCCTTATTTCCATCCGTTGGTTAACATCCTAGCATTTAAAGGTCACATATTGGATCTTAGGGCAAGATGGCGGCTTAGGAGGACGCTGGGCTCACCGCACGTCCTGCTGATCACTTAGATTCCATCTACACCTGCCTAAATAACCCAGAAAACCGCCAGAGGATTAGCAAACGGAGTCGCCGGAGCCAAACGCAGACGAGAGGCCCACGGAAGAGGGTAGGAAGGGCGGCGAGGCGGTGCGCACTCCACAGACTGGCGGGAGGGAGCCGGGGGCGGAGGGGCGGCTCGCCGGCCAAGCAGAGCCCCTGAGTCTGGCTTGCAAAAGCGGAGGGGCCAGGCGGACTGTGTTCCCACAACAAGCGCGACATAGCGTCTGGGAGGTCATAAGTTAACAGCTCTGCTTGGAAAGCGGGAAGGCTGGAGGACAAAGGGAGGGAGAGCATCTGAACCCCCGGATGACAGAGCTCAGTTTGGTGGGGAACAAAGGCGCTCGCCAGTGCCATCTCCCCCGCCCATCCCCCAGCCAAAATCCCAAAGAGAACCAGTTCCTGCCAGGGAACTTGCTCGCTCCGCGAAAACACCCAACTCTGCGATTCTGCGGAGCCAAACCTCCGGCAGCGGATCTGACTCCCTCCCGCTGCCACAGGGCCCCTCCTGAAGTGGATCACCTAAGGAGAAGCGATCTAAGCCTGCCACTCCTGCCCCTGTGCACCTTGCCTACCCGCCCAGCTAATACGCCAGATCCCCAGCATCACAAGCATGGCAGGGTGCAAGTAGCCCAGACGAGCCACACCACCCCAAGGTGAATCCCGCCCCTAGGAGAGGGGAAGAGAAGGCACACACCAGTCTGACTGTGGCCCCAGCGGTGGGCTGGGGGCAGACATCAGCACTGACTGAGGCCCCGCCCACCAACTCCAGTTATACACCACAGCACAGGGGAAGTGCCCTGCAGGTCCTCACCATACCAGGGACAATCCAAAATGACCAAGTGGAAGAACTCCCCTCAGAAGAATCTCCAGGAAATAACAACAGCTAATGAGCTGATCAAAAAGGATTTAAATAATATAACAGAAAATGAATTTAGAATAATAGTCATAAAATTAATCGCTGGGCTTGAAAACAGTATAGAGGACAGCAGAGAATCTCTTGCTACAGAGATCAAGGGACTAAGGAACAGTCACGAGGAGCTGAAAAACGCTTTAAACGAAATGCATAACAAAATGGAAACCACCACAGCTTGGCTTGAAGAGGCAGAGGAGAGAATAGGTGAACTAGAAGATAAAGTTATGGAAAAAGAGGAAGCTGAGAAAAAGAGAGATAAAAAAAATCCAGGAGTATGAGGGGAAAATTAGAGAACTAAGTGATACACTAAAAAGAAATAATATACGCATAATTGGTATCCCAGAGGAGGAAGAGAGAGGGAAAGGTGCTGAAGGGGTACTTGAAGAAATAATAGCTGAGAACTTCCCTGAACTGGGGAAGGAAAAAGGCATTGAAATCCAAGAGGCACAGAGAACTCCCTTCAGACGTAACTTGAATCGATCTTCTGCACGACATATCATAGTGAAACTGGCAAAATACAAGGATAAAGAGAAAATTCTGAAAGCAGCAAGGGGTAAACGTGCCCTCACATATAAAGGGAGACCTATAAGACTCGTGACTGATCTCTCTTTTGAAACTTGGCAGGCCAGAAAGAATTGGCACGAGATTTTCAGGGTGCTAGACAGAAAAAATATGCAGCCGAGAATCCTTTATCCAGCAAGTCTGTCATTTAGAATAGAAGGAGAGATAAAGGTCTTCCCAAACAAACAAAAACTGAAGGAATTTGTCACCACTAAACCAGCCCTACAAGAGATCCTAAGGGGGACCCTGTGAGACAAAGTCCCAGAGACATCACTACAAGCATAAAACATACAGACATCACAATGACTCTAAACCCGTATCTTTCTATAATAACACTGAATGTAAATGGATTAAATGCGCCAACCAAAAGACATAGGGTATCAGAATGGATAAAAAAACAAGACCCATCTATTTGCTGTCTACAAGAGACTCATTTTAGACCTGAGGACACCTTTAGATTGAGAGTGAGGGGATGGAGAACTATTTATCATGCGACTGGAAGCCAAAAGAAAGCTGGAGTAGCCATACTTATATCAGACAAACTAGACTTTAAATTAAAGGCTGTAACAAGAGATGAAGAAGGACATTATATAATAGTTACAGGGTCTATCCATCAGGAAGAGCTAACAATTATAAATGTCTATGTGCCGAATACCGGAGCCCCCAAATATATAAAACAATTACTCATAAACATAAGCAACCTTATTGATAAGAATGTGGTAATTGCAGGGGACTTTAACACCCCACTTACAGAAATGGATAGATCATCTAGACACACGGTCAATAAAGAAACAAGGGCCCTGAATGAGACATTGGATCAGATGGACTTGACAGATATATTTAAAACTCTGCATCCCAAAGCAACAGAATATACTTTCTTCTCGAGTGCACATGGAACATTCTCCAAGATAGATCATATACTGGGTCACAAAACAGCCCTTCATAAGTTTACAAGAATTGAAATTATACCATGCTTACTCTCAGACCACAATGCTATGAAGCTTGAAATCAACCACAGGAAAAAGTCTGGAAAACCTCCAAAAGCATGGAGGTTAAAGAACACCCTACTAACGAATGAGTGGGTCAACCAGGCAATTAGAGAAGAAATTTAAAAATATATGGAAACAAACGAAAATGAAAATACAACAATACAAACGCTTTGGGATGCAGCAAAGGCAGTCCTGAGAGGAAAATACATTGCAATCCAGGCCTATCTCAAGAAACAAGAAAAATCCCAAATACAAAATCTAACAGCACACCTAAAGGAACTAGAAGCAGAACAGCAAAGGCAGCCTAAACCCAGCAGAAGAAGAGAAATAATAAAGATCAGAGCAGAAATAAACAATATAGAATCTAAAAAAACTGTAGAGCAGATCAACGAAACCAAGAGTTGGTTTTTTGAAAAAATAAACAAAATTGACAAACCTCTAGCCAGGCTTCTCAAAAAGAAAAGGGAGATGACCCAAATAGATAAAATCATGAATGAAAATGGAATTATTACAACCAATCCCTCAGAGATACAAACAATTATCAGGGAATACTATGAAAACTTATATGCCAACAAATTGGACAACCTGGAAGAAATGGACAAATTCCTAAACACCCACACTCTTCCAAAACTCAATCAGGAGGAAATAGAAAGCTTGAACAGACCCATAACCAGCGAAGAAATTGAATCGGTTATCAAAAATCTCCCAACAAATAAGAGTCCAGGACCAGATGGCTTCCCAGGGGAGTTCTACCAGACATTTAAAGCAGAGATAATACCTATCCTTCTCAAGCTATTCCAAGAAATAGAAAGGGAAGGAAAACTTCCAGACTCATTCTATGAAGCCAGTATTACTTTGATTCCTAAACCAGACAGAGACCCAGTAAAAAAAGAGAACTACAGGCCAATATCCCTGATGAATATGGATGCAAAAATTCTCAATAAGTTACTAGCAAATCGAATTCAACGGCATATAAAAAGAACTATTCACCATGATCAAGTGGGATTCATTCCTGGGATGCAGGGCTGGTTCAACATTCGCAAATCAATCAACGTGATATATCACATTAACAAAAAAAAAGAGAAGAACTATATGATCCTGTCAATCGATGCAGAAAAGGCCTTCGACAAAATCCAGCACCCTTTCTTAATAAAAACCCTTGAGAAAGTCGGGATAGAAGGAACATACTTAAAGATCATAAAAGCCATTTATGAAAAGCCCACAGCTAACATCATCCTCAACGGGGAAAAACTGAGAGCTTTTTCCCTGAGATCAGGAACACGACAAGGATGCCCACTCTCACCGCTGCTGTTTAACATAGTGCTGGAAGTTCTAGCATCAGCAATCAGACAACAAGAGGAAATCAAAGGCATCAAAATTGGCAAAGATGAAGTCAAGCTTTCGCTTTTTGCAGATGACATGATACTATACATGGAAAATCCGATAGACTCCACCAAAAGTCTGCTAGAACTGATACCTGAATTTAGGAAAGTTGCAGGATACAAAATCAATGTACAGAAATCAGTTGCATTCTTATACACTAACAATGAAGCAACAGAAAGACAAATAAAGAAACTGATCCCATTCACAATTGCACCAAGAAGCATAAAATACCTAGGAATAAATCTAACCAAAGATGTAAAGGATCTGTATGCTGAAAACTATAGAAAGCTGCTGAAGGAAATTGAAGAAGATTTAAAGAAATGGAAAGACATTCCCTGCTCATGGATTGGAAAAATAAATATTGTCAAAATGTCAATACTACCCAAAGCTATCTACACATTCAATGCAATCCCAATCAAAATTGCACCAGCATTCTTCTCGAAACTAGAACAAGCAATCCTAAAATTCATATGGAACCACAAAAGGCCCGGAATAGCCAAAGTAATTTTGAAGAAGAAGACCAAAGCAGGAGGCATCACAATCCCAGACTTTAGCCTCTACTACAAAGCTGTCATCATCAAGACAGCATGGTATTGGCACAAAAACAGACACATAGACCAATGGAATAGAATAGAAACCCCAGAACTAGACCCACAAATGTATGGCCAACTCATCTTTGACAAAGCAGGAAAGAACATCCAATGGAAAAAAGACAGCCTCTTTAACAAATGGTGCTGGGAGAACTGGACAGCAACATGCAGAAGGTTGAAACTAGACCACTTTCTCACACCATTCACAAAAATAAACTCAAAATGGATAAAGGACCTGAATGTGAGACAGGAAACCATCAAAACCTTAGAGGAGAAAGCAGGAAAAGACCTCTCTGACCTCAGCCGTAGCAATCTCTTACTCGACACATCCACAAAGGCAAGGGAATTAAAAGCAAAAGTGAATTACTGGGACCTTATGAAGATAAAAAGCTTCTGCAGAGCCAAGGAAACAACCAACAAAACCAAAAGGCAACCAACGGAATGGGAAAAGATATTCGCAAATGACATATCGGACAAAGGGCTAGTATCCAAAATCTATAAAGAGCTCACCAAACTCCACACCCGAAAAACAAATAACCCAGTGAAGAAATGGACAGAAAACATGAATAGACACTTCTCTAAAGAAGACATCCGGATGGCCAACAGGCACATGAAAAGATGTTCAGCGTCGCTCCTTATCAGGGAAATACAAATCAAAACCACACTCAGGTATCACCTCACGCCAGTCAGAGTGGCCAAAATGAACAAATCAGGAGACTATAGATGCTGGAGAGGATGTGGAGAAACGGGAACCCTCTTGCACTGTTGGTGGGAATGCAAATTGGTGCAGCCGCTCTGGAAAGCAGTGTGGAGGTTCCTCAGAAAATTAAAAATAGACCTACCCTATGACCCAGCAATAGCACTGCTAGGAATTTATCCAAGGGATACAGGAGTACTGATGCATAGGGCCACTTGTACCCCAATGTTCATAGCAGCACTCTCAACAATAGCCAAATTATGGAAAGAGCCTAAATGTCCATCAACTGATGAATGGATAAAGAAATTGTGGTTTATATACACAATGGAATATTACGTGGCAATGAGAAAAAATGAAATATGGCCTTTTGTAGCAACGTGGATGGAACTGGAGAGTGTGATGCTAAGTGAAATAAGCCATACAGAGAAAGACAGATACCATATGGTTTCACTCTTATGTGGATCCTAGGAAATTAACTGGAACCCATGGGGGAGGGGAAGGAAAAAAAAAAAAAGAGGTTAGAATGGGAGAGAGCCAAAGCATAAGAGACTGTTAAAAACTGAGGACAAACTGAGGGTTGATGGGGGGTGGGAGGGAGGAGAGGGTGGGTGATGGGTATTGAGGAGGGCACCTTTTGGGATGAGCACTGGGTGTTGTATGGAAACCAATTTGTCAATAAATTTCATTAAAAAGAAATAAATAAAGGTCACATATTGGAGTATATGAACTCAGGTACCATTGCCCTGAGGACTGCTTGTGCCCCACAACACACACGTGCACACACATGCACATGCACACTCACACGTGCACACACACACGCACACACAGAGTGCACTGTGGCCTCCTGGCGCTGCGTTACTATCATGCTTTTCTCACATGCAACCACCATAATTTTGAAAGAAACAATACAAGGCAAGCTGTCACATCAGATTATCTTTACCCTAAAGAATGTGTAAATAGTACTTAAATTCTAGTTAGAAAGCCATGGACATGTAAATATGGGGCTCCATTTTAATTAGATCATCTTGTGTCCTGTATTTAAATAAACAAAAGAAATCGGTTCCAAGAGCACAGAGAGGAAAGAGATGGACACAGGGGAAAGAAGATCTAAGAAACTCAGGTTGTCCCTGAGAGACTGTGATGAGAAAGCTTCCCTGGTTCTGGCAGCATTCCAGCCCCAGTTACATACCTTCATGCCCAGAATAATTAACAAAACCAGAACAAAACAGTATATCTAACCCAGAGAGGAGTGGCGTTATTTATGATGTTAAGACATTTTAATGATTGAATATCCCTCTAGAAAAATGTGCAAATGGAAGAAACCTACGTAAGACAACAGAAATTACACAGTGTACAACAACAGAAGGGATTTTTCAAGATGCAGAACAAGAGTTTTCTGAACGATTTTAAATGCAAAACTTTTGGAATCAGAAAACCAGCTTTTGAATGTCAGATCTACCCCATATAAGCTGTTTGAACTTGAGAAAGACAATGAATCTATTCCAAATGTGAATATCCTTACTCAGATAGAGGGGATAAGCAGTGTCCATCCTCCTAGGGTGGTAGACGGCGTTAGTGAGTGTATGTAAAAGGCTTACAATGATTCCTTCTCGTTAGCAAGTGGATGGTTATCACTGGTGAAGAGATTGGCTGAGTTTTTTCTTCTATGTTGAACAAATATCTTCCTAGTTTCTATACAACTTGGTAATGAAGTATTATGCAGTAAAGCTAGTTGGCATACCCTCTTTTGCATATGGAATACAAATTTTATGTGAATACTCCATGTGAAAGGCGATGCTGAGAAATGTGTCTCAAGAAGTGCTGTTGCAAGGAAACAGCTACCTCCATGGCTCTGGGTCTTTCTACAAACACAGAACATGCTCAAAAACACCACATCTTGAAAAGCTCACGGCACATGCCTCCAAGCTTGATACTCTGTTTTCCTACTCCCCTTAGCTGCAAAACTCCTAGGTATGTTCTAATTTCACTGTGACCAATTTGTGTCCTCCCCCCCCCCACCATTCCTTCCTCATTCTCATCCAACTGGACTTCCATTCCCACCGCTCATTGTCAACAATGATCCCTGTATTGCTGAGTCCAGTGGAGCTTCTCTTTTTAACATATTACATAAATTAATTATAAATGAGTCTACCTCGTCTCAGGTGACCTCAGGTAAAATCTCTCAGATTCCATTCTCTCAGAATCTTTCCCAAAATAACCACTGAGCTCTGAGACTCACATGGATGGGGTCTATAAGAAGAACGTCTCTGTGTGGAGGTCCGACTTCGTCCCTGGATGGTTGATCATGGAGACCAAAGCTCTGTTCCCAGACAGGACAGCAGGATGGAGTGAAGCATTGGTCCCTCTGCACAGACCTGGGTCCCAAAAGCAACAACCATGCCTTGCCATATACAAGGTTTCCGATGATGACATTCTGCAGTGGAGGAGATATTTATAGCTCCCTATGTCTGCTCATTAGACACTGTTTCCATTGTTACTCCCACGTTGGAGCACATCATTTCCCCGTGGGCCACTGGAGCGGTGGGAAAGGAAAAGTTTCCTGCTGATACTCTGTTGCTGGGATATCAGACTGGAAGTCAGGTGAATCCAGTTTTGTATTACGCTCCTGAACTTGCCTGCCTACCAGAGGTCTAACCAGCTTGCACTTTACCTTCACCTTGAGCTGATTTTGAATTCATTGAGTTGAGGGTTTACCATTTATAACTCTGGGTGATTTTAATAAATGAGCCATGAGATCCTCTTTATGTGTGGTTTTGAAAGAAAAGTCTAAGGACTCACCCTAGAGTCTGAAAAAAAAGTCTGTATTTGATTCTTTAATCTGAGGACCGCTGAGTTGGCCTCAAATACACCCATGAAAAAGACTTTTAGTAGGCAGAATAATGTCCCCCAAATATTTCCACATCTTAATCTCCAGACTTTTCGAATATATCTTGTGTCGTGGCAAGTGAGAATTAGGGTGACAAATGGTGTTAACATTGCTAGTCAGCTGACCTGAAGAGAAATTTGTTCTGATGATCCAGGTGGGCTCAATAGATCACAAGGTGCCTCCAGATATGGAAGACAGAGGCAGAAGAGTAGGAATCACAGAGAAATTTGAGATGCTATGTTGCTGGCTTTGAAGATAAAGGGAGGGAATATGAGTCAGGGAATACAGGCGGCTTTAGTTCCCCAGGACCTCCCCAGACAGAGTGATTTTAGCCCAGGGAGACCTACTTCAGACTTCTGACTTCCAGAACTATCAGAACATAAATTTATTTGTTCTAAGCCAGCGGCATGGAATTTGTCACAACCACAATAAATATCTATTCCGGATAGTTACCCAATAACACTCTGTTTAGAGAAATGAAATTCAGCCTTGGATCATGTTTATATTCTTTCAAATAAGGCTATTTGGTGTTGAAATACCATTTTATGTAAAACACCAAATCTGAAGTCACTTTGGAGTCTCTCAACCCCAACAGCTGGTACAAAAAATCCCCTAAGCCATGAGCTGTACTGTCTTGCAGGCACTGAAGTAGACAAACTAAAACATTAAGGCCACTTGTTCTACCTTAAATCTTTATGTTCAAATTTTTACCTACTTTTATGTTCATGTTAATCCAAATGTTCTTTTCATTTTTGTCCTCTCCCACTTTCTCTCAAGTTTATTTTGACATGAAAGCTTTCCTAATAATGAATCTGTGTATGCACACATGAGTGTCCATGTTTACTTGAAAGAAAAATGTATAAACGCACACACACACACACACACACACACCATATCTACCCCTCACCATTGAGCATTTTCTTTGGAATCCACATAATGTTACCACACAGTTGTTTATTTCCCACAATATCCCTCTGAAATTAGCTTTATTATCCCACATTATCTGCAGAAATAAGAAAACTGAACCTCAAGGGGATTAAATTTTAATAAGTTACAGAAGAAGGCAATTAAAGCTTATTGTGCACTTTCTGGAATTACATACAAATGAATGTTCAGAAGGTGCTCCTAAATATTTATGATTCCCTTAATAGAACAAACCGTTTAATTTACTAAAAAATTTTTTGAAGTATCATTGACACACAAAATCATTAATTTCAGGTATACAACATACTGATTTGACAGACTCTTTATGTTATGCTGTGCTCACAAGTGTCAAACTATAAACTTTAAATGTACACAGATGATTATATATAATTAAGCTACAATGATAGAGTTAAAAGGAAAAAAGTCTAGTGGAGCGTGGCTGAGGGGAAGGACCGAGAACATTGGTAGCTGATTCACATTGAAGAAGGAAGAAGGATCTCTCTTCTAAATAGAAAGAGGCTAAATGTCTATATGGATATAGGACCAATGAAATGAAGTTAAGGCCGCTCACGTTTGATATGCCACTAAGTCACTATCCAGTACTGATTTTATATTCAAAGTACTCTTTCCTGAAGAATAAACAAAGCCAATGAGAGTAGAAGAAAGGAAATAACACAGAGGTGAAATAAATGACACAGAGATTTAAAAAATGAATGGAACGAAATCAATGAAAGCAACAGCTGGTTCTTTGAAAAGATAAACAAAATTGACAAACCCTTAGCCACATTCATCAAGAAAAAAAAGGGTAAGGACCCAAATAAGTAAAATCATAAATGAGAGAGAAGTAAAAACTGACACCATATAAATACAAAGAATTGTAAGAGAATGTTATTAAAAAATATATGCCAACAAAGAGGATGACCCAGGTGAAAGGATAAAGTCCTAGAAAAATACAAACTTCCAAAACAGAACTGGGAAGAAATACAGGATCTGAACAGATTAATTGTCAGTAACAAAGTTGAATTGGTAAACAAAAAGTTACTTAAAACTTAAAGTTCAGGACCAGATGGAATCACAGGTGAATTCTACAAGACATTTATTTTTTTTATGTTTATTTATTTTTGAGAGAGAGAGAGGGAGAGAGAGAGACAGAGAGAGAGAATTGGGGAGGGACAGAGAGCAAGAGAGAGACACAGAATCTTTTTTTAATATGAAATTTATTGTCAAATTTGTTTCCGTACAATACCCAGTGCTCATCCCAACAGTTACCCTCTTCAATGCCCACCCCACCCCCCATCAACCCTCAGTTTATTCTCAGTTTTTAAGAGTCTCTTATGGTTTACCTCCCTCTTTCTCTTTTTTTCCCCCTTCCCCTCCCCCATGGTCTTCTGTTAAGTTTCTCAGGGTCCACATAAGAGTGAAAACGTATGGAATCTGTCTTTCTCTGTAGGACTTATTTCACTTAGCATAACACTCTCTGGTTCCACCTACGTTGCTACAAAAGGCCAGATTTCATTCTTTCTCATTGCCACGTAGTATTCCATTGTGTATATAAACCACAATTTCTTTATCCATTCATCAGTTGATGGACATTTAGGCTCTTTCCATCATTTGGCTGTTGCTGAAAGTGCTGCTATAAACATTGGGGTACAAGTGCCCCTATGCATCAGTACTCCTGTATCCCTTGGGTAAATTCCTAGAAGTGCTATTGCGGGGTCATCCAGGAGATCTATTTTTAATTTTTTGAGGAACCTCCAACTGTTTTCCAGAGCGGCTGCACCAATTTGCATTCCCACCAACAGTGCAAGAGGGTTCCCGTTTCTCCACATCCTCGCCAGCATCTATAGTCTCCTGATTTGTTCATTTTAGCCACTCTGGTGTGAGGTGATATCTGAGTGTGGTTTTGATTTGTATTTCCCTGATGAGGAATGACGTTGAGCATCTTTTCACATGCCTGTTGGCCGTCTGGATGCCTTCTTTAGAGAAGTGTCTATTCATGTTTTCTGCCCATTTCTTCACTGGCTTATTTGTTTTTTGGCTGTGCAGTTTGGTGAGTTCTTTATAGATTTTGGATACTAGCCCTTTGTCTGATATGTCATTTTCAAATATCTTTTCCCATTCTTTTGGTTGCCTTTTAGTTCTGTTGATTGTTTCCTTTGTAGTGCAGAAGCTTTTATCTTCATGAGGTCCCAATAGTTCATTTTTGCTTCTAATTCCCTTGCCATTGGAGATGGAGACACAGAATCTGAAGCAGGCTCAAGGCTCCAAGATGTCAACACAGAGCCCAATGCACACATCCCAATGTGGGGCTCAAACTCATTAACCATGAGATCATGACCTGAGCTGAATTTGGACACTCAACCAACTGAGCCACCCAAGCACCCCATCTACAAGATATTTAATGAAGAATTAGTACCTATTCTCCTCAAACTACTCCAAAATATTGAATAGGAGGTAAAGCTTCCAAATACATTCAATCAGGCCAGCATTACCCTGATGCTGGAACCAGACAATGACACCCCCAAAAAAGAAAACTATAGACCAGTATTCTTGATGAAGATAGGTGCAAAAATCCTCAAGAAAATACTAGCAAACCACACACAACAGTATATTAAAAAGATCATTCACGATGATCAGGTAGGATTTATTTCAAGGATACAAGGATGTTTCAATATTTTGAAAATCAATGTTATACACATCAACAGAATGAAGGGTAAAAATCATATGATCATCTCAATAGACGAAGAAAAATCATTTGACAAAATTCAACATTCATTCATGATAAAAATTCAATAAAGTGGGGTTAAAGGCAACATACCTCAACATATAAAGGCCACCTATGAAAATCCCATAGGTAGCATCATACTCAATGGTGAAAAGTGGAGAGCTTTTCCCCCAATGTCAGGAAGAAGAAAATATGTCCACTCACACTTATTCAACATAGTACTGGAAGTCCTAGACACAGGAATCAGCTAAGAAAAAGAAATAAGGGATATCCATATTGGTAAAGAAGTTAAACTGTCACTATTTGCAGATGACATGATACTATACATGGTAAATCCAAAAGAATCTACCAAAACATTCCTAGAAGTATGGATAAAGAAGATGTGGTATATATACATACAATATACAATCAAAAAGAGTGAAATCTTGCCATTTGAAAGAATGTGGATGGAACTAGAGTGTATTATGCTAAGCGAAATAAGTCAGTCAGAAAAAGACAAATATCATATCATTGCACCCATATGTGGAATTTAAGATACAAAACAGATGAACATAGGGGAAGTGAGGGAAAATAAGTTAATAACAGAGGGAGTAAAACCATAAGAGGCTCTTGAATACAGAGAATAGGCTGGGGGTTCCTGGAGGGGAGATGGATTGGGGGTTAGCTAAATGGGTGATGGGAATATATTTAAGGAGGGCACTTATTGGAATGAGCATTGAGTGTTCTATAGAAGTGATGAATCACTGGGTTCTACTCATGAAGCCAACACTACAGTGCATGTTAACTAACGTGACTTTACATACATACATGCATACATACATATAAAATTACTAGATTTATTACATTAACTCAGTAAAGTACAAGAAACAAAATAAATACCTAGTAAGCAACATTTCTGTACCTTAACAACGAAGCAGCTGAAAGAAAAACATTTAAAAACACCATTTACAATTGTAGCAAAAAGAATAAAATATTTAGGAATCAACTTAGCCAAAAAGTGAAAGACCTATGCTCCAAAACCTATAATACACTGGTGAAAGAAATTGAAAGTAACATAAATAAATGGAAAGATATTCAATGCTCATGGATTGGAAGAATTATTCTTGTGAAAATGTCCATATTACCCAAAGCAAAGCAATCGACAGATTCAATGCAATATCTATCAAAATACCAACAGCATTTTTCACAAAACTAGAACAAATAATACTAAAATTTGTATGGAACTATAGAGGATCCTGCATAGCCAAAGCAATCCTGAGAAAAAAGAACAGACCTACCAGGTTTCAAGATATACTCCAAAGCTGTAGTAATCAAGACAGTATGCTTTTGGCACAGAAATAGACACATAGGTCAGTGGGACAGAATAAAGACCCCAGAAATAAAACATGACTAAATGGGTTTAATCTATTACTTGGATGTAAATTTTTAAAAAAAATTTAAAAAGGTGAGACAATGGGAAAAGACAGTCTTTTCAATAAATGGTGCTGGGAAAACTGGGCAGATACATGTAAAACGATGAAACATGACAACTTTCTTACACCATACACAAAACCAAAAATGGATTAAAAGCCTAAATGTGAGACATGAAACTGCCCGAAAAGAACACAGGCAGTAATTTCTCTGACATCAGCTATAGCAACATTTTTCTAGACAAGTCTCCTAAGGCTAGGGAAACAAAAGTAAAAATAAACTATTGGGACTCCATCAAAAGTAAAAGATTTTACACAGCAAAGGAGACAAGAAAACAAAACAAAACAAACGTGATCTATTGAATGGGAGAAGGTATTTGCAAATGATATATCTGATAAAAGGTTAATATCTAAAATACACAAAGAATTCATACAACTAAGCAAAAACAAAAAAACCCCAAACAATCCACTTAAAAATTGGGCAGAGGTTCTGAATTGACATGTCTCTAAAGAAGACATCCAGATGGCCAACAGATAAATGAAAAGATGTTCATCATCACTCATCATCAGGGAAATGTAAATCAAAACCACAAGGAGATACCACCTCACACAGGTCAGAAGGGCTAAAATCAGAAACACAACAAACAAGTGCTGGTGATGAAGTGGAGAAAAAGGCACCCTCACACACTGCTGGTGGGAATGCAGCCACTGTGGAAAGCAGTGTGGAGGACCCTCAAAACTTGGAAATAGAACGACAACATGATCCAATAAGTCCATTACTGTTTCCAAAGAAAAGAAAAACGCCAATTTGAAAACATATATGCACCCCTATGTTTATTGCAGTATTCTTTACAACAGACAAGATATGGAAGCAACCTAAGTGTCTGTCAATAGAGGAATGGATAAGGAAAATGTGGCACACAAACGCGCACGCACACACACACACATACACACACACGAATATTGATCTGATGTGTCATTTACAAACATCTTCTCCCATTCTGTAGGAAGCCTTTTAATTCTTTTGGTTTCTTCACTGTGCAGAAGCTTTTTACATTGGTGAGGTCCCAATACTTCACGTTCGCTTTTGTTTCTCTTGCCTACGGCAACACGGGTAACAAAAAGTTGCTATATTTGAGGTCAAAGAGATAGCTGCCTGTGTTCTCCTCTAAGATTTGGGTGCTTTCCTATCTCACATTTAGGTCTTTCATCCATTTTGAATTCATTTCTGTGAATGGTGTATGGTGTAAGAGAGTGGTCCATTTCCACTGGCATGTTGCTCTCCATTTTGCCAATACCATTGCTTAAGAAGCTGCCTTTTTTCCACTGGACACTTCTTCCTTCTTTGTCGAAGATTGACCATATTGTTTTGGGTCCATTTCTGGGTTTTCTATTCTATTCCATTGTTCTATGGGTCCGTTTTTGTGTCAGTACCATACTGTCTTGATGACTACAGCTTTGCAATACACCTAGAATTACCAAATGTTTTATAAACGTCAACCTTTAACCTGTCAAAAACATAGGAAACTCCTAGATGATTTGTCAAAAGGATATCAAATCCAAGGATTATTAAACCCATGGTTGTATAGCAAAGGAACACACTTTTTCTTGTTGAAGAAAGAATAGGTATTTTCTAGACTATCAGGAGTTGTGTTCCCACCACAACTCAATGTTTCGGAGAGCCAAGGGGCATTGTCAAGACAGGTTCCTGAGTCCTAGATTTGGAAAAAAAAAAACTTTCACTCAGGTCTGTGAAAAGTTTCAATGTTAGACAAGCCAGGAAAGTTCGAGGAGGAGTAAAAAAAATTGGATATGCCTGAATTCTACTCTGATCTCTTGGGAACAGGGAATCTACAGGAAAAAATTCCATTCTGTCCAGATAAGTTCCCATGGGGAGATGGGCTCAGGGGTTGGAGTAACAATGGGAAATGTGTCTAACATTTCAGACACATTTTGCTGTGTCAGATGCAGCAAACATAAGGAGCTGTAAATATCTCCTTGGCTGCAGATCCAGAACATTGTTTAATCCGAAGCCGGAGGAGACATGGTTTTTGCATTTGGATTCTTAAGTCTGGTTTGGGGACCAATGTTTCACTCCTTCCTGTTCTGGGAATAGAGCTTGCTTTCCATCATCAACAAACAGGGAGGAATTCTGACTTCTACCTGGAGACCTTCCTCTCAGAGACCCCATCTAGGTGAGTCTCAGAACTCAGCAGGTATTCCAGGGAAGGTTCGGAGAGAATGGAATCTGAAAGCTTTCCTCTGAGGTCACCTGGCAGCCTAACCATCCTGGTCTCAGAGCCGAAAGATCATTGTGTTTGTTGGCACGGTGAACTCTTTCATTTTTTTAAGGTTTACTTATATTTGAGAGAGAGAGACGGAGACAGGGTAAGAGTGTGGGAGGGGCACAGAGAGAGGGGGACACAGAATCTGAAGCAGACTCCAGGCTCTGAGCTGTCAGCACAGAGCCTGACGTGGGGCTTGAACTCACGAACTGCGACATCATGACCTGAGCCAATGTACTGAGCCACCCAGTATCTCCCATTTTTTTTAATGTTTATTTACTTTTGAGAGAAAGAGAGAGGCAGAGTGTAGTGGGGGAGGACCAGAGAGAGAGGGAAACATAGATCTGAGGCAGGTTCCAGACTCTGAGCCATCAGCACAGAGTCTTATGTGGGGTTGGAACTAACCAACTGCGAGATCATGACCTGAGCTGAAGTCGGACGCTTAACCGACTGAGCCACCCAGGTGCCCAACCCACTCATTTACAATCAATTTATTTAAGATGTGAAAAAAAGGAAATGTCTGTTGAAATTAGCAATATAAGGATTATTGTTGAAAATTAAGTGGTGGGAATAAAAGATCAGTTGGATGACACTAACGAGGGAATGCCGGGTACTGACTTCCAGGATAATCTGAACATTTCCAAAGAGTTTTGCAGTTAAAGGAAATATGAAAATACACTATTAGGTATGTAAGGAGGTGCGGTGAGGGAATTTAAACAATATTTTTAAGATGGGGTATTTTGGAGCATATTCTGTATCTTTTAGAAAGGTCCAGACCAATGGAGGGAGCCATGACCTGGCAACTGCAGTTCTGGAGACATACATTTCACAGAATCTTCTCTCCATTAGGTCACTTAAAAAGTTTATTTAAAACTCGAACAGGCATATGCTAGAGGGTTTTATTTTGCACTTATTTCATCACCTGGAGGACGAATTTATGTTGGGGTTTATTGGCCACTTACTTTCCCTGTCGTAAATTATCAGTGTAATTTCTTTGCCTTTTACATCGAGTCTGAGTGTTCTTTTCTTTGTTTGTTGCTCGTGCTGAATCATTTTCTTCCTTCCTCTTGATTGCATTTTTTTCACACAAATAACTCTACTCCTGAAACCAATATTACACTATATTTTAACCAACTAGAATTTAAATAAAAACTTAAAAAAACAAAAAAAAATTTGCAAATTTTAAGCCAAGTTTACTATTTGCTGTTTAATTCTTGTATGTATGTACAGATATATTTTCTGGGTGGTGTGAGAGTTTATAAACTTTGAGTGGTCAAATCTACCAGTCGGCCATACTTTCTCCCCCACCCATTGCTTTCTATGTGCCTCGTAGTCATAAACTGCCTTTTGTATGTATTGCCACCTACCTCCCATCTGTGCTTCCTCACTGCTACCTTTTGTTTTGTGATTGGATCTATTTTCTAAACTAGCAATAGTCCTTCTGCCGTCCTGTGGAAAGATGAATTTCTCTTGCATTCAACTTACATCTTTCTCACAAGTGTGTGTGACCCCACTTATGTTTGTACAGAATGAAATTATAATTTTATAGTCTGCTCCCTGCATTTTTTAAAATTTTTTTAACGTTTATTTATTTTTGAGACAGAGAGAGACAGAGCATGAACAGGGGAAGGGCAGAGAGAGAGGGAGACACAGAATCTGAAACAGGCTCCAGGCTCTGAGCTGTCAGCACAGAGCCTGACGCGGGGCTCGAACTCACGGACCGTGAGATCATGACCTGAGCTGAAGTCAGACGCTCAACCGACCAAGCCACCCAGGCGCCCCCCTGCATTATTTTTAAAGTCAGTTATAATCATAATTCTTGTTTTCCTATTCTTTTTTGAGGTTTTGCCGATTCCATTTTGATTTTGAGACGTGTGTTAATGTGATGAAATTATATTTTGTATCTTCTCCTACAGAAGAGTCTTTTTAAGTCAATTTTAATTAATAAGTTTATTTTGAATTCACTATCCCGGTTTTCTTCTCCCTGCTATTCCTTGTGTTTTATAAATTCCATTTTCTAAAAATGTGTTACTATATAAATGCACACTTTTATGAAACAGCCAAAAAAAAAAAATGAATGAAAGAAGTGAGGTCCTGCTCATTTGGATCTTACATTAAATGAAGAAAGCAGAGTGGCAGAAATAAATGTGTATCTGACACAATGTTCTCAGGGATAGACATATGAAGAAAGGAAACACGTTTTTGCACACTCACATGCACACACATGTAACTCAACAAGGAGAACCATGAGTGATTGGTCTGCACCTGACCACGTACGACGTGCTCTGATATTTTCTACTGTGCCTTAGTTTTTCTATTCTAGTTTATTCTTGCAAACCACACCCTGACCCCACAAATGGTCCCAGTCTCAGAATATGGAAAACATTCCTCTCCCTGGTTCTCTGTTCCTGTGCTGGTAGCTCCCTGTTTGTGTTCTCTCTCCTTTCATTGACAACTCCTGTGAGCACAATCTCTCATTTGTTCATGCAATATGTATTTATTACCACTGTCCCCAACCAAACTATGTCTGGGGTAAAGGATGGGAGTAAGTATAACATGCCCAGGGCACCCACAGTCTAGCAGGGAAACATATATGGAATTAAATAAAAATTACAGTGATAACACCACATCTAAATTATCACAAAAGAAAGTCTTTTTTTTCTTGTGGAATGTCAAAACACACACACACACACACACACATGCATGAAGGAGACGACTCCTTGCTGTCTGAAAGAGGAGATGGGAGTTTCAAGACAGAAGAGGTGAGAACTTCCAAATAGACCAATGGATGATTCCAACCAGAGGGGAAGCAGGTGTGTAGGGGCTCGGAGTCTTGAGACTGGGGCTTGAGATGAAGCTACAACCCAAGTTCAGTGTCGGTAGAATTGATGTGGGTGAGGCAGCATGAGTGCAAAGCTGTTGGGTCAGTCAGGGGAGGCAAGCCAAGTGTTGGAAATATGGATTTGGGGTTCATTCTCCAGGGGGGAGTCAGATGAAAGCATTAAATCAGGAAGGTGGACAGTAACATAATTGTAATATAGACAGATCTCTCAGGGGTAAATGTGAATATTGGCTAGAGGGGTGCTAGCCTATGATGGGTGGAGAGAGGAAGAAAACTGAAATAAGGCTGTATAACTGGGGCCCCCGAAGTGGGGAAGTGATGGGGACTTTGAGAGAAGAAAAAGTCGGTCAAATCTCCTCACCAGTAAGAAGCAGTCATTATCAATTGAGGGAACTATGCTAAGTTCTTTATGGCGTGTTCACTAAATCTGCCAACCACCTGAGCAGGATAGATACCTCTAGCCCTACTATTTGGGGAGGGATATTAGCGTTTACAATAGTTTGGTTGGGAAGGTGGGGGAAGAGAAGAGAGGGAAACAAACCACAAGAGATTCATAGGGGTAGAGAGCAAACTCAGCGTTGATGGAGCAGGTGAGTGGGGATGGGCTAGATGGGTCATGGGGATTAAGGAGGGTACTTGCTGTGATGAGCACTGGGTGTTGTCAGTGATGAATCACTGAATTCTACTCCTGAAAACAATATGTTCCACTGTATGTTACCTGAGTAGAATTTAAATGAAAAAAAGAGTAGTTTGCTTGGTTCTCCAAATTCAAAAACAAACATATGTAGATCCAAAATTCAAAATACGAGTCTCTGATGATGAAGGTGTTGCATTTTATATCATTTATAAGAGGTGGGGTTTTGTTAGCAAATAATCTATTAAAATCCGTCACTTTTGATGTACTCTGTATATTATCCTTAGAGAATTGTGGGGGTTTTCCCTTGCTTGTTATTTAGCGGGATGTCTTGATAACTTAGACATCCTAACTTTTCCGTTTAGATACATTGCTTTTTGATGCTTCATTATCCTGGGCTTGAAGGAGACGTACTTGGGGTTGGGGTGTTGCCAGAACAAAAGATACATTCTCATCCCGCTGCTAGGGGCCGCCTCAACTCATAGATCTTTCTCCCCACTTTTCTTGCTCTCAGTTTTTGAAAATGATATTTTAATTTCTTTAAACACTGGCTATGAAAAGTTCATATTAATGCGGAGACCCATGTTTACATGCTCATAGAAGACTTAACTACTGGAACTTGGATGTATTTTCACATCTTTAGAGGAAAGAAAATCTCTTGTCAACAGCTTGCCTTGTATCAGTGTTTACCTAATTAATGTGCCTTGAGGTGAGAATAGTCTGGTTGTGACATGGCCCTATGAGACTAGGGGGCACACACGTGTGTGTGTGTGCATGTGTGTTTGTGTGCCATGAGCGGTTTTCAAAGCAGAGGTCCTGGAACCCATAGCTCCATAATGTGACCCTTAATATACAGATGCCAGATTATTACCCAACACATGAAGATAAGAAGGGGGCCCATTTCTATCCAAAGATTCTTTGGACACAAAATCAATAAAGTGCAAGGGACGCTAAGTGAAGGAGGGATTCCTTGTGCCGTGAAGTTTCATCAGTACCGGGGAGGCCACCTTGTTCCTCAACATTCCCTGCCACCATCTGTCACCACTCTTCCTCTTGCTCATTCCCCTCAACGCAATGGCTTTGGTTGACCATTGAATGACCAATGAATATTGGCTTTTAAAACAACAAACAAACCAACAAAAAGAAAGATGATGACAAGGAGTGGGAGATACTGGCTTCCAGTTAAGGAACGAAGGACACACAGGACTAAAAGGCACAGCAAAGGGAATATAGTCAGTGATACTATCAGAGCATTGTGTGGTGACAAATGGCAGCTCCACGTGTGGTAAGCATGGTGTGATGTGTAAAACTGTTGGATTGTACACCCCACACTGCTGTAACATGGTGCATCAACCACCCTCAGGTTTTAAAAATTGATTTAAAAAAAGGACTTTTTTCAGAGCCTCTGCACTGGTCGTTCCCTCTGATTGGTGTACTTTTCCCCAGAGGACTTTGTGTCTCCTTCTGTCTCCTTGAGGCCTCTGTTTAGATGTGTTTTGGTATGCCCGAATAACCAGTAAAAAATAACATCTCCACCCGCTCTTTCCTTTACACAGGTTTTTTTTTTCTTCATAGCACCTGTCACCTTCTCATATTTTGTCCACTCTTTCATTTGCTTATCCTCTGTCTCCATCACTGAACCTTATAGACTTTTATTTTTTTGACACCTGTACTCTTTGTCTGGAGATTAGTCAGTGCTCAAGGTTATTCCTCAAAGGGGTGACAGAATTTCTCATTAAAACTATAGAATCCATGAGTATTGGGGGAAAAAGCTAAGTGTGGGATGTGAATTCCTATTCAGGGCTGCCATGAAGGAGTCCCCAGAGGGGGCAAGTTCTATCCAAAACACTATGGATATTGAATTTTTGAAAGAAAAATAAAAATTATAGAATGCCAATGATATTTGCAATGTTCATTGTTGAGAAACTCGGTCATGCTATTTTTTGTTCCCTGATAGTCCCCTCTAGCCCATGGAACCAGGAAATGATTCACAAGTTTCAGAATTTTTTCTTCTGGGACTATCAGAGGAACCAGAGCTGCAGCTCCTCACTTTTGGGCTTTTCCTCTCCATGTACCTGATCACTGTGTTTGGCAACCTGCTCATCCTCCTGGCCGTCAGCTCTGACTCCCACCTCCACACGCCCATGTACTTCTTCCTGGCCAACCTGTCCTTTGTAGACATCTGCTTCACCTCCACCACCGTCCCGAAGATGCTCTGGAACATCCAGACACAGAGCAAAGTCATAACTTATGCAGGCTGCATCACACAGATGTATTTTTTCCTACTCTTCGCTGGATTGGACAACTTTCTACTGTCTGTGATGGCTTATGACCGGTTCGTGGCCATCTGTCAACCCTTGCACTACATGCTGATCATGAAACCCACCTACTGTGGGCTGCTTGTTCTGGTGTCCTGGATGATGAGCACCCTGAACTCCTTATTACAAACCTTAATGATGTTGTGCCTGTCCTTCTGTACAGAGGTGGAAATCTCCCACTTTTTCTGTGAAATCAATCAGGTGGTCCTGCTTGCCTGTTCTGATCCCTTTCTTAATGACATGCTGATGTATTTTGCAGCTGGGTTGTTGGGTGGTGCTTCCCTAGCTGGGATCCTTTACTCTTATTCTAAGATAGTTTCCTCCATCCGTGGGATCTCATCAGCTCAGGGCAAGTATAAGGCATTTTCCACCTGTGCATCTCACCTCTCGGTTGTGTCCCTATTTTACTGTACCAGCCTAGGAGTGTACCTGAGCTCTGCTGCTACCCAGAGCTTCCACTCAAGTGCCACAGCCTCGGTGATGTACACGGTGGTCATGCCCATGCTGAACCCCTTCATCTACAGCCTGAGGAACAAAGACATAAAGAGGGCTCTGAAGAGAATCATTGGGGTTCCAGTGATATAAAGGCCAATTGTCCTGGGGCTGAAGACATGCCATGATTGCAGGGCTCAAAGCATCAGAGCCAGGAACTGCTATTCTTTGATGAGACTGTGGACGTAGAATCTGCCCCCTCTATTTATTTCTTGGAATTCTCATTTGTTTGATTTCAACTTCTCCATACATTTCAATAACTCACTTTATTAAGCTTCTGATCTGTCTGATATACGGTTTCTCCTTCGTCCACTCTCATACATTCCCATGTTTTCCCAAATGTTGGATCACAGATGCCTGTACATTTCTGTATCTTACAATGGGCAAGTTGGATTTTATTTTATTTCTTTCCAAGATTTTATTTAAATTTACATAGTTAGCATATAGTGTAGAATTGGTTTCAGTAGTATAGTTTAGTGATTCTTCACTTACCCAGTTCCCATCACAAGCACCCTTCTTAATGCCTCTCACCCATTTAGTCCATCCCCTCACCCACCTCCCTTCCAGCAACCCTCAGTTTGTTCTCTATTGTTAAGAGTCTCTTTATGATAAAAATACTCAAGGACGTAGAGATAGAAGGAACATGCTTTAACATCATAAAAGCCATATATGAAAGTCCCAGAGATAATATCATCCTCAATGAGGAAAAATGGAGTGCTTTCCTAAGATCATGAACATGACAGGCATGCCACTCTCACCACTATGGTTCAATAGTACTTGAAATCCTAGCCTCAGGATTCAGACAACAAAGATAAATAAAAGGCATCCAATTTGGCAAGGAAGAAATCAAACTTTCCCTCTTTGCAGATCACATGATACTCTACATGGAAAACTTGATGACTCCACCAAAAAAAATGGCTAGAGCTGATACATGAATTCAGTCAAGTCACAGGTTATAAAATCCACGTACAGAAATAGGTTGCATTTCTATACACCAATAATGAAGCAGCAGAAAGAGATATCAAAGAATTGATCCCATTTACAGTTGCACCAAAACACCCCAAGATACCTAGGAATAAACCTAACCAAAGAGGTAAAAAATGTATACACTGAAAACTATAGAAAGCTTATGAAAGAAATTGATGAGGAACAAAAGAAATGGAAAAACATTCCACGTTCATGGATTGGAAGAGCAAATATTGTTAAAATATTGATCCTACCCAAAGCAATCTACATATGTAATGCAATCTCCATCAAAATATCCCAGATTCTTCACAGATCTAGAACAAATAATGCTAAAATCTGTATGGACCCAGAAAAGCCAAAACAATTCTGAGAAGAAAACCAAAGCTGGATGCATCACAATTCTGGACTTCAAGATGTATTTCAAAGCTGTAATCATCAAGACGGTATGGTATTGGCACAAGAACAGACAAATCGACCAATGGAACAGAATAAAACACACAGAAATGGACCCACAAACGTATGGCCAACTAATCTTTGACAAAACAGGAAATAATACCCAATGGAAAAAAGACAGTCTCTTCAGCAAATGGTGTTGGGAAAACTGGACCTCAACATACAGAAGAATGAACCTGGACCACTTTCTTACACCATACACAAGAATAAACTCAAATGGATGAAAGACCTAAACTCCATCAAAATCCTAGAGGAGAAAACAAGCAACAACCTCCTTGACCTCAGCCACAGCAACTTCTTACTTGACATGTCTCCAGAGGCAAGGGAAATAAAAGCAAAAATGAACTTTTAGGATCTCATCAAGATAAAAAGCTTCTGCACAGCGAAGGAAATAATCAGTAAAACTACAAGGCAACTGAAGGAATGGGAGAAGATATCTGCAAATAACATATTAGATAAAAGGTTAATATCAAAAATCTACAAATAACTTATCAAATTCAACACTCAAAAAAACAAACCATCCAGTGAAACATTGGCAAAAGAAATGAGTAGACACTTTTCCAAGAAAAACATTCAGATGGCTAATAGACACACGAAAAGATGCTCAACATCTCTCATAAGGAAACTATAAATCAAAACCACAATGAGTTGCCACCTCACACCTGTGAGAATGGCTAAAATTTAACAACTCAGGAAACAACAGATGTTGGCAAGGATGCAGAAAAGTGGAACCCTTTTGCACTCCATTTGGGAATGCAAACCGGTGTAGCCACTCTGAAAACAGTATGGAGGTTCCACCAAAAAATAAAAATGGAACTACCCTACGGGGCAGCAATTGCACTACTAGCTATTTACCCAAGGGACATAGGAGTGGTGACTCGAAAGGTCACATGTACTCCAATATTTATAGCAGCACTATCATCAATCCACAAAGAATGGAAAGAGCCCAAATGTCCATTGACTGATGAACTTATAAGGAAGAAGTGGTATACACAAACACACACACACACACACACACACACACACTGGAATATTACTCAGTGATCCATAAGAATCAAATCTTGCCATTTGCAACATGGATGGAACTAGAGTGTATTATGCTAAGCAAATCTGGTCAGTCAGAAAAAGGCAAATATCATATAATTTCACTCCGACGTGGCATTTAAGAAACAAAACAGATGATCATAGGAAAATGTAAGCAAAAATAAGATACAGAGATGGAGACAAACCATAGAAGACTCTTCAAGACAGAAAAGAACTGATGGTTACTGGAGGGGAGGTGGCTGCAGGAATGGGCTAGATGGGTGATGGGTATTAAGGAGGCCACTGGTGATAAACACTGGGTGTTAGATGTAAGTGATGAATCATTAAATTCTATTCCTGAAATCATTATTACACTATATGTTAACTAACTTGGTTGAATAAAAAAATAAATAAATAAAAGTAAAAAGAAATGTAAATAACTCATACAACTAAACAGCAACAAAAAACAATGGGCAGAGAATCTGAATAGACATTTCTCTAAAGGAGACATCCAGGGGCGCCTGGGTGGCTCAGTCGGTTAAGCGTCCGACTTCAGCTCAGGTCACCATCTCGCGGTCCGTGGGTTCGAGCCCCGCGTCAGGCTCTGGGCTGATGGCTCAGAGCCTGGAGCCTGCTTCCGATTCTGTGTCTCCCTCTCTCTCTGTCCCTCCCCCGTTCATGCTCTGTCTCTCTCTGTCTCAAAATAAATAAAAAACGTTAAAAAAATTAAAAAAAAGATAAAAAATAAATAAAAAATAAAAAAAATAAAGGAGACATCCAGATGGCCAACAGACAAATGAAAATATGCTCAGCATTTCTCATCATCAAGAAAATGTAAATCAAAACCACAATTGAGATACCAACTCACACATGTCGGAATGGCTAAAATCAAAAGCACAACAAACAACAAATGCCGGTGACAATGTGGAGAAAAAGGTACCTTGCACACTTTGGGTCGGAATGCAAACTGGTGCAGCCGCTGTGGAAAACGGTGTGAAGGGGCCTCAAAATTTAAAAATAGGACTACCTTACGATCCAAGAATTCCACTACTGTTTCCAAAGAAAACAAAAATGCTAAATTGAAAAGATATACGCACCCCTAGGTTTATTGCAGCATTCTTTACAACAGACAAGATATAGAAGCAACCTAAGTGTCTATCAATAAATGAATGGATAAGGAAAATGTGGAAGACAAACACACACACATACACACACACGAATATTTATCTGATGTGTCATTCACAAACATCTTCTCCCATTCTTTGGGCAGCCTTTCAATTCTCTTGCTTGTTTTCTTCACTGTGCAGAAGATTTTACTTTGGTGAAGGTCCAATAGTTCATGTTTGCTTTTGCTTCCCTTGCCTCCTGCAACATGTCTAATAAGCAGTTGCTAAATCCGAGGCCAAAGAAATAGCTACCTGCGTTCTCCTCCAGGATTTTGATGGTTTCCTGCCTCACGTTTAGGTCTTTTGGAATTTTGAATTTATTTTTGTGTATGGTGTAAGCAAGTGATCCAGCTGACGTTGCCTGTTGCTACCCAATTTTCCAGCATCATTTTTGAAGAGACTGCCTTTTTTACATTGGATATTCTTTCCTGCTTGGTGAAGATTGCCCGTATCATTGTGGGTCCATTTCTGGGTTCTCTATTGTGTTTCATTGATCTGTGTGTCTGTTTTTGTGTCAGTACCATACTGTCTTGATGACTACAGCTTTGTAATACACCTAGAATTACCAAATGTTTTATAAATGTCAACTTTTAACCTGTATTAAAAATACAAAACTCCTAGTTGATTTGTCAAAAGAATGATGAATCCAAGGATTATTGTACCCATGGTTTTACAGCAAATGAGCACATCTTTGCTTGGTGGAGAGGGAATAGGTATTTTCTAGACTATTAGGAGTTGTGTTCCCACCACAACCCATGTTTTAAAGAACCAAGGGTCATAGTCAACACAGGTTCCTGAGCCATAGATTTGGAAAAAAACTTTCACTCAGGTCTGTGAAAAGTTTCAATGTTAGAGCTCTGGAAGCCAGGAAAGTTCGAGGAGGAGTAACAAAAATCGGATATGCCTGAATTCTAACCTGTATCTTGGGAACAGAGAATCTACAGGAAAAAAATTCCATGCTGTCCAGATATGTTCCCATGGGGAGATGGGCTCAGGGGTTGGAGTAATAATGGGAAACGTGTCTAAGGAGTTGGTGCAGAGAACAGATACAGCAAACATAAGGAGCTATAAATATTTCCTCTGCTGCAGATCCAGACATGTTTAACCCGAAGCTGGAGGAGACGTGGTTTTTGCATTTGGATTCTTCAGCCTGGCTTGAATGCTTCACTCCTTCCTGTTCTGGGAATACAGCTTCACTCTCGATCATCAACCAACAGGAAGGAATTCAGACTTCCACCTGGAGACGTTCCTCTCACAGACCCCATCCAGGTGAGGCTCAGAGCTCAGCAGGTATTTCAGGAAAGGTTCAGAGAGATTGGTAGCTGGAAGCTATTTAATAGACTATTTAATATACTGTTTAATAGTCTGTGAGAATATTAAAAGGAACTATACCCACGAAGACTCATGAGGGAGAGGACTCCTTGCTTCAGAAAGAGGAGATAGGACTTTCAGGATAGAGAAGAGGTGAAAAACTCCAAACGGACCAGGGGGTGACTCCAAGCAGAGGGAAGCAGGGGTGTAGAGGCTCCGAGACCTGAACCGGGCCTTCTGGAGAAGCTACAACTCAGGCTCGGTGTGTGTGAGATCGAAGGGGTGAGGCGGTGTGAGTGTAAAGCTGGTGGGTCGGTCAGGGGAGGCAAGCCAAGTGTTGGAAGGTATGGAATTGGGGGTTCATTCTCCAGGGAGGGGTCACTAGGAAGGGGTTAAGGTGGACAGTCGTGTAATTGCAATATTAGAAAGACCTCTTGGGTAATTGTGACTATTGGCTAGAGAAGTGACAGTCCATGATAGGTGGGACAGGACAAGGAACTGAAATAAGGCGGTGGATTTGGGACCCCAGAGGTGGGGAAGCGATGGGGACTTTGAGAGAAGAAAAAAAATCAGCCAAATCTCCTCACCAGTGAGAAGCACTCATTGTCAACACAGGGAGCTGTGCTAAGCTCTATATGGTGTATTCACTAAATCTGCCAACCACCTGAGCAGGATAGATACCTCTAGCCCTACCATTTGGGGAAGGATATTAGCATTCACAATAGTTTGGTTGGGAAGGTGGGGGAAAAGAAGGGAGGAAACAAACCAGAAGAGACTCATAATGATAGAGAACAAATTGAGGGTTGATGGAGGCAGGTGGGTGGGGATGGGCTAGATGGGAGGTGGGGATTAAGGAGGGCAATTGCTGCCATGAGCACTGGGTGTGGTAAGTGATGAATCACTGATTTCTGCTCCTGAGACCAATATTACACTGTATGTTACCTGAGGAGAGTTTACAGGAGGAAGAAAAAGAATAGTTTGGCTGGTTCTCCAAGTCCAAAACAAACGTGTGGAGATTCCCAATTCAAAACTGGTTTCTGTTTGTAAAAGCTTAGCATTTTATATCATTTAGAAAAGTTGTTCTTTAGCAAATAGTTTTCTAAAACCCCCCACTTTTCTTGTACCCTGTGTATTTCCTTTTGTGAATTGTGGGTGTCTTCCCTTGTTATTCTGGTGGGATGTCTTGATAACATGAAGAAATTCCTACTTTTTCTTTTGGATAAATTGCTTTTTGCCGCTTTATTATTCTGGGCATCAAGGAGATGTACCTGGGGTTGGGGTGTCGCCAGAACCAGGGACACTTTCTCATCATCAACACCAGGGGCCACCTGAGCTTATTAGATATTTCTCCCAACTTGTCTTGTTCTCAGTTTTTGAATTTGATTTTTATGTTTCTGTAAATACTGGACACAAAATGATCACGTTAAAATCGAGACTCATGTCTACATACTTATGGGAGACTTAACTGCTAGAATTTGGATGTTTTTGCAATATAGGAAAGACAATCTGATATTGCACAGCTTGCCTTGTATCATTGCTTGCCTAATTATTGCGATTGGAGGTGAGAATAGTCTGGTTGTGACATGGTCCAAGGAGGCTATAGAGCATGTGTGTGTGTGTATGTGTGTGTGTGTGTGTGTGATGAGCAGTTCTCAAGACAGAGGTCCTGGTACCCATACCTCCAATACATGACCCTTAAAATACAGGTGCCAGGTTAGTACCGACAATGAATATAAGAAGGGTGCCCATTCCTGTTCAAAGATTCCTTGGAAACGAAATTAATAAAGTGCAAGGAACACCATGTGAAGGAGGGGTTCCTTGTGCCGGGAAGTTTCATCGGTGTCAGGGAGGCCACCTCATTCCTCAACGTTCCCTGCCACCACCTCTCATCAGTCTTCCTCTCGCTCCTTCCCCTGGACACACTGGCTTTCTTTTGAGCCTGGGTCTTTAACACAATATGCAAACAACAAAAGGCAGGATGGTGAAGGGGAGTGGGAGACACTGGCTTCCGGTTAAGGAATTTCCTTCCATGTTCAGGAAGGGGAGACTCAGAGGAGGGAAAGGCCCAGCGGAGGGAATACTGTCCGTGATGCTGTCACAGGCTGTGTGGTGACAGATGGCAGCTCCATGCCTGGTGAGCAGGGCGTGATGTTGACACTTGTTGAATCACTGTGTGGCGCCCCCCAAACTAACGTGACCTGGTGTGTCGACCACCCTCATGCTTTAAAATATTAATTTAGAAAAACCCACGTCTTTCCTCAGAGCCGTCGCACTCACAGTTCCCTCCGCCGGGCTCGCTCTTCCCCAGAGGACCTCGTGTCTCCTGTCTCCTCGAGGGCTCTGTTTACATGTGTGCCGGTGTGCCCGAACAACCCGGAAGAGCCATCCCTCCATCCACGCTTCCCTTTACACAGGCTTTGTTTTTCCTCACGGCACCTGTCACCTCCATATTTTATCTGGTCTTTATTTGCTTATCCCCTTTCTCCATCACTGAACCCTCCAGGCTTTTGTTTCTAGACACTTATACGCTTTGTGTGAAGGTTAGTCAGTGCTCAAGGTTATTCCTCAAACGGGTGACAGAATTCCTCATTAAAAGTATAGAAAATATGAGCACTTGGGGAAAATGTTAAGTGTGGGAAGTGAATACCTATTCAGAGCTGGCAAGGAGATGCTGAGCGGGGACAAGTTCCATACAGAAACGATGGATATTCACTTTTGAATGCAAAATAAGAATTGTAGAATATCAATGATATTTGCAATGTTCATTATTGAGAAAATTAGTCATGTTATTTTTTTTTTTGTTTGTTCCCTGGTAGTCACCTCCAGCACATGAATCCAGGAAATGATACACAAATTTCAGATTTTTTTCTTCTGGGATTTTCAGAGAGACCAAAACTGCAGCCCCTCATATTTGGGCTTTTCCTCTCCATGTACCTGATCACTGTGTTTGGGAACCTGCTCATCCTCCTGGCCGTCAGCTCTGACTCCCGCCTCCACACCCCCATGTACTTCTTCCTGGCCAACCTGTCCTTTGTAGACATCTGCTTCACCACCACCACCGTCCCAAAGATGCTTTGGAACATCCAGACACAGAGCAAACACATAACCTATGAGAACTGCATCACACAGATGTATTTTTTCCTGCTCTTTGCAGGATTAGACATCTTTCTTCTGACAGTGATGGCCTATGACCGCTTTGTGGCCATCTGTCACCCGCTACACTACATGGTCATCATGAATCCCCGGCTCTGTGGACTGGTGGTTCTGGTGTCCTGGATCATGTGTGTCCTGAATTCCTTGTTACAAACCTTAATGGTGTTGGGGCTGTCCTTCTGTACAACCTTGGAAATCTCCCACTTTTTCTGTGAACTCAATCAGATGATCCAACTTGCCTGTTCTGACACCTTTATTAATAACTTGGTGATGTATCTTGCAGCTATGCTGCTGGGTGGTGCTTCCTTGGCCGGGATCCTTTACTCTTACTCTAAGATAGTTTCCTCCATCCGTGGGATCTCATCAGCTCAGGGCAAGTATAAGGCATTTTCCACCTGTGCATCTCACCTCTCGGTTGTCTCTCTATTTTATTGTACTGGCCTGGGAGTGTACCTCAGCTCTGCTGCTACCCAGAGCTCCCACTCAAGTGCCACAGCCTCGGTGATGTACACGGTGGTCACGCCCATGCTGAACCCCTTCATCTACAGCCTGAGGAACAGAGACATAAGGAGGGCTCTGAAAAGAATCGTTGGGGTTCCAGCAATGCATGGGACAATCATCCTGAGGCGAAAGACGTGCCCATGATTGCAGGGCTCAGAGCCTCAGAGCCAGGAACTGCTAATCTTTGATCACACTCGGGAAGTAGAATCTGCTCCTTCTATTTACTTCCTGGCATTTCTGTTTGTTAGAATTCAACTTTTCTATACATTGAGGTAACTCACTTTATCAAGACTCCACTCTGTCTGATATACCAATTCACCTTTGTTCACTTTCATACGTTCCCAGTGTTTTCCCAAATGTTGGATCACAAATGCCTGGAAATTTCTTTATCTTACAATGGGCAAGTTGGTCTCCTTAAATATAATTTCATTTCGGGGCGCCTGGGTGGCGCAGTCGGTTAAGCGTCCGACTTCAGCCAGGTCACGATCTTGAGGTCCGGGAGTTCGAGCCCCGCGTCGGGCTCTGTGCTGATGGCTCAGAGCCTGGAGCCTGTTTCTGATTCTGTGTCTCCCTCTCTCTCTGCCCCTCCCCCGTTCATGCTCTGTCTCTCTCTGTCCCAAAAATAAATAAACGTTGAAAAAAAAATTAAAAAAAAATAATAATTTCATTTCAAATTATTTATACCATGCCATATAAAATTTCCCTAATTTTCCCCAAAGAATAATCCCAAGGTGAGTTATTCATGTGGAAAAACACTACACTTGGCCCCTAGGCCCCCTACATAATTTTATTGTAGATGGAAATACAAAGCCACTGCTTTCACCTGGAATCTGTGAATCTCTTTTAAGTCCCTTCCTTAAGAACTCTTTGATGATGTGAATTCTAGCAGGGGTACATTTAAGCCTCAGGCTATTGATACCAATGCTTAGGTAGGAAAAGCCAGGCATTTGCATATGGCCTTGTGCTTGTGGACATTCCCACAAGTGTTTCCCTGACCAGAGCCTATGCTGTGACTGCCCTGGCCTTTGGGTTCTTATTTTGGTCACACCTCAGCAACACCCACCAGAGGACTCTAAAAACACAAGGTTCATTGCTCACAAATGTTGAGGGCACATGGTATTCCCAAAGGCCATTGAAGGAGGTCTCAGAGAGGGAGAGACTTTAACAGGGAAGGAAAGAGAGCACTATGAAGGATCTGGCTCTTGGGGGGTCCATGGGGGAGTGACTATGTTTTACTGGGCTCAGTTTTTATGGATGAATTTAAAACACGAGTGGAGTTGGAGGATGGGCCAAATGGGCCAAGAAGAGGGGGAATGGAGGTATGGAATGATAAATAATGAGAATGGAAGACACAGTGTGTGGAATATAATCATCGATGATGTACTAGCGGTATAATGGGACAGGTGTCAGTACACCTGTGTGAGCCCCGCATAATGTACAAAGAAGTTGAATCACTGTATTGCAGACCTGAAACTAAGGTAACATCGTGTGTCAACTACACTCATGTAAACAGTTAAAGAAAAAGAATAATAAAATATTATCCCCCAGTACTCAAAAATAACAGCAAAAACCAGACAAAACGCCCAGTAATGGAATGTGGGCACCGAACAGGAAAAGCAGGGTCACTCACAGTTGTTACCTAGATTACCAGGGCTTTCTAATGGGGCAATTTGTGAGGGGGGGCCTGCATGTTTGTATAGTAACTGAATCATACACCTGGCAATGTGTTAATATGAATGGTGGTCTTTGAAATGGATGCCTCAGAAATGAAAAGCCTAATGTCAGGCAATTACTGTACAAACACGCTTCTGTGTCTCATAACTGGACTCTGTTGTTGTTGTTGTTGTTGTTGTTGTTGTTGTTTTCTGTTATTCAGCCCAGCATCCAGAGGCCTATCATAGCCACTGGCAAAAACTGATGAGCAAATATGTACTTCCCCGTGGAGTCAACATGGAAAGACAAATTGGAATAAACAGATTGATCTAATATGTTCTTGGTGTCAGAGGAGACCATAAACCCGAGGAAGCAAAACACCCATTGTGTTCCTATGCAAAATATTTCTTTTTCATGCGCTGCCTCTATTTATTGAAGCATGGAGGCTTTGGTCCGCAGCTGAGGTGGTTTGTTCACTGAGGTAAGGGGTTGCTTAGTGTCTTCTGTTTTATCTCCGAATTCACTTCCCGTTTCTTCTGAAAGCTTTGCAATGCTACCTACTATCATGATTCTTCCAACCGTCCCATGAAATAGGTTCCTTTTCCCAGTATTTGTCACAAATGATGGCAAATGAACAGTATCAGCCCCATCCATTTCATGCCTCCGTCCTGCCCTGAAATCGCTCCCACCTGCACGACCAGAGGATGCTTCACACGAGAGCTGGATGTCCTGCTGGCATGTGGCTCAGGGTCCCCAGTTGTTCTGCACAAATGTGCATGTCCTTCAAACTCTCCCAGTTACCCAGAAGGGAGCCCACTTGTCCGTAACGTCATGGGAAATAAACTCGAATCACAGAACGATCATGAGTGCCCTCCTCAATGTCAGATCCTTTGCCACAAATAAAAATCAGCACATCTTCTAATTGTCTAAGGTCCGTTCGCTTGGGTTATTGTGTCAGTCAGCTACTGCTGTATAACAGGCGGTCCTTGTCAAATGAGATATCATAATACCTTTACAATCAAATGGAATCATGTGTGGGGGAGCGTTTCTGATCTCTGCTGGGCTCCTCGTGGGTCTGGGGTCAGGTGTGAATCTCTACATAGTGTTTCTCAGGCTCATGCGTGGTGTTGGGCTTGTCTGTGGTGCTCTTCTGTCTTCAACCAATTTATGGTCAGATACGGTTCCCGTATGGAGGTTAATCTTTTTTTTTATGGAAACAAACTGCTTTATCATGTGAATTACTTAAATGTAATCCCATTGTTCATACATCCATATTAACATTTGGCTTCCTTCCCCATTAGAAGTGCTATCTCCCAGCTCTCTTAAGTGAGAATCAGCTACCCGTTCTCTAGATCCTAACCTTAGCCATGCCCCATTCAATTTGTTTCCACTGAATTAAATCATCGGAGTGTAATTACACACTATAACCTGCATATGTAAAGTGTGTGCTTTGGTGAATTAAAGGAGCCACACGCAAATGAACAGTAGATATTTCAAGTTTCTATTTGTGTATATTGTAATACTGTCACATAAGCTTTAACTGCTTTGTTGGAGAGTTTCTTTTCTAAGTTTATTTATTTATTTTGAGAAAGAGAGAGGAGAGAGAGAGAGAGAGATGGGGGAGGGGCAGAGACAGGGAGAATCCCAAGCAGGCTCCACAGTGTCAGCCCTGATGCAGGGCTCAGTGCCATGATGTTAGGTAACTTCTAAACATTCAAGCATCCTGAGACTTTGCTGAGTTCATGTATCACCTCTAGCAGTTTTTTGGTGGAGTCTTTCGACTTTTCCATGTAAAGTATCATGTCTTCTGCAAAAAGTGAAAGTTTGACTTGTTTGCCAATTTGGATGCCTTTATTTCATTTTGTTGTCTGATTGCTGAGGCTAGGACTCCCAACACTATGTTAAACAACAGCGGTGAGAGTGGACATCCCTGTCCTGCTCCTGCTCTTAGGGGGAAAGCTCTCAGTCTTTTCCCATGGAGGGTGATATTAGCTGTGGGCCTTTTTTTGTACGTCTTTTATGGTGTTAAGGTATGTTCCTTCTATCCCGACTTTCTTGAGCATTTTTATCAAGAAAGAGTCTGTATTCTGTTGAATGCTTTATTCTGCATCCACTGACTGGATCATATGGTTCTTGTCCTTTATTCTATTAATGTGATGTATCATATTGATTTGCAAATATTGAACCAGACTTGCAGCTCAGGAATGAATCCCATGTGATCATGGTGAATAATTCTTTGGATACACTGTTGAATTCAATTTGCTAGTATCTTGTTAAGAATTTTTGCAGGATACAAAATCAATGTACCGAAATCGGTTGCATTTCTATACACCAATAATGAAGCAACAGAAAGAGAAATCAAGGAATTGATCCCATATACATAGACCTGGAGGAAACTGTAACTCACAGTGGTGCTGTGAGTTTACTCATCAGGAAGGGGTCACATTCATGGAAAAGGAAGAACAAAAAACCTAACTGCAGTTACTGCTTCCAAACTGGTCTCTTGGGATCAGAGATTCATTAGAGAAATGTCCTTTGTGTGCCAAAGGGTTGTCCACTTGGGAGCCATGCTGGAGTAAGAAGAGAGACATGTACCTAACGAGCAGATACAGGGTGCCGAAAATACCTCCTAGTCTCCTGTCTGTCAGTGTGTGCACCTTAGACAGGAAGGGGTGTGGTTTTCATCTGGTGTTCTGAGTACTCATATTGGCTGGGGGCTGATGCTTCTCTGACCTTCCTGCTTTCTCCATTGAGGAGAAAATGATCTATAATCTATCATCCAGGGAGGAATTCAGCATCCAGGGAAGGATTCAAACTTCCACAAGGAAACCTTCCTGTCAGACAACTCAGCCTCATCATCCGTGGATGAGAGGGTCAGAGAGAGTGGAAGTCGAGAACATTAATCTGTCATCTCCTAAGGGCCAATCCAATTTAGCCCAGAGAATATCACTGTGTCTGTGTGTTTGCTCGCTTAATTAAGTTATAATGTATTTATTCAGTGTTAATATCAGTTTCACCGAATGACTGCCGTTCACACTTTGAAGATCTTTCTTATTCTACCATTCAATTGCTATTATGGCCATTCTACAAAAAATATGTTGAGATTGTTAAATTCACTGTGTGTTTCTAATGGAGTATAATTTTGTCCCCCAGGGGACATTGGTCAATGTCTGGAGACACTTTGTCTGTCACGCTGGAGAGGGGTACACAGAGGTCAGGGATGCCCTGAACATCTTACAGGGCACAGGATGCTCCCCACCACAGGGCAGGCTCTGGGCAGGATGGGTGCAGAGACTGGGAAACTCCTGGTGACAGAATGTCAGTATATGTAATACAGCTGCTTTCAGCTTCTGCGTTCGACCTTGTTACACTTACTCTTATGCCAACAAATTCAGAATAACCCTTTGGCTCCTATTTGAAAGTTTCAAGCACAAACAGTGTAACAGTCCTGTAAGTTTTTTTCCAGGCTGCTGGGTGAAAGAGACAGTTCTTGTTATTTTCCTAAACCATCCCTCAGTTTCAGCCAAGGTCATATGTTTGATGACCATCCTGATTGGTTTTATTATTATTATATGCCCATAGGTTATTCTCTCTCTCTCTCTCTTTTATTTTTAAAACATTACCAACATTTCAAATGATTTCCTGAGATCATT
This sequence comes from Prionailurus bengalensis, assembly GCF_016509475.1. NCBI lineage: Eukaryota > Metazoa > Chordata > Mammalia > Carnivora > Felidae > Prionailurus > Prionailurus bengalensis. Next base: position 10,829,068 of record NC_057348.1, read on the forward strand.
GTTTCTCAATTGATTTTTGCAACATATTTTGATCATAAAAATTTTAAATTTTATTTAAATAAATCTATCTTCTTACTTCTGAGATTATGGCTTTATTTAGTGGTTTTCCTCACTTGTGAATGTTATATGTAGTTTCCTTGATGTTCTGCTATATTGTGTGGTTCCGCTTACACTGAGGTCATAATCCCTCTGATGTTGGTAACGTGTCTGCGGGATAGGACCAGTTTCATATTCTTCCAGATAGATATTCTTCCATTGATGCCAGTATTAGTTTAGATATCCCTTTATTCTAGATGTTATTTAGCAATTCAACCTTTTCCAATGAAATGAAATACAACCTTCCCATATGGTCAATGTCCTTATACTTTGAGACCTAATTTCTGAGTCATCCCACAAATACAAACTGAGCATTGTAGGAACATTATATATTACATTTTTTCGTGTGTAGGCCATTGACAATTTAGTTATGAATCCATGTTGATATCATTAACAATTTCTTTTTTATACCAATTTCAATTAGTTTTTAGTTTTCACATAATTTTGCTGTGGACAGTTGTTTGGAAACTAGTCATTTTAACCTGGTTTCATTATCCTTTATTTTTTAAATTCTATAATTTTTCATATCCTTGGGTTTTTCATACTAACCATATATTCACATACATTGTGACAAAAACAAAAGTGAACAAAGAAGGTGAAATCCCTTCACTAGCATATGTTTCTGTGTAGCATCATGGGCAGAGAACAATAATATAAATATATGGATGGCATCATGCGGTCAAGCATAATCATGTGAAAGAAGTTATTTGGTACAAAACTGGACTGTTGTGACGTCGGGAGCATTTACAGAGCATGGTCTGGGGAAGCCTCTGTCCAGTGGCTGACATACAGAATGAGGATTCGAGGTGCCCCTTGGGTTTGTGAAAAAGAGACCAATACGCAGAGTCCAAGAGTATCGATGAGAGGACTTCATATAGGGATGGGAGACGAGTGCCTGGGTGGCTCAGTGGGTTAAGAGACCTCTTCTTGGTTTCGGCTCAGCTCAGATCTCACCATTCGTGAGATCCAGCCCCTTGTTGGGCTCTGTGCTCACAGCATGGAGCCTGCTTGGGACTCTCTCTGTCCCTCTCCTGCTTTGTGCTCTCTCTCTCTCTCACCCTCCCTCCCCTGCTTGTGCTCTCTCCCTCTCTCCCTCCCCTGCTTGTGCTCTCTCTCTCTCAAAGAAATAAACATTAAAAGGCGAAAGGGATAACAGGGCTGCCCTCACCTGCTGTCAGCCCCCATGAAGACGAATTGCCCAAGTAATGATGCGAGAGGCACGTGAAAGCGAAGTCTTCCGTTGTTGACCTTGTAACTGCGCGCCCTGTAGCCAATCACGTGCTCTTCCTTTTGTGAAGTGTTGGCTTATCCCCTTGCTCATATTTTCCCTTGGCCCCGCCATATGTAAGGTGTTTGACGTTAGGAAGATATCGGCACTTTCGTCTTTGGGGGAGGCAAATGTGTTCTCACATGGTTTTTTCTGGGCATCAGGGGAGGTGGTTGGGTGCAAAGCTGCCAGAAACAAGGAAGTTACTGTTCCTCACAGTCCCTCGGGGACTCCCTGAGCTTCTTGTATCCTTGAATTTTAATAAATGAATTTTAAAAAGTTGGGGTACTAACCTCTTTGGTTGTGTAATAGTTTAGCAGAAACAAGTAGGAATTTCATTATTAGATCACAAGTTACAAACTGTCATTTTTCCCTCCTGATGAAGTGTTTATTAATTATAAGAGATACATTTCAATTTTCTGCAGCATAGACTAGCTTAGCACACTAAAGGGATTCTATGGTTTAATTTTGACAAAAGTACAATCTATGATGTAGTACTTTCATGAGCCGTTTCTGTATTGTAGAAATGGGCTCAGAGGAATTCAATGTGCTGCTCAAAGGCACAAACCAATCAGCATGTAGTCTTAATTGGAATGATGTCAGGATTTTCTGGTTCTGAAACTCTGGGAAGTGGTTCCCACCAGAGTTGCTCTTGGGATTTTTGTCCATGTCTGAAGAGGTGCTTCTGAATATCATCAGCCGCAGGACAGCACTCGACAAAAATAGTTACCCAACTCCAAGGGTCAATGGCGAGAAGGTGAGGAAACCTGTTCCACACTAAGGTTTCTCCACTGTGCACACAATTCACCAGGGACTGTAGTTGAAATGCAAATTCTGATTCCTCAGGTCTCCAGGGGCCCACGGACCCTGCTTCTCTAACAAGCTCCCTGGTGGTGTTGATGCTGCGGGTCCTGGATGTGGAGCCCAGACTGAGAGCAATTTAAGAGAAATTTAGGAGAAATTTCCCTCGTTAGGTCCCTCGTGAGGAGAAATTTAAGTTAGAATTAAAGTTGTGAAGATGGCAATACTAACCCGAAGATCTACAGATTCAATGATAATTTGAAAATAACAAAAATGGGGTATCCTTGGAAAACATTTTTAAAACCATCCTAAAAGTAAATAAAAAATCTTCCAAGCATGAGCACAGGATGTCATCCCATTTATTTATGTATTTTTTAATTTCTTTCAGGACCATTTTATTGTTTTTATGTATGAGTCTTTTGACGGCAATAAGTAACCAATCATTCACCCCAGTGAGTAAATCCCCTTAAACACTGCCACTGCTATTCCATACTTGATTGAGAGATGTACAGCTTGAGAAGAAATGTAGAGCATAGTAATACAAAGAAGAATTTAAAATTGTTTTTTTTAACGTTTATTTATTTTTGAGACAGAGAGAGACAGAGCATGAACGGGGGAGGGTCACAGAGAGAGGGAGACACAGAATCCGAAACAGGCTCCAGGCTCCGAGCCGTCAGCACAGAGCCCGACGCGGAGCTCGAACCCACGGACCGTGAGATCATGACCTGAGCTGAAGTCGGACGCTTAACCGACCGAGCCACCCAGGCGCCCCTGAAAAGGAGAATTTAAAATTTGCTTTATCATAGTCAAAGTCATCTTTGACTCCAAGGCCGTATTAAGTCATTCTACTTTTTTGAATTTCTGTTTCCGTGTAGACTCCACTGGTAGACAAGTTTTTAAAAAAATTTTTTTTTCAACGTTTATTTTTATTTTTGGGACAGAGAGAGACAGAGCATGAATGGGGGAGGGGCAGAGAGAGAGGGAGACACAGAGTCGGAAACAGGCTCCAGGCTCTGAGCCATCAGCCCAGAGCCCGACGCGGGGCTCAAACTCACGGACCGCGAGATCGTGACCTGGCTGAAGTCGGACGCTTAACCGACTGCGCCACCCAGGCGCCCCTTTTTTTTTTTTTTTTTTTAATTTTTTTTTTCAACGTTTATTTTTATTTTTGGGAGACAAGTTTTTGATAATCAGATTTGCCAGTGACTAATGTAAGCACTGAGGACATAGAGCCTGAAAAGAGAACGGGATCCTAATTTGGAGAAAAAAGCTAATGGTCTCTTATAAAACACACTTATCTGTTCATCAGGAAGAGCAGTTATTGTAGTGATATGCAAAAGAATGACAGACACAAAGTGAAAAACTGTGGTCCCAGAGTTAGAATAGAATAGAATGGAATAAATAGAATAGAATGGAATAGAATAGAGAATAGAATCGAATCGAATAGAGAATAGGATAGAATAGAGAATAGTATAGTACAGAATAGAATAGAATAGAAATGGCCTATTTGCCAAATTGAATTTATTCCAACAGAGAGGTAACAAATGAGTATTCCTTTAGTAAAACTAAAATCATTATTATGTGGAATGATTTTGTCATTGGTGAAGAAATTATTCTTTTTTCTTCAAAAAATTTTTAATGTTTTTTTTTTATTTTTCGAGGGAGAAGAGACAGAGACAAAACATAAGTGGGGGGAGGGGAGAGACAAAGGGAGAGACACAAATCTGAAACAGGCTCCAGGCTCTGAGCTATCAGCACACAACCCAATGTGGGGCTCGAACTCGGGAACCAGGAACCTGAGCCGAAGTCAGATGCTTAACCAACTGAGCCACCCAGGTGCCCCTGTGAAGAAATTATTCTTAAGAAATCCAGGCAGTTCCATGAGAAAATGAGAACTCCTAATTTTCTCATATCACTGCTTGCAAATCGATTTAGAAATAAAAGAAAAAGATGACGGGGAAAATGTTGGATCACAGAGAGGGAAAAACTTAATAAAATGAGGAACTAAATTGTACTGAGTGGTTGAAAAAATAAAAATTCCGGGAAATAAATGAGAGAAACAAACTCTATGTCTACAATCTGCTTAAAAAAACAAAATGCAATTTCTGACGCTAAGACCTTGAGGCTTGCAATCCTGGGAAATTCTTCAACTGCAGGACAATTGGACCTTTTCTAACTGCCATCGCAGAGAATCTCTTCAGAGCCCTCTTTATGTCTCTGTTCCTCAGGCTGTAGATGAAGGGGTTCAGCATGGGCGTGACCACCGCATACATCACCGAGGCTGTGGCACTTGAGTCGGAGCTCTGGGTAGCAGCAGAGCTGAGGTACACTCCCAGGCCAGTACAATAAAATAGAGAGACAACCGAGAGGTGAGATGCACAGGTGGAAAATGCCTTATACTTGCCCAGAGCTGATGAAATCCCACGTATGGAGGAAACTATCTTGGAGTAAGAGTAAAGGATCCCAACGAAAGGACCGCCACCCACTAGGATAGCTGCAAAATACATCACCAAGTTATTAAGAAAGGTGTCAGAACAGGCAAGTTGGATCATCTGATTGAGTTCACAGAAAAAGTGGGGGATTTCCAAGCCTGTACAGAAGGACAGCCGCAACACCATTGAAGTTTGCAACAAGGAATGCAGGACACTCGTGATCCAGGACATCAGGACCAGCAGTGCACAGAGCCGGGGGTTCATGATGACCGTGTAGTGTAAGGGGTGACAGATGGCCACAAACCTGTCATAGGCCATAATGGCCAGGAGGCAGATGTCCAATCCTGAAAAGATTATGAAAAAGTTCACCTGTGTGATGCAGTCCTCATAGGTTATGACTTTGCTCTGTGTCTGGATGTTCCAGAGCATCTTCGGGACGGTGGTGGAGGTGATGCAGATGTCTACAAAGGACAGGTTGGCCAGGAAGAAGTACATGGGCGTGTGGAGGCGGGAGTCAGAGCTGACGGCCAGGATGATGAGCAGGTTGCCAAACACAGTGATCAGGTACATGGAGAGGAAAAGCTCAAATACGAGGGGCTGCAGTTCTGGACCCTCTGAAAACCCCAGAAGCAGAAATTCTGATGTCCGTGTATCATTTCCTGGTTCCATGAGGTTGCACTGACCACGAGGAAAGACGATGGGAGACATCATTAATTTTCACATGAACAGTATCACTCACATTGTTGCAATGCTACGACTTGTATTTTGCTGTCAGGAAGTTGTAGTGAGGGTCAAACATATTCCAGGCATTGTTGAGGCAATGAGTCCGGGAAAATCAAAAGCCAGTATAATCCAGTGATGGAGAAGGAACAGAAGGAAATCAAAATATCAATAGGACATCAGAGGGTGTCAAGTGCTGTGAAGAGAACAAGAGTAGGTGTAAAGGACAGCGTGGATACAAGTGTTATTTTGTAATTGGTGTTCAGTCAAGAACAGTGAACAAGGCGACATCTGAACGGAGACCTCAGGGAAAGGAAGGCAGGAGCCACGAGCATGTCTGGGGAAGTGTGTGCTGGCTGAGGGAATGGCCTCTGCTAAGGCCCCGAGGATGATCCTACTTTGAGCTATTTGGGTCCCAAACAGGAAGCATGTGTAGGAAGGGGAGTAAACAGGAGGGGACTCAGAGATGGTGTCAGGAAGTTTCAAGGAAATGGGCGCTGCTGGTTAACCCTCAAGAAAACAGAGTCACTCACCCACACTATGTACTGCTTGTATTTTAGACTCTACTTGCAAAGTCTCCTGTGAATTGACATCGAGCCCTCCTGAGTACTGTGTGTTGATTGAGTTCTGGCTTCTGTATTCACCTCAGAATATATTAGACCGTGTACCCCTGTTCTGAGGATGAATCCCACTCCAAAAAGCACGCACACACACACACACACACACCCCAAATCATTGTTTCTCTGGCTGTGTTCTTACCATGACTTCTCATTCCAGCCCCCGTGATTACGTTTGGAGGGAGTATAACTCAGGCTGGCCAGATCCATAATCATTCCCCTAAACAATGTAAAATGTTACCTGAATTCCAATGAACGAGCTTCCCGTGAAGAAATAACATTGACAAGTGAGAGTGGCATGTTCATTTTCTTTCCTGTATTTGAAGTTTTTAACGTTTATTTATTATTGAGAGAGAGAGAGAGAGAGAGACAGAGCGTGAGTGGGGGAGAGGAGGAGAGACAGGGAGACAGAGAATATGCAGCAGGCTCCAGGCTCCAAGCTGTCAGCACAGTGCCCGACGTGGGGCTCCAACTCACAGACCACGAGATCATGACCTGAGCCGAAGTCAGACGCACACCCATCAGACTTTTATAATACAGAAGATCCCATGCAGGCTCCACGCTCGGCATGGAGACTGATGCATGGTTTGATCTCACGAACCATGAGATCAGGACCTGAGTCGAAAACAAGAGTCAGATGCTCGATGGGCTGAGCCACCCAGGCACCACTGTATTCCAATTTAGTGGGTGAAGGTTGTTTCCTAAAGGCTGGCAAAGGTGGCTATCCAATTGAAAGAAAATAAAGTTTCCCTAGTATGCACATTTTAACAAGTCAGAGGATTAGACATCTTGAAGTAAATGGAAACAGTACATTTTCAGTGAACGTGCATAAAAACGCAGATACAAGCCACAGGTGAGCAAAATCATTGTAATTAAGGCAGGAAAATCGGAAGTAAGAAGATAGATATATTTAGCTACATAAAATTTAAATCATTTTGTGGACATAATATCCAACCCAAGGCATTAAACGGTAATCCGTGAACTTCATGTGAAATGCTGCTAGCTGCGGAATAGGCATAGACTTCATGGACATATAATAACAATAGACATGTAACAATGAATCTGGTGATCAAATATGTACGTATTGGCTCAAATTCAGTAACAGTTGAAGAAAACAAGATCTCTCGAGCTGACTGGGTTGAAATTTTTAAACAGGTAGAAAAAAGAGATTCTCTAATTTTTCTGGGAGGAATGTGAACCACTGCGATGTGAGAAAACAACCTGAAGACAGCGACAAATGTGAAAACACAGATATGCTTTCACTCAGAGATTCTCAGTCTCGGCACCCTTGACGTTCTGATCAAGACTGGTCTCTGTGCTGTGTGTCCTGGGCTTTGAACATGTTTAGAGCATCCCTGGCCCTTCCTGAGCACCACCCCCACCATGTGACACCCAAATAAGTCGTGTCCCCCTGAGGGACAGTATTGCCTCCAGTGGAGAACCAGATTTTTCACATACCAATCTCAAAATATTTTTGCAGAATTGTTATAATAGCAATGCATCGAGAAAAGCTAGGAAAAGCTTTCGAAGTGTGAGTAGCACAGCCGTATCATGAGATATTATGCAGACATTGAAATAAAGAATCAGCATTTCCCTAGTCGGTTGGAGACAAGTCCATGAGGGAGTTTTGAGGAAGAAGGAGAGTGGACGCAGGTCAAGAAAAGACTACCCGAAAACCTAAAGAGCGTTTATGTTGTCCACAGGCCGCCATTCATTCATCCGTCTGGTTATGAATGTGTATGTGCGCCTAAGATAGCAAGAGAAGCTTTATGAGAACTGAAAGAATAAAGACTTCCAGGAGGAGTGAAATTAGGGCAAGTTTCAAAACAACTGTGTCAAACAAAATTATGTGAGACTCTAACACCGACGTACAAAAGGCATAAAATGATTTAGTGGTATCGAGGTGGGCCAATGATTTCAGATCACACTTCCAAACACGTGGAAAGAAAAGAATGCGATAGAATCACCTTTATCACTGGGGAAGGAGCCGTATCTAAATGATAAATATATTCTTATAACGATGCATGGATTCAAATATGCTTATGGAGGGTAAGGTGATCTTCAGTCAAATGTAAAGAAGCCGTGGTAGTCAGAGATAATGCAACTTCCAGAAATAGATCTTTTCACAAAGGGCCAAAAGGAACTGTAGGGAATAACAGAGATGGGAAGGCACGTGGAAATGTGTATAGACAGTGATTTGTGAGCAATGTACAAAATACCACGTATACTCCTTTTTGTTTATAGCAAGAATTTGCAAGTGAAGAGTATTAGTGACAGCTCAGTATAGGATAATGAAGTAAGACAAACAAATAAATAAATACATAAGTAAATAAATAAATAACGAGAGAGAACACAGTATAACCGACTGACAGATTTCACCCCATATTACACAATCGAACTCAATGGTAAATGGCAAAGTGGGGAAAATAACACCGAACACCTCATCCACTTCCTTTTTAGAAAGAATGCAATCAGAAATGGTAGTAGCACCTCCCCGACTCCACTGTACACATGCAAAGACCCGTTAGAGACAATGCATAAATGAGGTAACCAAGGAATAACTAACCCACAAATATAGTCAACTTCGTAGATAATGAAATCATTGCAAAGCAAAGCTAGGTAACCATAGTTTTTACTTATCACATCATGGCGGTCATACGAATACCCAGAGCAAGAGCACGCTGTGAAAATATATGTCTCATGAATTAATGTTGCAAGGTCGTATATGCAAGCAGTAAATTGGTCTAGATATGTTTCATCAATATGGAAACATAGCCCAGTATGCCCCATTTGTTTAATGTTTTGTTATTTATTTTGAGACAGGGTGTGTGAACGGGGGAGAGGCAGAGAGGGAGAGAGACACAGGATCCAAAGCAGGTTCCAGTCTCTGAGCTGTCAGCCAGAGCCCGATGCAGGGCTTGACCTCACAAACCATAAGATCATGACCGGACCCGAAATCAAGAGTTTGCAGCTTAACCCACTGAGCCACCCAGGCACCCCACAGGATTCCTCATTTACAGACTAAAAAGAAATGTCCTGACTTCACTGCGCATCTCTCCATCCCTAATTTTCCTACTCCCTTCAACTGCAAGACTCATTGGACGTGTTCTACTTTTACTGGAAGTATTTCCTGCCTCCCCTCCCATCACTTCACTGGCAACAATCACCCATGTGTGGCTGAGTTCAATGTGCAATCCTTTCTGTAACATCATCCACGAGGTCATTAAGTAATCAGGCAAGCAAATGACCATAGGGATCTCCAGGTTCTGGGCTAGGCTGGTGGCTGTGTGGTGACCTTAGGTAAATGCACCTGGCTTTGATTCTCCCTAATCTTTTCCTGAAGATCCTGCTGGGTGTCAGACTCACCTGGATGGGAGCTCTGAGGGAGAGGTCTCCTTGTGGCTGTCTGAATTCCCTCCAGATGGTTATTGGTGGTGACTAAACTCTGTCCCTACACAAGACGACAGGAAGGAGGCTAGCATGAGTCTCCCAGCCGAGCTTCAGACTCCAGAAGCAACAACAGGGTCCCATCAGCCCAAGGTTGCACAGGCAGAGGGACGGCACACAGGAGATATTTATAGTTTCCTCTGTCTGTTCATGAGGCACGTTCCCCTCCTGCCTCTCCAATGTACAGCACATGATTTCCCTGGAGGACACTGGTCTGGAGACAAAGGAAAGATTTTTGGAGATTCCATATTCCCAATAGACTGTGACCCCAGTGTTAATCACTCCTTGCTCTTGAACTCTGCTCCTCCCAGAGGGCAGACATCCCCGCATCTCATCCCAACCCTGATTTCAGCTTTTCCCCCGAGTCTAGAACTGAACAATCTTTGTGGATTAGATGCCTTGGATGTCCAAACACTTGGCTTGTGGTGGAGACAAATCTCTGCTATCTATTTCCTTTTCAACGAGTTCCTTTGATATGAACCCCAAGCACTACATAGCTCAGCTTCATGACACATTTTCCAAACATTTAGGAATTCCATAATATGTCACAAGTTAACAGCTGCCATGTAGCCCCTCTGTGTGAAGCATTTGTCAGTTATATAAAATATATTTAGATCATATTTTGCACTATGATATGAGCTTGGGATAGAAAAGTAAACAGATTCTTCCCTGTAGCTTCCAGAAGGAACCAAGCCTTGCAAACATCTTCATTTCAGACCCATGAGAACGACTTCAGGCTTTTGAGCCCCAGAACTGTAAGAGCATACATGTGTTTTAAAACACTAATGTAGTCAATGTACATTAGTATTAGGACTTGAACACAAACATTTGTCCAATAAAATTTTGTTAAGAACCTGAGACTAAGCTTCTCCGTTCATTCACTATAGTTCCCCCTGGGTAAAGGCATTTTGTGTTGTAACCCCATCTTTAAGTAGAAGAATTTTAAAATCAATTTGGAGATATTAATCCTCCTTAGCTGGTAGAGAATTTCTCAGTGCATAAATACAAACGTGCTCCAGATTTTATTGTCTTTGACGCATTACCATAAGAAAAGTAATTCATCATTTGAATGTATGTCTATTGTTTATACTAAATTGTTGTGTCTACATGTCTACATTCTATCAATTGCATATTAACTCAAACATTTATTATTTTTATATCAACACTCTACAAATTTCACTCATTTCCTTTCAACATAAAATAAGAGGCCATAAATGAGTCTGTGTTCATTTTTTAAATTTTTGTTTGAGAGTAAGAGCATGTGTGAGTGGAGGAGGGGCAGAGGGAGAGATTGAGAGAGAGAGAGAGAGAGAGAGAGAATCCTAAGCAAGTTCCATGCTCAGTGCGGCGGGGAACCCAATTCCACGACCCCAGGGGAAATCAAGAGCCAGACATTCAGCCAACTGAGCCACTCGGGTGCCCCATTGCGTCTGCTTCAAATGAATAAACAAGCACACAAAACAGCAGAATCCGATTCATAAATATAGAGAATAAATTCGTGGTTGTCAGAGGGGGGTGGGGAGGATGGGTGAAGGGCAGTGGGAGGTACAGGCTTCCAGTTGTGGAATAAATGAGTCACGGAAATCAAAGGCACAGCGGACAGAATATAGTCAATGATATTGCAATGGCCTGGTAGGCTGACAGGCAGCAGCTGCCTTTGTGCTGAACACCGCATAGTGTACGGAGAAGTTGAATCTCTACGTCGTACACATGAACTCGTGTAACATTGTGTGCCAAGTACACTCAGATAATAATATTTTTAAAAATGATTCTGTGTTGGGGTACCCATGTGTAGGTGTGTTTATTTGAAATAGAAATGTATACAGAGAAACACACATATATGCATACATACAACTTTACGGCTGAGCATTTTCTTCGGATTCAACGAAATATGTCCACACGCCTCATTTATTTCTTGCAACATCCATTTGAAGTTACGTTTACGGTCCCAAGTGACTTTCGGAAATAAAGAAGCTGAGGCCAAGGGAGATTACATTTTAACAGCTGGATTAAGAAGTCATCAAGGTTGTGCATTTTCTTGAAGAACATCAAATAGGAATGTGCAGTAGGTACTTTAGTGTTTGTATGGCTCCCTTAATTCATCAAATCATATGTTCCGAATAGATGCAGTTTATAACACATGATTATACCCCCCACTAAATTAGTTAGAAGGGAAAAAAATCTAGCATCATAAGGATCAGTGTGAAATATAGAGCAGAGGTAGCTGACTCATACTGAGTCATGACAGGAGCTTTTTCTTCTCAGTAGGAAGAAAGCAAAGTGTCATATATGAATATAGGAACAGTAGATGTAAATTAAAATCATTCACTCTTGATATTCTTTTTTCCCCTGTGAAACAGAAGATAAAAATGCATTCAGAAATCGAGTTAACTGATCATATACTTGTTCAGAAGAGAAGTGGCCCGTGGTCACACATGACATCATGGATGAGCCTTAGGAACAATGTAGAGTTGGGGCGCCTGGGTGGCTCAGTCGGTTAAGTGTCCGACTTCAGCTCAGGTCATGATCGCACAGCTTGTGGGTTCAAGCCCCGCGTCAGGCTCTGTGCTGCCAGCTCAGAACCTGGAGCCTGCTTTGGATTCTGTGTCTCCCTCTCTCTCTCTGCCCCTAACCCACTCGCATCCTGTCTCTGCCTCTCTCAAAAATAAATAAACTTTAAGAAAAAATTAAAAAAAAGAAAAGAAACAGTGTAGAGTCTCACAGCTCACTATAGACTCACGAGGAGACAGGCACAGCTCAGAACAATCCCCAGCATACAATATCATTTGGTAATAAAAGCATTATATTAAATCATTTTCTTTTAAATGGCTTGTTATGCAGCAATGAACAGAAGTAAGGACAATTATAATCTGCTGCTGACTGTTCTTGGTATTTATTCTTGTATTTGAAGTCTGCATTCATGGTACCTCTGTTATTTCAGTTTAGTTCAGACAACTGCGTATAAAACCTCTCACTGAGAAGCACCTTAGTGGCTCAGTCGGTCGAGTCTCCAACTCTTGATTTTGGCTCAGGTTGTGATCTCACAGTCATGAGATCAAGCCCCGTTCAACTTGGAGCCTGCTTAAGATTCTATCTCTGTCTCCCTCTCTGCCTCTTCCCCTCTCTCCTGCCTACTCCCCCTCTCCCTCTCTCTCAAAAAAACAAACAAACAACAACAACAACAAGAACAACAACAAAACAACTACCTCTCATTGAGGGTCATTTCCCCATAGCCAGAAAAGATTGAAAATGTATGCATTATTGTGTTGGAAAACTGGTGTCCCTGATTCACATGACCAGACAGGAATGCAAGCTCCCTCTTATGTCATCCCTTGAGCATAGAAGATGAATAGAATCCTGAGCCTGAGAAACATGTATAATGGAGGATAATGACCATTCGACACCCCTTTCATGGTTATGACAAAATTTAGAAGGAAGGAGGATATATTCCTTTTACAACAATGAAAGGAGTCATACCAAAGGCAGCGTAAAGATTTCAGGAAGAAACAAGAAGATAATTCAATAAAAATAGAAAAATGTCAATCAGTCCTTCCCCCATTTGGATAAGCCCCCTTAGCACATGGCACCAATCCTCTTTCCTCCAATGAATAGACATACAGCATGAAGAATAAATATTTTAAAGAGCACAATGTGCGATTTAAAACTCTGCTTCATTGGGATGGGCGCTAGATGTTGTATGTAAGTGATGAATCACGGAATTCACTCCTGAAACCAATATTGCATGGTATATTAACTAACTAAAATTTAAATTAAAAAAAATAAAATAACATTTTGCTTCATCATATTAAAGGGCATCTAGAGTCTCAGATCATATTCTAAAGTCAATCTATCTAAGTTTGTTGTTCCATGATGACGTCTCTTGGAGACGCGTATTTGGTGAATGCTTGAGTAAGGTAGTGACTATCATACACATTGTGGACAACAAGGTACTAAGAGACCAGGATCCTAATGAGGAGAATAAAACCGATCTAGAAGACACATTAATATATTAAGTGTCCACTATTAAGAAGAACAGCTAAGACACTGATATACAAAGGAGCTTCAGACATATAAGTGAAAAAACATAGTCTCAGATATTGTTCTACTTTAAAATCATATATATTTGTCATAAAGTGTTGTTGTTTCCATAGGTGGCGTATCAATCATGACAGTTCTTTTTGTTTGTTTGTTTCAAGTTTTTATTTAAATTCTAGTTAGTGAACATGTAGTGTAGTGTTGGCGTCAGGAGTAGAATTTAGTGATTCATCACTTACATACAACACACAGTGCTCACCCCAACAAGTGCCCTCCCTAATGCCCATTGCCCATTTAGCCCATCACCCACCCAATTCTGCCCACTAATCCTAAGACATACAGAGAGCTAACCAGTGGTAAACGTGGCATTAAAAAACACATATGAGAGGGAGGGGGGAAGATGGCAGCGTAGGAGGACGCTGGGCTCACAGCGCATCCTGCTGATCACTTAGATTCCACCTACACCTGCCTAAATAACCCAGAAAACCGCCAGAGGATTAGCAGAACGGAGTCTCCGGAGCCAAGCGCAGATGAGAGGCCCACGGAAGAGAGTAGGAAGGGCTGCGAGGCGGTGCTTGCTCCACGGACTGGCGAGAGGGAGCGGGGGTGGAGGGGCGGCTCACCGGCCAGGCAGAGCCCCGAGTCTGGCTGGCGAAAGGGGAGGGGCCTGATGGACTGTGTTCCGACAGCAAGCGCAACTTAGCCTCTGGGAGGTCATAAGTGAACAGCTCTGCTTGGAAAGCGGGAAGGCTAGAGGACAAAGGGAGGGAGAGCTGCTGAGTCCCCAGACGACAGAGCTCAATTTGGCGGGGAACAAAGGCGCTCGCCAGCGCCGTCTCCCCCGCCCATCCCCCAGCCAAAATCCCAAATGGAACCGGTTCCTGCCAGGGAATTTGCTCGCTCCGCGAAAACACCCAACTCTGCGCTTCTGCAGAGCCAAACCTCCGGCAGTGGATCTGACTCCCTCCTGATGCCACAGGGCCCCTTCTGAAGTGGATCACCTAAGGAGAAGCGAGCTAAGCCGGCCCCTCCTGCCCCCGTGCACCTTGCCTACCCACCCCAGCTAATACGCCAGATCCCCAGCATCACAAGCCTGGCAGGGTGCAAGTACCCAGATGGGCCACGCCACCCCACAGTGAATCCTGCCCCTAGGAGAGGGGAAGAGAAGGCACACACCAGTCTGACTGTGGCCCCAGCGGTGGGCTGGGGGCAGACATCAGCACTGACTGCGGCCCCACCCACCAACTCCAGTTATACACCACAGCACAGGGGAAGTGCCCTGCAGGTCCTCACCACACCAGGGACTATCCAAAATGACCAAGCAGAAGAATTCCCCTCCGAAGAATCTCCAGGAAATAACAACAGCTAATCAGCTGATCAAAAAGGATTTAAATAATATAACAGAAAGTGAATTTAGAATAATAGCCATAAAATTAATTGCTGGGCTTGAAAACAGTACAGAGGAGAGCAGAGAATCTCTTGCTACAGAGATCAAGGGACTAAGGAGCAGTCACGAGGAGCTGAAAAACGCTTTAAACGAAATGCATAACAAAATGGAAATCACCACGGCTTGGATTGAAGAGGCAGAGGAGAGAATAGGTGAACTAGAAGATAAAGTTATGGAAAAAGAGGAAGCTGAGAAAAAGAGAGATAAAAAAATCCAGGAGTATGAGGGGAAAATTAGAGAACTAAGTGACACACTAAAAAGAAATAATATATGCATAATTGGTATCCCAGAGGAGGAAGAGAGAGGGAAAGGGGCTGAAGGGGTACTTGAAGAAATAATAGCTGAGAACTTCCCTGAACTGGGGAAGGAAAAAGGCATTGAAATCCAAGAGGCACAGAGAACTCCCTTCAGACGTAACTTGAATCGATCTTCTGCACGACATGTCATAGTGAAATTGGCAAAATACAAGGATAAAGAGAAGATTCTGAAAGCAGCAAGGGGTAAACGTGCCCTCACATATAAAGGGAGACCTATAAGACTTGTGACTGATCTCTCTTTTGAAACTTGGCAGGCCAGAAAGAATTGGCATGAGATTTTCAGTGTGCTAGACAGAAAAAATATGCAGCCGAGAATCCTTTATCCAGCAAGTCTGGCATTGAGAATAGAAGGAGAGATAAAGGTCTTCTCAAACAAACAAAAACTGAAGAAATTTGTCACCACTAAACCAGCCCTACAAGAGATCCTAAGGGGGACCCTGTGAGACAAAGTGCCAGAGACATCACTACAAGCATAAAACATACAGACATCACAATGACTCTAAACCCGTATCTTTCTATAATAACACTGAATGTAAATGGATTAAATGCGCCAACCAAAAGACATAGGGTATCAGAATGGATAAAAAAAACAAGACCCATCTATTTGCTGTCTACAAGAGACTCATTTTAGACCTGAGGACACCTTTAGATTGAGAGTGAGGGGATGGAGAACTATTTATCATGCGACTGGAAGCCAAAAGAAAGCTGGAGTAGCCATACTTATATCAGACAAACTAGACTTTAAATTAAAGGCTGTAACAAGAGATGAAGAAGGCATTATATAATAATTACAGGGTCTATCCATCAGGAAGAGCTAACAATTATAAATGTCTATGCGCCGAATACCGGAGCCCCCAAATATATAAAACAATTACTCATAAACATAAGCAACCTTATTGATAAGGATGTGGTAATTGCAGGGGACTTTAACATCCAACTTACAGAAATGGATAGATCATCTAGACACACAGTCAATAAAGAAACAAGAGCCCTGAATGAGACATTGGATCAGATGGACCTGACAGATATATTTAGAACTCTGCATCCCAAAGCAACAGAATATACTTTCTTCTCGAGCGCACATGGAACATTCTCCAAGACAGATCATATACTGGGTCACAAAACAGCCCTTCATAAGTTTACAAGAATTGAAATTATACCATGCATACTTTCAGACCACAATGCTATGAAGCTTGAAATCAACCACAGAAAAAAGTCTGGAAAACCTCCAAAAGCATGGAGGTTAAAGAACACCCTACTAACGAATGAGTGGGTCAACCAGGCAATTAGAGAAGAAATTAAAAAATATATGGAAACAAACGAAAATGAAAATACAACAATCCAAACGCTTTGGGACGCAGCGAAGGCAGTCCTGAGAGGAAAATACATTGCAATCCAGGCCTGTCTCAAGAAACAAGAAAAATCCCAAATACAAAATCTAACAGCACACCTAAAGGAAAGAGATGCAGAACAGCAAATGCAGCCTAAACCCAGCAGAAGAAGAGAAATAATAAAGATCAGAGCAGAAATAAACAATATAGAATCTAAAAAAACGGTACAGCAGATCAACGAAACCAAGAGTTGGTTTTTTGAAAAAATAAACAAAATTGACAAACCTCTAGCCAGGCTTCTCAAAAAGAAAAGGGAGATGACCCAAATAGATAAAATCATGAATGAAAATGGAATTATTACAACCAATCCCTCAGAGATACAAACAATTATCAGGGAATACTATGAAAAATTATATGCCAACAAATTGGACAACCTGGAAGAAATGGACAAATTCCTGAACACCCACACTCTTCCAAAACTCAATCAGGAGGAAATAGAAAGCTTGAACAGACCCATAACCAGCGAAGAAATTGAATCGGTTATCAAAAATCTCCCAACAAATAAGAGTCCAGGACCAGATGGCTTCCCAGGGGAGTTCTACCAGACATTTAAAGCAGAGATAATACCTATCCTTCTCAAGCTATTCCAAGAAATAGAAAGGGAAGGAAAACTTCCAGACTCATTCTATGAAGCCAGTATTACTTTGATTCCTAAACCAGACAGAGACCCAGTAAAAAAAGAGAACTACAGGCCAATATCCCTGATGAATATGGATGCAAAAATTCTCAATAAGATACTAGCAAATCGAATTCAACAGCATATAAAAAGAATTATTCACCATGACCAAGTGGGATTCATTCCGGGGATGCAGGGCTGGTTCAACATTCGCAAATCAATCAACGTGATACATCACATTAACAAAAAAAAAGAGAAGAACCATATGATCCTGTCAATCGATGCAGAAAAGGCCTTCGACAAAATCCAGCACCCTTTCTTAATAAAAACCCTTGAGAAAGTAGGGATAGAAGGAACATACTTAAACATCATGAAAGCCATTTATGAAAAGCCCACAGCTAACATCATCCTCAATGGGGAAAAACTGAGAGCTTTTTCCCTGAGATCAGGAACACGACAGGGATGTCCACTCTCACTGCTGTTGTTTAACATAGTGCTGAAAGTTCTAGCATCAGCAATCGGACAACAAAAGGAAATCAAAGGCATCAAAATTGGCAAAGATGAAGTCAAGCTTTCACTTTTTGCAGATGACATGATATTATACATGGAAAATCCGATAGACTCCACCAAAAGTCTGCTAGAACTGATACATGAATTCAGCAAAGTTGCAGGATACAAAATCAATGTACAGAAATCAGTTGCATTCTTATACACTAACAATGAAGCAACAGAAAGACAAATAAAGAAACTGATCCCATTCACAATTGCACCAAGAAGCATAAAATACCTAGGAATAAATCTAACCATAGATGTAAAGGATCTGTATGCTGAAAAGTATAGAAAGCTTATGAAGGTAATTGAAGAAGATTTAAAGAAATGGAAAGACATTCCCTGCTCATGGATTGGAAAAATAAATATTGTCAAAATGTCAATACTACCCAAAGCTATCTACACATTCAATGCAATCCCAATCAAAATTGCACCAGCATTCTTCTCGAAACTAGAACAAGCAATCCTAAAATTCATATGGAACCACAAAAGGCCCCGAATAGCCAAAGGAATTTTGAAGAAGAAGACCAAAGCAGGAGGCATCACAATCCCAGACTTTAGCCTCTACTACAAAGCTATCATCATCAAGACAGCATGGTATTGGCACAAAAACAGACACATAGACCAATGGAATAGAATAGAAACCCCAGAACTAGACCCACAAACGTATGGCCAACTCATCTTTGACAAAGCAGGAAAGAACATCCAATGGAAAAAAGACAGCCTCTTTAACAAATGGTGCTGGGAGAAGTGGACAGCAACATGCAGAAGGTTGAAACTAGACCACTTTCTCACACCATTCACAAAAATAAACTCAAAATGGATAAAGGACCTGAATGTGAGACAGGAAACCATCAAAACCTTAGAGGAGAAAGCAGGAAAAGACCTCTCTGACCTCAGCCGTAGCAATCTCTTACTCGACACATCCCCAAAGGCAAGGAAATTAAAAGCAAAAGTGAATTACTGGGACCTTACGAAGATAAAAAGCTTCTGCACAGCAAAGGAAACAACCAACAAAACTAAAAGGCAACCAACGGAATGGGAAAAGATATTTGCAAATGACATATCGGACAAAAGGCTAGTATCCAAAATCTATAAAGAGCTCACCAAACTCCACACCGGAAAAACAAATAACCCAGTGAGGAAATGGGCAGAAAACATGAATAGACACTTCTCTAAAGAAGACATCCGGATGGCCAACAGGCACATGAAAAGATGTTCAGCGTCGCTCCTTATCAGGGAAATACAAATCAAAACCACACTCAGATATCACCTCACGCCAGTCAGAGTCGCCAAAATGAACAAATCAGGAGACTATAGATGCTGGAGACGATGTGGAGAAATGGGAACCCTCTTGCACTGTTGGTGGGAATGCAAATTGGTGCAGCCGCTCTGGAAAGCAGTGTGGAGGTTCCTCAGAAAATTAAAAAAATACCTACCCTATGACCCAGCAATAGCACTGCTAGGAATTTATCCAAGGGATACAGGAGTACTGATGCATAGGGGCACTTGTACCCCAATGTTCATAGCAGCACTCTCAACAATAGCCAAATTATGGAAAGAGCCTAAATGTCCATCAACTGATGAATGGATAAAGAAATTGTGGTTTATATACACAATGGAATACTACGTGGCAATGAGAAAAAATGAAATATGGCCTTTTGTAGCAACGTGGATGGAACTGGAGAGTGTGATGCTAAGTGAAATAAGCCATACAGAGAAAGACAGATACCATATGGTTTCACTCTTATGTGGATCCTGAGAAACTTAACAGGAACCCATGGGGGAGGGGAAGGAAAAAAAAACAAGAGGTTAGAGTGGGAGAGAGCCAAAGCATAAGAGACTGTTAAAAGCCGAGAACAAACTGAGGGTTGATGGGGGGTGGGAGGGAGGAGAGGGTGGGTGATGGGTATTGAAGAGGGCACCTTTTGGGATGAGCACTGGGTGTTGTATGGAAACCAATTTGACAATAAATTTCATATATAAAATAAATAAATAAATAAATAAATAAATATTAAAAAAAATTAAAAAAAACACATATGAAAGAAAAATGATTTGGTGTGACACAATTGTTTGAGTAAGATTATTTTTTAAAAACATCTATGTTGCCTCAAGGTAAATGAACATTTCCAAATATTTCAGATCCATGGTTGGAAATAAAATTCAGAAAGTGGGAAATACAAGGGAAAAATCTGTAGGATATCAGAGAGAGCAGGGCTTCATAGAGTGACTTACATACATGGCATATGGAAGTTGAGGACAAGGAAATAAACGGGAAAGAGGAATACTACATCTACAGTCTGAATAAAGAACATAATCTCTGACCCAGAGGCTTTGGCCCCTGCAATCAGAGGCACTTCTTCAATCTTATCACGATTGGCCATGTAAGGGTCTCCTTCCCAAAGAATGCTTTCAGAGCCCTTTTCATGTCTTTGTTCCTCAAGCTGTAGATGAAGGGGTTCAGCATGGGTGTGACCACCGTGTACATCACCGAGGCTGTGGCACTTGACCGTGAGCTGTGGGTAGCAGCAGAGCTAAGGTACACGCCGAGCAACGTACAATAAAATAAGGAGACAACCGATACATGAGATGCACAGGTGGAAAATGCTTTACACTTTCCCTGAGCTGATGAGATCCCACGTATGGAGGAAACTATCTTAGAGTAAGAGTAAAGGATCCCAATGAAGGGACCACCAGCCAACAAGACAGCTGCAAGATACATCACCACGTTATTAAGAAAGGTATCAGAACAGGCCAGTTGGAGCATCTGATTAAGTTCACAAAAAAAGTGGGGGATATGCAAGTGTGTACAGAAGGACAGCCGCAACATCATTAAACTTTGTAACAGGAATGCAGGACACACATGATCCAGGACACAAGAACCAGCAGCCCACAGAGCCAGGGGTTCATGATGATCGTGTAGTGCAGGGGGTGACAGATGGCCACAAACCGGTCATAGGCCATCACACTCAGGAGGAAGATGTCCATCACAGCAAAGAGTATGAGAAAATAAATCTGTGTGATACAGCCTGCATAGGTTATGACTTTGCTCTGAGTCTGGATGTTCACCAGCATCTTTGGGACGGTGGTAGAGGTGAAGCAGATGTCTACAAAGGACAGGTTGGCCAGGAAGAAGTACATGGGCGTGTGGAGGTTGGGGTCTGTGCTGATGGCCAAGATGATGAGCAGGTTCCCAAACACAGTGATCAGGTACATGGAGAGGAAAAGCCCAAATATGAGGGGCTGCATTCCTGGTTCCTCTGAAAATCCCAGAAGAAGAAACTTTGAAAATTGTGTTTCATTGCTTGGTTCCATGTGGTGGAGGTGACCTCTGAGAAAGAGGGAAATAAAAAAACACAAGTTTGTATTACCCACAAAATTGAAATGCGACTGGTTTTTTTTGTTTTTTTGTTTTTGTTTTTTTGTTTTGTTTTGTTTTGTTTTTTTGCAGTCCAGAAATTCCTTTTAATATGTTGTGCACGGATATGGTCCCCTTTAGGGAACCATCGCTGCCACATCTGATATATTTTTATTGTCAATCAGCTTCTTTCCTAAGAAATCATGTATTTTATACTTTTCCTGAGAAATGCTTCAAGTATTCAGGAATATAAATTGAGTGCTGACCAGCTTTCAGGCACTATCTAGGCAATGAGTATGGAGTGCCGAAGAACAAAAATCCCTACAGCGATGGAGAAAAAATATGTAAGCAAAGAAGATAATTATACAATTATCTTTTTGACACAATTATCTTTTGATTATCTCACCTTTTTGATGGTGAGGTGTGCTGTGAAGAAATGGGAAACAGGGATAAAGCAGAGAGCAAATAGGGCATCTATTTTAATGGCATTTAGGCAAATTCTGTACACAGGTGGCATTGGAGCACAGACGTCATGTAAGACAGAGACATAGACACAGGACTCTGGGGGAAGTGTGTGCCTGGCAGAGGGAATGGCCAGTGCAAAGGCCCTGAGGAAGGTACTTGTTTCAAATGTTCAAGCGAAAAAGCAAAGCCAGCGCTGCAAGGGGAATGATCTTGAGGGACACTGATGACAGACTCTGTCACACATGTGAGGAGGGATGTGGCCTCTCTGCGACAACTGTGACCTCCAGGCACAGGGCCGTCCTTGTCCACACTGCCTCTCCCTCGGTATTCATCGTGCTGCAAAGCCACCCTATGAATTGACACAGATCCCCGTCTTGGTGCCTGCTCTTGACTGAGCTGTGGCCCGTGTATGGTGTCACCTTGGGATTGAGGAGTCCTGGCCCCTGTTGTGAGGACGGCTCACCCTCTACAAGTCACACACGCACAAGACACCGTGGTCTTCTGGGTGGTGAATTTCCCTGTCCTCAAAGCCCCCACGTTCCTGGTTATGCTGGGAATGGATACAACCCAAGGAGACCCGATCAGCCATCTTTCCCCTGCAAAGTGTAGAAATGGTTCCCAGAAATGCTAATTCTTAAGCCTCCCATGGACCAATCACCATGGAGCTCCATACTGGAATGTTAATTTTCCACTGTGATTCACACCAGTGTAACAAAATCTGTTCAATAAATGAAAGCGACAGAGGGTGAGATACAGAGGGAATGAAATCGATGAGGGAGAGCAATGATCTCATAAGCTGGGGTGGTCCCTGAGAGACTGTGAGGGAGAAATATCTCCCTTGCTTCTCCCCTGGTTACATCTCCTGATGCCCAGCAAAAATAATACGAGAATGAAACAAACTTGTTTAAAAGACAGATAGTGATATATTCACGGTGTACTTGTACAAAACTATATAGATAAAAATATAAATAGATATAAATATTAACATATCTGTTTATATTATACATCAAGAAAAACGAGCAAAGGGATAAGCCAATACAATCAAAGTTGGGCATTTTTATGTCAAGCCTAGAAGACATTTTCCTGTACCTCCTGCATCATTATATGACTGATTCATTTCTACGTGATTGATAGGGGATGAGGTTAGCTCCTTTCTCCCTCTTCTTATGTGGCACCTTTTCATTGATATTCCTGGGCTTTGAGTAAAGATCTCTCGTTCTCAAACCCAGTGGACACCCTCTAATCTGCATTCTGGATCTCATCCAACATGCAAAGGACTCCCCAGACCATGCTCTGTAAATCCTGCCCACATCATGGCAGTCTCAATGCTCCACTGTAACATCCAGAAGAGCAGGGACTTTATCCTCTTTGTTCATTTCTGTTTTTCACCAACTTACTTGAATATATGTTTACTATAAAAAGATATAAGACTATGAGAAGTTATAGAATGGAAAGAATGAAAGGATCTGGAAACCAGGTTAAAATAGTAGCTTGAAAACAACTGTCATAAGCAAAGTTGTATGAAAAATAAAAGCAAACTGGAACAGGTAAAAATAGCAATCATTAGTAATACCGACACGGATTAATAACTAAATTGTGAAACACCATGAAAGAATATGACATATAATGTCTCTAGAATGTTCTGGCCCATGGCAGATGCTCAGTTATTATTTGTTGAATGAATCAGGAATTAGGTCTCAGTGTTAAGGACATTTCCTATATGGCAAGGTCGTATTTCAGTTTCGTTGGGAAAAGGTGAATTGCTAAGTAACAGCTAGAATAAATGGATATCTATCTGGAAAAACATTAAAACAGTCATCTTCCTCAGATACATTACCGACACCAGAGGGATACTGACTTCAGTGTAAATGTAACCATACAATATATCGAACATCAAGAAAACTGCATATAACATTTCCAGGTGGGAAAAACCACTAAAATAAAGCAAGAAACTCAGCAGTAAGAAGATAGGAATATTTAAACCAAGTTAAACATTTTTATGGTCAAAGAATGTTTCCAAAGTCGACTGAGAAGCAATGATCTGAGGAAATCTTTTGAAATGCTGAAAAAAAGCAGGAGAGGGGAAATAGCATATGGCCATATAATAATCAGAAAGGTCATCAAATATATGACATTTGCTGAAACTAAGGTATAGATTAAGAAACAACAGGAAATGTCTTCTTCACCCAGGAACCTGGGGAAAAAACTTAGAGCAGTGTTACATTGTGTGTGGTTGGAACTTGTCTTTTAATGTTTATTTATTTTTGAGAGAGAGAGAGAGAGAGAGAGAGAGAGAGAGAGAGAGAGACAGAGTGCAAGTGGGAAGGGGCAGAGATAGAGGGAGACACAGAATCCGAAGAAGGTTCCAGGCTCTGAGCTGTCAGCATAGAGCCTGGTGCGGGGCTCGAACTCATGGACTGTGAAATCATGACCTGAGCCAAAGTAGGACGCTTAACTGACTGAGCCACCCAGGTGCCCCTGTGGTTGGACTTTCAAGCGGGTAGTCTTGGGGTTACACTGAATTTGCTGGTGGAAAAGTGGGTGTTACAGGTTGAAGGCAGGACCTGAAAGCAGCTATATTACAAATATTCATATTTTTAATGCAGGGTTTCTACGTCTCTGCCTATGGACATCCTGACCAGAGCCTGCCCAGTGCTGAGGTCTGTGTATCTTAGGATGTTTAGAGCATCCCTTTCATGATAAAGAATATGACGGACTATCAAAAGTGTTCGTAGGAGCCATTCTGCGAAACCGGCACAGTCACTGAATAAATACATTCATTACTTACGCAAGCAAATAAACACAGTGATCACTTGCTATGGACTAAGTTGAATTGGCCCCCAGGTGATGATGGATTAATGTTCTCGGACAACCCTGTCATCCACGGTGCACGGGGCTGTTGGACTCACCAAGCTGGGTGTCTGACAGGAAGGTCTCCGTGTGAAACTGAATTCCTCCCAGGACAGCAGGTAACAGGGACTAAGGCTCTGACCTCAGCAGAGACAGTAGGGGGGAGTGAAGCATCAGTCCCAGCCAGAATTAGGACTCAGAACAAACAGACAAAAACCACTCGCCTTCCTGTCCAAGGTCGCACAGGCTGACAGGAGACCAGAGGGTATTTATACCTCCCTGTATCTGCTCATTAGGCGCATTTCCCTCTTGTTACTCCAACCTCTAAGTGTATGATTCCCAATGGAAAGCTGCTCTGGACATAAAGGATTTCTTCCTGATGAATCTCAGTTCCCAAAAGACTAGGTTAGAGGTCAAGGGAATCCAGTTCTTTGCTTTTTTCTCCTTTTCCCTGAACTTGCCCTCTTCCTGTTATGTAAATCTCCTAGCACGTTATCTCAGCTCAGAGTTACACTTTTCTCCAGCTCTAAGAAGGAAGAACACACCGGGATTAGGTCTCTTTAACTTCAAAACCTTGACTTGTCTCGGGGACCCAGCCCCGCCATCTCCACTGTCTCCTCTTCTCCTTCCCCTCCCCTTCTTCCTTCTCCTCCTGCTTCTTCTTCTCCTTCTCCTTCTCTTCTTCTTCTTCTTCTTCTTCTTCTTCTTCTTCATTGTCTTCTTCTATGGTAGAAAAAGAACCAGGGAGGGGCAGAGAGAGACAGGAAGAGAGATAATCATAAGCAGGCTCCTCACTCTCAATGCAGAACCTGATGGGGGCTCAATCTCCAGGTTCCTGAGATTGGGACCTGAGCCGAAATCAAGACCCAGATGCTCAGCCAACTGAGTCACCCAGCATCCCTAGTGTCTATTCTTTAAAAAAATATTTCTTAATGTTTATTTATTTTTGACAGACAGAGAGAGACAGAGCAGGATCAGGGGAGGGACAGAGAGAGAGGGATACAGAATCCGAAGCAGGCTCTGGGCTCTGAGCTATCAGCACAGAGAAGCACAGAGAACTGGGTTCTTCTGATAATAAACTTTGGATTCTACACACACTGGCTTCAAGACACTTTTGCCATCACAATTAGGAACTTCTTACATTGTCACAAGGTAAAAGCTATTGGTTGGTCCTTTGTTATTAAATGTTTAATTATAATAGATGTATTTATATATTTTACGTACTACAATGTGAGCTTGACCTCTCATAGGGATAGTTGGATTCAATTTTTATAAACATACCTGAGGAAGTACATTTATGAGCTCCATTCTACATTGTAGAAATGGCGCTTGGTCATGTCTAGTCATCTGTCTAAATTTAATACCTGAGTATCTGGTGACCCTTGAGTTTGATTCTGTCAGGATGCTTCTAGTTCTCAAACTCTGGGGCAGTGGTTCACAGCCAGAAATGAATTTTCCCCTGAAGATGTCTGTCAAAGTCTGAAGGGAAGCTGCCAAACACCTACAATTCAAAGGAAAGCACCCCCGAAAATATTATCCTGCCACAAATGTCGATCATAAAAGGTGAGAAACCCAGCTACACCAGCAGTTCTCCAACTTCAATGCGCGTGTACATTCACACAGATCCCACTACAAATGCAGAATCTGATCTCCCATCCTGGGTGGCCCAGAGATTCTGCATTTCTACCAGCTCCTGGGTGATGCTAAACTGTGGGTCTGGGTCTGTGGGCCACTCTTTGATTAGCAAGGCTGGGATCTTGGTGTTAAAGCAGGTGTAGGTATTTTTAAGTCTTCTGCACCAAATGGTGTCCTTGCATGCATGTAATTTTGAAGGAATAATGTATTCATTCTTTCTTCAGTCTGTGTCAATTCTGTTTTATGGCTTTTATAAGTGACAAAAATAATACATTTATGAAAAAGATTTTGTAGTGGGCAGAATAAGGCCCTTCCAAATATGTCCACATCCTAATTCCCAGGACCTTTCACATGTTATTTTTGATAGCAATGTAGGATTAAGGTAGCAGACTAAACAGGGCTGTAAATTAGCTGCCATGGAGACAAAAGGATCAGCTGGGATTCTCTAGGTGGGACTAGGGTAGTCAGGATGGTCCTCCAAATGTTGAGGATGGAGACAAAAGAGTTGATGTCAGAGATTTTGAGAATGCTCTCCTGCTGGCTGTGAAGGTGGCGGAAGAGCCATGAGCCAAGAAATGCAGGTGGCCAGCAACAGAGACTGCAATTGGAAAGGAAACACATTCTCCCCTGAGCCTCCAGAAGGACCACAACCCTGCAGACACCTTGCTATTAGCCTGACGAGACTCCTTCGAAACTTCTGACTCCAGAACTGTAAGAACCTGTATGTGTTTGTCTTCAGCAGCTACTGTGGGAATGTTTTATAACAGCAGTAGGAATCTCACAGGGACATAGTCAATAAAATTATTTGAGGGAACCGAGTTTAAGCTTCTCCATTCGTCAGCTTCCCCATTCATCAGCTTCCCTTGGTTAGGGTCAATTGACATTTAAAGAACCCACATTATGGAGAAGAAATTAAATCAATTTGGAGATATTCTGCCTAGCACCTGGTAGAGTGAATTCCTGGGGCATAAATGTGAGTGTGGTCTATGATGCTTTTGAGGTAGCGAGATACACAAGCAACTCATGATCAAAATTTAGGTCACTCACATCTTCTTTATCCATTCATCAATCCACGGACATTTGGGCTCTTTCCATAACTGGCTATTGTTAATAACACTGCTATAAATATTGGGGTACATATGCCCCTTTAATGGATAAATAGGATGTGGCATATATATATATATATAATGGAATATTACTCAGTGATCAAAAAGAATGAAATCTTCCATTTGCAACAACGTGGTTGGAACTAGAGTGTATTATGCTAAGCAAAATATGTCAATCAGAGAAAGATAAATATCATATGATTTCACTTATATGTGAAACTTAAGGAACAAAACCAATGAACATAGGGGAAGGGAAGGAAAACTAAGATGAAAACAGAGAGGGAGGCAATTTATAAGAGACTCAAAAATACAGAGAAGAAATTCAGGGTTGCTGGAGAGGAAGTGGGTGGGAGGAGGGGCTAAATGGGTGATGGGCATTAAGGAGGGCACTTGTTGGGACGAGCACTGGGAGTTATATGTGAGCGATGTACCACTGGGTTCTACCCGTGAAACCAACACTCCACTGTATGTTAACTAACTTGAATTGAAATAAATAAATGTAAGGTGTGCTTGGGTGGCTCAGTCAGTTAAGCATCCGACTTTGGCTCAGGTCATGATCTCACAGCTCTTGAGCTCAAGCCCCATGTCAGGCTCTGTGCTGACAGCTTAAATTCTATGTCTCTGCCCCTCTCTGCCCCTCGCCAGCTCAGGCCCTCTCTCTCTCTCTCTCTCTCTCTCTCTCTCTCTCCACCCTAAAAATAAATAAAAATATTTAAAATACAAATTATTTGGTTTCTTATCTATAATATTTTATTATGTGTCTCTAAAAGAACTCTATTTTTGGGGCGCCTGGGTGGCGCAGTCGGTTAAGCGTCCGACTTCAGCCAGGTCACGATCTCGCGGTCCGGGAGTTCGAGCCCCGCGTCAGGCTCTGGGCTGAAGGCTCAGAGCCTGGAGACTGTTTCCGATTTTGTGTCTCCCTCTCTCTCTGCCCCTCCCCCGTTCATGCTCTGTCTCTTTCTGTCCCAAAAATAAATAAACGTTGAAGAAAAATTTTTTTAATAAAAATAAATAAAATGAAAATGATTGCAAGGCCTGATTTCTTCTCAAAGCTACAGGGAAGAACCTGTTTACTTTTCTATTCCAAGCTCATATTATACTGCAAGAAAAAAAAAATCTCACCATATTTCATATAATTAAAACATTCTTTACAAAGAGGGGCTGAACAGCAGCTCTTAATTGTGATGTGGAATGAAAGTCCTAAAAGCGTGCAAATGTGTCATGAAGCTGTGGTATGTAGTGCTCAGGGTCCGTATCAAGGAGCTTTTTTCTCCTCCTTGTTGAAAAGGAAAACCGGAATGTTGTGTAGATGGCAGGACTGTATCTCCAACACAAGCCAACAGCTTGGAGATCCAAGGGAACTAATCCACACAGATTGATCAGTCCTAGACTTGGGAGAAACATTGACATAAGCGTTGGGAGTCGCTGGTGGGAGGTCTGAACTCTGAGAGCAGCAGAGTTCATGAGGAAGGAATACTCAACACTGGGGTCACGCAGTTATAACCTGGTCTATTGGGAACACAGAACCTCCAGAACAATTTCCTTTGTGTCCAGACCAGTGTCCCCCAGGGAAATCATGTGCTGCTCCAAAGAGGAGGAGGAGGGGAACGTGCCTCAGGAACAGAGGAAACTATAAATCCCTCCTGTGCACACCCACTGCCTGTGCCACCGTGGGCTGACGGGACCAGGTTGTTGCTGTGGAGTCGAAAGCTTGACTGGGAGACTCATGCTAGCCTCCGTTCTGCCGTCTTGTGTGGGGACAGAGTTTAGTCACCACCAATAACCATCCAGGAGGAATCCAGACGGCCACATGGACACCTCTCCCTCCCAGCTCCCAGCCAGGTGAGTCTGAGAGCTTGGCAAGACCCGGAGGAAAGGGTCAGAGAGAATCAAAGCCAGGCACATCTACCTGAGGTCACCTGACAGCCACCAGCCTAGCCAGGAACGTGGAGATCTCTATGGCCATGTACTTGCCTGATCATGCCCTTCTGAAAAAACAGTGAACAAGGTCAGAGAGGGCCCCGCTCCTTTGGTACTTGCCTTATGATGGTGGAGTCACAGGGCTATGAAAAAAGTTTGTGTGGTGTAAGAGCCTCAGGCAGAAATCTTACGGAGATGGTGACTTAGAGCCAGAACGGTTGTCATGGTATGTGCAGAATTTTGTAGCGCAAGGTCTGAACAGAACTTTTCATGTTGTGCAAACCAGAAACAGGACCAGAGTGTGCCCAACACTCGGCCAAAAGATCACAACACAAAGCCCAGGAAAAAGAGAGAAAAGATGCCACGTCTAAAGAGTGAAAGGGACTTGTCCCACCTTCTCTAAGATCACAGGACATCCAGTTGGTCAAAGAAATAGCAAAGTCTCAAGGTGCTTTTTCAAAGAAAAAGCAAGTCTCTTATCTTCCATTATAACCTGCCCAACTTTTGCTGTGCTTTGCATATTTCCTGTGCCGAAGGGTTGATTTATTCCCTTAGCACATTTTCTCTTGGAACATTCACTCTGTAAGACGATGCACACCCTGAAGGTCCCACTAATGTCGTCTCCTACTGAATTTAATTTTGCTCCTTACTATTTTTGCTGGGCATCAGGGTGGTAACAAGGGTTGGATTGTTGTCAGAACCAGGGATGCTCTTTCTTCTTCATGGCCCCTCAGATTTCAGCGATCATCTGAGCCATTAGATCTTTTCTGCCACTTCCATTTTATTTCACTTTCTTGTTTCTCTCTCTCCCTCTGATTTTGAGAAGATTGTGTTTCTTTAAATACAGGAAAGAAAATGAGCATGCCAGTCTGACTTGTCAATTTTATTTGTTCATGGAAAACTTACGTCATTTGCAGGAATGATAATTGATCTGCGCATCTTGAGTTATACCCACTCCGAACTTAATTGTTGGGGTTCGAGTGAGAAGTCATGGTAAAAACACAGCTCAGGGATCACTAATTTGGTGTGTGTGTGTGTGTGTGTGTGTGAAATGACATCCGTCATCAGAGCAGGGGACATGGTCCAATGTATTCCAAGGTGATTCTTATAATATAGAAGCCAGAACTCAATCAACATACCATGTTCTAGAAAGCTCTATGTCCACTTACAGCAGACTTTGCAGGTAGATTCTAAAATACAAGCAGTACATAGTGTGGGTGAGTGACTCCTTTCTCTTGAAGGGGAACCAGCAACGAGGCCACCTATTTCTTTGAAATTGCCTGACACGATCTCTGATCATTTTCCTGCTCATTCCCCTTCCCATACATGCTTCCTGTTTTGGACTCAAATAGCTCCAAGTAGTTTCATCCTCAGGGCCTTAGCTGAGGCCATTCCCTCTACCATCACATACTTCCCCACACATGCTCTGGGCTCCTGCCTTCCTTCCCTGCAGGTCTCTGATCAAATGTCACCTAGTTTACTGGTCTTGACCAAACACTGATTACAAAATAGCACTCATATCCACGCTCTCCTTTATATCTGCTTTTGTCTCTTCATAGAACTTGACACCCTATGATGTCTTATTAATAATTGTATTTGATTCTATTCATTCTCCATCACTAGATTATAGTGGCTTTTGGTTTTCAGTATCCTGTGCTCATGGCCTAGACAATACCTGGGACATGTTTGACGCTCAGTACATATTCCTCCAATGCAGGAAAGATACTCTTAGTAAAACAGTAAAATGCATGACCTCTGCTGGGGAGTGTGGAGAATGAGACCAAAACACGTAATCTGAGATGAAACAGGAGGGAATCTCTTCAAAAGGACAATCCTTTGGGGACAAAAGGGACAAGATACCTAAATGAACTTCTTGACTGCACAATATAAATGGTAGCATTTCAACCATGTGGGTAAACTGTTCATGTGAAAATTAATGATGTCCTTTGCCTCTTTCTGGCAGTCAGTGCAACCTCATGGAACCAGGAAATATTACACGGATATCAAAATTTCTTCTCCTGGGATTTTCAGAGAGACCAGAACTGCAGCCCTTCATATTTGGACTTTTCCTCTCCATGTACCTGATCACTGTGTTTGGCAACCTGCTCATCATCCTGGCCGTCAGCTCTGACTCCCACCTCCACACGCCCATGTACTTCTTCCTGGCCAACCTGTCCTTTGTAGACATCTGCTTCACCTCCACCACTGTCCCAAAGATTCTCTGGAACATCCAGACTCAGAGCAAAGTCATAACCTATGAAGACTGTATCACACAAATGAACTTTTTCATAGCCTTTGCGGGGATGGACGACTTTCTCCTGAGTGTGATGGCCTATGACAGGTTTGTGGCCATCTGTCACCCCCTGCAATACATGGTCATCATGAACCCCCGGCTCTGTGGGCTGCTGGTTCTGGTGTCCTGGATCACGAGTGTCCTGTATTCCTTGGTACACACCTTAATGGTGTTGCGGCTGTCCTTCTGTACAGAAGTAGTGATCCCCCACTTTTTCTGTGAAATCAATCAGATGATCCAACTTGCCTGTTCTGACACCTTTCTTAATAACGTGGTGATGTACCTTGCAGCTATGCTGCTGGCTGGAGGTCCCCTTGGTGGGATCCTTTACTCTTATTCTAAGATAGTTTCATCCATATGTGGGATCTCATCAGCTCAGGGCAAGTATAAAGCATTTTCCACCTGTGCATCTCACCTCTCGGTTGTCTCCTTATTTTATTGTACGAGCCTAGGAGTGTACCTCAGCTCTGCTGCTACCCAGAGCTCCGACTCAAGTGCCACAGCCTCGGTGATGTACACGGTGGTCACGCCCATGCTGAACCCCTTCATCTATAGCCTGAGGAACAGAGACATAAAGAGGGCTCTGAAAAGAATACTTGGAATCCAGTGATATAAGAACCAATCATCCAAAGCCTGAAGACATGCCCATGATTGAAGGACTCAAATCCTCAGAGTCAGGAACTGCCAATCTTTGATCAGACTGTGGAAGTAGGATCTACTCCTTCTATTTCTTTCTTGGCATTTCCATTTGTTTGATCAACTTGTCTATACATTTAAGGAACTCACTTCATTAAGCTTCTGCGGTGACTGAAATACAGACGGTTTCTCCTTCATCTATTTTCAGGTGTCCCCAAAGTTTACCCCAACCTTGGGTCACAAATGCCGAAATTTCTGTATCTCACATGGGACTAGTTGGATTTCTTAAGTTTAATTTCATCTCAAATCACTTATACCATGCCGGGTAAATTTCCCCTAGATTTCCTGAGATCGATATCATGAATTATACGCTTCGTACGGAATAAAGCTACACTTGATCAGTAAGCCATTTCCATCATTTTACTGTCAAGGAGAATACAAAAGCACAGTTTCCACCTTGAGTCTCAGTCTTTTCCTTCACTTCCTTTAGGACTCCACCGGATGATGTGGACTCTAACATTGTTCCATTCAAGCCTCAGGCAATTCACACGCCGCTCTGGCTAGGAATGTCCAAGGACTCACCTGCACCCATGTGCTTTCCACACTCCCACAGACCTTTCCCTGACCACAGCCTATGCTGTGGCTGCACCAGCCCTTGGGTTCTTATTGTGACTGCAGGACACAGGTCAACAACATCTATCAGAGAACTCTAATAACCCCAGGTTTATTACTCCTGTATCCTGGAGGGCACATGGGATGGTCAAAAGCCATTCTGGGAGGTGTCAGAAGGGGAGAGAGAGTCAAGAGGAAGAGAGAGAGAGAGGAAGCTGTTGAGGGATCTGGCTTTCTCAAAGACCACGGCCAGGGTGGGTAGCTGGTGTTGGGCTCACACATTCTTGGAGAATTGTATTGAGTAGGATGTGTGGGCTGAAGGGGAAAAGCTGATTCACTCATGTGGCAATATCCAGTTTATAAAGGGCTTCCTGAAGTGGTACTTCATGACTGGGGGTAGCCGAGGGTTTATCTGGTGATTGTGAAACACATCTGATGATATGTTTATTCAACATGGTTTTGTTCGAAACTGACCTGGAGAAAATACGTCATTTCAGTCACTTGCATTAAACATGCCCTTATGCTTTGTAAGCGGTCTCTTGGTTGTATTCTGTTACTCAGCTCTGGGTCCCGAATTCCTACCATAGTCAATGGGAAAACCTGATTAGCTAATCTAGATCTCCAGTGGAGTGTACTTAGAAAGGCAAGTTCGACCTGATATGTTCTTCGTGTTGGCCTGAACATAAATATGAGGAGGCAAACTTTCGAAACACTCATTTTGTGACACACAAAATATTTCTCTCATTTTTTAAAAAAATCACAGTTCGTGCTATCCACCTATTTATTAAAGCATGGAAGATGGTGTTCACCACTGAGGGAGTTTGTTCATCGAGGCGCAGGATTGCTTAGTGTCTTCTACGTTTTATCACTGAATTATCTTCCTGTTTCTGCTTGAAAACTTTTAATGCGATCCGCTCATATGATTCTTTCCGTTGTTACACGAAATAGCTTCCTTTTCCTGATATATGTCACAAATCCCAAACGATGGAGAATGCACAGTATCAGCACCATCTATATAATACGTCCTTTCTGCTCTGAAATCTCTTCCACCTGCTTGACCAGAGGACGCTTCACCCAAGAACTGCATGTCCTGCCAGTCATGTGGTTCAGGGTCCCCAGTTCTTCCGCACAAATGGGCATGTCCTTCAGAGTCGCCCAAGCTGACGATCAGCCTGTTCAATCTGCTGCATAAATCCTTCTTTGCAAAAAAAAATAATAATAATAATAACATGTGAAAGGGACTGGAGATTAGGATGTGGGCATATCTGATGGTGCCTTATTCTCCTTAGTGTAAAGGCTTGCTCATCAGGGTATTATTTTGTTCACTTAGAAAAGCAATAAACACAGATTTCACACAGCCTGAAGAATGAGCGAATACACAATCCTTTCACAATTATGGGCACACAAGGACAGGATTTGGTGCAGAAGGCTTCACGCTACCTACTCTTATCTCTAACACAGGATCATCTTCTTGCTAATCAAACAGTGGTTTGCAGACTCAGACTTGCACTTCAGCCTCACCCAGGAGCTTGGAGAAATGCAGAATCTCTAAGATTTTGCACTCGTAGTGGGATCCGTGTGGATTCACAGGCACAGTGAAGTTGGAGACATGCTGGTGTAGCTGGGATTCTCACCTTTTATGGTGGACATTTGTGGCAGGATAACATTATTTTGGGGGTGCTTTCCTGGGGACTGTAGGTGCTGGGCAGCACCCCTTCAGACTTTGACAGACGTCCCTGGGGAAAATTCATTTCTGGCGGAGAACCACGGCTCCAGAGTTGGAGAACTGGAAGCATCCTGACAGAATCAAACTCAAGGGACTCCATATACTCAGATATTAAGTTTGGACAGATGACTAGACATCACCAAGCACCATTTGTACATCGTAAAATGTAGTTCATAACTATAACTCCTCAGGGATAAGATTTTATAAAGATTAAATCCAAACCCCCTGTGAGATGTTAAGCTCACATTGTAGTACATAACTAGATCTCAATACATCTGTTATATTCAAGGTCCCATTTTATAACAAGGGAGCAAATGACAGCTTTTAATGTCTTATAAAACAAGTGACAGAAAATGTCTAGTAGCCAATCTCTGTAGCACCCAAGGTTTATTATCAGAAGAAGTCATTTCTCTGCTTTATTATTTTTTCTTTTTTTTAATATATGAAATTTATTGACAAAATGGTTTCCATACAACACCCAGTGCTCATCCCAAGTGCCCTCTTCAATGCCCATCACCCACTTTCCCCTCTCCCCCACCCACCACCTACCCTCAGTTTGTTCTCAGTCCTCAAGAGTCTCTCATGGTTTGCCTCCCTCCCTCTAACTCTCTTTTCCCCTTCCCCTCCCCATGCTCTTCTCTTAAGTTTCTCAAGATCTACCTATGAGTGAAAACATACGGTATCTGTCTCTGCCTGACTTCTTTCACTTAGCATAACACTCTCTAGTTCCATCCACGTTGCTGCAAATGGCAGGATTTCATTCTTTCTCATTGCCAAGTAGGATTCCATTGTGTCTATAAACCACAACTTCTTTATCCTTTCGTCAGTTGATGGATATTTAGGCTCTTTACATTTTTGGCTGTTGCTGAAAGCACTGCTCTAAACATTGGGATGCACGTGCCCCTGTGAATCAGCACTCATGTGTCCTTGTGTAGATTCCTAGTGGCGCTGTTGAGAACAACAGTAGACACTGGGTTGCCTCGTTGGCTCAGTGGGTTCATTTCTGTGTCTTGATTGCGGCTTAGGACATGACCCCATGGTCTGGAATTGAGCCCCCAGATTTCTTCTGCACTGAGCATAGAGACGGCTTGGGATTCTCTCTCTCCCTCTTTCTCTGACTCTCTCTGTCTTAAAATAAATAAATAAACATTAAAAAAGCTTCTCTCTGTCCCTCTCTCCCTCCCGTCCTCTCCCCCACTCATGCTCCCTCTCTCCCTCTCTCTCAAAAACAAACAAAGAGACAGACAGACAGACAGACAGCACCAGAAATGCTACAGCTGGGTCCCTAGGAGAGGCAATGCTTGGAAGACAAAGAAGACTAATCCCGGGGGGTTCCTTGGTCTTAGACTTGGAGGAAAGTGTGTCTCGGCCGAGATAAGGTGCCAGACGATTTACACATCAGGAAGGGGACAAGTTCAGGGAAAAGGGGAGGCAAAAAAGAACTGCATTCACTTGGTCTCTGACCTAGTCTTTTGGGAACCGAGAGTCATTAGGAAAAAATACTTGTGTCCAGAGCAGTTTTCCACTTGGGAATATGAGATCAGAAGCTGGGGTACCAAGAGGGAAATGAGCCTGATGAGCAGATACGGGGAGCTGTAAATACTCTCTGGTCGCCTGTCAGCCTCTGCGAACTTGGATGGGAAGGGACAAGGTCTCCCTCTGTTCTTCCAGGCCCTAATTACGGCTGGGGCCCATGATTTACTCCTTCCTGCTGTCTCAGCTGAGACCAGAGCTTTAGTTCCTACCATCTGCAGTCCAGGGAGGCATTCAGACTTGTCACAAGGAGACCTTGTCAGATACCCCAGCCAGGTGAGCCCAACAGCCCACTGTGCCATGGATGAGACGGTCAGAAGAATGGAAGCCAAGTTCATTAATCTGTCTTCACCTGAGAGCCAATTCAACTTAGTGCAGGAGGGGTGATCGCTGTGTTCATTTGTTTGTTTGATTAAGTGATGTATTTATTCAGTGGCTGTGTCAGTTTCACAGAGTGGATGCACACACTTACGTTGATCTTCCATATTCTATTCCTTTAACTTACTATTAAGTCAATGGCAGTTTATTTTACCTCCCAGTGTCTCAGGAATCACACGATTTTCTTAGATAATTGCTCTGCCTCATCCATTTCATTCACCACAGCCCCTCCACTCTCTGCCTCGATGTCTGTTGAACAGACATTTTTAAGTTTGTGTAAATCACAGCAGAAACTTGCCATTCAAATATGGAGCCTCAAATTCATTTGTCCATGGGAGGCTTAAGAACTGGCATTCCTGGGAACCATTTCTATACTTTGCAGGGAAAAGATGGCTGATCTGGCCTTCTTGGGTTGTGTCCATTCCCAGCATAACCGGGATGGTGAGGTCTGTGAAGACAGGGAAATACACAACCCAGGAGGACATGGTGTCTTGTGACTGGTGAAGGGTGAGCAGTCCTCAAAAAAGTTAGAGAGGGAGGGAGCCAAACCAGAAGAGACCCTTAAAAACTGAGAACAATCTGAGGGTTGATGGGGGCGGGAGGAGGGGGAGGCTGGGTGATGGGTATTGAGGAGAACACCTGTGGGGATGAGCACTGGGTGTTGTATGGAAACCAACTTGAAAATGAATTTCATATTTCAAAAAAAAGGGGGTCAGGACTCTGAAATCCCAAGATGACGCAATACAGGGGCCAGAACTCAGTCAAGAGAAGGCACCAAGAAGGGGATCTGTGGCAACTCATGGGATGCCTTGAGACCATGATGTATACAGAGGGAGACGTAGCATGAGCAAGGAAGGCCCTGTGCCTTGAGGTCACAGTTGTAGCAGAGAGGCCACTTCACTCCTCACATGTGTGACAGCGTCTGTCATCAGTCTCCATCAGGCTCATTGCCCTTGTAGCACTGGCTTTGCTTTTTGCCTTGAACTTCTGAAACAATACTTTCCTTGGGGCCTTTGTACTGGCCCTTCCCTCTGCCAGGTAAAGGCTCCCGACATAATCCTTTCTGTCTGGTATGAGTTCTGTTTTCCAATGTCACCTCGTTTGCAGAATTTGCCTAAATACCCACTAAAATAGAATGCCCTATTGGCTCCCTCCTTTCTTCCTGCTTTTCTTTTCTTCACAGCAGCCCTCACCATCTGAAATATTATAGAATTCTCTTGTTTGCTTATATACTTTTTCTCCATGATTCTAGGGATTTTCATTCTTCACCACACCCTATACTCATTGTCTGAAACATGGTAGCACTCAATTTATATTCTTGAATACTTGAAGAATTTCTCAGTGAAATTATGAAATATGTCGTTACTTACAGAAGAAGCTTTTTGACAAAAAAAAACACCCTACATCAATGTGGCAGCAGGAATCCCTTAATGGGGGCCATATGTATACACAACATATTTAAACGAGTATCTGGGGGCTCCTGGGTGGTTCAGGCTTAGAAGCGTCCAACTCTTGATTTCGGCTCAGGTCTCCACCGTAAGCTAACATTTTGGAGATCCAAGGGATCTAATCCAGACTGATTGGTTAGTCCTAGATTTTAGGGAAATGTTAAAATCAGGGTTGGGATTAGGTGCTGGGATATTTGAACTCTGGGAGCGACAGAACTCACAAGGTAGGAGTAATCAACACACGGGTGACGTAGTTATTACCTGGTCTATTGGGAACACAGAATCTCCAGGAAATCTTTCTTTGTGTCCAGACCAGTGTCCCCCAGGGAAATCATGTGCTGCAGGTTGGACAAGCAGGAGGGAAACATGCCTCATGAACAGACAAAGGAAACTATAAATGTCTCCTCTGTGCAGTCCCTCTCCCTGTGCCACCGGGGGTGATGCGACCTGATTGTTGCTTCTAGAGTCCGAAGCTTGGCTGGATGACTCATGCTAGCCTCCTTCCCACCATCTTCTGCAGGGAGAGGGTTTGTTTTTTTTATTTTAAAAAAAATTTTTTTTAACGTGTTTTTTATTTTTGAGACAGAGAGAGACAGAGCATGAAAGGGGGAGGGGCAGAGAGAGACAAGGAGACACAGAATCAGAAGCAGGCTCCAGGCTCTGAGCCATCAGCCCAGAGCCTGACATGGGGCTCGAACTCTCGGACCACGAGATCGTGACCTGAGCCGAGGTCAGCCGCCCAACCGACTGACCACCCAGGCGCCCCTAGGGGTAGTTGCCACCGATAACCATCCAGGAGGAATTCAGATAGCCACATGGACTCTTTACCCTCAGAGCTCCCAGCCACATGATTCCTGGTGCCCAGCAGGTCCAGCAGGAAAGAGTCAGAGAGAATCGATGCCAGGTGCATTCACTTGAGGTCACCACACAGCCACCAGCCTAGCCCAGAACCTGGAGATCTCTATGGTCATGTGCTTGGCTGACCATGCCTTCCTGAAAAACCACAGTGGACAAGGTCAGAGAAGGCCCTGTTCCTTTGGTACTTGCCTTATATGGCAGAGTCATAGTAGAATGAAATAAGTGTGTGGTGTAAGAGCCTCAGGCAGAAATCTTATGAAGACGGTGATTCAGAGCCTAGACTGACTGTCACGGTGTGTGCAGAATTCTGTAGAGCAAGGTCTGAACAAACCTTTGGGTGTTGTGCAAACTGGAAACAGGACCAGAGTGTGCCCACTCCCCTTGTCAAGAGAGAGGTCACAACGCAAAGGCCAGGAACAACAAAGAAAAGATGCCACATCTGAAAAGTGAAAGGGACTTGTCCACCTTCTCTAAGATCAGAAGACATCTAATGCATCAAAGAAATATGAACCAGGTACAGAAAAAAAACCCAAGTCTCCTACTGCTTCATTATAACCTGCCCAACTTTTGCTGTGCTTTGCATATTTCCCGTGCCGAAGGGTTGATTTTTTCCCTTAGCACACTTTTCTCTTGGAACATTCAGTCTGTAAGGTGATCCACATGCTGAACAACCCACTAATTTCATCTTCTGACCACATTTAATTTTGCTCCTTATTATTTTTGCTGGGCATCAAGGAGGTAACAAGACTTGGAGTGTTGTCAGACCTCAGGATGCTATTTCTTCTTCACGGCCCCTCAGGTTTCAGTGACCATATGAACCATGAAATCTTTTGTGCCACTTCAATTTCATTTCACTCTCTTGCCTCGCTCTCTCTGTCTCTCTCTCTCTCTCTCTCTCTCTGTGTGTGTTTCTCTGATTTTGAGCAGTTTGTTTTTCTTTAAATGCAGGACAGAAAATAAGCATGCCAGTCTGACCTGTCAATTGTATTTGTCCATCAGAAGCTCAATCATTGGAATTCAGGTACCATTTTTACATCATTTGGGGGGAATGATAATCGAACTGGCCACCCAGTTCGGCTATTGGTTTATAGCCATTCTGAGCTTAATTATTGGGGCTGGAAGTGAGAACTCATGGAAGAACACAGCTCAAGGAGTGATGATTTGGTGTGTGTGTGTGTGTGTGTGTGTGTGTCTTGTCTTGTGGAGGGGGATCCGTTTCCAGAGCAGGGGTGCCTTAGCTAATATATTCTAAGTTGACTCTAATAATACAGAAGCCAGCACTCAATCAGCATAGGGTATTCAGGAGGACTCCTTGTCAAACTGCAGGAGGCTTTGCAGATAGATTCTAAAATATAAGCAGTATATAGTGTGGATGAGTGACTCCTTTCCCTCTAAGGGGAACCAGCAATGAGGCCACCCATTTCTTTGAAATTGCCTGACACCATCTCTGATTTCTCTCCTGTTTACTCCTCTTCACACAATCCTTCCTATTTTGGACCCCAATAACTCCAAGTAGTATGATCCTCAGGGTCTTAGCAGAGGCCATTCCCTCAGCCAGCACACACTTCCCCAGAAATGCTTGCAGATCCTGCCCTCCTTTCCCTGAAGTCTCTGTTCAAATGTCACCTGTCACGGGTCTTGACCAAATACCAATTACACAATGACACTCGTATCCACGCTCTCCTTTATATCCACTTTTGTTCTCTTCATAGCACTTTGACACCCTCTAATGTCTTATTAGTATTTTTAGTTCTTTCTATTCATTCTCCATCATTGGGTGATACAGGCGTTTGGTTTTTCAGTATCCCATGCTCATTGCCTACACAATGCCTGGAATATGTTTGACAATCAGCACATATTCCTCCAATGCAGGAAAGATATTCTTAGTAAAACAGTAAAATGCATGACCTCTGCTGGGGAGTGTGGAGAATGAGACCAAAACACCTAACCTGAGGTGAAACAGGAGGGAATCTCTTCAAAACGACAATCCTTTGGGGACAAAAGGAACAAGATACGGAAATGAACTTCTTGACTGCACAATATAAATGGTAGCATTTCAACTATGTGAGTAAACTGTTCATGTGAAAATTAATGATGTCCTTTGCCTCTTTCTGGGGGTCAGTGCAACCTCATGGAACCAGGAAATATTACACGGATATCAAAATTTCTTCTCCTGGGATTTTCAGAGAGACCAGAACTGCAGCCCCTCATATTTGGGCTTTTCCTCTCCATGTACCTGATCACTGTGTTTGGCAACCTGCTCATCATCCTGGCTGTCAGCTCTGACTCCCATCTCCACACCCCCATGTACTTCTTCCTGGCCAACCTGTCCTTTGTAGACATCTGCTTCACCTCCACCACCGTCCCGAAGATGCTCTGGAACATCCAGACCCAGACCAAAGTCATAACCTATGCAGGCTGCATCACACAAATGAACTTTTTCATAACCTTGGCAGGGATGGACGACTTTCTCCTGAGTGTGATGGCCTATGACAGGTTTGTGGCCATCTGTCACCCCTTGCACTACACGGTCATCATGAACCCCCGACTCTGTGGACTCCTGGTTGTGGTGTCCTGGATCACGAGTGTCCTGCATTCCTTGGTACACACCTTAATGGTGTTGCGGCTGTCCTTCTGTAC
The DNA here is from genome assembly GCF_016509475.1 of Prionailurus bengalensis. Lineage (NCBI taxonomy): Eukaryota > Metazoa > Chordata > Mammalia > Carnivora > Felidae > Prionailurus > Prionailurus bengalensis. The sequence goes on from NC_057348.1 coordinate 10,870,261, forward strand.
AGAAGTAGTGATCCCCCACTTTTTCTGTGAACTCAATCAGATGCTCCAACTTGCCTCTTCTGACACCTTTCTTAATAACGTGGTGTTGTACCTTGCAGCTATGCTGCTGGGTGGTGGTCTGCTTGTCTGGATCCTTTACTCTTACTCCAAGATAGTTTCCTCCATACGTGGGATCTCATCAGCTCAGGGAAAGTATAAAGCATTTTCCACCTGTGCATCTCACCTCTCGGTTGTCTCCTTATTTTATTGTGCAAGCCTAGGTGTGTATCTTAGCTCTGCTGCTACCCAGAGCTCACGGCCAAGTTCCACAGCCTCGGTGATGTACACGGTGGTCACGCCCATGCTGAACCCCTTCACCTACAGCCTGAGGAACAGAGACATAAAGAGGGCTCTGAAAAGAATCCTTGGGATCCAGTGATATAAGAACCAATCATCCAAAGGCTGAAGACATGCCCATGATTGAAGGGCTCAAATCCTCAGAGTCAGGAACTGCCAATCTTTGATCAGACTGTGGAAGTAGGATCTACCCCTTCTATTTCTTTCTTGGCATTTCCATTTGTTTGATCAACTTGTCTATACACTTAAGGAACTCACTTCATTAAGCTTCTGCGGTGACTGAAATACAGATGGTTTTTCCTTTGTCTATTTTCAGATGTCTCCAAAGTTTACCTCAATCTTGGTTCACAAATGCCTGAAATTTCTGTATCTCACTTGGGACTAGTTGGATTTCTTAAAATTAATTTCATCTCAAATGACTTATACCATGCCAGATAAATTTCCCCTAGATTTCCTGAGATCATTATCATGAATTATATGCTTCATACGGAATAAAGCTACACTTGATCAGAAAGCCATTTCCATCATTTTACTGTCAAGGAGAATACAAAAGCACAGTTTCCACGTTGAGTCTCAGTCTTTTCCTTCACTTCCTTTAGGACTCCACCGGATGATGTGGACTCTAACATTGTTCCATTCAAGCCTCAGGCAATTCACACGCTGCTCTGGCTAGGAATGTCCAAGGACTCACCTGCACCCATGTGCTTTCCACACTCCCACAGACCTTTCCCTGACCACAGCCTATGCCTTGGCTGCACCAGCCCTTGGGTTCTTATTGTGACTGCAGGACACAGGTCAGCAACATCTATCGGAGAACTCTAATAACCCCAGGTTTATTACTCATGTATGCTGGAGGGCACATTGGATGGTCAAAAGCCATTCTGGGAGGTCTCAGAAGGGGAGAGAGAGTCAGGAGGGGGAGAGAGAGAGAGAGCCACAGAGGGATCTGGCTTTCTCAAGGACCACAGCCAGGGTGGGTAGCTGGTGTTGGGTTCACACGTTCTTGGAGAATTGTATTGAGTAGGATGTGTGGGCTGAAGGGGAAAAGCTGATTCACTCATGTGGCAATATCCAGTTTATAAAGCTTTCTGAAGATGTACTTCGTCACGGGGGGGGGGGGGTAGCTGACGGCTTATCTGGTGATTGTGGAACACATCTGACAATATGTTTATTCAACATGGTTGTGTTCCAAACAGACCCAGAGGAAAATATGTCATTTCAGTCGCTGATCTGGCCTCACTGGCTTATTTGTTTTTCGGGTGTGGATTTTGGAGAGTTCTTTATAGATTTTGGATACTAGCCCTTTGTCCGATGTGTCATTTGCAAGTATCTTTTCCCATTCTGTCAGTTGCCTTTTAGTTTTGTTGATTGTTCCCTTTGCAGCGCAGAAGCTTTTTATCTTCATGAGCTCCCGATAGTTAATTTTTGCTTTTAATCCCCTTGCCTTTGGAGATAGAGACACTGAATCTGAAGCAGGCTCAAGGCTCCAAGATGTCAACACAGAGCCCAAAGCACAGATCCCAATGCTCAAACTCATGAACCATGAGACAATGACCTGAGCTGAAGTTGGACACCCAACCAACTGAGCCACCCAAATGCCCCATCTACAAGGCATTTAACAAGGAGTTAGTATCTATTCTCTTCAACCTACTCCAAAATATTGAATAGGAGGGAAAGCTTCCAAATACATCAATCAGGCCAACATTACCCTGATGCTGGAAACAGACGACGACAACCCCAAAAAGAAAACTATAGACCAGTATCCTTGATGAAGATAGATGCAAAAATCCTCAGGAAAATCCTGGCAAACCACACACGACAGTATATTAAAAAGATCGTTCACCATGATCAGGTAGGATTTATTTCAGTGATACGAGGGTATTTCAATATTTTGAAAATCAATGTTATACACATCAACAAAATGAAGGATAAAAATCATATGATCATCTCAATAGATGAAGAAAAATCATTTGACAAAATTCAACATTCATTCATGGTAAAACCTCAGTAAAGTGGGGTTAGAGGCAACATACCTCCACATAATGAAGGCCACCTATGAAAATCGCATAGGTAGCATCATACTCAATGGTGAAAAGTGGAGAGCTTTTCCCCCAATGTCAGGAAGAAGAAAATAGGTCCACTCACACTTATTCAACATAGTACTGGAGGTCCTAGCCACAGCAATCAGACAAGAGAAAGAAATAAGGGATATCCATATTGGTAAAGAAGTTAAACTGTCACTATTTGCAGATGACATGATACTATACATGGTAAATCCAAAAGAATCTACCAAAATATTCCTAGAAGTATGGATAAAGAAGATGTGGTATATATACATACAATGGAATAATATTCAGTGATCAAAAAGAATGAAATCTTGCCATTTAAAAGAATGTGGATGGAACTACAGTGTATTATGCTAAGCGAAATAAGTCAGTCAGAAAAAGACAAATATATCATTTCACTCATATGTGGAATTTAAGAAACAAAACAGATGAACATAGGGGAAGTGAGGGAAAATAAGTTAATAACAGAAGGAGTAAAACCATAAGAGACTCTTGAATACAGAGAATAGTCTGGGGGTTCCTGGAGGGGAGGTGGATTGGGGGTTAGCTAAATGGGTGATGGGCATGTATTTAAGGAGGGCACTTATTGGAATGAGCACTGAGTGTTCTATACAAGTGATGAATCACTGGGTTCTACTCATGAAACCAACAGTACAGTGCATGTTAACTAACTTGATTTTACATACATACATACATACATATAAAATTACTAGATGTATTACATTAATTCAGTAAAGTACAAGATACAAAATAATTACTCAGTAATCAGCAACGTTTCTGTACCTTAACAACGAAGCAGCTGAAAGAAAAACATTTAAAAACACCATTTACAATTGCACCAAAAAGAATACAATATTTAGGAATCAACTTAGCCAAAAAGTAAAAGACCTATGTTCCAAAAAATATAATACACTGGTGAAAGAAACTGAAGGTAACGTAAATAAATGGAAAGATATTCCACGCTCATGGATTGGAAGAATTAGTCTTATGAAAATGTCCATATTACCCAAAGCAAAGCAATCGACAGATTCAATGCAATCTCTATCAAAATACCAACAGCAGTTTTCACAAAACTAGAACAAATAATGCTAAAATTTGTATGGAACTATAGAAGACCCTGCATAGCCAAAGCAATCCTGAGAAAAAAGAACAGACCTACCAGATTTCAAGATATACTCCAAAGCTGTAGTAATCAAGACAGTATGCTTTAGGCACAGAAATAGACACATAGGTCAGTGGGACAGAATAAAGACCCCAGAAATAAAACATGACTAAATGGGTTTAATCTATTACTTGGATGTAAATTTTTAAAAAAAATTTAAAAAGATGAGACTATGGGAGAAAGATAGTCTTTTCAATAAATGGTGCTGGGAAAACTGGGCAGATACATGTAAAACAATGAAACATGACAACTTTTTTACACCATACACAAAACCAAAAATGGATTAAAAGCCTAAATGTGAGACATGAAACTGCCCGAAAAGAACACAGGCAGTAATTTCTCTGACATCAGCTATAGCAACATTTTTCTAGACAAGTCTCCTAAGGCTAGGGAAACAAAAGTAAAAATAAACTATTGGGATTCCATCAAAATTAAAAGATTTTACACAGCAAAGGAGACAAGAAAACAAAACAAAACAAAACAAAACAAAACAAACCTGATCTACTGAATGGGAGAAGATGTTTGCAAATGATATATCTGATAAGGGGTTAATATCTAAAATACACAAAGAATTCATACAACTAAACAACAACAAAAAACCCCAAACCATCCACTTAAAAATTGGGCAGAGGTTCTGAATTAACATGTCTCTAAAGAAGACATCCAGATGGCCAACAGACAAATGAAAAGATGTTCATCATCACGCATCATCAGGGAAATGTAAATCAAACCACAAGGAGATACCACCTCACACAGGTTAAGGGCTAAATTCAGAAACACAACAAACAAGTGCTCGTGATGAAGTGGGGGAAAAGGCACCTCACACACTGCTGGTGGGAATGCAGCCACTGTGGAAAACAGTATGGAGGGTCCTCAAAACTTGGAAATAGAACGACAACATGATCCAATAAGTCCATTACTGTTTCCAAAGAAAAGAAAACGCCAATTTGAAAACATATATGCACCCCTATGTTTATTGCAGTATTCTTTACAACAGACAAGATATGGAAGCAACCTAAGTGTCTGTCAATAGAGGAATGGATAAGGAAAATGTGGCACACAAACGCGCACGCACACACACACACACGAATATTGATCTGATGTGTCATTTACAAACATCTTCTCCCATTCTGTAGGAAGCCTTTTAATTCTTTTGGTTTCTTCACTGTGCAGAAGCTTTTTACATTGGTGAGGTCCCAATACTTCACGTTCGCTTTTGTTTCTCTTGCCTACGGCAACACGGGTAACAAGAAGTTGCTATATTTGAGGTCAAAGAGATAGCTGCCTGTGTTCTCCTCTAGGATTTGGGTGCTTTCCTATCTCACATGTAGGTCTTTCATCCATTTTGAATTCATTTCTGTGAATGGTGCATGGTGTAAGAGAGTGGTCCATTTCCACTGGCATGTTGCTCTCCATTTTGCCAATACCATTGCTTAAGAAGCTGCCTTTTTTCCACTGGACACTTCTTCCTTCTTGTCGAAGATTGACCATATTGTTTTGGGTCCATTTCTGGGTTTTCTATTCTATTCCATTGTTCTATGGGTCCGTTTTTGTGTCAGTACCATACTGTCTTGATGACAACAGCTTCGTAATACACCTAGAATTACCAAATGTTTTATAAACATCAATTTTTAACCTGTCTTAAACATACGAAACTCCTAGATGATTTGTCAAAAGAATATCAGATCCAAGGATTATTAAACCCATGGTTGTATAGCAAAGGAACACACTTTTTCTTGTTGAAGAAAGAATAGGTATTTTCTAGACTATCAGGAGTTGTGTTTCCACCACAACTCAATGTTTCAGAGAGCCAAGGGGCATAGTCAAGACAGGATCCTGAGTCCTAGATTTGGAAAAAAGAAACCTTTCAGGTCTGTGAAACGTTTCAATGTTAGACAAGCCAGGGAAGTTCGAGGAGGAGTAATAAAAATTGGATATGCCTGAATTCTACTCTGATCTCTTGGGAACAGGGAATCTACAGGAAAAAATTCCATTCTGTCCAGATAAGTTCCCATGGGGAGATGGGCTCAGGGGTTGGAGTAACAATGGGAAATGTGTCTAATGTTTCAGACACATTTTGCTGTGTCAGATGCAGCAAACATAAGGAGCTGTAAATACCTCCTCTGCTGCAGATCCAGAACATGTTTAATCTGAAGCCGGAGGAGACATGGTTTTTGCATTTGGATTCTTAAGTCTGGTTTGGGGACCAATGTTTCACTCCTTCCTGTTCTGGGAATAGAGCCTGCTTTCCATCATCAACAAACAGGGAGAAATTCTGACTTCTACCTGGAGACCTTCCTCTCAGAGACCCCATCTAGGTGAGTCTCAGAACTCAGCAGGTATTCCAGGGAAGGTTCCGAGAGAATGGAATCTGAAAGCTTTCCTCTGAGGTCACCTGGCAGCCTAACCATCCTGGTCTTGGAGCGGAAAGATCATTGTGTTTGTTGGCACGGTGAACTCTTTCATTTTTTTAAGGTTTACTTATATTTGAGAGAGAGAGACGGAGACAGGGTAAGAGTGTGGGAGGGGCACAGAGAGAGGGGGACACAGAATCTGAAGCAGACTCCAGGCTCTGAGCTGTCAGCACAGAGCCTGACGTGGGGCTTGAACTCACGAACTGCGACATCATGACCTGAGCCAACGTACTGAGCCACCCAGTCTCTCCCATTTTTTTTATGTTTATTTACCTTTGAGAGAAAAAGAGAGAGAGGCAGAGTGTAGTGGGGGAGAACCAGAGAGAGAGGGAGACATAGATCTGAGGCAGGTTCCAGACTCTGAGCCATCAGCACAGAGCCTTATGTGGGGTTGGAACTAACCAACTGCGAGATCATGACCCGAGCTGAAGTCGGACGCTTAACCGACTGAGCCACCCAGGTGCCCAACCCACTCATTTATAATCAATTTATTTAAGATGTGAAAAAAAGGAAATGTCTGTTGAAATTAGCAATATAAGGATTATTGTTGAAAATTAAGTGGTGGGAATAAAAGATCAGTTGGATGCGACTAACGAGGGAATGCCGGGTACTGTCTTCCAGGATAATCTGAACATTTCCAAAGAGTTTTCAGTTAAAGGAAATATAAAAATATACTATTAGGTATGGAAGGAGGTGCAGTGAGGGAATTTAAACAATATTTTTAAGATGGGGTATTTTGGAGCATATTCTGTATCTTTTAGAAAGGTCCAGACCAATGGAGGGAGCCACGACCTGGCAACTGCAGTTCTGGAGACATACATTTCACAGAATCTACTCTCCATTAGGTCACTTAAAAAGTTTATTTAAAACTCGAACAGGCATATGCTAGAGGGTTTTATTTTGCACTTATTTCATCACCTGGAGGACGAATTTATGTTGGGGTTTATTGGCCACTTACTTTCCCTGTCGTAAATTATCAGTGTAATTTCTTTGCCTTTTACATCGAGTCTGAGTGTTCTTTTCTTTGTTTGTTGCTCCTGCTGAATCATTTTCTTCCTTCCTCTTGATTGCATTTTTTTCACACAAATAATTCTACTCCTGAAACCAATATTACACTATATTTTAACCAACTAGAATTTAAATAAAAACTTAAAAAAGCAAAAAAAATTTTTCAAATTTTAAGCCAAGTTTACTATTTGCTGTTTAATTCTTGTATGTATGTACAGATATATTTTCTGGGTGGTGTGAGAGTTTATAAACTTTGAGTGGTCAAATCTACCAGTCGGCCATACTTTCTCCCCCACCCATTGCTTTCTATGTGCCTCGTAGTCATAAACTGCCTTTTGTATGTATTGCCACCTACCTCCCATCTGTGCTTCCTCACTGCCACCTTTTGTTTTGTGATTGGATCTATTTTCTAAACTAGCAATAGTCCTTCTGCCGTCCTGTGGAAACATGAATTTCTCTTGCATTCAACTTACATCTTTCTCACAAGTGTGTGTGACCCCACTTATGTTTGTACAGAATGAAATTATAATTTTATAGTCTGCTCCCTGCATTTTTTTAAATTTTTTTAACGTTTATTTATTTTTGAGACAGAGACAGAGCATGAACAGGGGAGGGGCAGAGAGAGAGGGAGACACAGAATCTGAAACAGGCTCCAGGCTCTGAGCTGTCAGCACAGAGCCTGACGCGGGGCTCGAACTCACGGACCGTGAGATCATGACCTGAGCTGAAGTCAGACGCTTAACCGGCCAAGCCACCCAGGCGCCCCCCCGCATTATTTTTAAAGTCAGTTATAATCATAATTCTTGTTTTCCTATTCTTTTTTGAGGTTTTGCCGATTCCATTTTGATTTTGAGACGTGTGTTAATGTGATGAAATTATATTTTATATCTTCTCCTACAGAAGAGTCTTTTTAACTCAATTTTAATTAATAAGTTTATTTTGAATTCACTATTTATCCCGGTTTTCTTCTCCCTGCTATTCCTTGTATTTTATAAATTCCATTTTCTAAAAATGTGTTACTATATAAATGCACACCTTTATGAAACAGCAAAAAAAAAAAATGAATGAAAGAAGTGAGGTCCTGCTCATTTGGATCTTACATTAAATGAAGAAAGCAGAGTGGCGGAAATAAATGTGTATCTGACACAATGTTCTCAGGGATAGACATATGAAGAAAGGAAACACGTTTTTGCACACTCACATGCACACACATGTAACTCAACAAGGAGAACCATGAGTGATTGGTCTGCACCTGACCACGTACGACGTGCTCTGATATTTTCTACTGTGCCTTAGTTTTTCTATTCTAGTTTATTCTTGCAAACCACACCCTGACCCCACAAATGGTCCCAGTCTCAGAATATGGAAAACATTCCTCTCCCTGGAAATCTGTTCCTGTGCTGGTAGCTCCCTGTTTGTGTTCTCTCTCCTTTCATTGACAACTCCTGTGAGCACAATCTCTCATTTGTTCATGCAATATGTATTTATTACCACTGTCCCCAACCAAACTATGTCTGGGGTAAAGGATGGGAGTAAGTATAACATGCCCAGGGCACCCACAGTCTAGCAGGGAAACATATATGGAATTAAATAAAAATTACAGTGATAACACCACATCTAAATTATCACAAAAGAAAGTCTTTTTTTTTCTTGTGGGAATGTCAAAACACACACACACACACACACACACATTCATGAAGGAGACGACTCCTTGCTGTCTGAAAGAGGAGATGGGAGTTTCAAGACAGAATAGGTGAAAACTTCCAAATAGATCAGTGGATGATTCCAACCAGAGGGGAAGCAGGTGTGTAGGGGCTCGGAGTCTTGAGACTGGGGCTTGAGATGAAGCTACAACCCAAGTTCAGTGTCGGTAGAATTGATGTGGGTGAGGCAGCATGAGCGCAAAGCTGTTGGGTCAGTCAGGAGAGGCAAGCCAAGTGTTGGAAATATGGATTTGGGGTTCATTCTCCAGGGGGGAGTCAGATGAAAGCATTAAATCAGGAAGGTGGACAGTAACATAATTGTAATATAGACAGATCTCTCGGGGGTAAATGTGAATATTGGCTAGAAGGGTGCTAGCCTGTGATGGGTGGAGAGAGGAAGAAAACTGAAATAGGGCTGTATAACTGGGGCCCCAGAAGTGGGGAAGTGATGGGGACTTTGAGAGAAGAAAAAGTCGGTCAAATCTCCTCATCAGTAAGAAGCACTCATTATCCATTGAGGGAACTATGCTAAGTTCTTTATGGCGTGTTCACTAAATCTGCCAACCACCTGAGCAGGATAGATACCTCTAGCCCTACTATTTGGGGAAGGATATTAGCATTTACAATAGTTTGGTTGGGAAGGTGGGGGAAGAGAAGAGAGGGAAACAAACCACAGGAGATTCATAGGGGTAGAGAGCAAACTCAGGGTTGATGGAGCAGGTAGGTGGGGATGAGCTAGATGGGTCATGGGGATTAAGGAGGGTACTTGCTGTGATGAGCACTGGGTGTTGTCAGTGATGAATCACTGAATTCTACTCCTGAAAACAATATGTTCCACTGTATGTTACCTGAGTAGAATTTAAATGAAAAAAAGAGTAGTTTGCTTGGTTCTCCAAATTCAAAAAGCAAACATATGTAGATCCAAAATTCAAAACACGAGTCTCTGATGATGAAGGTGTTGCATTTTATATCACTTATAAGAGGTGGGGTTTTGTTAGCAAATAATCTTTTAAAATCCGCCACTTTTGTTGTACTCTGTGTATTACCCTTAGAGAATTGTGGGGGTTTTCCCTTGCTTGTTATTTAGCGGGATGTCTTGATAACTTAGACATCCTAACTTTTCCGTTTAGATACATTGCTTTTTGCTGCTTCATTATCCTGGGCTTGAAGGAGACGTACCTGGGGTTGGGGTGTTGCCAGAAGAGAAGACACATTCTCATCCGTTGCTAGGGGCCACCTCAACTCATAGATCTTTCTCCCCACTTTTCTTGCTCTCAGTTTTTGAAAATGATATTTTAATTTCTTTAAACACTGGCTATGAAAAGTTCATATTAATGCGGAGACCCATGTTTACATGCTCATAGAAGACTTAACTACTGGAACTTGGATGTATTTTCACATCTTTAGAGGAAAGAAAATCTCTTGTCAACAGCTTGCCTTGTATCAGTGTTTACCTAATTAATGTGCCTTGAGGTGAGAATAGTCTGGTTGTGACATGGTCCTAGGAGACTAGGGGGCACACACGTGTGTGTGTGTGCATGTGTGTGTCGTGTGCCATGAGCGGTTTTCAAAGCAGAGGTCCTGGAACCCATAGCTCCATAATGTGACCCTTAATATACAGATGCCAGATTATTACCCAACACATGAAGATAAGAAGGGGGCCCATTTCTATCCAAAGATTCTTTGGACACAAAATCAATAAAGTGCAAGGGACGCTATGTGAAGGAGGGATTCCTTGTGCCGTGAAGTTTCATCAGTACCGGGGAGGCCACCTTGTTCCTCAACATTCCCTGCCACCATCTGTCACCACTCTTCCTCTTGCTCATTCCCCTCAACGCAATGGCTTTGGTTGACCATTGAATGACCAATGAATATTGGCTTTTAAAACAACAAACAAACCAACAAAAAGAAAGATGATGACAGGGAGTGGGAGATACTGGCTTCCAGTTAAGGAACGAAGGACACACAGGACTAAAAGACACAGCAAAGGGAATATAGTCAGTGATACTATCAGAGCATTGTGTGGTGACAAATGGCAGCTCCACGTGTGGTAAGCATGGTGTGATGTGTAAAACTGTTGGATTGTACACCCCACACTGCTGTAACATGGTGCATCAACCACCCTCAGGTTTTAAAAATTGATTTAAAAAAAGGACTTTTCTCAGAGCCTCTGCACTGGTCGTTCCCTCTGATTGGTGTACTTTTCCCCAGAGGACTTTGTGTCTCCTTCTGTCTCCTTGAGGCCTCTGTTTAGATGTGTTTTGGTATGCCCGAATAACCAGGAAAAAGTAAATCTTCACCCGTTCTTTCCTTTACAAAAGCTTTGTTTTTCTTCATAGCACCTGTCACCTTCTCATATTTTGTCCACTCTTTCATTTGCTTATCCTCTGTCTCCATCACTGAACCTTATAGACTTTTATTTTTTTGACACCTGTACTCTTTGTCTGGAGATTAGTCAGTGCTCAAGGTTATTCCTCAAAGGGGTGACAGAATTTCTCATTAAAACTATAGAATCCATGAGTATTAGGGGAAAAAGCTAAGTGTGGGATGTGAATTCCTATTCAAAGCTGGCATGAGGGAGTCCCCAGAGGGGGCAAGTTCTATCCAAAACACTATGGATATTGAATTTTTGAAAGAAAAATAAAAATTATAGAATTCCAATGATATTTGCAATGTTCATTGTTGAGAAACTCGGTCATGCTATTTTTTGTTCCCTGATAGTCCCCTCTAGCCCATGGAACCAGGAAATGATTCACAAGTTTCAGAATTTTTTCTTCTGGGACTATCAGAGGAACCAGAGCTGCAGCTCCTCACTTTTGGGCTTTTCCTCTCCATGTACCTGATCACTGTGTTTGGCAACCTGCTCATCCTCCTGGCCGTCAGCTCTGACTCCCACCTCCACACGCCCATGTACTTCTTCCTGGCCAACCTGTCCTTTGTAGACATCTGCTTCACCTCCACCACCGTCCCGAAGATGCTCTGGAACATCCAGACACAGAGCAAAGTCATAACTTATGCAGGCTGCATCACACAGATGTATTTTTTCCTACTCTTTGCTGGATTGGACAACTTTCTACTGTCTGTGATGGCTTATGACCGGTTCGTGGCCATCTGTCAACCCTTGCACTACATGCTGATCATGAAACCCACCTACTGTGGGCTGCTTGTTCTGGTGTCCTGGATGATGAGCACCCTGAACTCCTTATTACAAACCTTAATGATGTTGTGCCTGTCCTTCTGTACAGAGGTGGAAATCTCCCACTTTTTCTGTGAAATCAATCAGGTGGTCCTGCTTGCCTGTTCTGATCCCTTTCTTAATGACATGCTGATGTATTTTGCAGCTGGATTGTTGGGTGGTGCTTCCCTAGCTGGGATCCTTTACTCTTATTCTAAGATAGTTTCCTCCATACGTGGGATCTCATCAGCTCAGGGCAAGTATAAGGCATTTTCCACCTGTGCGTCTCACCTCTCGGTTGTCTCCTTATTTTATTGTACTGGCCTAGGAGTGTACCTGAGCTCTGCTGCTACCCAGAGCTTCCACTCAAGTGCCACAGCCTCGGTGATGTACACCGTGGTCACACCCATGCTGAACCCCTTCATCTACAGCCTGAGGAACAAAGACATAAAGAGGGCTCTGAAAAGAATCGTTGGGGTTCCAGTGATGTAAAGGCCAATTGTCCTGGGGCTGAAGACATGCCATGATTGCAGGGCTCAAAGCATCAGAGCCAGGAACTGCTATTCTTTGATCAGACTGTGGAAGTAGAATCTGCCCCCTCTATTTATTTCTTGGAATTCCCATTTGTTTGATTTCAACTTCTCCATACATTTCAATAACTCACTTTATTAAGCTTCTGATCTGTCTGATATACGGTTTCTCCTTCGTCCACTCTCATACATTCCCATGTTTTCCCAAATGTTGGATCACAGATGCCTGTACATTTCTGTATCTTACAATGGGCAAGTTGGATTTTATTTTATTTCTTTCCAAGATTTTATTTAAATTTACATAGTTAGCATATAGTGTAGAATTGGTTTCAGTAGTATAGTTTAGTGATTCTTCACTTACCCAGTTCCCATCACAAGCACCCTTCTTAATGCCTCTCACCCATTTAGTCCATCCCCTCACCCACCTCCCTTCCAGCAACCCTCAGTTTGTTCTCTATTGTTAAGAGTCTCTTTATGATAAAAATACTCAAGGACGTAGGGATAGAAGGAACATGCTTTAACATCATAAAAGCCATATATGAAAGTCCCAGAGATAATATCATCCTCAATGAGGAAAAATGGAGTGCTTTCCTAAGATCATGAACATGACAGGCATGCCACTCTCACCACTATGGTTCAATAGTACTTGAAGTCCTAGCCTCAGGATTCAGACAACAAAAAGAAATAAAAGGCATCCAATTTGGCAAGGAAGAAGTCAAACTTTCCCTCTTTGCAGATCACATGATACTCTACATGGAAAACTTGATGACTCCACCAAAAAAAATGGCTAGAGCTGATACATGAATTCAGTCAAGTCACAGGTTATAAAATCCACGTACAGAAATAGGTTGCATTTCTATACACCAATAATGAAGCAGCAGAAAGAGATATCAAAGAATTGATCCCATTTACAGTTGCACCAAAACACCCCAAGATAGCTAGGAATAAACCTAACCAAAGAGGTGAAAAATGTATACACTGAAAACTATAGAAAGCTTATGAAAGAAATTGAAGAGGAACAAAAGAAATGGAAAAACATTCCACGTTCATGGATTGGAAGAGCAAATATTGTTAAAATATTGATCCTACCCAAAGCAATCTACATATTTAATGCAATCTCCATCAAAATACCCCAGGATTCTTCACAGATCTAGAACAAATAATGCTAAAATCTGTATGGACCCAGAAAAGCCAAAACAATTCTGAGAAGAAAACCAAAGCTGGATGCATCACAATTCTGGACTTCAAGATGTATTTCAAAGCTGTAATCATCAAGACGGTATGGTATTGGCACAAGAACAGACAAACCGACCAATGGAACAGAATAAAACACACAGAAATGGACCCACAAACGTATGGCCAACTAATCTTTGACAAAACAGGAAATAATACCCAATGGAAAAAAGACAGTCTCTTCAGCAAATGGTGTTGGGAAAACTGGACCTCAACATACAGAAGAATGAACCTGGACCACTTTCTTACACCATACACAAGAATAAACTCAAATGGATGAAAGACCTAAACTCCATCAAAATCCTAGAGGAGAAAACAAGCAACAACCTCCTTGACCTCAGCCACAGCAACTTCTTACTTGACATGTCTCCAGAGGCAAGGGAAATAAAAGCAAAAATGAACTTTTGGGATCTCATCAAGATAAAAAGCTTCTGCACAGTGAAGGAAATAATCAGTAAAACTACAAGGCAACTGAAGGAATGGGAGAAGATATGTGCAAATAACATATCAGATAAAAGGTTAATATCAAAAATCTACAAATAACTTATCAAATTCAACACTCAAAAAAACAAACCATCCAGTGAAACATTGGCAAAAGAAATGAGTAGACACTTTTCCAAGAAAAACATTCAGATGGCTAATAGACACACGAAAAGATGCTCAACATCTCTCATAAGGAAACTATAAATCAAAACCACAATGAGTTACCACCTCACACCTGTGAGAATGGCTAAAATTTAACAACTCAGGAAACAACAGATGTTGGCAAGGATGCAGAAAAGTGGAACCCTTTTGCACTCCATTTGGGAATGCAAACCGGTGTAGCCACTCTGAAAACAGTATGGAGGTTCCACCAAAAAATAAAAATGGAACTACCCTACAGGGCAGCAATTGCACTACTAGCTATTTATCCAAGGGACACAGGAGTGGTGATTCGAAAGGTCACGTGTACTCCAATATTTATAGCAGCACTATCATCAATCCACAAAGAATGGAAAGAGCCCAAATGTCCATTGACTGATGAACTGATAAGGAAGAAGTGGTATACACAAACACACACACACACACACACACACACACACACTGGAATATTACTCAGTGATCCATAAGAATCAAATCTTGCCATTTGCAACATGGATGGAACTAGAGTGTATTATGCTAAACAAATCTGGTCAGTCAGAAAAAGGCAAATATCATATAATTTCACTCCGACGTGGCATTTAAGAAACAAAACAGATGATCATAGGAAAATGTAAGCAAAAATAAGATACAGAGATGGAGACAAACCATAGAAGACTCTTCAAGACAGAAAAGAACTGATGGTTACTGGAGGGGAGGTGGCTGCAGGAATGGGCTAGATGGGTGATGGGTATTAAGGAGGCCACTGGTGATAAGCACTGGGTGTTAGATGTAAGTGATGAATCATTAAATTCTATTCCTGAAATCATTATTACACTATATGTTAACTAACTTGGTTGAATAAAAAAATAAATAAATAAAAGTAAAAAGAAATGTAAATAACTCATACAACTAAACAGCAACAAAAAACAATGGGCAGAGAATCTGAATAGACATTTCTCTAAAGGAGACATCCAGGGGCGCCTGGGTGGCTCAGTCGGTTAAGCGTCCGACTTCAGCTCAGGTCACCATCTCGCGGTCCGTGGGTTCGAGCCCCGCGTCAGGCTCTGGGCTGATGGCTCAGAGCCTGGAGCCTGCTTCCGATTCTGTGTCTCCCTCTCTCTCTGCCCCTCCCCCGTTCATGCTCTGTCTCTCTCTGTCTCAAAATAAATAAAAAACGTTAAAAAAATTAAAAAAAGATAAAAAATAAATAAAAAATAAAAAAAATAAAGGAGACATCCAGATGGCCAACAGACAAATGAAAATATGCTCAGCATTTCTCATCATCAGAAAATGTAAATCAAAACCACAATTGAGATACCAACTCACACATGTCGGAATGGCTAAAATCAAAAGCACAACAAACAACAAATGCCGGTGACAATGTGGAGAAAAAGGTACCTTGCACACTTTGGGTCGGAATGCAAACTGGTGCAGCCACTGTGGAAAACGGTGTGAAGGGGCCTCAAAATTTAAAAATAGGACTACCTTACGATCCAAGAATTCCACTACTGTTTCCAAAGAAAACAAAAATGCTAAATTGAAAAGATATACGCACCCCTAGGTTTATTGCAGCATTCTTTACAACAGACAAGATATAGAAGCAACCTAAGTGTCTATCAATAAATGAATGGATAAGGAAAATGTGGAACACAAACACACACACATACACACACACGAATATTTATCTGATGTGTCATTCACAAACATCTTCTCCCATTCTTTGGGCAGCCTTTCAATTCTCTTGCTTGTTTTCTTCACTGTGCAGAAGATTTTACTTTGGTGAAGGTCCAATAGTTCATGTTTGCTTTTGCTTCCCTTGCCTCCTGCAACATGTCTAATAAGCAGTTGCTAAATCCGAGGCCAAAGAAATAGCTACCTGCGTTCTCCTCCAGGATTTTGATGGTTTCCTGCCTCACGTTTAGGTCTTTTGGAATTTTGAATTTATTTTTGTGTATGGTGTAAGCAAGTGATCCAGCTGACGTTGCCTGTTGCTACCCAATTTTCCAGCATCATTTTTGAAGAGACCGCCTTTTTTTCCATTGGATATTCTTTCCTGCTTGGTGAAGATTGCCCGTATCATTGTGGGTCCATTTCTGGGTTCTCTATTGTGTTTCATTGATCTGTGTGTCTGTTTTTGTGTCAGTACCATACTGTCTTGATGACTACAGCTTTGTAATACACCTAGAATTACCAAATGTTTTATAAATGTCAACTTTTAACCTGTATTAAAAATACAAAACTCCTAGTTGATTTGTCAAAAGAATGATGAATCCAAGGATTATTGTACCCATGGTTTTACAGCAAATGAGCACATCTTTGCTTGGTGGAGAGGGAATAGGTATTTTCTAGACTATCAGGAGTTGTGTTCCCACCACAACCCATGTTTTAAAGAACCAAGGGTCATAGTCAACACAGGTTCCTGAGCCATAGATTTGGAAAAAAACTTTCACTCAGGTCTGTGAAAAGTTTCAATGTTAGAGCTCTGGAAGCCAGGAAAGTTCGAGGAGGAGTAACAAAAATCGGATATGCCTGAATTCTAACCTGTATCTTGGGAACAGAGAATCTACAGGAAAAAAATTCCATGCTGTCCAGATATGTTCCCATGGGGAGATGGGCTCAGGGGTTGGAGTAATAATGGGAAACGTGTCTAAGGAGTTGGTGCAGAGAACAGATACAGCAAACATAAGGAGCTATAAATATTTCCTCTGCTGCAGATCCAGACATGTTTAACCCGAAGCTGGAGGAGACGTGGTTTTTGCATTTGGATTCTTCAGCCTGGCTTGAATGCTTCACTCCTTCCTGTTCTGGGAATACAGCTTCACTCTCGATCATCAACCAACAGGAAGGAATTCAGACTTCCACCTGGAGACGTTCCTCTCACAGACCCCATCCAGGTGAGGCTCAGAGCTCAGCAGGTATTTCAGGAAAGGTTCAGAGAGATTGGTAGCTGGAAGCTATTTAATAGACTATTTAATATACTGTTTAATAGTCTGTGAGAATATTAAAAGGAACTATACCCACGAAGACTCATGAGGGAGAGGACTCCTTGCTTCAGAAAGAGGAGATAGGACTTTCAGGATAGAGAAGAGGTGAAAAACTCCAAACGGACCAGGGGGTGACTCCAAGCAGAGGGAAGCAGGGGTGTAGAGGCTCCGAGACCTGAACCGGGCCTTCTGGAGAAGCTACAACTCAGGCTCGGTGTGTGTGAGATCGAAGGGGTGAGGCGGTGTGAGTGTAAAGCTGGTGGGTCGGTCAGGGGAGGCAAGCCAAGTGTTGGAAGGTATGGAATTGGGGGTTCATTCTCCAGGGAGGGGTCACTAGGAAGGGGTTAAGGTGGACAGTCGTGTAATTGCAATATTAGAAAGACCTCTTGGGTAATTGTGACTATTGGCTAGAGAAGTGACAGTCCATGATAGGTGGGACAGGACAAGGAACTGAAATAAGGCGGTGGATTTGGGACCCCAGAGGTGGGGAAGCGATGGGGACTTTGAGAGAAGAAAAAAAATCAGCCAAATCTCCTCACCAGTGAGAAGCACTCATTGTCAACACAGGGAGCTGTGCTAAGCTCTATATGGTGTATTCACTAAATCTGCCAACCACCTGAGCAGGATAGATACCTCTAGCCCTACCATTTGGGGAAGGATATTAGCATTCACAATAGTTTGGTTGGGAAGGTGGGGGAAAAGAAGGGAGGAAACAAACCAGAAGAGACTCATAATGATAGAGAACAAATTGAGGGTTGATGGAGGCAGGTGGGTGGGGATGGGCTAGATGGGAGGTGGGGATTAAGGAGGGCAATTGCTGCCATGAGCACTGGGTGTGGTAAGTGATGAATCACTGATTTCTGCTCCTGAGACCAATATTACACTGTATGTTACCTGATGAGAGTTTACAGGAGGAAGAAAAAGAATAGTTTGGCTGGTTCTCCAAGTCCAAAACAAACGTGTGGAGATTCCCAATTCAAAACTGGTTTCTGTTTGTAAAAGCTTAGCATTTTATATCATTTAGAAAAGTTGTTCTTTAGCAAATAGTTTTCTAAAACCCCCCACTTTTCTTGTACCCTGTGTATTTCCTTTTGTGAATTGTGGGTGTCTTCCCTTGTTATTCTGGTGGGATGTCTTGATAACATGAAGACATTCCTACTTTTTCTTTTGGATAAATTGCTTTTTGCCGCTTTATTATTCTGGGCATCAAGGAGATGTACCTGGGGTTGGGGTGTCGCCAGAACCAGGGACACTTTCTCATCATCAACACCAGGGGCCACCTGAGCTCATTAGATATTTCTCCCAACTTGTCTTGTTCTCAGTTTTTGAATTTGATTTTTATGTTTCTGTAAATACTGGACACAAAATGATCACGTTAAAATCGAGACTCATGTCTACATACTCATGGGAGACTTAACTGCTAGAATTTGGATGTTTTTGCAATATAGGAAAGACAATCTGATATTGCACAGCTTGCCTTGTATCATTGTTTGCCTAATTATTGCGACTGGAGGTGAGAATAGTCTGGTTGTGACATGGTCCAAGGAGGCTATAGAGCATGTGTGTGTGTGTGTGTGTGTGTGTGTGTGATGAGCAGTTCTCAAGACAGAGGTCCTGGTACCCATACCTCCAATACATGACCCTTAAAATACAGGTGCCAGGTTAGTACCGACAATGAATATAAGAAGGGTGCCCATTCCTGTTCAAAGATTCCTTGGAAACGAAATTAATAAAGTGCAAGGAACACCATGTGAAGGAGGGGTTCCTTGTGCCGGGAAGTTTCATCGGTGTCCGGGAGGCCACCTCATTCCTCAACATTCCCTGCCACCACCTCTCATCAGTCTTCCTCTCGCTCCTTCCCCTGGACACACTGGCTTTCTTTTGAGCCTGGGTCTTTAACACAATATGCAAACAACAAAAGGCAGGATGGTGAAGGGGAGTGGGAGACACTGGCTTCCGGTTAAGGAATTCCTTCCATGTTCAGGAAGGGGAGACTCAGAGGAGGGAAAGGCCCAGCGGAGGGAATACTGTCCGTGATGCTGTCACAGGCTGTGTGGTGACAGATGGCAGCTCCATGCCTGGTGAGCAGGGCGTGATGTTGACACTTGTTGAATCACTGTGTGGCGCCCCCCAAACTAACGTGACCTGGTGTGTCGACCACCCTCATGCTTTAAAAACTTAATGTAGAAAAACCCACGTCTTTCCTCAGAGCCGTCGCACTCACAGTTCCCTCCGCCGGGCTCGCTCTTCCCCAGAGGACCTCGTGTCTCCTGTCTCCTCGAGGGCTCTGTTTACATGTGTGCCGGTGTGCCCGAACAACCAGGAAGAGCCATCCCTCCATCCACGCTTCCCTTTACACAGGCTTTGTTTTTCCTCACGGCACCTGTCACCTCCATATTTTATCTGGTCTTTATTTGCTTATCCCCTTTCTCCATCACTGAACCCTCCAGGCTTTTGTTTCTAGACACTTATACGCTTTGTGTGAAGGTTAGTCAGTGCTCAAGGTTATTCCTCAAATGGGTGACAGAATTCCTCATTAAAAGTATAGAAAATATGAGCACTTGGGGAAAATGTTAAGTGTGGGAAGTGAATACCTATTCAGAGCTGGCAAGGAGATGCTGAGCGGGGACAAGTTCCATACAGAAACGATGGATATTCACTTTTGAATGCAAAATAAGAATTGTAGAATTTCAATGATATTTGCAATGTTCATTATTGAGAAAATTAGTCATGTTATTTTTTTTTTTGTTCCCTGGTAGTCACCTCCAGCACATGAATCCAGGAAATGATACACAAATTTCAGATTTTTTTCTTCTGGGATTTTCAGAGAGACCAAAACTGCAGCCCCTCATATTTGGGCTTTTCCTCTCCATGTACCTGATCACTGTGTTTGGGAACCTGCTCATCCTCCTGGCCGTCAGCTCTGACTCCTGCCTCCACACCCCCATGTACTTCTTCCTGGCCAACCTGTCCTTTGTAGACATCTGCTTCACCACCACCACCGTCCCAAAGATGCTTTGGAACATCCAGACACAGAGCAAACACATAACCTATGAGAACTGCATCACACAGATGTATTTTTTCCTGCTCTTTGCAGGATTAGACATCTTTCTTCTGACAGTGATGGCCTATGACCGCTTTGTGGCCATCTGTCACCCCCTACACTACATGGTCATCATGAATCCCCGGCTCTGTGGACTGGTGGTTCTGGTGTCCTGGATCATGTGTGTCCTGAATTCCTTGTTACAAACCTTAATGGTGTTGGGGCTGTCCTTCTGTACAACCTTGGAAATCTCCCACTTTTTCTGTGAACTCAATCAGATGATCCAACTTGCCTGTTCTGACACCTTTATTAATAACTTGGTGATGTATCTTGCAGCTATGCTGCTGGGTGGTGCTTCGTTGGCCGGGATCCTTTACTCTTACTCTAAGATAGTTTCCTCCATCCGTGGGATCTCATCAGCTCAGGGCAAGTATAAGGCATTTTCCACCTGTGCGTCTCACCTCTCGGTTGTCTCCTTATTTTATTCTACCAGCCTAGGAGTGTACCTCAGCTCTGCTGCTACCCAGAGCTCCCACTCAAGTGCCACAGCCTCGGTGATGTACACGGTGGTCACGCCCATGCTGAACCCCTTCATCTACAGCCTGAGGAACAGAGACATAAGGAGGGCTCTGAAAAGAATCGTTGGGGTTCCAGCAATGCATGGGACAATCATCCTGAGGCCAAAGACGTGCCCATGATTGCAGGGCTCAGAGCCTCAGAGCCAGGAACTGCTAATCTTTGATCACACTGGGGAAGTAGAATCTGCTCCTTCTATTTACTTCCTGGCATTTCTGTTTGTTAGAATTCAACTTTTCTATACATTGAGGTAACTCACTTTATCAAGACTCCACTCTGTCTGATATACCAATTCACCTTTGTTCACTTTCATACGTTCCGTGTTTTCCCAAATGTTGGATCACAAATGCCTGGAAATTTCTGTATCTTACAATGGGCAAGTTGGTCTCCTTAAAAATAATTTCATTTCAAATGATTTTTTCCATGCCACATAAATTTTCCCTGATTTTCCCCAAAGAATAATCCCAAGGTGGGTTATTCATGTGGAAAAACACTACACTTGGCCCCTAGGCCCCCTACATAACTTTATTGTAGATGAAAATACAAAACCACTGCTTTCACCTGGAGTCTGTCAATCCCTTTTAAGTCCCTTCCTTAAGAACTCTTTCATGATGTGGAGTCTAGCAGGGGTCCATTTAAGCCTCAGGCTATTGACACCAATGCTTAGGTAGGAAAAGCCAGGCATTTGCATATGCCCTTGTGCTTGTGGACATTCCCACAAGTGTTTCCCTGACCAGAGCCTATGCTGTGACTGCCCTGGCCTTTGGGTTCTTATTTTGGTCACACCTCAGCAACACCCACCAGAGGACTCTAAAAACACAAGGTTCATTGCTCACAAATGTTGAGGGCACATGGGATTCCCAAAGGCCATTGAAGGAGGTCTCAGAGAGGGAGAGACTTTAACAGGGAAGGAAAGAGAGCACTATGAAGGATCTGGCTCTTGGGGGGTCCATGGGGGAGTGACTATGTTTTTCTGGGCTCAGTTTTTATGGATGAATTTAAAACACGAGTGGAGTTGGAGGATGGGCCGAATGGGCCAAGGAGAGGGGAATGGAGGTATGGAATGATAAATAATGAGAATGGAAGACACAGTGTATGGAATATAGTCATCGATGATGTACTAGCGGTATAATGGGACAGGTGTCAGTACACCTGTGTGAGCCCCGCATAATGTACAAAGAAGTTGAATCACTGTATTGCAGACCTGAAACTAAGGTAACATCGTGTGTCAACTACACTCATGTAAACAGTTAAAGAAAAAGAATAATAAAATATTATCCCCCAGTACTCAAAAATAACAACAGCAAAAACCAGACAAAAAGTCCAGTAATGGAATGTGGGCACCGAACGGGAAAAGCGGGGTCACTCACAGTTGTTACCTAGATTACCAGGGCTTTCTAATGGGGAATTTGTGGGCGGGGGGGGGCCTGCATGTTTGTATAGTAACTGAATCATACACCTGGCAATGTGTTAATATGAATGGTGGTCTTTGAAATGGATGCCTCAGAAATGAAAAGCCTAATGTCAGGCAATTACTGTACAAACACGCTTCTGTGTCTCATAACTGGACTCCGTTGTTGTTGTTGTTGTTGTTGTTGCTGTTGTTTTCTGTTATTCAGCCCGGCATCCAGAGGCCTATCATAGCCACTGGCAAAAACTGATGAGCAAATATGTACTTCCCCGTGGAGTCAACATGGAAAGACAAATTGGAATAAACAGATTGATCTAATATGTTCTTGGTGTCAGAGGAGACCATAAACCCGAGGAAGCAAAACACCCATTGTGTTCCTATGCAAAATATTTCTTTTTCATGCGCTGCCTCTATTTATTGAAGCATGGAGGCTTTGGTCCGCAGCTGAGGTGGTTTGTTCACTGAGGTAAGGGGTTGCTTAGTGTCTTCTGTTTTATCTCCGAATTCACTTCCCGTTTCTTCTGAAAGCTTTGCAATGCTACCTACTATCATGAGTCTTCCTACCGTCGCATGAAATAGGTTCCTTTTCCCAGTATTTGTCACAAATGATGGCAAATGAACAGTATCAGCCCCATCCATTTCATGCCTCCGTCCCGCTCTGAAATCTCTCCCACCTGCACGACCAGAGGATGCTTCACACGAGAGCTGGATGTCCTGCTGGCATGTGGCTCAGGGTCCCCAGTTGTTCTGCACAAACGTGCATGTCCTTCAAACTCTCCCAGTTACCCAGAAGGGAGCCCACTTGTTCGTAACGTTGTGGGAAATAAACTCGAATCACAGAACGATCATGAGTGCTCTCCTCAATGTCAGATCCTTTGCCACAAATAAAAATCAGCACATCTTCTAATTGTCTAAGGTCCGTTCGCTTGGGTTATTGTGTCAGTCAGCTACTGCTGTATAACAGGCGGTCCTTGTCAAATGAGATATCATAATACCTTTACAATGGAATCATATGCAGGGGAGCATTTCTGATCTCTGCTGGGCTCCTCGTGGGTCTGGGGTCAGGTGTGAATCTCTACATTGTGTTTCTAAGGCTCATGCATGGTGTTGACCTTGGCTGTAGTGCTCTTCTGTCTTATACCAACTTTGGTCAGATACGGTTCCCGTATGGAGGTTAATCTTTTCTTTATGGAAACAAACTGCTTTATCATGTGAATTACTTAAATGTAATTCCATTGTTCATACATCCATATTAACATTTGGCTTCCTTCCCCATTAGAAGTGCTATCTCCCAGCTCTCTTAAGTGAGAATCAGCTACCCGTTCTCTAGATCCTAACCTTAGCCATGCCCCATTCGATTTTTTTCCACTGAATTAAATCATCGGAGTGTAATTACACACTATAACCTGCATATGTAAAGTGTGCGCTTTGGTGAATTAAAGGAGCCACACGCAAATGAACAGTAGATATTTCAAGTTTCTATTTGTGTATATTGTAATACTGTCACATAAGCTTTAACTGCTTTGTTGGAGAGTTTCTTTTCTAAGTTTATTTATTTATTTATTTTGAGAGAGAGAGAGAAGGAGAGAGAGAGAGAGAGATGGGGGAGGGGCAGAGACAGGGAGAATCCCAAGCAGGCTCCACAGTGTCAGCCCTGATGCAGGGCTCAGTGCCGTGATGTTAGGTAACTTCTAAACATTCAAGCATCCTGAGACTTTGCTGAGTTCATGTATCAGCTCTAGCAGTTTTTTGATGGAGTCCTTCGAGTTTTCCATGTAAAGTATCATGTCTTCTGCAAAAAGTGAAAGTTTGACTTCTTTGCCAATTTGGATGCCTTTATTTCATTTTGTTGTCTGATTGCTGAGGCTAGGACTCCCAACACTATGTTAAACAGCAGCGGTGAGAGTGGACATCCCTGTCCTGCTCCTGATCTTAGGGGGAAAGCTCTCAGTCTTTTCCCATGGAGGGTGATATTAGCTGTGGACCTTTTTTTGTATGGCTTTTATGGTGTTAAGGTATGTTCCTTCTATCCCGACTTTCTTGAGCATTTTTATCAAGAAAGATTCTGTATTCTGTTGAATGCTTTTTCTGCATCCACTGACAGGGTCATATGGTTCTTGTCCTTTCTTCTATTAATGTGATGTATCACATTGATTTGCAAACATTGAACCAGACTTGCAGCTCAGGAATGAATCCCATGTGATCATGGTGAATAATTTTTTGGATACACTGTTGAATTCAATTTGCTAGTATCTTGTTAAGAATTTTTGCAGGATATAAAATCAATGTACAGAAATCGGTTGCATTTCTATACACCAATAATGAAGCAACAGAAAGAGAAATCAAGGAATTGATCCCATATACATAGACCTGGAGGAAACTGTAACTCACAGTGGTGCTGTGAGTTTACTCATCAGGAAGGGGTCACATTCATGGAAAAGGAATAACAAAAAACCTAACTGCAGTTACTACTTCCAAACTGGTCTCTTGGGATCAGAGATTCATTAGAGAAATGTCCTTTGTGTGCCAAAGGGTTGTCCACTTGGGAGCCATGCTGGAGTAAGTGAAAGGGCGGGCCGACGCTGGCCGACTCCATCTTGTTCTGTGTCCTCCACCTTGAGTGACTATGTCCCCGACGTGGCCCCTTTTCCGGGAAAATCACAGAAACCTCAGACCACGCCTCCTCCCCTTGAGTAACCTCCAGCTCACCCATTCAAACTTCCTGATCAAAACACGCCCAGTGACCTATGTAACAGGACTCTGACCCTTCCCCAGCCAATCAGCTGAGGCCACAGCCATTACCTCACCAACTGCCCCTAGACCCCTATAAAACCTTTGTGCTTTTGAAACTCGCTCTCTGTCCCCAGTATCTCACCGCTGCGTCGGTGCAGGTAGGGGATTGAGCTCGAGCTAGCTCGAATAAAGGCTCTTTTGCTTTTACATCGGACTCAGCTCCCTAGTGGTCTTTGGGGATCATGAATTCTGGGCATAACATTTGGGGGCTCGGCCTGGGATCCTCAAGACCCCCGAGGGACCCCCGACCCGGAGAGCCTGACTGGCCACGGTTAGTGTCTGTCTGTGTGTTCTGTCTTTTCTGTGTGAGCTCATTTCTGGAATTCTGGTAGTGCCCGACACGGTCTAAGTGGAAGCACAGGAGGACCACGGGCCGGGAGTTTCGGAAGACGTTCCGATCCTCCCTTCTGGAGGGACGTGGAATCCCCTCATCTGTTTTGGAGGGACGTGGAATCCCCTCAAAGGTCTGAGACGAGGCAGGTCACTCCCGCTGGTTGGTGTGAGGCCGTCGTCTTTGGAGGGACATGGAATCCCCTCAAAAGTCTAAGCTAGCTTTCAGTTTTGCTTCCATGGAGTTGGAAGACTTTCTAAGTGCCCTCTGTCTGTTTCTGTGTTTCTCTGTTTTGTTCTGTGGACTTACTGGACAGACATTATGGGACAGACTCAGACTATCCCTCTACCCACCCTCTTGGCTTAAGCCCTTCCTAGCCCCGCTCCCTCCGGAGCCAAACCCATTCTTGCTTTTCAGGGGACAAAGAAGAAGAAAAGTCTTACCCAGCCTTCAGGACCCCTCTACCCTGTCCTACAGGGGGGTACTGAAGAAGAATTTATTTTTCCTCCCCTGTACAACCCCTCTAGGATGCCAGAAGAACACCATCCTCCCCCCTCTGGGGGAGGCAGACGCTGTTCCGAGAGTGGGAGGTGGAAACGTTCCAGTGGGAAGCCAACCCTTTACCAGACAAAGGGCTCAGAGGGAGCAATCCGCCTCCACCGCCGACTCCACTATTCTGCCCCTGCGAGCCACCGGACCCCCAGACACGGAGGGGAATCAGCCCCATCACTATTGGCCTTTCGCCACTAGTGACCTCTACAATTGGAAAGCTCAGAATCCTAAGTTTTCCGAGAAACCGGCAGGGCTTATTGATTTATTAGACTCTGTTCTTTTTACCCATCAGCCCACGTGGGACGATTGCCAGCAGCTTTTGCAGGTCCTGTTCACGACTGAAGAAAGAGAAAGAATCCTCAATGGGGCCCAAAAACTAGTTCCAGGCACAGATGGGAATCCCACCACCAACCAGGCTCAGATAGATGCCTCCTTCCCCTTAACTCGGCCCCAGTGGGATTTCAACACGGCAGAAGGTAAGGAGAGGCTCCGGGTCTACCGCCAGACTCTAATGGGGGGTCTCCGAATGGCTGCTAGAAAGCCAACCAATTTGGCCAAGGTAGGAAATGTACAACAGGGAAAAGATGAATCTCCGGCTGCCTTTTTAGATCGGATCATGGAGGCATTCCGTACCTATACCCCCATGGATCCAGAGGCTCCGGAAAGCAAGGCAGCTGTTATCATGGCCTTTGTAAACCAATCGGCCATAGACATTAGGAGAAAATTACAGAAAATAGATAGACTAGGAGAAAAAAGTCTGCAGGACTTACTGGTGGTAGCCGAAAAGGTATATAATAACCGGGAGCCTCCTGAGGACAAGCAGGCTCGCGCCATGGCGGCTGCCAGCAGTAAGCAGACTCGAGACCTGGCCAGAATACTACTAGCTACCACTGCTGACTTCCCCGAGGAACGAGACCGCCGTCTCCGGCAGCTGGCAGACGACGCAAGAAAAGGTAAAGGAACCACCAAGGGGGGAAGCAGAGGCTGCAGAAGGATCAGTGCGCATACTGCAAGGAGATAGGGCATTGGGCCCGAGATTGTCCAAAAAGGGCCGGCGGGAAGGGAAGCAAGACTGATCGAGTAAAAGTCCTAGAGCTAGATGAACTAAGTGATTAGGGGAGTCGGGGTTCGGACCCTCTCCCCGAACCCAGGGTAACTCTTAAAGTGGAGGGGACCCCTGTTGACTTCCTTGTCGACACCGGAGCACAACATTCGGTCCTCCGCACCCCACAAGGAAAACTAGCCAGCAAGAAGTCCTGGGTACAAGGGGCAACTGGTATGAGCCAGTATTCATGGACTACCCGAAGAACAGTAGATTTGGGAACGGGCCGGGTATCCCACTCCTTTATGGTAATACCAGAATGCCCCTACCCGCTGTTAGGACGGGACTTACTGACCAAGATTGGAGCTCAGATAACTTTCAGACAAGGGGGGCCTCAGGTCACCGATGGCAAGGGCCACCCCATCCAGGTCCTGACCATGAAACTGGAGGATGAATACCTCCTCCACCAGGAGGCGCTCCCGAGAGAGGATAATATAGACAGATGGCTACAAGAATTCCCCTCGGTTTGGGCAGAGATGGGGGGGATGGGACTAGCCGCTCACAGGACCCCAGTCCTGGTAGAGCTCAAGCCAGGAGAGAGTCCGGTAAGGATCAAACAATACCCCATGTCTCAGGAGGCCCGGAAGGGGATCCAGCCACACATCCGGAGACTACGAAGCCTAGGGGTACTAGTTCCTTGCCAGTCTGCCTGGAACACCCCCCTACTGCCGGTCAAAAAGCCTCACACAAATGACTACCGACCGGTACAAGACCTCCGGGAAGTAAATAAGAGGGTTGCGGACATACACCCAACTGTTCCCAACCCATATACTCTCTTGAGCTCCTTGGCGCCCTCCAGGGTCTGGTATACTGTACTAGATTTAAAGGATGCCTTCTTCAGTCTGCCGCTGGCACCCCAGAGCCAACCCTTGTTCGCCTTTGAGTGGCATGATCCGGAGGAGGGCTACAGTGGGCAACTCACCTGGACACGGCTACCTCAGGGATTCAAAAATTCACCCACCATCTTCGACGAGGCACTACACGAGGACCTGGGTGAGTACAGAAGGGAGCACCCTGGCCTCACCCTCCTACAGTATGTAGATGACATCCTGATTGCTGCCGACACAGCCAAAGACTGTGAGCGAGGGACCCAGGACCTGCTGGCTACCCTGGGGGCCTTAGGGTAGCGGGCATCCGCCAAGAAGGCTCAGATATGCAGGGAGAGGGTAAGTTACCTGGGATATATCCTGGAGGGCGGACAGCGGCGGTTATCAGATGCCAGAAAAGAAACTGTCCTAAAGATCCCTACTCCTACCTCCTGAAGAGAAGTGAGGGAATTCCTAGGATCAGCCGGCTACTGCCGCCTCTGGGTTCCAGGTTTTGCTGAGATCGCCAGGCCCCTATATGAAGCTACCAAAGAGGGGAAAACATTTAAATGGGCTGAAAAAGAAGAAACTGCCTTTAATCAGTTAAAAAAGGCCCTCCTAAGTGCCCCAGCCCTGGGCCTACCAGACATTACGAAGCCCTTCCACCTCTTTGTAGACGAACATAAGGGAATAGCAAAAGGGGTTCTAACTCAAGCCTTAGGCCCCTGGAACCGCCCAGTGGCTTACCTGTCTAAGAAACTAGACCCAGTGGCTGCCGGCTGGCTGCCATGCCTAAGAATTATTGCGGCGACAGCACTCCTAGTCAAGGATGCAGACAAACTGACCCTAGGACAGGAGATCTGGATCACGACCCCACACGCCATTGAAGGGGTCCTGAAACAGCCTCCTGATGGATGGATGAGCAACACACATGCGAATCATTACCAGAGCCTCCTACTCAACCCTCCACGAGTGCGGTTCCACCCCAGTGCAGCCCTCAATCCCGCAACCCTGCTGCCCGACCCTGACCTAGGTGCTCCATTACATGACTGTGCGGGAATCCTGGAACAAGTACATGGATTCCGGACGGACCTGACCGACTGGCCCTTCCCTGATGCCGAGGCTACTTGGTTCACTGATGGCAGCAGCTTTGTGTGAGACGGACACAGGTATGCGGGTGCAGCGGTGGTCACCGAAACGGACACCGTATGGGCGGAGGCTCTACCCTCCGGAACGTCAGCCCAGCGAGCAGAGCTCATAGCCCTCACCAAGGCGCTGATGCTGGGAGCTGGAAAACGGCTTAACATCTACACAGACAGCCGTTATGCATTTGCCACAGCTCATATTCATGGGGCAATTTATCAGGAGAGGGGGTTACTGACAGCAGAAGGACGGACTATAAAAAATAAGCAGGAGATACTTAACCTGCTTACGGCCTTATGGCTTCCTGCCAAGCTAGCCATTATCCACTGCCAAGGGCACCAAAAAGCTGATAACCCAGTAGCTAGAGGTAATCGAAAGGCTGACCAGGCAGCCAAGGCAGTAGCCCTTACTCCAGTCCCCACCATGACCATACAACTACCAGACCCGGGAGACCCAGTTTTACCAGACCAGCCCAAATACTCCCAGGAGGAGTTACAGCGGATCAAGAAACTCCCCATGGCCCAGGAGATAAAGGGATGGTGGTATACACCTAACAAGGAGCTTGTGCTGCCAGACTGGCTCGGAGTCTCAATATTAGAGCACATGCATCGGTCTACTCACATGGGGGCCCGAAAATTAAAAGACTTAATCCGACATGCCGGAATCAAGATTCACCAACAGGACACCAAAATAGAGCAAGTTGTATCTGCCTGCAAGACCTGCCAACTCACCAACGCGAGAGCCACATCAAATAAAAAAGGAACCAGGCTCAGAGGCACCAGACCGGGAGCCCAATGGGAAGTCGACTTCACTGAAGTCAAACCAGGAAAGTATGGTTATAAATATCTTTTAGTATTTACAGACACCTTCTCTGGCTGGGTGGAGGCATACCCAACCAAGCATGAAACGGCTCAGACGGTGGCTAAGAAGCTACTAGAAGACATCTTACCCAGGTATGGTTTTCCTGCCCTGGTAGGATCAGACAATGGACCAGCTTTTATCTCACAGGTAACACAGGCAGTAGCCAAGGCGGTGGGGGCAAACTGGAAATTACATTGTGCTTATAGGCCCCAGAGCTCAGGACAGGTAGAAAGAATGAATAGAACCCTAAAAGAGACCCTTACCAAATTAACCATGGAGACTGGCAGGGACTGGGTGACTCTCCTACCGTATGCCCTTTACCGGGTTAGAAACACTCCTTACACTCTGGGTTTTACTCCCTACGAGATCATGTTTGGCAGGCCACCCCCTGTTATTCCCAGCCTTCGAGCTGAACTTATTGCTGAGTTTAAAGATCAAGAACTTTTTCTTTCCTTGAGAGGGCTCCAGAGGGCGCACGAGGACATTTGGCCATGCCTCTGTGCCATCTACGAGGCTGGCCCTGACCCCGACACCTCATCAGTACAGGCCGGGAGACTGGGTCTACATCAAGAGGCACCACCGAGAGACACTCGAGCCGCGCTGGAAGGGACCCTACATCGTGGTGTTGACAACCCCCACCGCTCTCAAAGTAGACGGCATCGCGACCTGGGTCCATCACACCCACGTTCGGCCAGCGGACCCCTCCTCGATCCGGAAGGACTTCGTCACGCGATGGGCCATCAGTCGGGACCAACACAACCCGCTCAAGCTCAAGCTACAGCGCATTTAACCCACCTAATATTGGTAACTCTGTTAACTCTGCTTGTCATTGCTCATGCTGCCGGGAGTCCCCACGCCCCCCAAAACATCACCTGGCAGATCATAGACACCAGCTCGGGGACAATACTTAATCAGACCTCCCAGAGCCACCCCAGGGACACTTTCTTCCCAGAACTTTGCGTAAACCTCCAAACTCTGTTCCCCTTGTCACCATAAATGTAGCCGGTCCCATGATTGGGTCCCTAAGCTACATGACAAGGGGAGAATGAAAGGACGGGCCTATGCCGGCCGACTCCATCTTGTTCTGTGTCCTCCACCTTGAGTGACTATGTCCCCGACATGACCCCTTTCCCGGGAAAATCGCAGAAACCTCAGACCGCGCCTCCTCCCCTTGAGTAACCTCCTGCTCACCCCTTCAAACTTCCTGATCAAAACATGCCCAGCGACCTGCGTAACAGGACTCCGACCCTTCCCCAGCCAATCAGTTGAGGCCACAACCATTACCTCACCAACTGCCCCTAGACCCCTATAAAACCTTTGTGCTTTTAAAACTTGCTCTCTGTCCCCATATCTCACTGCTGCGTGGGTGCAGGTAGGGGATTGAGCTCGAGCTAGCTCGAATAAAGGCTCTTTTGCTTTTACATCGGACTCGGCTCCCTAGTGGTCTTTGGGGATCACGAATTCTGGACATAAGAAGAGAGACATGTACCTAACGAGCAGACACAGGGTGCCGAAAATACCTCCTAGTCTCCTGTCTGTCAGTGTGTGCAACCTTAGACAGGAAGGGGTGTGGTTTTCGTCTGGTGTTCTGAGTACTAATATTGGCTGGGGGCTGATGTTTCTCTGACCTTCCTGCTTTCTACATTGAGGAGAAAATGATCTATAATCTAGCATCCAGGGAGGAATTCAGCATCCAGGGAGGGATTCAGACTTCCATAAGGAGACCTTCCTGTCAGACAACTCAGCCTGGTCCATGGATGAGAGGGTCAGAGAGAGTGGAAGTCGAGAACATTAATCTGTCATCTCCTGAGGGCCAATCCAATTTAGCCCAGAGCATATCCCTGTGTCTGTGTGTTTGCTCGTTTAATTAAGTTATAATGTATTTATTCAGTGCTAATGTCAGTTTCACCGAATGACTGCCGTTCACACTTTTGAAGATCTTTCTTATTATATACCATTCAATTGTTATTATGGCCATGCTAGAAAAAATATGCTGAGATTGTTAAATTCAATGTGTGTTTCTAATCGAGTATAATTTTGTCCCCCAGGGGACATTGGTCAATGTCTGGAGACACTTTGTCACGCTGGAGAGGGGTGCACAGAGGTCAGGGATGCTCTGAACATCTTACAGGGCACAGGACACTCCCCACCACAGGGCAGGCTCTGGGAAGGATGGGTGCAGAGACTGGGAAACTCCTGGTGAAAGAATGTCAGTATCTGTAATACAGCTGCTTTCAGGTTCTGTGTTCAACCTTGTAACATTTACTCTTACGCCAACAAATTCAGAATAACCCTTTGGCTCCTATTTGAAAGTTTCAAGCACAAACAGTGTAACAGTCCTGTAAGTTCTTTTCCAGGCTGCTGGGTGAAAGAGGCAGTTCTTGTTATTTTCCTAAACCATCCCTCAGTTTCAGCCAAGGTCATATGTTTGATGACCATCTGGTTGGTTTTATTATTATTATATGCCCATAGGTTATTCTCTCTCTCTGTCTCTCTCTGTCTCTCTCTCTCTCTTTCTTTCTCTCTCTCTCTCTTATTTTTAAAACATTATCAACATTTCAAATGATTTCCTGAGATCATTGTTTTTCAATTGATTTTTGCTATACATTTTGATCATAAAAATTTTTAATTTTATTTAAATAAATCTATCTTCCTACTTCTGAGATTATGGCTTTATTTAGTGGTTTTGCTCACCTGTGAAGGTTATCTGTAGTTTCCTTGATGTTCTGCTATATTGTATGGTTACACTTACCCTGAGGTCATAATCCCTCTGATGTTGGTAACGTGTCTGCGGGAGAGGACCAGTTTCATATTCTTCCAGATAGATATCCATTGATGCCAGTATTAGTTTAGATATCCCTTTATTCTAGATGTTATTTAGCAATTCAACCTTTTCCAATGAAACTGAAATACAGCCTTGCCATATGGTCAATGTCCTTATACTTTGAGACCTAATTTCTGAGTCATCCCACAAATACAAACTGAGCATTGTAGGAACATTATATATTACATTTTTCGCGTGTAGGCCATTGACAATTTAATTATGATTCCATGTTGATATCATTAATAATTTCTTTTTTATAGCCAATTTCAATTAGTTTTTAGTTTTCACATAATGTTGCTGTGGACAGTTATTTGGAAACTAGTCATTTTAACCTGGTTTCATTATCCCTTTATTATTTTTTTTTATAAACTTTTTTCAACGTTTATTTATTTTTGGGACAGAGAGAGACAGAGCATGAACGGGCGAGGGGCAGAGAGAGAGGGAGACACAGAATCGGAAACAGGCTCCAGGCTCTGAGCCATCAGCCCAGAGCCCAACGCGGGGCTCGAACTCACGGACCGCGAGATCGTGACCTGGCTGAAGTCGGACGCTTAACCGACTGCGCCACCCAGGCGCCCCACCCCTTTATTTTTTAAATTCTATAATTTTTCATATCCTTGAGTTTTTCATACTAACCATATATTCACATACATTGTGACAAAAACAAAAGTGAACAAAGAAGGTGAAATCCCTTCACTAGCGTATGTTTCTGTGTAGCACCAAGGACAGGGAACAATAATATAAATATACGGATGGCATCATGCGGTCAAGCATAATCATGTGAAAGAAGTTATTTGGTACAAAACTGGACTGTCATGACGTCGGGAGCATTTACAGAGCATGGTCTGGGGAAGCCTCTGTCCAGTGGCTGACATACAGAATGAGGATTCGAGGTGCCCCTTGGGTTTGTGAAAAAGAGACCAATACGCAGAGTCCAAGAGTATCGATGAGAGGACATCATATAGGGATGGGAGACGAGTGCCTGGGTGGCTCAGTGGGTTAAGAGACCTCTTCTTGTTTTCGGCTCAGCTCAGATCTCACCGTTCGTGAGATCCAGCCCCTTGTTGGGCTCTGTGCTGACAGCATGGAGCCTGCTTAGGACTCTCTCTGTCCCTCCCCTGCTTTGTGCTCTCTCTCTCTCTCTCTCACCCTCCCTCCCCTGCTTGTGCTCTCTCTCTCTCAAAGAAATAAACATTAAAAAGAGAAAGGGATAACAGGGCTGCCCTCACCTGCTGTCAGCCCCCATGAAGACGAATTGCCCAAGTAATGATGCGAGAACCACGTGAAAGCGAAGTCTTCCGTGGTTGACCTTGTAACTGCGCACCTTGCAGCCAATCGTGTGTGCTTCCTTTTGTGAAGTGTTGGCTGATCCCTTTGCTCATTTTTTCCCTTGGGCCCGCCATATGTAAGGTGTTTGACATTAGGAAGATATGGGCACTTTCATCTTTGGGGGGACGTAAATGTGTTCTCACATGGTTTTTGCTGGGCATCGGGGGAGGTGGTCGGGTGCAAAGCTGCCAGAAGCAAGGAGGTTACTGTTCATCACAGTCCCTCGGGGGACCCTCTGAGCTTCTTGGATCCTTGAATTTCAAGAAATTAATTTTAAAAAGTCGGGGTACTAGCCTCTTTGGTTGTGTAATAGTTTAGCAAAAACAATTAGGAATTTCATTATTAGATCAGAAGTTACAAACTGTCATTTTTCCCTCCTGATGAAGTGTTTATTAATTATAAGAGATACGTTTCGATTTTCTGCAGCATAGACTAGCTTAGCACACTAAAGGGATTCTATGGTTTAATTTTTACAAAAGTACAATCTATGATATAGTACTTTCATGAGCTGTTTCTCTATTGTAGAAATGGGCTCAGAGGAATTCAATGTGCCGCTCTAAGGCACAAACCAATCAGCATGTAGTCTTCACTGGAATGATGTCAGGATGTTTCCGGTTCTGAAACTCTGGGAAGTGGTTCCCGCCAGAGTTGCTCTTGGGATTTTTGTCCATGTCTGAAGAGGTGCTTCTGAATATCATCAGCCACAGCACAGCACTCAACAAAAATATTATCCAGCTCCAAGGGTCAATGGTGAGAAGGTGAGGGAACCTGTTCCACACTAAGGTTCTCCACTCACTGTGCACACAATTCACCAGGGATTGTAGTTGAAATGCAAATTCTGGTTCCTCAGGTCTCCAGGGGCCCCGAGGATCCTGCTTCTCTAACAAGCTCCCTGGTGGGTTTGATGCTGCGGGTCCTGGATGTGGAGCCCAGACTGAGAGCAAAGCTGTGGTCCCTCGTTAGGAGAAATTTAAGTTAGAATTAAAGTTGTTAAGATGGCAATACTACCCTGAAGATCTATAGATTCAATGATAATTTGAAAATAACAAAAATGGGGTATTCTTGGAAAACATTTTTAAAACCATCCTAAAATTAAATAAAAAATCTTCCAAGCATGAGCGCAGGATGTCATCCCATTTATTTATGTATTCTTTAATTTCTTTCAGGACCATTTTATTGTTTTTATTTATAAGTCTTTTGATGGCAATAAGTAACCAATCATTCACCCCAGCGAGTAAATCCCCTTAAACACTGCCACTGCTATTCCATACTTGATTGAGAGATGTACAGCTTGAGAAGAAATGTAGAGCATAGTAATACAAAGGAGAATTTAAAATTTGCCTTATCATAGTCGAGGTCATCTTTGACTCCAAGGCCGTATTAAGTCATTCTACTTTTTTGAATTTCTGTTTCCGTGTAGACTCCACTGGTAGACAAGTTTTTGATAATCAGTTTTGCCAGTGACTAATGTAAGCACTGGGGACATAGAGCCTAAGAAGAGAACGGGATCCTAATTCGGAGAAAAAAGCTAATGGTCTCTTATAAAACACACTTATCTGTTCATCAGGAAGAGCAGTTATTGTAGTGATATACAAAAGAATGACAGACACAAAGTGAAAAACTGTGGTCCCAGAGTTAGAATAGAATAGAATGGAATAAATAGAATAGAATAGAATAGAGAATAGAATCGAATTGAATAGAGAATAGGATAGAATAGAATAGAGAAAAGAATAGAATAGAATAGAATAGAATAGAAATGGCCTATTTGCCAAATTGAATTTATTCTAACAGAGAGGTAACGAATGAGTATTCTTTTAGCAAAACTAAAAACATTATTATGTGGAGTGATTTTGTCATTGGTGAAGAAATTATTTTTTTTCTTCAAAAAATTTTTAATGTTTTTTTTTTATTTTTTGAGGGAGAGAGACAGAGACGAAACATGAGTGGGGGTGGGGGGGAGAGACAAAGGGAGAGACACAAATCTGAAACAGGCTCCAGGCTCTGAGCTATCAGCACACAGCCCAATGTGGGGCTCGAACTCGGGAACCAGGAACCTGAGCCGAAGTCAGATGCTTAACCAACTGAGCCACCCAGGTGCCCCTGTGAAGAAATTATTCTTAAGAAATCCAGGCAGTTCCATGAGACAAATGAGAACTCCTAATTTTCTCATTTCACAGCTTGCGAATCGATTTAGAAATAAAAGAAAAAGATGAAGGGAAAAAGGATGGAACACAGAGAGGGAAAACTTAATAAAATGAGGAACTAAATTGTACTGAGTGGTTGAAAAAATAAAAATTCCGGGAAATATATATCAGAGACACAACCTCTAGGTCTACAATCTGCTTAAAAAAACAAAACACGGGTCGGCGGCAAGATGGCTGCTTAGGAGGACGCTGGGCTCACCGCACGTCCTGCTGATCACTTAGACTCCATCTACACCTGCCTAAATAACCCAGAAAACCGCCAGAGGATTAGCAGAACAGAGTCGCCGGAGCCAAACGCAGGCCAGAGGCCCACGGAAGAGAGTAGGAAGGGCGGCCAGGCGGTGCGCGCTCCACGGACCGGCGGGAGGGAGCCGGGGCGGAGGGGCGGCTCGCCGGCCAAGCAGAGCCCCCGAGTCTGGCTTGCAAAAGCGGAGGGGCCGGGCGGACTGTGTTCCCAAACAAGCGCGACTTAGCGTCTGGGAGGTCATAAGTTAACAGCTCTGCTCGCAAAGCGGGAAGGCTGGAGGACAAAGGGAGGGAGAGCTGCTGAGCCCCCTGACAACAGAGCTCAGTTTGGTGGGGAACAAAGGCGCTCGCCAGCGCCATTTCCCCCGCCCATCCCCCAGCCGAAATCCCAAAGGGAACCGGTTCCTGCCAGGGAACTTGCTCGCTCCGCGCAAACACCCAACTCTGCGCTTCTGCGGAGCCAAACCTCCGGCAGCGGATCTGACTCCCTCCCGCTGCCACAGGGCCCCTCCTGAAGTGGATCACCTAAGGAGAAGCGATCTA
Organism: Prionailurus bengalensis; assembly: GCF_016509475.1. Classification (NCBI taxonomy): domain Eukaryota; kingdom Metazoa; phylum Chordata; class Mammalia; order Carnivora; family Felidae; genus Prionailurus; species Prionailurus bengalensis. The sequence goes on from NC_057348.1 coordinate 10,907,257, forward strand.
AGCCTGCCCCTCCTGCCCCCGAGCACCTTGCCTACCCACCCCAGCTAATACGCCAGATCCCCAGCATCACAAGCCTGGCAGGGTGCAAGTAGCCCAGACGAGCCACACCACCCCACAGTGAATCCCGCCCCTAGGAGAGGGGAAGAGAAGGCACACACCAGTCTGACTGTGGCCCCAGCGGTGGGCTGGGGGCAGACATCAGGTCTGACTGCGGCCCCGCCCACCAACTCCAGGTATACACCACAGCACAGGGGAAGTGCCCTGCAGGTCCTCACCACGCCAGGGACTATCCAAAATGACCAAGCGGAAGAACTCCCCTCAGAAGAATCTCCAGGAAATAACAACAGCTAATGAGCTGATCAAAAAGGATTTAAATAATATAACAGAAAGTGAATTTAGAATAATAGTCATAAAATTAATCGCTGGGCTTGAAAACAGTATACAGGACAGCAGAGAATCTCTTGCTACAGAGATCAAGGGACTAAGGAACAGTCACGAGGAGCTGAAAAACGCTTTAAACGAAATGCATAACAAAATGGAAACCACCACAGCTCGGCTTGAAGAGGCAGAGGAGAGAATAGGTGAACTAGAAGATAAAGTTATGGAAAAAGAGGAAGCTGAGAAAAAGAGAGATAAAAAAATCCAGGAGTATGAGGGGAAAATTAGAGAACTAAGTGATACACTAAAAAGAAATAATATACGCATAATTGGTATCCCAGAGGAGGAAGAGAGAGGGAAAGGTGCTGAAGGGGTACTTGAAGAAATCATAGCTGAGAACTTCCCTGAACTGGGGAAGGAAAAAGGCATTGAAATCCAAGAGGCACAGAGAACTCCCTTCAGACGTAACTTGAATCGATCTTCTGCACGACATATCATAGTGAAACTGGCAAAATACAAGGATAAAGAGAAAATTCTGAAAGCAGCAAGGGGTAAACGTGCCCTCACATATAAAGGGAGACCTATAAGACTCGTGACTGATCTCTCTTTTGAAACTTGGCAGGCCAGAAAGAATTGGCAAGAGATTTTCAGGGTGCTAGACAGAAAAAATATGCAGCCAAGAATCCTTTATCCAGCAAGTCTGTCATTTAGAATAGAAGGAGAGATAAAGGTCTTCCCAAACAAACAAAAACTGAAGGAATTTGTCACCACTAAACCAGCCCTACAAGAGATCCTAAGGGGGACCCTGTGAGACAAAGTCCCAGAGACATCACTACAAGCATAAAACATACAGACATCACAATGACTCTAAACCCGTATCTTTCTATAATAACACTGAATGTAAATGGATTAAATGCGCCAACCAAAAGACATAGGGTATCAGAATGGATAAAAAAACAAGACCCATCTATTTGCTGTCTACAAGAGACTCATTTTAGACCTGAGGACACCTTTAGATTGAGAGTGAGGGGATGGAGAACTATTTATCATGCGACTGGAAGCCAAAAGAAAGCTGGAGTAGCCATACTTATATCAGACAAACTAGACTTTAAATTAAAGGCTGTAACAAGAGATGAAGAAGGACATTATATAATAGTTACAGGGTCTATCCATCAGGAAGAGCTAACAATTATCAATGTCTATGCACCGAATACCGGAGCCCCCAAATATATAAAACAATTACTCATAAACATAAGCAACCTTATTGATAAGAATGTGGTAATTGCAGGGGACTTTAATACACCACTTACAGAAATGGATAGATCATCTAGACACACGGTCAATAAAGAAACAAGGGCCCTGAATGAGACATTGGATGAGATGGACTTGACAGATATATTTAGAACTCTGCATCCCAAAGCAACAGAATATACTTTCTTCTCGAGTGCACATGGAACATTCTCCAAGATAGATCATATACTGGGTCACAAAACAGCCCTTCATAAGTTTACAAGAATTGAAATTATACCATGCTTACTTTCAGACCACAATGCCATGAAGCTTGAAATCAACCACAGGAAAAAGTCTGGAAAACCTCCAAAAGCATGGAGGTTAAAGAACACCCTACTAACGAATGAGTGGGTCAACCAGGCAATTAGAGAAGAAATTAAAAAATATATGGAAACAAACGAAAATGAAAATACAACAATCCAAACGCTTTGGGACGCAGCAAAGGCAGTCCTGAGAGGAAAATACATTGCAATCCAGGCCTATCTCAAGAAACAAGAAAAATCCCAAATACAAAATCTAACAGCACACCTAAAGGAACTAGAAGCAGAACAGCAAAGGCAGCCTAAGCCCAGCAGAAGAAGAGAAATAATAAAGATCAGAGCAGAAATAAACAATATAGAAACTAAAAAAACTGTAGAGCAGATCAACGAAACCAAGAGTTGGTTTTTTGAAAAAATAAACAAAATTGACAAACCTCTAGCCAGGCTTCTCAAAAAGAAAAGGGAGATGACCCAAATAGATAAAATCATGAATGAAAATGGAATTATTACAACCAATCCCTCAGAGATACAAACAATTATCAGGGAATACTATGAAAACTTATATGCCAACAAATTGGACAACCTGGAAGAAATGGACGAATTCCTGAACACCCACACGCTTCCAAAACTCAATCAGGAGGAAATAGAAAGCTTGAACAGACCCATAACCAGCGAAGAAATTGAATCGGTTATCAAAAATCTCCCAACAAATAAGAGTCCAGGACCAGATGGCTTCCCAGGGGAGTTCTACCAGACGTTTAAAGCAGAGATAATACCTATCCTTCTCAAGCTATTCCAAGAAATAGAAAGGGAAGGAAAACTTCCAGACTCATTCTATGAAGCCAGTATTACTTTGATTCCTAAACCAGACAGAGACCCAGTAAAAAAAGAGAACTACAGGCCAATATCCCTGATGAATATGGATGCAAAAATTCTCAATAAGATACTAGCAAATCGAATTCAACGGCATATAAAAAGAATTATTCACCATGATCAAGTGGGATTCATTCCTGGGATGCAGGGCTGGTTCAACATTCGCAAATCAATCAACGTGATACATCACATTAACAAAAAAAGAGAGAAGAACCATATGATCCTGTCAATCGATGCAGAAAAGGCCTTCGACAAAATCCAGCACCCTTTCTTAATAAAAACCCTTGAGAAAGTCGGGATAGAAGGAACATACTTAAAGATCATAAAAGCCATTTATGAAAAGCCCACAGCTAACATCATCCTCAACGGGGAAAAACTGAAAGCTTTTTCCCTGAGATCAGGAACACGACAAGGATGCCCACTCTCACCGCTGCTGTTTAACATAGTGCTGGAAGTTCTAGCATCAGCAATCAGACAACAAAAGGAAATCAAAGGCATCAAAATTGGCAAAGATGAAGTCAAGCTTTCGCTTTTTGCAGATGACATGATATTATACATGGAAAATCCGATAGACTCCACCAAAAGTCTGCTAGAACTGATACAGGAATTCAGCAAAGTTGCAGGATACAAAATCAATGTACAGAAATCAGTTGCATTCTTATACACTAACAATGAAGCAACAGAAAGACAAATAAAGAAACTGATCCCATTCACAATTGCACCAAGAAGCATAAAATACCTAGGAATAAATCTAACCAAAGATGTAAAGGATCTGTATGCTGAAAACTATAGAAAGCTTCTGAAGGAAATTGAAGAAGATTTAAAGAAATGGAAAGACATTCCCTGCTCATGGATTGGAAAAATAAATATTGTCAAAATGTCAATACTACCCAAAGCTATCTACACATTCAATGCAATCCCAATCAAAATTGCACCAGCATTCTTCTCGAAACTAGAACAAGCAATCCTAAAATTCATATGGAACCACAAAAGGCCCCGAATAGCCAAAGGAATTTTGAAGAAGAAGACCAAAGCAGGAGGCATCACAATCCCAGACTTTAGCCTCTACTACAAAGCTGTCATCATCAAGACAGCATGGTATTGGCACCAAAACAGACACATAGACCAATGGAATAGAATAGAAACCCCAGAACTAGACCCACAAACGTATGGCCAACTCATCTTTGACAAAGCAGGAAAGAACATCCAATGGAAAAAAGACAGCCTCTTTAACAAATGGTGCTGGGAGAACTGGACAGCAACATGCAGAAGGTTGAAACTAGACCACTTTCTCACACCATTCACAAAAATAAACTCAAAATGGATAAAGGACCTAAATGTGAGACAGGAAACCATCAAAACCTTAGAGGAGAAAGCAGGAAAAGACCTCTCTGACCTCAGCCGTAGCAATCTCTTACTCGACACATCCCCAAAGGCAAGGGAATTAAAAGCAAAAGTGAATTACTGGGACCTTATGAAGATAAAAAGCTTCTGCACAGCAAAGGAAACAACCAACAAAACTAAAAGGCAACCAACGGAATGGGAAAAGATATTCGCAAATGACATATCGGACAAAGGGCTAGTATCCAAAATCTATAAAGAGCTCACCAAACTCCACACCCGAAAAACAAATAACCCAGTGAAGAAATGGGCAGAAAACATGAATAGACACTTCTCTAAAGAAGACATCCGGATGGCCAACAGGCACATGAAAAGATGTTCAGCGTCGCTCCTTATCAGGGAAATACAAATCAAAACCACACTCAGGTATCACCTCACGCCAGTCAGAGTGGCCAAAATGAACAAATCAGGAGACTATAGATGCTGGAGAGGATGTGGAGAAACGGGAACCCTCTTGCACTGTTGGTGGGAATGCAAATTGGTGCAGCCGCTCTGGAAAGCAGTGTGGAGGTTCCTCAGAAAATTAAAAATAGACCTACCCTATGACCCAGCAATAGCACTGCTAGGAATTTATCCAAGGGATACAGGAGCACTGATGCATAGGGCCACTTGTACCCCAATGTTCATAGCAGCACTCTCAACAATAGCCAAATTATGGAAAGAGCCTAAATGTCCATCAACTGATGAATGGATAAAGAAATTGTGGTTTATATACACAATGGAATATTACATGGCAATGAGAAAAAATGAAATATGGCCTTTTGTAGCAACGTGGATGGAACTGGAGAGTGTGATGCTAAGTGAAATAAGCCATACAGAGAAAGACAGATACCATATGGTCTCACTCTTATGTGGATCCTGAGAAACTTACCAGGAACCCATGGGGGAGGGGAAGGAAAAAAAAAAAAAGAGGTTAGAATGGGAGAGAGCCAAAGCATAAGAGACTGTTAAAAACTGAGAACAAACTGAGGGTTGATGGGGGGTGGGAGGGAGGAGAGGGTGGGTGATGGGTATTGAGGAGGGCACCTTTTGGGATGAGCACTGGGTGTTGTATGGAAACCAATTTGTCAATAAATTTCAGAAAAAAAAACAAAAAAAAAAACAAAACAAAACAAAATAGCACTCATGTCCACACTCTCCTTTATATCTGCTTTTGTTGCTTCATAGCACTTGACACCCTGTGATGTCTTATTAATATTTGTATTTGATTCTATTCATTCTCCATCACTAGATTATAGTGGCTTTTGGTTTCAGTATCCTGTGCTCATGGCCTAGACAATGCCTGGGACATGTTTGACCCTCAGCACATATTCCCCCAATGCAGGAAAGATATTCTTAGTAAAACAGTAAAATACATGACCTCTGCTGGGGAGTGTGGAGAATGAGACCAAAACACCTGACATGAAACAGGAGGGAATCTCTTCATAAGGACAATCCTTTGGGGCAAAAGGGACAAGATACCGAAATGAACTTCTTGACTGCACAATATAAATGGTAGCATTTCAACTATGTGGGTAAACTGTTCATGTGAAAATTAATGATGTCCTTTGCCTCTTTCTGGGGGTCAGTGCAACCTCATGGAACCAGAAAATATTACACGGATATCAAAATTTCTTCTCCTGGGATTTTCAGAGAGACCAGAACTGCAGCCCCTCATATTTGGGCTTTTCCTCTCCATGTACCTGATCACTGTGTTTGGCAACCTGCTCATCATCCTGGTCGTCAGCTCTGACTCTCACCTTGACACCCCCATGTACTTCTTCCTTGCCAACCTGTCCTTTGTAGACATCTGCTTCACCTCCACCACCGTCCCGAAGATGCTCTGGAACATCCAGACTCAGAGCAAAGTCATAACCTATGAAGACTGTATCACACAAATGAACTTTTTCATAACCTTTGCGGGGATGGACGACTTTCTCCTGAGTGTGATGGCCTATGACAGGTTTGTGGCCATCTGTCACCCCTTGCAATACACGGTCATCATGAACCCCAGGCTCTGTGGACTCCTGGTTCTGGTGTCCTGGATCACGAGTGTCCTGCATTCCTTGGTACACACCTTAATGGTGTTGCGGCTGTCCTTCTGTACAGAAGTAGAGATCCCCCACTTTTTCTGTGAACTCAATCAGATGATCCAACTTGCCTGTTCTGACAGCTTTCTTAATAACGTGGTGATGTACCTTGCAGCTATGCTGCTGGGTGGTGGTCTGCTTTTCTGGATCCTTTACTCTTATTCTAAGATAGTTTCCTCCATATGTGGGATCTCATCAGCTCAGGGCAAGTATAAAGCATTTTCTACCTGTGCATCTCACCTGTCGGTTGTCTCCTTATTTTATTGTACCAGCCTAGGTGTGTATCTTAGCTCTGCTGCTACCCAGAGGTCACAGTCAAGTGCCACAGCCTCGGTGATGTACACGGTGGTCACGCCCATGCTGAACCCCTTCATCTACAGCCTGAGGAACAGAGACATAAAGAGGGCTCTGAAAAGAATACTTGGGATCCAGTGATATAAGAACCAATCATCCAAAGGCTAAAGACATGACCATGAATGAAGGGCTCAAATCCTCAGAGTCAGGAACTGCCAATCTTTGATCAGACTGTGGAAGTAGGATCTACTCCTTCTATTTATTTCTTGGCATTTCCATTTGTTTGATCAACTTCTCTCTACATTTAAGGAACTCACTTTATTAAGTTTCTACTGTGACTGAAATACAGACGGTTTTTCTTTGTCTATTTTCAGACGTCCCCAAAGTTTACCCCAACCTTGGGTCACAAATGCCTGAAATTTCTGTATCTCACATGGGACTAGTTGGAATTTTTAAAATTAATTTCACCTCAAATGACTTATACCATGCTGGGTAAATTTCCCCTAGATTTCCTGAGATCATTATCATGAGTTATACGCTTCATACGGACTAAAGCTACACTTGATCAGTAAGCCATTTCCATCATTTTACTGTCAAGGAAAATACAAAAGCACAGTTTCCACCTTGTGTCTCAGTCTTTTCCTTCGCTTCCTTTAGGACTCCACCTGATGATGTGGACTCTAACATTGTTCCATTCAAGCCTCAGGCAATTCACACCCCGCTCTGGCTAGGAAAGCCCAAGTACTCACCCGCGCCCATGTGCTTGTCCACACTCCCACAGACCTTTCACAGCCTATGCTGTGGCTGCACCAGCCCTTGGGTTCTTATTGTGATTGCAGGACATATGTCAGCAACATCTGTCGGAGAACTCTAGTAACCCAGGTTTATTACTCATGTATGCTGGAGGACACATGCGATGCTCAAAAGTCATTCTGGGAGGTCTCAGAAGGGGAGAGAAAGTCAAGAGGAAGAGAGAGAGAGAGGGAGCCGCTGAGGGATCTGGATTTATGAAGGACCATGGCCAGGGTGGGTAGCTGGTGTTGGGTTCACATGTTCTTGGAGAATTGTATTGAGTAGAATGTGTGGGCTGAAGGGGAAAACCTGATTCACTCATGTGTCAGTCTCTAGTTTATAAAGGCCTTCTGAAGAGGTACTTCGTGACTCGGGATAGCCGAGGGCTTATCTGGTGATTGGGGAACACATCTGACGATATGTTTATTCAACATGGTTGTGTTCGAAATGGACCCGGGGAAAATACATTATTTCAGTCCCTTGCACTAAACATGCCCTTATGCTTTGTCAGCGGTCTCTTGGTTTTATTCTGTTATTCACCTCGGGGTCCAGAAATTCTACCATAGTCACTGGGAAAACCTGATTAGCTAATCTAGATCTCCCAGTCGAGTGTACTTAGAACGTCAAATTTGAAGAAACAGTTCGACCTGATATTTCTTCGTATCGGCCTGACCAGAAATATGAGGAGGCAAACATTCGAAACACTCATTTCGTGACACACAAAATATTTCTCTCATTTAAAAAAAAAAATCACAGTTCGTGCTATGCACCTATTTATTAAAGCATGGAAGATGGTGTTCACCACTGAGGGAGTTTGTTCATCGAGGCGCAGGATTGCTTAGTGTCTTCTACGTTTTATCACTGAGTTATCTTCCTGTTTCTGCTTGAAAACTTCTAATGCGATCCGCTCATATGATTCTTTCCGTTGTTACACGAAATAGCTTCCCTTTCCTGATATATGTCACAAATCCCACGCGATGGCGAATGCACAGTATCAGCACCATCTATAAAATACGTCCTTTCTGCTCTGAAATCTTTTCCATCTGCTTGATCAGAGGACGCTTCACCCAAGAACTGCATGGGGTGTGGTTCAGGGTTACCAGTTCTTCTGCACAAATGGGCGCGTCCTTCAAAGTCGCCCAAGCTGACGAGCAGCCCTGTTCATTCTGCTGCATAAATCCTTCTTTGCAAAAAAAAAAATAATAATAATAACATGTGAAAGGGACTGGAGATTAGGATGTGGGCATATCTGATGGTGCCTTATTCTCCTTAGTGTAAAGGCTTGCTCATCAGGGTATTATTTTGTTCACTTATAAAAGCAATAAACACAGATTTCTCACAGCCTGAAGAATGAGCGAATACACGATCCTTTCACAATTACAGGCACGCAAGGACAAGATTTGGTGCAGAAGCCTTCACACTACCTACACTTATCTCTAACACAGGATCATCTTCTTGCTAATCAAACAGTGGTCCGCAGACTCAGACTTGCACTTCAGCCTCACCCAGGAGCTTGGAGAAATGCAGAATTGCTAAGATTTTGCACTTGTAGTGGGATCCGTATGGATTCACAGGCACAGTGAAGTTGGAGACATGCTGGTCTAGCTGGGATTCTCACCGTTTATGGTGGACATTGTTGGCAGGATAACAGTATTTTGCGGTGCTTTCCTGGGGACTGTAGGTGTTTGGCAGGTTCCCTTCAGACTTTGACAGACGTCCCAGGGGAAAATTCATTTCCGGCTGAGAACCACGGCTCCAAGTTTGAGAACCAGAAGCATCCTGACAGAATCAAACTCAAGGGATACCACATACTCAGATATTAAATTTAGACAGATGACTAGACATCACGAAGCACCATTTATACATCGTAAAATGTAGTTCATAATCTCAGGGATAAGATTTTATAAAGATTAAATCCAAACTCCCTGTGAGATGTTAAGCTCACATTGTAGTACATAACTAGATCTCTATACATCTGTTATATTTAAGGACCATTTTATAACAAGGGAACAAATGACAGCTTTTAACGTCTTATAAAACAAGTGACAGAAAAAGTGTCTTGAAGCCAATCTCTGTGGCACCCAAGTTTTATTATCAGAAATCATTTCTCTGCTTTATTATTTTTTCTTTTTTTTAATATATGAAATTTATTGTCAAAATGGTTTGCATACAACACCCAGTGCTCATCCCAACAAGTGCCTTCTTCAATGCGCATCCCCCTCTCTCCCCTCTCCCCCACCCCCCACCTACCCTCGGTTTGTTCTCAGTCCTCAAGAGTCTCTTATGGTTTGCCTCCCTCCCTCTAACTCTCTTTTCCCCTTCCCCTCCACATGCTCTTCTCTTTAGTTTCTCAAGATCTACCTATGAGTGAAAACATATGGTATCTGTCTTTCTCTGCCTGACTCCTTTCACTTAGCATAACACTCTCTAGTTCCATCACGTTGCTGCAAATGGCAGGATTTCATTCTTCCTCATTGCCAAGTAGGATTCCATTGTGTATATAAACCACAACTTCTGTATCCATTTGTCAGTTGATGGACATTTAAGCTCTTTACATAATTTGGCTGTTGCTGAAAGCGCTGCTCTAAACATTGGGATGCACATACCCCTGTGCATCAGCACTCCTGTGTCCTTGGGTAGATTCCCAGCGGTGCTGTTGAGAACAACAGTACACACTGGGTCACCTCATGGGCTCAGTGGGTTCATCTTCTGTGTCTTGATTGCAGCTCAGGACATGACCCCATGGTCTGGAGATGAGCCCCAGTTTGCTTCTGCACTGAGCATAGAGACTGCTTGGGATTCTCTCTCTCCCTCTTTCTCTCTCTCTCTCTCTTAAAATAAATAAATAAACATTAAAAAAGCTTCTCTCTGTCCCTCTCTCCCTCCCTTCCTCTTCCCCACTCATGCTTTCTCTCTCCCTCTCTCTCAAAAACAAAGAGACAGACATACAGTACTAGAAATGCTACAGCTGGGTCCCTAGGACAGGCAATGCTTGGAAGACAAAGAGGACTAATCCCGGAGGGTTCCTTGGTCTTAGACTTGGAGGAAAGTGTGTCTCAGCTGAGATAAGGTGCCAGACGATTTACACATATGGAAGGGGACAAGTTCAGGGAAAAGGGGAGGAAAAAAAGAACTGCATTCACTTGGTCTCTGACCTAGTCTTTTGGGAACAGAGATTCATTAGGAAAAAATACTTGTGTCCAGAGCAGTTTTCCACTTGGGAATATGAGATCAGAGGTTGGGGTACCAAGAGGGAAATGAGCCTAATGAGCAGATACGGGGAGCTGTAAATACTCTCTGGTCTCCTGTCAGCCTGTGTGAACTTGGATGGGAAGGGACAAGGTCTCCCTCTGTTCTTCCAGGCCCTAATTACGACTGGGGCCCATGCTTTACTCTGTCCTGCTGTCTCAGCTGAGAACAGAGCTTTAGTCCCTACCATCTGCAGTCCAGGGAGGCATTCAGACTTGTCACAAGGAGACCTTGTCAGACACCCCAACCAGGTGAGCCCAATGCCTGGTGCGCCATGGATGACAGGGTCAGAAGAATGGAAGCCAAGTTCATCAACCTGTCTTCGCCTGAGAGCCAATTCAATCTAGTGCAGGGCTGGTGATCACTGTGTTCATTTGTTTGTTTGATTACGTGATGTATTTATTCAGTGGCTGTGTCAGTTTCACAGAGTGGATGCTCACACTTTCGTTGATCTTCCATATTCTATTCCTTTAACTTACTATTAAGGCAATGGCAGTTTATTTTATGTCCCAGTATCTCAGGAACCACACAAGGTGATTAGATAATTGCTCTGCCTCATCCGTTTCATTCACCACCACCACCACTCTCTGCCTTGCTTTCTGTTGAACAAATTTTTTATGTTTGTGTAAATCACAGCAGAAACTTGCCATTCCAATATGGAGCCTCAAATTCATTTGTCCATGGGAGGCTTAAGAACTGGCATTTCTGGGGACCATTTCTATACTTTGCAGGTAAAAGGTCGCTGATCTGTCCTCACTGGCTTATTTCTTTTTCGGGTGTGGAGTTTGGAGAGTTCTTTATAGATTTTGGATACTAGCCCTTTGTCCGATGTATCATTTGCAAGTATCTTTTCCCATTGTGTCAGTTGCCTTTTAGTTTTGTTGATTGTTCCCTTTGCAGTGCAGAAGCTTTTTATCTTCATGAGCTCCCAATAGTTAATTTTTGCTTTTAATCCCCTTGCCTTTGGAGATAGAGACACAGAATCTGAATCAGGCTCCAGGCTCCAAGATGTCAACACAGAGCCCAATAAACAGATCCCAATGTGGGGCTCAAACTCATGAACCATGAGATAATGACCTGAGCTGAAGTTGGAAACCCAACCAACTGAGCCACCCAAATGCCCCATCTGCAAGGCTTTTAACAAAGAGTTAGTATCTATTCTCTTCAACCTACTCCAAAATATTGAATAGGAGGGAAAGCTTCCAAATACATCAATCAGGCCAACATTACCCTGATGCTGGAACCAAACAACGACACCCCCAAAAAGAAAACTATAGACCAGTATCCTTGATGAAGATAGATGCAAAAATCCTCAGGAAAATCCTAGCAAACCACACACGACAGTATATTAAAAAGATCATTCACCATGATCAGGTAGGATTTATTTCGGTGATACGAGGATGTTTAAATATGGTGAAAATCAATGTTATACACATCAACAAAATGAAGGATAAAAATCATAGGATCATCTCAATAGATGAAGAAAAATCATTTGACAAAATTCAACATTCATTCATGATAAAACCTCAGTAAAGTGGGGTTAGAGGCAACACACCTCCACACAATAAAGGCCACCTATGAAAATTGCATAGGTAGCATCATACTCAATGGTGAAAAGTGGAGAGCTTTTCCCCCAATGTCAGGAAGAAGAAAATATGTCCACTCACACTTATTCAACATAGTACTGGAGGTCCTAGCCACAGCATTCAGACAAGAAAAAGAAATAAGGGATATCCATATTGGTAAAGAAGTTAAACTGTCACTATTTGCAGATGACATGATACCATACATGGTAAATCCAAAAGAATCTACCAAAACATTCCTAGAAGTATGGATAAAGAAGATGTGGTATATATACATACAATGGAATAATATTCAGTGATCAAAAAGAATGAAATCTTGCCATTTGAAAGAATGTGGATGGAACTAGAGTGTATTATGCTAAGCGAAATAAGTCAGTCAGAAAAATACAAATATATCATTTCACTCATATGTGGAATTTAAGAAACAAAACAGATGAACATAGGGGAAGTGAGGGAAAATAAGTTAATAACAGAAGGAGTAAAACCATAAGAGACTCTTGAATACAGAGAATAGGCCGGGGGTTCCTGGAGGGGAGGTGGATTGGGGGTTAGCTAAATGGGTGATGGGCATGTATTTAAGGAGGGCACTTATTGGAATGAGCACTGAGTGTTCTAGAGAAGTGATGAATCACTGGGTTCTACTCATGAAACCAACACTACAGTGCATGCTAACTAAATTGATTTTACATACATACATACATACATATAAAATTACTAGATGTATTACATTAATTCAGTAAAGTACAAGATACAAAATAAATTCCCAGTAATCAGCAACGTTTCTGTACCTTAACAACAAAGCAGCTGAAAGAAAAACATTTAGAAACACCATTTACAATTGCACCAAAAAGAATAAAATATTTAGGAATCAACTTAGCCAAAAAGTGAAAGACCTATGTTCCAAAAACTATAATACACTGGTGAAAGAAATTGAAGGTAACATAAATAAATAGAAAGATATTCCATGCTCATGGATTGGAAGAATTATTCTTGTGAAAATGTCCATATTACCCAAAGCAAAGCAATCGACAGATTCAATGCAATCTCTATCAAAATACCAACAGCAGTTTTCACAAAACTAGAACAAATAATACTAAAATTTGTATGCAACTATAGAAGACCCTGCATAGCCGAAGCAATCCTGAGAAAAAAGAACAGACCCACCAGGTTTCAAGATATACTCCAAAGCTGTAGATATCAAGACAGTATGCTTTAGGCACAGAAATAGACACATAGGTCAGTGGGACAGAATAAAGACCCCAGAAATAAAACATGACTAAATGGGTTTAATCTATTACTTGGATGTAAATTTTTAAAAAAATTTAAAAAGGTGAGACTATGGGGGAAAGACAGTCTTTTCAATAAATGGTGCTGGGAAAACTGGGCAGATACATGTAAAACAATGAAACAGGACAACTTTCTTACACCATACACAAAAACAAAAATGGATGAAAAACCTAAATGTGAGACATGAAACTGCCCGAAAAGAACACAGGCAGTAATTTCTCTGACATCAGCTATAGCAACATTTTTCTAGACAAGTCTCCTGAGGCTAGGGAAACAAAGTAAAAATAAACTATTGGGATTCCATCAAAATTAAAAGATTTTACACAGCAAAGGAGAGAAGAAAACAAAACAAAACAAAACAAACCTGATCTATTGAATGGGAGAAGTTATTTGCAAATGATATATCTGATAAAAGGTTAATATCTAAAATACACAAAGTTGGGGCGCCTGGGTGGCGCAGTCGGTTAAGCGTCCGACTTCAGCCAGGTCACGATCTCGCGGTCCGTGAGTTCGAGCCCCGCGTCGGGCTCTGGGCTGATGGCTCAGAGCCTGGAGCCTGTTTCCGATTCTGTGTCTCCCTCTCTCTCTGCCCCTCTGCCGTTCATGCTCTGTCTCTCTCTGTCCCAAAAATAAATAAACGTTGAAAAAAAAATTAAAAAAATAAATAAATAAAAAATAAAATAAAATAAAATACACAAAGAATTCATACAACTAAACAACAACAAAAAACCCAAACAATCCATTTAAAAATTGGGCAGAGGTTCTGAATCGACATGTCTCTAAAGAAGACATCCAGATGGCCAACAGAGAAATGAAAAGATGTTCATCATCACGCATCATCAGGAAAATGTAAATCAAAACCACAAGGAGATACCACCTCACACAGATCAGAAGGGCTAAAATCAGAAACACAACAAACAAGTGCTGGTGATGAAGTGGAGAAAAAGGCACCTCACACACTGCTGGTGGGAATGCAGCCACTGTGGAAAACAGTATGGAGGGTCCTCAAAACTTGGAAATAGAACGACAACATGATCCAATAAGTCCATTACTGTTTCCAAAGAAAAGAAAAACGCCAATTTGAAAACATATATGCACCCCTATGTTTATTGCAGTATTCTTTACAACAGACAAGATATGGAAGCAACCTAAGTGTCTGTCAATAGAGGAATGGATAAGGAAAATGTGGCACACACACACACATACACACGAATATTGATCTGATGTGTCATTTACAAACATCTTCTCCCATTCTGTAGGAAGCCTTTTAATTCTTTTGTTTTCTTCACTGTGCAGAAGCTTTTTACATTGGTGAGGTCCCAATAGTTCACGTTCGCTTTTGTTTCTCTTGCCTACGGCAACACGGGTAACAAGAAGTTGCTATATTTGAGGTCAAAGAGATAGCTGCCTGTGTTCTCCTCTAGGATTTGGGTGCTTTCCTATCTCACATGTAGGTCTTTCATCCATTTTGAATTCATTTCTGTGAATGGTGTATGGTGTAAGAGAGTGGTCCATTTCCACTGGCATGTTGCTCTCCATTTTGCCAATACCATTGCTTAAGAAGCTGCCTTTTTTCCACTGGACACTTCTTCCTTCTTTGTCGAAGATTGACCATATTGTTTTGGGTCCATTTCTGGGTTTTCTATTCTATTCCATTGTTCTATGGGTCCGTTTTTGTGTCAGTACCATACTGTCTTGATGACTACAGCTTCATAATACACCTAGAATTACCAAATGTTTTATAAACGTCAACTTTTAACCTGTCTTAAACATACGAAACTCCTAGATGATTTGTCAAAAGAATATCAAATCCAAGGATTATTAAACCCATGGTTGTATAGCAAAGGAACACACTTTTTCTTGTTGAAGAAAGAATAGGTATTTTCTAGACTATCAGGAGTTGTGTTCCCACCACAACTCAATGTTTCAGAGAGCCAAGGGGCATAGTCAAGACAGGTTCCTGAGTCCTAGATTTGGAAAAGAAACTTTCACTCAGGTCTGTGAAAAGTTTCAATGTTAGACAAGCCGGGGAAGTTCGAGGAGGAGTAAAAAAATTGGATATGCCTGAATTCTAATCTGATCTCTTGGGAACAGGGAATCTACAGGAAAAAATTCCATTCTGTCCAGATAAGTTCCCATGGGGAGATGGGCTCAGGGGTTGGAGTAACAATGGGAAATGTGTCTAATGTTTCAGACACATTTTGCTGTGTCAGATGCAGCAAACATAAGGAGCTGTAAATACCTCCTCTGCTGCAGATCCAGAACATGTTTAATCTGAAGCCGGAGGAGACATGGTTTTTGCATTTGGATTCTTAAGTCTGGTTTGGGGACCAATGCTTCACTCCTTCCTGTTCTGGGAATAGAGCTTGCTTTCCATCATCAACAAACAGGGAGGAATTCTGACTTCTACCTGGAGACCTTCCTCTCAGAGACCCCATCTAGGTGAGTCTCAGAACTCAGCAGGTATTCCAGGGAAGGTTCTGAGAGAATGCAATCTGAAAGCTTTCCTCTGAGGTCACCTGGCAGCCTAACCATCTTGGTCTCGGAGACAAAAGAGCATTGTGTTTGATGGCACGGTGAACTCTTTCATTTTTTTAAGGTTTACTTATATTTGAGAGAGAGAGACAGAGACACAGTAAGAGTGCATGAGGGGCACAGAGAGAGGGGGACCCAGAATCTGAAGCAGACTCCAGGCTCTGAGCTGTCAGCACAGAGCCTGACGTGGGGCTCGAATTCACGAACTGCGAGATCATGACCTGAGCCAAAGTCAGACGCTTAACTGACTGAGCCACCCAGTCTCCATTTATTTTTTTATGTTTATTTACTTTTGAGAGAAAGAGAGAAAGAGGCAGAGTGCGAGTGGGGGAGGACCAGAGAGAGAGGGAGACATAGATCTGAGGCAGGTTCCAGACTCTGAGCCATCAGCACAGAGCCTTATGTGGGGTTGGAACTAACCAACTGCGAGATCATGACCCGAGCTGAAGTCGGACGCTTAACCGACTGAGCCACCCAGGTGCCCAACCCACTCATTTATAATCAATTTATTTAAGATGTGAAAAAAAGGAAATGTCTGTTGAAATTAGCAATGTAAGGATTATTGTTGAAAATTAAGTGGTGGGAATAAAAGATCAGTTGGATGCGACTAACGAGGGAATGCCGGGTACTGTCTTCCAGGATAATCTGAACATTTCCAAAGAGTTTTCAGTTAAAGGAAATATAAAAATATACTATTAGGTATGGAAGGAGGTGCAGTGAGGGAATTTAAACAATATTTTTAAGATGGGGTATTTTGGAGCATATTCTGTATCTTTTAGAAAGGTCCAGACCAATGGAGGGAGCCACGACCTGGCAACTGCAGTTCTGGAGACATACATTTCACAGAATCTTCTCTCCATTAGGTCACTTAAAAAGTTTATTTAAAACTCGAACAGGCATATGCTAGAGGGTTTTATTTTGCACTTATTTCATCACCTGGAGGACGAATTTATGTTGGGGTTTATTGGCCACTTACTTTCCCTGTCGTAAATTATCAGTGTAATTTCTTTGCCTTTTACATCGAGTCTGAGTGTTCTTTTCTTTGTTTGTTGCTCCTGCTGAATCATTTTCTTGCTTCCTCTTGATTGCATTTTTTTCACACAAATAATTCTACTCCTGAAACCAATATTACACTATATTTTAACCAACTAGAATTTAAATAAAAACTTAAAAAAACAAAAAAATTTTTCAAATTTTAAGCCAAGTTTACTATTTGCTGTTTAATTCTTGTATGTATGTACAGATATATTTTCTGGGTGGTGTGAGAGTTTATAAACTTTGGTCAAATCTACCAGTCGGCCATACTTTCTCCCCCACCCATTGCTTTCTATGTGCCTCGTAGTCATAAACTGCCTTTTGTATGTATTGCCACCTACCTCCCATCTGTGCTTCCTCACTGCTACCTTTTGTTTTGTGATTGGGTCTATTTTCTAAACTAGCAATTGTCCTTCTGCCGTCCTGTGGAAACGTGAATTTCTCTTGCATTCAACTTATATCTTTCTCACAAATGTGTGTGACCCCACGTAGGTTTGTACAGAATGAAATTATAATTTTATAGCCTGCTCCCTGCATTTCTTTTTATTTCTTTAACGTTTATTTATTTTTGAGACAGAGAGAGACAGAGCATGAACAGGGGAGGGGCAGAGACAGAGGGAGACACAGAATCTGAAACAGGCTCCAGGCTCTGAGCTGTCAGCACAGAGCCTGACGCGGGGCTCGAACTCACGGACCGTGAGATCATGACCTGAACTGAAGTCAGACGCTTAACCGGCGGCCAAGCCACCCAGGCGCCCCCCCCCCGCATTATTTTTAAAGTCAGTTATAATCATAATTCTTGTTTTCCTATTCTTTTTTGAGGTTTTTGCCTATTCCATTTTGATTTTGAGACGTGTGTTAATGTGATGAAATTGTTATTTTATATATTTTCCTACAGAAGAGTCTTTTTAACTCGATTTTAATTAATAAGTTTATTTTGAATTCACTATTTATCCCGGTTTTCTTCTCTCTGCTATTCCTTGTATTTTATAAATTCCATTTTCTAAAAATGTGTTACTATATAAATGAACACCTTTATGAAACAGCAAAAAAAAAATGAATGAAAGAAGTGAGGTCCTGCTCGTTTGGATCTTACATTCAATGAAAAAAGCAGAGTGTATCTGACACAATGTTCTCAGGGATAGACATATGAAGAAAGGAAACACGTTTTTGCACACTCACACGTACACACATATAACTCAACAAGGAGAACCACGAGTGATTGGTCTGCACCCTGACCACGTACGACATGCTCTGATATTTTCTATTGTGCCTTAGTTTTTCTATTCTAGTTTATTCTTGCAAACCACACCCTGACCCCACAAATGGTCCCAGTCTCAGAATATGGAAAACATTCCTCTCCCTGGTTCTCTGTTCCTGTGCTGGTAGCTCCCTGTTTGTGTTCCCTCTCCTTTCATTGACAACTCCTGTGAGCACAATCTCTCATTCGTTCATGCAATATGTATTTATTACCACTGTCCCCAACCAAACTATGTCTGGGGTAAAGGGTGGGAGTAAGTATAACATGCCCAGGGCACCCACAGTCTAGCAGGGAAACATATATGGAATTAAATAAAAATTACAGTGATAACACCACATCTAAATTATCACAAAAGAAAGTCTTTTTTTTCTTGTGGGAATGTCAAAACACACACACACACACACACACACACACACACACTCACACACATTCATGAAGGAGACGACTCCTTGCTGTCTGAAAGAGGAGATGGGAGTTTCAAGACAGAAGAGCCGAGAACTTCCAAATAGACCAGTGGATGATTCCAACCAGAGGGGAAGCAGGTGTGTAGGGGCTCAGAGTCTTGAGACTGGGGCTTGAGATGAAGCTACAACCCAAGTTCAGTGTCGGTAGAATTGATGTGGGTGAGGCAGCATGAGTGCAAAGCTGTTGGGTCAGTCAGGAGAGGCAAGCCAAGTGTTGGAAATATGGATTTGGGGTTCATTCTCCAGGGGGGAGTCAGATGAAAGCATTAAATCAGGAAGGTGGACAGTAATGTAATTGTAATATAGAGAGATCTCTCTGGGGGGTAAAGGTGAATATTGGCTAGAGGGGTGCTAGCCTGTGATGGGTGGAGAGAGGAAGAAAACTGAAATAAGGCTGTGGAATTGGGGCCCCAGAAGTGGGGAAGTGATGGGGACTTTGAGAGAAGAAAAAGTCGGTCAAATCTCCTCACCAGTAAGAAGCACTCATTATCCATTGAGGGAACTATGCTAAGTTCTTTATGGCGTATTCACTAAATCTGCCAACCACCTGAGCAGGATAGATACCTCTAGCCCTACTATTTGGGGAAGGATATTAGCATTTACAGTTGTTTGGTTGGGAAGGTGGGGGAAAAGAAGAGAGGGAAACAAAACAGAAGAGACTCATAAAGATAGAGAACAAATTGAGGGTTGACGGAGGCAGGTGGGTGGGGGATGGGCTAGATGGGTGATGGGGATTAAGGAGGGTAATTGCTGTGATGAGCACTGGGTGTTGTCAGTGATGAATCACTGAATTCTACTCCTGAAAACAATATGTTGCACTGTATGTTACCTGAGTAGAATTTAAATGAAAAAAAGAGTAGTTTGCTTGGTTCTCCAAGTTCAAAAAGCAAACATATGTAGATCCAAAATTCAAAACACGAGTCTCTGATGATGAAGGTGTTGCATTTTATATCATTTATAAGAGGTGGGGTTTTGTTAGCAAATAATCTTTTAAAATCCGCCACTTTTGTTGTACTCTGTGTATTACCCTTAGAGAATTGTGGGGGTTTTCCCTTGCTTGTTATTTAGCGGGATGTCTTGATAACATGAAGACATTCCTACATTTTCTTTTGGATAAATTGCTTTTTGCGGCTTTATTATTCTGGGCATCAAGGAGATGTACCTGGGGTTGGGGTGTCGCCAGAACCAGGGACACTTTCTCGTCATCCTCACCAGGGGCCACCTGAGCTCATTAGATCATTCTCCCCGCTTTTCTTGCTCTCAGTTTTTGAATTTGATTTTTGTTTCTGTAAATGCTGGACACAAAATGATCACCTTAAAATCGAGACCCATGTCTACATGCTCACGGGAGACTTAACTACTAGAATTTGGATGTTTTTGCAACTTATAGGAAAGACAATCTGATATTGCACAGCTTGCCTTGTATCATTGTTTGCCTAATTATTGCGACTGGAGGTGAGAATAGTCTGGTTGTGACATGGTCCAAGGAGGCTATAGAGCATGCATGTGTGTGTGTGTGTGTGTGTGATGAGCAGTTCTCAAGACAGAGGTCCTGGTACCCATACCTCCAGTACGCGACCCTTATAATACAGGTGCCAGATTACTACCAACATATGAAGCTAAGAAGGCCCATTTCTATTCAAAGATTCCTTGGAAACGAAATTAATAAAGTGCAAGGAACACCATGTGAAGGAGGGGTTCCTTGTGCCGGGAAGTTTCATCAGTGTCCGGGAGGCCACCTCATTCCTCAACATTCCCTGCCACCACCTCTCATCAGTCTTCCTCTCGCTCCTTCCCCTGGACACACTGGCTTTCTTTTGAGCCTGGGTCTTTAACACAATATGCAAACAACAAAAGGCAGGATGGTGAAGGGGAGTGGGAGACACTGGCTTCCGGTTAAGGAATTCCTTCCATGTTCAGGAAGGGGAGACTCAGAGGAGGGAAAGGCCCAGCGGAGGGAATACTGTCCGTGATGCTGTCACAGGCTGTGTGGTGACAGATGGCAGCTCCATGCCTGGTGAGCAGGGCGTGATGTTGACACTTGTTGAATCACTGTGTGGCGCCCCCCAAACTAACGTGACCTGGTGTGTCGACCACCCTCATGCTTTAAAAACTTAATGTAGAAAAACCCACGTCTTTCCTCAGAGCCGTCGCACTCACAGTTCCCTCCGCCGGGCTCGCTCTTCCCCAGAGGACCTCGTGTCTCCTGTCTCCTCGAGGGCTCTGTTTACGTGTGTGCCGGTGTGCCCGAACAACCAGGAAGAGCCATCCGTCCATCCACGCTTCCCTTTACACAGGCTTTGTTTTTCTTCACGGCACCTGTCACCTCCTGATATTTTATCTGGTCTTTATTTGCTTATCCCCTTTCTCCATCACTGAACTCTCCAGGCTTTTGTTTCTAGACAGTTATACTCTTTACCTGGAGGTTAGTGAGTGTTCAAAGTTATTCCTCAAATGCATGACAGATTTCAGAATTTCTCATTAAAAATATATAATAGATGAGTAGTTTGGGAAAAGCTAACTGGGGGATGTGAAGCCCTAGTTAGAGCTGACATGGGGAGGGGATTTTTCCCCTGAGATTTTTCCCTGAGAGGGGAAATTTCTGTAAAAAACTATAGAAATTGATCTTTTGAATGCAAAATAAGAATTGTAGAATTTCAATGATATTTGCAATGTTCGTTTTGAGAAAATTAGTCATGTTATTTCTTTGTCCCCCGGTAGTCATCTCCAGCATATGGAAACAGGAAATGATACACAAATTTCAGAGTTTTACCTTTTGGGATTTTCAAAGGAACCAGAGCTGCAGCCCCTCATATTTGGGCTTTTCCTCTCCATGTACCTGATCACTGTGTTTGGGAACCTGCTCATCCTCCTGGCCGTCAGCTCTGACTCCTACCTCCACACGCCCATGTACTTCTTCCTGGCCAACCTGTCCTTTGTAGACATCTGCTTCACCTCCACCACCGTCCCAAAGATGCTCTGGAACATCCAGACACAGAGCAAAGTCATAACCTATGCAGGCTGCATCACACAGATGTACTTTTTCCTTCTCTTTGCTGGATTAGACAACTTTCTACTGTCTGTGATGGCTTATGACCGGTTTGTGGCCATCTGTTACCCCCTGAACTATATGGTCATCATGAACCCCCGGCTCTGTAGGCTGATGGTCCTGGTGTCCTGGATCACGAGTGTCTTGCATTCCTTGTTACAAACTTCAATGGTGTTGCAGCTGTCCTTCTGTACAGAGGTGGAAATCCCCCACTTTTTCTGTGAACTCAATCAGATGATCCAACTTGCCTGTTCTGACACCTTTATTAATAACTTGGTGATGGATCTTGCAGCTGTGCTGCTGGGTGGTGCTCCCCTGACTGGGGTCCTTTACTCTTATTCTAAGATAGTTTCCTCCATACGTAGGATCTCATCAGCTCTGGGCAAGTATAAGGCATTTTCCACCTGTGCGTCTCACCTCTCGGTTGTCTCCCTATTTTACTGTACCAGCCTAGGAGTGTATCTTAGCTCTGCTGCTTCCCAGAGCTCACGGTCAAGTGCCACAGCCTCGGTGATGTACACGGTGGTCACACCCATGCTGAACCCCTTCATCTACAGCCTGAGGAACAGAGATATAAAGAGGGCTCTAAAAAGAATCGTTGGCATTCCAGCAATGCATGGGACAATCGTCCTGAGGCCAAAGACGTGCCCATGATTGCAGGGCTCAGAGCCTCAGAGCCGGGAACTTCTAATCTTTGATCAGTCTGGGGAAGTAGAATCTGCTCCTTCTGTTTATTTCCTGGCATTTCCGTTTGTTTGAATTCACCTTCTCTATACATTGAGGTAACTCACTTTATCAAGCTTCTGTTCTGTCTGATATACCATTTCATCTTTCTCCACTTTAATACGTTCCCAGTGTTTTCCCAATTGTTGGATCACAAATGCCAGGAAATTTCTTTACCTTACAATTGGCAAGTTGGTCTCCTTAAAAATAATTCCATTTCAAACTGAAATGAATTTATACCATGATTTCTACCATGCCACATAAATTTTCCATAATTTTCCCCAAAGAATAATCCCAAGGTGGGTTATTCATGTGGAAAAACACTACACTTGGCCCCTAGGCCCTCGACATAATTTTATTGTAGATGGAAATACAAAACCACTGCTTTCACCTGGAATCTGTCAATCTCTTTTAAGTCCCTTCCTAAAGAACTCTTTGATGATGTGGACTCTAGCAGGGGTCCATTTAAGCCTCAGGCTATTGACACCAATGCTTAGGTAGGAAACCCCAGGCATTTGCTTATGCCCTTGTGCTTGTGGACATTCCCACAAGTGTTTCCCTGACCAGAGCCTATGCTGTGACTGCCCTGGCCTTTGGGTTCTTATTTTGGTCACAAGACACACCTCAGCAACATCCACTGGAGGACTATAAAAACACAAGGTTCATTGCTCACAAACGTTGAGGGCACATGGGATTCCCAAAAGGCCATTCAAGGAGGTCTCAGAGAGGGAGAGACTTTAACAGGGAAGGAAAGAGAGCACTATGAAGGATCTGGCTTTTGGGGGGGGTCCATGGGGGGAGTGACTATGTTTTTCTGGGCTCAGTTTTTATGGATGAATTTAAAACACGAGTGGAGTTGGAGGATGGGCCGAATGGGCCAAGGAGAGGCAGGATGGAGTTATGGAATGATCAATAATGAGAATGGAAGACACAGTGTATGGAACATAACATCGATGATGTACTAGCGGTAATGGGACTGGTGTCAGTACACCTGTGTGAGCCCCCATAATGTACAGAGAAGTTGAATCACTGTATTGCAGACCTGAAACTAAGGTAACATCGTGTGTCAACTACACTCATGTAAACAGTTAAAGAAAAAGAATAATAAAATATTATCCCCCAGTACTCAAAAATAACAACAGCAAAAACCAGACAAAAAGTCCAGTAACGGAATGTGGGCACCAAACGGGAAAAGCGGGGTCACTCACAGTAGTTACCTAGATTACCAGGGCTTTCTAATGGGGGAATTTGTGGGGGGGGGCCTGCATGTTTGTATAGTAACTGAATCATACACCTGGCAATGTGTTAATATGAATGGTGGTCTTTGAAATGGGTGCCTCAGAAGTGAAAAGCCTAATGTCAGGCAATTACTGTACAAACAGGCTTCTGTGTCTCATAACTGGACTCTGTTGTTGTTGTTGTTGTTTTCTGTTATTCAGCCCTGCATCCAGAGGCCTATCATAGCCCCTGGCAAAAACTGATGAGCAAATGAAATGTGTACCTCCCCTGGAGTCAACATGGAAAGACAAATTGGAATAAACAGATTGATCTAATATGTTCTTGGTGTCAGAGGAGACCATAAACCCGAGGAAGCAAAACACCCATTGTGTTCCTATGCAAAATATTTCTTTTTCATGCGCTGCCTCTATTTATTGAAGCGTGGAGGCTTTTGTCTGCAGCTGAGGTGGTTTGTTCACTGAGGTAAGGGGTTGCTTAGTGTCTTCTGTTTTATCTCCGAATTCGCTTCCCGTTTCTTCTGAAAGCTTTGCAACGCTACCTACTATCATGAGTCTTCCTACCGTCGCATGAAATAGGTTCCTTTTCCCAGTATTTGTCACAAATGATGGCAAATGAACAGTATCAGCCCCATCCATTTCGTGCCTCCGTCCCCCTCTGAAATCTCTCCCACCTGCACGACTAGAGGATGCTTCACACGAGAGCTGGATGTCCTGCTGGCATGTGGCTCAGGGTCCCCAGTTGTTCTGCACAAACGTGCATGTCCTTCAAACTCTCCCAGTTACCCAAAAGGGAGCCCACTTGTTCGTAACGTCGTGGGAAATAAACTTGAAAGAGAACGATCATGAGTGCTCTCCTCAACGTCAGATCCTTTGCCACAAATAAAAATCAGCATATCTTCTAATTTTCTAAGGTCCGTTCGCTTGGGTTATTGTATCAGTCAGCTACTGCTGTATAACAGGCGGTCCTTATCAAATGAGATATCATAACACCTTTACAATCAAATGGAATCATATGCGGGGGAGCGTTTCTGATCTCTGCTGGGCTCCTCATGGGTCTGGGGTCAGGTGTGAATCTCTACATTGTGTTTCTAAGGCTCATGCGTGATGTTGGGCTTGGCTGTGGTGCTCTTCTGTCTTCAACCAATTTATGGTCAGATACGGTTCCCATATGGAGGTTAATCTTTTCTTTATGGAAACAAACTGCTTTATCATGTGAATTACTTAAATGTAATTCCATTGTTCATACATCCATATTAACATTTGGCTTCCTTCCCCATTAGAAGTGCTATCTCCCAGCTCTCCTAAGTGAGAATCAGCTACCCGTTCTCTAGATCCTAACCTTAGCCATGACCCATTCGATTTTCTCCACTGAATTAAATCATCGGAGTGTAATTACACACTATAACCTGCATATGTAAAGTGTGCACTTTGGTGAATTAAAGGAGCCACACGCAAATGAACAGTAGATATTTCAAGTTTCTATTTGTGTATATTTTAATACTGTCACATAAGCTTTAACTGCTTTCTTGGAGAGTTTCTTTTCCAAATTTATTTATTTATTTTGAGAGACAGAGGAGAGAGAGAGAGAGAGATGGGGGAGGGGCAGAGACAGGGAGAATCCCAAGCAGGCTCCACAGTGTCAGCCCTGATGCAGGGCTCAGTGCCATGATGTTAGGTAACTTCTAAACATTCAAGCATCCTGAGACTTTGCTGAGTTCATGTATCAGCTCTAGCAGTTTTTTGGTGGAGTCTTTCGACTTTTCCATGTAAAGTATCATGTCTTCTGCAAAAAGTGAAAGTTTGACTTGTTTGCCAATTTGGATGCCTTTATTTCATTTTGTTGTCTGATTGCTGAGGCTAGGACTCCCAACACTATGTTAAACAACAGCGGTGAGAGTGGACATCCCTGTCCTGCTCCTGATCTTAGGGGGAAAGCTCTCAGTCTTTTCCCATGGAGGGTGATATTAGCTGTGGACCTTTTTTTGTACGTTTTTTATGGTGTTAAGGTATGTTCCTTCTATCCCGACTTTCTTGAGCATTTTTATCAAGAAAGAGTCTGTATTCTGTTGAATGCTTTTTCTGCATCCACTGACAGGGTCATATGGTTTTTTATCCTTTCTTCTATTAATGTGATGTATCACATTGATTTGCAAACATTGAACCAGACTTGCAGCTCAGGAATGAATCCCATGTGATCATGGTGAATAATTCTTTGGATACACTGTTGAATTCAATTTGCTAGTATCTTGTTAAGAATTTTTGCAGGATATAAAATCAATGTACAGAAATCGGTTGCATTTCTATACACCAATAATGAAGCAACAGAAAGAGAAATCAAGGAATTGATCCCATATACATAGACCTGGAGGAAACTGTAACTCACAGTGGTGCTGTGAGTTTACTCATCAGGAAGGGGTCACATTCATGGAAAAGGAAGAACAAAAAACCTAACTGCAGTTACTGCTTCCAAACTGGTCTCTTGGGATCAGAGATTCATTAGGGAAATGTCCTTTGTGTGCCAAAGGGTTGTCCACTTGGGAGCCATGCTGGAGTAAGAAGAAAGACATGTACCTAACGAGCAGATACAGGGTGCCGAAAATACCTCCTAGTCTCCTGTCTGTCAGTGTGTGCACCTTAGACAGGAAGGGGTGTGGTTTTCTTCTGTTTGTTCTGAGTAGTAACATTGCCTGGGGCCGATGCTTCCCTGACTGTCCTGCTTTCTCCATTGAGGAGAAAATGATCTATAATCTATCATCCAGAGAGGAATTCAGCATCCAGGGAGGGATTCAGACTTCCATAAGGAGACCTTCCTGTCAGACAACTCAGCCTCATCATCCGTGGATGAGAGGGTCAGAGAGAGTGGAAGTCGAGAACATTAATCTGTCATCTCCTGAGGGCCAATCCAATTTAGCCTAGAGCATATTACTGTGTCTGTGTGTTTGCTCGTTTAATTAAGTTATAATGTATTTATTCAGTGCTAATGACAGTTTCGCTGAATGACTGCCGTTCACACTTTTGAAGATCTTTCTTATTCTATATCATTCAATTGCTATTATGGCCATGCTACAAAAAATATGTTGAGATTGTTAAATTCACTGTGTGTTTCTAATGGAGTATAATTTTGTCCCCCGGGGGACATTGATCAATGTCTGGAGACACTTTGTCTGTCACGCTGGAGAGGGGTACACAGAGGTCAGGGATGCTCTGAACATCTTACAGGGCACAGGACACTCCCCACCACAGGGCAGGCTCTGGGCAGGATGGGTGCAGAGACTGGGAAACTCCTGGTGACAGAATGTCAGTATATGTAATACAGCTGCTTTCAGTTTCTGTGTTCAACCTTGTTACACTTACTCTTATGCCAACAAATTCAGAATAACCCTTTGGCTCCTATTTGAAAGTTTCAAGCACAAACAGTGTAACAGTCCTGTAAGTTTTTTTCCAGGCTGCTGGGTGAAAGAGGCAGTTCTTGTTATTTTCCTAAACCATCCCTCAGTTTCAGCCAAGGTCATATGTTTGATGACCATCCTGATTGGTTTTATTATTATTATATGCCCATAGGTTATTCTCTCTCTCTCTTTTATTTTTAAAACATTATCAACATTTCAAATGATTTCCTGAGATCATTGTTTCTCAATTGATTTTTGCTATACATTTTGATCATAAAAATTTTAAATTTTATTTAAATAAATCTATCTTCTTACTTCTGAGATTATGGCTTTATTTAGTGGGTTTGCTCACCTGTGAATGTTATATGTAGTTTCCTTGATGTTCTGCTATATTGTATGGTTCCGCTTACACTGAGGTCATAATCCCTCTGATGTTGGTAACGTGTCTGCGGGAGAGGACCAGTTTCATATTCTTCCAGATAGATATCCATTGATGTCAGTATTAGTTTAGACATCCCTTTATTCTAGATTTTTTTTTTAGCAATTCAACCTTTTCCAATGAAATGAAATACAACCTTGCCATATGGTCAATGTCCTTATACTTTGAGACCTAATTTCTGAGTCATCCCACAAATACAAACTGAGCATTGTAGGAACATTATGTATTACGTTTTTTCGCGTGTAGGCCATTGACAATTTAATTATGATTCCATGTTGATATCATTAACAATTTCTTTTTTATAGCCAATTTCAGTTAGTTTTTAGTTTTCACATAATTTTGCTGTGGACAGTTTTTTGGAAACTAGTCATTTTAACCTGGTTTCATTATCCCTTTATTATTTTTTTTTATAAATTTTTTTTCAACGTTTATTTATTTTTGGGACAGAGAGAGACAGAGCATGAACGGGGGAGGGTGAGAGAGAGGGAGACACAGAATCTGAAACAGGCTCCAGTCTCTGAGCCATCAGCCCAGAGCCTGACGCGGGGCTCGAACTCACGGACCGCGAGATCGTGACCTGGCTGAAGTCGGACGCTTAACCGACTGCACCACCCAGGCGCTCCACCCCTTTATTTTTTTAATTCTATAATTTTTCATATCCTTGAGTTTTTCATACTAACCATATATTCACATACATTTGTGACAAAAACAAAAGTGAACAAAGAAGGTGAAATCCCTTCACCAGAGTATGTTTCTGTGTAGCACCAAGGACAGAGAACAATAATATAAATATACGGATGGCATCATGCGGTCAAGCATAATCATACGAAACAAGTTATTTGGTACAAAACTGGACTGTCGTGATGTCGGGAGCATTTACAGAGCATGGTCTGGGGAAGCCTCTGTCCACTGGCTGACATACAGAATGAGGATTCGAGGTGCCCCTTGGGTTTGTGAAAAAGAGACCAATACGCAGAGTCCAAGAGTATCGATGAAAGGACATCACATAGGGAAGGGAGACGAGCACCTGGGTGGCTCAGTGGGTTAAGAGACCTCTTCCTGGTTTCGGCTCAGCTCAGATCTCACCGTTCGTGAGATCCAGCCCCTTGTTGGGTTCTGTGCTGACAGCATGGAGCCTGCTTAGGACTCTCTCTGTCCCTCCCCTGCTTTGTGCTCTCTCTCTCTCTCACCCTCCATCCCCTGCTTGTGCTCTCTCTCTCTCAAAGAAATAAACATTAAAAAGCGAAAGGGATAACAGGGCTGCCCTCACCTGCTATCAGCCCCCATGAAGACGAATTGCCCAAGTAATGATGCGAGAGGCACGTGAAAGCGAAGTCTTCCGTGGTTGACCTTGTAACTGCGCACCTTGCAGCCAATCGTGTGTGCTTCCTTTTGTGAAGTGTTGGCTGATCCCTTTGCTCATTTTTTCCCTTGGGCCCGCCATATGTAAGGTGTTTGACATTAGGAAGATATCGGCACTTTCGTCTTTGGGGGAGCTAAATGTGTTCTCACATGGTTTTTGCTGGGCATCAGGGGAGGTGGTCGGGTGCAAAGCTGCCAGATGCGAGGAGGTTACTGTTCATCACAGTCCCTCGGGGACTCCCTGAGCTCCTTGGATCCTTGAATTTCAATAAATAAATTTTAAAAAGTCGGGGTACTAACCTCTTCGGTTGTGTAATAGTTTAGCAGAAACAATTAGGAATTTCATTATTAGATCAGAAGTTACAAACTGTCATTTTTCCCTCCTGATGAAGTGTTTATTAATTATAAGAGATACGTTTCGATTTTCTGCAGCATAGACTAGCTTAGCACACTAAAGGGATTCTATGGTTTAATTTTGACAAAAGTACAATCTATGATGTAGTAGTTTCATGAGCTGTATTTACTATTGTAGAAATGGGCTCAGAGGAATTCAATGTGCTGCTCAAAGGCACAAACCAATCAGCATGTAGTCTTCATTGGAATGATGTCAGGATGTTTCCAGTTCTGAAACTCTGGGAAGTGGTTCCCACCAGAGTTGCTCTTGGGATTTTTGTCCATGTCTGAAGAGGTGCTTCTGAATATCATCAGCCGCAGGACAGCACTCGACAAAAATAGTTACCCAGCTCCAAGGGTCAATGGCGAGAAGGTGAGGAAACCTGTTCCACACTAAGGTTCTCCACTTCACTGTGCACACAATTCACCAGGGACTGTAGTTGAAATGCAAATTCTGGTTCCTCAGGTCTCCAGGGGCCCCGAGGATCCTGCTTCTCTAACAAGCTCCCTGGTGTTTTTGATGCTTCGGGTCCTGGATGTGGAGCCCAGACTGAGAGCACAGCTGTGGTCCCTCGTTAGGAGAAATTTAAGTTAGAATTAAAGTTGTGAAGATGGCAATACTACCCCGAAGATCTACAGATTCAATGATAATTTGAAAATAACAAAAATGGGGTATTCTTGGAAAACATTTTTAAAACCATCCTAAAATTAAATAAAAAATCTTCCAAGCACGAGCACAGGAGGTCATCCCATTTATTTATGTATTCTTTAATTTCTTTCAGGACCATTTTATTGTTTTTATTTATAAGTCTTTTGATGGCAATAAGTAACCAATCATTCACCCCAGCGAATAAATCCCCTTAAACACTGCCACTGCTATTCCATACTTGATTGAGAGATGTACAGCTTGAGAAGAAATGTAGAGCATAGTAATACAAAGGAGAATTTAAAACTTGCCTTATCATAGTCGAGGTCATCTTTGACTCCAAGGCCGTATTAAGTCATTCTACTTTTTTGAATTTCTGTTTCCGTGTAGACTCCACTGGTAGACAAGTTTTGGATAATCAGTTCACCAGTGACTAAGGTAAGCACTGGGGACATAGAGCCTGAGAAGAAGATGGGATCCTAATTCGGAGAAAAAAGCTAATGGTCTCTTATAAAACACACTTTTCTGTTCATCAGGAAGAGCAGTTATTGTAGTGATATACAAAAGAATGACAGACACAAAGTGAAAAACTGTGGTATCAGATTTAGAATAGAATAGAATAGAATTGAATAAAACGGAATAGAATAGAAATGAACTACTGATCAAACTGAATTTTTTCCATCAGAGTGGTAACAAATGAATATTCTTTTAGGAAAACTAAGGACATATTAAATGGGGTAATTTTTGTCATTTGGGAATAAATTATTCTTAAGAAATCCAAGCAGTTCCATTAGATAAATGGGAATTCCTAAGTTTTCCATATCACAGGTTGGGAATCAATTTACAAATAAAGGTAAAAGATCTGTACACTGAATAGAAGGTTTACGAAAGAAATTGAAGAAGACAAAAAGAAATGGAAAAACATTCCATGCTCAGTGATTGGTAGAAATAAAGGAAGAAAATGAAGGAATAATGATTGCATATCAGAGAAAGGTAAAAAAAAAAAAAGTTTTTTAAATAAGTAAGTAAATTGTACTGAGTAGTTGAAAAAATAAAAATTCCAGGAAATAAATGAAAGAAGCACTCTCTATAACCACAATTTGCTTTAAACACACACACACACACACACACACACACACACACAACTTATTCATTTAAGACCATGAGGCCTGCAATCATGGGAAATTCTTCAACCCCAGGACAATTGGAACTTTTATAGCTACCATCCCAGAGAATCTCCTCAGAGCCTCCTTTATGTCTCTGTTCCTCAGGCTGTAGATGAAAGGGTTCAGCATGGGTGTGACCACCGTGTACATCACCGAGGCTGTGGCACTCGAGTGGGAGCTCTGGGTAGCAGCAGAGCTAAGGTACACTCCCAGGCCAGTACAATAAAATAGAGAGACAAGGGAGAGGTGAGATGCACAGGTGGAAAATGCTTTATACTTCCCCTGAGCTGATGAGATTCTCTGTATGCAGAAAGCTATCTTGGAGTAAGAGTAAAGGATCCCAATGAAGGGACCACCACCCAGCAGCATAGCTGCAAGATACATCACCAAGTTATTAAAAAAGGTGTCAGAACAAGCCAGTTGGGTCATCTGATTGAGTTCACAAAAAAAGTGGGGGATTTCTACCTCTGTACAGAAGGACAGCTGCAACACCATTAAGGTTTGTAACAAGGAATGCAGGACACTCATGATCCAGGACACCAGAACCAGCAGTCCACAGAGCTGGGGTTTCATCATGACTGTGTAGTGTAGGGGGTGACAGATGGCCACAAACCTGTCATAGGCCATCATGGTCAGGAGATACATGTCCAACACTGAAAAGATTAAGAAAAAGTCCATCTGTGTGATGCAGTCGTCATAGGTTATAACTTTACTCTGAGTCTGGATGTTCACCAGCATCTTCGGGATGATTGTGGAGGTGATGCAGATGTCTACAAAGGACAGGTTGGCGAGGAAGAAGTACATGGGGTGTGGAGGTGGGAGTCAGAGCTGACGGCCAGGAGGATGAGCAGGTTCCCAAACACAGTGATCAGGTACATGGAGAGGAAAAGCCCAAATATGAGGGGCTGAAGTTCTGGTCCCTCTGAAAATCCCAGAAGGAGAAATTCTAATAGTCGTGTATCATTTCCTGGTTCCATGAGGTTGAACTGGCCCCCGGAAAGAGGAAAGAGATATCATCAATTTTCACCTGAAGGCATGACTCACATAGTTGAAAGGGTCCAATTTATATTGTGCAGTCAAGAAGTTAATTTCATTGTCTTGTGTATGGATTGCCCCCTTGAAAGGATTCCCTCTCATTACATCTCTGATTAGGCATTTTGGTCTCATTCTCCGCATTCCCCAACAGAGGTCGTGCATTTTACTCTTTTACTAAGAATATCTTTCCTGCATTGGAGGAGTATGTACTGAGTGTCAAATATGTTCCAGGCACTGTCTAGGCCATGAGCACGGGATACTGAAAACCAAAAGCCACTATAATCTAATGATGGAGAGTGATTAGAAACAAATAAAAATATTAATAAGACATCAGAGGGTGTTAAGAACTTTGAGGAAACCAGGGTCAGTGTAAAGCAGAGTGTGGTGAACAGGTGACCTTAGAACAGACCTCAAGGAAAGGAAGGCAGGAGCCCAGAGCCTGTCTGGGGAAGTGTGTGCTGGCCGAGGGAATGGCCTCTGCTAAGGCCCCGAGGATGATCCTACTTCGAGCTATTTGGGTCCAAAACAGGAAGCATGTTTGGGAATGGAGAATTACCAGGAGAGATATCAGAGTTGGTGTCAGGCAATTTCAAAGAAATAGGTGGCCTCGTTGCTGGTTCCCCTTCAAGAGAAAGGAGTCCCTCACCCACGCTATATATTTCTTGTATTTTAGAATCTACTTGCAAAGGCATCCTTTAAATTGACATAGATGGGGCGCCTGAGTGGCGCAGTCGGTTAAGCGTCCGACTTCAGCTCAGGTCACGATCTCGCGGTCCGTGAGTTCAAGCCCCGCGTCGGGCTCTGGGCTGATGGCTCAAAGCCTGGAGCCTGTTTCCGATTCTGTGTCTCCCTCTCTCTCTGCCCCTCCCCTGTTCATGCTCTGTCTCTCTCTGTCTCAAAAATAAATAAACGTTAAATTGACATAGAGCCCCTACTGAACACCATGTGTTGATTTCTGGCCTCTGTGTTACAAGAGTCATCTTGGAATATATTAGACCATATACCTCTGCTCTGTGTATGTATCCCATTCCACAAGGTGCACACACACACACCCCAAATCATTGCTCTCTGGGCTGTGTTCTTTCCATGAGTTCTCAACCCTCACCCCAACAATTAAGCTCGGAGTGGCTCTAACTCAAGATACCCAGATCCATATCATTCCCCTAAACAATCTAAATGGTACCTGAATTTCAATGAATAAGCTTCCCAAGAATAAATACAATCACCAGTCTCACCTGGATGGGAGCTCTGAGGGAGAGGTGCCCATGCGGCAGTCTGAATTTCCCCTGGATGGTTGGTTATTGATGGCGGCTAAACTCTGTCCCCACACAAGACAGCAGGAAGGAGGCTAGCGTGAGTCTCCCAGCCAAGCTTCAGACTCCAGAAGCAGCAACCAGGTTCCATCAGGTGGTACAAGCAGAGGGACTTCACACAGGAGATACTTACAGTTTCCTCTTCTGTTGAGAGGGCACGTTTCCCTCCCACTCCTCTGACCTACAGCACATGATTTCCTGGGGGACACTGGTGTGGACACAAGGGAGAGTTTTCATGGAGATTGTGTTCCCAATAGACCAGGTTATAACCATGCATATCCGGGGTTGATTAATCCTTCCTTGTGCACACCTCTGCTCCCAGAGTACAGACCTCCCAGCATCTTACCCCAAGCCTGATTTCAGCATTTCCCCAAAGTCTAGGACTAGCAATCTGTCTGGATTACACTCCTTGGACCTCCAAAATACCACGTGCTGATTGAGTTGTGACCTCTGTGTTACAAAAGTCACCTTGGAATATATATTAGACCATGTACCTCTTGTGGTGGAGACACAGCCCTGCCATCTATAGAACATTCTTGTTTTCCTTTTAAACAAGGAGGGCAACTAAGTTCCTTGATACAAACCCCAAGGACTACATACCTCAGCTTCATGACACATTTGCCAAACATTTAGGAATTGCATACTATGTCACAAGTTAAGAGCTGCTCTTTAGCCCCTCTTTGTGAGGCTTTTGTTAGTTGTATGGCATATGTTTAGATACTTTTTTTTAAATATGAAATTTATTGTCAAATTGGTTTCCATACAACACCCAGGTCTCATCCCAACAGGTGCCCTCCTCAATACCCATCACCCACCCTCCCCTCCCTCCCACCCCCCATCAACCTTCAGTTTGTTCTCAGTTTTTTAGAGTCTCTTACGATTTGGCTCCCTCCCTCTCTAACTTTTTTTTCTTCACCTCCCCCCTGGTCTTCTGTTAAGTTTCTCGGGATCCACATAAGAGTGAAAACATAAGGTATCTGTCTTTCTCTGTATGACTTGTTTCACTTAGCATCACACTCTCCACTTCCATCCACGTTGCTACAAAAGGCCAGATTTCATTCTTTCTCATTGCCACGTAGTATTCCATCGTGTGTATAAACCACAATTTCTTTATCCATTTGTCAGTTGATGGACATTTAGGTTCTTTCCAATATTTGGCTATTGTTGAGAGTGCTGCTATAAACATTGGGGTACAAGTGCCCCTATGCATCAGCACTCCTGGATCCCTTGGGTAAATTCCTAGCAGTGTTATTGCTGGGTCATAGGGTAGATCTATTTTTATAGATATTTTTTGGTTGGAAAAGTTTGGAATATAAAAGTAAACAGATTCTTCCCTGTAGTTTCTGGAAGGAACCAAGCCTTGCAAACATCTTCATATTAGCCCAATGAGAGCTACTTCAGCTTCTGATTCACAGAATTATAAGAACATAATGTGTTTATTTTTATATTAATTTAATTTAATTTAATTTAATTTATTTATTTTTGAAATAGAGAGAAAAGGCACAAGTGAGCAAAGGGCAAAGAGAGAATCCCATGAGGGGCAGAGAAAGAGAGAGAGAGAGAGGTGGGAGAGAGAAGTGGGGCTCACCTGACATGGGGCTCAAGATCATGAGCCCTGAGATCACGGCTGAGCCAAAATCAGATGCTTAATTGACTGAACCATCCATGCATCCAGCATAAATGTTTTAGAACACTAATGTAGTCATTTTACATTAGCATTAGGACTTTAATACAATTTTCCCAATTAAGTTTTGTTAAGACCCTGAGATTAAGCTTCTTCATTCATCCATTTAACTTCCCCTGGGTAAAGGCATTTTGTGTTGTAATCCCATCTTCATGTAAAAGAAGAAATGTAGAATCAATTAGGAGTTATTAATCCTCTTTAACTGGTAAAGAATTTCTCAATGCATAAATTCAAACGTACTTCAGATTTCGATGTCTTTGAGACAACAGGAAAAGTAAGTCATCATTTAAATGTGTGTCTCTCATTTACTTTATATCTTTTTGTCTACATGTACGCATTCTTTTAAATGCATGTTAATTCAAACATTTATTCTGCAACTTTCCCTCAAGTTTCCTTTCAACATAAAGTAAGAGATTAGAAATGAGTTTGTGTTTAAAATGAATAAATATGCGTCTCCTGGGTGGCTCAGTCTGTTAAACACCTGACTTGATTTTGGCTTACAACATAATCTCAACCATTGGAGCCACCCAGGCAACCCAGTATCTATTCTTCTTTTTAATAAGGCAGAAAACTGACTTCTTCTGATAATAAACCTTGGGCACTAACCACATTGGCGTCAAGACACTTTTGCCATCACCTACTTTATCACAAGTTAAAAGCTGCCATTTGGTTCTTTGTTACAAAATGCTTGTTAAGTAGAACAAGATGTATTTAGATCCTTTTGTGTACTACAATGTGAGCTTAACATCTCATAGGGAGTTTTGATTTGATCTTTATAAACATCTTATCCCCAAGGAAGTACATTTATGAACTCCATTCTACATTGTATAAATGGTGCTTGGTGATGTCTAGTCATCTGTCCAAATTTAATATCTGAGTATGTGGTGTCCCTTGAGTTTGATTCTGTCAGGATGCTTCCGGTTCTCAAACTTGGGGTCGTGGTTCTCAGCCAGAAATGAATTTTCCCCTGGGACGTCTGTCAAAGTCTGAAGGGAAGCTGCCAAACACCTACAATCCCCAGGAAAGCACCCCCAAAATACTGTTATCCTGCCACGAATGTCCACCATAAAAGGTGAGAAACCCAGCTAGACCAGCATGTCTCCAACTTCACTGTGCCTGTGAATCCACACGGATCCCACTACAAATGCAAAATCTTATCTCATGTCCTGGGTGGCCCAGAGATTCTGCATTTCTCCAAGCTCCTGAGTGATGTTGAAGTGCAGGTCAGGGTCTGTGGACCACTGTTTGATTAGCAAGAAGATGATCCTGTGTTAGAGATAAGTGTAGGTAGCGTGAAGGCTTCTGCAACAAATATTGTCCTTGTGTGCCTGTAATTGTGAAAGGATCGTGTATTCGCTCCTTCTTCAGGCTGTGTCAATTCTGTGTTTATTGCTTTTATAAGTGACCAAAATAATACACTTATGAAAAAGGCTTTGTAGTGGGCAAAATAAGGCCCCCCCCCAATATGTTCACATCCTAATCCCTAGTATCTACAACATGTTATTTTTTTATAGCAAAGAAGGATTAAGGTAACAGATTGATCGGAGTGGCTGATCAGCTGCCATCGAGAGGAAAAGAGCTGTGATTGTCCAGGTGGGACAAAGGCAATCACGACAGTCCTTCAAATGTTGAGGAGGGAGACAAAAGAGTTGGTGCTAGAGAGACTTTGAAAACTTACCCTGCTGGCTCTGAAGGTGGAGGAAGAGCCATGAACCAAGAACTGCAGGTGACCAGTGACAGAGACTGGAAATGGAAAGGAAACAGATTCTCCCCTGAGCCTCCAGTAGGAACTCAACCCTGAAGACATCTTGCTGCTAACCTGATGAGACTCCTTCCAAGCTTCTGACTCCAGAATTGTAAGAGTGTGTATTTGTTCATTTTAAGCAGCTAAAATGGGGACATTTTACAGCAGCAGTAAGAATCTCATAGGGACAGAGTCAATAAAATGATTTGAGGGAACTGAGTTTAAGACTCTCAATTCATTTATCAGCTTCCCTTGGGTAAGGGCAATTGACACGTAAAGAAACCACATTAATAGAAATAAAATGAAATAGATTTTGAAACATTTTGCCCCTTTACCTGATACAGTGATTTCTGTGGGGCATCAATGTGAGTGTGGTCTGACCATGAATCTTTTGAGGCAGTGACACAAGAAAGGAACTCATGATCAGAATTATGGTAACATGTGATAAATTAAAATTTTGTGTCTATTACCACTTCCTTTTACATATGTTCTTTATTTAGTTTCCCTTTATTTTTTGTTGCTACAACCATTCATTCTTTTCAGTGCTCTCCTGTCCAACTGTCTCTCAAGTCTCCTTGCAACATAAAAGATGAAATCATAAATCATCTGTGTGTGTACATGTATGGGGAGTATGATTATTTGAAAGAAAAATGTATACACACACACACACACACACACAAGACACAACCACTACACTTGAATTTTTTCTTTGAGTAAAAATGCATTTAATTTTTTTCCTTACAAGATTCATAGGAATTAACGTGTAGTGTCCGCACGGCCTACAGAAATAAGGAAAGAGAGGCTCGGGGAGCTTGAATTTTTAACGATTACCTGAGAAAGCAATTAAAGCTTATGTAGACCCTTAAATTATACACAGATGGAAACTTGCACTATGTGCTTTTCATTATCTTTTTTGTAAAATTTTTAAACATTTAATTATTTTTGAGGAGAGAGAGAGAGAGACAGAGCATGAGCAGGGGAGGGTTGACAGAGAGGGAAACACACGATCCGAAGTAGGCTCCAGGCTCTAGCTGTCAGCACAGAGCCCGGTGGGGGGCTCGAGCCCACGCACCTGACCTGGAGTCAG
The DNA here is from genome assembly GCF_016509475.1 of Prionailurus bengalensis. Lineage (NCBI taxonomy): Eukaryota > Metazoa > Chordata > Mammalia > Carnivora > Felidae > Prionailurus > Prionailurus bengalensis. Next base: position 10,945,296 of record NC_057348.1, read on the forward strand.
ATGCTTGAGAGACTGAGCCACGCAGGCACCCCATGTGCTCTACATTCTTGTGTAGCTCCTTTAATGTACCAAATTGTACCCTTTCAATATGCGGTGTATTGTGTATAATTATACTTCAATGATTTAATTGGGGACATATCTATGGAGCAGGGCTCAGAGGAGGATTTGGAGCACAGTTAGCTGACTCTCCATTACAGGTGTGGAGATAGCTTTTGTAACGGAAGGAAAGCAAGTTTATGTACGGATGTAGGCACAGTGAGATGCAACTCGAAGAATACACATAAGCGTATGTAATTTGTAAATAGAAGACTATCCTACAAATCGAAATGTAGAAATAAGACCAAGAATCTGGCTGAAACAGAAGAGCATGACAGCCACAGACACAACGTCATGGATGGGCCCTAGAAATCCCAGGTAGAGATTCAGTCCTGACCACAGACCCATGAGGAGCCCAGCAGAGGTCAGAAAAGTTTCCTGATACAATGCCGTTTGATTGTAAAGGTATTATTGACGAAGAGAACAAAAAGCATGAGAAATGTTGCTCGAAGTCAGATTCCCAACAACTGTAGCTCACTGATAAATCCCCAAGAAATGCAGGGAATGACATTCTCCAGGAACTCACGGCTACTCTGATGCTGATGTTTTGTTGGAGACTAAAAGCACCATTATCCTCGACAGGAGTGAGACCTCCAAGGTCACTTTCATCATACGGAAATTCCTTAGACGTTTATGTTATCTCTACCCTTCCCTCCCTCCACAAACTTAAAAGTATATAATCATTCACTTTCCACAATCCCAGTGCAGCGCTCTCTGGCCATGAGTCCTGCCGCCTTGCTATGAGAGCACATTTTTTTGCACGGTAAAACAACTCAAGGATTCTTTTGTGACCGTTGTCCTCGGCGATCCCACATCATTTTAACATCCCACGTGACAAGGAATGAATGTTATACAGCAAGAGCTGACTGACACAATCATCCGAGCAACCAACCTGAACTAACTTGAACACGTTCTACCTTTTACTAATGTCATATGATTTGACAATTGAGGAGGGCACTCATGACCATTCAGTGATTCAAGTGTATTTCCCATGATTTGATGAACAAGTGACCATGTGAGGTCTCCCTTCTGGGTAACAGGGAGAGTTTGAAGGACATGCACGTTTGTGCAGAAGAACTGGGGACCCTGAGCCACACGCCAGCAGGATATCCAGCTCTTGGGTGAAGCATCCTCTGGTCATGCAGGTGGAAGAGATTTCAGGGCAGGAAAGAGGTACGAAATGGATGATACTGGTAGTGTTCATTCACCATCTCTTGGCATTTGTGACAAATATTAAGAAAAGGAAGTTATTTTGTGTAACAACGGAAAGAATCATATTAGCAGCTAGCATGAGAAGTTTTCTAGCAGAAATGGGAAGATAATTCACTGATAAAAGATAGAAGGCACTAAGCAATCCTGCACCTCAATGAATAAACCCCCTCAGTTGTGAACACCATCTTCCATGCTTTAATAAAGAGGTGCGTAGCATGAACTGGGACATTAAAAAAAAGAGAGAAATGTTTTTTGTGTAGCAAAATGAGTGTTTCGAAATTTTGCCTCCTCATACTTATGGTCATGCCGATACTAAGAACATCACGTTGATCTATTTATTCAAATCTGTCTTTCTAAGTACACTCCACTGGGAGATGAATATTTTCTAATCAGGTTTTCCAGTGGCTTTGGGAGGCTTTCTGGACCCCGAACTAAATAAAATAATAAAACCAGGAGACCGGTTATAAAGCACAATAGCATGTTTAGCATAAGTGAAATTGAGCTTTAGATTTCTGGGGCATCGAATTCAAAGACAACCATGTGAAATAAACATATTGTTTATTATTTAAATAAACATATGGCTCAGCTACCCTCAGCCATAAAGTATCTCTTCAGAAAGTCCTGGATAACCTAGATACTGACACGTAAGTGAATCAGCTTTTCCCCTTCAGCACATAAATTCTACTCAATAAAATTCTCCAGTGAATCCTTAAACACCTAGCCACTCTGGCCATGGGCCTTAATGGACCCAGGTCCTTCAGCAGCACTCTCTCTGTCTCCCTCTCCATCTCTCTCTCCCCCTCTGAGACATCCAGAAATGGCCCTTGGGCATCCCTGTGCCCTCCAGCTTATGTGAGTCATACATTTCCGTTTTTAGAGTTCTCTGATAGGTGTTGCTGATGTGTGTCTTGTGATCACAATAAGAACCCAGGGACCTGTGCAGTCACAGCATAGGCCTGGTCAGGGAAAGGTCTGTGGGAATGTCCAAAAATACACGAGTGCAGGTGAGTGCCCAGGCTTTCCTGACTAAGCATTGGTGTCAATAGCCCGAGGTTTAAATGGAACAATGTTAGAATCCGCATCATCAGGAGGAGTATTAAATGAACTGAAGGAAAAAGACGGATAGACTCAAGGTGGAAACTGTGGTTTTGTATTCTCCTTGGCAATAAAATTATGGAAATGGCTTCCTGATCAAGTGTAGCTTTATTCCATAAGAAGAGTATAATTCATGATAATGATCTCAGGAAATCTAGGGGAAATTTACCTGGCATGGTATAAGTCATTTGAAATGAAATTAATTTTAAGAAATCCAACTAGTCCCATGTGAAATACAGAAATTTCCAGGCATTCATGATCGAAGGTTGAGGAAAACATTGGTGACATATGAAAATAGACAAAGGGGAAAATGTCTGTATATCAGAAACAGCATAAATTTAACAAAGTTACTTAAACGTATAGAGAAGTTGACATAAATAAAGATGGAAATTCCAGCAAATAAATAGAAGGAGCGGATTTCACTTCCACAGTCTAATCAAAGAATAACTAATTCTTGACTTTGAAGCTTTGAGCCTTGCAATCATGGCCATGTCTTCAGCCCTAATATGATTGGTCCTCACATCATTGAAATCCCAATGATTCTTTTAAGAACCACCTTTAGGTCTTTGTTCCTCAGGCTGTAGATGAAGGGGTTCAGCATGGGCGTGACCACCGTGTACATCACCGAGGCTGTTGCATTTGACTGGGAGATCTGGGTAGCAGCAGAGCTGAGGTACACACCTAGGCTCGTACAAAAAATAAAGATACAACTAAAAGATGAGATACACAGGTGGAAAACGCTTTATACTTGCCCTGAGCTGATGAGATTCCAATTATGGTTGAAACTATCTTAGAATAAGAGTAAAGGATCCCAACAAGGGGACCTCCAGTCAGCAACATAGCTGCAAAATACATCACCAAGTTATTAAAAAAGGTGTCAGAACAGGCAAGTTGGATCATCTGATTGAGTTCACAGAAAAAGTGGGGGATTTCCGCCTGTGTACAGAAGGACAGCTGCAACACTATTGAGGTGTGTACCAAAGAATGCAGGACACCAGGACCATCAGCCCACAGAGCTGGGGGTTCATGATGACCGTGTAGTGCAGGGGGTGACAGATGGCCACAAACCTGTCATAGGCCATCACACTCAGGAGAAAGTCGTCCATCCCTGCAAAGGTTATGAAAAAGTTCATTTGTGTGATGCAGTCTGCATAGGTTATGACTTTGCTCTGGGTCTGGATGTTCCAGAGCATCTTCGGGATGGTGGTGGAGGTGAAGCAGATGTCTACAAAGGACAGGTTGGCCAGGAAGAAGTACATGGGGGTGTGGAGGTGGGAGTCAGAGCTGACAGCCAAGATGATGAGCAAGTTGCCAAACACAGTGATCAGGTACATGGAGAGGAAAAGTCCAAATATGAGGGGCTGCAGTTCTGGTTTCTCTGAAAATCCCAGGAGAAGAAATTTTGATATCCGTGTAATATTTCCTGGTTCCATGAGGTTGCACTGACTGCCAGAAAGAGGCAAAGGACATCATTAATTTTCACATGAACAGTTTACTCACATAGTTGAAATGCTACCATTTATATTGTGCAGTCAAGAAGTTCATTTCGGTATCTTGTCCCTTTTGTCCCCAAAGGATCGTCCTTTTGAAGAGATTCCCTCCTGTTTCACCTCAGATTAGGTGTTTTTGTCTCATTCTACACACTCCCCAGCAGAGGTCATGCATTTTACTGTTTTACTAAGAATATCTTTCCTGCATTGGAGGAATATGTGCTGATTGTCAAACATATTCCAGGCATTGTGTAGGCAATGAGCATGGGATACTGAAAAACCAAACGCAAGTATCATCCAATGATGGAGAATGACTAGAAAGAAATAAAAATACCAATAAGACATTAGAGGGTGTCAAAGTGCTATGAAGAGAACAAAAGTAGATATAAAGTTGAGCGTGGATATGAGTGTCGTTGTGTAATTGGTATTTGGTCAAGACCCATGACAGGTGACATTTGAACAGAGACTTCAGGGAAAGGAGGGCAAGATCTGCAAGCATTTCTGGGGAAGTGTGTGCTGGCTGAGGGAATGGCCTCTGCTAAGACCCTGAGGATCATACTACTTGGAGCTATTGGGGTCCAAAATAGGAAGCGTTGTGTGAAAAGGAGTAAACAGGAGAGAAATCAGAGATGGTGTCAGGCAATTTCAAAGAAATGGGTGGCCTCATTGCTGGTTCCCCTTAGAGGAAAAGGAGTCACTCACCCACACTATGTACTGCTTATGTTTTAGAATCTACCTGCAAAGCCTCCTGCAGTTTGACAAGGAACCCTCCTGAATACCTTGTGCTGATTGAGTGCTGGCTTCTGTATTATTAGAGTCAACTTAGAATATATTAACTAAGGCACCCCTGCTCTGGAAACGGATCCCCCTCCACAAGGCAAGACACACACATACACACACACACACACACACACACACACCAAATCATCACTCCTTGAGCTGTGTTCTTCCATGAGTTCTCACCTCCAGCCCCAATAATTAAGCTCAGAATGGCTATAAACCAATGTGGCCAGTTCGATTATCTTTCCCCCCAAATGATGTAAAAATGGTACCTGAATTCCAATGATTCAGCTTCTTATGGACAAATACAATTGACAGGTCAGACTGGCATGCTTATTTTCTGTCCTGCATTTAAAGAAAAACAAACTGCTCAAAATCAGAGAAACACACACACACACACACACACACACACATACACAGCAAATCATCACTCCCAGAGCTGTGTTCTTCCAAAGTTCTCACCTCCAGCGCCAATAATAGAGCTCAGAGTGGCTACAAACCAATGTGGCCAGATCCATTATCATTCCCTCCAAATGATGTAAAAATGGTACCTGAATTCCAATGATTGAGTTTCTTATGGACAAATACATTTTACAGGTCAGACTGGCCTGCTTATTTTCTGTCCTGCATTTAAAGAAAAACAAACTGTCTGCTCAAAATCAGAAAAACACACACAGAGAGAGAGAGAGAGAGAGAGAGGGAAATGAAATTGAAGTGGCACAAAAGATTTCATGGTTCATATGATCACTGAAACCTGAGGGGCCGTGAACTAGAAAGAGCATCCTGAGGTCTGACAATATTCCAAGTCTTGTTACCTCCTTGATGCCCAGCAAAAATAATAAGGAGCAAAAGTAAATGTGGTCAGAAGACGAAATTAGTGGGTTGTTCAGCATGTGGATCACCTTACAGACTGAATGCTCCAAGACAAAAGTGTGCTAAGGGAATAAATCAACCCTTCGGCACGGGAAATATGCAAAGCACAGCAAAAGTTGGGCAGGTTATAATGAAGCAGTAGGAGACTTGGGGTTTTTTTCTGTGCCTGGTTCATATTTCTTTGACCCGTTGGATGTCCTGTGATCTTAGAGAAGGTGGACAAGTCCCTTTCACTTTTCAGATGTGGCATCTTTTGTTTTTCCTGGCCTTTGCATTGTGACCTCTTTCTTGACAAGGGTAGTGGGCACACTCTGGTCCTGTTTCCGGTTTGCACAACACCCAAAGGTTTGTTGAGACCTTGCTCTACAGAATTCTGCACACACCGTGACAGTCAGTCTAGGCTCTGAATCACCGTCTTCATAGCATTTCTGCCTGAGGCTCTTACACCACACACTTATTTCATTCTACTATGACTCTGCCATATAAGGCAAGTACCAAAGGAACGGGGCCTTCTCTGACCTTGTCCACTGTGGTTTTTCAGGAAGGCATGGTCAGCCAAGCACATGACCATAGAGATCTCCAGGTTCTGGGCTAGGCTGGTGGCTGTGTGGTGACCTCAAGTGAATGCACCTGGCATCGATTCTCTCTGACCCTTTCCTGCTGGACCTCCTGGGCACCCAGAATCACGTGGCTGGGAGCTCTGAGGGAGAGGTGTCCATGTGGCTGTCTGAATTCCTCCTGGATGGTTATCGGTGGCAACTAAACCCTCTCCCTGCAGAAGATGGTGGGAAGGAGGCTAGCATGAGTCATCCAGCCAAGCTTCGGACTCTAGAAGCAACAATCAGGTCCCATCACCCCGGTGGCACAGGGAGAGGGACTGCACAGAGGAGACATTTATAGTTTCCTTTGTCTGTTCATGAGACATGTTTCCCTCCTGCTTGTCCAACCTGCAGCACATGATTTCCCTGGGGGACACTGGTCTGGACACAAAGAAAGATTTCCTGGAGATTCTGTGTTCCCAATAGACCAGGTTATAACTGTGTGACCCCAGTGTTGATTACTCCTACCTTGTGAGTTCTGTCGCTCCCAGAGTTCAAATATCCCAGCACCTAATCCCAACGCTGATTTTAACATTTCCCCCAAATCTAGGACTAACCAATCAGTCTGGATTAGATCCCTTGGATCTCCAAAATGTTAGCTTACGGTGGAGACCTGAGCCAAAATCAAGAGTTGAACGCTTCTAAGCCTGAACCACCCAGGCGCCCCCAGATATTCATCTAAATATGTTGTGCATAGATATGGCCCCCATTAAGGGATTCTTTCTGCCACATTGATGTAGGGTTTTTTTGTTAAAAAGTTTCTTCTGTAAGAAATGATACATTTTATAATTTCCCTGAGAAATTCTTCAAGTATTCAGGAATATAAATTGAGTGTTGACCATGTTTCAGGCAATGAGTATAGGGTGTGGTGAAGAACGTGAATCCCTAGAATCATGGAGAAAAAAACATATAAGCAAACAAGAGAATTCTATAATATTTCAGATGGTGAGGGCTGCTGTGAAGAAAAGAAAAGCAGGAATAAAGGAGGGAGCCAATAAGGCATTCTGTTTCAGTGATTATATAGGCAAATTCTGCAAACAAGGTGAAATAGTAACACAGAACTCATATAAGACAGAAAGGATTATGTGGGAAGCCCTTACCTGGCAGAGGGAAAGGCCAGTACAAAGGCCCCAAGGAAAGTACTGGTTTCAAAAGTTCAAGACAAAAAGCAAAGCCAGCGATGAAGGGGAATGAGCCTGATGGAGATTGAGGATAGACGCTGTCACACATGTGGGGAGAAAAGCGGCCTCTCTGCTACAACTGTGATCTCAAGGCACAGGACCATCCTTGCCCATGCTACGTCTCCCTCTGTATACATCATGGTCTCAAAGCATCCTATGAGTTGCCACAGATCCCTTTCTTGGTGCCTTCTCTTGACTGAGTTCTGGCCCCTATATTGTGTCATCTTGGGATTTCAGAGTCCTGACCCCCTTTTTTTTAAAATATGAAATTCATTGTCAGATTGGTTTCCATACAACACCCAGTGCTCATCCCCACAGGTGTTCTCCTCAATACCCATCACCCAGCCTCCCCCTCCTCCCACCCCCATCAACCCTCAGATTGTTCTCAGTTTTTAAGAGTCTCTTCTGGTTTGGCTCCCTCCCTCTCTAACTTTTTTGAGGACTGCTCACCCTTCACCAGTCACAAGACACCATGGCCTCCTGGGTTGTGTATTTCCCTGTCTTCACAGACCTCACCATCCCGGTTATGCTGGGAATGGACACAACCCAAGGAGGCCAGATCAGCCATCTTTTCCCTGCAAAGTATAGAAATGGTTCCCAGGAATGCCAGTACTTAAGCCTCCCATGGACAAATGAATTTGAGGCTCCACATTGGAATGGCAAGTTTCTGCTGTGATTCAAACAAACTTAAAAATGTCTGTTCAACAGACAGCGAGGCAGAGTCACGTGGGGCAGTGAATGAAACGGATGAGGCAGAGCAATTATCTAAAAAACTTGTGTGGTTCCTGAGACACTGGGAGGTAAAATAAACTGCCATTGCCTTAATAGTAAGTTAAAGGAATAGAATATGGAAAATCAACGTAAGTGTGAGCATCCACTCTGTGAAATTGACCAGCCACTGAATAAATACATCACTTAATCAAACAAACAAATGAACACAACGATCACCCCTCCTGCACTAAGTTGAATTGGCTCTCAGGCGAAGACAGGTTAATGAACTTGGCTTCTGTTCTTCTGACCCTGTCATCCATGGCACACCGGGCCGTTGGGCTCACCTGGCTGGGGTGTCTGACAAGGTCTCCTCGTGACAAGTCTGAATGCCTCCCTGGACTGCAGATGGTAGGGACTAAAGCTCTGTTCTCAGCTGAGACAGCAAGAAGGAGTAAAGCATGGGCCTCAGCCGTAATTAGGGCCTGGAAGAACAGAGGGAGACCTTGTCCCTTCCCATCCAAGTTCGCACAGGCTGACAGGCGACCAGAGAGTATTTAGAGCTCCCCGTATCTGCTCATTAGGCTCATTTCCCTCTTGGTACCCCAGCCTCTGATCTCATATTCCCAAGTGGAAAACTGCTCTGGACACAAGTATTTTTTCCTAATGACTCTCAGTTCCCAAAAGACTAGGTCAGAGACCAAGTGAATGCAGTTCTTTTTTGCCTCCCCTTTTCCCTGAACTTGTCCCCTTCCTGATGTGTAAATCGTCTGGCACCTAATCTCAGCTGAGACACACTTTCCTCCAAGTCTAAGACCAAGGAGCCCCCCGGGATTTGTCTTCTTTGTCTTCCAAGCATTGCCTCTCCTAGGGACCCATATGTAGCATTTCTGGTGCTTGCAGTCTGTCTGTCTGTCTCTGTTTGTTTTTGAGAGAGAGGGAGAGAGGGAGCATGAGTGGGGGAGAGGAAGGGAGGTTGAGAGGGACAGAGAGAAGCTTTTTTAATGTTTATTTATTTATTTTAAGAGAGAGAGAGTCGGAGAGCGAGAATCCCAAGCAGTCTCCATGCTCACTGCAGAAGCAATCTGGGGGCTCAGTTCCATGACCATGGGGTCGTGTCCTAAGCCGCAATTAACACACAGAAGATGAACCCACTGAGCCAACGAGGCGCCCCAGTGTCTACTGTTGTTCTCAACAGCACCGCTAGGAATCTACCCAAGGACACAGGAGTGCTGATGCACAGGGGCACGTGCACCCCAATGTTTAGAGCAGCGCTTTCAGCAACAGCCAAATTATGTAAAGAGCCCAAATGTCTATCAACTGACGAAAGGATCAAGAAGTTGTGGTTTATATACACAATGCAATCCTACTTGGCAATGAGAAGGAATGAAATCCTGCCATTTGCAGCAACGTGGATGGAACTAGAGAGTGTTATGCTAAGTTAAAGAAGTCAGGCAGAGAAAGACAGATACCATATGTTTTCACTCAGAGGTGGATCTTGAGAAACTTAAGAGTATGGGGGAGGGGAAGGGGAAAAGAGAGTTAGAGGGAGGGAGGCAAACCATAAGAGACTCTTGAGGACTGAGAACAAACCGAGGGGAGGTGGGGGGTGGGGGAGATGGGAAAGTGGGTGATGGGCAGGGAGGAGGGCACTTGTTGGGATGAGCACTGGGTGTTGTATGGAAACCAATTTGACCATAAATTTCATATATAAAAAAAGAAAAAAATAATAAAGCAGAGAAATGACTTCTTCTGATAATAAACCTTGGGTGCTACAAGATTGGCGTCAAGACACTTTTTCTGTCACTTGTTTTATAACAGGTTAAAAGCTGTCATTTGGTCCCTTGTTATAAAATGGTCCTTAAATACAACAGATGTGTTGAGAACTAGTTATGTACTACAATGTGAGCTTAACATCTCACAGGGAGTTTGGATTTAATCTTTATAAATTCTTATCCCTGAGATTATGAACTACATTTTACGATGTAATAATGGTGCTTGGTGATGTCTAGTCATCTGCCCAAATTTAATATCTGAGTATGTGGTGTCCCTTGAGATTGATTCTGTCAGGATGCTTCTGGTTCTCAATCTTGGGGTCGTGGTTCTCAGCCAAAAATGAATTTTCCCCTGGGACGTCTGTCAAAGTCTGAAGGGGTGCTGCCCAGCACCTACAATCCCCAGGAAAGCACCCCCAAAATACTGTTATCCTGCCGCCAATGTCTCACCATAAATGGTGAGAAACCCAGCTGGACCATCATTTCTCCAACTTCACTGTGCCCGTGAATCCACACAGATCCCAGCACAAATGCAAAATCTTAGAGATTCTGCATTTCTCCAAGCTCCTGGGAGAGGCTGAACTGCAGGTCTGAGTCTGCGAACCACTGTTTGATTAGCAAGAAGATGATCCTGTGTTAGAGATAAGAGTAGGAAGCGTGAAGGCTTCTGCACCAAATCCTGTCCTTGCGTGCCTGTAATTGTGAAAGTATCGTGTTTTCGCTGATTCTTCAGGCTTTGTGAAATCTGTGTTTATTGTTTTTATAAGTGACCAAAATAATACCCTGATGAAAAACCCTTTAGAGTAAGAAGAAGGCACTATCAGATATGCCCACATCCTAATCTCCAGTCCCTTTCACATGTTACTTTTTTTTAGAGCAAGGAAGGATTTATGCAGCAGATTGAACAGGCTGCTCGTCAGCTTGGGCGACTCTGAAGGACATGCCCATTATTGTGGAAGAACTGCAGACCCTGACCCACATGACTGGTAGGACATCCAGTTCTTGGGTGAAGCATCCTCTGGTCAAGCAGGTGGAAGAGATTTCAGAGTAGAAAGGACGTATTATATAGATGGTGCTGATACTGTCCATTCGCCATCGCGTGGGATTTGTGACATATATCAGGAAAAGGAAGCTATTTCGTGTAACAACGGAAAGAATCATATGAGCGGATCGCATTAGAAGTTTTCAAGCAGAAACAGGAAGATAATTCAGAGATAAAACGTAGAAGACACTAAGCAATCCTGCGCCTCGATGAACAAACTCCCTCAGTGGTGAACACCATCTTCCATGCTTTAATAAATAGGTGGATAGCACGAACTGTGATTTTTTTTTTTAAATGAGAGAAATATTTTGTGTGTCACAAAATGAGTGTTTCGAAAGTTTGCCTCCTCATATTTATGGTCAGGCGGACACGAAGAACATATCAGGTCGAACTGTTTATTCAAATTTGCCTTTCTAGGTACACTGCACTGGGAGATCTAGATTAGTTAATCAGGTTTTCCCAGTGACTATGGTAGGGTTTCTGGACCCCGAGCTGAATAACAGAATAAAACCAAGAGACCGTTGACAAAGCATAAGGGCATGTTTAGTGCAAGGGACTGGAATGACGTATTTTCCCTGGGTCCATTTTGAACACAACCATGTTTAATAAACATATCGTCAGATGTGTTCCACAGTCACCAGATAAGCCCTTGGCTACCCCATCTCAAAGTACCTCTTCAGAAAGCCCTTTATAAACTAAAGACTGACAACATGAGTGAATCAGCTTTTCCCCTTCAGCTCACACATTCTACTCAATACAATTCTCCAAGAACGTGTGAACCCAACACCAGCTACCCACCCTGGCCGTGGTCCTTGAGAAAGCCAGATCCCTCTGTGGCTCTCTCTCTCTCTGTCTTCCTCTTGACTCTCTCTCCCCTTCTGAGACCTCCCAGAATGGCTTTTGACCATCCCATGTGCCCTCCAGGATACAGGAGTAATAAACATGGGGTTATTAGAGTTCTCCGATAGATGTTGTTGACCTGTGTCCTGCAGTCACAATAAGAACCCAAGGGCTGGTGCAGTCACAGCATAGGCTGTGGTCAGGGAAAGGTCTGTGGGAGTGTGGACAAGCACATGGGCGCGGGTGAGTACTTGGGCTTTCCTAGCCACAGTGGGGTGTGAATTGCCTGAGCTTGAATGGAACAATGTTAGAGTCCACATCATCCGGTGGAGTCCTAAAGGAAGTGAAGGAAAAGACTGAGACTCAAGGTGGAAACTGTGCTTTTATATTCTGCTTGACAGTAAAATGATGGAAATGGCTTTCTGATCAAGTGTAGCTTTATTCCGTACGAAGCGTATAATTCATGATATCGATCTCAGGAAATCTAGGGGAAATTTATCCGGCATGGTATAAGTGATTTGAGATGAAATTAAACTTAAGAAATACAACTAGTCCCATGTGAGATACAGAAATTTTGGCATTTGTGACCCAAGGTTGGGGTAAACTTTGGGAACATCTGAAAATAGACAAAGGAGAAACCATCTGTATTTCAGTCACAGCAGAAGCTTAATGAAGTGAGTTCCTTAAATGTAGAGAAAAGTTGATCAAAAATGCCAAGAAAGAAATAGAAGGAGTAGATTCTACTTCCATAGTCGGATCAAAGATTGGCAGTTCCTGGCTCTGAGGATTTGAGTCCTTCAGTCATGGTCATGTCTTTAGCCTTTGGATGATTGGTTCTTATAACACTGGATCCCAAGTATTCTTTTCAGAACACTCTTTATGTCTCTGTTCCTCAGGCTGTAGATGAAGGGGTTCAGCATGGGCGTGACCACCGTGTATATCACCGAGGCTGTGGCACTTGACCGTGAGCTCTGGGTAGCAGCAGAGCTAAGGTACACACCTAGGCTTGCACAATAAAATAAGGAGACAACCGAGAGGTGAGATGCACAGGTGGAAAACGCTTTATATTTGCCCTGAGCTGATGAGATCCCACGTATGGAGGAAACTATCTTAGAATAAGAGTAAAGGATCCAGACAAGCAGACCACCACCCAGCAGCATAGCTGCAAGGTACATCACCACGTTATTAAGAAAGGTGTCAGAAGAGGCAAGTTGGATCATCTGATTGAGTTCACAGAAAAAGTGGGGGATCTCTACCTCTGTAGAGAAGGACAGCCCCAACACCATTAAGGTGTGTACCAAGGAATACAGGACACTCGTGATCCAGGACACCAGAACCAAGAGTCCACAGAGCCGGGGGTTCATGATGACCGTGTAGTGCAGGGGGTGACAGATGGCCACAAACCTGTCATAGGCCATCACACTCAGGAGAAAGTCGTCCATCCCTGCAAAGGCTATGAAAAAGTTCATTTGTGTGATGCAGCCTGCATAGGTTATGACTTTGCTCTGAGTCTGGATGTTCCAGAGCATCTTCGGGACAGTGGTGGAGGTGAAGCAGATGTCTACAAAGGACAGGTTGGCCAGGAAGAAGTACATGGGGGTGTCGAGGTGAGAGTCAGAGCTGACGGCCAGGATGATGAGCAGGTTGCCAAACACAGTGATCAGGTACATGGAGAGGAAAAGTCCAAATATGAGGGGCTGCAGTTCTGGTTTCTCTGAAAATCCCAGGAGAAGAAATTTTGATATCCGTGTAATATTTCCTGGTTCCATGAGGTTGCACTGACTGCCAGAAAGAGGCAAAGGACATCATTAATTTTCACATGAACAGTTTACTCACATAGTTGAAATGCTACCATTTATATTGTGCAGTCAAGAAGTTCATTTCCGTATCTTGTCCCTTTTGTCCCCAAAGGATCGTCGTTTTGAAGAGATTCCCTCCTGTTTCACCTCAGATTAGGTGTTTTTGTCTCATTCTACACACTCCCCAGCAGAGGTCATGCATTTTACTGTTTTACTAAGAATATCTTTCCTGCATTGGAGGAATATGTGCTGATTGTCAAACATATTCCAGGCATTGTGTAGGCAATGAGCATGGGATACTGAAAAACCAAACGCAAGTATCATCCAATGATGGAGAATGACTAGAAAGAAATAAAAATACCAATAAGACATTAGAGGGTGTCAAAGTGCTATGAAGAGAACAAAAGTAGATATAAAGGAGAGCGTGGATATGAGTGTCGTTGTGTAATTGGTATTTGGTCAAGACCCATGACAGGTGACATTTGAACAGAGACTTCAGGGAAAGGAGGGCAAGATCTGTAAGCATTTCTGGGGAAGTGTGTGCTGGCTGAGGGAATGGCCTCTGCTAAGACCCTGAGGATCATACTACTTGGAGCTATTGGGGTCCAAAATAGGAAGCGCTGTGTGAAAAGGAGTAAACAGGAGAGAAATCAGAGATGGTGTCAGGCAATTTCAAAGAAATGGGTGGCCTCATTGCTGATTCCCCTTAGAGGGAAAGGAGTCACTCACCCACACTATGTACTGCTTATATTTTAGACTCTACCTGCAAAGCCTCCTATAAATTGACAAGGAGCCCTCCTGAATACCCTGTGCTGCTTGAGTGCTGGCTTCTGTGTTATAATAGTCAACTTAGAATATATTAGTTAAGGCACCCCTGCTCTGAAAACAGCTCCCCCTCCACAAGACAAGACACACACACACACACACACACACACACACACCAAATCATCACTCCTTGAGCTGTGTTCTTCCATGAGTTCTCACTCACCTCCAGCCCCAATAATTAAGCTCAGAGTGGCTATAAACCAATGTGGCCAGTTCGATTATCATTCCCCCCAAATGATGTAAAAATGGTACCTGAATTCCAATGATTGAGCTTCTTATGGACAAATACAATTGACAGGTCAGATTGGCATGCTTATTTTCTGTCCTGCATTTAAAGAAAAACAAACTGTCTGCTCAAAATCAGAGAAACACACGCACACACACACACACACACACACACAGAGTGAAATGAAATTGAAGTGGCACGAAGAGATTTCATGGTTCATATGGTCACTGAAACCTGAGGGGCCGTGAAGAAGAAAGAGCATCCCTAGGTCTGACAACATTCCAAGTCTTGTTACCTCCTTGATGCCCAGCAAAAATAATAAGGAGCAAAAGTAAATGTGGTCAGAAGACAAAATTAGTGGGTTGTTCAGCATGTGGATCACCTTACAGACTGAATGCTCCAAGACAAAAGTGTGCTAAGGGAATAAATCAACCCTTCGGCACGGGAAATATGCAAAGCACAGCAAAAGTTGGGCAGGTTATAATGAAGCAGTAGGAGATGGGGTCTTTTTCTGTGCCTGGTTCATATTTCTTTGACCCGTTGGATGTCCTGTGATCTTAGAGAAGGTGGACAAGTCCCTTTCACTTTTCAGATGTGGCATCTTTTGTTTTTCCTGGCCTTTGCATTGTGACCTCTTTCTTGACAAGGGTAGTGGGCACACTCTGGTCCTGTTTCCGGTTTGCACAACACCCAAAGGTTTGTTGAGACCTTGCTCTACAGAATTCTGCACACACCGTGACAGTCAGTCTAGGCTCTGAATCACCGTCTTCATAGCATTTCTGCCTGAGGCTCTTACACCACACACTTATTTCATTCTACTATGACTCTGCCATATAAGGCAAGTACCAAAGGAACGGGGCCTTCTCTGACCTTGTCCACTGTGGTTTTTCAGGAAGGCATGGTCAGCCAAGCACATGACCATAGAGATCTCCAGGTTCTGGGCTAGGCTGGTGGCTGTGTGGTGACCTCAAGTGAATGCACCTGGCATCGATTCTCTCTGACCCTTTCCTGCTGGACCTCCTGGGCACCCAGAATCACGTGGCTGGGAGCTCTGAGGGAGAGGTGTCCATGTGGCTGTCTGAATTCCTCCTGGATGGTTATCGGTGGCAACTAAACCCTCTCCCTGCAGAAGATGGTGGGAAGGAGGCTAGCATGAGTCATCCAGCCAAGCTTCGGACTCTAGAAGCAACAATCAGGTCCCATCACCCCGGTGGCACAGGGAGAGGGACTGCACAGAGGAGACATTTATAGTTTCCTTTGTCTGTTCATGAGACATGTTTCCCTCCTGCTTGTCCAACCTGCAGCACATGATTTCCCTGGGGGACACTGGTCTGGACACAAAGAAAGATTTCCTGGAGATTCTGTGTTCCCAATAGACCAGGTTATAACTGTGTGACCCCAGTGTTGATTACTCCTACCTTGTGAGTTCTGTCGCTCCCAGAGTTCAAATATCCCAGCACCTAATCCCAACGCTGATTTTAACATTTCCCCAAATCTAGGACTAACCAATCAGTCTGGATTAGATCCCTTGGATCTCCAAAATGTTAGCTTACGGTGGAGACCTGAGCCAAAATCAAGAGTTGGACGCTTCTAAGCCTGAACCACCCAGGCGCCCCCAGATACTCATTTAAATATGTTGTGCATAGATATGGCCCCCATTAAGGGATTCCTTCTGCCACATTGATGTAGGGTTTTTTTGTTAAAAAGTTTCTTCTGTAAGAAATGATACATTTTATAATTTCCTTGAGAAATTCTTCAAGTATTCAGGAATATAAATTGAGTGCTGACCACGTTTCAGGCAATGAGAATAGGGTGTGGTGAAGAACGAAAATCCCTAGAATCATGGAGGAAAAGTATATAAGCAAACAAGAGAATTCTATAATATTTCAGATGGTGAGGGCTGCTGTGAAGAAAAGAAAAGCAGGAAGAAAGGAGGGAGCCAATAGGGCATTCTATTTTAGTGGGTATTTAGGCAAATTCTGCAAACGAGGTGACATTGGAAAACAGAACTCATACCAGACAGAAAGGATTATGTCGGGAGCCTTTACCTGGCAGAGGGAAGGGCCAGTACAAAGGCCCCAAGGAAAGTATTGTTTCAGAAGTTCAAGGCAAAAAGCAAAGCCAGTGCTACAAGGGCAATGAGCCTGATGGAGACTGATGACAGACGCTGTCACACATGTGAGGAGTGAAGTGGCATCTCTGCTACAACTGTGACCTCAAGGCACAGGGCCTTCCTTGCTCATGCTACGTCTCCCTCTGTATACATCATGGTCTCAAGGCATCCCATGAGTTGCCACAGATCCCCTTCTTGGTGCCTTCTCTTGACTGAGTTCTGGCCCCTGTATTGCATCATCTTGGGATTTCAGAGTCCTGACCCCCCTTTTTTTGAAATATGAAATTCATTGTCAAGTTGGTTTCCATACAACACCCAGTGCTCATCCCCACAGGTGTTCTCCTCAATACCCATCACCCAGCCTCCCCCTCCTCCCAACCCCATCAACCCTCAGATTGTTCTCAGTTTTTAAGAGTCTCTTCTGGTTTGGCTCCCTCTCTCTCTAACTTTTTTGAGGACTGCTCACCCTTCACCAGTCACAAGACACCATGGCCTCCTGGGTTGTGTATTTCCCTGTCTTCACAGACCTCACCATCCCGGTTATGCTGGGAATGGACACAACCCAAGGAGGCCAGATCAGTCATCTTTTCCCTGCAAAGTATAGAAATGGTTCCCAGAAATGCCAGTACTTAAGCCTCCCATGGACAAATGAATTTGAGGCTCCACATTGGAATGGCAAGTTTCTGCTGTGATTCAAACAAACTTAAAAATGTCTGTTCAACAGACAGCGAGACAGAGAGTCGCGTGGGGCAGTGAATATAATGGATGAGGCAGAGCAATTATCTAAAAAACTTGTGTGGTTCCTGAGACACTGGGAGGTAAAATAAACTGCCATTGCCTTAATAGTAAGTTAAAGGAATAGAATATGGAAGATCAACAAAAGTGGGAGCATCCACTCTGTGAAACTGACACAGCCACTGAATAAATACATCACTTAATCAAACAAACAAATGAACACAGCATCACCCCTCTTGCACTAAGTTGAATTGGCTCTCAGGTGAAGACAGGTTAATGAACTTGGTTTCCATTCCTCTGACCCTCTCATCCATGGCACACCGGGCCGTTGGGCTCACCTGGCTGGGGTGTCTGACAAGGTCTCCTTGTGACAAGTCTGAATGCCTCCCTGGACTGCAGATGGTAGGGACTAAAGCTCTGGTCTCAGCTGAGACAGCAGGAAGGAGTAAAACATGGGCCCCAGCCGTAATTAGGGCCTGGAAGAACAGAGGGAGACCTTGTCCCTTCCCATCCAAGTTCGCACAGGCTGACAGGAGACCAGAGAGTATTTACAGCTCCCCGTATCTGCTCATTAGGCTCATTTCCCTCTTGGTACCCCAGCCTCTGATCTCATATTCCCAAGTGGAAAACTGCTCTGGACACAAGTATTTTTTCCTAATAACTCTCGGTTCCCAAAAGACTAGGTCAGAGACCAAGTGAAAGCAGTTCTTTTTTGCCTCCCCTTTTCCCTGAACTTGTCCCCTTCCTGATGTGTAAATTGTCTGGAACCTTATCTCGGCCGAGACACACTTTCCTCCAAGTCTAAGACCAAGGAACCCTCCGGGATTAGTCCTCTTTGTCTTGCAAGCATTGCCTACCCTAGGGACCCAGATGTAGCATTTCCAGTGCTGTCTGTCTGTCTCTTTGTTTGTTTTTGAGAGAGATGGAGAGAGAGAGCATGAGTGGGGGAGAGGAAGGGAGGGAGAGAGGGACAGAGAGAAGCTTTTTTAAATGTTTATTTATTTATATTAAGAGAGAGAGAGAGTCAGAGAAAGAGGGAGAGAGAGAATCCCAAGCAGTCTCCATGCTCAGTGCAGAAGTAATCTGGGGGCCCAGTTCCATGACCAGGGGGTCGTGTCCTATGCCGGAATCAAGACACAGAAGATGAACCCACTGAGCCAACGAGGCGCCCCAGTGTCTACTGTTGTTCTCAACAGTGCCGCTAGGAACCTACCCAAGGACACAGGAGTACTGATGCACAGGGGCACGTGCACCCCAATGTTTAGAGCAGCGCTTTCAGCAACAGCCAAATTATGTAAAGAGCCCAAATGTCTATCAACTGATGAAAGGATCAAGAAGTTGTGGTTTATATATACGATGGAATACTACATGGCAATGAGTAAGAATGAAATGCTGCCATTTGCAGCAACATGGATAGAACTAGAGAGTGTTAGGCTAAGTGAAAGAAGAGAGGCAGAGAAATACACATACCGTATGTTTCACTCATAGGTGGATCTTGAGAAACTTAAGAGAAGAGCATGGGGGAGGGGAAGGGGAAAAGAAAGTTAGAGGGAGGGAGGCAAACCATAAGAGACCCTTGAGGGCTGAGAACAAATTGAGGGTAGGTGGGGGTTGGGGGAGAGGGGAAAGTGGGTGATGGACATTGAAGAAGGCACTTGTTGGGATGAGCACTGGGTGTTGTATGGAAACCAATTTGACAATAAATTTCGTATATTAAAAAAAAGAAAGAAATAATAAAGCAGAGAAATGACTTCTTCTGATAATAAACCATTGGGTGCTACAGAGATTGGCTTCAAGACACCTTTTCTGTCACGTGTTTTATAACAGATTAAAAGCTGTCATTTGGTCCCTTGTTATAAAATCGTCCTTAAATATAACGGATGTATTGAGATCTAGTTATGTACTACAATGTGAGCTTAACATCTCACAAGGAGTTTGGATGTAATCTTTATAAAATCTTATCCCTGAGATTATGAACTACATTTTACGATGTATGAATGGTGCTTGGTGATGTCTAGTCATCTGTCCAAATTTAATATCTGAGTATGTGGTGTCCCTTGATTTTGATTCTGTCAGGATGCTTCTGGTTCTCAATCTTGGGGTCGTGGTTCTCAGCCAAAAATGAATTTTCCCCTGGGACGTCTGTCAAAGTCTGAAGGGAACCTGCCAAACACCTACAGTCCACAGGAAAGCACCCCAAAATACTGTTATCCTGCCGCCAATGTCCACCAATAACAGTGACAAACCCAGCTGGACCATCATATCTCCAACTTCACCGTGCCCGTGAATCCACACGGATCCCACTACAAGTGCAAAATCTTAGAGATTCTGCATTTCTCCAAGCTCCTGGGTGACGCCGAAGCACAGGTCTGAGTCTGCAAACCACTGTTTGATTAGCAAGAAGATGATCCTGTGTTAGAGATAAGAGTAGATAGCGTGAAGCCTTCTAAACCAAGTACTGTCCTTGCGTGCCTGTAATTGTGAAAGGATCGTGTATTCGCTCATTCTTCAGGCTGTGTGAAATCTGTGTTTATTGCTTTTCTAAGTGAACAAAATAATACCCTGATGAACAAGCTTTTACAGCAAGGAGAAAAAGGCACCATCAGATATGCCCACATCCTAATCTCCAGTCCCTTTCACATGTTATTATTATTTTTTAGAGCAAAGAAGGATTTATGCAGCAGATTGAACAGGCTGCTCGTCAGCTTGGGCGACTCTGAAGGACATGTCCATTTGTGCGGAAGAACTGGGGACCCTGAACCACATGACTTGCAAGACATGCAGTTCTTGGGTGAAGCGTCCTCTGGTGAAGCAGGTGGAAAAGATTTCAGAGCAGAAAGGATGTATTATATAGATGGTGCTGATACTGTCCATTCGCCATCCCATGGGACTTGTGACATCTATCAGGAAAAGGAAGCTATTTCGTGTAACAACGGAAAGAATCATATGGGCGGATCACATTAGAAGTTTTCAAGCAGAAACAGGAAGATAATTCAGAGATAAAACGTAGAAGACACTAACCAATCCTGCGCCTCGATGAACAAACTCCCTCAGTGGTGAACACCATCTTCCATGCTTTAATAAATAGGTGGATAGCACGAACTGTGATTTTTTTTAAAAATGAGAGAAATATTTTGTGTGTCACAAAATGAGTGTTTCGAAAGTTTGCCTCCTCATATTTATGGTTAGGCGGACACGAAGAACATATCAGGTCGATCTATTTATTCAAATTTGCCTAAGTACACTCCACTGGGAGATCTAGATTAGGTAATCAGGTTTTCCCAGTGACTATGGTAGGAATTCGGGACCCAGAGCGAGTAACAGAATAAAACCAAGAGACCGCTGACAAAGCATAAGGGCATGTTTAACGCAAGTGACTGAAATGACGTATTTTCTCCGGGTCCGTTTCGAACACAACCATGTTGAATAAACATATCATCAGATGTGTTTCACAATCACCAGATAAGCCCTCGGCTACCCCCAGTCACGAAGTACCACTTCAGGAAGCCCTTTATAAACTAGAGACTGACACATGAGTGAATCAGCTTTTCCCCTTCAGCCCACACATTCTACTCAATACAATTCTCCAAGAACGTGTGAGCCCAACACCAGCTACCCACCCTGGCCATGGTCTTTGAGAAAGCCAGATCCCTCAACAGCTTCCTCTCTCTCTGTCTTCCTCTTGACTCTCTCTCCCCTTCTGAGACCTCCCAGAATGGCTTTTGACCATCCCATGAGCCCTCCAGCATACAGGAGTAATAAACCTGGGTTATTAGATTTCTCCGATAGATGTTGCTGACCTGTGTCCTGCAGTCACAATAAGAACCCAAGGGCTGGTGCAGTCACAGCATAGGCTGTGGTCAGGGAAAGGTCTGTGGGAGCGTGGACAAGCACATGGGCGCAGGTGAGTCCTTGGACATTCCTAGCCAGAGCGGGGTGTCAATAGCCTGAGGCTTAAATGGAACAATGTTAGAGTCCACATCATCAGGTGGAGTCCTAAAGGAAGTGAAGGAAAAGACTGAGACTCAACTTGGAAACTGTGCTTTTGTATTCTCCTTGACAGTAAAATGATGGAAATGGCTTTCTGATCAAGTGTAGCTTTATTCCGTACGAAGCGTATAATTCATGATATCGATCTCAGGAAATCTAGGGGAAATTTACCCGGCATGGTATAAGTGATTTGAGATGAAATTAAACTTAAGAAATCCAACTAGTCCCATGTGAGATACAGAAATTTCGGCATTTGTGACCCAAGGTTGGGGTAAACTTTGGGGACACCTGAAAATAGATGAAGGAGAAACCGTCTGTATTTCAGTCACAGCAGAAGCTTAATGAAGTGAGTTCCTTAAATGTATAGACAAGTTGATCAAACAAATGGAAATGCCAAGAAATAAATAGAAGGAGTAGATCCTACTTCCACAGTCTGATCAAAGATTGGCAGTTCCTGACTCTGAGGATTTGAGTCCTTCAATCATGGGCATGTCTTCAGCCTTTGGATGATTGGTTCTTATATCACTGGATCCCAAGTATTCTTTTCAGAGCCCTCTTTATGTCTCTGTTCCTCAGGCTGTAGATGAAGGGTTCAGCATGGGCGTGACCACCGTGTACATCACCGAGGCTGTGGCACTTGAGTCGGAGCTCTGGGTAGCAGCAGAGCTGAGGTACACTCCTAGGCTCGTACAATAAAATAAGGAGACAACCGAGAGGTGAGATGCACAGGTGGAAAATGCTTTATACTTGCCCTGAGCTGATGAGATCCCACGTATGGAAGAAACTATCTTAGAATAAGAGTAAAGGATCCCAGCAAGGGGACCTCCAGCCAGCAGCATAGCTGCAAGGTACATCACCACGTTATTAAGAAAGGTGTCAGAAGAGGCAAGTTGGATCATCTGATTGAGTTCACAGAAAAAGTGGAGGATCTCTACCTCTGTACAGAAGGACAGCCGCAACACCATTAAGGTGTGTACCAAGGAATACAGGACACTCGTGATCCAGGACACCAGAACCAGCAGCCCACAGAGCCGGGGGTTCATGATGACCATGTATTGCAGGGGGTGACAGATGGCCACAAACCTGTCATAGGCCATCACACTCAGGAGAAAGTCGTCCATCCCCGCAAAGGTTATGAAAAAGTTCATTTGTGTGATACAGTCTTCATAGGTTATGACTTTGCACTGAGTCTGGATGTTCCAGAGCATCTTCGGGACAGTGGTGGAGGTGAAGCAGATGTCTACAAAGGACAGGTTGGCCAGGAAGAAGTACATGGGGGTGTCGAGGTGAGAGTCAGAGCTGACAGCCAGGATGATGAGCAGGTTGCCAAACACAGTGATCAGGTACATGGAGAGGAAAAGTCCAAATATGAGGGGCTGCAGTTCTGGTCTCTCTGAAAATCCCAGGAGAAGAAATTTTGATATCCGTGTAATATTTCCTGGTTCCATGATGTTGCACTGACCCCTGGAAAGAGGCAAAGGACATCATTAATTTTCACATGAACAGTTTACCCACATAGTTGAAATGCTACCATTTATATTGTGCAGTCAAGAAGTTCATTTCGGTATCTTGTCCCTTTTGTCCCCAAAGGATTGTCCTTTTGAAGAGATTCCCTCCTGTTTCATCTCAGATTAGGTGTTTTGGTCTCATTATCCACACTCCCCAGCAGAGGTCATGTATTTTACTGTTTTACTAAGAATATCTTTCCTGCATTGGAGGAATATGTACTGAGGGTCAAACATGTCCCAGGTATTGTCTAGGCCATGAGCACAGGATACTGAAAACCAAAAGCCACTATAATCTAGTGATGGAGAATGAATAGAATCAAATACAAATCTTAATAAGACATCACAGGGTGTCAAGTGCTATGAAGAGACAAAAGCAGATATAAAGGAGAGCGTGGATATGAGTGCTATTTTGTAATCAGTGTTTGGTCAAGACCAGTAAACTAGGTGACATTTGATCAGAGACCTGCAGGGAAGGAGCCTGTGTGGGGAAGTGTGTGATGGTAGAGGGAATGGCCTCAGCTAAGGCCCTGAGGATGAAACTACTTGGAGCTATTTGAGTCCAAAACAGGAAGCATGTATGGGAAGGGGAATGAGCAGGAAAATGATCAGAGATCGTGTCAGGCAATTTCAAAGAAATAGGTGGCCTCCTTGCTGGTTCCCCTTCAAGAGAAAGGAGTCACTCACCCACACTATGTACTGCTTGTATTTTAGAATCTACCTGCAAAGTCTGCTGTAAATTGACATAGAGCCTTCTAGAATACAGTGTGTTGATTGAGTTCTGGCTTCTGTATTATAAGAATCACCTTGGAATATATTGGACCATGTCCTCTGCTCTGATGACGGATGTCATTTCACAAGGCGCACGCACACACACACACACACACACACCAAATTAGTGCTCCCTGGGCTGTGTTTTTACCATTATTTCTCACTCCAACCCCAACAATTAACTTCGGAGTGGATATAACTCAAGATGCGCAGATCCATTATCATTCCTGCAAATGACATAAGTTTTCCATGAACAAATAAAATTGACAAGTCAGACTGGCATGCTCATTTTCTTTCCTGTATTTAAAGAAACACAAACAATCTGCTCAAAATCAGAGAGAGAGAGAGAAACAAGAAAGTGAAATAAAATGGAAGTGGCAGAAAAGATCTAATGGCTCAGGTGATCGCTAAAATCCGAGGGGCCATGAAGAAGAAAGAGCATCCCTGGTTCTGAAAACATTCCAACCCTTGTTACCTCCCTGATGCCCAGTAAAAATAGTAAGGAGGAACCTTAAATTCAGTCAGAAGACAAAATTAGTGGGAACTTCAGGCGTTGCTCACCTTACAGAGTGAATGTTTCAAGAGAAACCTGTGGCAAGGAATAAATCAACACTTCGGCACAGGAAATATGCAAAGCACAGCAAAAGTTGGGCAGGTTATAATGGAAGGTAAGAGACTTGCTTGTTCTTTGAAAAAGCACCTTGAGACTTTGCTATTTCTTTGACCAACTGGATGTCCTGTGATCTTAGAGAAGGTGGGACAAGTCCCTTTCACTCTTTAGACGTGGCATCTTTTCTCTGTTTTTCCTGGGCTTTGTGTTGTGATCTTTTGGCCGAGTGTTGGGCACACTCTGGTCCTGTTTCTGGTTTGCACAACATGAAAAGTTCTGTTCAGACCTTGCGCTACAAAATTCTGCACATACCATGACAACCGTTCTGGCTCTAAGTCACCATCTCCATAAGTTTTCTGCCTGAGGCTCTTACACCACACAAACTTTTTTCATAGCCCTGTGACTCCACCATTATAAGGCAAGTACCAAAGGAGCGGGCCCTCTCTGACCTTGTTCACTGTTTTTTTCAGAAGGGCATGATCAGGCAAGTACATGGCCATAGAGATCTCCATGTTCTGGGCTAGGCTGGTGGCTGTCAGGTGACCTCAGGTAGATGCGCCTGGCTTTGATTCTCTCTGACCCTTTCCTCCGGGTCTTGCCAAGCTCTCAGACTCACCTGGCTGGGAGCTGGGAGGGAGAGGTGTCCATGTGGCCGTCTGGATTCCTCCTGGATGGTTATTGGTGGTGACTAAACTCTGTCCCCACACAAGACGGCAGAACGGAGGCTAGCATGAGTCTCCCAGTCAAGCTTTCGACTCCACAGCAACAACCTGGTCCCGTCAGCCCACGGTGGCACAGGCAGTGGGTGTGCACAGGAGGGATTTATAGTTTCCTCTGTCTGTTCATGAGGCACGTTCCCCTCCTCCTCCTCTTTGGAGCAGCACATGATTTCCCTGGGGGACACTGGTCTGGACACAAAGGAAATTGTTCTGGAGGTTCTGTGTTCCCAATAGACCAGGTTATAACTGCGTGACCCCAGTGTTGAGTATTCCTTCCTCATGAACTCCACTGCTCTCAGAGTTCAGACCTCCCAGAAGTGACCCCCAATGCTTATGTCAATGTTTCACCCAAGTCTAGGACTGAGCAATCTGTGTGGATTAGTTCCCTTGGATCTCCAAGCTGTTGGCTTGTGTTGGAGATATAGTCCTGCCATCTACACAACATTCCGGTTTTCCTTTTCAACAAGGAGGAGAAAAAAGCTCCTTGATACGAACCCTGAGCACTACATACCACAGCTTCATGACACATTTGCACACTTTTAGGACTTTCATTCCACATCACAATTAAGAGCTGCTGTTCAGCCCCTCTTTGTAAAGAATGTTTTAATTATATGAAATATGGTGAGATTTTTTTTCTTGCAGTATAATATGAGCTTGGAATAGAAAAGTAAAGAGGTTCATCCCGGTAGCTTTGAGAAGAAATCAGGCCTTGCAATCATTTTCATTTTAGACCAATGTGAGCCACTTCGGGCTTCTGATCCATCGAATGTAAGAACATAAATGAATTTTAAAACACCAATGTAGTTATTTTACATCAGCGTTAGGACTTAAAACGACAATTGTTGTTCCAATGAAATTTTGTTAAGAATCAGATTAGAGGGGCACCTGGGTGGCTCAGTCGGTTAAGCGTCCGACTTCAGCTCAGGTCATAATCACACAGTTCGTGAGTTCGAGCCCCGCGTCAGGCTCTCTGCTGACAGCTCAGAGCCTGGAGCCTGCTTTACATTCTGTGTCTCCCTCTCTCTCTTCCCCTTCCCTGCTCATGCTCTGTCTCTCTCTGTCTCAAAAATAAATAAACATTAAAAAAATTAAAAAATAAATAAAAAAAAAGAATCTGAGACTAGGGTTCTCCCTTCATTCACGGAGTTTCCCCTGGGTAAAGGCATTTTGCATTGTAATCTCATCTTTAAGTAGAAAAGGAGATTTAAAATACATTTACAGACATTTATCCTCTTTAGCTAGTAGAGAATTTCTCAGTACGTAACTGCATGCATGCTTCAGATTTTGACGTCTTGGAGGCATTAGGACAGGAAATGTAATTCATCCTTTAAATGTATGTCTATCATTTATGTCTGTCTTGGAATCTTTGTGTCTACACATCTTCATTCTTTTAAATGCATATTAATTCAAACATTTACTCTTTTAATACCTACACCTTCAACTTTCTCTGAAGTTTCCTTTCAACATAAAATAAGAGATTATGTATGAGTTTGCATTTAAAATGAATAAATATGGGGCTCTTGGATGGCTCAGTTGGTTAAGCACCTGCCTCTTGATTTTGGCTGAAGTCACAATCTCACATTTTGTGAGTTCAACCCCCATGTCAGGGTCTGTGTTGACATGAGGCTGCTTGGTATTCTCTGTCTTTCCCTCTCTCAGCCTCCCCCCACACCTCTCTCTCAAAATTAAATGCATAAACATTAAAAAAATTTTAAGTGAATAAACAAACACACAGAAACCAGAATGAGACCTACATATACAGAGAAAAAAACCTCATGGATTGCCTGAGGGTTGTGGGGGCATGGCAGAATGGGTGAAGGGCAGTGGGAGATACAGGCTTCCAGTTGTGGAATTAATGAGTCTTGGGGAAAAAAGGCACGGGGTATGGAATACAGTCAATGATACTGGATGGGTCTGTATGATAACAGACAGGAGCTACCTTTGCGGCGAGCACCGCGTAATGGGCAGAGAAGTTGAATCACGACGTTGTGCACCTGAAACTGATGCAACATTCTTGCCAACTGTACTCAGATAAGATTTCTTTTAAGTGAGTTCGTGTTTATGTACATATGGGTATATGTGTTTATTTGAAAAAACACATGTAATATATACGTACAACTTTGCCTCTGAACTTTTTCTTTGGACTCAACAAAGCTAACTATAATTTAAATTTAAAAAAGTAATAAAATAAAATACAATTTTGCTTCAGCATATTAAAGGACATCTAGAGTTTGAGATCATATTCTAAAGTCAATCTATTTATTAAAGTTTGTTGCTCCATGAAAATTTTCTTGGAGATGCATATTTGGTGAACACTTGAGTAAGGAAGTGACTGTCGTACACATTGTGGACAACAATGTACTAAGAGACCAGGATCCTAATGAGGAGAATAAAGCCCAGCTATAAGACACATT
Organism: Prionailurus bengalensis; assembly: GCF_016509475.1. Lineage (NCBI taxonomy): Eukaryota > Metazoa > Chordata > Mammalia > Carnivora > Felidae > Prionailurus > Prionailurus bengalensis. Next base: position 10,972,694 of record NC_057348.1, read on the forward strand.
AATATATTAAGTGTCCACTATTAAGAGCAGTTAAGATACTGATATCAAAGGAACTTTGGACATATAAGTGAAAGAAACATAATCTCACAGAGCCTGATGAGGTGCTTGAAATTGTCAACCACAAGATCATGACCTGAGCTAAAGTTGGACGCTCATCCCATTGAGCCACCCAGGCATGCCAAAAATAGGGTTCTTTTAGAGACACATAATAAAATATTATAGATAAGAAACCAAATAATTTGTATTTTAAATATTTTTATTTATTTTTAGGGCGGAGAGAGAAAGAGAGAGAAGGACAGAGAGAGAGAGATGGCCTGAGCTGGGGAGGGGCAGAGAGGGGCAGAGACATAGAATTTAAGCTGTCAGCACAGAGCCCGACATGGGGCTTGAACTCAAGAGCTGTGAGATCATGACCTGAGCGGAAGTTCGATGCTTAACTGACTGAGCCACCCAAGCACACCTTACATTTATTTATTTCAATTCAAGTTAGTTAACATACAGTGGAGTGTTGGTTTCATGAGTAGAACCCAGTGATATATCACTTACATATAACTCCCAGTGCTCGTCCCAACAAGTGCCCTCCTTAATGCCCATCACCCATTTAGCACCTCCTCCCACCCACTTCCTCTGCAGCAACCCTGAATTTCTTCTCTGTATTTTTGAGTCTCTTATAAATTGCCTCCCTCTCTGTTTTCATCTTAGTTTTACTTCCCTTCTCCTATGTTCATCAGTTTTGTTTCTTTAAGTTTCACACATGAGTGAAATCGTATGATATTTATCTTTCACTGATTGACATACTTTGCTTAGCATAATACACTCTAGTTCCAACCACGTTGTTGCAAATGGAAGATTTCATTCTTTTTGACCACTGAGTAATATTCCATTTATATATATATATACCACATACTCTTGATCGATTAAAGGGGCATATGTACCCCAATGTTTATAGCAGTGTTATTAACAATAGCCAGTTATGGAAAGAGCCCAAATGTCCATGGATTGATGAAAGGATAAAGAAGATGTGAGTGACCTAAATTTTGATCATGAGTTGCTTGCCTATCTCACTACCTCAGAAGCATCATGGTCAGACCACACTCACATTTATGCCCCAGGAATTCACTCTACCAGGTGCTAGGCAAAATATTTCCAAATTGATTTAATTTCTTCTCCATAATGTGGGTTCTTTAAATGTCAATTGACCTTAACCAAGGGAAGCTGATGAATGGAGAAACTTGAAATTGGTTCCCTCAAATAATTTTATTGACTATGTCCCTGTGAGATTCCTACTGCTGTTATAAAACATTCCCACACTAGCTGCTGAAGACAAACACATACAGGTTCTTACAGATCTGGAGTCAGAAGATTCGAAAGAGTCTCGTCAGGCTAATAGCAAGGTGTCTTCAGGGTTGTGGTCCTTCTGGAGGCTCAGGGGAGAATGTGTTTCCTTTCCAATTGCAGTCTCTGTTGCTGGCCACCTGCATTTCTTGACTCATGGCTCTTTCACCACCTTCATAGTCAGCAGGAGTGCATTCTCAAAATCTCTGACATCAACTCTTTTGTCTCCATCCTCAACATTTGGAGGACCATCCTGACTACCCTAGTCCCACCTAGAGAATCACAGCTGATCCTTTTATCTCCATGGCAGCTAATTTACAGCCCTGTTTAGTCTGCTACCTAAATCCTACGTTGCTATCAAAAATAACATGTGAAAGGTCCTGGGAATTAGGATGTGGACATATTTGGAAGGGCCTTATTCTACCCACTACAAAGTCTTTTTCATAAATGTATTATTTTTGTCACTTATAAAAGCCATAAAACAGAATTGACACAGACTGAAGAAAGAATGAATACATTATTCCTTCAAAATTACATGCATGCAAGGACACCATTTGGTGCAGAAGACTTAAAAATACCTACACCTGTCTTTAACACAAGATCCTAGGCTTGCTAATCAAAGAGTGGCCCACAGACCCAGACCCACAGTTTAGCATCACCCAGGAGCTGGTAGAAATGCAGAATCTCTGGGCCACCCAGGATGGGAGATCAGATTCTGCATTTGTAGTGGGATCTGTGTGAATGCACACGCGCATTGAAGTTGGAGAACTGCTGGTGTAGCTGGGTTTCTCACATTTTATGATCGACATGTGTGGCAGGATAATATTTTCGGGGGTGCTTTCCTTTGAATTGTAGGTGTTTGGCAGCTTCCCTTCAGACTTTGACAGACATCTTCAGGGGAAAATTCATTTCTGGCTGTGAACCACTGCCCCAGAGTTTGAGAACTAGAAGCATCCTGACAGAATCAAACTCAAGGGTCACCACATACTCAGGTATTAAATTTAGACAGATGACTAGACATGACCAAGCGCCATTTCTACAATGTAGAAAGGAGCTCATAAATGTACTTCCTCAGGTATGTTTATAAAAATTGAATCCAACTATCCCTATGAGAGGTCAAGCTCACATTGTAGTACGTAAAATATTTAAATACATCTGTTATAATTAAACATTTAATAACAAGGGACCAACTGATAGCTTTTACCTTGTGATAATGTAAGAAATTCCTAATTGTGATGGCAAAAGTGTCTTGAAGCCAGTGTGTGTAGAACCCAAGGTTTATTATCAGAAGAACCCAGTTCTCTGTGCTTCTCTGTGCTGATAGCTCAGAGCCCAGAGCCTGCTTCGGATTCTGTATCCCTCTCTCTCTGCCCCTCCCCTGCTCATGATCTCTCTCAAAAATAAATAAACATTAAGAAATATTTTTTTAAAGAATAGACACTAGAGATGCTGGGTGACTCAGTCGGCTGAGCATCTGGCTTTGATTTTGGCTCAGGTCCCAATCTCAGGAACCTGGAGTTTGAGCCCCCATCAGGTTCTGCATTGAGAGTGAGGAGCCTGCTTATGATTATCTCTCTCCCTGTCTCTCTCTGCCCCTCCCTGGTTCTTTTTCTCCCATAGAAGAGACAATGAAGAAGAAGAAGAAGAAGAAGAAGAAGAAGAAGAAGAAGAAGGGGGAGGAGGAGGAGAAGGAAGAAGAGGAGACACTGGAGATGGAGGGGCTGGGTCTCCGAGACAAGTCAAGGTTTTGAAGTTAAAGAGACCTAATCCCGGTGTGTTCTTCCTTCTTAGAGCTGAAGAAAAGTGTAACTCTGAGCTGAGATAACGTGCTAGGAGATTTACATAACAGGAAGAGGGCAAGTTCAGGGAAAAGGAGAAAAAAGCAAAGAACTGGATTCCCTTGACCTCTAACCTAGTCTTTTGGGAACTGAGATTCATCAGGAAGAAATCCTTTATGTCCAGAGCAGCTTTCCATTGGGAATCATACGCTTAGAGGTTGGAGTAACAAGAGGGAAATGCGCCTAATGAGCAGATACAGGGAGGTATAAATACCCTCTGGTCTCCTGTCAGCCTGTGCGACCTTGGACAGGAAGGCAAGTGGTTTTTGTCTGTTTGTTCTGAGTCCTAATTCTGGCTGGGACTGATGTTTCACTCCCCCATACTGTCTCTGCTGAGGTCAGAGCCTTAGTCCCTGTTACCTGCTGTCCTGGGAGGAATTCAGTTTCACACGGAGACCTTCCTGTCAGACACCCAGCTTGGTGAGTCCAACAGCCCCTGGCACCGTGGATGACAGGGTTGTCCGAGAACATTAATCCATCATCACCTGGGGGCCAATTCAACTTAGTCCATAGCAAGTGATCACTGTGTTTATTTGCTTGCATAAGTAATGAATGTATTTATTCAGTGACTGTGCCGGTTTTGCAGAATGGCTCCTACGAACACATTTGATAGTCCTTCATATTCTTTATCATGAAAGGGATGCTCTAAACATCCTAAGATACACAGACCTCAGCACTGGGCAGGCTCTGGTCAGGATGTCCATAGGCAGAGACGTAGAAACCCTGCATTAAAAATATGAATATTTGTAGTATAGCTGCTTTCAGGTCCTGCCTTCAACCTGTAACACCCACTTTTCCACCAGCAAATTCAGTGTAACCCCAAGACTACCCGCTTAAGAGTCCAACCACAGGGGCGCCTGGGTGGCTCAGTCAGTTAAGCGTCCTACTTTGGCTCAGGTCATGATTTCACAGTCCATGAGTTCGAGCCCCGCACCAGGCTCTATGCTGACAGCTCAGAGCCTGGAACCTGCTTCGGATTCTGTGTCTCCCTCTCTCTCTGCCCCTCCCCACTTGCACTCTGTCTCTCTCTCTCTCTCTCTCTCTCTCTCTCTCTCTCAAAAATAAATAAACATTAAAAGAAAAGTTCCAACCACACACAATGTAACACTGCTCTAAGTTTTTTCCCCAGGTTCCTGGGTGAAGAAGACATTTCCTGTTGTTTCTTAATCTATCCCTTAATTTCAGCAAATGTCATATATTTGATGACCTTTCTGATTATTATATGGCCATATGCTATTCCCCTCTCCTGCTTTTTTTCAGCATTTCAAAAGATTTCCTCAGATCATTGCTTCTCAGTCGACTTTGGAAAAACTCTTTGACCATAAAAATGTTTAACTTGGTTTAAATATTCCTATCTTCTTACTGCTGAGTTTCTTGCTTTATTTTAGTGGTTTTTCCCACCTGGAAATGTTATATGCAGTTTTCTTGATGTTCAATATATTGTATGGTTACATTTACACTGAAGTCAGTATCCCTCTGGTGTCGGTAAAGTATCTGAGGAAGATGACCAATTTAATGTTTTTCCAGATAGATATCCATTTATTCTAGCTGTTACTTAGCAATTCACCTTTTCCAACGAAACTGAAATACGACCTTGCCATATAGGAAATGTCCTTATACACTGAGACCTAATTCCTGATTATTCAACAAATAATAACTGAGCATCTGCCATGGGCCAGAACATTCTAGAGACATTATATGTCATATTCTTTCATGGTGTTTCACAATTTAGTTATTAATCCGTGTCGGTATTACTAATGATTGCTATTTTTACCTGTTCCAGTTTGCTTTTGTTTTTCATACAACTTTGCTTATGACAGTTGTTTTCAAGCTACTATTTTAACCTGGTTTCCAGATCCTTTCATTCTTTCCATTCTATAACTTCTCATAGTCTTATATCTTTTTATAGTAAACATATATTCAAGTAAGTTGGTGAAAAACAGAAATGAACAAAGAGGATAAAGTCCCTGCTCTTCTGGATGTTACAGTGGAGCATTGAGACTGCCATGATGTGGGCAGGATTTACAGAGCATGGTGTGGGGAGTCCTTTGCATGTTGGATGAGATCCAGAATGCAGATTAGAGGGTGTCCATTGGGTTTGAGAAAGAGAGATCTTTACTCAAAGCCCAGGAATATCAATGAAAAGGTGCCACATAAGAAGAGGGAGAAAGGAGCTAACCCCATCCACTATCAATCACGTAGAAATGAATCAGTCATATAATGATGCAGGAGGTACAGGAAAATGTCTTCTAGGCTTGACATAAAAATGCCCGACTTTGATTGTATTGGTTTATCCCTTTGCTTGTTTTTCTTGATGTATAATATAAACGGATATGTTAATATTTATATCTATTTATATTTTTATCTATATAGTTTTGTACAAGTACACCATGAATATATCACTATCTGTCTTTTAAACAAGTTTGTTTCATTCTCTTATTATTTTTGCTGGGCATCAGGGGATGTAACCAGGGGAGAAGCAAGGGAGATATTTCTTCCTCATAGTCTCTCAGGGACCACCCCAGCTTATGAGATCCTTGATCTCCCTCATCGATTTCATTCCCTCTGTATCTTACTCTCTGTCTCTTTCATTTACTGAGCAGACTTTGTTACATTGGTGTAAATCACAGCGGAAAATTAACATTCCAGTATGGAGCTCCATGGTGATTGGTCCATGGGAGGGTTAAGAATTAGCATTTCTGGGAACCATTTCTACACTTTGCAGGAGAAAGATGGCTGATCGGGTCTCCTTGGGTTGTATCCATTCCCAGCATAACCAGGAATGTGGGGGCTGTGAGGACAGGGAAATTCACCACCCAGAAGACCACGGTGTCCTGTGCATGTGTGACTTGTAGAGGGTAAGCAGTCCTCACAACAGGGGCCAGGACTCCTCAATCCCAAGGTGACACCATACACGGTCCACAGCTCAGTCAAGAGCAGGCACCAAGACGGGGATCTGTGTCAATTCATGGTGTAGCTTTGCAGCACGATGAATACCGAGGGAGAGGCAGTGTGGACAAGGACGGCCCTGTGCCTGGAGGTCACAGTTGTCGCAGAGAGGCCACATCCCTCCTCACATGTGTGACAGAGTCTGTCATCAGTGTCCCTCAAGATCATTCCCCTTGCAGCGCTGGCTTTGCTTTTTCGCTTGAACATTTGAAACAAGTACCTTCCTCAGGGCCTTTGCACTGGCCATTCCCTCTGCCAGGCACACACTTCCCCCAGAATCCTGTGTCTATGTCTCTGTCTTACATGACGTCTTCGCTCCAATGCCACCTGTGTACAGAATTGCCTAAATGCCATTAAAATAGATGCCCTATTTGCTATCTGCTTTATCCCTGTTTCCCATTTCTTCACAGCACACCTTACCATCAAAAAGGTGAGATAATCAAAAGGTAATTGTATCAAAAAGATATTTGTATAATTATCTTCTTTGCTTACATATTTTTTCTCCATCGCTGTAGGGATTTTTGTTCTTCAGCACTCTATACTCATTGCCTAGATAGTGCCTGAAAGCTGGTCAGCACTCAATTTAGATTCCTGAATAATTGAAGCATTTCTCAGAAAAACTATAAAATACATGATTTCTTAGGAAAGAAGCTGATTGACAATAAAACGTATATCAGATGTGGCAGTGATGATTCCCTAAAGGGGACCATATCCATACACGACATATTAAAAGGAATTTCTGGACTGCAAAATAAAAAAAACAGTCGCATTTTAATTTTGTGAATATATAAATTTATGTTATTTTATTGCCCTCTTTCCCAGAAGTCACCTCCACCACATGGAACCAAGCAATGAAACACAAATTTCAAAGTTTCTTCTTCTGGGATTTTCAGAGGAACCAGGACTGCAGCCCCTCATATTTGGGCTTTTCCTCTCCATGTACCTGATCACTGTGTTTGGGAACCTGCTCATCATCTTGGCCATCAGCACAGACCCCAACCTCTACACGCCCATGTACTTCTTCCTGGCCAACCTGTCCTTTGTAGACATCTGCTTCACGTCCACCACCGTCCCGAAGATGCTGGTGAACATCCGGACTCAGAGCAAAGTCATAACCTATGAGGACTGCATCACACAGATTTATTTTTTCATACTCTTTGGTGTGTTGGACATCTTTCTGTTGAGTGTGATGGCCTATGACCGGTTTGTGGCCATCTGTCACCCCCTGCACTACACGATCATCATGAACCCCCGGCTCTGTGGACTCCTGGTTCTGGTGTCCTGGATCATGAGTGTTCTGTATTCCTTGTTACAAACCTTAATGGCATTTCGGCTGTCCTTCTGTACAGAGGTGGAAATCCCCCACTTTTTCTGTGAACTCAATCAGATGCTACAACTTGCCTGTTCTGACACCTTTCTTAATAACGTGGTGATGTATCTTGCAGCTGTCCTGCTGGGTGGTGGTCCTTTTGCTGGGATCCTTTACTCTTATTCCAAGATAGTTTCCTCTATACGTGGGATTGCATCAGCTAAGGGCAAGTATAAAACGTTTTCCACCTGTGCGTCTCACCTGTCGGTCGTGTGTTTATTTTACTGTACGATGCTCGGTGTGTACCTGAGCTCTGCTGCTACCCAGAGCTCACGGTCAAGTGCCACAGCCTCGGTGATGTACACGGTGGTCACACCCATGCTGAACCCCTTCATCTACAGCTTGAGGAACAAAGACATGAAAAGGGCTCTGAAAGCATTCTTTGGGAAGGAGACCCTTACATGGCCAATCGTCATAAGATTGAAGAAATGCCTATGATTGCAGGGGTCAAAGCCTCTGGGTCAGAGATTGTGGTCTTTATTCAGACTGTAGATGTAGTATTCCTCTTCCCGTTTATTTCCTTGTCCTCAACTTCCATATGCCATGTATGTAACTCACTCTATGAAGCTCTGCTCTCTCTGATATCCTACAGATTTTTTCCCTTATATTTCCCACTTTCTGCATTTTATTTCCAACCACGGATCTGAAATATTTGGAAATGTTCATTTACCTTGAGGCAACATAGATGTTTTTAAAAAATAATCTTTCTCAAACAACTGTGTCACACCAAAAAATTTTTCTTTCATACATGTTTTTTAATGCCACGATTACCACTCGTTAGCTCTCTGTATGTCTTAGGATTGGTGGGCAGAATTGGGTGGGTGATGGGCTAATGGGCAATGGGCATTAGGGAGGGCACTTGTTGGGGTGAGCACTTGGGTGTTGTATGTAAGTGATGAATCACTAAATTCTACTCCTGACACCAACACTACACTACATGTTCACTAACTAGAATTTAAATAAAAACTTGAAACAAACAAAAAGAACTGTCATGATTGATACGCCACCTATGGAAACAACCACACTTTATGACAAATATATATGATTTTAAAGTAGAACAATATCTGAGGCTATGTTTTTTCACTTATATGTCTGAAGCTCCTTTGTATATCAGTATCTTAACTGTTCTTCTTAATAGTGGACACTTAATATATTAATGTGTCTTCTAGATCGGTTTTATTCTCCACATTAGGATCCTGGTCTCTTAGTACCTTGTTGTCCACAATGTGTACGACAGTCACTTCCTTACTCAAGTGTCACCAAATACGCGTCTCCAAGAGAAGTCTTCATGGAAGACTGATAGATTGACTTTAGAATATGATCTTAGACTCCAGATGCCCTTTAATATGATGAAGCAAAATTTTATTTTATTTTAAATCGCACATTGTGCTCTTTAAAGTATTTATTCTTCATGCTGTACGGCTATTCATTGGAGTATGGAGGATTGGTGGCCATGTGTAAGGCGGCTTATCCAAATGGGGGAAGGACTGATTGACATTTTTCTACTTTTATTGAATTATCTCCTTGTTTCTTCCTGAAATCTTTACGCTGCCTTTGGTATGACTCCTTTCATTGTTGTAAAAGAAATATATCCCCCTTCCTTCTAAATTTTGTCATAACCATGAAAGGGGTGTCGAATGGTCATTATTCTCCATTATACATGTTTCTCAGGCTCAGGATTCTATTCATCTTCTATGCTCAAGGGATGACATAAGAGGGAGCTTGCATTCCTGTCTGGTCATGTGAATCAGGGACACCAGTTTTCCAACACAATAATGCATACATTTTCAATCTTTTCTGGCTATGGGGAAATGACCCTCAATGAGAGGTAGTTGTTTTGTTGTTTTTGTTGTTGTTATTTGTTTGCTTGTTTTTTAGAGAGAGAGAGAGAGGGAGAGGGGCAGTGAGCAGGAGAGAGGGGAAGAGGCAGAGAGGGAGACAGAGATAGAATCTTAAGCAGGCTCCAAGTTGAACGGGGCTTGATCTCATGACTGTGAGATCACAACCTGAGCCAAAATCAAGAGTTGGAGACTCGACCGACTGAGCCACTAAGGTGCTTCTCAGTGAGAGGTTTTATACGCAGTTGTCTGAACTAAACTGAAATAACAGAGGTACCATGAATGCAGGCTTCAAATACAAGAATAAATACCAAGAACAGTCAGCAGCAGATTATGATAATTGTCCTTACTTCTGTTCACCGTGATCCTTGAATCAGTTAGCCATTGCTGCATAACAAGCCATTTAAAAGAAAATGATTTAATATAATGCTTTTATTACCAAATGATATTGTATGTTGGGGATTGTTCTGAGCTGTGCTTGTCTCCTCGGGAATCTATAGTGAGCTGTGAGACTCTACACTGTTTCTTTTCTTTTTTTTAAATTTTTTCTTAAAGTTTATTTATTTTTGAGAGAGGCAGAGACAGGATGCGAGTGGGTTAGGGGCAGAGAGAGAGAGGGAGACACAGAATCCAAAGCAGGCTCCAGGCTCTGAGCTGGCAGCACCGAGCCTGACGCAGGGCTTGAACCCACAAGCTGTGAGATCATGACCTGAGCCGAAGTTGAACGCTCAACCGACTGAGCCACTCAGGCGCCCCGACTCTACATTTTTCCTAAGGCTCATCCATGATGTCATGTGTGACCACGGGGCACTTCTCTTCTGAACAAGTATATGATCAGTTAACTCGATTTCCGAGTGCATTTTTATCTTCTGTTTTACAGGGAAAAAAAGAATATCAAAAGTGAATGATTTTAATTTACATCTACTGTTCCTGTATTCATACATGACACTTTGCTTTCTTCCTACTGAGAAGAAAAAGCTCCTGTCATGACTCAGTATGAATCAGCTACCTCTGCTCTATATTTCACACTGATCCATATGATGCTAGATTTTTTTCCCTTCTAACTAATTTAGTGGGGGTATAATCATGTGCTATAAACTGCATCTATTCGGAACGTATGATTTGATGAATTAAGGAAGCCATACAATAACTAAAGTACCTACTGCACATTCCTATTTGATGTTCTTCAAGAAAATGCACAACCTTGATGACTTCTTAATCCAATTGTTAAAATGTAATCTCCCTGGGCCTCAGCTTCTTTATTTCCGAAAGTAACTTGGGACCAAACGTAACTTCAAATGGATGTTGCAAGAAATAAATGAGGTGTGTGGACATATTTCGTTGAATCCGAAGAAAATGCTCAGCCGTAAAGTTGTATGTATGCATATATGTGTGTTTCTCTGTATACATTTTTATTTCAAATAAACACACCTACACATGGGTACCCCAACACAGAATCATTTTTAAAACTATTATTATCTGAGTGCACTTGGCACACAATGTGACACGAGTTCGTGTGTACGACGTAGAGATTCAACTTCTCCGTACATTATGCGGTGCTCAGCACAAAGGCAGCTGCTGGCTGTCAGCCTACCAGGCCATTGCAATATCATTGACTATATTCTGTCCGCTGTGCCTTTGATTTCCGTGACTCATTTATTCCACAACTGGAAGCCTGTACCTCCCACTGCCCTTCACCCATCCTCCCCACCCCCCTCTGACAACCACGAGTTTATTCTCTATATTTATGGATCGGATTCTGCTGTTTTGTGTGCTTGTTTATTCATTTGAAGCAGACTCAATGGGGCACCCGAGTGGCTCAGTTGGCTGAATGTCTGACTCTTGATTTCCCATGGGGTCCTGGAATTGGGTTCCCCGCCACACTGAGCATGGAACTTGCTTAGGATTCTCTCTCTCTGAATCTCTCCCTCTGCCCCTCCTCCACTCACACATGCTCTTACTCTCAAACAAAAATTTAAAAAATGAACACAGACTCATTTATGACCTCTTCTTTTACGTTGAAAGGAAATGAGTGAAATTGGAAGTGTTGATATAAAAAGAATAAATGTTTGAGTTAATATGCAATTGATAGAATGTAGACATGTAGACACAACAATTCAGTATAAACAATAGACATACATTCAAATGATGAATTACTTTTCTTCTGCTAATGCGTCAAAGACAATAAAATCTGGAGCACGTTTGTATTTATGCACTGAGAAATTCTCTACCAGCTAAAGAGGACGAATATCTCCAAATTGATTTTAAAATTCTTCTACTTAAAGATGGGGTTACAACACAAAATGCCTTTACCCAGGGGGAGCTATAGTGAATGAATGGAGAAGCTTAGTCTCAGGTTCTTAACAAAATTTTATTGGACAAATGTTTGTGTTCAAGTCCTAATGCTAATGTACAATGACTACATTAGTGTTTTAAAACACATGTATGCTCTTACAATTCTGGGGCTCAAAAGCCTGAAGTCATTCTCATGGGTCTGAAATGAAGATGTTTGCAAGGCTTGGTTCCTTCTGGAAGCTACAGGGAAGAATCTGTTTACTTTTCTATCCCAAGCTCATATCATAGTGCAAAATATGATCTAAATATATTTAATATAACTGACAAATGCTTCACACAGAGGGGCTACATGGCAGCTGTTAACTTGTGACATATTATGGAATTCCTAAATGTTTGGAAAATGTGTCATGAAGCTGAGGTACGTAGTGCTTGGGGTTTATATCAAAGGAACTCGTTGAAAAGGAAATAGGAATGTTCCATAGATAGCGCAGCTGTGTTTCCACCACAAGCCAAGTGTTTGGACATCCAAGGCATCTAATCCACAAAGATTGTTCAGTTCTAGACTCAGGGGAAAAGCTGAAATCAGGGTTGGGATGAGATGCGGGAATGTCTGCCCTCTGGGAGGAGCAGAGTTCAAGAGCAAGGAGTGATTAACACTGGGGTCACAGTCTATTGGGAATATGGAATCTCCAAAAAACTTTCCTTTGTCTCCAGACCAGTGTCCTCCAGGGAAATCATGTGCTGTAGGTTGGAGAGGCAGGAGAGGAACGTGCCTCATGAACAGACAGAGGAAACTATAAATATCTCCTGTGTGCTGTCCCTCTGCCTGTGCAACCTTGGGCTGATGGGACCCTGTTGTTGCTTCTGGAGTCTGAAGCTTGGCTGGGAGACTCATGCTAGCCTCCTTCCTGTCATCTTGTGTGGGGACAGAGTTTAGTCACCACCAATAACCATCTGGAGCGAATTCAGACAGCCACAAGGAGACCTCTCCCTCAGAGCTCCCATCCAGGTGAGTCTGACACCCAGCAGGATCTTCAGGAAAAGATTAGGGAGAATCAAAGCCAGGTGCATTTACCTAAGGTCACCACACAGCCACCAGCCTAGCCCAGAACCTGGAGATCTCTATGGTCATTTGCTTGCCTGATTACTTAATGACCTCGTGGATGATGTTACAGAAAGGATTGCACATTGAACTCAGCCACACATGGGTGATTGTTGCCAGTGAAGTGATGGGAGGGGAGGCAGGAAATACTTCCAGTAAAAGTAGAACACGTCCAATGAGTTTTGCAGTTGAAGGGAGTAGGAAAATTAGGGATGGAGGGATGCGCAGTGAAGTCAGGACATTCCTTTTTTGTCTGTAAATGAGGCATCCTGGGGGGTGCCTGGGTGGCTCAGTGGTTAAGCTGCAAATTCTCGATTTCGGTTCAGGTCATGATCTTATGGTTTGTGAGGTCAAGCCCTGCATCGGGCTCTGGCTGACAGCTCAGAGACTGGAACCTGCTTTGGATTCTGTGTCTCTCTCCCTCTCTGCCTCTCCCCCGTTCACACACCCTGTCTCAAAATAAATAACAAAACATTAAACAAATGGGGCATACTGGGCTACGTTTCCATATCGATGAGACATATCTAGACCAATTTACTGCTTGCATATACGACCTCACAACATTAATTCATGAGACATATATTTTCACAGCGTGCTCTTGCTCTGGGTATTCGTATGACCGCCATGATGTGATAAGTAAAAACTATGGTTACCTAGCTTTGCTTTGCAGTGATTTCATTATCTACGAAGTTGACTATATTTGTGGTTAGTTATTCCTTGGTTGCCTCATTTACGCATTGTCTCTAACGGGTCTTTGCATGTGTACAGTGGAGTCGGGGAGGTGCTACTTCCATTTCTGATTGCATTCTTTCTAAAAAGGAAGTGGATGAGGTGTTCGGTGTTATTTTCCCCACTTTGCCATTTACCATTGAGTTCTATTGTGTACATATAGACATATACGCCTGTGACATAGACATATAGGACTGTGTTCATTAGTAATATGGGGTCAAATCTGTCACTCGCTTATACTGTCTGTCTTGTTATTTATTTATTTATTTATTTACCTTACTTCATTACCTATACTGAGCTGTCACTAATACTCTTCACTTGCAAATTCTTGCTATAAACAAAAAGGAGTATACGTGGTATTTTGTACATTGCTCACAAATCACTGTCTATACACATTTCCACGTGCCTTCCCATCTCTGTTATTCCCTACAGTTCCTATTGGCCCCATTGTGAAAAGATCTATTTCTGGAAGTTGCGTTATCTCTGACTACCACGGCTTCTTTACATTTGACTGAAGATCACCTTACTCTCCATAAGCATATTTGAATCCATGTATCGTTATAAGAAAATATTTATCATTTAGATACGGCTCCTTCCCCAGTGATAAAGGTGATTCTATCGCATTCTTTTCTTTCCACGTGTTTGGAGTGTGATCGGAAATCAGTGGCCCACCTCGATACCACTAAATCATTTTATGCCTTTTGTACGTCGGTTTTAGAGTCTCACATAATTTTGTTTCACACAGTTGTTTTGAAACTTGCCCTAATTTCACTCCCCTTGGAAGTCTTTATTCTTTCAGTTCTCATAAAGCTTCTCTTGCTATCTTAGGCGCACATACACATTCATAACCAGACGGATGAATGAATGGCGGCCTGTGGACAACATAAACGCTCTTTAGGTTTTCGGGTAGTCTTTTCTTGACCTGCGTCCACTTTTCCTTCTTCCTCAAAACTCCCTCATGGACTTGTCTCCAACCGACTAGGGAAATGCTGATTCTTTATTTCAATGTCTGCATAATATCTCATGATACGGCTGTGCTACTCACACTTCGAAAGCTTTTCCTAGCTTTTCTCGATGCATTGCTATTATAACAATTCTGCAAAAATATTTTGAGATTGTTATGTGAAAAATCTGGTTCTCCACTGGAGGCAATACTGTCCCTCAGGGGGACACGACTTATTTGGGTGTCACATGGGGGGGGGGGCCTCAGGAAGGGCCAGGGATGCTCTAAACATGTTCAAAGCTCAGGACACACAGCACAGAGACCAGTCTGTATCAGAACGTCAAGGGTGCCGAGACTGAGAATCTCTGAGTGAAAGCATATCTGTGTTTTCACATTTGTCGCTGTCTTCACTTGTTTTCTCACATCGCAGTGGTTCACATTCCTCCCAGAAAAATTAGAGAATCTCTTTTTTCTACCTGTTTAAAAATTTCAACCCAGTCAGCTCGAGAGATCTTGTTTTCTTCAACCGTTACTGAATTTGAGCCAATATGTACATATTTGATCACCATGTTCATTGTTACATGTCTATTGTTATTATATGTCCATAAAGTATATGCCTATTCCTCAGCTAGCAGCATTTCACATGAAGTTCACGGATTGCCGTTTAATGCCTTGGGTTGGATATTATGTCCACAAAATGATTTAAATTTTATGTAGCTAAATATATCTATCTTCTTACTTCCGATTTTCCTGCCTTAATTACAATGATTTTGCTCACCTGTGGTTTGTATCTGCGTTTTTATGCACGTTCACTGAAAATGTACTGTTTCCATTTACTTCAAGATCTCTAATCTCTCTGAATTGTTAAAATGTGCATACTAGGGAGACTTTATTTTCTTTCAATTGGATAGCCACCTTTGCCAGCCTTTAGGAAACAACCTTCACCAACTAAATTGGAGTACAGTGGTGCCTGGGTGGCTCAGCCCGTTGAGCATCTGACTCTTGCTTTCGACTCAGGTCATGATCTCATGGTTCGTGAGATCAAACCATGCATCAGTCTCCATGCCGAGCTTGGAGCCTGCATGGGATTTTCTGTATTATAAAAGGCTGATGGGTGTGCGTCTGACTTCGGCTCAGGTCATGATCTCGCGGTCTGTGAGTTGGAGCCCCGCGTCGGGCACTGTGCTGACAGCTTGGAGCCTGGAGCCTGCTGCATATTCTCTGTCTCCCTGTCTCTCCTCCCCTCCCCCACTCACGCTCTGTCTCTCTCTCTCTCTCTCTCAATAATAAATAAACGTTAAAAACTTCAAATACAGGAAAGAAAATGAACATGCCAGTCTGACTTGTCAATGTTATTTCTTCACGGGAAGCTTGTTCATTGGAATTCAGGTAACATTTTACATTGTTTAGGGGAATGATTATGGATCTGGCCAGCTTGAGTTATACTCCCTCCAAACTTAATCACGGGGGCTGGAATGAGAAATCATGGTAAGAACACAGCCAGAGAAACAATGATTTGGGGTGTGTGTGTGTGTGTGTGTGTGTGCGTGCTTTTTGGAGTGGGATTCATCCTCAGAACAGGGGTACACGGTCTAATATATTCTGAGGTGAATACAGAAGCCAGAACTCAATCAACACACAGTACTCAGGAGGGCTCCATGTCAATTGACAGGAGACTTTGCAAGTAGAGTCTAAAAGACAAGCAGTACATAGTGTGGGTGAGTGACTCTGTTTTCTTGAGGGTTAACCAGCAGCGCCCATTTCCTTGAAACTGCCTGACACCATCTCTGATTCCCCTCCTGTTTACTCCCCTTCCTACACATGCTTCCTGTTTGGGACCCAAATAGCTCAAAGTAGGATCATCCTCGGGGCCTTAGCAGAGGCCATTCCCTCAGCCAGCACACACTTCCCCAGACATGCTCGTGGCTCCTGCCTTCCTTTCCCTGAGGTCTCCGTTCAGATGTCGCCTTGTTCACTGTTCTTGACTGAACACCAATTACAAAATAACACTTGTATCCACGCTCTCCTTTAAACCTACTCTTGTTCTCTTCACAGCACTTGACACCCTCTGATGTCCTATTGATATTTTAATTTCCTTCTGTTCCTTCTCCATCACTGGATTATACTGGCTTTTGATTTTCCCGGACTCATTGCCTCAACAATGCCTGGAATATGTTTGACCCTCACTACAACTTCCTGACAGCAAAATACAAGTCGTAGCATTGCAACAATGTGAGTGATACTGTTCATGTGAAAATTAATGATGTCTCCCATCGTCTTTCCTCGTGGTCAGTGCAACCTCATGGAACGAGGAAATGATACACGGACATCAGAATTTCTGCTTCTGGGGTTTTCAGAGGGTCCAGAACTGCAGCCCCTCGTATTTGAGCTTTTCCTCTCCATGTACCTGATCACTGTGTTTGGCAACCTGCTCATCCTCCTGGCCGTCAGCTCTGACTCCCGCCTCCACACGCCCATGTACTTCTTCCTGGCCAACCTGTCCTTTGTAGACATCTGCATCACCTCCACCACCGTCCCGAAGATGCTCTGGAACATCCAGACACAGAGCAAAGTCATAACCTATGAGGACTGCATCACACAGGTGAACTTTTTCATAATCTTTTCAGGATTGGACATCTGCCTCCTGGCCATTATGGCCTATGACAGGTTTGTGGCCATCTGTCACCCCCTGCACTACACGGTCATCATGAACCCCCGGCTCTGTGCACTGCTGGTCCTGATGTCCTGGATCACGAGTGTCCTGCATTCCTTGTTGCAAACTTCAATGGTGTTGCGGCTGTCCTTCTGTACAGGCTTGGAAATCCCCCACTTTTTCTGTGAACTCAATCAGATGATCCAACTTGCCTGTTCTGACACCTTTCTTAATAACGTGGTGATGTATCTTGCAGCTGTGCTGCTGGCTGGTGGTCCCCTCGTTGGGATCCTTTACTCTTACTCCAAGATAGTTTCCTCCATACGTGGGATCTCATCAGCTCAGGGCAAATATAAAGCATTTTCCACCTGTGCATCTCACCTTTTAGTTGTCTCCTTATTTTATTGTACGGGCCTAGGAGTGTACCTCAGCTCTGCTTCTACCCAGAGCTCCGACTCAAGTGCCACAGCCTCGGTGATGTACACGGTGGTCACGCCCATGCTGAACCCCTTCATCTACAGCCTGAGGAACAGAGATATAAAGAGGGCTCTGAAGGGGCGCCTGGGTGGCGCAGTCGGTTAAGCGTCCGACTTCAGCCAGGTCACGATCTCGCGGTCCGTGAGTTCGAGCCCCGCGTCGGGCTCTGGGCTGATGGCTCGGAGCCTGGAGCCTGTTTCCGATTCTGTGTCTCCCTCTCTCTCTGCCCCTCCCCCGTTCATGCTCTGTCTCTCTCTGTCCCAAAAATAAATAAAAGTTGAAAAAAAAAAATTAAAAAAAAAAAAGAGGTCTCTGAAGAGATTCTCTGCGATGGCAGTTAGAAAAGGTCCAATTGTCCTGCGGTTGAAGAATTTCCCAGGATTGCAAGCCTCAAGGTCTTAGCATCAGAAATTGTGTTTTGTTTTTTTAAGCAGATTGTAGACATAGAGTTTGTTTCTCTCATTTATTTCCCGGAATTTTTATTTTTTCAACCACTCAGTACAATTTAGTTCCTCATTTTATTAAGTTTTTCCCTCTCTGTGATCCAACCTTTTTCCCGTCATCTTTTTCTTTTATTTCTAAATCGATTTGCAAGCAGTGATGTGAGAAAATTAGGAGTTTTCATTTGTCTCATGGAACTGCCTGGATTTCTTAAGAATAATTTCTTCACAGGGGCACCTGGGTGGCTCAGTTGATTAAGCATCTGACTTCGGCTCAGGTTCCTGGTTCCCGAGTTCGAGCCCCACATTGGGCTGTGTGCTGATAGCTCAGAGCCTGGAGCCTGTTTCAGATTTGTGTCTCTCCTTTTGTCTCTCCCCTCCCCCCACTTATGTTTTGTCTCTGTCTCTTCTCCCTCGAAAAATTAAAAAAAAAAAAACATTAAAAATTTTTTGAAGAAAAAAGAATAATTTCTTCACCAATGACAAAATCATTCCACATAATAATGATTTTAGTTTTACTAAAGGAATACTCATTTGTTACCTCTCTGTTGGAATAAATTCAATTTGGCAAATAGGCCATTTCTATTCTATTCTATTCTATACTATTCTCTATTCTATCCTATTCTCTATTCTATTCTATTCTATTCTCTATTCTATTCTATTTATTCCATTCTATTCTATTCTAACTCTGGGACCACAGTTTTTCACTTTGTGTCTGTCATTCTTTTGTATATCACTACAATAACTGCTCTTCCTGATGAACAGATAAGTGTGTTTTATAAGAGACCATTAGCTTTTTTCTCCAAATTAGGATCCCGTTCTCTTTTCAGGCTCTATGTCCCCAGTGCTTACATTAGTCACTGGCAAATCTGATTATCAAAAACTTGTCTACCAGTGGAGTCTACATGGAAACAGAAATTCAAAAAAGTAGAATGACTTAATACGGCCTTGGAGTCAAAGATGACCTCGACTATGATAAAGCAAATTTTAAGTTCTCCTTTGTAGGGGCGCCTGGGTGGCTCGGTCGGTTAAGCGTCCGACTTCAGCTCAGGTCATGATCTCACGGTCCGTGGGTTCAAGCCCCGCGTCGGGCTCTGTGCTGACGGCTCAGAGCCTGGAGCCCGTTTCGGATTCTGTGTCTCCCTCTCTCTGTGACCCTCCCCCGTTCATGCTCTGTCTCTCTCTGTCTCAAAAATAAATAAACGTTAAAAAAAACAATTTTAAATTCTCCTTTGTATTACTATGCTCTACATTTCTTCTCAAGCTGTACATCTCTCAATCAAGTATGGAATAGCAGTGGCAGTGTTTAAGGGGATTTATTCGCTGGGGTGAATGATTGGTTACTTATTGCCGTCAAAAGACTCATAAATAAAAACAATAAAATGGTCCTGAAAGAAATAAAAAAATACATAAATAAATGGGATGACATCCTGTGCTCATGCTTGGAAGATTTTTTATTTAATTTTAGGATGGTTTTAAAAATGTTTTCCAAGGGTACCCCATTTTTGTTATTTTCAAATTATCATTGAATCTGTAGATCTTCGGGGTAGTATTGCCATCTTCACAACTTTAATTCTAACTTAAATTTCTCCTAACGAGGGACCTAACGAGGGAAATTTCTCCTAAATTTCTCTTAAATTGCTCTCAGTCTGGGCTCCACATCCAGGACCCAAAGCATCAACACCACCAGGGAGCTTGTTAGAGAAGCAGGGTCCTCGGGGCCCCTGGAGACCTGAGGAATCAGAATTTGCATTTCAACTACAGTCCCTGGTGAATTGTGTGCACAGTGGAGAAACCTCAGTGTGGAACAGGTTTCCTCACCTTCTCGCCATTGACCCTTGGAGTTGGGTAACTATTTTTGTCGAGTGCTGTCCTGCGGCTGATGATATTCAGAAGCACCTCTTCAGACATGGACAAAAATCCCAAGAGCAACTCTGGCGGGAACCACTTCCCAGAGTTTCAGAACCAGAAAATCCTGACATCATTCCAATTAAGACTACATGCTGATTGGTTTGTGCCTTTGAGCAGCACATTGAATTCCTCTGAGCCCATTTCTACAATACAGAAACAGCTCATGAAAGTACTACATCATAGATTGTACTTTTGTCAAAATTAAACCATAGAATCCCTTTAGTGTGCTAAGCTAGTCTATGCTGCAGAAAATCGAAACGTATCTCTTATAATTAATAAACACTTCATCAGGAGGGAAAAATGACAGTTTGTAACTTGTGATCTAATAATGAAATTCCTACTTGTTTCTGCTAAACTATTACACAACCGAAGAGGTTAGTACCCCAACTTTTTAAAATTCATTTATTAAAATTCAAGGATCCAAGAAGCTCAGGGAGTCCCCGAGGGACTGTGAGGATCAGTAACCTCCTTGCTTTCTGGCAGCTTTGCACCCAACCACCTCCCCTGATGCCCAGCAAAAAACCATGTGAGAACACATTTGCCTCCCCCAAAGACGAAAGTGCCGATATCTTCCTAACGTCAAACACCTTACATATGGCGGGGCCAAGGGAAAATATGAGCAAGGGGATAAGCCAACACTTCACAAAAGGAAGAGCACGTGATTGGCTACAGGGCTCGCAGTTACAAGGTCAACCACGGAAGACTTCGCTTTCACGTGCCTCTCGCATCATTACTTGGGCAATTCGCCTTCATGGGGGCTGACAGCAGGTGAGGGCAGCCCTGTTATCCCTTTCGCTTTTAATGTTTATTTCTTTGAGAGAGAGAGAGCACAAGCAGGGGAGGGAGAGAGGGAGAGAGCACAAGCAGGGGAGGGAGGGTGAGAGAGAGAGAGAGCACAAAGCAGGAGAGGGACAGAGAGAGTCCCAAGCAGGCTCCAGGCTGTGGGCACAGAGCCCAACAAGGGGCTGGATCTCACGAACGGTGAGATCTGAGCTGAGCCGAAACCAAGAAGAGGTCTCTTAACCCACTGAGCCACCCAGGCGTTCCTCTCCCTTCCCTATGTGACATCCTCTCATCGATACTCTTGGACTCTGCGTATTGGTCTCTTTTTCACAAACCCAAGGGGCACCTCAAATCCTCATTCTGTATGTCAGCCACTGGACAGAGGCTTCCCCAGACCATGCTCTGTAAATGCTCCCGGCGTCACGACAGTCCAGTTTTGTACCAAATAACTTCTTTCACATGATTATGCTTGACCGCATGATGCCATCCGTATATTTATATTATTGTTCTCTGTCCATGATGCTACACAGAAACATATGCTAGTGAAGGGATTTCACCTTCTTTGTTCACTTTTGTTTTTGTCACAATGTATGTGAATATATGGTTAATATGAAAAACCCAAGGATATGAAAAATTATAGAATTTAAAAAATAAAGGATAATGAAACCAGGTTAAAATGACTAGTTTCCAAACAACTGTCCACAGCAAAATTATGTGAAAACTAAAAACTAACTGAAATTGGCTATAAAAAAGAAATTGTTGGGGCGCCTGGGTGGCGCAGTCGGTTAAGCGTCCGACTTCAGCCAGGTCACGATCTCGCGGTCCGCGAGTTCGAGCCCCGCGTCAGGCTCTGGGCTGATGGCTCAGAGCCTGGAGCCTATTTCCGATTCTGTGTCTCCCTCTCTCTCTGCCCCTCCCCCGTTCATGCTCTGTCTCTCTCTGTCCCAAAAATAAATAAACGTTGGAAAAAAAAAAAAAGAAATTGTTAATGATATCAACATGGAATCATAATTAAATTGTCAATGGCCTACACGCGAAAAAACGTAATACATAATGTTCCTACAATGCTCAGTTTGTATTTGTGGGATGACTCAGAAATTAGGTCTCAAAGTATAAGGACATTGACCATATGGGAAGGTTGTATTTCATTCCATTGGAAAAGGTTGAATTGCTAAATAACATCTAGAATAAAGGGATGTCTAAACTAATACTGGCATCAATGGATATCTATCCGGAAGAATATGAAACTGGTCCTATCCCGCAGACACGTTACCAACATCAGAGGGATTATGACCTCAGTGTAAGCGGAACCATACAATATAGCAGAACATCAAGGAAACTACATATAACATTCACAAGTGAGCAAAACCACTAAATAAAGCCATAATCTCAGAAGTAAGAAGATAGATTTATTTAAATAAAATTTAAAATTTTTATGATCAAAATGTGTTGCAAAAATCAATTGAGAAACAATGATCTCAGGAAATCATTTGAAATGTTGGTAATGTTTTAAAAATAAAAGAGAGAGAGAGAGAATAACCTATGGGCATATAATAATAATAAAACCAATCAGGATGGTCATCAAACATATGACCTTGGCTGAAACTGAGGGATGGTTTAGGAAAATAACAAGAACTGTCTCTTTCACCCAGCAGCCTGGAAAAAAACTTACAGGACTGTTACACTGTTTGTGCTTGAAACTTTCAAATAGGAGCCAAAGGGTTATTCTGAATTTTTTGGCAAAGAGTAAGTGTAACCAGGTTGAATGCAGAAGCTGAAAGCAGCTGTATTACATATACTGACATTCTGTCACCAGGAGTTTCCCAGTCTCTGCACCCATCCTGCCCAGAGCCTGCCCTGTGGTGGGGAGCGTCCTGTGCCCTGTAAGATGTTCAGAGCATCCCTGACCTCTGTGTACCCCTCTCCAGCGTGACAGACAAAGTGTCTCCAGACATTGACCAATGTCCCCTGGGGGACAAAATTATACTCCATTAGAAACACACAGTGAATTTAACAATCTCAACATATTTTTTCTAGCACGGCCATAATAGCAATTGAATGATATAGAATAAGAAAGATCTTCAAAAGTGTGAACGGCAGTCATTCAGCGAAACTGTCATTAGCACTGAATAAATACATTATAACTTAATTAAACGAGCAAACACACAGACACAGTAATATGCTCTAGGCTAAATTGGATTGGCCCTCAGGAGATGACAGATTAATGTTCTCGACTTCCACTCTCTCTGACCCTCTCATCCACGGATGATGAGGCTGAGTTGTCTGACAGGAAGGTCTCCTTATGGAAGTCTGAATCCCTCCCTGGATGCTGAATTCCTCTATGGATGATAGATTATAGATCATTTTCTCCTCAATGGAGAAAGCAGGAAGGTCAGAGAAGCATCAGCCCCCAGCCAATGTTACTACTCAGAACAAACAGAAGAAAACCACACCCCTTCCTGTCTAAGGTGCACACACTGACAGACAGGAGACTAGGAGGTATTTTCGGCACCCTGTATCTGCTCGTTAGGTACATGTCTCTCTTCTTACTCCAGCATGGCTCCCAAGTGGACAACCCTTTGGCACACAAAGGACATTTCTCTAATGAATCTCTGATCCCAAGAGACCAGTTTGGAAGCAGTAACTGCAGTTAGGCTTTTTGTTCTTCCTTTTCCATGAATGTGACCCCTTCCTGATGAGTAAACTCACAGCACCACTGTGAGTTACAGTTTCCTCCAGGTCTATGTATATGGGATCAATTCCTTGATTTCTCTTTCTGTTGCTTCATTATCGGTGTATAGAAATGCAACCGATTTCTGTACATTGATTTTGTATCCTGCAAAAATTCTTAACAAGATACTAGCAAATTGAATTCAACAGTGTATCCAAAGAATTATTCACCATGATCACATGGGATTCATTCCTGAGCTGCAAGTCTGGTTCAATATTTGCAAATCAATATGCTACATCACATTAATAGAATAAAGGACAAGAACCATATGATCCAGTCAGTGGATGCAGAAAAAAGCATTCAACAGAATACAGACTCTTTCTTGATAAAAATCCTCAAGAAAGTCGGGATAGAAGGAACATACCTTAATATTTGCAAATCAATATGCTACATCACATTAATAGAATAAAGGACAAGAACCATATGATCCAGTCAGTGGATGCAGAAAAAAGCATTCAACAGAATACAGACTCTTTCTTGATAAAAATCCTCAAGAAAGTCGGGATAGAAGGAACATACCTTAACACCATAAAAGACATACAAAAAAAGGCCCACAGCTAATATCACCCTCCATGGGAAAAGACTGAGAGCTTTCCCCCTAAGATCAGGAGCAGGACAGGGATGTCCACTCTCACCGCTGTTGTTTAACATAGTGTTGGGAGTCCTAGCCTCAGCAATCAGACAACAAAATGAAATAAAGGCATCCAAATTGGCAAACAAGTCAAACTTTCACTTTTTGCAGAAGACATGATACTTTACATGGAAAAGTCGAAAGACTCCACCAAAAAACTGCTAGAGCTGAATCATGAACTCAGCAAAGTCTCAGGATGCTTGAATGTTTAGAAGTTACCTAACATCATGGCACTGAGCCCTGCATCAGGGCTGACACTGTGGAGCCTGCTTGGGATTCTCCCTGTCTCTGCCCCTCCCCCATCTCTCTCTCTCTCTCTCCTCTCTCTCTCTCAAAATAAATAAATAAACTTAGAAAAGAAACTCTCCAACAAAGCAGTTAAAGCTTATGTGACAGTATTAAAATATACACAAATAGAAACTTGAAATATCTACTGTTCATTTGCGTGTGGCTCCTTTAATTCACCAAAGCGCACACTTTACATACTGGGAAAAGGAACCTATTTCATGCGACGGTAGGAAGACTCATGATAGTAGGTAGCGTTGCAAAGCTTTCAGAAGAAACGGGAAGTGAATTCGGAGATAAAACAGAAGACACTAAGCAACCCCTTACCTCAGTGAACAAACCACCTCAGCTGTGGACAAAAGCCTCCATGCTTCAATAAATAGAGGCAGCGCATGAAAAAGAAATATTTTGCATAGGAACACAATGGGTGTTTTGCTTCCTCGGGTTTATGGTCTCCTCTGACACCAAGAACATATTAGATCAATCTGTTTATTCCAATTTGTCTTTCCATGTTGACTCCACGGGGAAGTACATATTTGCTCATCAGTTTTTGCCAGTGGCTATGATAGGCCTCTGGATGCCGGGCTGAATAACAGAAAAACAACAACAACAACAACAACAGAGTCCAGTTATGAGACACAGAAGCCTGTTTGTACAGTAATTGCCTGACATTAGGCTTTTCAATTCTGAGGCATCCATTTCAAAGACCACTATTCATATTAACACATTGCCAGGTGTATGATTCAGTTACTATACAAACATGCAGGCCCCCCCTCACAAATTGCCCCATTAGAAAGCCCTGGTAATCTAGGTAACAACTGTGAGTGACCCCACTCTTCCTGTTCGGTGCCCACATTCCATTACTGGGCTTTTTGTCTGGTTTTTGCTGTTGTTATTTTTGAGTACTGGGGGATAATATTTTATTATTCTTTTTCTTTAACTGTTTACATGAGTGTAGTTTACACACGATGTTACCTTAGTTTCAGGTCTGCAATACAGTGATTCAGCTTCTTTGTACATTATGCGGGGCTCACACAGGTGTACTGACACCTGTCCCATTATACCGCTAGTACATCATTGATGACTATATTCCACACACTGTGTCTTCCATTCTCATTATTGATCTTTCCATACCTCCATTCCCCCTCTTCTTGGCCCATTCGGCCCATCCTCCAACTCCACTCGTGTTTTAAATTCATCCATAAAAACTGAGCCCAGTAAAACATAGTCACTCCCCCCATGGACCCCCCAAGAGCCAGATCCTTCATAGTGCTCTCTTTCCTTCCCTGTTAAAGTCTCTCCCTCTCTGAGACCTCCTTCAATGGCCTTTGGGAATCCCATGTGCCCTCAACATTTGTGAGCAATGAACCTTGTGTTTTTAGAGTCCTCTGGTGGGTGTTGCTGAGGTGTGACCAAAATAAGAACCCAAAGGCCAGGGCAGTCACAGCATAGGCTCTGGTCAGGGAAACACTTGGGGGAATGTCCACAAGCACAAGGGCATATGCAAATGCCTGGCTTTTCCTACCTAAGCATTGGTGTCAATAGCCTGAGGCTTAAATGGACCCCTGCTAGAATTCACATCATCAAAGAGTTCTTAAGGAAGGGACTTAAAAGAGATTCACAGATTCCAGGTGAAAGCAGTGGCTTTGTATTTCCATCTACAATAAAATTATGTCGGGGGCCTAGGGGCCAAGTGTAGTGTTTTTCCACATGAATAACTGACCTTGGGATTATTCTTTGGGGAAAATTAGGGAAAATTTATATGGCATGGTATAAATAATTTGAAATGAAATTATTTTTAAGGAGACCAACTTGCCCATTGTAAGATACAGAAATTTCCAGGCATTTGTGATCCAACATTTGGGAAAACACTGGGAACGTATGAAAGTGAACAAAGGTGAATTGGTATATCAGACAGAGTGGAGTCTTGATAAAGTGAGTTACCTCAATGTATAGAAAAGTTGAATTCTAACAAACAGAAATGCCAGGAAGTAAATAGAAGGAGCAGATTCTACTTCCCCAGTGTGATCAAAGATTAGCAGTTCCTGGCTCTGAGGCTCTGAGCCCTGCAATCATGGGCACGTCATTTGCCTCGGGATGATTGTCCCATGCATTGCTGGAACCCCAACAAATCTTTTCAGAGCCCTCTTTATGTCTCTGTTCCTCAGGCTGTAGATGAAGGGGTTCAGCATGGGCGTGACCACCGTGTACATCACTGAGGCTGTGGCACTTGAGTGGGAGCTCTGGGTAGTAGCAGAGCTGAGGTACACACCTAGGCTGGTAGAATAAA
Source organism: Prionailurus bengalensis (assembly GCF_016509475.1). Taxonomy (NCBI): domain Eukaryota; kingdom Metazoa; phylum Chordata; class Mammalia; order Carnivora; family Felidae; genus Prionailurus; species Prionailurus bengalensis. The sequence continues at coordinate 10,999,293 of NC_057348.1, forward strand.
ATAAGGAGACAACCGACAGGTGAGACGCACAGGTGGAAAATGCCTTATACTTGCCCTGAGCTGATGAGATCCCACGGATGGAGGAAACTATCTTAGAGTAAGAGTAAAGGATCCCGGCCAACGAAGCACCACCCAGCAGCATAGCTGCAAGATACATCACCAAGTTATTAATAAAGGTGTCAGGACAGGCAAGTTGGATCATCTGATTGAGTTCACAGAAAAAGTGGGAGATTTCCAAGGTTGTACAGAAGGACAGCCCCAACACCATTAAGGTTTGTAACAAGGAATTCAGGACACACATGATCCAGGACACCAGAACCACCAGTCCACAGAGCCGGGGATTCATGATGACCATGTAGTGTAGGGGGTGACAGATGGCCACAAAGCGGTCATAGGCCATCACTGTCAGAAGAAAGATGTCTAATCCTGCAAAGAGCAGGAAAAAATACATCTGTGTGATGCAGTTCTCATAGGTTATGTGTTTGCTCTGTGTCTGGATGTTCCAAAGCATCTTTGGGACGGTGGTGGAGGTGAAGCAGATGTCTACAAAGGACAGGTTGGCCAGGAAGAAGTACATGGGGGTGTGGAGGCAGGAGTCAGAGCTGACGGCCAGGATGATGAGCAGGTTCCCAAACACAGTGATCAGGTACATGGAGAGGAAAAGCCCAAATATGAGGGGCTGCAGTTTTGGTCTCTCTGAAAATCCCAGAAGAAAAAAATCTGAAATTTGTGTATCATTTCCTGGATTCATGTGCTGGAGGTGACTACCAGGGAACAAAAAAAAAAAAAAAAAAAATAACATGACTGATTTTCTCAATAATGAACATTGCAAATATCATTGAAATTCTACAATTCTTATTTTGCATTCAAAAGTGAATATCCATCGTTTCTGTATGGAACTTGTCCCCGCTCAGCATCTCCTTGCCAGCTCTGAATAGGTATTCACTTCCCACACTTAACATTTTCCCCAAGTGCTCATATTTTCTATACTTTTAATGAGGAATTCTGTCACCCGTTTGAGGAATAACCTTGAGCACTGACTAACCTTCACACAAAGCGTATAAGTGTCTAGAAACAAAAGCCTGGAGAGTTCAGTGATGGAGAAAGGGGATAAGCAAATAAAGACCAGATAAAATATGGAGGTGACAGGTGCCGTGAGGAAAAACAAAGCCTGTGTAAAGGGAAGCGTGGATGGAGGGATGGCTCTTCCGGGTTGTTCGGGCACACCGGCACACACGTAAACTGAGCCCTCGAGGAGACAGGAGACACGAGGTCCTCTGGGGAAGAGCGAGCCCGGCGGAGGGAACTGTGAGTGCGATGGCTCTGAGGAAAGACGTGGGTTTTTCTAAATTAAGTTTTTAAAGCATGAGGGTGGTCGACACACCAGGTCACGTTAGTTTGGGGGGCGCCACACAGTGATTCAACAAGTGTCAACATCACGCCCTGCTCACCAGGCATGGAGCTGCCATCTGTCACCACACAGCCTGTGACAGCATCACGGACAGTATTCCCTCCGCTGGGCCTTTCCCTCCTCTGAGTCTCCCCTTCCTGAACATGGAAGGAATTCCTTAACCGGAAGCCAGTGTCTCCCACTCCCCTTCACCATCCTGCCTTTTGTTGTTTGCATATTGTGTTAAAGACCCAGGCTCAAAAGAAAGCCAGTGTGTCCAGGGGAAGGAGCGAGAGGAAGAGTGATGAGAGGTGGTGGCAGGGAATGTTGAGGAATGAGGTGGCCTCCCGGACACCGATGAAACTTCCCGGCACAAAGAACCCCTCCTTCACCCCTCCCTGGAGAATGAACCCTCAATTCCATACCTTCCAACACTTGGCTTGCCTCCCCTGACCGACCCACCAGCTTTACACTCACACCGCCTCACCCCTTCGATCTCACACACACCGAGCCTGAGTTGTAGCTTCTCCGGAAGGCCCGGCTCAGGTCTCGGAGCCTCTACACCCCTGCTTCCCTCTGCTTGGAGTCACCCCCTGGTCCGTTTGGAGTTTTTCACCTCTTCTCTATCCTGAAAGTCCTATCTCCTGTTTCTGAAGCAAGGAGTCCTCTCCCTCATGAGTCTTCGTGGGTATAGTTCCTTTTAATATTCTCACAGCCTATTAAATAGTCTATTAAATAGTCTATTAAATAGCTTCCAGCTACCAATCTCTCTGAACCTTTCCTGAAATACCTGCTGAGCTCTGAGCCTCACCTGGATGGGGTCTGTGAGAGGAACGTCTCCAGGTGGAAGTCTGAATTCCTTCCTGTTGGTTGATGATCGAGAGTGAAGCTGTATTCCCAGAACAGGAAGGAGTGAAGCATTCAAGCCAGGCTGAAGAATCCAAATGCAAAAACCACGTCTCCTCCAGCTTCGGGTTAACCATGTCTGGATCTGCAGCAGAGGAAATATTTATAGCTCCTTATGTTTGCTGTATCTGTTCTCTGCACCAACTCCTTAGACACGTTTCCCATTATTACTCCAACCCCTGAGCCCATCTCCCCATGGGAACATATCTGGACAGCATGGAATTTTTCCTGTAGATTCTCTGTTCCCAAGATACAGGTTAGAATTCAGGCATATCCGATTTTTATTACTCCTCCTCGAACTTTCCTGGCTTCCAGAGCTCTAACATTGAAACTTTTCACAGACCTGAGTGAAAGTTTTTTTCCAAATCTATGGCTCAGGAACCTGTGTTGACTATGACCCTTGGTTCTTTAAAACATGGGTTGTGATCAAAACCACACTCAGGTATCACCTCACGCCAGTCAGAGTGGCCAAAATGAACAAATCAGGAGACTATAGATGCTGGAGAGGATGTGGAGAAACGGGAACCCTCTTGCACTGTTGGTGGGAATGCAAATTGGTGCAGCCGCTCTGGAAAGCAGTGTGGAGGTTCCTCAGAAAATTAAAAATAGACCTACCCTATGACCCAGCAATAGCACTGCTAGGAATTTATCCAAGGGATACAGGAGTACTGATGCATAGGGCCACTTGTACCCCAATGTTCATAGCAGCACTCTCAACAATAGCCAAATTATGGAAAGAGCCTAAATGTCCATCAACTGATGAATGGATAAGGAAATTGTGGTTTATATACACAATGGAATATTACGTGGCAATGAGAAAAAATGAAATATGGCCTTTTGTAGCAACGTGGATGGAACTGGAGAGTGTGATGTTAAGTGACATAAGCCATACAGAGAAAGACAGATACCATATGGTTTCACTCTTATGTGGATCCTGAGAAACTGAACAGGAACCCATGGGGGAGGGGAAGGAAAAAAAAAAGAGGTTAGAATGGGAGAGAGCCAAAGCATAAGAGACTGTTAAAAACTGAGAACAAACTGAGGGTTGATGGGGGGTGGGAGGGAGGAGAGGGTGGGTGATGGGTATTGAGGAGGGCACCTTTTGGGATGAGCACTGGGTGTTGTATGGAAACCAATTTGTCAATAAATTTCATAAAAAATAAATAAATAAATAAAAATAAAAGCACACACAAAAAAAATAAAATAAATAAAACATGGGTTGTGGTGGGAACACAACTCCTGATAGTCTAGAAAATACCTATTCCCTCTCCACCAAGCAAAGATGTGCTCATTTGCTGGAAAACCATGGGTACAATAATCCTTGGATTCATCATTCTTTTGACAAATCAACTAGGAGTTTTGTATTTTTAATACAGGTTAAAAGTTGACATTTATAAAACATTTGGTAATTCTAGGTGTATTACAAAGCTGTAGTCATCAAGACAGTATGGTACTGACACAAAAACAGACACACAGATCAATGAAACACAATAGAGAACCCAGAAATGGACCCACAATGATACGGGCAATCTTCACCAAGCAGGAAAGAATATCCAATGGAAAAAAGGCGGTCTCTTCAAAAATGATGCTGGAAAATTGGGTGGCAACAGGCAACGTCAGCTGGATCACTTGCTTACACCATACACAAAAATAAATTCAAAATTCCAAAAGACCTAAACGTGAGGCAGGAAACCATCAAAATCCTGGAGGAGAACACAGGTAGCTATTTCTTTGGCCTTGGATTTAGCAACTGCTTATTAGACATGTTGCAGGAGGCAAGGGAAGCAAAAGCAAACATGAACTATTGGACCTTCACCAAAGTAAAATCTTCTGCACAGTGAAGAAAACAAGCAAGAGAATTGAAAGGCTGCCCAAAGAATGGGAGAAGATGTTTGTGAATGACACATCAGATAAATATTCGTGTGTGTGTATGTGTGTGTGTTTGTGTTCCACATTTTCCTTATCCATTCATTTATTGATAGACACTTAGGTTGCTTCTATATCTTGTCTGTTGTAAAGAATGCTGCAATAAACCTAGGGGTGCGTATATCTTTTCAATTTAGCATTTTTGTTTTCTTTGGAAACAGTAGTGGAATTCTTGGATCGTAAGGTAGTCCTATTTTTAAATTTTGAGGCCCCTCCACACCGTTTTCCACAGTGGCTGCACCAGTTTGCATTCCGACCCAAAGTGTGCAAGGTACCTTTTTCTCCACATTGTCACCGGCATTTGTTTGTTGTGCTTTTGATTTTAGCCATTCCGACATGTGTGAGTTGGTATCTCAATTGTGGTTTTGATTTACATTTCCTTGATGATGAGAAATGCTGAGCATATTTTCATTTGTCTGTTGGCCATCTGGATGTCTCCTTTATTTTTTTTATTTTTTATTTATTTTTTATCTTTTTTTAAATTTTTTTAACGTTTTTTATTTATTTTTGAGACAGAGAGAGACAGAGCATGAACGGGGGAGGGGCAGAGAGAGAGGGAGACACAGAATCGGAAGCAGGCTCCAGGCTCTGAGCCATCAGCCCAGAGCCTGACGCGGGGCTCGAACCCACGGACCGCGAGATGGTGACCTGAGCTGAAGTCGGACGCTTAACCGACTGAGCCACCCAGGCGCCCCTGGATGTCTCCTTTAGAGAAATGTCTATTCAGATTCTCTGCCCATTGTTTTTTGTTGCTGTTTAGTTGTATGAGTTATTTACATTTCTTTTTACTTTTATTTATTTATTTTTTTATTCAACCAAGTTAGTTAACATATAGTGTAATAATGATTTCAGGAATAGAATTTAATGATTCATCACTTACATCTAACACCCAGTGCTTATCACCAGTGGCCTCCTTAATACCCATCACCCATCTAGCCCATTCCTGCAGCCACCTCCCCTCCAGTAACCATCAGTTCTTTTCTGTCTTGAAGAGTCTTCTATGGTTTGTCTCCATCTCTGTATCTTATTTTTGCTTACATTTTCCTATGATCATCTGTTTTGTTTCTTAAATGCCACGTCGGAGTGAAATTATGATATTTGCCTTTTTCTGACTGACCAGATTTGTTTAGCAAAATCACTAAACACTTACACTCTAGTTCCATCCATGTTGCAAATGGCAAGATTTGATTCTTATGGATCACTGAGTAATATTCCAGTGTGTGTGTGTGTGTGTGTGTGTGTGTGTTTGTGTATACCACTTCTTCCTTATCAGTTCATCAGTCAATGGACATTTGGGCTCTTTCCATTCTTTGTGGATTGATGATAGTGCTGCTATCAATATTGGAGTACACGTGACCTTTCGAATCACCACTCCTGTGTCCCTTGGATAAATAGCTAGTAGTGCATTTGCTGCCCCATAGCGTAGTTCCATTTTTATTTTTTGGTGGAACCTCCATACTGTTTTCAGAGTGGCTACACCGGTTTGCATTCCCAAATGGAGTGCAAAAGGGTTCCACTTTTCTGCATCCTTGCCAACATCTGTTGTTTCCTGAGTTGTTAAATTTTAGCCATTCTCACAGGTGTGAGGTGGTAACTCATTGTGGTTTTGATTTATAGTTTCCTTAGGAGAGATGTTGAGCATCTTTTCGTGTGTCTATTAGCCATCTGAATGTTTTTTTTGGAAAAGTGTCTACTCATTTCTTTTGCCAATGCTTCACTGGATGGTTTGGTTTTTTGAGTGTTGAATTTGATAAGTTATTTGTAGATTTTTGATATTAACCTTTTATCTGATATGTTATTTGCACATATCTTCTCCCATTCCTTCAGTTGCCTTGTAGTTTTACTGATTATTTCCTTCACTGTGCAGAAGCTTTTTATCTTGATGAGATCCCAAAAGTTCATTTTTGCTTTTATTTCCCTTGCCTCTGGAGACATGTCAAGTAAGAGGTTGCTGTGGCTGAGGTCAAGGAGGTTGTTGCTTGTTTTCTCCTCTAGGATTTTGATGGAGTTTAGGTCTTTCAGCCATTTGAGTTTATTCTTGTGTATGGTGTAAGAAAGTGGTCCAGGTTCATTCTTCTGTATGTTGAGGTCCAGTTTTCCCAACACCATTTGCTGAAGAGACTGTCTTTTTTCCATTGGGTATTATTTCCTGTTTTGTCAAAGATTAGTTGGCCATACGTTTGTGGGTCCATTTCTGTGTGTTTTATTCTGTTCCATTGGTCGGTTTGTCTGTTCTTGTGCCAACACCATACCGTCTTGATGATTACAGCTTTGAAATACATCTTGAAGTCCAGAATTGTGATGCATCCAGCTTTGGTTTTCTTCTCAGAATTGTTTTGGCTTTTCTGGGTCCATACAGATTTTAGCATTATTTGTTCTAGATCTGTGAAGAATCCTGGGGTATTTTGATGGAGATTGCATTAAATATGTAGATTGCTTTGGGTAGGATCAATATTTTAACAATATTTGCTCTTCCAATCCATGAACGTGGAATGTTTTTCCATTTCTTTTGTTCCTCTTCAATTTCTTTCATAAGCTTTCTATAGTTTTCAGTGTATACATTTTTCACCTCTTTGGTTAGGTTTATTCCTAGCTATCTTGGGGTGTTTTGGTGCACTGTAAATGGGATCAATTCTTTGATATCTCTTTCTGCTGCTTCATTATTGGTGTATAGAAATGCAACCTATTTCTGTACGTGGATTTTATAACCTGTGACTTGACTGAATTCATGTATCAGCTCTAGCCATTTTTTTTGGTGGAGTCATCAAGTTTTCCATGTAGAGTATCATGTGATCTGCAAAGAGGGAAAGTTTGACTTCTTCCTTGCCAAATTGGATGCCTTTTATTTCTTTTTGTTGTCTGAATCCTGAGGCTAGGACTTCAAGTACTATTGAACTATAGTGGTGAGAGTGGCATGCCTGTCATGTTCATGATCTTAGGAAAGCACTCCATTTTTCCTCATTGAGGATGATATTATCTCTGGGACTTTCATATATGGCTTTTATGATGTTAAAGCATGTTCCTTCTATCCCTACGTCCTTGAGTATTTTTATCATAAAGAGACTCTTAACAATAGAGAACAAACTGAGGGTTGCTGGAAGGGAGGTGGGTGAGGGGATGGACTAAATGGGTGAGAGGCATTAAGAAGGGTGCTTGTGATGGGAACTGGGTAAGTGAAGAATCACTAAACTATACTACTGAAACCAATTCTACATTATATGCTAACTATGTAAATTTAAATAAAATCTTGGAAAGAAATAAAATAAAATCCAACTTGCCCATTGTAAGATACAGAAATGTACAGGCATCTGTGATCCAACATTTGGGAAAACATGGGAATGTATGAGAGTGGACGAAGGAGAAACCGTATATCAGACAGATCAGAAGCTTAATAAAGTGAGTTATTGAAATGTATGGAGAAGTTGAAATCAAACAAATGGGAATTCCAAGAAATAAATAGAGGGGGCAGATTCTACTTCCACAGTCTGATCAAAGAATAGCAGTTCCTGGCTCTGATGCTTTGAGCCCTGCAATCATGGCATGTCTTCAGCCCCAGGACAATTGGCCTTTACATCACTGGAACCCCAACGATTCTTTTCAGAGCCCTCTTTATGTCTTTGTTCCTCAGGCTGTAGAAGAAGGGGTTCAGCATCGGTGTGACCACGGTGTACATCACCGAGGCTGTGGCACTTGAGTGGGAGCTCTGGGTAGCAGCAGAGCTGAGGTACACTCCTAGGCCAGTACAATAAAATAAGGAGACAACCGAGAGGTGAGACGCACAGGTGGAAAATGCCTTATACTTGCCCTGAGCTGATGAGATCCCACGTATGGAGGAAACTATCTTAGAATAAGAGTAAAGGATCCCAGCTAGGGAAGCACCACCCAACAATCCAGCTGCAAAATACATCAGCATGTCATTAAGAAAGGGATCAGAACAGGCAAGCAGGACCACCTGATTGATTTCACAGAAAAAGTGGGAGATTTCCACCTCTGTACAGAAGGACAGGCACAACATCATTAAGGTTTGTAATAAGGAGTTCAGGGTGCTCATCATCCAGGACACCAGAACAAGCAGCCCACAGTAGGTGGGTTTCATGATCAGCATGTAGTGCAAGGGTTGACAGATGGCCACGAACCGGTCATAAGCCATCACAGACAGTAGAAAGTTGTCCAATCCAGCAAAGAGTAGGAAAAAATACATCTGTGTGATGCAGCCTGCATAAGTTATGACTTTGCTCTGTGTCTGGATGTTCCAGAGCATCTTCGGGATGGTGGTGGAGGTGAAGCAGATGTCTACAAAGGACAGGTTGGCCAGGAAGAAGTACATGGGCGTGTGGAGGTGGGAGTCAGAGCTGACGGCCAGGAGGATGAGCAGGTTGCCAAACACAGTGATCAGGTACATGGAGAGGAAAAGCCCAAAAGTGAGGAGCTGCAGCTCTGGTTCCTCTGATAGTCCCAGAAGAAAAAATTCTGAAACTTGTGAATCATTTCCTGGTTCCATGGGCTAGAGGGGACTATCAGGGAACAAAAAATAGCATGACCGAGTTTGTCAACAATGAACATTGCAAATATCATTGGAATTCTATAATTTTTATTTTTCTTTCAAAAATTCAATATCCATAGTGTTTTGGATAGAACTTGCCCCCTCTGGGGACTCCCTCATGCCAGCTTTGAATAGGAATTCACATCCCACACTTAGCTTTTTCCCCTAATACTCATGGATTCTATAGTTTTAATGAGAAATTCTGTCACCCATTTGAGGAATAACCTTGAGCACTGACTAATCTCCAGACAAAGAGTACAGGTGTCAAAAAAATAAAAGTCTATAAGGTTCAGTGATGGAGACAGAGGATAAGCAAATGAAAGAGTGGATAAAATATGAGAAGGTGACAGGTGCTATGAAGAAATACAAAGCCTGTGTAAAGGAAAGAACGGGTGAAGATGTTACTTTTTCCTGGTTATTCGGGCATACCAAAACACATCTAAACAGAGGCCTCAAGGAGACAGAAGGAGACACAAAGTCCTCTGGGGAAAAGTACACCAATCAGAGGGAACGACCAGTGCAGAGGCTCTGAGAAAAGTCCTTTTTTTAAATCAATTTTTAAAACCTGAGGGTGGTTGATGCACCATGTTACAGCAGTGTGGGGTGTACAATCCAACAGTTTTACACATCACACCATGCTTACCACACGTGGAGCTGCCATTTGTCACCACACAATGCTCTGATAGTATCACTGACTATATTCCCTTTGCTGTGTCTTTTAGTCCTGTGTGTCCTTCGTTCCTTAACTGGAAGCCAGTATCTCCCACTCCCTGTCATCATCTTTCTTTTTGTTGGTTTGTTTGTTGTTTTAAAAGCCAATATTCATTGGTCATTCAATGGTCAACCAAAGCCATTGCGTTGAGGGGAATGAGCAAGAGGAAGAGTGGTGACAGATGGTGGCAGGGAATGTTGAGGAACAAGGTGGCCTCCCCGGTACTGATGAAACTTCACGGCACAAGGAATCCCTCCTTCACATAGAGTCCCTTGCACTTTATTGATTTTGTGTCCAAAGAATCTTTGGATAGAAATGGGCCCCCTTCTTATCTTCATGTGTTGGGTAATAATCTGGCATCTGTATATTAAGGGTCACATTATGGAGCTATGGGTTCCAGGACCTCTGCTTTGAAAACCGCTCATGGCACACGACACACACATGCACACACACACACGTGTGTGCCCCCTAGTCTCCTAGGACCATGTCACAACCAGACTATTCTCACCTCAAGGCACATTAATTAGGTAAACACTGATACAAGGCAAGCTGTTGACAAGAGATTTTCTTTCCTCTAAAGATGTGAAAATACATCCAAGTTCCAGTAGTTAAGTCTTCTATGAGCATGTAAACATGGGTCTCCGCATTAATATGAACTTTTCATAGCCAGTGTTTAAAGAAATTAAAATATCATTTTCAAAAACTGAGAGCAAGAAAAGTGGGAAGAAAGATCTATGAGTTGAGGTGGCCCCTAGCAACGGATGAGAATGTGTCTTCTCTTCTGGCAACACCCCAACCCCAGGTACGTCTCCTTCAAGCCCAGGATAATGAAGCAGCAAAAAGCAATGTATCTAAACGGAAAAGTTAGGATGTCTAAGTTATCAAGACATCCCGCTAAATAACAAGCAAGGGAAAACCCCCACAATTCTCTAAGGGTAATACACAGAGTACAACAAAAGTGGCGGATTTTAAAAGATTATTTGCTAACAAAACCCCACCTCTTATAAGTGATATAAAATGCAACACCTTCATCATCAGAGACTCGTGTTTTGAATTTTGGATCTACATATGTTTGCTTTTTGAATTTGGAGAACCAAGCAAACTACTCTTTTTTTCATTTAAATTCTACTCAGGTAACATACAGTGGAACATATTGTTTTCAGGAGTAGAATTCAGTGATTCATCACTGACAACACCCAGTGCTCATCACAGCAAGTACCCTCCTTAATCCCCATGACCCATCTAGCTCATCCCCACCTACCTGCTCCATCAACCCTGAGTTTGCTCTCTACCCCTATGAATCTCCTGTGGTTTGTTTCCCTCTCTTCCCCCACCTTCCCAAACAAACTATTGTAAATGCTAATATCCTTCCCCAAATAGTAGGGCTAGAGGTATCTATCCTGCTCAGGTGGTTGGCAGATTTAGTGAACACGCCATAAAGAACTTAGCATAGTTCCCTCAATGGATAATGAGTGCTTCTTACTGATGAGGAGATTTGACCGACTTTTTCTTCTCTCAAAGTCCCCATCACTTCCCCACTTCTGGGGCCCCAGTTATACAGCCCTATTTCAGTTTTCTTCCTCTCTCCACCCATCACAAGCTAGCACCCTTCTAGCCAATATTCACATTTACCCCCGAGAGATCTGTCTATATTACAATTATGTTACTGTCCACCTTCCTGATTTAATGCTTTCATCTGACTCCCCCCTGGAGAATGAACCCCAAATCCATATTTCCAACACTTGGCTTGCCTCTCCTGACTGACCCAACAGCTTTGCATTCATGCTGCCTCACCCACATCAATTCTACCGACACTGAACTTGGGTTGTAGCTTCATCTCAAGCCCCAGTCTCAAGACTCCGAGCCCCTACACACCTGCTTCCCCTCTGGTTGGAATCATCCACTGATCTATTTGGAAGTTTTCACCTCTTCTGTCTTGAAACTCCCATCTCCTCTTTCAGACAGCAAGGAGTCGTCTCCTTCATGAATGTGTGTGTGTGTGTGTGTGTGTGTGTGTGTGTGTGTTTTGACATTCCCACAAGAAAAAAAAAAGACTTTCTTTTGTGATAATTTAGATGTGGTGTTATCACTGTAATTTTTATTTAATTCCATATATGTTTCCCTGCTAGACTGTGGGTGCCCTGGGCATGTTATACTTACTCCCATCCTTTACCCCAGACATAGTTTGGTTGGGGACAGTAGTAATACATACATATTGCATGAACAAATGAGAGATTGTGCTCACAGGAGTTGTCAATGAAAGGAGAGAGAACACAAACAGGGAGCTACCAGCACAGGAACAGAGAGCCAGGGAGAGGAATGTTTTCCATATTCTGAGACTGGGACCATTTGTGGGGTCAGGGTGTGGTTTGCAAGAATAAACTAGAATAGAAAAACTAAGGCACAGTAGAAAATATCAGAGCACGTCGTACGTGGTCAGGTGCAGACCAATCACTCATGGTTCTCCTTGTTGAGTTACATGTGTGTACGTGTGAGTGTGCAAAAACGTGTTTCCTTTCTTCATATGTCTATCCCTGAGAACATTGTGTCAGATACACATTTATTTCCGCCACTCTGCTTTCTTCATTTAATGTAAGATCCAAATGAGCAGGACCTCACTTCTTTCATTCATTTTTTATTTTTGCTGTTTCATAAAGGTGTGCATTTATATAGTAACACATTTTTAGAAAATGGAATTTATAAAATACAAGGAATAGCAGGGAGAAGAAAACCGGGATAAATAGTGAATTCAAAATAAACTTATTAATTAAAATCGAGTTAAAAAGACTCTTCTGTAGGAGAAGATATAAAATATAATTTCATCACATTAACACACGTCTCAAAATCAAAATGGAATCGGCAAAACCTCAAAAAAGAATAGGAAAACAAGAATTATGATTATAACTGACTTTAAAAATAATGCGGGGGGGCGCCTGGGTGGCTTGGCCGGTTAAGCGTCTGACTTCAGCTCAGGTCATGATCTCATGGTCCGTGAGTTCGAGCCCCGCGTCAGGCTCTGTGCTGACAGCTCAGAGCCTGGAGCCTGTTTCAGATTCTGTGTCTCCCTCTCTCTCTGCCCCTCCCCTGTTCATGCTCTGTCTCTCTCTGTCTCAAAAATAAATAAACGTTAAAAAAATTTTAAAAAATGCAGGGAGCAGACTATAAAATTATAATTTCATTCTGTACAAACCTAAGTGGGGTCACACACACTTGTGAGAAAGATGTAAGTTGAATGCAAGAGAAATTTCTGTTTCCACAGGACGGCAGAAGGACTATTGCTAGTTTAGAAAATAGATCCAATCACAAAACAAAAGGTAGCAGTGAGGAAGCACAGATGGGAGGTAGGTGGCAATACATACAAAAGGCAGTTTATGACTACGAGGCACATAGAAAGCAATGGGTGGGGGAGAAAATATGGCCAACTGGTAGATTTGACCAAAGTTTATAAACTCTCACACCACCCAGAAAATATATCTGTACATACATACAAAAATTAAACAGCAAATAGTAAACTTGGCTTAAAATTTGAAAAATTTTTTTTGCATTTTAAGTTTTTATTTAAATTCTAGTTGGTTAAAATATAGTGTAATATTGGTTTCAGGAGTAGAATTATTTGTGTGAAAAAAATGCAATCAAGAGGAAGGAAGAAAATGATTCAGGAAAAGAACACTCAGACTCGATGTAAAAGGCAAAGAAATTACACTGATAATTTACGACAGGGAAAGTAAGTGGCCAATAAACCCCAACATAAATTCGTCCTCCAGGTGATGAAATAAGTGCAAAATAAAACCCTCTAGCATATGCCTGTTCGAGTTTTAAATAAACTTTTTAAGTGACCTAATGGAGAGAAGATTCTGTGAAATGTATGTCTCCAGAACTGCAGTTGCCAGGTCGTGGCTCCCTCCATTGGTCTGGACCTTTCTAAAAGATACAGAATATGCTCCAAAATACCCCATCTTAAAAATATTGTTTAAATTCCCTCACTGCACCTCCTTCCATACCTAATAGTATATTTTTATATTTCCTTTAACTGAAAACTCTTTGGAAATGTTCAGATTATCCTGGAAGACAGTACCCGGCATTCCCTCGTTGGTCGCATCCAACTGATCTTTTATTCCCACCACTTAATTTTCAACAATAATCCTTACATTGCTAATTTCAACAGACATTTCCTTTTTTTCACATCTTAAATAAATTGATTATAAATGAGTGGGTTGGGCACCTGGGTGGCTCAGTCGGTCAAGCGTCCGACGTCAGCTCAGGTCATGATCTCGCAGTTGGTTAGTTCCAACCCCACATAAGACTCTGTGCTGATGGCTCAGAGTCTGGAACCTGCCTCAGATCTATGTCTCCCTCTCTCTCTGGTCCTCCCCCACTACACTCTGCCTCTCTCTCTTTTTCTCTCAAAAGTAAATAAACATTTAAAAAAATGGGAGAGACTGGGTGGCTCAGTACATTGCCTCAGGTCATGATGTCGCAGTTCGTGAATTCGAGCCCCACGTCAGGCTCTGTGCTGACAGCTCAGAGCCTGGAGTCTGCTTCAGATTCTGGGTCCCCCTCTCTCTGTGCCCCTCCCGCACTCTTACCCTGTCTCCATCTCTCTCTCTCTCAAATATAAGTAAACCTTAAAAAAATGAAAGAGTTCACCGTGGCAACAAACACAATGATCTTTCCGCTCCGAGACCAGGATGCTTAGGCTGTCAGGTGACCTCAGAGGAAAGCTTTCAGATTCCATTCTCTCGGAACCTTCCCTGGAATACCTGCTGAGTTCTGAGACTCACCTAGATGGGGTCTCTGAGAGGAAGGTCTCCAGGTAGAAGTCAGAATTCCTCCCTGTTTGTTGATGACGGAAAGCAAGCTCTATTCCCAGAACAGGAAGGAGTGAAACATTGGTCCCCAAACCAGACTTAAGAATCCAAATGCAAAAACCATGTCTCTTCCGGCTTCGGATTAAACATGTTCTGGATCTGCAGCCGAGGAGATATTTACAGCTCCTTATGTTTGCTGCATCTGACACAGCAAAATGTGTCTGAAACGTTAGACACATTTCCCATTGTTACTCCAACCCTGAGCCCATCTCCCCATGGGAACTTATCTGGACAGAATGGAATTTTTTCCTGTAGATTCCCTGTTCCCAAGAGATCAGATTAGAATTCAGGCATATCCAATTTTTATTACTCCTCCTCGAACTTCCCTGGCTTGTCTAACATTGAAACGTTTCACAGACCTGAGTGAAAGTTTTTTTTTTTCCAAATCTAGGACTCAGGAACCTGTCTTGACAATGCCCCTTGGCTCTCCGAAACATTGAGTTGTGGTGGTAACACAACTCCTGATAGTCTAGAAAATACCTATTCTTTCTTCAACAAGAAAAAGTGTGTTCCTTTGCTATACAACCATGGGTTTAATAATCCTTGGATCTGATATTCTTTTGACAAATCATCTAACAGTTTCATATGTTTAAGACAGGTTAAAATTGATGTTTATAAAACATTTGGTAATTCTAGGTGTATTACGAAGCTGTTGTCATCAAGACAGTATGGTACTGACACAAAAACGGACCCATAGAACAATGGAATAGAATAGAAAACCCAGAAATGGACCCAAAACAATATGGTCAATCTTCGACAAAGAAGGAAGAAATGTCCAGTGGAAAAAAGGCAGCTTCTTAAGCAATGGTATTGGCAAAATGGAGAGCAACATGCCAGTGAAACTGGACCACTGTCTTACACCATACACCATTCACAGAAATGAATTCAAAATGGATGAAAGACCTAAATGTGAGATAGGAAAGCACCCAAATCCTAGAGGAGAACACAGGCAGCTATCTCTTTGACCTCAAATATAGCAACTTCTTGTTACCCGTGTTGCCGTAGGCAAGAGACACAAAAGCGAACGTGAACTATTGGGACCTCACCAATGTAAAAAGCTTCTGCACAGTGAAGAAAACCAAAAGAATTAAAAGGCTTCCTACAGAATGGGAGAAGATGTTTGTAAATGACACATCAGATCAATATTCGTGTGTGTGTGTGTGTGCCACATTTTCCTTATCCATTCCTCTATTGACAGACACTTAGGTTGCTTCCATATCTTGTCTGTTGTAAAGAATACTGCAATAAACATAGGGGTGCATATATGTTTTCAAATTGGCGTTTTTCTTTTCTTTGGAAACAGTAATGGACTTATTGGATCATGCTGTCGTTCTATTTCCAAGTTTTGAGGAACCTCCATACTGTTTTCCACAGTGGCTGCATTCCCACCAGCAGTGTGTGAGGTGCCTTTTCCCCCACTTCATCACCATCACTTGTTTGTTGTGTTTCTGATTTTAGCCCTTAACCTGTGTGAGGTGGTATCTCCTTGTGGTTTGATTTACATTTCCCTGATGATGCGTGATGATGAACATCTTTTCATTTGTCTGTTGGCCATCTGGATGTCTTCTTTACAGACATGTCAATTCAGAACCTCTGCCCAATTTTTAAGTGGATTCTTTGGGTTTTTTGTTGTTGTTTAGTTGTATGAATTCTTTGTGTATTTTAGATATTAACCCCTTATCAGATATATCATTTGCAAACATCTTCTCCCATTCAGTAGATCAGGTTTGTTTTGTTTTGTTTTGTTTTCTTGTCTCCTTTGCTGTGTAAAATCTTTTACTTTTGATGCAATCCCAATAGTTTATTTTTACTTTTGTTTCCCTAGCCTTAGGAGACTTGTCTAGAAAAATGTTGCTATAGGTGATGTCAGAGAAATTACTGCCTGTGTTCTTTTCGGGCAGTTTCATGTCTCACATTTAGGCTTTTAATCCATTTTTGGTTTTGTGTATGGTGTAAGAAGGTTGTCATGTTTCATTGTTTTACATGTATCTGCCCAGTTTTCCCAGCACCATTTATTGAAAATACTATCTTTCTCCCATAGTCTCATCTTTTTAAATTTTTTTTAAAATTTACATCCAAGTAATAGATTAAACCCATTTAGTCATGTTTTGTTTCTGGGGTCTTTATTCTGTCCCACTGACCTATGTGTCTATATCTGTGCCTAAAGCATACTGTCTTGATTACTACAGCTTTGGAGGATATCTTGAAATCTGGCAGGTCTGTTCTTTTTTCTCAGGATTGCTTTGGCTATGCAGGGTCTTCTATAGTTCCATACAAATTTTATTTTTTTTATTTTTTTATTTTTTTTTATTTTTTTATTTTTTTTTTCTGAAATTTATTGACAAATTGGTTTCCATACAACACCCAGTGCTCATCCCAAAAGGTGCCCTCCTCAATACCCATCACCCACCCTCTCCTCCCTCCCACCCCCCATCAACCCTCAGTTTGTCCTCAGTTTTTAACAGTCTCTTATGCTTTGGCTCTCTCCCATTCTAACCTCTTTTTTTTTTTTCCTTCCCCTCCCCCATGGGTTTCTGTGAAGTTTCTCAGGATCCACATAAGAGTGAAACCATATGGTATCTGTCTTTCTCTGTATGGCTTATTTCACTTAGCATCACACTCTCCAGTTCCATCCACGTTGCTACAAAAGGCCATATTTCATTTTTTCTCATTGCCACGTAATATTCCATTGTGTATATAAACCACAATTTCTTTATCCATTCATCAGTTGATGGACATTTAGGCTCTTTCCATAATTTGGCTATTGTTGAGAGTGCTGCTATGAACATTGGGGTACAAGTGGCCCTATGCATCAGTGCTCCTGTATCCCTTGGATAAATTCCTAGCAGTGCTATTGCTGGGTCATAGGGTAGGTCTATTTTTAATTTTCTGAGGAACCTCCACACTGCTTTCCAGAGCGGCTGCACCAATTTGCATTCCCACCAACAGTGCAAGAGGGTTCCCGTTTCTCCACATCCTCTCCAGCATCTATAGTCTCCTGATTTGTTCATTTTGGCCACTCTGACTGGCGTGAGGTGATACCTGAGTGTGGTTTTGATTTGTATTTCCCTGATAAGGAGCGACGCTGAACATCTTTTCATGTGCCTGTTGGCCATCCGGATGTCTTCTTTAGAGAAGTGTCTATTCATGTTTTCTGCCCATTTCTTCACTGGGTTATTTGTTTTTCGGGTGTGGAGTTTGGTGAGCTCTTTATAGATTTTGGATACTAGCCCTTTGTCCGATATGTCATTTGCGAATATCTTTTCCCATTCCGTTGGTTGCCTTTTAGTTTTGTTGGTTGTTTCCTTTGCTGTGCAGAAGCTTTTTATCTTCATAAGGTCCCAGTAATTCACTTTTGCTTTTAATTCCCTTGCCTTTGGGGATGTGTCGAGTAAGAGATTGCTACGGCTGAGGTCAGAGAGGTCTTTTCCTGCTTTCTCCTCTAAGGTTTTGATGGTTTCCTGTCTCACATTTAGGTCCTTTATCCATTTTGAGTTTATTTTTGTGAATGGTGTGAGAAAGTGGTCTAGTTTCAACCTTCTGCATGTTGCTGTCCAGTTCTCCCAGCACCATTTGTTAAAGAGGCTGTCTTTTTTCCATTGGATGTTCTTTCCTGCTTTGTCAAAGATGAGTTGGCCATACGTTTGTGGGTCTAGTTCTGGGGTTTCTATTCTATTCCATTGGTCTATGTGTCTGTTTTGGTGCCAATACCATGCTGTCTTGATGATGACAGCTTTGTAGTAGAGGCTAAAGTCTGGGATTGTGATGCCTCCTGCTTTGGTCTTCTTCTTCAAAATTCCTTTGGCTATTCGGGGCCTTTTGTGGTTCCATATGAATTTTAGGATTGCTTGTTCTAGTTTCGAGAAGAATGCTGGTGCAATTTTGATTGGGATTGCATTGAATGTGTAGATAGCTTTGGGTAGTATTGACATTTTGACAATATTTATTTTTCCAATCCATGAGCAGGGAATGTCTTTCCATTTCTTTAAATCTTCTTCAATTTCCTTCAGAAGCTTTCTATAGTTTTCAGCATACAGATCCTTTACATCTTTGGTTAGATTTATTCCTAGGTATTTTATGCTTCTTGGTGCAATTGTGAATGGGATCAGTTTCTTTATTTGTCTTTCTGTTGCTTCATTGTTAGTGTATAAGAATGCAACTGATTTCTGTACATTGATTTTGTATCCTGCAACTTTGCTGAATTCCTGTATCAGTTCTAGCAGACTTTTGGTGGAGTCTATCGGATTTTCCATGTATAATATCATGTCATCTGCAAAAAGCGAAAGCTTGACTTCATCTTTGCCAATTTTGATGCCTTTGATTTCCTTTTGTTGTCTGATTGCTGATGCTAGAACTTCCAGCACTATGTTAAACAGCAGCGGTGAGAGTGGGCATCCTTGTCGTGTTCCTGATCTCAGGGAAAAAGCTTTCAGTTTTTCCCCGTTGAGGATGATGTTAGCTGTGGGCTTTTCATAAATGGCTTTTATGATCTTTAAGTATGTTCCTTCTATCCCGACTTTCTCAAGGGTTTTTATTAAGAAAGGGTGCTGGATTTTGTCGAAGGCCTTTTCTGCATCGATTGACAGGATCATATGGTTCTTCTCTCTTTTTTTGTTAATGTGATGTATCACGTTGATTGATTTGCGAATGTTGAACCAGCCCTGCATCCCAGGAATGAATCCCACTTGATCATGGTGAATAATTCTTTTTATATGCCGTTGAATTCGATTTGCTAGTATCTTATTGAGAATTTTTGCATCCATATTCATCAGGGATATTGGCCTGTAGTTCTCTTTTTTTACTGGGTCTCTGTCTGGTTTAGGAATCAAAGTAATACTGGCTTCATAGAATGAGTCTGGAAGTTTTCCTTCCCTTTCTATTTCTTGGAATAGCTTGAGAAGGATAGGTATTATCTCTGCTTTAAACGTCTGGTAGAACTCCCCTGGGAAGCCATCTGGTCCTGGACTCTTATTTGTTGGGAGATTTTTGATAACCGATTCAATTTCTTCGCTGGTTATGGGTCTGTTCAAGCTTTCTATTTCCTCCTGATTGAGTTTTGGAAGCGTGTGGGTGTTCAGGAATTTGTCCATTTCTTCCAGGTTGTCCAATTTGTTGGCATATAAGTTTTCATAGTATTCCCTGATAATTGTTTGTATCTCTGAGGGATTGGTTGTAATAATTCCATTTTCATTCATGATTTTATCTATTTGGGTCATCTCCCTTTTCTTTTTGAGAAGCCTGGCTAGAGGTTTGTCAATTTTGTTTATTTTTTCAAAAAACCAACTCTTGGTTTCGTTGATCTGCTCTACAGTTTTTTTAGTTTCTATATTGTTTATTTCTGCTCTGATCTTTATTATTTCTCTTCTTCTGCTGGGCTTAGGCTGCCTTTGCTGTTCTGCTTCTAGTTCCTTTAGGTGTGCTGTTAGATTTTGTATTTGGGATTTTTCTTGTTTCTTGAGATAGGCCTGGATTGCAATGTATTTTCCTCTCAGGACTGCCTTTGCTGCGTCCCAAAGCGTTTGGATTGTTGTATTTTCATTTTCGTTTGTTTCCATATATTTTTTAATTTCTTCTCTAATTGCCTGGTTGACCCACTCATTCGTTAGTAGGGTGTTCTTTAACCTCCATGCTTTTGGAGGTTTTCCAGACTTTTTTCTGTGGTTGATTTCAAGCTTCATAGCATTGTGGTCTGAAAGTAAGCATGGTATAATTTCAATTCTTGTAAACTTATGAAGGGCTGTTTTGTGACCCAGTATATGATCTATCTTGGAGAATGTTCCATGTGCACTCGAGAAGAAAGTATATTCTGTTGCTTTGGGATGCAGAGTTCTAAATATATCTGTCAAGTCCATCTCATCCAATGTCTCATTCAGGGCCCTTGTTTCTTTATTGACCGTGTGTCTAGATGATCTATCCATTTCTGTAAGTGGTGTATTAAAGTCCCCTGCAATTACCACATTCTTATCAATAAGGTTGCTTATGTTTATGAGTAATTGTTTTATATATTTGGGGGCTCCGGTATTCGGTGCATAGACATTTATAATTGTTAGCTCTTCCTGATGGATAGACCCTGTAACTATTATATAATGTCCTTCTTCATCTCTTGTTACAGCCTTTAATTTAAAGTCTAGTTTGTCTGATATAAGTATGGCTACTCCAGCTTTCTTTTGGCTTCCAGTCGCATGATAAATAGTTCTCCATCCCCTCACTCTCAATCTAAAGGTGTCCTCAGGTCTAAAATGAGTCTCTTGTAGACAGCAAATAGATGGGTCTTGTTTTTTTATCCATTCTGATACCCTATGTCTTTTGGTTGGCGCATTTAATCCATTTACATTCAGTGTTATTATAGAAAGATACGGGTTTAGAGTCATTGTGATGTCTGTATGTTTTATGCTTGTAGTGATGTCTCTGGGACTTTGTCTCACAGGGTCCCCCTTAGGATCTCTTGTAGGGCTGGTTTAGTGGTGACAAATTCCTTCAGTTTTTGTTTGTTTGGGAAGACCTTTATCTCTCCTTCTATTCTAAATGACAGACTTGCTGGATAAAGGATTCTTGGCTGCATATTTTTTCTGTCTAGCACCCTGAAAATCTCGTGCCAATTCTTTCTGGCCTGCCAAGTTTCAAAAGAGAGATCAGTCACGAGTCTTATAGGTCTCCCTTTATATGTGAGGGCACGTTTACCCCTTGCTGCTTTCAGAATTTTCTCTTTATCCTTGTATTTTGCCAGTTTCACTATGATATGTCGTGCAGAAGATCGATTCAAGTTACGTCTGAAGGGAGTTCTCTGTGCCTCTTGGATTTCAATGCCTTTTTCCTTCCCCAGTTCAGGGAAGTTCTCAGCTATGATTTCTTCAAGTACCCCTTCAGCACCTTTCCCTCTCTCTTCCTCCTCTGGGATACCAATTATGCGTATATTATTTCTTTTTAGTGTATCACTTAATTCTCTAATTTTCCCCTCATACTCCTGGATTTTTTTATCTCTCTTTTTCTCAGCTTCCTCTTTTTCCATAACTTTATCTTCTAGTTCACCTATTCTCTCCTCTGCCTCTTCAAGCCGAGCTGTGGTGGTTTCCATTTTGTTATGCATTTCGTTTAAAGCGTTTTTCAGCTCCTCGTGACTGTTCCTTAGTCCCTTGATCTCTGTAGCAAGAGATTCTCTGCTGTCCTGTATACTGTTTTCAAGCCCAGCGATTAATTTTATGACTATTATTCTAAATTCACTTTCTGTTATATTATTTAAATCCTTTTTGATCAGCTCATTAGCTGTTGTTATTTCCTGGAGATTCTTCTGAGGGGAGTTCTTCCGCTTGGTCATTTTGGATAGTCCCTGGCGTGGTGAGGACCTGCAGGGCACTTCCCCTGTGCTGTGGTGTATACCTGGAGTTGGTGGGCGGGGCCGCAGTCAGACCTGATGTCTGCCCCCAGCCCACCGCTGGGGCCACAGTCAGACTGGTGTGTGCCTTCTCTTCCCCTCTCCTAGGGGCGGGATTCACTGTGGGGTGGTGTGGCTCGTCTGGGCTACTTGCACCCTGCCAGGCTTGTGATGCTGGGGATCTGGCGTATTAGCTGGGGTGGGTAGGCAAGGTGCTCGGGGGCAGGAGGGGCAGGCTTAGATCGCTTCTCCTTAGGTGATCCACTTCAGGAGGGGCCCTGTGGCAGCGGGAGGGAGTCAGATCCGCTGCCGGAGGTTTGGCTCCGCAGAAGCGCAGAGTTGGGTGTTTGCGCGGAGCGAGCAAGTTCCCTGGCAGGAACCGGTTCCCTTTGGGATTTCGGCTGGGGGATGGGCGGGGGAGATGGCGCTGGCGAGCGCCTTTGTTCCCCACCAAACTGAGCTCTGTTGTCAGGGGGCTCAGCAGCTCTCCCTCCCTTTGTCCTCCAGCCTTCCCGCTTTCCGAGCAGAGCTGTTAATTTCTGACCTCCCAGACGCTAAGTCGCGCTTGCTGTCGGAACACAGTCCGCCCGGCCCCTCCGCTTTTGCAAGCCCGACTCGGGGGCTCTGCTTGGCCGGCGAGCCGCCCCTCCGCCCCGGCTCCCTCCCGCCAGTCCGTGGAGCGCGCACCGCCTCGCCGCCCTTCCTACCCTCTTCCGTGGGCCTCTCGTCTGCGTTTGGCTCCGGCGACTCCGTTCTGCTAATCCTCTGGCGGTTTTCTGGGTTATTTAGGCAGGTGTAGATGGAATCTAAGTGATCAGCAGGACGTGCGGTGAGCCCAGCGTCCTCCTAAGCCGCCATCTTGCCGCAACCAGTTCCATACAAATTTTAGTATTATTTGTTCTAGTTTTGTGAAAACTGCTGTTGGTATTTTGATAGAGATTGCATTGAATCTGTCGATTGCTTTGCTTTGGGTAATATGGACATTTTCATAAGAAAAATTCTTCCAATCCATGAGCATGGAATATCTTTCCATTTATTTACGTTACCTTCAATTTCTTTCACCAGTGTATTATAGTTTTTGGAACATAGGTCTTTTACTTTTTGGCTAAGTTGATTCCTAAATATTGTATTCTTTTTGGTGCAATTGTAAATGGTGTTTTTAAATGTTTTTCTTTCAGCCGCTTCGTTGTTAAGGTACAGAAACGTTGCTGATTACTGAGTAATTATTTTGTATCTTGTACTTTACTGAATTAATGTAATACATCTAGTAATTTGATATGTATGTATGTATGTATGTAAAATCAAGTTAGTTAACATGCACTGTAGTGTTGGTTTCATGAGTAGAACCCAGTGATTCATCACTTGTATAGAACACTCAGTGCTCATTCCAATAAGTGCCCTCCTTAAATGCCCATCACCCATTTAGCTAACCCCCAATCCACCTCCCCTCCAGGAACCCCCAGACTATTCTCTGTATTCAAGAGTCTCTTATGGTTTTACTCCTTCTGTTATTAGCTTATTTTCCCTCACTTCCCCTATGTTCATCTGTTTTGTTTCTTAAATTCCACATATGAGTGAAATGATATATTTGTCTTTTTCTGACTGACTTATTTCGCTTAGCATAATACACTGTAGTTCCATCCACATTCTTTCAAATGGAAAGATTTCACTCTTTTTGATTGTATATTGTATGTATATATACCACATCTTCTTTATCCATACTTCTAGGAATGTTTTGGTAGATTCTTTTGGATTTACCATGTATAGTATCATGTCATCTGCAAAAGTGACAGTTTAACTTCTTTACCAATATGGATATCCCTTATTTCTTTTTCTTAGCTGATTTCTGTGGCTAGGACTTCCAGTACTATGTTGAATAAGTGTGAGTGGACCTATTTTCTTCTTCCTGACATTGGGGGAAAAGCTCTCCACTTTTCACCATTGAGTATGATGCTACCTATGCGATTTTCATAGGTGGCCTTCATTTTGTGGAGGTATGTTGCCTCTAACCCCACTTTACTGAGGTTTTACCATGAATGAATGTTGAATTTTGTCAAATGATTTTTCTTCATCTATTGAGATGATCATATGATTTTTATCCTTCATTTTGTTGATGTATATAACATTGATTTTCAAAATATTGAAATACCCTTGTATCCCTGAAATAAATCCTACCTGATCATGGTGAACGATCTTTTTAATATACTGTCGTGTGTGGTTTGCCAGGATTTTCCTGAGGATTTTTGCATCTATCTTCATCAAGGATACTGGTCTATAGTTTTCTTTTTGGGGTTGTCGTCGTCTGTTTCCAGCATCAGGGTAATGTTGGCCTGATTGATGTATTTGGAAGCTTTCCCTCCTATTCAATATTTTGGAGTAGGTTGAAGAGAATAGATACTAACTCCTTGTTAAATGCCTTGTAGATGGGGCATTTGGGTGGCTCAGTTGGTTGGGTGTCCAACTTCAGCTCAGGTCATTGTCTCATGGTTCATGAGCTTGAGCATTGGGATCTGTGCATTGGGCTCTGTGTTGACATCTTGGAGCCTTGAGCCTGCTTCAGATTCTGTGTCTCTATCTCCAAAGGCAAGGGGATTAAAAGCAAAAATTAACTATCGGGAGCTCATGAAGATAAAAAGCTTCTGCGCTGCAAAGGGAACAATCAACAAAACTAAAAGGCAACTGACAGAATGGGAAAAGATACTTGCAAATGACATATCGGACAAAGGGCTAGTATCCAAAACCTATAAAGAACTCTCCAAAATCCACACCCGAAAAACAAATAAGCCAGTGAGGCCAGCTCAGCGACTGAAATGACATATTTTCCTCTGGGTCTGTTTTGAACACAACCATGTTGAATAAACATATTGTCAGATGTGTTCCACAATCACCAGATAAGCCGTCAGCTACCCCCCAGTCACGAAGTACCTCTTCAGAAAGCTTTATAAACTGGATATTGCCACATGAGTGAATCAGCTTTTCCCCTTCAGCCCACACATCCTACTCAATACAATTCTCCAATAACGTGTGAACCCAACACCAGCTACCCAACCCTGGCTGTGGTCCTTGAGAAAGCCAGATCCCTCTGCGGCTCGCTCTCTCTCTCTCTCTCTTCCTCCTGACTCTCTCTCCCCTTCTAAGACCTCCCAGAATGGCTTTTGAGCATCCCATGTGCCCTCCAGCATACATGAGTAATAAACCTGGGGATATTAGAGTCCTCTGATAGATGTTGCTGACCTGTGTCCTGCAGTCACAATAAGAACCCAAGGGCTGTTGCAGCCAAGGCATAGGCTGTGGTCAGGGAAAGGTCTGTGGGAGTGTGAAAGCACATGGGCGCAGGTGAGTCCTTGGACATTCCTAGCCAGAGCAGCATGTGAATTGCCTCAGGCTTGAATGGAACAATGTTAGAGTCCACATCATCCGGTGGAGTCCTAAAGGAAGTGAAGGAAAAGACTGAGACTCAACGTGGAAACTGTGCTTTTGTATTCTCCTTGACAGTAAAATGATGAAAATGGCTTACTGATCAAGTGTAGCTTTATTCCGTACGAAGCATATAATTCATGATATCGATCTCAGGAAATCTAGGGGAAATTTACCCGGCATGGTATAAGTCATTTGAGATGAAATTAATTTTAAGAAATCCAACTAGTCCCATGTGAGATACAGAAATTTCAGGCATTTGTGACCCAAGATTGGGGTAAACTTTGGAGACATCTGAAAATAGACAAAGGAAAAACCGTCTGTATTTCAGTCACAGCAGAAGCTTAATGAAGTGAGTTCCTTAAGTGTATAGACAAGTTGATCAAACAAATGGAAATGCCAAGAAAGAAATAGAAGGAGTAGATCCTACTTCCACAGTCTGATCAAAGATTGGCAGTTCCTGACTCTGAGGATTTGAGCCCTTCAATCATGGGCATGTCTTCAGCCTTTGGATGATTGGTTCTTATATCACTGGATCCCAAGGATTCTTTTCAGAGCCCTCTTTATGTCTCTGTTCCTCAGGCTGTAGATGAAGGGGTTCAGCATGGGCGTGACCACCGTGTACATCACCGAGGCTGTGGCACTTGACCGTGAGCTCTGGGTAGCAGCAGAGCTAAGGTACACACCTAGGCTTGCACAATAAAATAAGGAGACAACCGAGAGGTGAGATGCACAGGTGGAAAATGCTTTATACTTTCCCTGAGCTGATGAGATCCCACGTATGGAGGAAACTATCTTGGAGTAAGAGTAAAGGATCCAGACAAGCAGACCACCACCCAGCAGCATAGCTGCAAGATACATCACCACGTTATTAAGAAAGGTGTCAGAAGAGGCAAGTTGGATCATCTGATTGAGTTCACAGAAAAAGTGGGGGATCACTACTTCTGTACAGAAGGACAGCCGCAACACCATTAAGGTGTGTACCAAGGAATGCAGGACACTCGTGATCCAGGACACCAGGACCAGGAGTCCACAGAGCCAGGGGTTCATGATGACCGTGTATTGCAAGGGGTGACAGATGGCCACAAACCTGTCATAGGCCATCACACTCAGGAGAAAGTCGTCCATCCCTGCAAAGGTTATGAAAAAGTTCATTTGTGTGATACAGTCCTCATAGGTTATGACTTTGTTCTGGGTCTGGATATTCCAGAGCATCTTCGGGACGGTGGTGGAGGTGAAGCAGATGTCTACAAAGGACAGGTTGGCCAGGAAGAAGTACATGGGGGTGTGGAGGTGGGAGTCAGAGCTAATGGCCAGGAGGATGAGCAGGTTTCCAAACACAGTGATCAGGTACATGGAGAGGAAAAGCCCAAATATGAGGGGCTGCAGTTCTGGTCTCTCTGAAAATCCCAGGAGAAGAAATTTTGATATCCGTGTAATATTTCCTGGTTCCATGAGGTTGCACTGACTGCCAGAAAGAGTCAAAGGACATCATTAATTCTCACATCAACAGTTTACTTACATAGTTGAAATGCTACCATTTATATTGTGCAGTCAAGAAGTTCATTTCAGTATCTTGTCTCTTTTGTCCCCATAGGATTGTCCTTTTGAAGAGATTCCCTCCTGTTTCATCTCAGATTAGGTGTTTTGGTCTCATTCTCCACACTCCCCAGCAGAGGTCATGTATTTTACTGTTTTACTAAGAATATCTTTCCTGCATTGCAGGAATATGTACTGAGGGTCAAACATGTTCGAGGCATTGTCTAGGCCATGAACATGGGATACTGAAAACCAAAAGCCACTATAATCTAGGGATGGAGAATGAATAGAATCAAATACAAATATTAATAAGACATCACAGGGTGTCAAGTGCTATCAAGAGACAAAAGCAGATATAAAGGAGAGTGTGGATATGAGTGCTATTTTGTAATCAGTGTTTGGTCAAGACCAGTAAACTAGGTGACATTTGATCAGAGACCTGCAGGGAAGGAAGGCAGGAGCCCAGAGCCTGTGTGGGGAAGTGTGTGATGGTAGAGGGAATGGCCTCAGCTAAGGCCCCGAGGATGATACTACTTGGAGCTATTTGAGTCCAAAACAGGAAGCATGTATGGGAAGGGGAATGAGCAGGAAGATGATCAGAGATCGTGTCAGGCAATTTCAAAGAAATAGGTGGCCTCCTTGCTGGTTCCCCTTCAAGAGAAAGGAGTCACTCACCCTTATTATATACTGCTTGTATTTTAGCATCTACCTGCAACGTCTGCTGTAAGTTGACATAGAGCCCTCTAGAATACAGTGTGTTGATTGAGTTCTGGCTCCTGTATTATAAGAATCACCTTGGAATATATTGGACCATGTCCCCTACTCTGATGACGGATGTCATTTCACAAGGCGCACACACAACACACACACACACCCCAAATGAGTGCTCCCTGGGCTGTGTTTTTACCATGACTTCTCACTCCAACCCCAACAATTAAGTTCGGAGTGGGTATAACTCAAGATGCGCAGATCCATTATCATTCCTGCAAATGATGTAAGTTTTCCATGAACAAATAAAATTGACAAGTCAGACTGGCATGCTCATTTTCTTTCCTGTATTTAACAAAACACAAACAATCTGCTCAAAATCAGAGAGAGAGAGAGAAACAAGAAAGTAAAATAAAGTAGAAGTGGCAGAAAAGATCTAATGGCTCAGGTGATCGCTGAAATCTGAGGGGCCATGAAGAAGAAAGAGCATCCCTGGTTCTGACAACATTCCAACCCTTGTTACCTCCCTGATGCCCAGCAAAAATAGTAAGGAGGAAACTTAAATTCAGTCCGAAGACAAAATTAGTGGGAACTTCAGGGCGTTGCTCACCTTACAGAGTGAATTTTCAAGAGAAACCTGTGCCAAGGAATAAATCAACACTTCGGCACAGGAAATATGCAAAGCACAGCAAAAGTTGGGCAGGTTATAATGGAAGGTAAGAGACTTGCTTGTTCTTTGAAAAAGCACCTTGAGATTTTGCTATTTCTTTGACCAACTGGATGTCCTGTGATCTTAGAGAAGGTGGGACAAGTCCCTTTCACTCTTTAGACGTGGCATCTTTTCTCTCTTTTTCCTGGGCTTTAGGTTGTGATCTTTTTGGCCGAGTGTTGGGCACACTCTGGTCCTGTTTCTGGTTTGCACAACGTGCAAAGTTCTGTCCAGACCTTGCGCTACAAAATTCTGCACATACCATGAAAACCGTTCTGGCTCTAAGTCACCATCTCTGTAAGATTTCTGCCTGAGGCTCTTACACCACACAGACTTTTTTCATAGTCCTGTGACTCCACCATTATAAGGCAAGTACCAAAGGAGCGGGGCCCTCTCTGACCTTGTTCACTGTAGTTTTTCAGAAGGGCATGATCAGGCAGGTACATGGCCATAGAGATCTCCACATTCTGGGCTAGGCTGGTGGCTGTCAGGTGACCTCAGGTAGATGCGCCTGGCTTTGATTCTCTCTGACCCTTTCCTCCTGGTCTTGCCAAGCTCTCAGACTCACCTGGCTGGGAGCTGTGAGGGAGAGGTGTCCATGTGGCCGTCTGGATTCCTCCTGGATGGTTATTGGTGGTGACTAAACTCTGTCCCCACACAAGACGGCAGAACGGAGGCTAGCATGAGTCTCCCAGTCAAGCTTTCGACTCCACAGCAACAACCTGGTCCGGTCAGCCCACAGTGGCACAGGCAGCGGGTGTGCACAGGAGGGATTTATAGTTTCCTCTGTCTGTTCATGAGGCACGTTCCCCTCCTCCTCCTCTTTGGAGCAGCACATGATTTCCCTGGGGGACACTGGTGGACACAAAGGAAATTTTTCTGGAGGTTCTGTGTTCCCAATAGACCAGGTTATATCTGTGTGACCCCAGTGTTGAGTATTCCTCCTCATGAACTCCGCTGCTCTCAGAGTTCAGACCTCCCAGCAGCGACTCCCAACGCTTATATCAATGTTTCTCCCAAGTCTAGGACTGAGCAATCTGTGTGGATTAGTTCCCTTGGATCTCCAAGCTGTTGGCTTGTGTTGGAGATATAGTCCGGCCATCTACACAACATTCCGGTTTTCCTTTTCAACAAGGAGGAGAAAAAAGCTCCTTGATACGAACCCTGAGCACTACATACCACAACTTCATGACACATTTGCACACTTTTAGGACTTTCATTCCACATCACAATTAAGAGCTGCTGTTCAGCCCCTCTTTGTAAAGAATGTTTTAATTATATGAAATATGGTGAGATTTTTTTTCTTGCAGTATAATATGAGCTTGGAATAGAAAAGTAAAGAGGTTCATCCCGGTAGCTTTGAGAAGAAATCAGGCCTTGCAATCATTTTCATTTTAGACCAAGGTGAGCCACTTTGGGCTTCTGATCCATCGAATGTAAGAACATAAATGAATTTTAAAACACCAATGTAGTTATTTTACATCAGTGTTAGGACTTAAAACGACAAGTGTTGTTCCAATGAAATTTTGTTAAGAATCTGAGATTAGGGGGGCACCTGGGTGGCTCAGTCGGTTAAGCGTCTGACTTCAGCTCAGGTCATGATCTCACTGTTCGTGAGTTCCAGCCCCGCGTCGGGCTCTGTGCTGACAGCTTAGAGCCTGGAGCCTGCTTCACATTCTGTGTCTCCCTCTCTCTCTGCCCCTTCCCTGATCATGCTCTGTCTCTTTCTGTCTCAAAAATAAATAAACATTTTTTTTAATTTTTAAAAAATAAATAAGAAAAAAGGATCTGAGATTAGGGTTCTCCCTTCATTCACGTAGTTTCCCCTGGGTAAAGGCATTTTGCATCGTAATCTCATCTCTAAGTAGAAAAGGAGATTTAAAATCAATTTACAGATATTCATCCTCTTTAGCTAGTAGAGAATTTCTCAGTACGTAACTGCAAGCATGCTTCAGATTTTGACGTCTTGGAGGCATTATGAGCAAAAGTAATTCATCCTTTAAATGTATGTCTATCATTTATGTCTGTCTTGAAATCTTTGTGTCTATCATTTATGTCTACCTTGAAATCTTTGTGTCTACACATCTTCATTCTTTTAAATGCATATTAATTCAAACATTTACTCTTTCAATACCTACACCTGCAACTTTCTCTTAAGTTTCCTTTCAACATAAAATAAGAGATTATGTATGGGTTTGCATTTAAAATGAATAAATATGGGGCTCTTGGATGGCTCAGTTGGTTACGCACCTGCCTCTTGATTTTGGCTCAGGTCACAATCTCACATTTTGTGAGTTCAACCCCCATGTCAGGGTCCGTGTTGACATGAGGCTGCTTGGTATTCTCTGTCTTTCCCTCTCTCAGCCTCTCCCCACACCTCTCTCTCAAAATTAAATGCATAAACACTAAAAAAAATTTTAGGTGAATAAACAAACACACAAAAAAGCAGAATGAGACCTACAAATACAGAGAAAAAAACTCATGGTTTGCCTGAGCGTGTGGGGGGATGGGCAGAATGGGTGAAGGGCAGTGGGAGATACAGGCTTCCAGTTGTGGAATTAATGAGTCTTGGGGAAAAAAGGCACGGGGTATGGAATACAGTCAATGATACTGGATGGGTCTGTATGATAACAGACAGGAGCTACCTTTGTGGCGAGCACCGCGTAATGGGCAGAGAAGTTGAATCACTATGTTGTGCACCCGAAACTAAGGCAACATTCTTGCCAACTATACTCAGATAAGATTTCTTTTAAGTGAGTTTGTGTTTATGTACATATGCATATATGTGTTTATTTGAAAAAACACATGCAATATATATGTACAACTTTGCCTCTGAACATTTTCTTTGGACTCAACAAAGCTAACTATAATTTAAATTAAGAAAATAATAAAATAAAATACAATTTTGCTTCATCATATTAAAGGACATCTAGAGTCTGAGATCATATTCCAAAGTCAATCTATTTATTAAAATTTGTTGTTCCATGAAAACTTTCCTTGGAGATACATATTTGGTGAACACTTGAGCAAGGTACTGACTATCGTACACATTGTGGACAACAAGGTACTAAGAGACCAGGATCCTAATGAGGAGAATAAAACCCATCTATAAGACACATTAATATATTAGGTGTCCACTATTAAGAGCAGTTGAGATACTTATATCAAAGGAACTTTGGACATATAAGTGAAAAAAACATAATCTCACAGAGCCTGATGCGGTACTTGAAATTGTCAACCGCAAGATCATGACCTGAGCCAAAGTTGGACGCTCAACCCACTGAGCCACCCAGGCATGCCAAAAATAGAGTTTCTTTAGAGACACATAATAAAATATTACAGATAAAACACCAAATAATTTGTATTTTTAAATATTTTTATTTATTTTTAAGAGGGGGAGAGAGAGAGAGAGAGAGAGAGAGAGAGAGAGAGAGAGAGATGGCCTGAGCTGGGGAGGGGCAGAGAGGGGCAGAGACATAGAATTTAAGCTGTCAGCACAGAGCCCGACATGGGGCTTGAACTCAAGAGCTGTGAAATCATGACATTAGCCAAAATCGGATGCTTAACTGACTGAGCCACCCAAGCACGCCTTACATTTATTTATTTCAGTTCAAGTTAGTTAACATAAAGTGGAGTGTTGGTTTCACGAGTAGAACCCAGTGGTACATCACTCACATATAACTCCCAGTGCTCATCCCAACAAGTGCCCTCCTTAATGCCCATCACCCATTTAGCTCCTCCCCCCACCCACTTCCTCTCCTGCAACCCTAAATTTCTTCTCTGTATTTTTGAGTCTCTTATAAATTGCCTCCCTCTCTGTTTTCATCTTAGTTTTCCTTCCCTTCCCCTGTGTTCATTGGTTTTGTTTCTTAAGTTTCACATATGAGTGAAATCATATGATATTTATCTTTCTCTGATTGACATATTTTGCTTAGCATAATACACTCTAGTTCTAACCACGTTGTTGCAAATGGAAGATTTCATTCTTTTTGATCACTGAGTAATATTTCACTATATATATATATGCCACATCCTCTTGATTCATTAAAGGGGCATATGTACCCCAATATTTATAGCAGTGTTATTAACAATAGCCAGTTATGGAAAGAGCCCAAATGTCTGTGGATTGATGAATGGATAAAGAAGATGTGAGTGACCTAAATTTTGATCATGAGTTGCTTGCCTATCTCACTACCTCAGAAGCATCATGGTCAGACCACACTCACATTTATGCCCCAGGAATTCACTCTACCAGGTGCTAGGCAGAATATCTCCAAATTGATTTAATTTCTTCTCCATAATGTGGGTTCTTTAAATGTCAATTGACCTTAACCAAGGGAAGCTGATGAATGGGGAAGCTGATGAATGGAGAAGCTTGAACTCGGTTCCCTCAAATAATTTTATTGACTATGTCCCTGTGAGATTCCTACTGCTGTTATAAAACATTCCCACACTAGCTGCTGAAGACAAACACATACAGGTTCTTACAGTTCTGGAGTCAGAAGCTTCGAAGGATTCCCGTCGGGCTAATAGCAAGGTGTCTTCAGGGTTGTGGTTCTTCTGGAGGCTCAGGGGAGAATGTGTTTCCTTTCCAATTGCAGTCTCTGTTGCTGGCCACCTGCATTCCTTGGCTCATGGCTCTTCCGCCACCTTCATGGACAGCAGGAGAGCATTCTCAAAATCTCTGACATCAACTCTTTTGTCTCCATCCTCAACATTTGGAGGACCATCCTGACTACCCTAGTCCCACCTAGAGAATCACAGCTGATCCTTTTGTCTCCATGGCAGCTAATTTACAGCCCTGTTTAGTCTGCTACCTAAATCCTACGTTGCTATAAAAAATAACATGTGAAAGGTCCTGGGAATTAGGATGTGGACATATTTGGAAGGGCCTTATTCTGCCCACTACAAAGTCTTTTTCATAAATGTATTATTTTTGTCACTTATAAAAGCCATAAAACAGAATTGACACAGACTGAAGAAAGAGTGAATACATTATTCCTTCAAAATTACATGCATGCAAGGACACCATTTGGTGCAGAAGACTTAAAAATACCTACACCTGTCTTTAACACAAGATCCTAGGCTTGTTAATCAAAGAGTGGCCCACAGACCCAGACCCACAGTTTAGCATCACCCAGGAGCTGGTAGAAATGCAGAATCTCTGGCCACCCAGGATGAGAGATCAGATTCTGCATTTGTAGTGGGATCTGTGTGAATGCACACGCGCATTGAAGTTGGAGAACTGCTGGTGTAGCTGGGTTTCTCACCTTTTATGATCGACATTTGTGGCAGGATAATATTTTCGGGGGTGCTTTCCTTTGAATTGTAGGTGTTTGGCAGCTTCCCTTCAGACTTTGACAGACATCCTCAGGGGAAAATTCATTTCTGGCTGTGAAACACTGCCCCAGAGTTTGAGAACTAGAAGCATCCTGACAGAATCAAACTCAAGGGTCACCACATACTCAGGTATTAAATTTAGACAGATGACTAGACATGACCAAGCGCCATTTCTACAATGTAGAATGGAGCTCATAAATGTACTTCCTCAGGTATGTTTATAAAAATTGAATCCAACTATCCCTATGAGAGGTCAAGCTCACATTGTAGTACGTAAAATATTTAAATACATCTGTTATAATTAAACATTTAATAACAAGGGACCAACTGATAGCTTTTACCTTGTGATAATGTAAGAAATTCCTAATTGTGATGGCAAAAGTGTCTTGAAGCCAGTGTGTGTAGAACCCAAGGTTTATTATCAGAAGAACCCAGTTCTCTGTGCTTCTCTGTGGTGATAGCTCAGAGCCCAGAGCCTACTACGGAAATCGTATCCCTCTCTCTCTGCCCCTCCCCTGCTCATGATCTCTCTCAAAAATAAATAAACATTAAAAAATATTTTTTTAAAGAATAGACACTAGGGATGCTGGATGACTCAGTTGGCTGAGCATCTGGGTCTTGATTTCGGCTCAGGTCCCAATCTCAGGAACCTGGAGTTTGAGCCCCCATCAGGTTCTGCATTGAGAGTGAGGAGCCTGCTTATGATTATCTCTCTCCCTGTCTCTCTCTGCCCCTCCCTGGTTCTTTTTCTCCCATAGAAGAAGACAAAGAAGATGAAGATGAAGAAGAAGAACAAGAACAAGAACAAGAACAAGAAGAGGAAGAAGAAGAAGAAGAAGAAGAAGAAGAAGAAGGAGAAGGAGAAGAAGGGGAGGGGAAGGAGAAGAGGAGACAGTGGAGATGGCGGGGCTGGGTCCCCGAGACAAGTCAAGGTTTTGGAGTTAGAGAGACCTAATCCCGGTGTGTTCTTCCTTCTTAGAGCTGGAGAAAAGTGTAACTCTGAGCTGAGATAACGTGCTAGGAGATTTACATAACAGGAAGAGGGCAAGTTCAGGGAAAAGGAGAAAAAAGCAAAGAACTGGATTCCCTTGACCTCTAACCTAGTCTTTTGGGAACTGAGATTCATCAGGAAGAAATCCTTTATGTCCAGAGCAGCTTTCCATTGGGAATCATACGCTTAGAGTTTGGAGTAACAAGAGGGAAATGCGCCTAATGAGCAGATACAGGGAGGTGTAAATACCCTCTGGTCTCCTGTCAGCCTGTGCGACCTTGGACAGGAAGGAGATTGGTTTTGGTCTGTTTGTTCTGAGTCCTAATTCTGGCTGGGAATGATGCTTCACTCCCCCATGCTGTCTCTGGTGAGGACAGAGCTTTCGTCCCTGTTACCTGCTGTCCTGGGAGGAATTCAGTTTCACACGGAGACCTTCCTGTCAGACACCCAGCCAGGTGAGTCCAACAGCCCCGTGCACCGTGGATGACAGGGTTGTCCGAGAACATTAATCCATCATCACCTGGGGGCCAATTCAACTTAGTCCATAGCAAGTGATCACTGTGTTTATTTGCTTGCGTAATGAATGTATTTATTCAGTGACTGTGCCAGTTTCGCAGAATGGCTGCTACAAACACTTTTGAGAGTCCTTCATATTCTTTATCATGAAAGGGATGCTCTAAACATCCTAAGATACACAGACCTCAGCACTGGGCAGGCTCTGGTCAGGATGTCCATAGGCAGAGACGTAGAAACCCTGCATTAAAAATATGAATATTTGTAATATAGCTGCCTTCAGGTCCTGCCTTCAACCTGTAACACCCACTTTTCCACCAGCAAATTCAGTGTAACCCCAAGACTACCCGCTTAAAAGTCCAACCACAGGGGCGCCTGGGTGGCTCAGTCAGTTAAGCGTCCTACTTTGGCTCAGGTCATGATTTCACAGTCCATGAGTTCGAGCCCCGCACCAGGCTCTATGCTGACAGCTCAGAGCCTGGAACCTGCTTCAGATTCTGTGTCTCCCTGTCTCTCTGCCCCTCCCCACTTGCACTCTGTCTCTCTCTCTCTCTCTCTCTCTCTCAAAAATAAATAAACATTAAAAGAAAAGTTCCAACCACACACAATGTAACACTGCTCTAAGTTTTTTCCCCAGGTTCCTGGGTGAAGAAGACATTTCCTGTTGTTTCTTAATCTATCCCTCAGTTTCAGCAAATATTTGATGACCTTTCTGATTATTATATGGCCATATGCTATTCCCCCTCCCCTGCTTTTTTTTTAGCATTTCAAAAGATTTCCTCAGATCATTGCTTCTCAGTCGACTTTGGAAACATTCTTTGACCATAAAAATGTTTAACTTGATTTAAATATTCCTATCTTCTTACTGCTGAGTTTCTTGCTTTATTTTAGTGGTTTTTCCCACCTGTAAATGTTATATGCAGTTTTCTTGATGTTCCATATATCGTATGGTTACATTTCCACTGAAGTCATATCCCTCTGGTGTCGGTAATGTGTCTGAGGGAGGGGACCAGTTTAATGTTTTTCCAGATAGATATCCATTTATTCCAGCTGTTACTTAGCAATTCATCTCTTCCAACGAAACTGAAATACGACCTTGCCATATAGTAAATGTCCTTATACACTGAGACCTAATTCCTGATTCACTCAACAAATAATAACTGAGCATCTGCCATGGGCCAGAACATTCTAGGGACATTATATGTCATATTCTTTCATGGTGTTTCACAATTTAGTTATTAATTCGTGTCGGTATTGCTAATGATTGCTATTTTTACCTGTTCCAGTTTGCTTTTATTTTTCATACAACTTTGCTTATGACAGTTGTTTCCAAGCTACTATTTTAACCTGGTTTCCAGAACCTTTCATTTTTTCCATTCTATAACTTCTCATAGTCTTGTATCTTTTTACAGTAAACATATATTCAACTAAGTTGGTGAAAAACAGAAATGAACAGAGAGGATAAAGTCCCTGCTCTTCTGGATGTTACAGTGGAGCATTGAGACTGTCATAATGTGGGCAGGATTTACAGAGCATGGTCTGGGGAGTCCTTTGCATGTTGGATGAGATCCAGAATGAGGATTAGAGGGTGTCCATTGGGTTTGAGAAAGAGAGATCTTTACTCAAAGCCCAGGAATATCAATGAAAAGGTGCCACATAAGAAGAGGGAGAAAGGAGCTAACCCCATCCACTATCAATCACATAGAAATGAATCAGTCATATAATGATGCAGGAGGTACAGGAAAATGTCTTCTAGGCTTGGAATAAAAATGCCCGACTTTGATTGTATTGGTTTATCCCTTTGCTTGTTTTTCTTGATGTATAATATAAACGGATATGTTAATATTTATATCTATTTATGTTTTTATCTATATAGTTTTGTACAAGCACACCATGAATATATCACTATCTGTCTTTTAAACAAGTTTGTTTCATTCTCTTATTATTTTTGCTGGGCATCAGGGGATGTAACCAGGGGAGAATCTAGGGAGATATTTCTTCCTCACAGTCTCTCAGGGACCACCCCAGCTTATGAGATCCTTGATCTCCCTCATCGATTTCATTCCCTCTGTATCTCACTCTCTGTCTCTTTCATTTACTGAGCAGACTTTGTTACATTGGTGTAAATCACAGCGGAAAATTAACATTCCAGTATGGAGCTCCATGGTGATTGGTCCATGGGAGGCTTAAGAATTAGCATTTCTGGGAACCATTTCTACACTTTGCAGGGGAAAGATGGCTGATCGGGTCTCCTTGGGTTGTATCCATTCCCAGCATAACCAGGAATGTGGGGGCTGTGAGGACAGGGAAATTCACAACCCAGAAGACCACGGTGTCCTGTGCATGTGTGACTTGTAGAGGGTAAGCAGTCCTCACAACAGGGGCCAGGACTCCTCAATCCCAAGGTGACACCATACACGGGCCAGAACTCAGTCAAGAGCAGGCACCAAGACGGGGATCTGTGTCAATTCATGGATGGCTTTGCAGCACGATGAATACCGAGGGAGAGGCAGTGTGGACAAGGACGGCCCTGTGCCTGGAGGTCACAGTTGTCGCAGAGAGGCCACATCCCTCCTCACATGTGTGTCAGAGTCTGTCATCAGTGTCCCTCAAGATCATTCCCCTTGCAGCGCTGGCTTTGCTTTTTCGCTTGAACATTTGAAACAAGTACCTTCCTCAGGGCCTTTGCACTGGCCATTCCCCCTGCCAGGCACACACTTCCCCCAGAATCCTGTGTCTATGTCTCTGTCTTACATGACGTCTGTGTTCCAATGCCACCTGTGTACAGAATTGCCTAAATGACATTAAAATAGATGCCCTTTTTGCTCTCCGCTTTATCCCTGTTTCCCATTTCTTCACAGCACACCTCACCATCAAAAAGGTGAGATAATCAAAAGATAATTGTATCAAAAAGATAATTGTATAATTATCTTCTTTGCTTACATATTTTTTCTCCATCACTGTAGGGATTTTTGTTCTTTAGCACTCTATACTCATTGCCTAGATAGTGCCTGAAAGCTGGTCAGCACTCAATTTAGATTCCTGAATAATTGAAGCATTTCTCAGAAAAACTATAAAATACATGATTTCTTAGGAAAGAAGCTGATTGACAATAAAAAGTATATCAGATGTGGCAGCGATGATTCCCTAAAGGGGACCATATCCGTACACAACATATTAAAAGGAATTTATGGACTGCAAAATAAAAAAACAGTCGCATTTCAATTTTGTGAGTAATACAAATTTATGTTATTTTATTTCCCTCTTTCCCAGAAGCCACCTCCACCACATGGAACCAAGCAATGAAACACAAATTTCAAAGTTTCTTCTTCTGGGATTTTCAGAGGAACCAGGACTGCAGCCCCTCATATTTGGGCTTTTCCTCTCCATGTACCTGATCACTGTGTTTGGGAACCTGCTCATCATCTTGGCCATCAGCACAGACCCCAACCTCCACATGCCCATGTACTTCTTCCTGGCCAACCTGTCCTTTGTAGACATCTGCTTCACGTCCACCACCGTCCCGAAGATGCTGGTGAACATCCGGACTCAGAGCAAAGTCATAACCTATGAGGATTGCATCACACAGATTTATTTTTTCATACTCTTTGGTGTGTTGGACGTCTTTCTGCTGAGTGTGATGGCCTATGACCGGTTTGTGGCCATCTGTCACCCCCTGCACTACACAATCATCATGAACCCCCAGCTCTGTGGACTCCTGGTTCTGGTGTCCTGGATCATGAGTGTTCTGTATTCCTTGTTACAAACCTTAATGGCATTTCGGCTGTCCTTCTGTACAGAGGTGGAAATCCCCCACTTTTTCTGTGAACTCAGTCAGATGCTACAACTTGCCTGTTCTGACACCTTTCTTAATAACGTGGTGATGTATCTTGCAGCTGTCCTGCTGGGTGGTGGTCCTTTTGCTGGGATCCTTTACTCTTATTCCAAGATAGTTTCCTCTATACGTGGGATTGCATCAGCTAAAGGCAAGTATAAAACGTTTTCCACCTGTGCGTCTCACCTGTCGGTCGTGTGTTTATTTTACTGTACGATGCTCGGCGTGTACCTGAGCTCTGCTGCTACCCAGAGCTCACGGTCAAGTGCCACAGCCGCGGTGATGTACACGGTGGTCACACCCATGCTGAACCCCTTCATCTACAGCTTGAGGAACAAAGACATGAAAAGGGCTCTGAAAGCATTCTTTGGGAAGGAGACCCTTACATGGCCAATCGTCATGAGATTGAAGAAATGCCGATGATTGCAGGGGTCAAAGCCTCTGGGTCAGAGATTGTGATCTTTATTCAGACTTTAGATGTTAGTATTCCTCTTCCCGTTTATTTCCTTGTCTCAACTTCCACATGCCATGTATGTAACTCACTCTATGAAGCTCTGCTCTCTCTGATATCCTACAATTTTTTCCCTTGTATTTCCCACTTTCTGAATTTTATTTCCAACCATGGATCTGAAATATTTGGAAATGTTCATTTACCTTGAGGCAACATAGATGTTTTTAAAAAATAATCTTTCTCAAACAATTGTGTCACACCAAATCATTTTTCTTCCATACGTGTTTTTTTAATGCCACGATTACCACTAGTTAGCTCTCTGTATGTCTTAGGATTGGTGGGTGGAATTGGGTGGGTGATGGGCTACATGGGCAATGGGCATTAGGGAGGGCACTTGTTGGAGTGAGCACTGGGTGTTGTATGTAAGTGATGAATCACTAAATTCTACTCCTGACACCAACACTACACTACATGTTCACTAACCAGAATTTAAATAAAAACTTGAAACAAACAAACAAAAAGAACTGTCATGATTGATACGCCACCTATGGAAACAACCACACTTTATGACAAATATATGTGATTTTAAAGTAGAACAATAACTGAGGCTACGTTTTTTTGCTTATATGTCTGAAGCTCCTTTGTATATCAGTATCTTAACTGCTCTTCTTAATAGTGGACACTTAATATATTAATGTGTCGTATAGATGGGTTTTATTCTCCTCATTAGGATCCTGGTCTCTTAGTACCTTGTTGTCCACAATGTGTACAACAGTCACTTCCTTACTCAAGTGTTCAACAAATACACATCTCCAAGAGAAGTCTTGATGGAACAACAAACATTAATAGATAGATTGACTTTAGAATATGATCTTAGACTCCAGATGCCCTTTAATATGATGAAGCAAAATTTTATTTTATTTTAAATCGCACATTGTGCTCTTTAAAGTATTTATTCTTCATGCTGTACGGCTATTCATTGGAGTATGGAGGATTGGTGGCCATGTGTAAGGCGGCTTATCCAAATGGGGGAAGGACTGATTGACATTTTTCTACTTTTATTGAATTATCTCCTTGTTTCTTCCTGAAATCTTTACGCTGCCTTTGGTATGACTCCTTTCATTGTTGTAAAAGAAATATATCCCCCTTCCTTCTAAATTTTGTCATAACCATGAAAGGGGTGTCGAATGGTCACTATCCTCCATTATACATGTTTCTCAGGCTCAGGATTCTATTCATCTTCTATGCTCAAGGGATGACATAAGAGGGAGCTTGCATTCCTGTCTGGTCATGTGAATCAGGGACACCAGTTTTCCAACACAATAATGCATACATTTTCAATCTTTTCTGGCTATGGGGAAATGACCCTCAATGAGAGGTAGTTGTTTTGTTGTTTTTGTTGTTATTGTTTGTTTGTTTGTTTTTTAGAGAGAGAGAGAATGAGAGAGAGAGGGAGAGGGGGAGTGAGAAGGAGAGAGGGGAAGAGGCAGAGAGGGAGACAGAGATAGAATCTTAAGCAGGCTCCAAGTTGAACGGGGCTTGATCTCATGACTGTGAGATCACAACCTGAGCCAAAATCAAGAGTTGCAGATTCGACCGACTGAGACACTAAGGTGCTTCTCAGTGACAGGTTTTATATGCAGGTGTCTGAACTAAACTGAAATAACAGAGGTACCATGAATGCAGGCTTCAAATACAAGAATAAATACCAAGAACAGTCAGCAGCAGATTATAATTGTCCTTACTTCTGTTCACCGTGATCATTGAATCAGTTAGCCATTGCTGCATAACAAGCCATTTAAAAGAAAATGATTTAATGTAATGCTTTTATTACCAAATGATATTGTATGTTGGGGATTGTTCTCAGCTGAGCCTGTCTCCTTGTGAGTCTATAGTGAGCTGTGAGACTCTACACTGTTTCTTTTTTTTAAATTTTTTCTTAAAGTTTATTTGTTTTTGAGAGAGGCAGAGACAGGATGCGAGTGGGTTAGGGGCAGAAAGAGAGAGGGAGACACAGAATCCAAAGCAGGCTCCAGGCTCCGAGCTGGCAGCACGGAGCCTGACTCAGGGCTTGAACCCACAAGCTGTGACATCATGACGTGAGCCGAAGTTGGACGCTCAACCAACTGAGCCACTCAGGCGCCCCGACTCTACATTGTTCCTAAGGCTCATCCATGATGTCATGTGTGACCACGGGGCACTTCTCTTCTGAACAAGTATATGATCAGTTAACTCGATTTCCGAGTGCATTTTTATCTTCTGTTTTACAGGGAAAAAAAGAATATCAAAAGTGAATGATTTTAATTTACATCTACTGTTCCTGTATTCATACATGACACTTTGCTTTCTTCCTACTGAGAAGAAAAAGCTCCTGTCACGACTCAGTATGAATCAGCTACCTCTGCTCTATATTTCACACTGATCCGTATGCTGCAGGATTTTTTTCCCTTCTAACTAATTTAGTGGGGGTATAATCATGTGCTATAAACTGCATCTATTCGGAACGTATGATTTGATGAATCAAGGGAGCCATACAAAAACTAAAGTACCTACTGCACATTCCTATTTGATGTTCTTCAAGAAAATGCACAACCTTGATGACTTCTTAATCCAATTGTTAAAATGTAATCTCCCTGGGCCTCAGCTACTTTATTTCCGAAAGTAACTTGGGACCATAAACGTAACTTCAAATGGATATTGCAAGAAATAAATGAGGTGTGCGGACATATTTCGTTGAATCTGAAGAAAATGCTCAGGCGTAAAGTTGTATGTATGCATATATGTGTGTTTCTCTGTATACATTTCTATTTCAAATAAACACACCTACACATATGTACCCAAACACAGAATCATTTTTAAAACTATTATTATCTGAGTGCACTTGGCACACAATGTGACACGAGTTTCATGTGTACGACGGAGAGATTCAACTTCTCCGTACATTATGTGCTGCTCAGCACAAAGGCAGCTGCTGGCTGTCAGCCTACAGGGCCATTGCAATATCATTGACTATATTCTGTCCGCTGTGCCTTTGATTTCCATGACTCATTTATTCCACAACTGGAAGCCTGTACCTCCCACTGCCCTTCACCCATCCTCCCCACCCCCCTCTGACAACCACGAGTTTATTCTCTGTATTTATGGATCAGATTCTGCTGTTTTGTGTGCTTGTTTATTCATTTTAAGCAGACTCAATGGGGCACCTGAGTGGTACCTCAATGGGGCACCTCAATGGGGCGCCTGGGTGGCTCAGTCGGTTAAGCGGCCAACCTCGGCTCAGGTCACAATCTCGCT
This sequence comes from Prionailurus bengalensis, assembly GCF_016509475.1. Classification (NCBI taxonomy): domain Eukaryota; kingdom Metazoa; phylum Chordata; class Mammalia; order Carnivora; family Felidae; genus Prionailurus; species Prionailurus bengalensis. The sequence goes on from NC_057348.1 coordinate 11,041,807, forward strand.
GTCCGTGAGATCGAGCCCCGCATTGGGCTCTGTGCTGACAGCTCAGAGCCTGGAGCCTGTTTCAGATTTTGTGTCTCCCTCTCTCTCTGCCCCTCCATGTTCATGCTCTGTCTTTCTCTGTCTCAAAAATAAATAAACGTTAAAAAAAATAAAAAATAAAAAGAAGGGTGCTTGTGATGGGAACTGGGTAAGTGAAGAATCACTAAACTATACTACTGAACCAATTCTACACTATATGCTAACTATGTAAATTTAAATAAAATCTTGGAAAGAAATAAAATAAAATCCAACTTGCCCATTGTAAGATACAGAAATGTACAGGCATTTGTGATCCAACATTTGGGAAAACATTGGGAACGTATGAGAGTGGACAAAGGAGAAACCGTATATAAGACAGATCAGAAGCTTAATAAAGTGAGTTATTGAAATGTATGGAGAAGTTGAAATCAAACAAATGGGAATTCCAAGAAATAAATAGGAGGAGCAGTTTCTACTCCCACAGTCTGATCAAAGAATAGCAGTTCCTGGCTCTGATGCTTTGAGCTCTGCAATCATGGCATGTCTTCAGCCCCAGGACAATTGGCCTTTACAACACTAGAACCCCAACGATTCTCTTCAGAGCCCTCTTTATGTCTTTGTTCCTCAGGCTGTAGATGAAGGGGTTCAGCATGGGTGTGACCACTGCGTACATCACTGAGGCTGTTGCACTCGAGTGGGAGCTCTGGGTAGCAGCAGAGTTAAGGTACACTCCTAGGCCAGTACAATAAAATAGGGAGACAACCGAGAGGTGAGACGCACAGGTGGAAAATGCCTTATACTTGCCCTGAGCTGATGAGATCCCACATACAAAAGAAACTATCTTAGAATAAGAGTAAAGGATCCCAGCTAGGGAAGCACCACCCAACAATCCAGCTGCAAAATACATCAGCATGTCATTAAGAAAGGGATCAGAACAGGCAAGCAGGACCACCTGATTGATTTCACAGAAAAAGTGGGAGATTTCCACCTCTGTACAGAAGGACAGGCACAACATCATTAAGGTTTGTAATAAGGAGTTCAGGGTGCTCATCATCCAGGACACCAGAACAAGCAGCCCACAGTAGGTGGGTTTCATGATCAGCATGTAGTGCAAGGGCTGACAGATGGCCACGAACCGGTCATAGGCCATCACAGACAGTAGAAAATTGTCCAATCCAGCAAAGAGTAGGAAAAAATACATCTGTGTGATGCAGCCTGCATAAGTTATGACTTTGCTCTGTGTCTGGATGTTCCAGAGCATCTTCGGGACGGTGGTGGAGGTGAAGCAGATGTCTACAAAGGACAGGTTGGCCAGGAAGAAGTACATTGGCGTGTGGAGGTGGGAGTCAGAGCTGACGGCCAGGAGGATGAGCAGGTTCCCAAACACAGTGATCAAGTACATGGAGAGGAAAAGCCCAAAAGTGAGGAGCTGCAGCTCTGGTTCCTTTGACAGCCCCAGAAGAAAAAATTCTGAAACTTGTGAATCATTTCCTGGTTCCATGGGCTAGAGGGGACTATCAGGGAACAAAAAATAGCATGACCGAGTTTGTCAACAATGAACATTGCAAATATCATTGGAATTCTATAATTTTTATTTTTCTTTCAAAAATTCAATATCCATTGTTTTTTGGATAGAACTTGCCCCCTCTGGGGACTCCCTCATGCCAGCTTTGAATAGGACTTCACATCCCACACTTAGCTTTTTCCCCTAATACTCATGGATTCTATAGTTTTAATGAGAAATTCTGTCACCCGTTTGAGGAATAAACTTGAGCACTGACTAATCTCCAGGCAAAGAGTACAGGTGTCAAAAAATAAAAGTCTATAAGGTTCAGTGATGGAGACAGAGGATAAGCAAATGAAAGAGTGGATAAAATATGAGAAGGTGACAGGTGCTATGAAGAAAAACAAAGCTTGTGTAAAGGAAAGAACGGGTGAAGATGTTACTTTTTACTGGTTATTCGGGCATACCAAAACACATCTAAACAGAGGCCTCAAGGAGACAGAAGGAGACACAAAGTCCTCTGGGGAAAAGTACACCAATCAGAGGGAACGACCAGTGCAGAGGCTCTGAGAAAAGTCATTTTTTTTAATCAATTTTTAAAACCTGAGGGTGGTTGATGCACCATGTTACAGCAGTGTGGGGTGTACAATCCAACAGTTTTACACATCACACCATGCTTACCACACGTGGAGCCGCCATTTGTCACCACACAATGCTCTGATAGTATCACTGACTATATTCCCTTTGCTGTGCCTTTTAGTCCTGTGTGTCCCTCGTTCCTTAACTGGAAGCCAGTATCTCCCACTCCCTGTCATCATCTTTCTTTTTGTTGGTTTGTTTGTTGTTTTAAAAACCAATATTCATTGGTCATTCAATGGTCAACCAAAGCCATTGCGTTGAGGGGAATGAGCAAGAGGAAGAGTGGTGACAGATGGTGGCAGGGAATGTTGAGGAACAAGGTGGCCTCCCCGGTACTGATGAAACTTCACGGCACAAGGAATCCCTCCTTCACATAGCGTCCCTTGCACTTTATTGATTTTGTGTCCAAAGAATCTTTGGATAGAAATGGGCCCCCTTCTTATCTTCATGTGTTGGGTAATAATCTGGCATCTGTATATTAAGGGTCACATTATGGAGCTATGGGTTCCAGGACCTCTGCTTTGAGAACCGCTCATGGCACACACACACACACACACACACACGCACACACACACACGTGCGTGCTCCCTAGTCTCCTAGGACCATGTCACAACCAGACTATTCTCACCTCAAGGCACATTAATTAGGTAAACACTGATACAAGGCAAGCTGTTGACAAGAGATTTTCTTTCCTCAAAAGATGTGAAAATACATTCAAGTTCCAGTAGTTAAGTCTTCTATGAGCATGTAAACATGGGTCTCCGCATTAATATGAACTTTTCATAGCCAGTGTTTAAAGAAATTAAAATATCATTTTCAAAAACTGAGAGCAAGAAAAGTGGGAAGAAAGATCTATGAGTTGAGGCGGCCCCTAGCAGCGGGATGAGAATGTGTCTTCTGTTCTGGCAACACCCCAACCCCAGGTACGTCTCCTTCAAGCCCAGAATAATGAAGCAGCAAAAAGCAATGTATCTAAACGGAAAAGTTAGGATGTCTAAGTTATCAAGACATCCCGCTAAATAACAAGCAAGGGAAAACCCCCACAATTCTCTAAGGATAATATACAGAGTACATCAAAAGTGACGGATTTTAAAAGATTATTTGCTAACAAAACCCCACCTCTTATAAATGATATAAAATGCAACACCTTCATCATCAGAGACTCGTGTTTTGAATTTTGGATCTACATATGTTTGCTTTTTGAATTTGAAGAACGAAGCAAACTACTCTTTTTTTCATTTAAATTCTACTCAGGTAACATACAGTGCAACATATTGTTTTCAGGAATAGATTTCAGTGATTCATCACTGACAACACCCAGTGCTCATCACAGCAATTACCCTCCTTAATCCCCATGACCCATCCAGCCCATCCCCACCCACCTGCTCTATCAACCCTGAGTTTGCTCTCTACCCCTATGAATCTCCTGTGGTTTGTTTCCCTCTCTTCTCTTCCCCCACCTTCCCAACCAAACTATTGTAAATGCTAATATCATTCCCCAAATAGTAGGGCTAGAGGTATCTATCCTGCTCAGGTGGTTGGCAGATTTAGTGAACACGCCATAAAGAACTTAGCATAGTTCCCTCAATTGATAATGACTGCTTCTTACTGGTGAGGAGATTTGACCGACTTTTTCTTCTCTCAAAGTCCCCATCACTTCCCCACTTCGGGGGCCCCAGTTATACAGCCTTATTTCAGTTTTCTTCCTCTCTCCACCCATCACAGGCTAGCACCCCTCTAGCCAATATTCACATTTACCCCCGAGAGATCTGTCTATATTACAATTATGTTACTGTCCACCTTCCTGATTTAATGCTTTCATCTGACTCCCCCCTGGAGAATGAACCCCAAATCCATATTTCCAACACTTGGCTTGCCTCCCCTGACTGACCCAACAGCTTTGCACTCATGCTGCCTCACCCACATCAGTTCTACTGACACTGAACTTGAGTTGTAGCTTCATCTCAAGCCCCAGTCTCAAGACTCCGAGCCCCTACACACCTGCTTCCCCTCTGGTTGGAATCATCCACTGGTGTATTTGGAAGTTTTCACCTCTTCTGTCTTGAAACTCCCATCTCCTCTTTCAGACAGCAAGGAGTCGTCTCCTTCATGCATGTGTGTGTGTGTGTGTGTGTGTGTGTGTGTGTGTGTTGACATTCCCACAAGAAAAAAAAGACTTTCTTTTGTGATAATTTAGATGTGGTGTTATCACTGTAATTTTTATTTAATTCCATATATGTTTCCCTGCTAGACTGTGGGTGCCCTGGGCATGTTATACTTACTCACATCCTTTACCCCAGACATAGTTTGGTTGGGGACAGTGGTAATAAATACATATTGCATGAACAAATGAGAGATTGTGCTCACAGGAGTTGTCAATGAAAGGAGAGGGAACACAAACAGGGAGCTACCAGCACAGGAACAGAGAGCCAGGGAGAGGAATGTTTTCCATATTCTGAGATTGGGGCCATTTGTGGGGTCAGGGTGTGGTTTGCAAGAATAAACTAGAATAGAAAAACTAAGGCACAATAGAAAATATCAGAGCACGTCGTACGTGGTCAGGGTGCAGACCAATCACTCATGGTTCTCCTTGTTGAGTTATATGTGTGTGCGTGTGAGTGTGCAAAAACGTGTTTCCTTTCTTCATATGTCTATCCCTGAGAACATTGTGTCAGATACACATTTATTTTCGCCACTCTGCTTTCTTCATTTAATGTAAGATCCAAATGAGCAGGACCTCACTTCTTTCATTCATTTTTTTTTTGCTGTTTCATAAAGGTGTGCATTTATATAGTAACACATTTTTAGAAAATGGAATTTATAAAATACAAGGAATAGCAGGGAGAAGAAAACCGGGAAAAATAGTGAATTCAAAATAAACTTATTAATTAAAATTGAGTTATAAAGACTCTTCTGTAGGAGAAGATATAAAATATAATTTCATCACATTAACACACGTCTCAAAATCAAAATGGAATAGGCAAAACCTCAAAAAAGAATAGGAAAACAAGAATTATGATTATAACTGACTTTAAAAATAATGCAGGGGGCGCCTGGGTGGCTTGGTCGGTTAAGCGTCTGACTTCAGCTCAGGTCATGATCTCATGGTCCGTGAGTTCGAGCCCCGCGTCAGGCTCTGTGCTGACAGCTCAGAGCCTGGAGCCTGTTTCAGATTGTGTGTCTCCCTCTGTCTCTGCCCCTCCCCTGTTCATGCTCTGTCTCTCTCTGTCTCAAAAATAAATAAACGTTAAAAAAAATGCAGGGAGCAGACTATAAAATTATAATTTCATTCTGTACAAACCTAAGTGGGGTCACACACATTTGTGAGAAAGATGTAATTTGAATGCAAGAGAAATTCACGTTTCCACAGGACGGCAGAAGGACTATTGCTAGTTTAGAAAATAGACCCAATCACAAAACAAAAGGTGGCAGTGAGGAAGCACAGATGGGAGGTAGGTGGCAATACATACAAAAGGCAGTTTATGACTATGAGGCACATAGAAAGCAATGGGTGGGGGAGAAAGTATGGCCGACTGGTAGATTTGACCACTCAAAGTTTATAAACTCTCACACCACCCAGAAAATATATCTGTACATACATACAAGAATTAAACAGCAAATAGTAAACTTGGCTTAAAATTTGCAAACTTTTTTTGTTTTTTTAAGTTTTTATTTAAATTCTAGTTGGTTAAAATATAGTGTAATATTGGTTTCAGGAGTAGAATTATTTGTGTGAAAAAAATGCAATCAAGAGGAAGGAAGAAAATGATTCAGCAGGAGCAACAAACAAAGAAAAGAACACTCAGACTCGATGTAAAAGGCAAAGAAATTACACTGATAATTTACGACAGGGAAAGTAAGTGGCCAATAAACCCCAACATAAATTCGTCCTCCAGGTGATGAAATAAGTGCAAAATAAAACCCTCTAGCATATGCCTGTTCGAGTTTTAAATAAACTTTTTAAGTGACCTAATGGAGAGTAGATTCTGTGAAATGTATGTCTCCAGAACTGCAGTTGCCAGGTCGTGGCTCCCTCCATTGGTCTGGACCTTTCTAAAAGATACAGAATATGCTCCAAAATACCCCATCTTAAAAATATTGTTTAAATTCCCTCACTGCACCTCCTTCCATACCTAGTAGTGTATTTTCATATTTCCTTTAACTGCAAAACTCTTTGGAAATGTTCAGATTATCCTGGAAGTCAGTACCCGGCATTCCCTCGTTAGTCGCATCCAACTGATCTTTTATTCCCACCACTTAATTTTCAACAATAATCCTTACATTGCTAATTTCAACAGACATTTCCTTTTTTTCACATCTTAAATAAATTGATTATAAATGAGTGGGTTGGGCACCTGGGTGGCTCAGTCGGTTAAGCGTCCGACTTCAGCTCAGGTCATGATCTCGCAGTTGGTTAGTTCCAACCCCACATAAGGTTCTGTGCTGATGGCTCAGAGCCTGGAACCTGCCTCAGATCTATGTCTCACTCTCTCTCTGGTACTCCCCTACTCACACTCTGCCTCTCTCTCTCTTTCTCTCAAAGGTAAATAAACATAAAAAAATAAATGGGGGAGACTGGGTGGCTCAGTAAGTTAAGCGTCTGACTTTGGCTCAGGTCATGATCTCGCAGTTCGTGAATTCGAGCCCCACGTCAGGCTCTGTGCTGACAGCTCAGAGCCTGGAGTCTGCTTCAGATTCTGGGTCCCCCTCTCTCTGTGCCCCTCCCGCACTCTTATTCTGTCTCCATCTCTCTCGCTCAAATATAAGTAAACCTTAAAAAAATGAAAGTGTTCACCGTGCCATCAAACACAATGCACTTTTGTCTCCGAGACCAAGATGGTTAGGCTGCCAGGTGACCTCAGAGGAAAGCTTTCAGATTGCATTCTCTCTGAACCTTCCCTGGAATACCTGCTGAGTTCTGAGACTCACCTAGATGGGGTCTCTGAGAGGAAGGTCTCCAGGTAGAAGTCAGAATTTCTCCCTGTTTGTTGATGATGGAAAGCAGGCTCTATTCCCAGAACAGGAAGGAGTGAAGCATTGGTCCCCAAACCAGACTTAAGAATCCAAATGCAAAAACCATGTCTACTCCGGCTTCAGATTAAACATGTTCTGGATCTGCAGCAGAGGAGGTATTTACAGCTCCTTATGTTTGCTGCATCTGACACAGCAAAATGTGTCTGAAACGTTAGACACATTTCCCATTGTTACTCCAACCCCTGAGCCCATCTCCCCATGGGAACTTATCTGGACAGAATGGAATTTTTTCCTGTAGATTCCCTGTTCCCAAGAGATCAGATTAGAATTCAGGCATATCCAATTTTTTTTACTCCTCCTCGAACTTTCCTGGCTTGTCTAACATTGAAACTTTTCACAGACCTGAGTGAAAGTTTTTTTTTTTCCAAATCTAGGACTCAGGAACCTGTCTTGACAATGACCCTTGGCTCTCCGAAACATTGAGTTGTGGTGGGAACACAACTCCTGATACTCTAGAAAATACCTATTCTTTCTTCAACAAGAAAAAGTGTGTTCCTTTGCTATACAACCATGGGTTTAATAATCCTTGGATTTGATCTTCTTTTGTCAAATCATCTGGGAGTTTCGTATGTTTAAGACAGGTTAAAGATTGACGTTTATAAAACATTTGGAAATTCTAGATGTATTACGAAGCTGTTGTCATCAAGACAGTATGGTACTGACACAAAAACGGACCCATAGAACAATGGAATAGAATAGAAAACCCATAAATGGACCCAAAACAATATGGTCAATCTTCGACAAAGAAGGAAGAAGTGTCCAGTGGAAAAAAGGCAGCTTCTTAAGCAATGGTATTGGCAAAATGGAGAGCAACATGCCAGTGAAACTGGACCACTGTCTTACACCATACACCATTCACAGAAATGAATTCAAAATGGATGAAAGACCTACATGTGAGATAGGAAAGCACCCAAATCCTAGAGGAGAACACAGGCAGCTATCTCTTTGACCTCAAATATAGCAACTTCTTGTTACCCGTGTTGCCGTAGGCAAGAGACACAAAAGCGAACGTGAACTATTGGGACCTCACCAATGTAAAAAGCTTCTGCACAGTGAAGAAACCAAAAGAATTAAAAGGCTTCCTACAGAATGGGAGAAGATGTTTGTAAATGACACATCAGATCAATATTCGTGTGTGTGTGTGTGCGCCACATTTTCCTTATCCATTCCTCTATTGACAGACACTTAGGTTGCTTCCATATCTTGTCTGTTGTAAAGAATACTGCAATAAACATAGGGGTGCATATATGTTTTCAAATTGGCGTTTTTCTTTTTTTTGGAAACAGTAATGGACTTATTGGATCATGTTGTCGTTCTATTTCCAAGTTTTGAGGGCCCTCCATACTGTTTTCCACAGTGGCTGCATTCCCACCAGCAGTGTCTGAGGTGCCTTTTCTCCACTTCATCACCAGCACTTGTTTGTTGTGTTTCTGATTTTAGCCCTTCTGACCTGTGTGAGGTGGTATCTCATCGTGGTTTTGATTTACATTTCCCTGATGATGAGTGATGATGAACATCTTTGCATTTGTCTGTTGGCCATCTGGATGTCTTCTTTACAGACATGTCAATTCAGAACCTCTGCCCAATTGTTAAGTGGATGGTTTGGGGTTTTTTTGTTGTTGTTTAGTTGTATGAATTCTTTGTGTATTTTAGATATTAACCTTTTATCAGATATATCATTTGCAAATACCTTCTCCCATTCAATAGATCAGGTTTGTTTTATTTTGTTTTGTTTTCTTCTCTCCTTTGCTGTGTAAAATCTTTTAATTTTGATAGAATCCCAATAGTTTATCTTTACTTTTGTTTCCTTAGCCTTAGGAGACTTGTCTAGAAAAATGTTGCTATAGCTGATGTCAGAGAAATTACTGCCTGTGTTCTTTTCAGGCAGTTTCATGTCTCACATTTAGGCTTTTCATCCATTTTTGGTTTTGTGTATGGTGTAAGAAAGTTGTCCTGTTTCATTGTTTTACATGTGTCTGCTCAGTTTTCCCAGCACCATTTATTGAAAAGACTGTCTTTTCCCCATAGTCTCACCTTTTTAAATTTTTTTTTGAAATTTACATCCAAGTAATAGATTAAACCCATTTTGTCATGTTTTATTTCTGGGGTCTTTATTCTGTCCCACTGACCTATGTGTCTATTTCTGTGCCTAAAGCATACTGTCTTGATATCTACAGCTTTGGAGTATATGTTGAAACCTGGTAGGTCTGTTCTTTTTTCTCAGGATTGCTTTGGCTATGCAGGATCCTCTATAGTTCCATACAAATTTTAGTATTATTTGTTCTAGTTTTGTGAAAACTGCTGTTGGTATTTTGATAGAGATTGCATTGAATCTGTCGATTGCTTTGCTTTGGGTAATATGGACATTTTCACAAGAATAATCTTCCAATCCATGAGCATGGAATATCTTACCATTTATTTACATTACCTTCAATTTCTTTCACTAGTGTCTTATAGTTTTTGGAACATAGGTCTTTTACTTTTTGGCTAAGTTGATTCCTAAATATTGTATTCTTTTTGGTGCAATTGTAAATGGTGTTTTTAAATGTTTTTCTTTCAGCTGCTTCGTTGTTAAGGTACAGAAACGTTGCTGATTACTGGGTATTTATTTTGTATCTTGTACTTTACTGAATTAATGTAATACATCTAGTAATTTTATATGTATGTATGTACGTATGTATGTATGTAAAATCAAGTTAGTTACATGCACTGTAGTATTGGTTTCATGAGTAGAACCCAGTGATTCATCACTTCTATAGAACACTCAATGCTCATTCCAATAAGTGCCCTCCTTAAATATATTCCCATCACCCATTTAGCTAACCCCCAATCCACCTCCCCTCCAGGAACCCCCAGCCTATTCTCTGTATTCAAGAGTCTCTTATGTTTTACTCCCTCTGTTGTTAACTTATTTTCCCTCACTTCCCTTATGTTCGTCTTTTTTGTTTCTTAAATTCCACATATAGGTACAATGATATGATATTTGTCTTTCTCTGACTTATTTCGCTTAGCATAATACACTCTAGTTCCATCCACATTCTTTCAAATGGCAAGATTTCACTCTTTTTGATCACTGAATATTATTCCATTGTATGTATGTATACCACATCTTCTTTATCCATACTTCTAGGAATGTTTTGGTAGATTCTTTTGGATTTACCATGTATAGTATCATGTCATCTGCAAATAGTGACAGTTTAACTTCTTTACCAATATGGATACCCCTTATTTCTTTTTCTTAGCTGATTTCTGTGGCTAGGACTTCCAGTACTATGTTGAATAAGTGTGAGTGGACATCTTTTCTTCTTCCTGACATTGGGGGGAAATGTCTCCATTTTTCACCACTGAGTATGATGCTACCTATGGGATTTTCATAGGTGGCCTCTATATGTTGAGGTATGTTGCCTCTAACCCCACTTTACTGAGGTTTTATCATGAATGAATGTTGAATTTTGTCAAATGATTTTTCTTCATTTATTGAGATGATCATATGATTTTTACCCTTCATTCTGTTGACATGTATAACATTGATTTTCAAAATATTGAAAACCTTGTATCCCTGAAATAAATCCTCCCTGACCATGGTGAATGATCTTTTTAATATACTGTCATGTGTGGTTTGCTAGTATTTTCTTGTGGATTTTTGCATCTATCTTCATCAAGGTTACTGGTATATAGTTTTCTTTTTGGGGGGTGTCGTTGTCTGGTTCCGGCATCAGGGTAATGCTGGCCTGATTGAATGTATTTGTAAGATTTACCTCCTATTCAATATTTTGGAGTAGTTTGAGGAGAATAGATACTAATTCTTCATTAAATGTCTTGTAGATGGGGTGCTTGGGTGGCTCAGTTGGTTGAGTCCCAACTTCAGCTCAGGTCATGATCTCATGGTTCGTGAGTTTGAGCCCCACGTTGGGATGTGTGCATTGGGCTCTGTGTTGACATCTTGGAGCCTTGAGCCTGCTTCAGATTCTGTGTCTCCATCTCCAAAGGCAAGGGAATTAAAAGCAAAAATGAACTATTGGGACCTCATGAAGATAAAAAGCTTCTGCACTACAAAGGAAACAATCAACAAAACTAAAGGCAACGAAAAGAATGGGAAAAGATATTTGAAAATGACATATCAGACAAGGGCTAGTATCCAAAATCTATAAAGAACTCACCAAACTCCACAGCCAAAAAACAAATAAGCCAGTGAAGAAATGGAAAGAAAACATGAATAGACACTTCTCTAAAGAAGGCATGCAGATGACCAACAGACACATGAAAAGATGCTCAACGTCATTCCTCATCAGGGAAATACAAATCAAAACCACACTCAGATATCATCTCATGTCAGAGTGGCTAAAATGAACAAATCAGGAGACTATAGATGCTGGCGAGGATGTGGAGAAACAGGAACCCTCTTACACTGTTGGTAGGAATGCAAACTGGTGCAGCCACTCTGGAAAACAGTGTGGAGGTTTCTCAAAAAATTAAAAATAGGTCTCCCCTGTGACCCAGCAATATCACTGCTAGGAATTTACCCAAGGGATCCAGGAGTGCTGATGCATAGGGGCACTTGTACCCCAATGTCTATAGCAGCACTTTCAGCAACAGCCAAATTATAGAAAGAGCCTAAATGTCCATCAACTGACAAATGGATAAAGAAATTGTGGTTTATATACACAATGGAATCCTACTTGGCAATGAGAAAGAATGAAATATGGCCTTTTGTAGTGACGTGGATGGAACCGGAGAGTGTTATGCTAAGTGAAATAAGTCCTACAGAGAAAGACAGTTACCATACGTTTTCACTCTTATGTGGACCCTGAGAAACTTAACAGAAGACCATGGGGGAGGGGAAGGGGGAAAAAAGGGAAAGAGGGAGGCAAACCATCAGAGACTCTTAAAAACTGAGAATAAACTGAGGGTTGATGGGGGGTGGCGGTGGGCATTGAAGAGTGCACCTGTTGGGATGAGCACTGGGTGTTGTACGGAAACCAATTTGACAATAAATTTCATATTAAAAAAAGATTCTGTGTCTCTCTCTTGCTCTCTGTCCCTCCCCTTCTTTCTCTTTCTCTCTCTCTCTCTCTCTCTCTCTCTCTCTCAAAAATAAATAAACATAAAAAAAATAAGTGTCTTGTAGAATTCACCTGTGACTCCATCTGGTCCTGAACTTTTAGTTTTAGGTAACTTTTTGTTTACCAATTCCACTTTGTTACTGACAATTAATCTGTTCAGATCCTGTATTTCTTCCCAGTTCTGTTTTGGAAGTTTGTATTTTTCTAGGACTTTATCCTTTCACCTGGGTCATCCTCTTTGTTGGCATATATTTTTTAATAACATTCTCTTACAATTCTTTGTATTTATATGGTGTCAGTTGTTATTTCTTTCTCATTTATGATTTTACTTACTTGGGTCATTGCCCTTTTTTTTCTTGATGAATGTGGCTAAGGGTTTGTCAATTTTGTTTATCTTTTCAAAGAACCAGCTGTTGCTTTCATTGATTTCGTTCCATTCATTTTTTAAATCTCTGTGTCATTTATTTCACCTCTGTGTTATTTCCTTTCTTCTACTCTCATTGGCTTTGTTTATTCTTCAGGAAAGAGTACTTTGAATATAAAATCAGTACTGGATAGTGACTTAGTGGCATATCAAACGTGAGCGGCCTTAACTTCATTTCATTGGTCTTATATCCATATAGACATTTAGCCTCTTTCTATTTAGAAGAGAGATCCTTCTTCCTTCTTCAATGTGAATCAGCTACCAATGTTCTCGGTCCTCCCCTCAGCCACGCTCCGCTAGACTTTTTTCCTTTTAACTCTATCATTGTAGCTTAATTATATATAATCATCTGTGTACATTTAAAGTTTATAGTTTGACACTTGTGAGCACAGCATAACATAAAGAGTCTGTCGAATCAGTATGTTGTATACCTGAAATTAATGATTTTGTGTGTCAATGATACTTCAAAAAATTTTTTAGTAAATTAAACGGTTTGTTCTATTAAGGGAATCATAAATATTTAGGAGCACCTTCTGAACATTCATTTGTATGTAATTCCAGAAAGTACACAATAAGCTTTAACTGCTTTGTTCTGTAACTTATTAAAATGTAATCCCCTTGAGGTTCAGTTTTCTTATTTCTGCAGATAATGTGGGATAATAAAACTAATTTCAGAGGGATGTTGTGGGAAATAAACAACTGTGTGGTAACATTATGTGGATTCCAAAGAAAATGCTCAATGGTGAGGGGTAGATATGGTGTGTGTGTGTGTGTGTGTGTGCGTTTATACATTTTTCTTTCAAGTAAACATGGACACTCATGTGTGCACACACAGATTCATTATTAGGAAAGCTTTCATGTCAAAATAAACTTGAGAGAAAGTGGGAGAGGACAAAAATGAAAAGAACATTTGGATTAACATGAAAATAAAAGTAGGTAAAAATTTGAACATAAATATTTAAGGTAGAACAAGTGGCCTTAATGTTTTAGTTTGTCTACTTCAGTGCCTGCAAGACAGTACAGCTCATGGCTTAGAGGATTTTTTGTACCAGCTGTTGGGGTTGAGAGACTCCAAAGTGACTTCAGATTTGGTGTTTTACATAAAATGGTATTTCAACACCAAATAGCCTTATTTGAAAGAATATAAACATGATCCAAGGCTGAATTTCATTTCTCTAAACAGAGTGTTATTGGGTAACTATCCGGAATAGATATTTATTGTGGTTGTGACAAATTCCATGCCGCTGGCTTAGAACAAATAAATTTATGTTCTGATAGTTCTGGAAGTCAGAAGTCTGAAGTAGGTCTCCCTGGGCTAAAATCACTCTGTCTGGGGGAGGTCCTGGGGAACTAAAGCCGCCTGTATTCCCTGACTCATATTCCCTCCCTTTATCTTCAAAGCCAGCAACATAGCATCTCAAATTTCTCTGTGATTCCTACTCTTCTGCCTCTGTCTTCCATATCTGGAGGCACCTTGTGATCTATTGAGCCCACCTGGATCATCAGAACAAATTTCTCTTCAGGTCAGCTGACTAGCAATGTTAACACCATTTGTCACCCTAATTCTCACTTGCCACGACACAAGATATATTCGAAAAGTCTGGAGATTAAGATGTGGAAATATTTGGGGGACATTATTCTGCCTACTAAAAGTCTTTTTCATGGGTGTATTTGAGGCCAACTCAGCAGTCCTCAGATTAAAGAATCAAATACAGACTTTTTTTCAAACACTAGGGTGAGTCCTAAGACTTTTCTTTCAAAACCACACATAAAGAGGATCTCATGGCTCATTTATTAAAATCATCCAGAGTTATAAATGGTAAACCCTCAACTCAATGAATTCAAAATCAGCTCAAGGTGAAGGTAAAGTGCAAGCTGGTTAGACCTCTGGTAGGCAGGCAAGTTCATGAGCGTAATACAAAACTGGATTCACCTGACTTCCAGTCTGATATCCCAGCAACAGAGTATCAGCAGGAAACTTTTCTTTTCCCACCGCTCCAGTGGCCCACGGGGAAATGATGTGCTCCAACGTGGGAGTAACAATGGAAACAGTGTCTAATGAGCAGACATAGGGAGCTATAAATATCTCCTCCACTGCAGAATGTCATCATCGGAAACCTTGTATATGGCAAGGCATGGTTGTTGCTTTTGGGACCCAGGTCTGTGCAGAGGGACCAATGCTTCACTCCATCCTGCTGTCCTGTCTGGGGACAGAGCTTTGGTCTCCATGATCAACCATCCAGGGACAAAGTCGGACCTCCACACAGAGACGTTCTTCTTATAGACCCCATCCATGTGAGTCTCAGAGCTCAGTGGTTATTTTGGGAAAGATTCTGAGAGAATGGAATCTGAGAGATTTTACCTGCGGTCACCTGAGACGAGGTAGATTCATTTACAATTAATTTATGTAATATGTTTAAAAGAGAAGCTCCACTGGACTCAGCAATACAGGAGTCATTGTTGACAATGAGCGGTGGGAATGGAAGTCCAGTTGGATGAGAATGAGGAAGGAGTGGTGGGGAGGAGGACACAAATTGGTCACGGTGAAATTAGAACATACCTACGAGTTTTGCAGCTAAGGGGAGTAGGAAAACAGAGTATCAAGCTTGAAGGCATGTGCCGTGAGCTTTTCAAGATGTGGTGTTTTTGAGCATGTTCTGTGTTTGTAGAAAGACCCAGAGCCATGGAGGTAGCTGTTTCCTTGCAACAGCACTTCTTGAGACACATTTCTCAGCATCACCTTTCACATGGAGTATTCACATAAAATTTGTATTCCATATACGAAAGAGTGTATGCTAACTAGCTTTACTGCGTAATACTTCATTACCAAGTTGTATAGAAACTAGGAAGATATTTGTTCAACATAGAAGAAAAAACTCAGCCAATCTCTTCACCAGTGATAACCATCCACTTGCTAACGAGAAGGAACCATTGTAAGCCTTTTACATACACTCACTAACGCCGTCTACCACCCTAGGAGGATGGACACTGCTTATCCCCTCTATCTGAGTAAGGATATTCACATTTGGAATAGATTCATTGTCTTTCTCAAGTTCAAACAGCTTATATGGGGTAGATCTGACATTCAAAAGCTGGTTTTCTGATTCCAAAAGTTTTGCATTTAAAATCGTTCAGAAAACTCTTGTTCTGCATCTTGAAAAATCCCTTCTGTTGTTGTACACTGTGTAATTTCTGTTGTCTTACGTAGGTTTCTTCCATTTGCACATTTTTCTAGAGGGATATTCAATCATTAAAATGTCTTAACATAAATAACGCCACTCCTCTCTGGGTTAGATATACTGTTTTGTTCTGGTTTTGTTAATTATTCTGGGCATGAGGGTATGTAACTGGGGCTGGAATGCTGCCAGAGCCAGGGAAGTTTTCTCATCACAGTCTCTCAGGGACAACCTGAGTTTCTTAGATCTTCTTTCCCCTGTGTCCATCTCTTTCCTCTCTGTGCTCTTGGAACCGATTTCTTTTGTTTATTTAAATACAGGACACAAGATGATCTAATTAAAATGGAGCCCCATATTTACATGTCCATGGCTTTCTAACTAGAATTTAAGTACTATTTACACATTCTTTAGGGTAAAGGTAATCTGATGTTGATAGCTTGCCTTGTATCGTTTCTTTCAAAATTATGGTGGTTGCATGTGAGAAAAGCATGATGGTAACGCAGCGCCAGGAGGCCACAGTGCACTCTGTGTGTGCGTGTGTGTGTTCACGTGTGAGTGTGCATTGCGTGTGTGTGCACGTGTGTGTTGTGGGGCACAAGCAGTCCTCAGGGCAATGGTACCTGAGTTCATATACTCCAATATGTGACCTTTAAATGCTAGGATGTTAACCAATGGACGGAAATAAGGAAGGGATCTATCTCAATTCACAGAATACCTTGGAACAAAATTTTAAAAATGCCAAGAACATCTTGGGAAGGAAGGACTGCCTGTCTTTTCAAGTTTCAACAGTGGCAGGAGAGCCACCTTGCCCCTCAGTATTCTCTGCCAACACCTCTTATCCCCATGCATTCCCTCCCCATGCTGACTTCATTGTGAGATTTGAATATCTGGACTAAACGCCTTCTCCAGGGCCTTGGCTCTGTTTTCCCTGCAGGGCACACGCTTCCCCCAATATTCTCCTGCTTCCTGCCAAGTCTTTCTGGAAGCCTCTGTTAAAGTGTCACCTTCTTTGCAGGCCTTCCTGAACACCTATTAAAAAATAGAGCCCTCCCCATCCATTCCTTTCTATACCTACTTTTTTTTTGTTTTGCATAGCACCTGTCACCATCTGACATGGTATATGATTTTTTATGTTTTATATATATATTCTTTCTCCGATTTGGATTGTAGGGACTTTTTTCCTGCAAGTATTTATTTAAATTCCAGGTAGTTAACATATGGTGTAATATTAGTTTCAAGAATAGAATTTAGTGATTCAACACATATACAATACCCAGTGCTCATCAAAAGTGTCCTTCTTAATCCTCAACCAATATTTAACCCACCCCCTCCACCATCCCCCTGTAGCAACCCTCATTTTGTTCTCTAGATTTACAAGTCTGTTTCTTGGTTTGCCTCTTCCCCCCCTCCCATGTTCATTTGGTTTGTTTCTCAAATTCCACATATGAGTAAAATCATACAGTATTTGTCTTTCTCTGACTGACTTATTTTGCTTAACATAATACTCTCTAGATCCATCTACATTGTTGGAAATGGCAAGATTTCATTCTTTTTGTGGCTGTGTAATATTTCAGTGTTTGTGTGTGTGTGTGTGTGTGTGTGTGTGTGTATACACACATAACATATACCACACCTTCCTTGTCCATTCATCAGTCTACGGACATTTGGGCTCTTTCCATAACTTGGCTATTGTTGATAATGCTGCTATAAGCATCAGGGTGTGGGTATCTCTTTGAGTTAGTATTTTTATATGCTTTGGGAAAATACTATGTACTGCAATTATGGAATGGGAGGAGGTATTTGCAAAAGACTTATCTAATAAAGGGTTAGCATCCAAAATCTATAAAGAACTTATCAAATTCAGCACCCAAAACACAAATAATCTAGTTAAAAAAATGGGCATTAAATATGAATAAACATTTTTTTCCAAAGAAGACATCCAAATGGCTAACAGACACATGAAAAGATGCTCAATATCACCCATTGTCTGGGAAATACAAATAAAAACTACAATGAGATATTACCTTACCCCTGTCAGACAGGCTACAATCAAGAACACAGGAAACGAAAGATGTTGGAGAGGACGTGGAGAAAGGGGAACCCTCTCTCTCTGTTGGTGGGAAGGCAAATCGTGCATCAGCTCTAGAAAACAGTATGAAGATTGCTCAAAACATTAAAAACAAAACTATCCTATGATTCAGCAGTTGCACTACTAGGTATTTACCTAAAGAACATCAAAAATACTAACCCAAAGGAATACATGCACCCAGATGTTTATAGCAGCAATATCTACACCAGCCAAACTACGGAAATGGCCCAACTATCTATACATACATGGACATGTATGTGTCCACATGTGTGCTGGGTGCATGTATATATACACACATATATTAATATATACAATGGAATCTTACTCAGCCATCAAAAAGAATGAAATCTTGCCATTTACAACAATGTGGATGGAGCTAGAGTTTATTATGCTAAGCAAAATAAGTCAGAGTAAGACAAATACCATATGATTTCACTCACCTGTGGATTTAAAAAAGAAAACAAATGGACAAAGGGAAAAAAGAGAGAGGTAAACCAAAAAATACACTCTTAACTGTAGAGGACAAACTTGTCAATGGGGAGGGAGGTGGGGTTTGGGGGAAATAGCTGATGGGGATTTAGGAGCGCACTGGTCCTAAAGAGCGCTGGTCAAGTGTGGAAGTGTTGAATCACTGTATTCTACACCTGAAACTAGTTTTACACTGTATGTCTACTACCTGGAACATAAATTAAAACTTTAAAAAAAGAAAAAAAGAAAATGAATAAATAAAGCCATTTGCTTGAAAATTAATCATGTTCTTTTTTTTCTTTTCTAAGTAGTCAACTCCACCAGATGGAACTAGGCAATGATACACACATTTCAAAATTTCTTCTTCTGGGATTTTCAGAGGAACCAGCATTATGGCCCCTCATATTTGGGCTTTTCCTCTCCATGTACCTGATCACTGTGTTTGGGAACCTGCTCATCCCCCTGGCCATCAGCTCTGACTCCCACCTCCACACCCCCATGTACTTCTTCCTGGCCAACCTGTCCTTTGTAGACATCTGCTTCACGTCCACCACTGTCCCAAAGATGCTTCTGAATATCCAGACTCAGAGCAAGGTCATTAACTATGCAGGCTGCATTAGCCAGATGTATTTTTTCTTACTCTGTGCAGAGCTGGATGACTTTCTCCTATCTGCAATGGCTTATGACTAATTTGTGGCCATCTGTCACCCCCTGCACTACACCATCATCATGAACCCCCAGCTCTGTGGATTGCTTGTTCTGGTGTCCTGGATCATCAGTGTTACAAATTCCTTGTTACAAACAATGGTGTTGCAGCTGTCCTTCTGTACAGACATGGAAATCCTCCATTTTTTCTGTGAACTCAATCAGATGATCCAACTTGCCTGTTCTGACACCTTTCTTTTTTAAAAAAATTTTTTTTTCAACGTTTTATTTATTTTGGGGACAGAGAGAGACAGAGCATGAACGGGGGAGGGGCAGAGAGAGAGGGAGACACAGAATCGGAAACAGGCTCCAGGCTCTGAGCCATCAGCCCAGAGCCCGACGCGGGGCTCGAACTCACGGGCCGCGAGATCGTGACCTGGCTGAAGTCGGACGCTTAACCGACTGCGCCACCCAGGCGCCCCCTGACACTTTTCTTAATGACATGATGATGTATTTTGCAACTGTGCTGCTGGGTGGTGCTCCCCTGGCTAGGGTCCTTTACTCTTATTCTAAGATAGTCTCCTCCATATGTGGGATCTCATCAGCTCAAGACAAGTACAGAGCATTTTCCACCTGTGCGTCTCACCTCTCGGTTGTCTCCTTGTTTTATTGTACCAGCCTAGGAGTGTACCTCAGCTCTGCTGCTATCCAGAGCTCCCACTCAAGTGCACAGCCTCGGTGATGTACACGGTGGCCACGCCCATGCTGAACCCCTTCATCTACAGCCTGAGGAACAAAGACATAAAGAGGGCTCTGAAAAGAATCGTTGGGGTTCCAGTGACATAAGGACCAATTGTCCAGGGACTGAAGACATGCCCGTGATTGCAGGGCTCAAAACCTCAGAGCTAGAATCTGCCGTTCTTTGATCAGACTCTGGAAGAAGAATCTGCTTTTTCTATTTATTTCCCAGAATTTCATTTGCTTGACTTCAGCTTCTCCATATTTTTTTAAGTAACTCACTTATTAAGCCTCTGCTCTGTCTGATATATAGACAGTTTCCCCTTTGTCTATTTCCTACTTTTTCAAAGATTTTTTCAGTTTTGATGAAAAAAATACTTGGAAATTCCCACTTGTCTCCTGGGGTAACATGAATTTCTTAAAAACAATTTCTACTCAAACAACATATATCATTCCAAGTAATTTTTCTCCTAAATTTTACTAAAAGGATAGCCATGAGTTATATTACTCATATAGAAAAAGGAAAACAGTGTGGATGTTCCTAAAAAAATTAAAAATAGAACTACCCTATGACCTAGCAATAGCACTGCTAGGAATTTACCCAAGGGATATAGGAGTGCTGATGCATAGGGGCACTTGTACCCCAATGTCTATAGCAGCACTTTCAACAATAACCAAATTATGGAAAGAGCCTAAATGTCCATCAACTGACGAATGGATAAAGAAGATGTGACTAATATATACAATGGAATACTACTTGGCAATGAGAAAGAATGAAATCTGGCCATTTGCAGCAACATGGATGGAACTGGAAGGTATTATGCTAAGTGAAATAAGTTGGGCAGACAAAGACAGATACCATATGTTTTCACTCATAGGTGGATCTTGAGAAACTTAACAGAAGACCATGGAGGAGGCGGAGGGAAAAAAAAAGTTACAGAGAGGGAGGGAGGCAAACCATAAGAGACTCTTGGATACTGAGAACAAAGTGAGGGTTGAAGGGGGTGGGGGAGAGGGGAAAGTGGGTGATGGGCATTGAGGAAGGTACCTGTTGGGATGAGCACTGGGTGTTGTTTGGAAACCAATCTGTCAATAAATTATATTTTAAAAAAAGAAAAAACTACTTTTGATAACCAAGACCATTCACATAATTTCATAATACAGGAAAGTATGAGACCCCAGTTTTTCACTTGTGTGTATCAATACTTTCTCCTTCACTGCCTTGACTTCTCGTTCTGACAATGTAGACTAATATAGTTCATCTTATAGGTAAGCCATTGCATTCCATTCTCCTTATGATGATCATGTTCTCCTATGCAGCTGTATCCACAGTGCTTACAACAGTGATTGGCAAAATGATCACCAAATACATGTCTCCAAATGGCGTTTACAACAGAAACACATATTTGAATAAATTAATTTCATATGGCCTTTGAGTCGAGGAAGATCTTAACTATGATGAAGAAAAATCGAAATTATACTGGGTATTGCTGAGCAAAATATTTCATTTTGTGCTGTCCATCTACTCACTGAAGTATGGAGTTAGTTTGGTGTCCATGTACTAGAGTTGTATTTTTTCCATGTTTTCCAAAAACATGTTTGTGGTGTTTTTACTGAATCATCTTACTCTTTCTGCTGCTACAGATAGGAATCATTCTGCTGCTCTAAATGAAAGATCATAACCATGCTATGGGCAATGATTGAACAATACCAATATCATCTTTTATATATCATACATATATATCCTCATGATCAAAGGATGACTCTTTA
This sequence comes from Prionailurus bengalensis, assembly GCF_016509475.1. Lineage (NCBI taxonomy): Eukaryota > Metazoa > Chordata > Mammalia > Carnivora > Felidae > Prionailurus > Prionailurus bengalensis. The sequence continues at coordinate 11,063,375 of NC_057348.1, forward strand.
GACATTGAATTCCTGTCCAGTCATATGATTCAGGTCACAACTTTGGTGCCAAGAGTCTTGTTCTCCCAACTTCTCTTGATTACCTGGTTGGAACCCTAAAGAAGTCTCTTTATAACACAGCCTATCTAAAATAAATTTTAATAACAGAGTAACCGTGACTTCTGTCCCCAAATATCAGCACAAATACCTAAAATGGGAAGAAGCATATTATTATAATTCCTCTGGGTTCTGGTTGCTGTTATAATTATATCTGTTCCCTAGGACTGTGTAACAAACCCTTCTGAAAACACCTGTTTTAATATAATGTCTTTGTAATCGAATGGGATTGTCTGGTGGGAGTTGTTCTGATCTATTCAATTCTGTGCTACTTATCAGTCTCTACATTGTGTTTCTTTTTTTTTTAAAGAAACTTTTATTTTATTTTATCTTATCTTACTTTATTTTATTTTATTTTATTTTATTTTATTTTATTTTATTTTAGAGACAGCACATGAGTGGGGAAGAGCTGCAAAGGAAGAGAGAGAGAAAGAGAAAGAAAGAGAGAGAGAGAGAGAGAGAGAGAGAGAGAGAGAATCTCAAACAGGCTCAACATTCAGCATGGAGCCTGATGCAGGTCTTAAACTCATGAACCGTGAGATCATGACCCGAGCCGAAATCAAGAGTCAAACGCTTAGCTACCAAGCCACCTAGGCACTCCTATTTTTCATTTTCTTACTGACAGGGTTGAGCAGGCACTTCAATACTCTTCTTGTGTCAGTCCTTGCTATACACAAGAAATAAAGTGCTTCATTCTTAGCCATAATAAATTACCCTTTAGGCATGTTTCTGACTTGTTTTCATATCTTTGTTATTCCTTATTGGTCTTCTTGGCATTTGGGGAGTAGATCTATTTCTGAAAGTTGCATCACCTTTGGCCATCATCTGGAAGGTATTTTTCTTCATCATTTGACTAAAGATCACCTTTCCATTCTAGAAGTCTATATGAATCTGTGTATCTTTGTGTAAGATGAAATCACAACTTACTCACTGCTTCTTCCCCACGTTGTAAATGCCCTTTTGATATACCTTTTCATTTCCAAGTCTTTGGCAATCTGCCCTTGAATTAGTGACCAATGTTGGTTTCATTAGGTTATTGTTCTTGTAAGTCTTTATGTAAGTTAGTAGCACATATTCATTCAATTGTGTTGTTTTCATTCAATATAGTTGTTTAGAAACAGTAGACTTAACCAAATGTTATTCTCACTGATTTTCTTTGTTCCAGAAGTCTTATAAAATTTCTCTTCCATTTTATGCATGAACTCCTATTCATACACTTTCATACAAATGTTTCAGTAAGATCCTATGCTCATCATGAATGCTCTTTATATTTCAGTACAGGCTTTTCTTCTACCTTGTGTCCCTTTTCCTTCTTTCCTAACAATTCCTCATGGACTTGTCTCCAATCCACTAATGTAATGCTGGCTCCTTTTTTGATGAATATCAATGCAAAAATCCTCAACAAGCCAACTGGATCCAACAATACATTAAAAAAATTATTCACCATGAACAAGTGGGATTTATACCTGGGATGCAGGGTTGATTCAATATCCACAAAACAACAAATGTGATTCATCATATCAAAAAAAAGACAGGACAAGAACCATATGATCATCTCAATAGATGCAGAGAAAGCATTTGATAAAATACAGCGCCATTTCTTGATAAAAACCCTCAAGAAAGTAGGGATAGAAGGATCATATCTCAAGATCATAAAAGCCATATATGAAAGTCCCAATGCTAATATCATCCTCAATGGGGAAAAACTGAGAGCTTTCCCCCTAAGGTCAGGGACAAGACAGGGATGTCCACTCTCATCATTGTTATTCAAAATAGTGTTGGAAGTCCTAGCCTCAGCCATCAGACAACACAAAGAAATAAAAGGCATCCAAATCAGCCAAGAGGAGGTCAAACTTTCACTCTTCACAGATGACATGATACTTTATATGGAAAACACAAAAGATTCCATCCCAAAACTGCTAGAACTGATTCATGAATTTGGCAAAGCTGCAGGATATAAAACCAATGCACAGAAATCAATTGCATTCCTATACACCAACAATGAAGCAATAGGGAAATCAAGGAATCGATCCCATTTACAATTGCACCAAAACCTATAAAATACCTAAGAATAATTCTAACCAAAGAGGTGAAAAATCTATACACTGAAAACTATAGAAAGCTCATGAAAGAAATTGAAGATGACACAAAAAAATGGAAAAAGATTCCATGCTCCTGGATAGGAAGAACAAATATTGTTAAAATGTCAATACTACACAAAGACTTCTACACATCCAATGCATTCCCTATCAAAGTAACACCAGCATTCTTCACAGAGATAGAACAAACCATCCTAAAATTTGTATGGAACCAGAAAAGACCCCAAATAGCCAAAGCAATCTTGAAAAAGAAAACCAAAGCAGGAGGCATCACAATCTCAGAGTTCAAGATGTTTTACAAAGCTGTAATCATGAAGACAGTGTGGGACTGGCACAAGAACAGACACTCAAGTCAGTGGAACAGAGTAGAGAACCCAGAAGTGGACCCAGCAACCTATGGCCTTGACAAAGCAGGAAAGAATATCCAATGGAATAAAGACAGTCTCTTCAGCAAGTGGTGCTGGGAAAACTGGACAGCAACTTGCAGAAAAATGAACCTGGACCACTTTCTTACACCAGACACAAAAATAAACTCAAAATGGATGAAAGACCTCAATGTAAGACAGGAAGCCATCAAAATCCTCAAGGAGAAAGCAGGCAAAAACCTCCCTGACCTTGGCCGCAGCAACTTCTTACTCAACACGTCTCTGGAGGCAAGGGAAACAAAAGCAAAAATGAACTATTGGGACCTCATCAATATAAAAAGCTTCTGGGAACAAAAATAATATAAAAACAGGGAGGGGACAAAACAGAAGAGACTCATAAATATGGAGACCAAACTGAGGGTCACTGGAGGGGTTTTGGGAGGGGGGATGGGCTAAATGGGTAAGGGGCATTAAGGAATCTACTCCTGAAATCATTGTTTCAATATATGCTAACTAATTTGGATGTACATTTTAAAAAATAAAAAAGAAAATTAAAAAAAGCTTCTGCACAGCAAAGGAAAAAATCAGCAAAACTAAAAGACAACCAGCAGAATGCGAGAAGATATTTGCAAATGACATATCAGATAAACGGTTAGTATCCAAAAATCTATAAAGAACTTATCAAACTCAACACCCAAAAAACAAATAATCCAGTGAAGAAATGGGCAAAAGACATGAATAGACACTTCTCCAAAGAAGACATCCAGATGGCCACCAGCATATGAAAAGATGCTCGACATCACTCATCATAAAGGAAATACAAATCAAAACCACAATGAGATAGCACCTCACACCTGTCAGAATGGCTAACATTAACGACTCAGGCAACACCAGATGTTGGCGAGGATGCAGAGAAAGAGGATCTCTTTTGCATTGTTGGTGGGAATGCAAGCTGGTGCAGCCACTCTGGAAAACAGTATGGAGGTTCCTCAAAAAACTAAAAATAGAACTACCCTAGACCCAGAAATTTCACTACTAGGCATTTATCCACGGGATACAGGTGTGCTCTTTTGAAGGTACACATGCACCCCCATGTTTATGTTTATAGGAGCACTATCAACAATAGCCAAAGTATGGAAAGAGCCCAAATGTCCATTGATGGATGAATGGATAAAGAAGATGTGGTGTATATATACAATGGAGTATTTCTCGGCAATCAAAAAGAACGCAATCTTGCCATTTGCAACTAGGTGGATGGAACTAGAGGGTATTATGCTAAGCGAAATTAGTCAGACAAAGACAAATATCATATGACTTCACTGATATGAGGGCTTTAAGACACAGAACAGATGAACACGAGGGAAAGGAAGCAAAAATAATATAAAAACAAGGAGGGGGAACAAAACGTAAGAGACTATTAAATATGGACAACAAACAGAGGGTTACTGGAGGGGTTGTGGGAGGGCGGATGGGCTCAGTGGGTAAAGGGCATCAAAGGAATCTACTCCTGAAATCATTGTTGCACTACATGCTAACTAACTTGGATGTAAATTAAAAAAATAAAATTAAAAAAAAGGTGCCTTTTTGCTACTTGTTTAAAAATTCTGATCCCAATCAGTGGGACAGCCCTTTGAGTATTTTCACAAGATGACCAGTGTGAAAGATTACTTGTTGATTCTTCAAACTATTAGTGAGCTCAATTAAAGATTCACATATTTGATTTAATTTGCCTATTATTATATGTCCACATATTATATGCCTATTTATCTATAATTATGAGCATTTGAAATAATTATTGTAAATCACAGCTTCTCTATTGACTTTTAGTTAGGTCTTTGGGCCCATAAAATAGTTTTAAAATTCATTTAGTGAAATGTATGTATCTTCTACCTTCTGAGGTTTTTTTTTCTTGCCTTACAAATGATGATTTTCCCACCAGTAGATTTTATATGTAATTTTCTAGATGTGCATCTAAAATGGAATGGTTACTCTTACACTGGGGGTTTACTTACTCCTTTGGATTTTCGGTGAGATGTGTGAAATAAGGAAGCACCACTCTTCCTTCCACGTAGAAAGCCTTTGTGCCAGCTTTCACTCAACAATCCAGTCTTTGCTGACGACACTTAAATGCAGCTTTGTCAAGTATTAAATGTCCATATATAATGAGACCTAATTCCTGACTCGTTCAATTAATACTGAAAGAGCATCTGCTATGGTGCCAGAAATTTTTAAGAACTTTATATGCTATACTCTTTTTTTATCCAGGTCTTGGGGAATTTTATTATTTTCTATGTTGATTTTGTTGACTTACTGGTCCTGTAGATCATGTTTCAGTTACTGCTCAAAACTTCATTCAGTTTTGTATAACATGGTTGTACTGAAACTGCTCTTTAACCTGGTTTTATTCTGTCTGTCGTTCTTTGTATTTCATAATGTCTCATTTTCATGAATCCGTTTCTATATAAGTGCATATACATCCACATACTTTTGTAAAGGAAAGACGAGCAGAAGTTCCTGCTCCTTTGGTAATCACGTCACAATGACACACAGGAGTGCAGTAAAAATAAATGTGAGTACAAAATAATGTACTTGGATAAGTTACATGAAGCTTATTCAGAGTTAGGGGATAGATTGTCATGGGGTGTTTAGGATTTCACAGGGTCTGGAGAGCACGTTACCTGTTGGACAAGGAACAGAACCACGACTAGTTGTGCTCATCAGACTTGTCAAGAAAGTGACTAAAATTCAAAGCATAAGAACATCAAATACACACCAAAAAAATGCCACATAAGACAAGTGACAAAGAGGCTTACCTCATCCTCTATTTGGCCATATAAAAACTGATTAATCAAATGCATATGGAATAAACACAGGAAAATCAAGTCTGGTCTCTGCTATCTGCCAATAAAAATGCCCAAATTATGAGACGTGTTGGTTTATTCTCTTGCGATGTTCAATCTGTGATGTTCACGTCATAAAGATGTCGCTACTTTTTTCCTTAGAGAAATTTATTTTGCCCTTTAATTATTTTTGCTGGGTGTAAATGGGATATAATTAGGATTGGAGGCCACCAACATCATTCTCTCCCTCTCTCTCTGTCTCTGTCTCTGTCTCTCTCTCTGTCCGTTGAACACAATTTTTTTAATTTTTCTTTGCATACAGGCCAGAAGACCATTCCAAAATGGAGCCCCAGGATTATTTGTCCTTAGGAAGCAATGAATAGGACTTTCTGGTACTATTTCTACTTTCCTTCTGGGAAAGGTAATATGATGTGTATGCATTCATATCCTAAAAAGTGTGTTGGGGCAGGCAGGGGGAGGTGAAGACATACAAGTAACACACACCAGGGGGATACGGTGCAGAGTGTGTGTGTGTGTGTGTGTGTGTGTGTGTGTGCGTGCAGTGACAGCAGGTCTCAGAGCAGGGGTTTATAGGCGCCTCTATTCCAGGTTGACCCTATAATACACAGGTCAGACCCAATCAACAGATGATACTGACAAGGGATGTTCAGTTGACAGGATGCTATTACAACCAGATTAACAAAGTGCAAGAGGTACATAGTGTGGACAAGGAGCTCCCAGTGTCTTGAATTTTAAGCAGCTGCGAGGCCACATGGATCCACAAAATTCACTGCCAGTACCTCTCATCACTCTCTGGTATGGCAGCTATAAAAGGGCCAATTGTCTTGTGCTGAAAAGTACCCATGATTGCAGGGTCCAAAGTCTGACCCAAATGTTGAGATTCTTTGATCAGATTGTGGGAGTGGAACATGCCTCTTCTATTTTTTTCCCTGGAATTTCTATTTTTTTAAATTTCAACATCTGTGTACAATTTATATAACTCCCTATGTTAAGCTTTTTGATATGTCTTATATCTAAAAGATTTTCCCTTTGTCATTTTCCTACTCTCCCAATGTGATTCCACACCTTTGATGTGAAATATTTGGAATTCTCACTCATTTCAAAGGACTACATGGATCTGTTACGAATAATTTCTTCTCAGATAAACTGCATCATAGTGAGTATTTTTTCTTTTGTTTGACCAAAAAAAAAAAACCCAGTCATGAGTTATACTACTCCTATGAAAGTCTACTCTTGGCCATGACTCTTATTGATATAAGAGTATAAGAGAGTCATTAGAAATCATTGTAACCTATCTGCTGTGTTGAAAGCAAGCTTGAAAGAAACTTGGAGGGTAAAGAAAGGAAGAGAATGGAGGTTTTCATTAACATGGAATTCAAGGAATGTAGAAATTTAGGCAAAATAAATTATAATAGAACAGGTAGCCATAAGTTAATGATATATGGCTTTTCCTATCTTAATGCCCAGAGGCCTCAAAGACAGAACCATATTTACATTTATGCAAGGAGACATTCTCTGAACCAGGCAATAGGCTGAATATCCCCCAAACTGACCTTATTTTGTTTCTTCTACTTAAGTAGGGTTTCAACACAAAACGCCTTTATCCAAGAAAGCTAAGTGAATGAATTGAGAGGCTTAAATTCCTTTTATTAAAAAAATTGGGGCACCTGGGTGGCTCAGTCAGTCAAGTGTCCAACTTCAACTTAGGTAATGATCTTGTAGTATGTGAGCTTGAGCCCTGCGTTGGGCTCTCTGTTGATAGTTCAGAGCCTGGAGCCTGCTTTGGATTCTGTTACTCCCTCTCTCTATGCCCCTCCCCCACTTGCATTCTCTCCCTCTCTCTTTCTCTCAATCCCAAAAATCATTTAAAACATTTATTGGAGGAAGATGGCGGCTTAGGAGGACGCTGGGCTCACCGCACGTCCTGCTGATCACTTAGATTCCTTCTACACCTGCCTAAATAACCCAGAAAACCGCCAGAGGATTAGCAGAACGGAGTCGCCCGGAGCCAAACGCAGACGAGAGGCCTACGGAAGAGGGTAGGAAGGGCGGCGAGGCGGTGCGCCCTCCACGGACTGGCAGGAGGGAGCCGGGGCGGAGGGGCGGCTCGCCGGCCAGGCAGAGCCCCGAGTCTGGCTGGCAAAAGCGGAGGGGCCTGACGGACTGTGTTCCCACAGCAAGCGCGACTTAGCGTCTGGGAGGTCATAAGTTAACAGCTTTGCTCGGGAAAGCGGGAAGGCTGGAGGACAAAGGGAGGGAGAGCTGCTGAGCCCCCTGATGACAGAGCTCAGTTTGGTGGGGAACAAAGGCGCTCGCCAGTGCCATCTCCCCTGCCCATCCCCCAGCCAAAATCCCAAAGAGAACCAGTTCCTGCCGGGGAACTTACTCGCTCCGCTCAAACACCCAACTCTGTGCTTCTGCAGAGCCAAACCTCCGGCAGCGGATCTGACTCCCTCCCGCTGCCACAGGGCCCCTCCTGAAGTGGATCACCTAAGGAGAAGAGAGCTAAGCCTGCCCCTCCTGCCCCCGTGCACATTGCCTACCCACCCCAGCTAATGTGCCAGATCCCCAGCATCACAAGCCTGGCAGGGTGCAAGTAGCCCAGAGGGGCCACGCCACCCCACAGTGAATCCCGCCCCTAGGAGAGGGGAAGAGAAGGCACACACCAGTCTGATTGTGGCCCCAGTGGTGGGATTGGGGGCAGACATCAGGACTGACTGCGGCCCCGCCCACCAACTCCAGTTATACACCACAGCACAGGGGAAGTGCCCTGCAGGTCCTCACCACTCCAGGGACTATCCATAATGACCAAATGGAAGAATTCCCCTCAGAAGAATCTCCAGGAAATAACAACGGCTAATGAACTGATCAAAAAGGATTTAAATAATATAACAGAAAGTGAATTTAGAATAATAGTCATAAAATTAATCGCTGGGCTTGAAAACAGTATAGAGGACAGCAGAGAATCTCTTGCTACAGAGATCAAGGGACTAAGGAGCAGTCACGAGGAGCTGAAAAGCGCTTTAAACGAAATGCAAAACAAAATGGAAACAATGACAGCTCGGATTGAAGAGGCAGAGGAGAGAATAGGTGAACTAGAAGATAAAGTTATGGAAAAAGAGGAAGCTGAGAAAAAGAGAGAGAAAAAAATCCAGGAGTATGAGGGGAAAATTAGAGAACTAAGTGATACACTAAAAAGAAATAATATACGCATAATTGGTATCCCAGAGGAGGAAGAGAGAGGGAAAGGTGCTGAAGGGGTACTTGAAGAAATAATAGCTGAGAACTTCCCTGAACTGGGGAAGGAAAAAGGCATTGAAATCCAAGAGGCACAGAGAACTCCCTTCAGACGTAACTTGAATCTATCTTCTGCACAACATATCATAGTGAAACTGGCAAAATACAAGGATAAAGAGAAAATTCTGAAAGCAGCAAGGGATAAACGTGCCCTCACATATAAAGGGAGACCTATAAGACTCGTGACTGATCTCTCTTTTGAAACTTGGCAGGCCAGAAAGAATTGGCATGAGATCTTCAGTGTGCTAAACAGAAAAAATATGCAGCCGAGAATCCTTTATCCAGCAAGTCTGTCATTTAGAATAGAAGGAAAGATAAAGGTCTTCCCAAACAAACAAAAACTGAAGGAATTTGTCACCACTAAACCAGCCCTATAAGAGATCCTAAGGGGGACCCTGTGAGACAAAGTACCAGAGACATCACTACAAACATAAAACATACAGACATCACAATGACTCTAAACCCATATCTTTCTATAATAACACTGAATGTAAACGGATTACATGTGCCAACCAAAAGACATACGGTATCGGAATGGATAAAAAAACAAGACCCATCTATTTGCTGTCTACAAGAGACTCATTTTAGACCTGAGGACACCTTTAGATTGAGAGTGAGGGGATGGAGAACTATTTATCATGCTACTGGAAGCCAAAAGAAAGATGGAGTAGCCATACTTATATCAGACAAATTAGACTTTAAATTAAAGGCTGTAACAAGAGATGAAGAAGGGCATTATATAATAATTACAGGGTCTATCCATCAGGAAGAGCTAACAATTATAAATGTCTATGCGCCAAATACCGGAGCCCCCAAATATATAAAACAATTACTCATAAACATAAGCAACCTTATTGATAAGAATGGGGTAATTGCAGGGGACTTTAACACCCCACTTACAGAAATGGATAGATCATCTAGACACACGGTCAATAAAGAAACAAGGGCCCTGAATGAGACATTGGATCAGATGGACTTGACAGATATATTTAGAACTCTGCATCCCAAAGCAACAGAATATACTTTCTTCTCGAGTGCACATGGAACATTCTCCAAGATAGATCATATACTGTGTCACAAAACAGCCCTTCATAAGTTTACAAGAATTGAAATTATACCATGCATACTTTCAGACCACAATGCTATGAAGCTTGAAATCAACCACAGGAAAAAGTCTGGAAAACCTCCAAAAGCATGGAGGTTAAAGAACACCCTACTAACGAATGAGTGGGTCAACCAGGCAATTAGAGAAGAAATTTAAAAATATATGGAAACAAACGAAAATGAAAATACAACAATCCAAATGCTTTGGGATGCAGCGAAGGCAGTCCTGAGAGGAAAATACATTGCAATCCAGGCCTATCTCAAGAAAAAGAAAAATCCCAAATACAAAATCTAACAGCACACCTAAAGGAAAGAGAAGCAGAACAGCAAAGGCAGCCTAAACCCATCAGAAGAAGAGAAATAATAAAGATCAGAGTAGAAATAAACAATATAGAATCTAAAAAAACTGTAGAGCAGATCAACGAAGCCAAGAGTTGGTTTTTTGAAAAAATAAACAAAATTGACAAACCTCTAGCCAGGCTTCTCAAAAAGAAAAGGGAGATGACCCAAATAGATAAAATCATGAATGAAAATGGAATTATTACAACCAATCCTTCAGAGATACAAACAATTATCAGGGAATACTATGAAAAATTATATGCCAACAAGTTGGACAACCTGGAAGAAATGGACGAATTCCTGAACACCCACACTCTTCCAAAACTCAATCAGGAGGAAATAGAAAGCTTGAACAGACCCATAACCAGCGAAGAAATTGAATCAGTTATCAAAAATCTCCCAACAAATAAGCGTCCAGGACCAGATGGCTTCCCAGGGGAGTTCTACCAGACGTTTAAAGCAGAGATAATACCTATCCTTCTCAAGCTATTCCAAGAAATAGAAAGGGAAGGAAAACTTCCAGACTCATTCTATGAAGCCAGTATTACTTTGATTCCTAAACCAGACAGAGACCCAGTAAAAAAAGAGAACTACAGGCCAATATCCCTGATGAATATGGATGCAAAAATTCTCAATAAGATACTAGCAAATCGAATTCAACAGCATATAAAAAGAATTATTCACCATCATCAAGTGGGATTCATGCCTGGGATGCAGGGCTGGTTCAACATTCGCAAATCAATCAACGTGATACATCACATTAACAAAAAAAAAGAGAAGAACCATATGATCCTGTCAATCGATGCAGAAAAGGCCTTTGACAAAATCCAGCACCCTTTCTTAATAAAAACCCTAGAGAAAGTCGGGATAGAAGGAACATACTTAAAGATCATAAAAGCCATTTATGAAAAGCCCACAGCTAACATCATCCTCAACGGGGAAAAACTGAGAGCTTTTTCCCTGAGATCAGGAACACGACAGGGATGCCCACTCTCACCGCTGTTGTTTAACATAGTGCTGGAAGTTCTAGCATCAGCAATCAGACAACAAAAGGAAATCAAAGGCATCAAAATTGGCAAAGATGAAGTCAAGCTTTCGCTTTTTGCAGATGACATGATATTATACATGGAAAATCCGATAGACTCCACCAAAAGTCTGCTAGAACTGATACAGGAATTCAGCAAAGTTGCAGGATACAAAATCAATGTACAGAAATCAGTTGCATTCTTATACACTAACAATGAAGCAACAGAAAGACAAATAAAGAAACTGATCCCATTCACAATTGCACCAAGAAGCATAAAATACCTAGGAATAAATCTAACCAAAGATGTAAAAGATCTGTATGATAAAAACTACAGAAAGCTTATGAAGGAAATTGAAGAAGATATAAAGAAATGGAAAAACATTCTGTGCTCATTGATTGGAAGAATAAATATTGTCAAAATGTCAATATTACCCAAAGCTATCTACACATTCAATGCAATCCCAAGCAAAATTACAGCAGCATTCTTCTTGAAGCTAGAACAACCAATCCTAAAATTCATATAAAACCACAAAGGTCCAAAATAGCCAAAGTAATTTTGAAGAAGACCAAAGCGGGAGGCATCACAATCCCAGACTTTAGCCTCTACTACAAAGCTGTCATCATCAAGACAGCATGGTATTGGCACCAAAACAGACACATAGACCAATGGAATAGAATAGAAACCCCAGAACTAGACCCACAAACGCATGGCCAACTCATCTTTGACAAAGCAGGAAAGAACATCCAATGGAAAAAAGGCAGTCTCTTTAACAAATGGTGCTGGGAGAAGTGGACAGCAACATGCAGAAGAATGAAACTAGACAACTTTCTCACACCATTCACAAAAATAAACTCAAAATGGATGAAGGACCTGAATATGAGACAGGAACCATCAAAACCCTAGAGGAGAAAGCAGGAAAAGACCTCTCTGACCTCAGCCGTAGCAATTTCTTACTTGACACATCTCCAAAGGCAAGGGAATTAAAAACAAAAATGAACTACTGGGACCTTATGAAGATTAAAAGCTTCTGCACAGCAAAGGAAACAACCAACAAAACTAAAAGGCAACCAACGGAACAGGAAAAGATATTTGAAAATGACATATCAGACAAAGGGCTGGTATCCAAAATCTATAAAGAACTCACCAAACTCCACACCCGAAAAACAAATAAGCCAGTGAGGAAATGGAAAGAAAACATGAATAGACACTTCTCTAAAGAAGACATCCAGATGGCCAACAGGCACATGAAAAGATGCTCAACGTCGCTCCTCATCAGGGAAATATAAATCAAAACCACACTCAGATACCACCTCATGCCAGTCAGAGTGGCTAAAATGAACAAACCAGGAGACTCTAGATGCTAGAGAGGATGTGGAGAAATGGGAACCCTCTTGCACTGTTGGTGGGAATGCAAACTGGTGCAGCCACTCTGAAAAACAGTGTGGAGGTTCCTCAAAAAATTAAAAATAGATCTACCCTATGACCCAGCAATAGCACTGCTAGGAATTTACCCAAGGGATACAGGAGTACTGATGCATAGGGGCACTTGCACCCCAATGTTTATAGCAACACTCTCAGCAATAGCCAAATGATGGAAAGAGCCTAAATGTCCATCAACTGATGAATGGATAAAGAAATTGTGGTTTATATACACAATGGAGTACTACGTGGCAATGAGAAAGAATGAAATATGGCCCTTTGTAGCAACCTGGAAGGAACTGGAGAGTGTGATGCTAAGTGAAATAAGCCATACAGAGAAAGAAAAATACCATATGTTTTCACTCTTAGGTGGATCCTGAGAAACTTAACAGAAACCCATGGGGGAGGGGAAGGTAAAAAAAAAGAGGTTAGAGTGGGAGACAACCAAAGCATAAGAGACTCTTAAAAACCAAGAACAAACTGAGAGTTGATGGGGGGGGTGGGAGGGAGGGGAGGGTGGGGAATGGGTATTGAGGAGGGCACCTTTTGGGATGAGCACTGGGTACTGTATGGAAACCAATATGACAATAAATTTCATATATTGAAAAAAACAAAAAAGAAAAAAAGAAAAAACAAAACAAAAAAAAGAATTTATCAAACTCAACAACCAAAAAATAAATAATCCAGTTAAGAAATGAGCAGAAGACATTAACAGACACTTCTCCAAAGAACACATCCAGATGGCTAACATACACATGGAAAAACATTCAGTATCACTCATCATCAGGGAAATGCAAAGCCATAATGAAATCAAAGCCATAATGAAATATGAGCTCACAACTATCACAATGGCTAAAATTAACAACTCAGATAACAACAATGATGATGAGGATGCAGAGAAAGGGGAACCTTCTCACACTGATGGTGGGAATGCAAACTGGTGCAGCCACTCAGGGAAACAGTGTTAAAGATAAAACGACCTTATGATCCAGCAATTGTACTACTAGGTATTTACCCAAAGGATACCAAAAAAAAAAAAAATACAGATTCGAAGGGGCACATGCATCCCAGTATTTATAGCAGCATTATCAATAATAGCCAAATTATGGAAAGAGCCCAAATATCCCTCAACCAATGAGTAGATAAAGAACATGGTGTGTGTGTGTGTGTATATATGTATATATACACATATATGTGTATATACATATATATGTATATATATGTATATACACATATATATGTGTATATGTATATATATATATATATATATATATATATACACACACACATACACTAATCCATATTTTTTAGGAAGAAAAGGTGAACATTAGTCAAATGACAAAGAAGAATGCCCTTCCAAACCATGGCTGAAGGTGATGTGACTTTGAGAATAGATCTAATCACAAAAGGCCAAAAGGTACAACAAGGAATAACAGAAAAGTGAAGACAGGTTAAAAATATGTATAAAAGGTGACTTATTAATTCAAACAATGTAGAAAAGCTTTTACACTTAAAAAAACAAGAAGGGGGAGGAAAATATGACCAAATGATAGGTTTGAGCACACAAAATGTGTTAACTTTCCTACTACCCTCTAATACATCTATACGTAAATAAAAGAACTAAATAGCAAACAGCAAAGTTGGTGGAAAACTCTAGTCCTTATGTTTGAAAAAATGCAATCAGAAACAGGAATAGAAACATTCCAAACCTACTGAACAAAACACAGAACTGGCACAGACAATTTGCAACAGAGAAAGTCAATGTCTAAGAAACACAGAAATATACTCATCCCGACCAGTAAAGAAATAACTGCCATGCAAAGCTTTTTAGTATATCCCTTTTCACCTATTAATTTTTTTAATTGGTTGGAATACCCAGCAAGAAAAAGGACACTGAAATGTTTGTCTCATGATCCATAGGTCCAAATCTTTCTCACTATATGGAAACATACTCAAATTTTCCCTTGCTTAAAAATATTAAAAGGAACACCCTCACTTGACTGCATAGCCCTCAGAGCTAATACCCTACTTCTCTATTCCTCTTAATTGCTAATATTCTTGGACTTGTTTTCTACTTTTACTGGGACCCTGTTGTGCCACCCATTACATTCTTTCATTACCACCAATTAATTCTCAACAATCTCCCCTGCATTGCTGATTTCAATGTTTACTTTCCTTTCTAAGATTTTAAATAAATATATTAATTAGTTAATCAAGCAAGCCAACAACCACAGTGTTGTTCCAGTGCTGAGCTAGGTTGTCTTGACTTTTATGTGGCTTCATGTAAATGTTCTCATCGTTCTCTTCTCTCTGGCCCTGCCCTGCAGAGCCTACTGTGTTTTCGGACTCACCTGCAGGGGGTCTCTGGGATCAACATCTCTGTGTGGAAGTCCGAATCCCTCCCTCTACAATTAATGATGGAGACTGAAGCTCTGTTCTCAAACAATACAGCGGGAGTCTAGTAGCCAGACCTAGGACTCCAAAAGAAATAAACGTGTCCCATTCAGCCCAAGGTTGCACACGCTGAGGGACAACAATGGAAGAGATATTTACAGCTCCTTATCTGTTCCTTAGGCATATTTCCCCCTTGTCGCTCCCACCCCTGAGCACACCATCCCCTATGGGACATTGCTCTGCACAGATAAAATTTTTTCCTGTAGCTTCCCTGTTCCCAAGATACTAGGTTACAAGTCAGGTGAATCTGGTTATTACTCTTCCCTGAACTCACCTGTCTCCCTACCACCTCCTGGCACCTTAGCCCAACCCTGAGTTCAAGTTTTCTCCAAATCCAAGAATGAACAGTTTTCCTACTAGGTTCCTTGGGTCTCCCAAATATTGATTCGTGATAGGACACAGCACTGATACCCCCAGAGGATTACTATTCCCGCCTTCAACAATGGGAAGAACTGTGTTCCTTTGACATAAAACCACGAGTACCACAGTCCTTGGCTCTCGCAACACTTTTGCCAAAACGGTTAAGTGTTCAATGCTTTGACATAAAATAAGAGCTGTCATTGAGTCAATTTAATTTATAATATATTTTGGTAACTAAAAGGTATATATTTACGTATAGAGCTTCAGTTTCATAAGAGGAAAGGAATTCTGGAGATGGACTGTGGCGATGGCTGTCCAACAATATGAGTGTATTTAATGCCTCTGAGCTGTGCACTTAGAAATGGGTAAGATGGGGGTGAAATAGGTGACAGGGATTGAGGAGGGCACTTGTCATGATGAGCACTGGGGGATGTACGGAATTGGTGAATCACTGTATTGTACACCTGAACCTATTATAACACTGTACATTAACTATACTGGAATTAAAAATGAAATAAGAAAAATATAGAGAGTGAATAACTAAGTGGTTAAAATGGCAAATCATATGGGACATGTATTATTAGCACAATAAAAAAAATCTTTAACTAAAAAAATATATATTTGGAACTCTTATGCACATTGCCTTGATATTTATAACACCTTCTACCAGTTGACTTTAATTTTTTATACAAGTCCATTTGCCGAGGTCAATACTCTTATGAGTCTCATTCCACATTTGCAGAATGGGGTTCAGAATGGTTGAGTGGTCTGCCCAATGTTGTGAACTGAGTAAGGATGGGCTTTGATTGGAACTCCTTCAACGTGTTTACAGACCTCTTGCTCTAACCTAATCATTCTCATCTAGAGAAGATTTTGCCTCTTGGGAACACTTGGAAGGACCTAGTGAAATGTTTGGTTGTCAGAACTGGGCAGGTGCAATTGCCCCCCCTAGACAGTTCAGGCCAGGAATGATGCACAGCATCTACTGTTCCCAGGATACATTCATCACAAAGAATTATCCACTACAAATGTCAACAGTGTGAAGGTTGAGCAACACTACACTAGACCAGCACTTCTCCAAACTCAGTATATATGAGAATTATTTGGTTATCTTACCCAAATGCAGATTCTGATTGGGCAGGGCTCACGTGGGCCCAGCAATTCTGTATTTGGATCTAGCTCCCAGTTGTTGATGCCACAGGTCCTGGTCCATGGCCACTCTTTAAGCATCAAGGCTGTGGTCCATACAACTCAGTAACAAAAAAAATCTGATTTAAAATTGCACAGAGGAACTGAATAAACAGTGCACAGCTCCACATTCAAGAAGCATGATGCAGGGCTCAATCCAGGACCATGAGAACATGACCTGAGCCAAAAATCAAGAGTCAGACACTCATAAGACTGAGCCACTCAGGCACCCCTCAAGGAGAGCTTTTATATGCAGTTGTCTGAACTAAACCAAAATAAAACAGTTACCATGAATGTATTCTTCAAATAGAAGAATAAATGGCAAGAACAATCAGTAGCAGATTGTGATAATTGTCCTTATTTCTGTTCACTTTGATGATTGAATCAGTTGGCTATTGCTGCATAACAAGCAATCCTACAAGAAAACAGTTCAATCTAATGTCCTTATTACCAAATGATATTGTATGTTGGGAGTTTGTTCTGAGCCGTGCTTGTCTCCTCGTGGGTCTATAGTCAGCTGTGTGTCTCTACCTTGTGTTTCTAAGGCTCGTCCATGATGTCATGTGTGACTATGGTGCTCTTTTCTCTTGAACCAATATATGATCAGCTAACTATTTCTGTATGTATTATTATCTCCTACAGTGGAGTTTATGAGGAAGGAGTAATCAACACTGGATTCACGTGGTTATAATATGATCTATTGGGAACACAGAATCTCTAGGAAAACATTTCTTTGTGTCCAGACCAGTGCCCCCAGGGAAATCATGTGCTCTGTGTTGGAGAAGCAGGAGGGAAATGTGCCTCAAGAACAGACAAAGGAAACTATAAATATCTCCTGTGTGCCGTCCCTCTGCCTGTGCCACCTTGGGCTGATGGGACCTGGCTGTTGCTTCCAGAGTCTGTAGCTCGGCTAGGAGACTCATGCTAGCCTCCTTCCTGCCATCCTGAGTGGGGACAGAGCTTAGTCACCATCAGTAACCATCCAGAAAGGAATTCAGACTTCCACACAGAGACCTCTCCCTCAGAGTTCCCAAACAGGTGAGTCCAGGAGCCTGGCAGGTCCGGCAAGAAAGGGTCAGAGAGTCAAAGTCAGGTGCATTTACCTGAGGTCACCACATGGCCACCAGCCTAGCCCAGAAAGCTGAGATCTCTATGGTCATTTGCTTGCCTGACCATGTCATTCTGAAAAACTACAGCGAACAAGGTCAGAGAGGGCCCTGTTCCTTTGGTACTTGCCTTATGTGGTGGAATCACAGTAGAATGAACTAAGTGTGTGGTGTGAGAGCCTCAGGCAGAAATCCTATGAAGACAGTGATTTAGAGCCAGAATGGTTGTCGCAGTATGTGCAGAATTTTGTAGAGAAAGTTCTGAACAGACCTTACAGTGTTGTGCAAAGACCAGAAACAGGACCAGAGTGTGCCCACTGCTATTGTCAAAAAAGAGATCACAACGCAAAGCCCAGGAAAAACGAAGAAAAGATGCCACATCTGAAAAGTGAAAGGGACTTGTCCACCTTCTCTAAGATCACAGGACATCCAATTGAAACAGGCACAGAAAAAAAAAAAAACAAGTTTCCTACTGATTCATTATAACCTGCCAAACTTTTGCTGTGCTTTGCATATTTCCTGTGCCAAAGTGTTGATTTATTCCTTGGCACAGGTTTCTCTTGAAACATTCACTCTGTCAGGTGAGCAACGCCCTGAAGTTCCCACTAATTTTGTCTTCGGACTGAATTTAAGTTTCCTCCTTACTATTTTTGCTGGGCATCAGGGAGGTAACAAGACTTGGAATGTTGTCAGAACCAGGGATGCACTTTCTTCTTCATGGACACTTAGGTTTCAGCGACTACCTGAACCATTAGAACTTTTGTGCCACTTCTATTTCATTTCCCTCTCTTGCTACTCTCTCTCTCTCTCTCTCTCTCTCTCTCTCTCTGTGTGTGTGTGTGTGTGTGTGTGTGTGTGTGTGTGTGTGATTTTGAGCAGATTGTTTGTGTTTCATTAAATACAGGACGGAATATGAGCATGCCAGTCTGACTTGTCAATGTTATTTGTCCATGGGAAACATGAGCATTGGAATTCAGGTACAATTCTACATTGGGGGAATTATAATGGATCTGGCCAGCTTGAGTTATAGCCACTCCGACTTTAATCATTGGGGTTGAGGGTCAGAAGTCAGGCTAAGAGCACAGCCCAGGGAGCAATGATTTGGTGTGTGTGGGTGTGTGTGTGTGTGTGTGTGTGTGTGTGTGAGTGCCTTGTGGAGTGAGATCCATCCTCAGAGCGGGGGGTATATTAGACATGGTCTAATATATTCTAAGGTGATTCTTGTAATAGAGAGGCCAGAACTAAACCAACACATGGCATTCAGGAGGGCTCTATGTCAATTTACAGGACACTTTTGTAAGTAGATTCTAAAATACAAGCAGTGTATACCGTGGGCGAGTGACTCCTTTCTCTTGAAGGTTAACCAGCAGTGAGAACACCTATTTCCTTGAAATTGCCTGATACCACATCTGATCTCTCTCCTTTTCCTTCCCCTTCCCACACATGCTACCTATTTTGGATTGAACAGCTCATAGTATCATCCTCAGAGTCTTTGCAGAGACCATTCCCTCGGCCAGCACACACTTCCCCAGACATGCTTGTGGCTCCTGCCTTCCTTTCCCTGAGGTCTCCTTTCAAATGTCACCTGTTTACTGGTCTTAACAGAACACCAATTACAAAATGACACTTGTATCCACGCTCTCCTTTACACCTACTCTTGTTCTCTTCACAGCACTTGACACCCTCTGATGTCCTATTGATATTTTGATTTGTTTCTATTCATTCTCCATCACTGGATCATAGTGGCTGTTGGTTCTCAGTTTCCTGTGCTCATTGTCTAGACAACGCCCAAAACATGTTTGACACTCAGTACATATTCTTCGAATGCATGAAAGATATTCTTGGCAAAACAGTAAAATGCATGACATCTGTTGGGGAATGCAGAGAAAGGGACTGAAACGCCTAATCAAAGATGAAATGAGAAGGAATCCCTTCAAGGGGACAGTCAATACACAAGATACTGAATTTAATTTCTTGACTGCACAATATAAATTGGACCCTTTCAACTATGTGAGTAATGCCTTCAGGTGAAAATTGATGATATCTTTTTCCGGGGGCCAGTTCAACCTCATGGAACCAGGAAACGATACACAACTATTAGAATTTCTGCTTCTGGGATTTTCAGAGGGACCAGAACTTCAGTCCCTCATATTTAGGCTTTTCCTCTCCATGTACCTGATCACTGTGTTTGGGAACCTGCTCATCGTCCTGGCCGTCAGCTCTGACTCCCACCTCCACATGCCCATGTACTTCTTCCTGGCCAACCTTCCTTTGTAGACATCTGCTTCACATCCACCACCATCCCGAAGATGCTCTTGAACATCCAGACACAGAGCAAAATCATAACCTATGAGGACTGCATCACCCAGATGGCTTTTTCTTAATCCTTTCAGTGTTGGATATCTATCTTTTGGCTGTGATGGCCTATGACAGGTTTGTGGCCATCTGTCACCCCCTGAAATACATAGTCATCATGAATCCCCGGCTCTGTGGGCTGCTGGTCCTGGTGTCCTGGATCACGAGTGTCCTGCATTCCTTGTTGCAAACTTCAATGGTGTTGCGGCTGTCCTTCTGTACAGAGGTAGAAATCCCCCACTTTTTATGTGAACTCAATCAGATGATCCAACTTGCCTCTTCTGACACCTTTATTAATAACTTGGTGATGTATTTTGCAGCTATCCTAGTGGGTGGTGGTCCTTTCGTTGGGATCCTTTACTCTTACTCCAAGATAGTTTCCTCCATACGTGGGATCTCATCAGCTCAGGGCAAATATAAAGCATTTTCCACCTGTGCATCTCACCTTTTAGTTGTCTCCTTATTTTTTTGTACGAGCCTAGGCGTGTACCTCAGCTCTGCTGCCACCCAGAGCTCCCACTCAAGTGCCACAGCCTCGGTGATGTACACGGTGGTCATGCCCATGCTGAACCCCTTCATCTACAGCCTGAGGAACAAAGATATAAAGGGGGCTCTGAGGAGATTCTCTGCAATGGCAGTTAGAAAAGGTCCAATTGTCTTGCGGTTGAAGAATTTCCCATGATTTCAGTCCTCAAAGACTTTGAGTCAGAAGGTGTGATCTTTTTAAAGCAAATTGTGGACATAGAATTTGCTTTCATTAACTCCCTGTAATTTTTATTTTTTCAATACAGTACAATGTAGTTACTCATTTTATTAATTTTTTTTACCTCTCTCTGATATCCAACCATCTTCCCTTCATTTTCTTCTGCTATTTCTAAGTTGATTCCCAATCTGTTTTATGAAAAAATTAGCAATTCCTATTATCTATTGGAACTGCTTGGATTTCTTATGAATAATTTCTTCTCCAATGACAAAAATCACCCCACGTAATGTCTGTAGTTTTCCTAAAAAAGTAGTCATTTGTTACCGCTCTGATGGAAAAAAATTCAATCTGGCAATAGGTCATTTGTATTCTATTCTATTCTATTCTATTCTATTCTATTCTATTCTATTCTAAGACCACAGTTTTTCACTTTATGTCAGTCATTCCTTTGTAAATCACTAACTTAACTCTCTTCCTGATTAACATGATAGCATATTTTATAACAGGCCATTGGTTTTATTCCCCTAATTAGGATTCTGTTCTCTTCTCAGGTTCTATGTCCCCAGTGCTTACATTAGTCACTGGCAAAACTGATTATCAAATACATGTCTATTAGTGGAGTCTATGGAAACAGGAATTCAAATGAATAGAATGACTTAATATAGCTTTGGAGTCAAAGATGACCTCGAATATGATAAAGCAAATTTTAAAGTGTCCTTTGTATTACTAGGCACTACATTTTCTTTTCAAGTACATCTCTCAATCAAGAATGGTGCACCAGTGGCAGTGTTTAAGGGGATTTATTTGCTGGGGTGAATAACTGGTTAAGGTGTTACAGTCAAAAGACTTATAAATAAAAACCATAAAATGTTGCTGAAAGAAATTAAAGAGGACATCAATAAATGCGATGGCATTCTGTGCTCATGCTTGGAAATTTTTAATTTAAAATTTAATTTTAGGATGGTTTTTAAAAAACTTTTCCAAAAAAAACCCCTTTTTGTTATTTTCATATTGTCATTGAATTTGTAGATATTTGGGGTAGTATTGCCATCTTAACAACTTTAAATTTAAATTTAAAATTTCTCCAACAAAGGACCATGGCTTTGCTCTCAGTCTGTGCTCCACATCCAGGACCAGCAGCATCAACACCACCAAGGAGCTTGTTAGAGAAGCAGAGTTGCTGGGGCCCCTGGAGACCTGAGCAATAAGAATTTACATTTCAACTACAGTCCCTGGTGAATTGCATGCACACTGAGGTTGGAAAAGCCTCAGTGGGGAACAGGTTTTCTCACCTTCTCACGGTTGGCCTTTAGACATAGATAATTATTGTTGTTGGGTGCTGTCCTGTGAAGGAAGGTACGTCAGCAGAATCCCTTCAGACATGGCCAAATATCCCAAGAGCAACTCTGGTTGGGAACCGCTTCCCAGAGTTTCAGACTGGAAGCTCCCAACATAATTCCAATTAAGACTACATCCCTGCTTGGTTTATGCCTTTGAGCAGAACATTAAATTCCTCTGAGACCCATTTAGACAATAGAGAATAGAGCTGATGAAAGGATGACTTCATAGATAATACTTTTGTGAAAATTAAATCATAGAATCGCTTTAGTGTGCTAAGCTAGCCTACGCTGCAGAAATCTAAACGTATCTCTTATAATTAAAATACACTTCATCATGAGGGAGTAAACAACAGTTCTTAACTTGTGATCTAACCATTAAATTCCTCATTGTTTTGGCTAAACTATCATGAAGCTAAGGAGTATAGTACCCAAGGTTTTTTTTTTTAATTTTTTTAATGTTTATTTATTTTTGAAGGATAGAGAGACAGAGCGAGAGCAGGGGAAGGGCAGAGAGAGAGGGAGACACAGAATCCGAAGCAGGCTCCAGGCTCTGAGCTGTCAGCACAGAGCCTGACGTGGGGCTCAAACTCACAAGCTGTGAGATCATGACCCAAACCGAAGTCGGACGCTCAACTGACTGAGCCACCCAGGTGCCCAGTACCCAAGGTTTTATACTACAGGATCAAATTTCTCCCCTCTGCCGAAGAAGGAAATAGTAATTTTCTAGAGACATCAGGGATTGTGTCCCCACCGTAAATCAATGTTTTGAAAACCTAAGGGAACTAATCAGATGAGTTCCTCAGTATTAGATTTTTGGGAAAACTTGAAGTCAGGGTTGTGATGAGGTGCTGGGAGGTGTGGACCACTGGAAGGTAGGAGATTAATGGAGAAGAAGGAATCAAAAGTGAATTCACCTGGATTAGCACACAGTGTCCTAGGATCAGAGAGAGAACCAGCAGGAAAATTTCCCATTGTGTCTGGATCATTGCTCCATAGGGAGATCATGTGCTTACAGGTTAGAGTAAAAGCTGCTTAATGAGCAGACATAGGAGCTGTAAATATCTCCTCTGTAGTCCCACAGCGTGTGCCACTTTGGGCTGTACAGGACACTGTTCTTTCTTTGGAGTCCCAAGACTGTCTGGGAGACCAGCACCTGACCCCTTCCTGCCATCTTGTGGGGACAGAGCTTCAGTCCCCAACATCAACCATCCAGGGAGTCCTCTCTTGGCTTTCTACATTCTTCCCTCACCAGACATAATTACTTCTGTTAAGTTTCTCAAGATCCACATATGAGTGAAAACATATGGTATCTGTCTTTCTCTTCTTACTTTTGATTTAAAGCGAGAGACATCTGAGTCTTGCAATTGAATATGGATAGGCCATCATAGGATTATTAACTGACCTAATATCAATATTGCTGTGTCTTGGGGAACAGGAAGGCCTAAGGAGAGGGAAGGAGATGGGGAACAATCAAACAGTGGATTGGTCGGAATACATACCATTTATCCATTAAGTTTGCTGTCATATGTGTGTGGTTCATGAAGCCTCAAAACAATGACAATAGTCACATTAGGGTCACAGATCACCATAACAAATACAATAATAATAATGAAAAAATGAGATATTGCAAGAATTTCCAAATTGTGATACAGAGACATGAAGTAAGCAGGTATTGTTGGATAATTGGTGCCAATAGACTTCCTT
This sequence comes from Prionailurus bengalensis, assembly GCF_016509475.1. Classification (NCBI taxonomy): domain Eukaryota; kingdom Metazoa; phylum Chordata; class Mammalia; order Carnivora; family Felidae; genus Prionailurus; species Prionailurus bengalensis. The sequence continues at coordinate 11,087,193 of NC_057348.1, forward strand.
CACACAGGCTTGCCACAAACCTTTAACTTGTTTTTTAAAAAATTCCATATCTACGAAGTGCAGTAAAGTGCAATAAAACAAGACATGCCTGTTTGTGCTGTCATACATATGTCACATGATATTCTGAAGTCACATGTACAAATAGACATGAAATTCCAAGTCAATGACAAAGATGACTAGGTCAGAGTCAAGGTCAGGTGAACATGTTCTTTGGTAGATTACTGTCAACAAAACTAGAACCATTGTGTGATTTTCTGCACTATGGAGGAAAAGATCTAAGGAGTGTGAAAACATATCACTGAGGAATGGAGTCAGCTGGGAATAGTAAATGAGAAGTAAAAAAACCTGTCCAAGGAGAAGCCATGTAAGACGTATCAGGGAGCAATATTAGCTCCCAGTGTTACCTAGCTGATTGGGGTAATGCTAGCTAGTTGAAAGGGTTGAAAGAAATGTGCAAAGTGGGTAGAAACTCCGGCTGGATCTTTTTTGACTCTCTTTTCTGATTTTCCCCAGCATCACTAAAAAAGACAAGCAAAAACCTCCCAGTCTGAGATTCTGGATTACAGAATTGCCTTGAGGCAATTCAAGATGGTTTGGGCAGAGATAACTGAATTCAATTGGCCTCAAGTATTATTCCCTAACTCAGTCCTTCTAGATAGAGTCCTGATTCTTTCCTTTCTTTTGTTCATTAATAAAAATGAAAGGATATTAAGATTCTAAAGCCAGAGTAAGGGAAATAGACTGCCAGCTGAGAGTCAAATGGCAAAATCAACAGTTATAATACAGCTGCTATAAATTCTGTACACCCTCACTCTGCTGAAAGTACATTTGTTCCCCCTCCATGCCCAACACAGAGCCTGACACACTTGAGCTGTGTAGTATAGACTGAATTGTGTCCCATTAAAATTCCTAGATTGAAGATCCAATCCCCAATGTGACTGTATTTGCAGATAGGATTTTTAGGAAGTGATAATGGTTAAGTGAAGTCATAAGTGTGGGGTACTAACCCTGTTGGGTTGGTGTCTTTATAAGAAGAGAAAGATCTCTCTCTCTCTCTCTCTCTCTCTCTCTCTCTCTCTTACTATCTCTCTCTCTCTGTCCCCACATGAACCAAGGAAAGGTCAGTTGAATGAAGACAGCGCATGAAGGTGGCTTCCTACAAGTCAGTAAGAAGTCTCTCACCAGAACTCAATGATAATGGCACATGATCTTGGACTTCCATCCTTTATAACTGTGAGAAAATAAACTTCTGTGATCTAAGCTAATGTGTAGCACCCATTTGATGAATGAAGGAGGAGTACATTTCCCTTAGATAAATTACCCAAATGTTCTTCAATTTCTGAAAAACATATATGGAAGTTTTTATGGAAGTCTTTGTCTTTTGATGAAAAGATTATATATGGTATAAGGCAGTAATATTCTATGTGCCCTGACTCTGGTTCTGAGTCCCGGGAGAAGCTTTTCTTGTCTCTTCAGAGCAATACTCCAGGAATAATTTTCTTTTTCGGTAGAGTATTATCCATATAAGTCATTCTTCTTGGACAGTCTTACCTAGAGCCTAAGTTTAGGCTCCCCCAAGCCCCAATCATAGGGCTGCCCAATCTATAAAAGATGACTTCTTCAACTGTGCTTATGAAGTGGGCCTTAAAAGGAAACAAAAACTGCTTTTGTGAAAATGGTTTAAGACACAAGCCACTCAGAGAAGGCCTTTTAGGATGACTATTGTTTTAACTTGCCACCTTTGGACCAGTGTCCCTCAGAAATATTTTTAACTCAATGTGTTCACAAATGTATGCACCCATGTAAATATTAGTTCAGGAAAGACATCTTGATTATCTCACATATTGATTATCTTAAAGTTTCTGTGGGCTGGGAATCTAGGCATGGCTTAGCTAAATTCTCTGAACCATGATCTCTCAAAAAGCTACAATCCACCCATCAGAAGTGGTCAGGGTCTTATGTGAAGGTTTGACTGGGGAAAGTTATATTTCTAAGTTTACATCATTTTTAGAAGGATTCAATTTTCAGGAGCTCTTGGCTTGATAGCTCCATTTGTCCTGTAGATGTTTGCTGGAAAGCATGTAACAAGCAAGAATACTAAGCAATAAAAATGAACAAACTATTGATACATGCCACAAGTTGCCACATGGGACTCTCCAATATGGCAGCTTGCTTCATCAAGATGTGAAAGTTAAGAAGGCAATAGAGTCTGCTAGTAAGACGGAAGTCACAGTCTTTGACAACCTAATCACGAAAATTATCTATCACTTCTGCTGTACCCTATTTATTAGAAACAATTTGCTACATCAGTTTCACATTCAAGGCATGAATAACATGAGATGAAGACTACAGGAGACCATCTTAGAAGTCTGCCTACCACACTCATCATCTGGTCAACATTTGGTGTTGTCAAGTTGAAAATGCCACTTTAGCCACTTCAATGGCATCTTATTGTACTTTGGTTTATATTTCTCTAAATGACTAATGATGAGCAATTTTTTATACATTTATTGGACATTCATATATATTTTGTGTGAAATATCTCTTCAAGTCTTTTAACCATTTTTATTACATTATTTGTCTTCTTACCATTGAGTTTTAAGAGTGCTTTATGTATTCTCTATGCAAGCCTTTCATCAGATATAATATGGTAGATATTTTCATCCTATCTCTTAATGCTACCTCGTAAAAAATACCGATCAATTTTTTAATAATTAGTATCTTATTTGTAAGCAATATTAGGTACTCCAAAGTCACAAAGTTTCTGTCTTATGATTTTCTGGAAGTATTATAGTCTTATCTTTTATGTTTAGGTCTATACTCCATTTAAAATTAATTTTTGAATATAGTATACATTGGCATCAATGTTTATTTTTTGCCATATTGATATCCAATTATTCTAGTACTATTTGTTGAGAATATACTTTTCCTATTGACTTATCATGTCACCTTTTAAAATAATTTGATTGTATATGTGTGGGTTTATTTCTGGGCTCTATGTTTCTTATAGTGATTTATTTATGTGTTGTAAGCCAATATCACAGTATCTTGATTACTATAAATTTGTAATCGTTTGGAAACCAGGTAGTATAAAAATGCTAACTTTGTTTTTCCTTTTTCCATAGTTTTTGGGTTTTCTAGATCTTTCAAAATGCATATTCATTTTAGAATCAGCTTAACAGTTTTTACAAAATTGCCTGCCAGAATTTTGATTGAGATGATACTGAATATGATAGAACATTTCTGGAAAGAATTCCAAAATCTAAGCTCTAGCACTTATTAGATGTGTGACTATAGAAGTTACTTAACCTTTCTGTGCCTTGGTTTCCTCATATGTAACACGTAATCTCATTGCCAAATACCTTAAAGATTTTGAGACAAATAAATTATTTCTGTATGTAAAACACTTAGAACAACATTTACATATAGCAAGTCTCATGTAAGTATTAGCTATCTGAATGTAATAATGATTACTTGTACTTTATTTCTCTTGTTTATTATGTTGTAGCAGGAACTATAATAAAGATGATTTTTAAATGCTTGATTTGTTTATGATTTTATTGGAATGCTTGTATGGTTTCCCCAGTTAGTACAATGTTAATGTAGGTCTAAAGTAACATATCTTCATCATAATAAAGAAAGCGACCATCTATTTTAAAAAGAGCAGCTTTGAACAGACAGAAATAATTCATGAACTTGAAGACAGGCCAGTTGAAATTATTGAGTGTTCGGGGCAGAAAGAAAAAAGAAGTAAGAAAAACTAAACAGATCCTAAGACACTTGTGGGACTCCATTACCAAAACCAACACAAGCATTAAGGGAGTCCAGAAAGAAAAGAGAGAAACGGGCAAAGAGAAGTAATTGAAAGAAAGAAGCAATTATTTGAAGAAGTAATTGCTGAAACTCCCCAAATTTGATGAAATAAATTAATCTACATATCCAAGAAATTCAGTGAACTCAAAGTAGGATAAACAAAGAGATTCACACTGAGACACATAATCAAACTACTGAAAGCCAAATATAGAAGAGGTAATCCTGAGTTCAGTGAGAACTCATCATGCATGAGATCCTCAATAAGATTGTAAGCCGATTTTTCCACAGAAACTTTGGAGGCCAGAGCCAATGGGATAATATATTTAAATTACTGAAAGAAAATACTGTCACCTTAGAATTCTACACCTCATGAAAGTGTATGAAACATGAAGGAGAATTTCAGACATTCTCAGATAAACAAAAGCCAAGGCAGTTGGATTCCTACTGGGCCCGCCCTACAAGAAAAGCCAAAGGGAGTGCTTCAGGTCAGAATGGAAGGACACTACACAGTAACGTGAGGCCTTAGGAGGCCAGAAATATTTTGGCTGGAGTTAAATACATGGGAAAATACAAAACCAGCATTTTGTAATATCAGATTTTAACTCCACATTCCATATGTCGCAGGGCTTACAATACAACTGCTTAAAAATAATTACATGAGGGGCACCTGGGTAGCTCAGTTGGTTGAATACCTGATTCTTGATTTAGGTTCAGGTCATGATCCCAGGATTGTGGGATTGAGTCCCAAGTCAGGGTCCACATTTAGTAAATTCTCTCTTTCTCTCCCTTTGATCCTCTTCCCTGCTCACATGCTTTCTCGCTCGCTCTCTCACTTTCCCTCAGATAAATTTAACAAATAAATAAAATAAAATAATAAAAAATAAAATAAAAATACTCCTACTTTAAAATTTTTTAATAATTACATGAATTTTGATAATGATAAAATGATGGGTAGAACTGTGTAGGAGTAGAGTTTTATATATGGTTGAAGTCAAGTTGATATCACTTCAAATGACATTGTTACAAGCTAAGGATGTTACATGTAATCCCCATGGTAACTACAACTAAAATATCTATAAACTACAGGACAAAAGAAATGAGAAGGGAATCAAAGTGTGTCAGTATACAAAAATCAAATTGACTCCAAAAAAGGACTGAAAACACAATTCTCAGTACATTTTTAAGTTGAAATTACTCTAAGTATCTTCTCCAACCACAGGGAATGAAACTAGAAATCAATATAAGGAGGAAAACTGGAAAATCCACAACTATGTGAAAATTGCAGAGCACAATCAATTGACTAAGGGTGAAATCATAGGGGAAATTAGAAACGATCTTCAGATAAATCACAACATACATAAACTTATGGGATGAGACCAAAGCAGTGTTGTGTAGATTTATCTCCAGTGATTCAACATCTAAACTCCCAAGAATGTCTTAAGAAAGCAGTCAGAGGCCATAGTATCAACAAGAGATTGAGAAATACATTGGTGAGGTGTGCGACATCTCTGCAGAGTTCTGTAGTGGTTGTCCTCTGCGTGACGGAGTTATGAAACATGGGAGGTGCTGACATTGGAACACGTTCAACCTAGGTTCAACAGAGAGAATGACATCCCGAACTGGCAGAGGCCGAGCAGATGTCACTCAAAGTGAGAGGTGAGGAATTTATCGTTAATGTAATGGGTAGAAGAATCAAATGTTAATCAAAATTGATTGAACCATAGGGACTTTTTGGAATAGGCAATTGATCTTGATGCCTTCTTAATTAAAAGTGATGGGCATCTTACTAAGATCCCATCCATCTGTATAACTAAGAAAAATTCAAGTTCTCATACAAAGAAAGTTGGCCTAAGTCATCAGAACGAAGAGTCGCAATGACTCAAGCCTGAGACTTTTCATTGACCCTCAAATGATGGGACCAGCTCACCTTGAAAAAACATTAAAACTGCAACAGACTAATGCTCTTTATTTTTCTCCTGACTTTACACAAAGATGTTTATGTGCTGGAGCTGGTTCCTAATGGGTTATGAGGTGTGACCGTGCATGTCTCATCCCACTTTGTTGGGTAAAAGTCACATGGGTAGCTTAAAGTTAGCCATGTGAGAGATTTATACTATAGAAATTGGCAAATAATGTAATTAGGCATTTTTCTACCATTCATTTCTTTCTTTCTTTCCCTTCCTTCCTTCCTTCCTGTGGAAATTTATCAGAAAATTGTGAAGTAGGGAGTCTGAAATAGGAAATTACCATTATAGCATACAAATTAGTGATGTCACTTCTGGGTCAGGTGATGATAAAGTATTAACCTCATTATGTTTCACAAAGTGTATTTCAGGTCCATAACTGTATCCTGTTATTATGACCTAATTTCTAACATGAAGAGATGGAAAAGCCATAGATGGAATTTGGCAAAATACCCACGGTGCTTTTATAATCTGAGAAAGGGACATTATATTAAGAGGGAGCAAAATAGATCCTCTGGTAGTGTTCTTGCTTATAAAAATGTTAAGAATAGCAATGCATCCCTGGGGAAATTCCAAAGATCAATGACACTATCAATTCTTGAATGTCAAGGGCTGTCATTTCTGTTGTGCCAGACTCATGTTTTAGATGGTGCAGAAGAAATTAGATCTTAGAGACTGAATGTGGATTATTGTAGACTTTACCCAATGGTGACTCCAGTTCCTTCTGTTCTGCAATGTGTTCAATTTCTAAAGTGGATTCACACAAACTTTAGTGATTGGTATATAGCCTTTGATATGTCAAGTAGGTTTTCTTTGAGACCAGAATTTTCTTTGAGGGCAGCTGCTCTCATTGGCACGGGAAGCATTACACATTTATTCCTCTAGCTCTTCCTATAATATTATAAGTACTAAACCTCCTGTATTACATATATTTGCTGCTGAACACTCATGCACTGGATTCTATTTCCCACACTGACCTCCCAAAATATGAGAGATCAAAGTTTTAAATAAAATACAGAAGAAACAGTTACTTATCATGTATGAAAAATTAAAGAGGCTGAACCCTTGAGATAACATAAACTGCAGATTACCATTCTGTGAGCTTATAACATCATCATGACTTAGGTCCTGTGGGGTTTTGAGCATTGTTACTCACGATCAAGTCTCTGTCTTCATACAAATAATACCCCTATGTAGACAACGTTTCTTGGCTGAAGAGCTTTTTAAGGGCTTGCTTTATGTCTTTGTTTTTTAGACTATAGATAAAAGGGTTCAGCATGGGGGTGACCACTGTGTACATGACTGAGGCTATGGCACTGGACCTGGAGTTTTGTGCAGCAGCAGAACTCAGATACACCCCAAGGCTTGTGCCATAGAACAAGGAGACAACTGAGAGGTGAGACCCACATGTAGAAAATGCTTTGTACTTGCCTCCAGCTGATGAAATTCTGAAAATGGAGGTTACAATCTTAGAGTAAGAGAAGAGGATCCCTGTGAGTGGAACAATAGCTACAAGGCCAGTAGCAAAATACATCACCAAATCGTTGAGAAAATTATCAGAACGAGCAAGATGGATTAGCTGATTAAGTTCACAGAAAAAGTGAGGGATTTCCAACTCTTCACAAAAAGAGAGTCGCAAAACCATTAAGCTCTGTAACAATGAGTGCAGGGCAGTCATGATCCAGGATGCCAGAAGCAGGAGCCCACAGAGGTGGGGGTTCATGATGATCGTGTAGTGGAGGGGGTGACAGATGGCCACAAACCGGTCATAGGCCATCACAGTCAGGAGGAAGTTGTCCAGAACTCCAAAAAGCATGAAAAAGTACAACTGGGTGATGCATCCTGCATAGGTAATGACTTTGCTCTGTGTCTGGATGTTCAGTAGCATCTTAGGGATGGTGGTGGAGATGAAACAGATGTCTGCCAAAGAGAGATTGGAGAGAAAGAAGTACATGGGCGTGTGGAGGTGGGAGTCCATGATAACGGCCACGATGATGAGCAGGTTCCCAATGGATGTGACCAGATACATGGACAAAAACAGTCCAAAGAGGAGGGGCTGTAGTAATACATCTTCTGAGACACCCAGGAGGATAAATTCTGAAACACATGTTTGATTTTCTGATTCCATGTAGCTGATGAAATGGTGGAAAAGAGACAAAGAAATGCAGATTTAACCTCAAGAAGTTACCCTATACAATTACCCTGGTAAAAGGCTGAAGGTCCTGATTGGGAAGGTGAGGAAAAAGATTAATCAAATAAGTTTAGGGTAGTATACAGGGGTCCTTCCTCAAGAGGACTTGGCCCCCTTTCATTCCAAAATTTCTAGGTCTGTAAACCAGCTCTGGGAATTTATTAAGAGGTTGGGACTCACCGTTTTTTGATTAAGGTTAGTTTTTGTTTACTTGACCTTGAACTTTTCTGCTTAAACAGATCAAGCAAGAATTTAGTAGACTTTCTACCTAATTTCTCTTCCAGGAGCACCATGGTCAACTAGTCACCACCAACCATTGGAGTAAGTCAGACTATTCCAGTCCACTACAGCAATCATTTGCACTTTGCCTTTGGTTGTTGATGCTGCTACTTGGCCTCTGCCATCCCAGGACCCAATTACTCCCACTTCATTTAAGTTTTCCAACCCAGTGGCTGAAGTTTCCACTGTAAGATCTAGCCTACAGAGAACAGCAATCCCAGAGCTCATCAAGGATATTGTGGCTCCCCTCACAATCCATTTCTCATAGTCATTGTGCAAGGTATGTCCTCTGGACTCTTCCAGCGTGGGTGAGTAGGTCTAACCCGATAAACCCATTCTAACATTCCAATCTCCCCAAGCCTCTAAATCCACAACTCTACATTAAACCTAGGCATGTCTGGCACTTTCAACTCACTCACTGTGGGCTACCTGTGGTCCGGTTTCCACCAAACAAACTGTAAGTTCCCAGGCTGCAACATTGAACGCAGAATGTCTGCTTAGTGAGCCCATATCAATACGTTCAGCACGTTCCACCGTTATGTTCTTTCCCACATTAGCCCACACTCTGAATCTATCCCTTCCCACACATGTTCCCTGGATTTCTGTCTGTATAAATTAGAAAACTCAAGTCGTTCTTCTGGAGTGTAGAACACTTTCTCACAGATCACACTGCACCTTATCCTTAGGGGCCTGCCAGCAAATGAGTCTAATTATGGATCTAGAAGCAAAGAGGAGTGTTAAGGGTGGGACATGAGGAGATTTGGCATTGTCTTGGGTGGCAACTGCCTGGTGGGGAGGCATTCGTTTCCTCAGGCAGAGCAGAGTTAACCCCTCAGACTGAAGTGGAGAGGTGACACCACTGTGGGTATGGAGGCCACTACCACTGGGGCGGCGGGTGACCCTATCACTAGGCATGGGGAGGCCAAACCCATTGGGGTAGATAGGCAGCTTCCACTGGCAAAGAAGACTTAGGGACTCAATTCTCCAGCTTCATCAAGGCCTTCATCAAGGGGCAGAGAGACAGGGAGACACAGAATCCGAAGCAGGCTCCAGGCTCTGGGCTGTCAGCACAGAGCCCAACGTGGGGCTTGATCCCACAAAAGGTGAGATCATGACCTGAGCTCAAGTCGGATGCTTAATCGGCTGAGCCACCCAGATGCCCCAAAGCTCTGTACATTTAAAACCTTGACTGTGAAGCCTTTACTAATCTCCTCAGGAAAAGTCTACTATTTTAGGACCCACTTCACCAGAATTGGAATACCATATCAAAGATTGCATTTACTTATTTCTATGTCTCTTCCTCTGTTTAGATCAGGAGCACCTCGAGAGAAGAAACAATACCTTATTAATTTCTTTATTCCCAGAATATGTTAGTTCCTACCATGCAGTAATTTCTCAATAAATGTTTGTGGAAAGAACGAATGGTTGAGTGGCATTAAAAAGAGATACCACTAACAGGGAAAAGGAAGAAACAGTGAAACAACAGAACAAACCATTGAGACAGGGAGGCCCCATGATGGATAGCCAACACCAGAGGAGACCGATGGGTGCAAAAAGACATTTTAGTGCATCCCACTTATTGACTTCCAAAATCTGGGACTTAAACGTGCCAGGATTTTGTATTAACAAACATTTCTTTACTTGTTATCCTTTTGTATAACATAAAGTTACTGCCAATAAAGAGAGTCCTATGCATCATTATCATACTCCCCAGTACCTGTGAAAATGCTGTGGTTCACCCAGATATTATCACAAAAAAGTCTGAGCTCACTCATGAAGTTCCTTCCCACTGAGATGAATGAATTTGCCCCCAGAAAGGGCAGGGTGATGGAACCACTCATGAGGTCTCTGGAAGACACAACTGTGTTTCCTCACCATCCGAAATTAGTAGAATTGACTTTAGAGGGCCTAGTGGAAGCATTTAAGAATTTCTGTGGCTTTAGGAGCTGAATTCCCAACAGTCCTGTTGATGAAGTATTCTTTTGTCTCTCTATACCTTGAGAGATTTTGTTCCCTGGAGCTAAAAGAGAAAAACACGGTGCAGGCATGTGCTCATGTGCTGGATTTAATCCTGGGAGACATCTTTGGAGTTCTTACCTCTTTGGACTCTTTCCTCCCAGAAAAAGACCACCACTTTTTAGGTATGGCCGCTGTAATGCAGAGAAACCCACAATGCCTGCTCTAGCCTTGATTCTGGAGGGACACCATGATTATACCAGAATATCTTCTTTCTCCCATCTATTTTCTCTGGTGTTGTCCTCAATCATGACATTAAACAAATTCTGTTTCAAACTGCACGCTGACACCCAAGCTAAAAGAACAGAGACATCGGAGATCACACATGAAAGAGAATGCAGTCATTACAAAAACAGTTCAGAATAATACTCAACAGACTATAAACCCAGCAAACAACGAGATAATTCCTGGGGGTGGGGGTGGGGGGAGGCGGAGAGTGGAGACTCTGATGATTCCTGTTACTACATCAAAATGTTGAATATGCTTCAATAATTTTTAAAAGTTTAAAATGATATAAAATATTTTCTCCAATCAAATGAAGGGAAACTAGACATCAGTATCAGAAGGAAAACTAGAAAATTGTCAAATACATGAAGGTTCAAAAACACACACTTAACCAACCAGTGAGTCCAAGAAGAAACAATGAGGGATATTACAAAACACTTTGATAAGAACAAAAACAAGGGGCACCTGGGTGGCTCAGTAAGTTAAGCATCGGACTTTGGTTCAGGTTATGATCTCACGGCTCATGAGTTCAAGCCCCATGCCGGACTCTGTGTGGACAGCTCAGAGCCTGGAGCCTGCTTTGGATTCTATGTCGTCCTCTCTCTCTGTTCCTCCACACTCATGTTCTGTCTCTCTCTCTCTCAAAAAGAAACATTAATTTTTTAAAAAAAAAAGAACAAAAACAAGAATACAACCTCCCAGAACTTATGAGTTTGGCAAAAGCAATGATCAGAGGGTAAGCTTATAGCTATCAATGACTACATCTAAAAAAAAAAAAAAAGAAAGACTTCAAATCAATATCCTAATTTTATACCTTAAAGAAATAATTAATAATAATAATAGCAAACTCAACTCCAAGCTACTTAAGGAAATAATAGATCCATGATAATAAAAATATAGACCAGTAAAACAAGAAAGAAAATCAATGAAAATAAAAGTTGGTTTGTTGAGAACATTAATAAAAATGACAAAAGTTAAGATAAACTGAAATAAAGTGAAGAGAGTAGACATAAGTTACTGAAGTAAGAGATGAAAGTGTGGACATTAGTGTGGACCATAGGAAAATGAACATAAGAGAGTGTTATGAAACATTGTACACCAACAAATTAGATCATCTAGTTGAACGGATGCATTCCTAGAAATACACTAACAAAGTGGCTCAAGTAGAAATGAAAAATCTGAATAGATCTATAACAAATAAGGATATTAGAACAATAATAATAATTAAAAAAAAAAAAAACCTTTCCAACAGAGGAAAGTCCAGGATCTGATGGCTTCATTGGTTAATCCTATCAAACCTTAATTTATACTAAACTTTCTCAAACCCTTCCAAAACATATTTGATGGTACCTAGACCGCCCTGACACCTAACTGAAGAAAACAAAAATGTAAATTACAGTCCAGTGTTCTTATGAGTATAGCTGCAAAAATCTTCTACAAACTACTAGCGAATGGAATCCAGGAACATGTTAAAAGGATCCTACACTGTGACCAAGGGGAATTTTGACACTGATTTCTTAAATATGACACCAAACGCACAAACAACAAAAGAAAAAGAAAAGAAAACGGGACCACATTGAACCCTTTAGTGTATCAATAGACACTATGAAGAGAGCAGAAATACAACCCATAGGAGAGCACAGTATGTTTGCAAATTATACATTTGGTAAGAGTTGAATATCAGGACTATGTAAAAAGTACAAAAACTCAACAACAGAAATAACAGCCCAATTTGAAAACAGACAAAAGACCTAACTAGACATTTCCCCAAGGAGGACATACAAGGGGTCAAGAGGCACGTGTTCAACATCAACAGTCATTAGGGAACTACAACTCACAACCGTGAGATACCAAATCACACTGATAGGAAGGCTACTATTTTTCAAATGGAATATGAGAAATGTTTACAAGGATGTGGAGAAATTGGGAGCCTCATGCATTGCTGATTGGAATGGAAAGTAGTTACGTGGGGAAAAGATTGGCAATAGCCAAGAGATGGTTACTACCCACATGGTCATCAAATGACCATACATGGGTATCCATACATGGGATGTTATCCAGCCATGAAAAGGAATAAAGTTGGGAGTGTGCTGAGCACTTTCAATTGCACTGGAGAGGCTACAGAAAGACATGACAAAGATAGGGGTTTTAGATCCTCAGATTATTTAGAATACAATAATCAGGACATATACAGAACTGCATAGATCAAATCTCTGATCTCTCAAAGCTGTATCTCAGTATGGGAATGGAACAAAAACAAAATCAGATCTCACATATGGATGTGCTACAAAATAAGCTGAATTCATAGCCTGCTAAATATCTTTTATAAAATTCAAGGCATCACTTGTAAAGAGGCAGTTGAGAACAATAATGAGTAGAAAGAATCTAGGATTTGGGTAAATTCAAATACTCTGATTTGTCCAACTACACAGAGGCTTCAGTTTGGCCCACACAGCACATCTTGACCTGTCTGATGAGCCACACAGTACCTTGTCTAAAAGCTTTGTAATCACTTCACCTAAAACACATTCACCTTGCAAGGGGATGCCTGCCGATTCTTGTCATGTCCATTCCTTTTCCTCTTCCCTGAGCCAACATCTGACGTCAGATCTCAGGACACCACAGAGATAAATGCAAAGTTTAGATAAGATTAAATTAAGGGGCACCTGGCTGGCTCAACTGGTTAAGTGTCCAGTTTAGGCTCAAGTCATGATCTCGTGGTTCATGAGTTTGAGCCCCCCATTGGGCTCTGTGCTGACAGCTCAGAGCCTGGAGCCTGCTTCAGATTCTGTGTCTCCCTGTCTCTCTGCCCCTCCCCTGCTCTCTCCCTCTCTCTCTCAAAAAAAAAAAAAAAAAAAAAATATATATATATATATATATATGGAAATTAAGGTATCCAAGTAGTTGTGAGATTTTTCTAATTTTTTAATAAAAATGTAATGAATGCACAACAGAATGAATTCTACTGATCATGCTTGATGGAATATGGAAAGGAATTTGTGAGCAAACCAAATATATTGATGGAGTGATTTTCAGAAACCCAGGTCCATATGGCAGCTTGAACAAATGAGCATATTTAAATATATTTTTATCGCTTAGTTGACTGAAGTTTGGATTCAGTGATGGCCTGTTCTAAAAGCAGTTCAGGGTCCTAAGTATGTTATTATACAGTATATATGTGTATGTATATAGGAAGTAATAAAGATTTGTGATAATAAAAATATGAACCAGTAAAACAAGAAAGAAGATCATTGAAATGAAAAGCTGGTTTGTTGAGAACAATAATAAAAATGACAGAAGTTAAGATAAACTGAAATGAAGTGAAGAGAGTAGACGTTAAGTTACTGAGCTGTGAGATCATGACCTGAGCCAAAGTCAGATGCTTAACTGACTGAGTCACCCAAGCACACCTTACATTTATTTATTTCAATTCAAGTTAGTTAACATACAGTGGAGTGTTGGTTTCACGAGTAGAACCCAGTGATACATCACTTACATATAACTCCCAGTGCTCCTCCCAACAAGTGCCCTCCTTAATGCCCATCACCCATTTAGCCCCTCCCCCCACCCACTTCCTCTCCTGCAACCCTAAATTTCTTCTCTGTATTTTTGAGTCTCTTATAAATTGCCTCCCTCTCTGTTTTCATCTTAGTTTTCCTTCCCTTCCCCTGTGTTCATTGGTTTTGTTTCTTAAGTTTCACATATGAGTGAAATCATATGATATTTATCTTTCTCTGATTGACATATTTTGCTTAGCATAATACACTCTAGTTCCATACACGTTGTTGCAAATGGAAGATTTCATTCTTTTTGAACACTGAGTAATACTTCACTATATATATATATATATATATATATATATATATATGCCACATCCTCTTGATCCATTAAAGGGGCATATGTACCCCAATGTTTATAGAAGTGTTATTAACAATAGCCAGTTATGGAAAGAGCCCAAGTGTCCGTGGATTGATGAATGGATAAAGAAGATGTGAGTGACCTAAATTTTGATCATGAGCTGCTTGCCTATCTGCTACCTCAAAAGCATCATAGACCACACTCACATTTATGCCCCAGGAATTCACTCTACCAGGTGCTAGGCAGAATATCTCCAAATTGATTTAATTTCTTCTCTATAATGTGGGTTCTTTAAATGTCAATTGACCCTAACCAGGGGAAGCTGATGAATGGAGAAGCTTAAACTCGGTTCCCTCAAATAATTTTATTGACTATGTCCCTGTGAGATTCCTACTGCTGTTATAAATCATTCCCACACTAGCTGCTGAAGACAAACACATACAGGTTCTTACAGTTCTGGAGTCAGAAGCTTCGAAGGATTCCCGTCGGGCTAATAGCAAGGTGTCTTCAGGGTTGTGGTCCTTCTGGAGGCTCAGGGGAGAATGTGTTTCCTTTCCAATTGCAGTCTCTGTTGCTGGCCACCTGCATTTCTTGACTCATGGCTCTTTCACCACCTTCATAGTCAGCAGGAGTGCATTCTCAAAATCTCTGACATCAACTCTTTTGTCTCCATCCTCAACATTTGGAGGACCTTCCTGACTACCCTAGTCCCACCTAGAGAATCACAGCTGATCCTTTTATCTCCATGGTAGCTAGTTTACAGCCCTGTTTAGTCTGCTACCTTAATCCTACATTGCTCTCAAAAATAACATGTGAAAGGTCCTGGGAATTAGGATGTGGACATATTTGGAAGGGCCTTATTCTGCCCACTACAAAATCTTTTTCATAAATGTATTATTTTTGTCACTTATAAAAGCAATAAACACAGAATTCACACAGAATTAAGAAAGAGTGAATACATTATTCCTTCAAAATTACATGCATGCAAGGACACCATTTGGTGCAGAAGACTTAAAAATACCTACACCTGTCTTTAACACCAAGATCCCAGCCTTGCTAATCAAAGAGTGGCCCACAGACCCAGACCCACAGTTTAGCATCACCCAGGAGCTGGTAGAAATGCAGAATCTCTGGGCCACCCAGGATGAGAGATTAGATTCTGCATTTGTAGTCGGATCTGTGTGAATGTACATGCACATTGAAGTTGGAGAACTGCTGGTGTAGCTGGGTTTCTCACCTTTTATGATCAACATTTGTGGCAGGATAATATTTTAGGGGGTGCTTTCCTTTGAATTTTAGGTGTTTGGCAGCTTCCCTTCAGACTTTGACAGACATCCTCAGGGGAAAATTCATTTCTGGCTTTGAAACACTGCCCCAGAATCTGAGAACTAGAAGCATCCTGACAGAATCAAACTCAAGGGTCACCACATACTCAGGTATTAAGTTTAGACAGATGACTAGACATAACAAAGCACCATTTCTACAATGTAGAATGGAGCTCATAAATGTACTTCCTCAGGTATGTTTATAAAAATTGAATCCAACTATCCCTATGAGAGGTCAAGCTCACATTGTAGTACGTAAAATATATAAATACATCTATTATAATTAAACATTTAATAACAAAGGACCAACCAATAGCTTTTACCTTGTGACAATGTAAGAAGTTCCTAATTGTGATGGCAAAAGTGTCTTGAAGCCAGTGTGTGTAGAACCCAAGGTTTATTATCAGAAGAACCCAGTTCTCTGTGCTTCTCTGTGCTGATAGCTCAGAGCCCGGAGCCTGCTTCGGATTCTGTATCCCTCTCTCTCTGTCCCTCCCCTGATCCTGCTCTGTCTCTCTCTGTCTCTCAAAAATAAATAAACGTTAAAAAATATTTTTTTAAAGAATAGACACTAGGGATGCTGGGTGACTCAGTTGGCTGAGCATCTGGCTCTTGATTTCGGCTCAGGTCCCAATCTCAGGAGCCTGGAGATTGAGCCCCCATCAGGTTCTGCATTGAGAGTGAGGAGCCTGCTTATGATTATCTCTCTTCCTGTCTCTCTCTGCCCCTCCCTGGTACTTTTTCTCCCATAGAAGAAGACAATGAAGAAGAAGAAGAAGAAGAAGAAGAAGAAGAAGAAGGAGGAGAAGGAGAAGGAAGAAGGGGAGGGGAAGGAGAAGAGGAGACACTGGAGATGGCAGGGCTGGGTCCCCGAGACAAGTCAAGGTTTTGGAGTTAGAGAGACCTAATCCCGGTGTGTTCTTCCTTCTTAGAGCTGGAGAAAAGTGTAACTCTGAGCTGAGATAACGTGCTAGGAGATTTACATAACAGGAAGAGGGCAAGTTCAGGGAAAAGGAGAAAGAAGAAAAGAACTGGATTCGCTTGATCTCTAACCTAGTCTTTTGGGAACTGAGATTCATCAGGAAGAAATCCTTTATGTCCAGAGCAGCTTTCCATTGGGAATCATACGCTTAGAGGTTGGAGTAACAAGAGGGAAATGCGCCTAATGAGCAGATACAGGGAGGTATAAATACCCTCTGGTCTCCCGTCAGCCTGTGAGATCTTGGACAGGAAGGCGAGTGGTTTTTGTCTGTTTGTTCTGAGTCCTAATTCCGGCTGGGACTGATGCTTCACTCCCCCCTACTGCCTCTGCTGAGGTCAGAGCCTTAGTCCCTGTTACCTGCTGTCCTGGGAGGAATTCAGTTTCACACGGAGACCTTCCTGTCAGACACCCAGCCAGGTGAGTCCAACAGCCCCGGGCACCGTGGATGACAGGGTTGTCCGAGAACATTAATCCATCATCACCTGGGGGCCAGTTCAACTTAGTCCATAGCAAGTGATCACTGTGTTTATTTGCTTGCGTAAATAATGAATGTATTTATTCACTGACTGTGCCGGTTTCGCAGAATGGCTCCTACGAACACTTTTGAGAGTCCTTCATATTCTTTATCATGAAAGGGATGCTCTAAACATCCTAAGATACACAGACCTCAGCACTGGGCAGGCTCTGGTCAGGATGTCCATAGGCAGAGACGTAGAAACCCTGCATTAAAAATATGAATATTTGTAATATAGCTGCTTTCAGGTCCTGCCTTCAACCTGTAACACCCACTTTTCCACCAGCAAATTCAGTGTAACCCCAAGACTACCCGCTTAAAAGTCCAACCACAGGGGCGCCTAGGTGGCTCAGTCAGTTAAGCGTCTGACTTTGGCTCATGTCATGATTTCACAGTCCATGAGTTCGAGCCCCACGCCAGGCTCTATGCTGACAGCTCAGAGTCTGGAACCTGCTTCGGATTCTGTGTCTCCCTCTCTCTCTGTCCCTCCCCACTTGCACTCTGTCTCTCTCTCTCTCTCTCTCTCAAAAATAAATAAACATTAAAAGAAAAGTTCCAACCACACACAATGTAACACTGCTCTAAGTTTTTTCCCCAGGTTCCTGGGTGAAGAAGACATTTCCTGTTGTTCCTTAATCTATCCCTCAGTTTCAGCAAATGTCATATATTTGATGACCTTTCTGATTATTATATGGCCATATGCTATTCCCCCTTCCCTGACTTTTTTTAGCATTTCAAAAGATTTCCTCAGATCATTGCTTCTGTCGACTTTGGAAAAACTCTTTGACCATAAAAATGTTTAACTTGGTTTAAATATTCCTATCTTCTTACTGCTGAGTTTCTTGCTTTATTTTAGTGGTTTTTCCCACCTGCAAATGTTATATGCAGTTTTCTTGATGTTCCATATATTGTATGGTTACATTTACACTGAAGTCATTATCCCTCTGGTGTTAGTAATGTATCTGAGAAAGAGGACTAATTTAATGTTTTTCCAGATGGATATCCATTTATTCCAGCTGTTACTTAGCAATTCATCTTTTTCCAACGAAACTGAAATACGACCGTGCCATATAGTAAATGTCCTTATACACTGAGACTTAATTCCTGATTCATTCAACAAATAATAACTGAGCATCTGCCATGGGCCAGAACATTCTAGGGACGTTATATGTCATATTCTTTCATGGTCTTTCACAATTTAGTTATTAATCTGTGTCGGTATTACTAATGACTGCTATTTTTATCTGTTCCACTTTGCTTTTGTTTTTCATACAACTTTGCTTATGACAGTTGTTTTCAAGCTACTATTTTAACCTGGTTTCCAGATCCTTTCATTCTTTCCATTCTATAACTTCTCATAGTCTTATATCTTTTTATAGTAAACATATATTCAACTAAGTTGGTGAAAAACAGAAATGAACAGAGAGGATAAAGTCCCTGCTCTTCTGAATGTTACAGTGTAGCATTGAGACTGTCATGATGTGGGCAGGATTTACAGAGCATAGTCTGGGGAGTCCTTTGCATGTTGGATGAGATCCAGAATGAGGATTAGAGGGTGTCCATTGGGTTTGAGAAAGAGAGATCTTTACTCAAGCCCAGGAATATCAATGAAAAGGTGCCACATATGAAGAGGGAGAAAGGAGCTAACCTCATCCCCTATCAATCACATAGAAATGAATCAGTCATATCATGATGCAGGAGGTACAGGAAAATGTCTTCTAGGTTTGATATAAAAATGCCCAACTTTGATTGTATTGGTTTATCCCTTTGTTTGTTTTTCTTGATGTATAATATAAACGGATATGTTAATATTTATATCTATTTATATTTTTATCTATATAGTTTTGTACAAGTACACCATGAATATATCACTATCTGTCTTTTAAACAAGTTTGTTTCATTCTCTTATTATTTTTGCTGGGCATCAGGGGATGTAACCAGGGGAGAAGCAAGGGAGATATTTCTTCCTCACAGTCTCTCAGGGACCACCCCCGCTTATGAGATCATTGCTCTCCCTCATCGATTTCATTCCCTCTGTATCTCACCCTCTGTCTCTTTCATTTATTGAACAGATTTTGTTACATTGGTGTAAATCACAGCGGAAAATTAACATTCCAGTATGGAGCTCCACGATGATTGGTCCATGGGAGGCTTAAGAATTAGCATTTCTGGGAACCATTTCTACACTTTGCAGGGGAAAGATGGCTGATCGGGTCTCCTTGGGTTGTATCCATTCCCAGCATAACCAAGAATGTGGGGGCTGTGAGGACAGGGAAATTCACCACCCAGAAGACCACGGTGTCTTGTGCGTGTGTGACTTGTAGAGGGTGAGCCGTCCTCACAACAGGGGCCAGGACTCCTCAATCCCAAGGTGACACCATACACGGGCCAGAACTCAGTCAAGAGCAGGCACCAAGACAGGGATCTGTGTCAATTCATGGGGTGGCTTTGCAGCACGATGAATACCGAGGGAGAGGCAGTGTGGACAAGGACGACTCTGTGCCTGGGGGTCACAGTTGTTGCAGAGAGGCCACATCCCTCCTCACATGTGTGACAGAGTCTGTCATCAGTGTCCCTCAACATCATTCCCCTGCAGCGCTGGCTTTGCTTTTTCGCTTGAACATTTGAAACAAGTACCTTCCTCAGGGCCTTTGCACTGGCCATTCCCCCTGCCAGGCACACACTTCCCCCAGAATCCTGTGTCTATATTTCTGTATTACATGACGTCTGTGCTCCAATGCCACCTGTGTACAGAATTGCCTAAATGCCATTAAAATAGATGCCCTATTTGCTCTCTGCTTTATCCCTGTTTCCCATTTCTTCACAGCACATCTTACCATCAAAAACGTGAGATAATCAAAAGATAATTGTGTCAAAAAGAAAATTGTATAATTATCTTCTTTGCTTACATATTTTTTCTCCATCGCTGTAGGGATTTTTGTCTTCAGCACTCTATACTCATTGCCTAGATAGTGCGTGAAAGTTGGTCAGCACTCAATTTATATTCCTGAATACTTGAAGCATTTCTCAGGAAAAGTATAAAATACATGATTTCTTAGGAAAGAAGCTGATTGACAATAAAAATATATCAGATGTGGCAGCGATGATTCCCTAAAGGGGACCATATCCGTGCACAACATATTAAAAGGAATTTCTGGACTGCAAAATAAAAAAAAACCAGTCACATTTCAATTTTGTAATACAAATTTGTGTTTTTTTCTTTCCCTCTTTCTCAGAGGTCACCTCCACCACATGGAACCAAGCAATGAAACACAATTTTCAAAGTTTCTTCTTCTGGGATTTTCAGAGGAACCAGGAATGCAGCCCCTCATATTTGGGCTTTTCCTCTCCATGTACCTGATCACTGTGTTTGGGAACCTGCTCATCATCTTGGCCATCAGCACAGACCCCAACCTCCACACGCCCATGTACTTCTTCCTGGCCAACCTGTCCTTTGTAGACATCTGCTTCACGTCCACCACCGTCCCGAAGATGCTGGTGAACATCCAGACTCAGAGCAAAGTCATAACCTATGCAGGCTGTATCACACAGATTTATTTTCTCATACTCTTTGCTGTGATGGACGTCTTCCTCCTGAGTGTGATGGCCTATGACCGGTTTGTGGCCATCCGTCACCCCCTGCACTACACGATCATCATGAACCCCCGGCTCTGTGGGCTGCTGGTTCTGGTGTCCTGGATCACGTGTGTCCTGAATTCCTTGTTACAAAGTTTAATGATGTTGCAGCTGTCCTTCTGTACACACTTGCATATCCCCCACTTTTTTTGTGAACTTAATCAGATGCTCCAACTGGCCTGTTCTGATACCTTTCTTAATAACGTGGTGATGTATCTTGCAGCTGTCTTGTTGGCTGGTGGTCCCTTCATTGGGATCCTTTACTCTTACTCTAAGATAGTTTCCTCCATATGTGGGATATCATCAGCTCAGGGAAAGTGTAAAGCATTTTCCACCTGTGCATCTCATCTATCGGTTGTCTCCTTATTTTATTGTACGATGCTCGGCGTGTACCTTAGCTCTGCTGCTACCCACAGCTCACGGTCAAGTGCCACAGCCGCGGTGATGTACACGGTGGTCACGCCCATGCTGAACCCCTTCATCTACAGCTTGAGGAACAAAGACATGAAAAGGGCTCTGAAAGCATTCTTTGGGAAGGAGACCCTTACATGGCCAATCGTCATAAGATTGAAGAAGTGCCTCTGATTGCAGGGGTCAAAGCCTCTGGGTCAGAGATTGTGGTCTTTATTCAGACTGTAGATGTAGTATTCCTCTTCCCGTTTATTTCCTTGTCCTCAACTTCCATATGCCATGTATGTAAGTCACTCTATGAAGCCCTGCTCTCTCTGATATCCTACAGATTTTCCCCTTGTATTTCCCACTTTCTGATATTTATTTCCAACCATGGATCTGAAATATTTGGAAATGTTCATTTACCTTGAGGCAACATAGATGTTTTTAAAAAATAATCTTTCTCAAACAATTGTGTCACACCAAATCATTTTTCTTTCATACGTGTTTTTTTAATGCCACGTTTACCACTGGTTAGCTCTCTGTATGTCTTAGGATTAGTGGGCAGAATTGGGTGCGTGATGGGCTAAATGGGCAATGGGCATTAGGGAGGGCACTTGTTGGGGTGAGCACTGGGTGTTGTATGTAAGTGATGAATCACTAAATTCTACTCCTGACACCAACACTACACTACATGTTCACTAACTAGAATTTAAATAAAAACGTGAAACAAACAAAAAGAACTGTCATGATTGATACTCCACCTATGGAAACAACCACACTTTATGACAAATATATATGATTTTAAAGTAGAACAATTTCTGAGACTATGTTTTTTCACTTATATGTCTGAAGGTCCTTTGTATATCAGTATCTTAACTGCTCTTCTTAATAGTGGACACTTAATATCTTAATGTGTCTTCTAGATTGGTTTTATTCTGCTCATTAGGATCCTGGTCTCTTAGTACCTTGTTGGCCACAATGTGTACGAAAGTCACTTCCTTACTGAAGTGTTCACCAAATACGCGTCTCCAAAAGAAGTCTTCATGGAACAACAAACTTAGATAGATTGACTTTAGAATATGATCTTAGACTCTAGATGCCCTTTAATATGATGAAGCAAAATTTTATTTTATGTTTTGTTCAATTTAAATTTTAGTTAGTTAATATACCATGCAATATTGGTTTCAGGAGTGAATTCCGTGATTCATCACTTACATACAACATCTAGTGCCCATCCCAACAAAGCGAAGTTTTAAATTGCACATTGTGCTCTTTAAAATATTTATTCTTCCTGCTGTACAGCTATTCATTGGAGTATGGAGGATTGGTGGCCATGTGTAAGGGGGCTTATCCAAATGGGGGAAGGACTGATTGACATTTTTCTACTTTTATTGAAATATCTCCTTGTTTCTTCCTGAAATCTTTACGCTGCCTTTGGTATGACTCCTTTCATTGTTGTAAAAGGAATATATCCTCCTTCCTTCTAAATTTTGTCATAACCATGAAAGGGGTGTCGAATGGTCATTTCCTCCATTATACATGTTTCTCAGGCTCAGGATTCTATTCATCTTCTATGCTCAAGGGATGACATAAGAGGGAGCTTGCATTCCTGTCTGGTCATGTGAATCAGGGACACCAGTTTTCCAACACAATAATGCATACATTTTCAATCTTTTCTGGCTATGGGGAAATGACCCTCAATGAGAGGTAGTTGTTTTGTTGTTTTTGTTGTTATTGTTTGTTTGTTTTTTAGAGAGAGAGAGAGAGAGAGGGGGAGTGAGCAGGAGAGAGGGAAAGAGGCAGAGAGGGAGACAGAGATAGAATCTTAAGCAGGCTCCAAGTTGAACGGGGCTTGATCTCATGACTGTGAGATCACAACCTGAGCCAAAATCAAGAGTTGGAGACTCGACCGACTGAGACACTAAGGTGCTTCTCAGTGAGAGGTTTTATATGCAGTTGTCTGAACTAAACTGAAATAACAGAGGTACCATGAATGCAGGCTTCAAATACAAGAATAAATACCAAGAACAGTCAGCAGCAGATTATAATTGTCCTTACTTCTGTTCACCGTGATCATTGAATCAGTTAGCGATTGCTCATAACAAGACAATTAAAAGAAAATGATTTAATGTAATGCTTTTATTACCAAATGATATTGTATGTTGGGGATTGTTCTGAGCTCTGCCTGTCTCCTCGTGAGTCTATAGTGAGCTGTGAGACTCTACACTGTTTCTTTTTTTTTTAATTTTTTCTTAAAGTTTATTTGTTTTGAGAGAGGCAGAGACAGGATGAGAGTGGGTTAGGGGCAGAGAGAGAGAGGGAGACACAGAATCCGAAGCAGGCTCCAGGCTCCGAGCTGGCAGCACCGAGCCTGACGCAGGGCTTGAACCCACAAGCTGTGAGATCATCACCTGAGCCAAAGTTGGACACTCAATCGACTGAGCCACTCAGGCGCCCCGACTCTACGTTGTTCCTAAGGCTCATCCATGATGTCATGTGTGACCACGGGGCACTTCTCTTCTGAACAAGTATATGATCAATTAACTCGATTTCCGAGTGCATTTTTATCTTCTGTTTTACAGGGAAAAAAAGAATATCAAAAGTGAATGATTTTAATTTACATCTACTGTTCCTGTATTCATACATGACACTTTGCTTTCTTCCTACTGAGAAGAAAAAGCTCCTGTCACGACTCAGTATGAATCAGCTACCTCTGCTCTATATTTCACACTGATCCGTACGCTGCTAGATTTTTTTCCCTTCTAACCAATTTAGTGGGGGTATAATCATGTGCTATAAACTGCATCTATTCGGAACGTATGATTTGATGATCAAGGGAGCCATACAAACACTAAAGTACCTACTGCACATTCCTTTTTGATGTTCTTCAAGAAAATGCACAACCTTGATGACTTCTTAATCCAATTGTTAAAATGTAATCTCCCTTGGCCTCAGCTTCTTTATTTCCAAAGGTAACTTGGGAGCGTAAACATAACTTCAAATGGATATTGCAAGAAATAAATGGGGTGTGCGGACATATTTCGTTGAATCTGAAGAAAATGCTCAGCCGTAAAGTTGTATGTATGCATATATGTGTGTTTCTCTGTATACATTTTTATTTCAAATAAACACACCTACACATGGGTACCCCAACACAGAATCATTTTAAAAAATATTATCTGAGTGTACTTGGCACACAATGCTACACGAGTTCGTGTGTACAACATAGAGATTCAACTTCTCCGTACATTATGCGGTGCTCAGCACAAAGGCAGCTGCTGGCTGTCAGCCTACAGGGCCATTGCAATATCATTGACTATATTCTGTCCGCTGTGCCTTTGATTTCCGTGACTCATTTATTCCACAACTGGAAGCCTGTACCTCCCACTGCCCTCCACCCATCCTCCCCACCCCCCTCTGACAACCACGAGTTTATTCTCTATATTTATGGATCGGATTCTGCTGTTTTGTGTGCTTGTTTATTCATTTTAAGCAGACTCAATGGGGCACCCGAGTGGCTCAGTTGGCTGAATGTCTGACTCTTGATTTCCCATGGGGTTGTGGAATTGGGTTCCCCGCCACACTGAGCATGGAACTTGCTTAGGATTCTCTCTCTCTGAATCTCTCCCTCTGCCCCTCCTCCAATCACACATGCTCTTACTCTCAAACAAAAATTTAAAAAATGAACACAGACTCATTTATGACCTCTTATTTTATGTTGAAAGGAAATGAGTGAAATTTGAAGAGTGTTGATATCAAAAGAATAAATGTTTGAGTTAATATGCAATTGATAGAATGTAGACATGTAGACACAACAATTCAGTATAAACAATAGACATACATTCAAATGATGAATTACTTTTCTTCTGCTAATGCGTCAAAGACAATAAAATCTGGAGCACATTTGTATTTATGCCCGGAGAAATTCTCTACCAGCTAAAGAGGACGAATATCTCCAAATTGATTTTAAAATTCTTCTACTTAAAGATGGGATTACAACACAAAATGCCTTTACCCAGGGGGAGCTATACTGAATGAAAGGAGAAGCTTAGTCTCAGGTTCTTAACAAAATTTCATTGGACAAATGTTTGTGTTCAAGTCCTAATGCTAATGTACAATGACTACATTAGTGTTTTAAAACACATGTATGCTCTTACAATTCTGGGGCTCAAAAGCCTGAAGTCATTCTCATGGGTCTGAAATGAAGATGTTTGCAAGGCTTGGTTCCTTCTGGAAGCTACAGGGAAGAATCTGTTTACTTTTCTATCCCAAGCTCATATCATAGTGCAAAATATGATCTAAATATATTTAATATAACTGACAAATGCTTCACACAGAGGGGCTACATGGCAGCTGTTAACTTGTGACATATTATGGAATTCCTAAATGTTTGGAAAATGTGTCATGAAGCTGAGGTACGTAGTGCTTGGGGTTTATATCAAAGGAACTCGTTGAAAAGGAAATAGGAATGTTCCATAGATAACGGAGCTGTGTCTCCACCACAAGCCAAGTGTTTGGACATCCAAGGCATCTAATCCACAAAGATTGTTCAGTTCTAGACTTGGTGGAAAAGCTGAAATCAGGGTTGGGATGAGATGCGGGAATGTCTGCCCTCTGGGAGGAGCAGAGTTCAAGAGCAAGGGGTGATTAACACTGGGGTCACAGTCTATTGGGAATATGGAATCTCCAAAAAACTTTCCTTTGTCTCCAGACCAGTGTCCTCCAGGGAAATCATGTGCTGTAGGGTGGAGAGGCAGGAGGGGAACGTGCCTCATGAACAGACAGAGGAAACTATAAATATCTCCTGTGTGCTGTCCCTCTGCCTGTGCAACCTTGGGCTGATGGGACCCTGTTGTTGCTTCTGGAGTCTGAAGCTTGGCTGGGAGACTCATGCTAGCCTCCTTCCTGTCATCTTGTGTGGGGACACAGTTTAGTCACCACCAATAACCATCTGGAGGGAATTCAGACAGCCACAAGGAGACCTCTCCCTCAGAGCTCCCATTCAGGTGAGTCTGACACCCAGCAGGATCTTCAGGAAAAGATTAGGGAGAATCAAAGCCAGGTGCATTTACCTAAGGTCACCACACAGCCACCAGCCTAGCCCAGAACCTGGAGATCTCTATGGTCATTTGCTTGCCTGATTACTTAATGACCTCGTGGATGATGTTACAGAAAGGATTGCACATTGAACTCAGCCACACATGGGTGATTGTTGCCAGTGAAGTGATGGGAGGGGAGGCAGGAAATACTTCCAGTAAAAGTAGAACACGTCCAATGAGTTTTGCAGTTGAAGGGAGTAGGAAAATTAGGGATGGAGGGATGCGCAGTGAAGTCAGGACATTCCTTTTTTGTCTGTAAATGAGGCATCCTGGGGGGTGCCTGGGTGGCTCAGGTGGTTAAGCTGCAAACTCTTGATTTCGGGTCAGGTCATGATCTTATGGTTTGTGAGGTCAAGCCCTGCATCGGGCTCTGGCTGACAGCTCAGAGACTGGAACCTGCTTTAGATTCTGTGTCTCTCTCCCTCTCTGCCTCTCCCCCGTTCACACACCCTGTCTGAAAATAAATAACAAAACATTAAACAAATGGGGCATACTGGGCTACGTTTCCATATTGATGAGACATATCTAGACCAATTACTGCTTGCATATACGACCTTACAACATTAATTCATGAGACATGTATTTTCACAGCGTGCTCTTGCTCTGGGTATTCGTATGACCGCCATGATGTGATAAGTAAAAACTAGCTTTGCTTTTCAGTGATTTCATTATCTATGAAGTTGACTATATTTGTGGTTTTTAGGTGGGTAACAAATACACCTATTTGTGGGTAGTTAGTTACCTAGCTTTGCTTTGCAGTGATTTCATTATCTACGAAGTTGACTATATTTGTGGTTAGTTATTCCTTGGTTGCCTCATTTACGCATTGTCTCTAACGGGTCTTTGCATGTGTACAGTGGAGTCGGGAGGTGCTACTTCCATTTCTGATTGCATTCTTTCTAAAAAGGAAGTGGATGGGGTGTTCGGTGTTATTTTCCCCACTTTGCCATTTACCATTGAGTTCTATTGTGTACATATAGACATATACTCACTGTGACATAGACATATAGGACTGTGTTCATTAGTAATATGGGGTCAAATCTGTCAGTCGGTTATACTGTGTTCTCTCTCGTTATTTATTTATTTACTTATGTATTTATTTATTTGTTTGTCTTACTTCATTATCCTATACTGAGCTGTCACTAATACTCTTCACTTGCAAATTCTTGCTATAAACAAAAAGGAGTATACGTGGTACTTTGTACATTGCTCACAAATCACTGTCTATACACATTTCCACGTGCCTTCCCATCTCTGTTATTCCCTACAGTTCCTTTGGCCCGTTGTGAAAAGATCTATTTCTGGAAGTTGCGTTAACTCTGACACCACGGCTTCTTTACATTTGACTGAAGATCACCTTACTCTCCATAAGCATATTTGAATCCATGTATCGTTATAAGAAAATATTTATCATTTAGATATGGCTCCTTCCCCAGTGATAAAGGTGATTCTATCGCATTCTTTTCTTTCCACGTGTTTGGAGTGTGATCGGAAATCAGTGGCCCACCTCGATACCACTAAATCATTTTATGCCTTTTGTAAGTCGGTTTTAGAGTCTCACATAATTTTGTTTCACACAGTTGTTTTGAAACTTGCCCTAATTTCACTCCCCCTGGAAGTCTTTATTCTTTCAGTTCTCATAAAGCTTCTCTTGCTATCTTAGGCGCACATACACATTCATAACCAGACGGATGAATGAATGGCGGCCTGTGGACAACATAAACGCTCTTTAGGTTTTCGGGTAGTCTTTTCTTGACCTGCGTCCACTCTCCTTCTTCCTCAAAACTCCCTCATGGACTTGTCTCCAACCGACTAGGGAAATGCTGATTCTTTATTTCAATGTCTGCATAATATCTCATGATACGGCTGTGCTACTCACACTTCGAAAGCTTTTCCTAGCTTTTCTCGATGCATTGCTATTATAACAATTCTGCAAAAATATTTTGAGATTGTTATGTGAAAAATCTGGTTCTCCACTGGAGGAAACACTGTCCCTCAGGGGGACACGACTTATTTGGGTGTCACATGGTGGGGGGGGGGGTGCTCAGGAAGGTCCAGGGATGCTCTGAACACGTTCAAAGCCCAGGACACACAGCACAGAGGCCAGTCTGGATCAGAACGTCAAAGGTGCCGAGACTGAGAATCGATGAGTTAAAGAATATCTGTGTTTTCACATTTGTAGTTGTCTTCAGTTGTTTTCTCTACATCGCAGTGGTTCACATTCCTCCCAGAAAAATTAGAGAATCTCTTTTTTCTACCTGTTTAAAAATTTCAACCCAGTCAGCTCGAGAGATCTTGTTTTCTTCAACCGTTACTGAATTTGAGCCAATATGTACATATTTGATCACCAGGTTCATTGTTACATGTCTATTGTTATTATATGTCCATAAAGACTACGCCTATTCCACAGCTAGCAGCATTTCACATGAAGTTCACAGATTACCGTTTATTGCCTTGGGTTGGATATTATGTCCACAAAATGATTTAAATTTTATGTAGCTAAATATATCTATCTTCTTCCGATTTTCCTGCCTTATACAATGATTTTGCAGATACAATGTATCTGCCTTTTTATGCATGTTCACTGAAAATGTACTGTTTCCATTTACTTCAAGATCTCTAATCCCTCTGAATTGTTTAAGATGTGTGTACTAGGGAAACTTTATTTTCTTTCAGATGGATAGCCACCTTTGCCAGCCTTTAGGAAACAACCTTCACCAACTAAATTGGAGTACAGTGGTGCCTGGGTGACTCAGTCAGTTGAGCATCTGACTCTTGCTTTCAACTCAGGTCATGGTCTTATGGTTCGTGAGATCAAACTCCATCAGTCTCCATGCCGAGCGTGGAGCCTGCGTGGGATTTTCTGTATTATAAAAGGCTGATGAGTGTGCGTCTGACTTCAGCTCAGGTCATGATCTCGCGGTCTGTGAGTTTAAGTCCCACGTCGGGCTCTGTGTTGACATCTTGGAGCCTGAAGCCTGCTGCAGATTCTGTGTCTCCCTCTCTCTCCTCCCCTCCCCCACTCATGCTCTGTCTCTCTCTCTCTCTCTCTCTCTCTCTCAATAATAAATAAACGTTAAAAAATTTAAATACAGGAAAGAAAATGAACATGCCAGTCTGACTTGTCAATGTTATTTCTTCACGGGAAGCTTGTTCATTGGAATTCAGGTAACATTTTACATTGTTTAGGGGAATGATTATGGATCTGGCCAGCTTGAGTTATACTCCCTCCAAACTTAATCACGGGGGCTGGGGGTGAGAAGTCATGGTCAGAACACAGCCAGAGAAACAATGATTTGGGGTGTGTGTGTGTGTGTGTGCATGCTTTTTGGAGTGGGATTCATCCTCAGAACAGGGGTACACGGTCTAATATGTTCTAAGGTGAATACAGAAGCCAGAACTCAATCAACACACAGTACTCAGGAGGGCTCAATGTCAATTGACAGGAGACTTTGCAAGTAGAGTCTAAAATACAAGCAGTACATAGTGTGGGTGAGTGACTCTGTTTTCTTGAGGGTTAACCAGCAGCGCCCATTTCCTTGAAACTGCCTGACACCATCTCTGATTCCCCTCCTGTTTACTCCCCTTCCTACACATGCTTCCTGTTTGGGACCCAAATAGCTCAAAGTAGGATCATCCTCGGGGCCTTAGCAGAGGCCATTCCCTCAGCCAGCACACACTTCCCCAGACATGCTCGTGGCTCCTGCCTTCCTTTCCCTGAGGTCTCCGTTCAGATGTCGCCTTGTTCACTGTTCTTGACTGAACACCAGTTTCAAAATAACACTTGTATCCACGCTCTCCTTTACACCTACTCTTGTTCTCTTCACAGCACTTGACACTCTCTGGTGTCCTATTGATATTTTGATTTCCTTCTGTTCATTCTCCATCACTGGATTATACTGGCTTTTGATTTTCCCTGACTCATTGCCTCGACAATGCCTGGAATATGTTTGACCCTCACTACAACTTCTTGACAGCAAAATATAAATCGTAGCATTGCAACAATGTGAGTGATACTGTTCATGTGAAAATTAATGATGTCTCCCATCGTCTTTCCTCGTGGTCAGTGCAACCTCATGGAACCAGGAAATGACACACGGATATCAGAATTTCTGCTTCTGGGATTTTCAGAGGGTCCAGAACTGCAGCCCCTCGTATTTGGGCTTTTCCTCTCCATGTACCTGATCACTGTGTTTGGCAACCTGCTCATCCTCCTGGCCGTCAGCTCTGACTCCCGCCTCCACACGCCCATGTACTTCTTCCTGGCCAACCTGTCCTTTGTAGACATCTGCTTCACCTCCACCACCATCCCGAAGATGCTCTGGAACATCCAGACCCAGACCAAAGTCATAACCTATGCAGGCTGCATCACACAGGTGAACTTTTTCATAATCTTTTCAGGATTGGACATCTGCCTCCTGGCCATTATGGCCTATGACAGGTTTGTGGCCATCTGTCACCCCTTACACTACACAGTCATCATGAACCCCCGGCTCTGTGCACTGCTGGTCCTGATGTCCTGGATCACGAGTGTCCTGCATTCCTTGTTGCAAACTTCAATGGTGTTGCGGCTGTCCTTCTGTACAGGCTTAGAAATCCTCCATTTTTCCTGTGAACTCAATCAGATGATCCAACTTGCCTGTTCTGACACCTTTCTTAATAACTTGGTGATGTATTTTGCAGCTATCCTAGTGGGTGGTGGTCCTTTCGTTGGGATCCTTTACTCTTACTCCAAGATACTTTCCTCCATACGTGGGATCTCATCAGCTCAGGGCAAGGATAAAGCATTTTCCACCTGTGCATCTCACCTCTCGGTTGTCTCTCTATTTTATTGTACCGGCCTGGGAGTGTACCTCAGCTCTGCTGCTACCCAGAGCTCCCACTCAAGTGCCACAGCCTCGGTGATGTACACGGTGGTCACGCCCATGCTGAACCCCTTCATCCACAGCCTGAGGAACAAAGATATAAAGGGGGCTCTGAAGAGATTCTCTGCGATGGCAGTTAGAAAAGGTCCAATTGTCCTGCGGTTGAAGAATTTCCCAGGATTGCAAGCCTCAAAGTCTTAGGGTCAGAAATTGCGTTTTGTTTTTTTAAGCAGATTGTAGACATAGAGTTTGTGTCTCTCCTTTATTTCCCGGAATTTTTATTTTTTCAACCACTCAGTACTATTTAGTTCCTCATTTTATTAAGTTTTTCCCTCTCTGTGTTCCAACCTTTTTCCCTTCATCTTTTTCTTTTATTTCTAAATTGATTCACAAGCTGTGATATGAGAAAATTAGGAGTTCTCATTTGTCTCATGGAACTGCCTGGATTTCTTAAGAATAATTTCTTCACAGGGGCACCTGGGTGGCTCAGTTGGTTAAGCATCTGACCTCGGCTCAGGTTCTGGTTCCTGAGTTCGAGCCCCACATTGGGCTGTGTGCTGATAGCTCAGAGCCTGGAGCCTGTTTCAGATTTGTGTCTCTCCCTTTGTCTCTGCACCCCCCCACTCATGTTTTGTCTCTGTCTCTCTCCCTCAAGAATAAAAAAAAAACATTAAAAATTTTTTAAAGAAAAAAGAATAATTTCTTCACCAATGACAAAATCACTCCACATAATAATGTTTTTATTTTTACTAAAAGAATAGTGATTTGTTACCTCTCTGTTGGAATAAATTCAATTTGGCAAATAGGCCATTTCTATTCTATTCTATTCTATTCTATTCTCTATTCTATTCTATTCTCTATTCTATTTATTCTATTCTATTCTATTCTATTCTATCTATTCTATTCTATTCTATTAACTCTGGGACCACAGTTTTTCATTTTGAGTCTGTCATTCCTTTATCACTGCCTTAACTGTTTTTCCTGATGAACAAACCAGTGTGTTTCATAATGGCCCATTAGCTTTTTTCTCCAAATTAGGATTCTGTTCTTTTCTCAGCACTCCCAGTGCTTACATTAGTCACTGGCAAAACTGATTATCAAAAACTTGTCTACCAGTGGAGTCTACACGGAAACAGAAATTCAAAAAAGTAGAATGACTTAATACGGCCTTGGAGTCAAAGATGACCTCGACTATGATAAAGCAAATTTTTAATTCTCCTTTGTATTACTATGCTCTACATTTCTTCTCAAGCTGTACATCTCTCAATCAAGTATGGAATAGCAGTGGCAGTGTTTAAGGGGATTTACTCGCTGGGGTGAATGATTGGTTACTTATTGCCGTCAAAAGACTTATAAATAAAAACAATAAAATGGTCCTGAAAGAAATTAAAGAATACATAAATAAATGGGATGACCTCCTGTGCTTGTGCTTGGAAGATTTTTTATTTAATTTTAGGATGGTTTTCAAAATGTTTTCCAAGGATACCCCATTTTTGTTATTTTCAGATTATCATTGAATCTGTAGATCTTTGGGTAGTATTGCCTGCCATCTTAACAACTTTAATTCTAACTTAAATTTCTCTAACTTTAATTCTAACTTAAATTCTAACTTAAAGGACCACAGCTTTGCTCTCAGTCTGGGCTCCACATCCAGGACCCGCAGCATCACCACTACCAGGGAGCTTGTTAGAGAAGCAGGGTCCTTGGGGCCCCTGGAGACCTGAGCAATCAGAATTTGCATTTCAACTACAGTCTCTAATGAATTGTGTGCACAGTGAAGTGGAGAAACCTTAGGGTGGAACAGGTTTCCTCACCTTCTCGCCATTGACCCTTGGAGCTGGATAACTATTTTTGTCGGGTGCTGTCCTGTGGCTGAAGGTATTCAGAAGCACCTCTTCAGACATGGACAAAAATCCTAAGAGCAACTCTGGTTGGGAACCACTTCCCAGAGTTTTAGAATCGGAAATATCCCGAAATCATTCCAATTAAGACTACATGCTAATTGGTTTGTGCCTTTGAGCACAACATTGAATTCCTCTGAGCCCATTTCTACAATAGCAAATACAGCTCATGAAAGTACTCCATCATGGATTATACTTTTGTAAAAATTAAACCATAGAATCTCTTTAGTGTGCTAAGCTAGTCTATGCTGCAGAAAATCTAAATGTATCTCTTATAGTTAATAAATACTTCATCATGAGGAAGTAAATGATGACTCTTAATTTGTGATCTAACTATGAAATTCCTAATGGTTTTGGCGAAACTATCACGAAGCCAAAGAATGTAGTACCCAAGGTTTTTGTTACACCTTTAAATTTTTTTATTTATGTAAATTCAGTTATAGTTAACATACAGTGTAGTATTGGTTTCAACAGTAGAACCCAGTGATTCATCATTTGCCTTGAACACCCAGTGCTCATGCCAACAGGTATCCTCCTTATTGCCCATCACCCAGTTAGCCCATTCCTCTGCCCTCCTCTGCAGCAACCCTGTTTGTTCACTTTAAGACTCTCTTACGGTTTGCCTCCCTCTCTATTTTATTCTTTTTTTTCTCCCTTCTTTATATTCATCTGTTATGTTTAACTTTACATATGAGTGAAATGATATATTTATCTTTTTCTGACTGACTTATTTCGCATAGCGTAATGCATTCTAGTTCTATCCACATTGTTGCAAATGGTAAGATTTCATTTTTTTTATTCTTGAGCAATATTACATTATATATAATATAATATAATATAATATAATATAATATAATATAAATACCACATCTTCTTTATCCATTCATCAGTTGATTGATATTTGGGCACTTTCCCTAATTTGGCTGTTGTTGATAGCGCTGCTATAAACATTGGGATGCATGTGTCCCTTGGAATCAACATTTTTGTATCCTTTGGATAAATACCTAGTAGTGCAATTGCTGAGTTGTAGGGTAACTCCATTTTTTATTTTTGAGGTACCCGCATACACTTCTCCAGAGTGCTTGCATCAGTTTGCATTCCCACCAGCCGTGAAAAAGGGTTCCTCTTTCCCTGCATCCTAGCCAACATCTGTTGTTGTTTGAGTTGTTCATTTTACCCATTCTGACAGGTGTGAGGTGATGTCTCATTGTGGTTTTCATTTGTATTTCCCTGATGATGAGTGATGAGAATCTTTTCATGTGTCTGTTAGCCGTTGGGATGTCTTC
This sequence comes from Prionailurus bengalensis, assembly GCF_016509475.1. Classification (NCBI taxonomy): domain Eukaryota; kingdom Metazoa; phylum Chordata; class Mammalia; order Carnivora; family Felidae; genus Prionailurus; species Prionailurus bengalensis. The sequence goes on from NC_057348.1 coordinate 11,121,540, forward strand.
TTAGGAAAAGTGTCTGTTCATGTCTTTTGCCCGTTTCTTCACTGGATTATTTGTTTTTTGTGTGTTGAGGTTGAGAATTTCTTCATAGATTTTGGATGCTAACCCTTAATCCAATATGTCATTTGCAAATATCTTCTCCCATTCCATCAGTTGACTTTTAGTTTTGTTGATTGTTTCCTTTGCTGTGCAGAAGATTTTTATCTTGATAAAGTCCCAATAGTTAATTTTTGCCCTTCTATCCCTTGCTTTCGGAAACATGTCTAGTAAGAAGTTGCTGCAGCCAAGGTAAAAGAGGTTGCTGCCTGTTTGGTCCTGTAGGATTTTAATAATTTCCTATCTCACATTTAGGTCTTTCATCCATTTTGAGTTTATTTCTGTGTATGGTGTAAGAAAGTGGTCCAGGTTCATTCTTCTTCACGTTGTTGTCCAGTTTTCCCAGCACCATTTGCTGAAGAGACTATCATTATTCCATTGGATATTGTTTCCTGCTTTGTCAAAAATTAGTTGGCCATGCATTTGTGGGTCCATTTCTGGGTTCTCTATTCTGTTCCATTGATCTATGTGTCTGTGTTTGTGCCAGTACCATACTGTCTTGATGATTTCAGCTTTATTATACAGCTTGAAGTCCGGAATTGTGAAGTCTCCAGCTCTGATTTTCTTTTTCACAATTGCTTTGGCTATTTGTGGTCGTTTCTGGTTGCATGCAAATTTTAGAATTGTTTGTTGTAGCTCCGTGAAGAATGCTGGTGTTATTTTGATAGCACTTGCATTGAATGTATACACTGTTTTTGGTACTATCAACATTTTAACAATATTTGTTTTCCAATCCATGAACATGGAATGTTTTATACTTTTGTGTCTTCTTCAATTTCTTCCATAAGCTTACTATAGTTTTCAGTGTACAGTTTTTTTCTACCTCTTTATTAAGTTTATTCCTAGGTATTTTATGGGTTTTGGTGCAATTGTAAATAAGGTTCATTTCTTAATTTCTTTTTCTGTTGCTTCATTATTGGTGCATAGAATTGCAACCGATTTCTATATGTTAATTTATATCCTGCATCTTTGCTGACTTCATGCATCAGTTCTAGCAATTTTTGGTGGAACCTTTCAGGTTTTCCACGTAAAGTATCATGCCATCAACGAAGAGTGAAAGTTTGACTTCTTCCTTGCCAACCTGGATGCCTCTTATTTATTTTTGTTGTCTGATTGCCGAGGCTAGGACTTCCAACGCTATGTTAAACAAACGTGATGAGAGTAGACATCCCTTGTCCTGTTCCTGACCTTAGGTAGAGAACTCTAACTTTTTCCCCATTGAGGGTGATATTAGTTCTGGGTCTTTTGTATATGGCCTTTATGATCTTGAGGTGTGTTCCTTCTATCCTTACTTTCTTGAGGGTTTTTATCAGCATCTATTGAGAGGATCATGTGGCTCTTATCCTTTTATTAATGTGGTGTATCATATTGATGATTTGAGGATACCGAACCACCCAAAGAGCCCAGGAATATCCCACTTGATTGTGGTGAATACTTCTTTTAACGTATTGTTGGATTTGGTTTGCTACTATCTTGTTGATAATTTTGTACCCATGTTCATCAGAAAGATTAGTCTGTAATTCTCCATTTTAGTGGGGTCTTTCTCTAGTTTTAGAATCAAGGTAATGCTGACTTCAGAGAATGAAGTTGGAAGTCTTCCATTTCTATTTTTTTGACACAGCTTCAAAAGAATAAGTATTACCTCTTCTTTAAATGTTGGTAGAATTCTCCTGGGAAGCCATCTGGTCCTGGAAATGTCTTTTTAACCCAGAAGCCTAAAACTCCACTTTGCATTGTAGAAATGGTGCTTGGTGGTATCTAGTAATCTGTCCGAATTTAATATCTGAGCATGAGGTGTCCCTTAAGTTTGATTCTGTCAGGATGCTTCTAGTTCTCAAACACTGGGGCAGTGGTTCTCAGTCAGAAATGCATTTTCCCCTGAGGATACCTGTCAAAGTCTGAAGGGAAACTGCCAAACACCTACAAGGCAAAGGGAAGCACCCCAAATTATTATTATCCTGCCACAAATGTCAACCACAAAAGGTAGAAACCCAAATAGACCAGCATTTCTCCAACTTCAATGTGCCTGTGAATCCACACAGATCCCACTACAAATGCAGAATCTGAAAACACATCCTGAGTGGCCCAGAGAATCTGCATTTCTACAAGTTCCTAGGTGATATAGGTGGGACACTATCATATGTGGAACACTCTGATTAGCAAGGAGGTGGTCCTGTGTTAGAGATAGGTGTAGGTAATTTTAAGTCTTCTGCACTGAATATTGTCATTGCATGATGTGATTTTGAAGGAATACAGTATTTGCTCATTCATTAAGCTGCATAAATTCTGTGTTTATTGCTTTTGTAAGTGATCAAAATAATATACTTAGAGAAAATACTTTGTAGTGGGCAGAATACAACACTCCAAATATGCCCACCTCCAAATCCCCAGTACCTTTAAAATATTTTTTATAGCAAAGAAGGATTTAGGTGGCAAATTGAACAGGACTGCTAGTCAGCTGCCATTGAGATAAAAATATTAGTTGTGATTATCCACGTGAGCCTAAGGTAATCATGACGGTCCCCCAGTTGTTAAGGAAGGAGACAAAAGAGTTGATGTCAGAAAGACTTTGAAAATGCTACCCTGCTGGCCCTGAAGGTGGAGGAGGAGGTGGCCAGCCACAGAGACTGCAATAGATTCTCCCCTGAGCCTCCAGAAGGAACTCAACCCTGCAGACTTCTTGCTATTAGCCCTGAGACTCCTTCCAAGCCTCTGACTCCAGAAGTGTAAGAGCCTGTATGTGTTTGTTTCAAGCAGCTGGTGTGGGGATATTTTACAGCAGCAGTAGGAATCTCATATGAACATAATCAATAAAATTATTTGAGACAACCAACTTTAAGCCTCTCAATTCACTCATTAGCTTCCCTTGGTTAAGGGCAATTTACAGTTTAACAACCCACAATACGAGGTAAGTAATGAACCATGGGAATCTACCCCCAAAACCAAGAGCACACTTTACACACTGTATGAGAGCCAATTTGACAATAAATTATATTTTAAAAACCCCACAATATATAGAAAAAAATTAAAACAATTTGGATATATTCTGCCCAGCAAGTGGTGGAGTGAATTCCTGTGGGCATAAATGTGAGTGTGGTCTGACTATAATGTCTTTGAGGCAACAAGATAGGAAAGGAACTCGTGATCAAAATTAGGGTCACCGACATCTTTTTTATCCATTCATCAGCCAGTGGACATTTGGGTTCCTTCCATAGTTTGGCTATTGTTGATAGTGCTGCTATGAACATTGGGGTTCAGGTGCCCTTTAACGGATAAAGAAGATGTGATATATCCCTACAATGGAATATTAGTCAGCCATCAAAAAGAATGAGATCTTTTTGCAACGATGTGGATGGAACTCAATGGTAGTGTACTCAGTGAAATAAGTCAGTCAGAGAAAGACAAGTGCCATGGTTTTGCTCATATGTGGAATTTAAGAAACAAAACAGATGAACACAGGGGAATGGAAGGAAAAATAAAATAAAAACAGAGAGAGGCAAACCTTAAGAGACTCTTAAATAAAGAGAACAAATTCAGGGATGCTGGAGAGGAGGTGTGTGTGGGGGGGGAATGGGCTAAATGGGTGAAGGGCATTAAGGAGGGCACTTGGGAAGAACACTGGGTGTCAAGGCAAGCGACGAATCACTTGGTTCTACGCCTAAAACCCATTGTAAACTGTATGTGAACTAACTTTAATTTAAATACATAAATTTAAAAACAAAAAATAAGTTCACCCATTGTAATTTAACGTTTTGTGTCTTTATCTCTGTTTCTTTTTATTTTAGGCTGATTCAACCATTCGTTCTTTTCAGTACTATCCTCTCCAACTTTCTCTCAAGTCTTTCAACATAAAGATGAAATCATAAATCATCTGTGTGTGTACACATTATAAGAAAGAAAAATGTGTGCACACACACATACACACACATAAGACACAACCACTACACTTGAATGGTTTCCTTGGAGTAAAAAATGTATTTCCATGCATTTCATTCTTTCCTTACATTTCACTGGAAGTTATGTTTAGCATCCACTCTGCCTTCAGAAATAAGGAAAGAGAGGCTTAGGGAGTTTAAAATTTTAAGAACACCTCACAAAGCAGTTAAAACTTAAATTATACACAAATGGAAACTTGCACTATGTGCTATGAATTTTCGTGTAGCTCGTTTAATTCATCAAACTGTACTCTTTAAATATGTGGTGTATTGTGTGTAATTATACTCTGATTAATTAACTGGGAACATATCTATGGTGCAGGCTAAGGGTTGGATAGAGAGCACAGATAGATGATTCTCCTTTACAGGTTTGGGAGATAGCTCTTCTAACAGGGAAGGAAAACCAATGTTACATACAGGTGTAGGAATACTGGGATTCAATGCAAAGAATTCACATGATAATTCATCTTATTTATAAATAGAAGAATAACCTGCACATAGAAATGTAGTAATAAGACCACAAATTGGCTGAGACAGTAGAGCACTACAATCACACACAGCATCATGGATGAGCCTTAGAAACACAACAGAGAGATTCGTACCAGACCACAGACACATGAGGAGCCCAGCAGAGATAAGAAATGCTTCCCGGAGGTCCTGGGTGGCTCACTCCCTTAAACGTCTGACTTTGGCTCAGATCATCATCTCACGGCTTGAGGGTTCAAGCCCTGTATCAGGCTCTGAGCTGTCAGCAGGCTCTGGAGCCTGCTTCAGATTCTGTGTCTCTGCCCCTCCCCCATTTGCACTCTGTCTCTCTGTCTCTCAAAAATAAATAAATGTTAAAAAGACAAAGAAAGAAATGTTTCCCGATATGATGCCGTTTGATGCTAAAGCTACCGTCGATGAGGAGAACAAAAGGAAGAGAAATGTAGCTAAACATCAGTGTCCTTACAACTTGCAGCCCACTGACAAATCCCTGAGTCATGTCCAGGAACTCGAGGCTGCGTTAATGTTGATGTTTTACTAGACAAGAAAAGCAACCTTATCTTGACAAGAACCAAACCTCCATGGCCCCGTAAACCTCACTTTCAGCATAAAGGAATTCCTTAGAAACGTGCTATCTCTACTCCCCTCCTCCATAAACTTAAAAGTATATGATCAGTCATTCTTTACAATCCCAGTGTAGCTCTTTCTGCCCATGGGTCCTATCTCCAAGCTCTAATAAACACACCTTTTTGGATCATAAAATGTCTCAAGAATTATTTCTTCACCATTGTGCTCGGCAACCCCACATCATTATGATATCCCATTTGATAAGAACAGCCTGTTTGTTATACAGAAACACCTGGCTGACATAATCACCCCAGCAAACAGACTTGAGGTGATCAGACATGTGCTGCTTTTTATTTGTGGCATATGGTCCGATAATTGAGGAGAGTGGTTGTCATCCTTCTGTGGTTCAAGTCTATTCCCTATGACTTGATGAACAAGTGACTATATATAGGCTCCCCTCAGGGTAAGGGGGAGAGTTTGTAGGACATGCATGTTTGTGCAGAAGACCTGGGGACCCTGAACCACATGCCAGCAGGACATCCAGCTCTCATATGAAGCATCCTCTGGTCATGCAGGTGGGAGAGATTTCAGAGCAGGGCGGAGGCATGAAATGGATGGGGCTGATACTGTTCCTTTGCCAAGCCTTAGCATTTGTGACAAAAATTAAGAAAAGTGAGTTATTTTATGTATAATACCAGGAAGTGTCATATTAACAGGTAGCACTGGAAGTTCTCAAGTAGAAACAGGAAGAAAATTCCATGATAAAGCATAGAAGACACTGAGCGATCCTTCGCCTCAAAAACTAAATCCCTTCAGCTGTGGACACAAATGTTCTATGCTTCAATAAGTAGATACACAAGATCAACTGTTGAAAGAAAAAGAAAGAAAGAAAGAAAGAAAGAAAGAGGAAAAAAGAAAAGAAAGAAAGAAGAAAGAAACTTGTGTAATAAGAGATAGTGTTTTGAAATTTTGCCTCCTCATATTTATGGTCGTCTCAACACTAAGAATATATCCAGTTGATGAACTTATTTGTCTTTCCATATAGACTTCACTGGGAGATATATTATGCTGAACAAGTTTTGTCTTGGGCTATGGTAGGCTTCCTGGACACCGGGCTGAATAACAGAGAAAAAACAGGAGACCGATTAGGAAATACAGTAGCATGTTTTTTAGAGTAAGTGCCTGACATTAAGCTTTTGATTATAATGTAAATGCCTGAAATTAAGCTTTGCATTTCTGAGGCATCCATTTGAAAACAACCATGTTGAACAAACATATTGTCAGGTGTATGACACAATTACCAAATTAGCACTCGGACCGCCCCAGCCAGGAAGTTCCTGTTGAGAAAGCCCTGGGTAGCTAATATAACTGCCCTTGAGTGACCTTGCTTTTCCCCTTCAGCTGCTGAAATCTGCTCCTATAAAACTGTCCAGTAAGGTGTGAACCCGCAACCCCCTAGCCACTCTTGCCATGGTCCTCAATAAAGCCAGATCCCTCAGCGGTGCTCCCAGTGTCTGTCAATCTCTGTCTCCCTTTCTCAGACCTCTCCAAATGGCCTTTGATCATCCCATGTGCCCTCCGGGATCTGTGAGTAACAGGCATTGTTTTTTTAGAGTTCTCTGATGGTGGTGCTGAGGTGTGTCTTCTGATCACAATAAGAACCCGAGGGCCAGTGAGTCACAGCATAAGGTCTGGGAATGTCCACAAGCGCTTGGGCATGGGTGAGTGCCGGGGCTTTCTTAGCCAGAGCATTGTGGTGTCAATAGCCAGAGGTTTAAAGGGAACACTGTTAGAGTCCACGTCATCAGTAGGAATGCTTAGGTTGTGATGTAAAAAGATTGACAGACACAAGGTGAAAACTTTGGTTTGTATGTTCATCTGCAATAAAATTATGGAGAGGGCTTGTAAGGGTTAAATTGTAGTGTAGGACTAACACTTAGCTTGAAAAATAACAGCTCTGTTCTGACACTGAAGGTCAAAAGATAACAGCCTTGCTTTTACTCTTGTAAATTAGGCTTTACCAATGAAGGAAACAAAAGTTCAAAGAAAAGAGCATCATCAAAGGCAAGGTCAAGGAGATCCACTGGTTGAGACTTCGAGGCAGAAAGTCTAAAATAAACACCTCATTAGGCAACTGTTTCTAACTCATCTGGAACCTGTTTCTTTGTTCTGTTCCCAGGTAATGATAAAACGATGTGACCGGCTTTAAAAACTCTGTACCCAGGCTGTTCGAGGTCGCACTCTTATCAAGAGTGTTGGTCCCGATCAGTCGGCCTTGCCTCTCATTGTAATAAACTTTGTTGTGACTGTCACTGGTGCCTGTAGCATTCTGTTTCAGGAGTTGTGTGGATGCAACAGGCTTAGGGGCCAAGGGTAGCTTTTTTCCATATGAAGACTATAACTCATGATTACGTTCTTGGAAAATCTAGGGGAGATTTACTTCTCGTGGGATAAGTCATTTGAAAAAAAAATTATTTTTAAGATGTCCAACTTTTCCCATTAGATACAGAAATTTCCAGGCATTTGTGTTCTAAGGCTGGGGAAAACACTGGGGATGTATGAAAATGGACAAAGGGGAAACTGTATGTCAGACAGAGAAGAAGCTTGATAAAGTGAGTTCCTTAAATGTATAGAGAAGTTGAAAGCAAACAAGTGGAAATTCCAGGAGAAAAACAGAAGGAGCAGATTCTCCTGCCAAAGTCTATTCAAGGAAGAGCAGTTCTTCGTTCTGAGGCTCTGCCCTGCAATCATGCACACGTCTCCAACCCCAAGACAGTTGGCCATTACATCACTTGAACGCAAAAAATTCTTTTCAGAGCACTCTTTATGTCTTTGTTCCTCAGGCTGTAGATGAAGGGGTTCAGCATGGGCGTGACCACCGTGTACATCACCGAGGCTGTGGCACTTGACTGTGAGCTCTGGGTAGCAGCAGAGCTCAGGTACACGCCAAGCATCGTACAGTAAAATAAACACACGACCGACAGGTGAGACGCACAGGTGGAAAACGTTTTATACTTGCCCTTAGCTGATGCAATCCCACGTATAGAGGACACTATCTTGGAATAAGAGTAAAGGATCCCAGCAAAAGGACCACCACCCAGCAGGACAGCTGCAAGATACATCACCACGTTATTAAGAAAGGTGTCAGAACAGGCAAGCTGGAGCATCTCATTGAGTTCACAAAAAAAGTGGGGGATTTGCAAGTGTGTACAGAAGGACAGCCGCAACATCATTAAACTTTGTAACAGGGAATTCAGGACACACATGATCCAGGACACCAGAACCAGCAGCCCACAGAGCCGGGGGTTCATGATGACCCTGTAGTGCAGGGGGTGACAGATGGCCACAAACCGGTCATAGGCCATCACACTCAGGAGGAAGACGTCCAGTACAGCAAAGAGAATGAGAAAATAAATCTGTGTGATGCAGTCCTCATAAGTTATGACTTTGCTCTGAGTCTGGATGTTCACCAGCATCTTTGGAATTGTGGTGGAGGTGAAGCAAATATCTACGAAGGACAGGTTGGCGAGGAAGAAGTACATGGGAGTGTGGAGGTTGGGGTCTGTGCTGATGGCCAAAATTATGAGCAGGTTGCCAAACACAGTGATCAGGTACATGGAGAGGAAAAGCCCAAATATGAGGGGCTGCAGTTCTGGTCTCTCTGAAAATCCCAGAAGAAGAAATTCTGAAATTCGTGTTTTGTTGCTCAGTTCCATGTGGTGGAGGTGGCTTCTTGGAAAGAAGGAAATAACGTGAGTACATTTCACACAAACTTTCATTACTCACAGAATTGAAATACTACTTTTATAGTTTGGAGTGCAGAAATTCATTTTAATATGTTGTATGTGGATATGGTCCCCTTCAGGAATGCACTCAGACATATCTGATACGTTCTGTGTGTTTTTTTCAATCAGCTTCTTTCCTAAGGGATCATATACTTTACAGTTTTACTAAGAAGTTCTTCAAGAATTTCAGGAATATACATTGAGTGCTGACCATGTGTCAGGCACTATCTGAGGAATGAGCATAATGTGTTAAAGAAAAAATGTCCTACAATGATAGAGAAAAAATATAAGCATATAAAAGAATTGTATAACTTTTTAGATGGTGAGGGGTGCATGTGTGCATAGCACATGAAGAAAAGAAAAACAGGCATAAAACAGAGCAAATAGGGCACTCTATTTTTGTGGGTATTTGGCCATATTCTGCAACAAGGTGATATTGGAACACAGACCCTGATAGAAAAGAGAGGTAGATGTGGGATTATGGGGGAAATGCGTGCCCAGCAGACAGAATGCAGGTCGGTGCAGAGGCCCTGAAGAAGGTACTTGTTTCAAATGTTCAAGTCAAAAAGCAAAGCCAGTGCTGCAAGGGGAATGAGCCTGGGGGACACTGAGGACAGATGCTGTCACACATGTGATGACGGAAGTAGTCTCTCTGCTACAACTGTGACCTCAGGGCACAGGGCCGTTCTTGTCCACACTACCTCTCCCTCTGTATTCATCATGCTGCAAAGGCATCCCATGAACTGACACAGATCTCCATCTTGGTGCCTGCTCTTGACTGAGTTCTGGCCCTTGTATTGTGTCACCTTGAGATTAGGAGTCCTGGCCCCTGTTGTGAGGACTGCTCACCCTCTACGAGTCACACAAACACACAGGACACCGTGGTCTTCTGGGTTGTGTAATCCCCGTCTTTACCGCCCATGCCATCCAGGTTATGCTGGGAATGGATACAACCCAAATAGACCAGATCAGCGAAATTTCCCCTGAAAAATGTAGAAATGGCTCCTGGAAATTTTAATTCCTAAGCCTCCCATAAACAAATGAAGTTGAAGCTCCATGCTGGGATGGCCATCTCCTGTTGTGTATTTCACAAAGTTAAATATATACATATGCTATGTCTGGGATACAGCAAAGGCTGTCATAAGAGGAAAATATATAGCAATCCAGGCCTTCCTAAAGAAGGAAGAAAGATCTCAGATACACAAACTATCCTTATGCTTTAAGGAGCTGGAAAAAGAACAGCAAATAAAACTCAAAACCAGCAGAAGACAGGAAATAATAAAGATTACAACAGAAATTAATGCTATCGAAACCAAAAAAAACAGTAGAACAGATCAATGAAATCAGAAGCTGGTTCTGTGAAATAATTAACAAAACTGATAAACCTCTAGCCAGTTTGATCAAGAAAAAGGAAAGGACCCAAATAAATAAAATCAAGAATGAAAGAGGAGACATCACAACCAACACAACAGAAATAAAAACAATAATAAGAGAATATTATGAGCAATTATATGCCAATAAAATAGGTAATGTGGAAGAAATGGACAAATTCCTAGAAACATATACACTACCAAAACTGAAACAGGAAGAAATAGAAAATCTGAACAGAACCATAACCAGTAAGGAAATTGAATTAGTAATAAAAAATCTGCCAAAAAACAAGAGTCCAGGGTCAGATGGCTTTCCAGGAAAATTCTACCAAATATTTAAGGAAGAGTTAACACCTATTCTCTTGAAACTGTTCCAAAAAAAAAAAAAAATAGAAATGGAAGGAAAACTTCCAAACTCTTTCTATGAAGCCAACATTACCTTGATTCCAAAACCTGACAGAGACCCCACTGAAAAGGAGAACTAGAGACCAATTTTCCTGATGAACATGGATGCAAAAATCCTCAACAAGATATTAGCCAACCAGATCCAACAATACATTAAAAAAATTATTCACCACGACCAAGCGGGATTTATACCTGGGGTGCAGGGCTGGTTCAGTATCTACAAAACAATTAACGTGATTCATCACATCAAAAAAGAAAGGACAAGAACCATATGATTCTCTCAATAGATGCAGGGAAAGCATTTGACAAAATACAGCATCCTTTCTTGATAAAAACCCTCAAGAAAGTAGGGATAGAAGGAGCATACCTCAAGATCATAAAAGCCATATATGAACCACCCAACGCTAATGTCATCCTCAATGGGGAAAAACTGAGAGCTTTCCCCCTAAGGTCAGGAACAACACAGGGATGCCCACTCTCGCCACTGTTATTCAACATAGTATTGGAAGTCTTAGCCTCTGCGACCAGACAACACAAAGAAATAAAAGGCATCCAAATCGGCCAGGAGGAGATCAAACTTTCACTCTTCGCAGATGACATGATACTCTATGTGGAAAACCCGAAAGATTCCACCAAAAACTGCTAGAACTGATTCATGAATTTGGCAAAGCTGCAGGATATAAAATCAATGCGCAGAAATCGATTGTATTCCTATACACCAACAATGAAGCAACAGAAAGAGAAATCAAGGAATTGATCCCATTTACAGTTGCACAAAAAACCATAAACTACCTAGGAATAAAACTAAACAAAGAGGTGAAAAATCTATACTCTGAAAACTATAGAAAGCTTATGAAAGAAATTGAAGAAGGCACAAAAAAAATGGACAAAGATTCCATGCTCCTGGATAGGAAGAACAAATATTGTTAAAATGTCAATACTACCCAAAGCACTCTACATATTCAATGCAATCCCTATCAAAGTAACACCAGCATTCTTCACAGAGCTAGGACAAATAATCCTAAAATTTATATGGAACCAGAAAAGACCCTGAATTACCAAGGCTATCTTGAAAAAGAAAACCAAAGCAGGAGGCATCACAATCCCAGACTTCAAGCTATACTACAAAGCTGTAATCATCAAGACAGTATGGTACTGGCACAAGAACAGACACTCAGATCAATGGAACAGAATAAAGAACCCAGAAATGGACCCACAAACCTATGGCCAACTAATCTTTGACAAAGCAGGAAAGAATATCCAATGGAATAAAGACAGTGTCTTCAGCAAGTGGTGCTGGGAAAACTGGACAGCAACTTGCAGAAGAATGAACCTGGACCACTTTCTTACAACAGACACAAAAATAAACTTAACATGGATGAAAGACCTAAATAGAAGACGGGAAGCCTTCAAAATCCTTGAGGAGAAAGCAGGCAAAAACCTCTTTGATCTTGGCCACAGCAACTTCTTACTGAACATGACTCTGGAGGCAAGGGAAACAAAAGCAAAAATGAACTGGGACCTCATCAAAACAAAAAGCTTCTGCACAGTGAAGGAAACGATCAGCAAAACTAAAAGGCAACCGACAGAATGGGAGAAGATATTTGCAAATGACATATCAGAGAAAGGGTTAGTATCCAAATTCTATAAAGAACTTATCAAACTCAACACCCAAGAAACAAATAATCCATTGAAGAAATGGGCAAAAGACACGAATAGACACTTCTCCAAGGAAGACATCCAGATGGCCAACCGACACATGAAAAAATGCTCCACATCACTCATCATCAGGGAAATACAAATCAAAGCCACAATGAGATACCACCTTACACCTGTCAGAATGGCTAACATTAACAACTCAGGCAACAACAGATGTTGGCAAGGATGCAGAGAGAGAGGATCTCTTTTGCTTTGTTGGTGGCAATGCAAGCTGGTGCAGCCACTCTGGAAAACAGTATGGAGGTTACTCAAAAAACTAAAATTAGAACTACCCTACAACCCAGCAATTGCACTACTAGGCATTTATCTACTAGGGATACAGGTGTGCTGTTTCGAAGGGACACATGCACCCCCCATGTTTATGGCAGCACTATCAACAATAGCCAAAGTATGGAAAGAGCCCAAATGGCCATCGATGGATGAATGGATAAAGAAGATGCGGTATGTAGATATACAATGGAGTATTACTCGGCAATCAAAAAGAATGAAATCTTGCCATTTGCAACTACGTGGATGGAACTGGAGGGTATTATGCTAAATGAAATTAGTCAGTCAGACAAAGACAAAAATCATATGACTTCACTCATATGAGGACTTTAAGAGACAAAACAGATGAATATAGGGAATAGAAACAAAAATAATATAAAAACAGGGAGGGGGCAAAACAGAAGGGACTCATAAATATGGAGAACAAACTGAGGGTTATTGCAGGGGTTGTGGGAGGGGGGATGGGCTAAATGGGTAAGGGGCATTAAGGAATCTACTCCTGAAATCATTGTTGCACTATATGCTAACTAATTTGGATGTAAATTTAAAAAAATAAAAAATTAAATTGAAAAAAATTTAAAAAAATAAACTAGATTGAAGATAAATATATATATACATATTAAACATATGTATTAAACATATTAAACAAATGTATGTATGTATATTTACACATATATATATATATACACATATATGCATACATACATTTGTTTAATAAGTGGAAAGACATAGGGATGGTGAATGAAATGGATGAGGCAGAGTGTGGAGAATAAGCTTAGGAATTCCCTGAGCTTGCACCGATGAGTTAACAAGGCATAAAGAAAGAGAAGCCACAGGATGAAGGCATCCAACATTAGGTAAACAGGGCAAAGGTCCCCAGTATAGGACAAAAGTATAGGAATAGGAAATCTCAGCATGGAAGCATCCAAAATGAGGGGAAAAGATTAGATATTCAGGGCGGTAATGCTCCCCCATTTAGTACAATAGCAGAAATCTGCTTTCCCAGGAAGGAAGGACCCAAATAGGTCAACAGGTAAGCAGGGCTATGGACCTCAGCAAGGGGAAGTTGCCCCAAGGGAAGCTAATTAGCAAAAGAAAGGTGCCTTATTGACCCCAAGGTAGCATGCTCTGTCTTGTGCCCTAGGCAAGTTTAGGTAAACAGAGGTGGTGCCTCATGTCTGCTGTAAACAACCACTTGCCCAGTGCCAGGATATCTTCAAAGCCCCCTTTCCCTGACACACCTGAGTTAATGTTGATGGTTTATTGCACATCTGTCATGCTTGTAAACCTTCTGATCCTAATAAAAATGGAGCAAGGACCTTTACTCGGGGCTCTTGTCTCCTCCCAGACATTAGCCTCTCTTAGATTTTAACCCTGCATCCACTCTCTTGCTGGACAAGAGAGAACTCCAGACCCAGAGTCTCTGACAGATGGTGACCCCGACATGATCAGAGTCAAGAGGACTATAGGCTGATGTGGCTAGAACCCAGGGTGGCCAGGAGGCGGTGCAACTCAAGGACTGCAGGACCCGCGGAACGACTGAAGAGCACGGGGTTACAGTCTCTTCCTGACAAGATTTGCTGCTGCGGAACTTTTGGGAGATCTATTATAGGAAACTCCCTCTCCCCAAAACAGGAACAATACATTCGTATTTTATAATCATTTGGAAAGGTGGCCGACACTATCCTCAATCAGAAAGCACTCCTTAAATAACTAATGATTACCCAGCAACACTGCCCTTGGTTCCCAAAACAAGGTACTTGTTAAGTCCCAAGGACTTGATATTTGGGAACAAGTAGGGAAAACATTTAAAGCTGGGCATTCTGAGGGGGTTAATGTCCCCCAAAGGTAATCCTCATTTAGCCCATTGTCCATACTGCCCTTGAGTTCAGAGGATGTAGATAAAGATGTAAACTTACCCAGGGGCTCCTGGGTGGCTCAGTCAGTGAAGGGTCTGACTTCAGTTCAGTTCATGATCTCACGGCTCATGAGTTCAAGCCCCATGTCAGACTCTGTGCTGACAGCTCAGACCCTGGGGCCTGCTTTGGATTCTGTGTCTCCCTCTCTCTCTGTCCCTCCCCTGCTCATGCTCTGTCTCTCTCTCTCTCCTTCAAAACAAATAAACATTAAAAAAATAATTTAAAAGAAAGATTAAAGATGTAAAATTACCCCAAATAGAGGAAAAACCTGAACTTTTCATAGTCAACCTGTGCCTTCGGTGCCTTTGCAGCCAAAAGATACTCCTCCTCTCCCAAAAGGGTGGGAAGATATGGAGCCTCTAAAAACCTCACCGACCGGTTCTGATAAAGTCCTCACCCCAATGTGAAAGTACTTTAAGGAAGCCCGTAAGGCGGGTAAGTTCCAGCGGTTTCCCGCTGTCAGGCAAAGTGGGCAATAGGTCCATGGAGGCCTGCTCTTTCCAGTAGCAAAAGAATTGCAAAAATCAGTTCAGCTGTATGTCCATCACAGCCCTATTACAATCGACATTTTGGAAAATACTTGGGGTACTTATTCCATGGGTGCCTGGGACTGGGGCTGTCTTATGAGCATCATTTTGACCCCAGCCCAGTATGCTGTCTGTGCCCAAGAGTTTCATGCTGCTTGCGTGGCCGCTATGCAGAACTTTGACACTGCTATTCCGGTGTCCTGGGGCGGGGGGGGGGGGGGGGGGGGAGGACTGGGGGGACACACAGATAAAATGTAATTAAGATAGACATGTCTTTTAAATTATTAAAATTAAATATTAAAACTTTATTCTACTGAGGCTTACTGAAGGCCAAATAAGCTCCTGTGATCTCTGTTCCAATTTGTTAGCAAAAGGACGACTTACAGTAATAGTTAACTTTGTCTCACAGTTTTCATGGGTAATTGTTAAAATAGCTTTCAGGGTCTTTGGCAACCTAAAACTTTAGCGTTTTGCTCAAAGGATAAATTAAATTAAGTTCATCGGACATTTAGGCCTCTTCCACATCAAACAGAACGCTGAAACATTGCTTACTAAACACGGTTTATGCTTCCGACTTCTTATGGCAAAGAAAAAAAAAACGAAGAACAGGTAAATCCATTAAAAAACATGCATTATGCTTAATGGATTCATAAGTCGGCCACCTAAAAACTTTCTGATGTAACAGACAATTCACAGTTGGTTACTATTTAATTTTCAATGGAGACGAAAGCTTTCTAAGAGTTAAAATTCTGCTAAATGTTATTAAGGCTGATGGAAATAAGTAACTTCGTATATAAAAAAGTAAGAGATATGTAAGAAAGATTAAAAAATGAAAATACGTGTTTCTTAAAGGTAATAAACAAATACATAAACATGTTTATTTATAAATAAATATATATTTATATTTTATAAATAAATAAATAATTTTTATTAAATATAACTTATTGTCTTATAAATTAAAGAAATAATTTGCATATTTATTGCAGATTAAATAAACAAGTTTATTTTATTATGATTATAATTGGTTTCCATACAACACCCAGTGCTCATCCCAAAAGGTACCCTCCTCAATGCCCGTCACCCACTTTCCCCTCTCCCGCACCCCCCATCAACCCTCAGTTTGTTCTCAGTATTTAAGAGTCTCTTATGGTTTGCCTCCCTCCCTCTCTGTAAGGTTTTTTCCCCCCTTCCCCTCCCCCATGGTCTTCTGTGAAGTTTCTCAGGATCCAAATAAATAAATAAATAAATAAATAAAATTTTAACTAAAAGGGGGGAAAAAAGGACAACGTGCCCTTTTAAGTTGTTTTACCGAAGCCTTGGTTGGAATTAGCCATTCCTTATACTCCACAAGGCCAAGCAATTGTAAAATGGGCACATCATACACCCGAAAAGCATGTTGCACAAACCAAAAAAGGGGGGGAGGCCCCTGGCTGTCTGTGATGAGGGAGCCTAAGGCAAGCTGACCGGCCGCAAACATCCCCTCCCAACCAGGTGGGATGTGTGTGATATTCCTTGGGCACTCCCGCTGCCCAAGAACAAAGGAAAGGGGCAAACAGAGGGGGTTAACTGATGGAGATCACAGTCCAGCAGGACCTGAGTCTCCATCACCTCTCCACAGTGATGGGGGAAACAGAGGCAGAAGGAAATGGCTAACGGAACTCCATTTCCTTACACCCTGCAGCCCACTGACAAATACGTGAGGCTGGCAGAGTAAAACGTTTCTCCAGGAACTCCTTGCTGTCTTACTGCTTTGCTAGAGGGAGGAACTACCCTCACTTGACACTAGCTAGGCCCCCAGTAACCTGGGAGTTGTCTTTAGCATATGAAAATCTCACTGGAAACTTCCCCTGGACCTTACCTCCCCCAGCTCCATAGTGCAAAACCAGTCTCTCCTCAGGGTCCCTGGGCAGCTCTTCCTGCCCGCAGGTCCCGTCCCCATGCCTCAATAAATCACCTCTTGGCACAAAAGACGTCTTCGAGAATTCCTTCTTGGTCGTCGGCTCCAGACCCCATGAACCCCACTAGCACCCCAAAAAACCTCATCAGTCTGCATGACAACCTCAGCTCCTTCTTGATCATGCTATGATTACTCTTCACTTTTTAAATCTTGATCCTCAAGGACTAACTACAGCTGAGTGACATTCTTCAAACCAGATAAACCCTCTCACCCTATGGTGCTAGCAAACCCCCCAAACGGGGGCCCACACGGACTGGGCCCCCTCGACTTCTCACCTGCGGTCAAGGATATGTTTGCGTACTTTCAGATTCTGGACTTCTGTGGATTCCCTCTCGGTTGGTGAAGGCTTACCATGGCATGATGGAGACACCCGGGATATCTTCCCATGAGCCAGGGCATCCGGAGAATGATTCTGAATGAGCAGCCCCTGCCCCCCTTCTTCAAGATGGAAGAAGCCTCTTGGTGGACTCCCCATCCTGAAGCCACTCCACAAACACAAATCCCTGCCCCTGATAGAACATGGGGAAGCCTTAAACGTCTGTCTACCGGCATCCTCTTACAAGAAAATTACATTGCATATACCCTGATTCACATCTGATGGCCATGATTTCCATCACTAACAGGAATTTGATATGTGTAACCCTGATTCCCCTCCTTGCTCTCATTTGTCCAAGCCAACCTCAGTATTCCTATTGGGCTCATCTCCTTAACCCACCTATATTTCACAGCCTAACACTCCTGGACTGGGATATTCCTATTGGCCATTATGACACTGAGTTCCTGGGAGGAGCCAATCTTAACCCGCCCTTCCAAACGGAACAAGACCACTGGCTTTCTATGCCAAGACCTCAATGGTGGCTTCCTCCAGCACCTCCTGTGTGTGTTACTAAACTTAGCAATTTATCTGCTTGTCTCCAACTAAAAATCAGCTGGCTTTTATATGTACAGCCCAAAACGTCTACAAGGCCAGACAATTTTACCTCCTTCTCAGCCACAAGCTTCATATACCTCAAAAAAACAAACAAACAAACAAATCTCACACTCTTAATGTTCTAGCGTGCTCTACTCTCAAATATCCCTGGAACATTCTCCCTGGACAACCTGTTATGGAGAAACAGCATAATCTTCGCTGGGGCAATTGAACTATTATTGACAGCGGTCCTAGAAGACATCGTGAAACAAAATACTGTAATAAGACCGTACCTTTTGGCCAGCCTAGTAGGGAGAATATTGTTTTGAAAGACAGAGGTTTGTCTGGCCCTATAATTTCTGCACATAAAAGGAAGTTAAGAGGACCTGGGCTTGTTAATCTTTGGAAGCTAGGCCTTCCCTTCTTTATTCGTACTGTTAGCCAAGGTGAAATTTATGTAAATTGACATATTAATATAACTTGGGCCTCCCCGCACAACCATCAATTTTCAGGGACCACTATTTGTATCCCTTCTTCCTACCTTCTCTTTGCTACCTCCACTTTACAGATCAAACAACTAGAAAATAATTATAATATCTCTACCTCCCAGGGCTGGCTTGTGTCCTGCGTAAATAATGATAATATCACCCAATTAAACATCTCCTCTTTATTAGCACTTAAGCGCATCTTGGCCTGGCTTCCTGTTAATAGCTCTGAGCCCTATACGCATCCATCGGGGGGTACTAGGAGCTCTTTCCAAGCCTGTTCAACACTGGCACTCAGCTGCAAGGCAGAAATGATTTGTGGCCTGTTAATCACGGGCATCCTAGCAGCAGCAGACATTATCGCTTCTGCCACTGTAGCTGGACTCAGCCTGCATCATACTATCCAGACAGCCCTTGTCCTTAATAAATTTATGGTCAACACTACGAAAGAATTTATAAGCCAGACTTCCATTGATAAGCAAGTTCTGGCCCGCCTCGAAGCTCTTCAGGCGTCAGTGGAATTTATTGGAAAAAGACAGGAGGCCTTGCCCCTCCACTCTAAACTGTCCTGCGACCCTAACTACCAGCATATTTGCATGGCTGACATTCCTTATAATCACTCCCAAGCTTGGGATGCTGTCCAGACATACTTTTGCAGTGTCTTCTCTCCCTACAACTCTAACAATACAGAAAATCTAGATGTGACAGTGTGCCCACAGCTACAATATGCAGAAGATCAGCTTAAAAACGAACGGGCTGATTCCTGGGCAATGTGGCGCGACCTAAATCCTTTCTCACTTACAGCCAACACTCATCTCAAATTCTGGATAACTCTGGGAAGCGGATGCTTCCACTGTGTCTCTTTTTGTGTCTTTGCGGAATCACCCTCCAAGCCTTCCGACAGCAAACGAAGGACCAGGAGCTCATCATGACGGTCCTGGAACACGAAACTAGAAGAACCAAGAAAAACAAAAGGGGGGAACTGTGGGGAATAAGCTTAGGAATTCCCTCAGCTTGCACAGATGCGTTAACAAGGCATAAAGAGACACAGGATGAAGGCATCCAAGATTAGGTAAAGAGGGCAAAGGCCCCCACCATAAGACAAATATATAGGAATGGGAAATCTCTGCATACAAGCATCCAAAATGAGGGGAAAAGATTAGGTATTCAGGACTGAAATGCCCCCCAACTGAATACAATAGCAGAAAGCTGCTTTCCCAGGAAGGAAGGACTAAAATTAGGTAAATGGGTAAACAGGGCTGTAGACCTCAGCAAGGGGAAGTTGCCCCGAGGGGAGCTAATTAGCAAAAGAAAGGTGTCTTGATGACCCCTAGGTAGCCTGCTTTGTCTGGCTTGCCCCTAGGCCAGTTTAGGTAAACAGAAGTGGCACCTCTTGTCTGCTGTAAACAACCTTCTGCCCAGCCCCAGGATTTGTTTTGCATTGACCCAAACCCCTAACACCACAAGTCTTCAAAGCCCCACTTCCCCCACGCCCATGAGTTAATATGGACGGTTCCATTGTCCCTGTGCACACCCATCAAGCCTGTGAGCCTCCTGATCCTAATTAAAGCAGAACAAGGACCCTTACTTGGGGCTCTGGTCTCCTCCCTGACATTAGCCTCACTCGCGTTATAATCGTCCCTTGCTAGACAAGACCCAGAGTCTGGACAGCAGAGCAAGGATCCAGTAAGCTCAAGGGGTCCCCGAGGGACTGTGACGAACAGTAACCTCCTCGCTTCTGGAAGCTTTGCACCCGACCACCTCCCCCGATGCCCAGCAAAAACCATGTGAGAACACATTTAGCTCCCCCCAAAGACGAAAGTGCCGATATCTTCCTAACGTCAAACACCTTACATATGGCGGGCCCTAGGGAAAAAATGAGCGAAGGGATAAGCCAACACTTCACAAAAGGAAGCACACACGATTGGCTGCAAGGTGCGCAGTTACAAGGTCAACCACGGAAGACTTCGCTTTCACGTGCCTCTCGCATCATTACTTGGGCAATTCGTCTTCATGGGGGCTGACAGCAGGTGAGGGCAGCCCTGTTATCCCTTTCTCTTTTTAATGTTTATTTCTTTGACAGAGAGAGAGCACAAGCAGGGGAGGGAAGGTGAGAGAGAAAGAGCACAAAGCAGGGGAGGGACAGAGAGAGTCCCAAGCAGGCTCCATGCTGTCAGCACAGAGCCCAACAAGGGGCTGGATCTCACGAACGGTGAGATCTGAGCTGAGCCGAAACCAAGAAGAGGTCTCTTAACCCACTGAGCCACCCAGGCGCTCATCTCCCATCCCTATGTGATGTCCTCTCGTTGATACTCTTGGACTCTGGGTATTGGTCTCTTTTTCACAAACCCAAGGGGCACCTCAAATCCTCATTCTGTATGTCAGCCAGTGGACAGAGGCTTCCCCAGACCATGCTCTGTAAATGCTCCCGACATCACGACAGTCCAGTTTTATACCAAAAAACTTGTTTCATATGATTATGCTTGACCGCATGATGCCATCTGTATATTTATATTATTGTTCTCTGTCCTTGGTGCTACACAGGAACATACGCTAGTGAAGGGATTTCACCTTCTTTGTTCACAAGGTTTAATTTCCGTTTAGTTGGAAAAGGTTGAATTGCTATATAACAGCTAGAATAAATGAATATCTAAACCAGTGCTGGCAGCAATGGATCTCTATCTGGAAGAATATGCAACTGGTCCCCTCCTCAGACACTTCACAAAAATTCAGAGGGATTATGACCCCAGTGTAAGTGTAACCATACAATATAGCAGAACATCAAGGAAACTACATACAACATTCACAGGTGAGCCAACCCACTAAATAAAGCCATAATCTCAGAAGTAAGAAGATAGATTTATTTAAATAAAATTTAAAATTTTTATGATCAAAATATGTTGCAAAAACCAATTGAGAAACAATGATCTCAGGAAATCATTTCAAATGCTGATAGTGTTTTAAAAATAAAAGAGAGAGAGAGAGAGAGAAACCTATGGGCATATAATAATAATAAAAGCAATCAGAATGGTCATCAAACATACGACCTCGGCTGAAACTGAGGGATAGTTTAGGAAAATAACAAGATTTAGGAAAATAACAAGAACTGTCTCCTTCACCCAGCAGCCTGGAAAAAAACTTACAGGGCTGTTACATTGTTTGTGGTTGAAACTTTCAAATAGGAGCCAAAGGGTTATTCTGAATTTGTTGGCGTAAGAGTGTTACAAGGTTGAAGGCAGAACCTGAAAGCAGCTGTATTACAGATACTGACATTCTTTCACCAGGAGTTTCCCAGTCTCTGCACCCATCCTGCCCAGAGCCTGCCCTGTGGTGGGGAGCGTCCTGTGCCCTGTTAAGATGTTCAGAGCAACCCTGACCTCTGTGCACCCCTCTCCAGCGTGACAGACAAAGTGTCTCCAGACATTGATCAATGTCTCCCGGGGGACAAAATTACACCTGATTAGAACCACACATTGAATTTAACAATCTCAACATAGTTTTTCTAGCATGGCCATAATAGCAATTGAATGAAAAAGAATAAGAAAGCTCTTCAAGAGTGTGAATGGCACTCTGAAACTGACACAGCCACTGAATAAATACATGAATTACTTAATTAAGCAAACAAACACAGTGACCATTTGCTCTGGGCTAAGTTGGATTGGCTCTCAAGTGGTGACAGTTAATGATCTTGGCTTCCATTCTCTCTGACCCTCTCACCCACGGTCCACTGCGCTGTTGGACTCACCTGGCTGGGGTGTCTGACGGGAAGGTCTCCTTGTGGAAGCCTGAATTCTTCCCTGGATAGCAGATGATAGGGACTAAAGCTCTGCCCTCACCCGAGACAGCAGGAGGCAGTGAAGCATCAGTCCTCAGCCAGAACTAGGATTCAGAACAAACAGAAAAGCATGCCCCTTCCTGTGCAAGGTTGCACAGGCTGACAGACAGGAGACCAGGAGGTATTTAAAGGTCCGTGTGTGTGCTCATTAGGTATATTCCTTCTTCTTACTCCAGCACAGTTCCCAAGAGGAACACTTTTGCACACAAAGGAAATTTCTCTAATGAATCATGTTCCCAAGAGACCAGTTTAGAAGTAGTGAATCCAGTTGGGTTTTCTTTACTCTTTTCCTTGAACTTGCCTCCCTCCTGGTGAGTAAATCTCCCAGCACTTTATCTCAGCTCCCAGTTACAGTTTGCTCCAGGTCTGAGACTGAGGGATCCTGCCTGGACTAGGTCTCTTTATCTTCAAAGCATTGACTTGTGGTGGGGACCCAGCTATCTCCAGACATGTTTACTCTTCTCTTAAATGAGGTGGAGAACTCAGTTCTTCTGAAAATAAACCTTGGGCACTACTCACATTGGTTTCAAGATACATTTGCCATTACTATTAGGACTTTCTTACTTTATCTCAAGCTAAAAGCTGTCACTTAGTCCCACTTATAAAGGCCTTGTTAATTATAAGAGGTATACTTAGGTCTTTGCACATGCTATCACCTGTATCGAGCATTTACAGGGAATGTTTAATTCAATGTTCTGTGAACGTGTCGTCCCTGAGAAACTCCATTTCTAAACTCCATTCTCCAGACGGGAATGTGCTTGGCGGCATCTAGTGATCTGCCCGAAGTCAATGCTCGAGGATGTGGGCCTTGAGTGGGATTCTGTCGGGATGCTTCTGGTTCTCAAGCTTGAGGGCAGTGGTTCTCGACCAGAAATGAATTTTCCCCTGGGGATGTCTGGTGACGTCTGAAGGGATGCTGCTAAACACCTCGTCCACAAGAAAGCAGCCTCCAAAAATAGACTTAAGCTGTCCCAAAGGTCTGGTGTAACAAGTGAGAAAACCTATTCTAGACCAGCCCTTCTCCAACCTCACACGGTCTACAAATGTTTATGAATCCACACGGATCCTGCTGCAAATGCAGCATCTGAGTGATAGTTCCCGGGTGGCCCAGAGCTTCTGCATTTTTGACAAGCTCTCACTTGTTATTTATGTGCAAGTTCCAGTCCGTGTTTGGTTAGCAAGGGTGTGATCCTGTGTTAGAGACAGATGTAGGTAGTTTTAGA
Source organism: Prionailurus bengalensis (assembly GCF_016509475.1). NCBI lineage: Eukaryota > Metazoa > Chordata > Mammalia > Carnivora > Felidae > Prionailurus > Prionailurus bengalensis. The sequence goes on from NC_057348.1 coordinate 11,145,023, forward strand.
GATCTCCTATACAAAAATCATCATTGCATGTAATTTGGAGGGAATAGTGTATCCCTCCTTCTGGAGGCTGTGTCAATTCTGTGTTTGTTTCTTTTATAGGCAGGCACTAGTGTGGCACAAAATAATACACCCAGGTTTTGTTTTTTTCATGTATCTATTACTTTGTAATAGTTTTAGTACAGTTGACACACAAGGTTACAACAGTGGGAGGTGCGGGCTTCCAGTTATGGGACGAATAAGCCATGGGAATAAAAGGCCCAGCATAAGGAATGCAGTCAATTTATTGTCATGGTGCAGCCCGGGGACAGACAGTAGCTGCTCTTATGGTGAGCAGAGCATAATGTATAAACTAGTCAAATCACCTGAAAACAATACACTTTTGAAAAAGACCTTTTTTTTCAACGTTTTTTATTTATTTTTGGGACAGAGAGAGACAGAGTATGAACGGGAGAGGGGCAGAGAGAGAGGGAGACACAGAATCGGAAGCAGGCTCCAGGCTCTGAGCCATCAGCCCAGAGCCCGACGCAGGGCTAGAACTCACGGACCGCAAGATCGTGACCTGGCTGAAGTCGGACGCTTAACCGACTGCGCCACCCAGGCGCCCCGAAAAAGACTTTTTAGAAGACAGAGGAGGAGCCTCCCAAGCAGGTCCACATCCTAATCAGTGCTTACGAACATGGTATTTTCTAGAGCTCAGGGAATCAAGGTAGGAGATTGAACAGAGCTGCCAATCAGCTGCCATTCAGATACAACGATTAGCTGTGATTGTCCAGGTGGCACTAAGGTAGTCACAACAGTCCTCCAAATGTTGACGAGGGAGTCAAAAGAGTTGGTGTCAGAGAGACTTTGAAACTGCTACCCTGTTGGCTCTGAAGGTGGAGGGAGAGCCATGACCAAAGAATGCAGGTGACCGGCGACAGAGACTGGAAATGGAAAGGAAACAGATTCTCCCCTGAGCCTCCAGAAGGATCTCAACTCTGCAGACTTCTTGCTATTAGCCCGATGAGACTCCTTCTGAGCTCTGACTCCAGAACTGTAAGTGTGTGTATGTTTTAAGCAGCTAGTGTGGAGATATTTTACAGCAGTGGTAGAACTCTCATACTGACATAGTCAATACAATTATTTGAGGAAACTGAGTTTAAGACTCTGAATTCACTCATCATCTTCCCCGGGAAAAGATTATTTGACATGTGAGGAACCCACAGTAAGTAGGAAAAAAATGAAATTGATTTGGATATATTCTACCCCATCAGCTGGTACAGTGATTTCCTTGGGGTAGAAATGTGAGTGTCGTCTGACTACAAGGCCTTTGAGGCTGCAAGTCCGGAAAAGGAACCCATGATCAAAATTAAGGTCACCCTGTGTAATTTAAGATTTTGTGTCTGTATTTCTGCATCCTTTTATTTCATGTTAATTCAACCATTCATCTGTTCAGTGCTATCCTCTCCAAGGGTGTCTCACATCTCCTTTCAACATAAAAGATGAAATCACAAGTCATCTGTGTGTGTACATGTGTGGTGAGTGTGCTTATTTGAAAGAAAATTGGATATAAACACACACACACACACAACACACACACACACACACACACACACACACACACACACACGACAAACCTTTCACCCTCAAATGATTTCTCTCAGTTACAAAGGAAGTTCCACACATGTTATTCATCCTCACGACCTCCACACGGTTCAGTATGCCATTCTGCCTTCAGAAATAAGGAGACTGAGGCTCAGGATGCTTCAGTTTTAGAAAGTACCTAACATCTTGGGATCAAGTCCCACGTCAGGGCTGACAGCATGGAACCTGCTTGAGATTCTCTGTCTCTCCTCTCTGTCCCTCCCCTGCACTTTCTCTCTCCCTCTCCTTCTCTCTTTCTCTCTCTCTCAAAATAAATAAATTTTAAAACAAGAAATTACCCAGTAAAGCACTTCAAGGTTATGTGACAGTCTTAAATTATACACAACAAGAAACTTGAAATATCTACTGTTCATTTGCATGTGGCTCCTTTAATTCACCAAAGTATACACTTTACATATGCAGGTTATAGTGTGTAATTACACTCCGATGATTTAATTCGGTGGAAAAAAAATCTGATGGTGCATGGGTAAGGGTAGGATCCAGAGCACAGGTAGCAGATACTCACTTAAGAGGATTAGGAGATACCACTTCTAACGGGGAGGAAATCATTAGTATGGATGTACAAACAATGGAATTAAATTTAAGTAAACCACATGAGAAAGAAACTTGTTTCTGTAATAGAAGAAGATTAACCTCCATATGGGAACCGTATCTGACCATAAATTGGTTGAAGACAGAAGAGCACTACAGCCAAGCCCAACACCACGCATGAGCCTGACAAACACAATGTAGAGATTCACACCTGACCCCAGACCCACGAGGAGCCCAGCAGAGACCAGAAACGCTCCCCCGCATATGATTCCATTTGATTGTAAAAGTATTATGATATGTTATTTGACAAGGACCGCCTGTTATGCAGCAGCTGCTGACTGAAACAATAAACCAAGTGAACGGACCTTAGACAATTAGAAGATGTGCTGATTTTTATTTGTGGCAAATGATCTGCCGTTGAGGAGAGCACTCATGATCGTTCTGTGATTCAAGTTTATTTCCCACGACGTTACGAACAAGTGGGTTCCCTTTTGGGTAACTGGGAGAGTTTGAAGGACATGCACGTTTGTGCAGAACAACTGGGGACCCTGAGCCACATGCCAGCAGGACATCCAGCTCTCGTGTGAAGCATCCTCTGGTAGTGCAGGTGGGAGAGATTTCAGAGGGGGACGGAGGCACGAAATGGATGGGGCTGATACTGTTCATTTGCCATCATTTGTGACAAATACTGGGAAAAGGAACCTATTTCATGCGACGGTAGGAAGACTCATGATAGGAGGTAGCGTTGCAAAGCTTTCAGAAGAAACGGGAAGCGAATTCGGAGATAAAACAGAAGACACTAAGCAACGCCTTACCTCAGTGAACAAACCACCTCAGCTGTGGACAAAAGCCTCCATGCTTCAATAAATAGAGGCAGCGCATGAAAAAGAAATATTTTGCATAGGAACACAATGGGTGTTTTGCTTCCTCGGGTTTATGGTCTCCTCTGACACCAAGAACATATTAGATCAATCTGTTTATTCCAATTTGTCTTTCCATGTTGACTCCACGGGGAGGTACATATTTGCTCATCAGTTTTTGCCAGTGGCTATGATAGGCCTCTGGATGCCGGGCTGAATAACAGAAAAAACAACAACAACAACAACAGAGTCCAGTTATGAGACACAGAAGCCTGTTTGTACGGTAATTGCCTGACATTAGGCTTTTGATTTCTGAGGCATCCATTTCAAAGACCACCATTCATATTAACACATTGCCAGGCATATGATTCAGTTACTATACAAACATGCAGGCCCCCCCTCCCACAAATCGCCCCATTAGAAAGCCCTGGTAATCTACGTAACAACTGTGAGTGACCCGCTTTTCCCGTTCGGTGCCCACATTCCATTACTGGGCTTTTTGTCTGGTTTTTGCTGTTGTTATTTTTGAGTACTGGGGGATAATATTTTATTATTCTTTTTCTTTAACTGTTTACATGAGCGTAGTTGACACACGATGTTACCTTAGTTTCAGGTCTGCAATACAGTGATTCAACTTCTCTGTACATTATGTGGGGCTCACACAGGTGTACTGACACCTGTCCCATTACCGCTAGTACATCATCGATGACTATATTCCATACACTGTGTCTTCCATTCTCATTACTGATCATTCCATAACTCTGTTCCTCCTCTCTTTCCCCCATGTGCCCCATCCTCAAACTCCACTCATGTTTTAAATTAACCATAAAAACTAAGCCCAGAAACCCATAGCCACTGCACCCATGGACCCCCCCATAAAAGTCAGATCCTTCAACAGTGTTCTCTCTCCCTCCCTGTCAAAGTCCCTCTCCCTCTCTGAAACCTCCCCAAATGGCCTCTGGGCATCCCGTGTGCCCTCCAACACACATGAGAAATAAACCTTGTGTTTTTAGAGTCCTCCGGTGGGTGTTGCTGAGGTGTGTCTTGTGACCAAAATAAGAACCCAAAGGCCAGGGCAGTCACAGCATAGGCTCTGGTCAGGGAAACACTTGTGGGAATGTCCACAAGCACAAGGGCATAAGCAAATGCCTGGGGTTTCCTACCTAAGCATTGGTGTCAATAGCCTGAGGCTTAAATGGACCCCTGCTAGAGTCCACATCATCAAAGAGTTCTTAAGGAAGGGACTTAAAAGAGATTGACAGATTCCAGGTGAAAGCAGTGATTTTGTATTTCCATCTACAATAAAATTATGTCGAGGGCCTAGGGGTCAAGTGTAGTGTTTTTCCACATGAATAACCCACCTTGTGATTATTCTTTGGGGAAAATTAGGGAAAATTTATATGGCATGGTATAAATCATTTGAAATGAAATTATTTTCAAGGAGACCAACTTGCCCATCGTAAGATACAGAAATTTCCAGGCATTCGTGATCTAAGGTTGGGGAAAACATTGGGAACACATGAAAATGAACAAAAGTGAAATAGTGTATCAGACAGAGCAGAAGCTTGATAAAGGGAGTTTCTTAAATATATGGAGAAGTTGGATTCAAACAAATGGAAATTCCAGGAAATAAATAGAAGGAACAGATTCTACTTCCACAGTCTGATCAAGGAATAGCTCTGAGGCTCTGAGCCTTGCAATCATGGGTATGTCTCCAGCCCCAGGACTATTGGCCCTTACATTGCTGGAACCCCAATGATTTTCTTCAGAGCCCTCTTTATGTCTCTGTTCCTCAGGCTGTAGATGAAGGGGTTCAGCATGGGCGTGACCACCGTGTACATCACCGAGGCTGTTGTACTTGAGTGGGAACTCTGGGTAGCAGCAGAGCTGAGGTACACTCCTAGGCTCGTACAAAAAAATAAGGAGACAACCGAGAGGTGAGATGCACAGGTGGAAAATGCTTTATACTTGCCCTGAGCTGATGAGATCCTACGTATGGAGGAAACTATCTTAGAATAAGAGTAAAGGATCCCAGCCAGGGAAGCACCACCCAGCATCACAGCTGCAAGATATATCACCATGTCATTAAGAAAGGTGTCAGAACAGGCAAGCTGGAGCATCTCATTGAGTTCACAAAAAAAGTGGGGGACATGCAAATGTGTACAGAAGGACAGCCACAACATCATTAAACTTTGTAACAAGGAATTCAGGACACACATGATCCAGGACACCAGAACCAGCAGCCCACAGAACCGGGGGTTCATGATGACTGTGTAGTGTAGGGGGTGACAGATGGCCACGAAGCGGTCATAGGCCATCACGGTCAGAAGAAAGAATTCTAATCCTGCAAAGTGTATGAAAAAATACATCTGTGTGATGCAGCCTGCATAGGTTATGACTTTGCTCTGAGTCTGGATGTTCCACAGCATCTTCGGGACAGTGGTGGAGATGAAGCAGATGTCCGAAAAGGACAGGTTGGCCAGGAAGAAGTACATGGGCGTGTGGAGGTGGGAGTCAGAGCTGACAGCCAGGATGATGAGCAGGTTCCCAAACACAGCAATTAGGTACATGGAGAGGAAAAGTCCAAATATGAGGGGCTGTAATGCTGGTTCCTCTGAAAATCCCAGAAGAAAAAATTCTGAAATTTGTGTATCATTTCCTGTTTCCATATGCTGGAGATGACTACCGGGGAACAAAGAAATAACATGACTAATTTTCTCAAAATGAACATTGCAAATATCATTGAAATTCTACAATTTTATATTGAATTCAAAATATCAATTTCCATAGGTTTTTTACAGAATTTTTCCCCTCTCAGGGAAAAATCTCCTCCCCTCCACATGCCAGCTCTAAGACTTCACATCCTCCAGTTAGCTTTTTCCCCATCTACTCATCTATTATATATTTTTAATGAGGAATTCTGAAATCTGTCATGCGTTTGAGGAATAACTTTGAACACTCACTAACCTCCAGGTAAAGAGTATAAGTGTCTAGAAACAAAAGCCTGGAGGGTTCAGTGATGGAGAAAGGGGATAAGCAAATGAGACCAGATAAAATATCAGGAGGTGACAGGTGCCCTGAAGAAAAACAAAGCCTGTGTAAAGGGAAGCGTGGATGGAGGGATGGCTCTTCCGGGTTGTTCGGGCACACCGGCACACATGTAAACAGAGCCCTCGAGGAGACAGGAGACACGAGGTCCTCTGGGGAAGAGCGAGCCCGGCGGAGGGAACTGTGAGTGCGACGGCTCTGAGGAAAGACGTGGGTTTTTCTACATTAAGTTTTTAAAGCAGGAGGGTGGTCGACACACCAGGTCACGTTAGTTTGGGGGGCGCCACACAGTGATTCAACAAGTGTCAACATCACGCCCTGCTCACCAGGCATGGAGCTGCCATCTGTCACCACACAGCCTGTGACAGCATCACTGACAGTGTTCCCTCCGCTGGGCCTTTCCCTCCCCTGAGTCTCTCTTCCTGAACATGGAAGGAATTCCTTAACCGGAAGCCAGTGTCTCCCACTCCCCTTCACCATCCTGCCTTTTGTTGTTTGCATATTGTGTTAAAGACCCAAGCTCAAAAGAAAGCCAGTGTGTCCAGGGGAAGGAGCGAGAGGAAGAGTGATGAGAGGTGGTGGCAGGGAATGTTGAGGAATGAGGTGGCCTCCCGGACACCGATGAAACTTCCCGGCACAAGGAACCCCTCCTTCACATGGTGTTCCTTGCACTTTATTAATTTCGGTTCCAAGGAATCTTTGAACAGGAATGGGCACCCTTCTTATATTCATTGTCGGTACTAACCTGGCACCTGTATTTTAAGGGTCATGTATTGGAGGTATGGGTTCCAGGACCTCTGTCTTGAGACCTGCTCATCACACACACACACACACACACACACACACACACACACACACACAGGCTCTATAGCCTCCTTGGACCATGTCACAACCAGACTATTCTCACCTCCAGTCACAATAATTAGGCAAACAATGATACAAGGCAAGCTGTGCAATATCAGATCGTCTTTCCTACAAGTTGCAAAAATATCCAAATTCTAGTAGTTAAGTCTCCCATGAGCATGTAGACCTGGGTCTCGAATTTAAGGTGATCATTTTGTGTCCAGTATTTACAGAAACATAAAAATCAAATTCAAAAACTGAGAGCAAGAAAAGTGGGGAGAAAGATCTAATGAGCTAAGGTGGCCCCTGGTGAGGATGACGAGAAAGTTTCCCTGGTTCTGGCGACACCCCAACCCCAGGTACATCTCTTGATGCCCAGAATAACAAAGCGGCAAAAAGCAATTTATCCAAAAGAAAACGTAGGAATGTCTTCATGTTATCAAGACATCCCACCAGAATAACAAGGGAAGACACCCACAATTCACAAAAGGAAATACACAGGGTACAAGAAAAGTGGGGGGTTTTAGAAAATTATTTGCTAAAGAACAACTTTTCTAAATGATATAAAATGCTAACTTTTACAACCATAAACCGGTTTTGAATTGTGGATCTCCACACGTTTGCTATTTGGACTTGGAGAACCAACCAAACTATTCTTTTTCTGCCCCCTGTAAATTCTAGTCAGGTAACATACAGTGTAATATTGGTCTCAGGAGCAGAATTCAGTGATTCATCACTTACCACACCCAGTGCTCATGGCAGCAATTGCCCTCCTTAATCCCCACCTCCCATTTAGCCCATCCCCACCCACCTGCTCCATCAACCTTGAGTTTGCTCTCTACCCCTATGAATCTCCTGTGGTTTGTTTCCCTCTCTTCTCTTCCCCCACCTTCCCAGCCAAACTATTGTAAATGCTAATATCCTTCCCCAAATGGTAGGGCTAGAGGTATCTATCCTGCTCAGGTGGTTGGCAGATTTAGTGAATACACTGTAAAGAACTTAGCAGAGTTCCCTCAATTGACAATGAGTGCTTCTCACTGGTGAGGAGATTTGGCTGATTTTTTTTCTTCTCTCAAAGTCCCCATCACTTCCCCACTTCTGGGGTCCCAAATCCACCGCCTTATTTCAGTTCCTTGTCCTGTCTCCACCTATCATGGGCTGGCACCTCTCTAGCCAATAGTCACAATTACCCAAGAGATCTTTCTAATATTGCAATTACATGACTGTCCACCTTAACCCCTTCCCAGTGACTCCCCCCTGGAGAATGAACCCCCAATTCCGTACCTTCCAACACTTGGCTTGCCTCCCCTGACCGACCCACTGCCTTCATTCACATTCACACGGCCTCACCCCTTCGATCCCACACACACTGAGCCTGAGTTGTAGCCTCCCTGGAAGGCCCGGCTCAGGTCTCGGAGCCTCTACACCCCTGCTTCCCTCTGCTTGGAGTCACCCCCTGGTCCGTTTGGAGTTTTTCACCTCTTCTCTATCCAGAAAATCCCATCTCCTCTTTCAGAAGCAAGGAGTCCTCTCCCTCATGAATCTTCGTGGGTGTAGTTCCTTTTAATAGTCTCACAGAATATTAAATAGCCTATTTAATAGTCTCACAGAAAAAAAAAGGGTTTCTCTTATGATAATTTAGATGTCAGGGTTATCAATGTGTAACTTTTATTTAATGCCATTCGTTTCCCTGCTGGACTTGGGCGCCCTGGGGCTATTATGCATACCCCCACCCTTTACCCCCCAGACATAGTTTAGTTGGGATCACCAGGAATAAATACATATTGCATGAAGGAATGAGAGGCTCTGCGCTCACAGAAGTTGCCAGTGATGAGAGAGAGAATAGAATCAGGGAGCTACTAGCACAGGAACAGAGGACGCGAGAAAAGAATGTTGTCCATGTTCTTAGAATGGGAGCATTTGTGGGGTCAAGCTTGGTCTGCAAGAATAAACTAGAGTAGGAAAAATAAGGCACAGTAGAAAATATCAGAGCGCATCAGACGTGGTCAGGCTGCAAACCCAGCCATTTCGTGGTTCTCCTTGTAGAGCCGTAGGCGTGGGCACGTGCGTGTGTACAAATGTGTTTCTGTGTTTGCCCCTGCAACGTGCTGGGTCACATGTAAATGGCATGTTTTGCTCCGGGGTAAAGTCAAAGTTCTCTTATCCGTGGCAGTACATGCAAGAACAGTTTCAAAAGAAGGGTAGTTCCTGCTAAGGAGGGGAAAGCAATATGAATAAGGAGCCTATTCTAGAAGCCAGGTTGCAGAGACAGTGGGCAGCCAGGGCGGGTGCTGGCATCACTTCAGCGAACATCCGTTCGCTTCATACAGTTCATAAAGGTGTGCGTTCAGGCAGAAACACATCTTTAGAAAATGGAATTTATAAAATAAAAAGAATAGCAGGGAGAGGACAAGCAGAATACACACAGTGGATTCCAAACAACCTTGTTAATCAAATCCAATTTTAAAAAGACTGTCTTCTGCCACAAAAGATAGTCAATGACAATAAGTTCATGACATTACCACAGGTGTCTAAATCAAAATGGAATGGGGAAAAAAGCTAATAAAAAAGAATAGGAAAATATCATTTATAATTATCACTGATTTTTAAAAGAGCGCAGAGAGCAGTATCTAAAATTATAATTTCATCCTATTTAATAAACATAGGTGGAATCACGCATCCTTGTGAGAAAGATATAAGTTGAATGCGAGAGGAATTCATGTTTCCGCAGGACGGCACAAGGACGATTGCTAGTTTAGAAAATAGATCCAATCACAAAACAAAAGGTAGCAGTGAGGAAGCACAGATGGGAGGTAGGTGGCAATACATACAAAAGGCGGTTTATTACTACAAGACCCATAGAAAACAATGGGTGAGGGACAAAATATGACTAGTTGACAGGTTTGGCCACTCTCAATTTAGAAACTCTCAACAAATACATCTGTACATACATACAAGAACTAAACAGCAAATAGCAAACTTGGCTTAACATTTTGCAATTGTGGTTTTTGTTTCACATTTTTGTTTAAATTCTAGTTGGTTAACTTAGTGTGATACTGGTTTCAGGAGTCAAATCACGCGTTTGAAAGAATGCAATGAAAAAGAAGAAAGAAAATGATTCAGCAAGAATGACAAACAAAAACAAGAATAAGAATGCTCCGAACCTAGGAAACCAGGCAAAGAATTTTTGCAGATAATTTGCTGCAAAGAAAGTAAATGGCTAACACCCCAAAACTGTATTCCGTCTCTAGGTAATGAACAAATTGTCAAGTAAAGCCCTGTAGCATATTCCTGTTGTGTTTTAAATAAACTGTTTAAGTGAATATCTAATGGAGAGAAGATTCTGTGAAATGTATGTCTCCAGAACTGTGGTTGCAAGATCATGGCTCCCTCCATTGGTCTGGATCTTTCTAACGGATACAGAATATGCTCCAAAATACCCCATCTTAAAAATATTTTTTAAATTCCCTCACTGCACTGCACCCCCCTCCATACCTAATAGTATATTTTCCTATTCCCTTTTACTGCAAAACTCCTTGGAAGTGTTCAAAGTTTCCAGGAAGACAGTACCTCCCACTCCTTCGTTAATCTCACCCAACTGGACTTTGATTCCCACCACTTAGTTGTCAACAATAATCCTTGCATTAGCAATTTCAACAGACATTCCTTTTTTAAAAAAACATTTTAAATATATTGATTATGAATGAATGAGTTCGCCACACCAACAAACACAACGATCTCTCAGATCTGGGACAGGATGGTTGGGCTCTCAGGTGACTTCATCCATTCTCCCTGAACCTTTCCTGAAATACTTGCTGCGCTCTGAGACTCACCTGCTTGGGGTCTCTGAGAGGAAGGTCTCCAAGTGGAGGTCAGAATTCCTCCCTGTTGGTTGATGATAGAGAGCAAGCTCTATTTCCAGACAGCAGGAAGGAGTGCTAGGACCCCAAATGCAAAAACCATGTCTCCTCCAGCTTCAGGTAGAACATGTTCAGGGTCTGCGGCAGAGGAGATATTTATAGTCTCTTATGTTTGCTGTATCTGTTCTCTATAACTGCTCATTAGACACATTTCCCATTATTACTCCAACCTCTGAGCACATCTCCCCATGGGAACTTATCTGGACAGAATGGAAATTTTTCCTATAGGTTCTCTGTTCCCAGGAGATCAGGTTAGAATCCAGGTGTATCCAGGGTGCCTGAGTGGCTCAGGGAGTTAAGTGTCCGGCTTTGGCTCAGGTCATGATGTCATGGTTGGTGGGTTCAAACCCCTCACTGGGCTCTGTGCCGACAGCTCAGAGCCTGGAGCCTGCTTCAAATTTTAAGTCTCCCTCTCTCTCTGTCCCTCCCCCGACTCATGCTCTATCTCTGTCTCTCAAAAATAAGTAAAATGTTAAAAATTAAAAAAAAAAACAATTCAGGTGTATCCAATTTTTATTACTCCTCCTTGAACTTTCCTGGTTTCCAGAGCTCTAACATTGAAACTTTTCACAGCCTGGAATGAAAATTTTTTCCAAATATAAGACTCGGGAACCTGGGTCTCCAAAACATTGAGTTGTGGTGAGAACACAACTCCTACTAGCTCTAGAAAATTTCTATTCCTTCTTCAACAAGCAAAGGTAGGTTCCTTTGCTATGAAATCATGGGTACAACAATCCTTAGATTCATAATTCTTTTGACAAGTCAAGTAGGAGTTATGTATTTTTAAGTTGACATTTATTAGACGTTTGGTTATTCAAGCTATATTACAAAGCTGTAGTCATCAAGACAGTATGGTACTGGCACAAAAACAGACACACAGATCAATGAAACACAGTAGAGAACCCAGAAATGGACCCACAATGATATGGTCAAATCTTTGACAAAGGAGGTAAGAATATCCAATGGAAAAAACGCAGTCTGTTCAACAAATAGCGTTGGAAATTGGTCAGCAACATGCAGAATGAAAATGGACCACTCTCTTACACCATACACAAAAATAAATTCCAAATGGATGAAAGGCCTAAATGTGAGACAGGAAGTAACCAAAATACCTAGAGGAGAACACAGCGAAATATGTCTTTGACCTTGGCCATAGCAACTTCTTATTAGACATGTTGCCTGGAGGCAAGGGAAATAACAATGACAACCAAAAAAACATGAACTGTTGGGATTTTATCAATGTGAGAAACTTCTGCACAGTGAAATAAACAACCAGGAAAACTAAAAGGCTGCCTCAGGAATGCAGAAGATATTTTCAACTAACATATGGGATACATATTCCATTGTGTGTATGCGTATGTGTACGTGTGTGTGTGTGTGTACCCCATTTTCCTTATCCATCTGTCTATTGATAGACACTTATGTTGCTTCCACATTTTGTTTATAATAAGTAATGCTGCAATAAACATAGGGGTGCATATATCTTTTCAATGTAGCATTTTTGTTTTCTTTGAAAACAGTAGTGGAATTATTGGATCATAGAATAGTTCTATTTTTAAGTTTTGAGGAACCTCCATACTGTTATCCGCAGTGGCTGCATTCCCACCAACAGTGCATGAGGGTTCCTTTTTCTCTACACCCTCACCAACATTTGTTTTTTCTTGTGTATTTGATTTTAGCTATTCTGCCAGGTGTGAGGTGGTATCCAATTGTGGTTTTGATTTGCATTTCCCTGATGATGAGTGATGCAGAGCATCTTTTATGTGTCTGTAGTCATCTAGATGTCTTCTTTAGAGAAATGTCTATTCAGATCCTGTGCCCATTTTTTAATTTGATTGTGCGGGTTTTTTTGGTGTTGAGTTGTATGAGTTCTTTATGTATTTTAGATATTAACCCTTTATCACATATGTCACTTGCAATTATCTTCTTCCATTTACTAGGGGTTTTTTTGTTTTATTGTTTCCTTTGCTGTGTAAAAGCCTTTAATTTTGATCCAGTCCCAATAGTTTATGTTTACTTCTGTTTCCCTAGCCTGGGAGACCTATCTAGAAAAATGTTGCTATAGCTGATGTCGGAGAAATTACTGCCTGTGTTCTTTTCTAGGATTTTTATGGTTTCAGGTCTCACATTTAGGTCTTTAATCCATTTTTAGTTTGTCTTTGTGTGTGGCATAAGAAAGTGGTTCTGTTTCATTGTTCTACATGTAGCTGTCCAGTTTTCCCAGCACCATTTATTGAGAAGACTGTCTTTGCCCAATATTGTCACCTCTTTTGTCACAGATTAATTGACCATATAATCATGGTCATGGAGTCTCTATTCTGTTTCACTGACCTATGTGTCTACTTTTGTACCAATACCATACTGTCTTATTTACAACAGCTTTGTAGTATATCTTGAAATTTGGTAGGTCTGGTCTTCTTTCTCAGGATTGCTTTGGCTATGCAGGGTCTTCTATAGTTCCATACAAATTTTAGCATTATTTGTTCTAGTTTTGTGAAAACTACTGGTGGTATTTCAATAGCGATTGCATTGAATCTGTAGATGGCTTTGGGCAGTACGGACGTTTTCACAATATTGATTCTTCCAGTCCATGAGCATGGAATATCTTTCCAATTATTTATCTTCTATTTCCTTCATCAGTGTTTTATAGTTTTTGGAGTATAGGTCTTTCACTTCTTTGGTTAAAGTTATTCCTAAAGATTTTATTCTTCTCGGTGCAATTGTAAATGGTGTTTAAAAACATTTTTTGTTCTTTCAGCTACTTCACTGTTAGTGTATAGGAATGTTGCTTATTACTGGGTATTGATTTTTTATCTTGTACTTTACTGAATTAATTTATTACTTCTAGTAATTTTATTGACTGATTGATTGATTGATTGATTGATTGAAATTCAAGTTAGTTAACATACAGTGTAGTATTGGTTGCAGGAGTAGAACCCAGGGATTCATCACTTACATATAATACCTAGTGTTCATCCCAACAAGTGCCCTCCTTAATACCCATCACCCATTTAGCCCATCCCCCCACCCACCTTCCCTCCAACAACCCCCAGCCTGTTTTCTGTATTCAAGAGTCTCTTATGGTTTTCTCCCTCTCTGTTTTTATTGAACTTTTCCTTCCCTTTCCCTATATTCATCTGTTTTGTTTCTTAAATTCCACATATGAGTGAAATCATCACATTTATCTTTCTCTGACTGACTTATTTCTCTTAGCATAATACACTATAGTTTCATCCACTTTGTTTCAAAAGGCAAGATTTCACTCATTTTGATTGCTGTGTAATATTCTACCGTATGTTATATACCACATCTTCTTTATCCATACTTCTAGTAATTTGTCGATAGAATTTTCTGGAATTTCTATGTATAGTGTCCTGTCATCTGAAAATAGTGGCTGCTTAACTTACTTCTTACCAATATGGATACCCCTTATTTCTCTTTCTTGTCTGATTGCTGAGGCTAGGACTTCCAATACTATGTTGAATAAAACTGAGAGTGCACATCTTTGTCTTCTTCCTGACATTAGGGGAAAGATCTCAGTTTTTCCCCATTGAGTATGATGCTGGCTGTGAATTTTTCACTTATGGCATTTATTATGTTCAGGTATGTTCCCTCTTTATTGAGAGTTTTTGTCATGAATGAATGCTGAATTTTGTCAAATGCTTTTTCTGCATCTATTGATATGATCATATGTTTTTTATCCTTCATTTTGTTTATGTAGTATATGACATTGATTTTAAAATATTGAAACATCCTTGCATCCCTGAAATAAATGCCACCTGATCAAGGTGAATGATTATTATAATATATTGTTGTATGTGGTTTGCTAGTATTTTCGTGAGGATTTTTGCATCAATCTTCATCAGGGATAGTGGCCTATAGTTTTCTTTTTTTGTGGGGTCTCTGGTTCTGGTAGCAGGGTAATGCTGGCCTTATAGAATGGATTTGGAAGACTTCCCTCTTCTTCTATACTTTGGAAGAGTTGGAGGAGAATAGATATTAACTCTTTAAATGTCTGGTAGAATACACCTGTAAATCATCCATCTGGTCCCGAACTTTTAGTTTTGAGTAGTTTTCTGATTACCAATTCCATTAAAAAAATTTTTTTAATGTTTTATTTATTTATGAGACAGAGAGAGACAGAGCATGAACGGGGGAGGGTCAGAAAGAGAGGGAGACACAGAATCTGCAACAGGCTCCAGGCTCTGAGCTGTCAGCACAGAGCCCGACATGGGGCTCGAAAATCACGGACCGTGAGATCATGACCTGAGCCGAATTCGGACGCTTAACCGACTGAGCCACCCAGGCTCCCCTTTTTAAAAATTTTTTTTAATGTTTTATTTCCATTTCCATTTTTTATTGACAATTGGTCTGTTCAGATTTTCTATTTCTTCCCAGTTCCATGTTGGAAGATTGTATGTTTCTAGGACTTTATCCATTTCTTCTAGGTTGTCCACTTTGTTGGCATATAATTTTTCATAATATTCTCTTACCGTTCTCTGCATTTCTGTAGTGTCAATTGTTACTTCTGTTCTTTTGTTTCTGATTTTACTAATTGGGTCCTTTCTCTTTTTTCTTGATGAATGTGGCTCAGGGTTTGTCAATTTTGTTTATCGTTTCAAAGGAACAGCTCTTGGTTTCACTGGTATTTTTCCATTGCATTTTTTAGTCTCTGTGTCATTTATTTCTGCCCTGATCTTTATTATTTCCTTTCTTTTGCTCACATTTGACTTTGTTTAGTCTTCAGGAAAGAATATTTTGAATACAAAATAGTACCTGATAGTAATTTAGAGCAGGCATATCAAACATGAATGGCCTTAACTTCATTTCATTGGTCCTGTATCCATACAGACACTTTGTTTTCTTTCTAGTTCTTTCTAGTTAGAGGACAGACCTTCCATCCTGGTTCGATGTGAATCAGCTACTAATGTTCTAGATCCTCCCATCAGCCATGCTCCACTAGACTTTTTTCCTTTTAACCCTATCACTGAGGTGTAATTGTATACAATAAACTGCACCCATTTAAAGTTTACAGTTGGACCCTTGTGGTGAGCCCAACATAAAGAGTCGTCTGTCAAATCACTATGTTGTACACTTGAAACTATCAATGACACTTCAATAAATTTTTTTAAAATAAATTGTACAGTTTGCTCCATTAAAGGAGTCATAAATATTTAGAAGCATATTGTGAATGATTCCATTTATATGTAATTCCAGAAAGTGCACAATAAGCTCTAACTACTTTGTTCTGTAACTTATTAAAATTTTTAATATTTATTTATTTTTGAGACAGAGGGAGACAGAGTGCGAGTGGGGGGAGGGGCAGAGAGAGAGGGAGACACAGAATCTGAAACAGGCTCCAGCCTCTGAGCTGTCAGCACAGAGCCCAATGCGGGGCTCAAACCCATGAAGTGTGAAATCGTGACCTGAGCTGAAGTCGGACGCTTAACAGACTGAGCCACCCAGGTGCCCCTGTTCTGTAACTTATTAAAATTTAATTTTCTTGAGTCTCAGTTTTCTTATTTCTGAAGGTAATGCAGGGTAACAAAACTAATTTCAGAGGGATATTGTGGGGAATGAACAAATGTGTGGTAATATTTTGATTCCTAAGAAAATGTTCAAGGAGTATGGTGTGTGTGTGTGTGTGTGTGTGTGTGTGTGTGTGTTTATACACATTTTCTTTCAAGTAAACATTGTGGGGAATAAACAAATGTGTGGTAGTATTATTTCAATTCCTAAGAAAATGTTCAAGGGGTATGGTGTGTGTGTGTGTGTGTGCGTGTGTGTTTATACACATTTTTCTTTCAAGTAAACATACGTGCATACACACAGACTCATTACTAGGCAAGATTTCATGTCAAAAATAAACTGGAGAGAAAGTGGGAGAGGATAAAAATGATAAGAATGAAAACTTGGATTAACATGAAAGTAAAAGTATATAAAGATTTGGACATAAAAATTTAAGATAGAACAAGTGACCTTAATATTTCATGTTTTGTCCCTCAGTGCCTGCACGTCAGTATGGCTCATAGCTTGGGAGATTTTCTCTACCAGCTGTTGGGGTTGAGCAACTCCAAAGTGACTTTAGATTTCTTAATCTACATAAACTGATATTTTGACACCAAATGTCCTTATCTGAGAGAATATGAATGAATAATATCCAAGGCTGAATTTCATTTCCCTTGAAGAGAGTGTTATTGGATAACTATCAGGAATAGATATTTATTGTGGTTGTGACAAATTCCATGTTGCAGGCTTAGAACAAATACATTTATGTTCTGATAGTTCTGGAAATCAGAAGTCTGAAGTAGGTCTCCCTAGGCTAAAATCACTCTGCAGAGAAGAGTTCATTCTGGAGGTCTGGGGAATGAAAACCACCTTTATTCCCCAGTTCATGGTCCCTCCCTTTATCTGCAAAGCCAGCAACATAGCATCTCAAAATTTCTCTGTGATTCCTACTCTTCTGCCTCTGTCTTCCATATCTGGAGGTACCTTGTGATCTATTGAGCCCACCTGGATAATCAGAACAAGTTTATCTTCAGGTCAGCTGACTAACAATGTTAATACCATTTGTCACCCTAATTCTCCCTTGCCATGACACAAGATATATTCAAAAGGTCTGGAGATTAAGATGTGGACATATTTGGGGGACATTATTCTGCCTACTAAAAGTCTTTTTCAGGGGTATATTTGGGGTCAGCTCAGGGTCCCTCAGATTAAAGAATCAAACACAGAGTTTATTTCAGACTCTAGGGTGAGTCCTTAGACTTTTCTTTCAAAACCATACATGAAGAGGATCATGTGCCTCGTTTATTAAAATTACTTCAAAACTATAAATGGTAAAGTAAACCCTCAATTCAATGAATTCACTATCAACTCAAGGCGAAGGTGAAGTGCAAGCTGGTTAGACCTCTGGAAGGCAGGCAAGTTCATGAGCGTGAGTAATACAAAACTGGACTCACCTGACTTCTAATCTAAACTCCCAGGAACAGAGTGTCAGCAGGAAACTTTTCCTTTCTGTCCACTCCAGTGGTCCATGGAGAAATGATGTGCTCCAAGGTGGGAGTAACAATGGCAACAGTGTCTAATGAGCAGACGTAAGGAGCTGGAAATGTCTCCTTCACTGCAAAACCATAGCATATGAAACCTTGGAATGGCCAGGACATGGTTGTTGCTTTGGTGGTCCCAAGTCTGGGGGAGGAGGGACCAATGTTTCACTCCTTCCTGCTGTCCTGTCTGGGAACAGAGTTTCAGTCTCCGTGATCAATCATACAGGGAGGAAGTCAGACCTCCACATGGAGACTTTCATCTTCTAGACCCCATCCAGATGAGTCTGAGAGCTCAGTAGGTATTTCAAGCAAGGTTCTGAGAGATTGGAACCTGAGAGCTTTCACCTGAGGTTACCTGAGACTAGGTAGACGCATTTATAATTAATTTACATAGTATGTTCAAAAGAGAAGCATCCATTGGACTCAGCAATACAGGGATCATTGTTGACAATGAGCGGTGGAAACGGAAGTCCAGTTGGATGAGACTGAGGAAGGAATAGAGGGGCATAAAGTGGTTCCAGTGAAATTAGAACATGTGTAAGGAGTTTTGCAGCCAAGGAGAGTAGGAAAACAGAGTGTTAGGCTTGGAGGCATGTGCCCTGAGCTTTTTAAGGAATGGTGGTTTTGAGCACGCTCTGTATTTATAGAAAGACCCAGAGCCATAGAGGTAGCTGTTTCCTTGCAACAGCACTTCTTGAGACACACACTTCTTGGCATCATCTTTCACGGTGAGTATTCACATACAAATGTGTGTTTAATTTGCAAAAGAGTGTATGCTAACTAGCTTTACTGCATAATACTTCATTACCAAGTTGTATAGAAACTAGGAACATATTTGTTCAACATAGAAGAAAAACTTCAGCCAATCTCTTCACCAGTGATAATCATCCACTTACTAATGAGAAGGAACCATTGTAAGCCTTTTACATACACTCACTAACGCTGTCTACCACCCTAGGAGGATGGACACTGCTCTCCCCACTCTTTGAGTAAGGATATTCACATTTGGAATGGATTCATTGTCTTTCCCAAGTTCAAATAGCTTAATAGGATAGATCTGACCTTCGAAGCCTGGTTTTCTGATTCCAAATGCTTTGCATTTAAAATCATTCAGAAAAACCTTTTATTATTGCATCTTGAAAAATCTCCTTCTGTTGTTGTACAGTGTATATTTTCTGTTGTGAATTGCAGGTTTATTCCCTTAGCACATTTTCTAGAGAGACATGTGATCAGTAAAAGATCCTGACATCATAAAAAATACCCCTCCTTTCTTGTTTAGGTACATTTTTTCCCAGCTATCTTAATTATTCTGGGCATCAAATGGATGTATCTGGGGCTGGAATGCTGCCAGAACCAGGGAAGCTTTCCTTTCATCACAGTCTCTCAGGGACAGTTGGAGCTTATTAGATCTTTTTTTTTCCCCTGTTCCATTTCTTTCCTGTCTGTGTTTTTGGAACTGCTTTTTTATGTTTCTTTGAATACAGGACACAAGGGGCACCTGAGTTGCTCAGTCTGTTAAGCGCTCAGTGCTTGGTTTCAACTCAGGTCATGATTTCCCGGTTTGGGGGTTCAAGTCCCGTGTCGGGCTCTGTGCTGCCAGCACAAAGGATTCTCTCTCTCCCTCCCTCTCTCTCTCTCTGTCCCTTAAATAAGTACACTTTAAAGAAAATACAGGACACAAGATGATCATATTAAAAGGGCTCCCATGTTTACATGTCCATTGGAGGCATACTCAACAAAATTTAAGTACTATTTACACATTTTCTAGGATAAAGGTAATCTGATGTTGACAGCTTGCCTTGTACCATTTCTTTCAAAAGTGTGGTGGTTGAGGGTGGGAAAAGCCGGATAGCAATCAGTGCCAGGATGCCATAATGCACTCAGTGTGTGTGTGTGTGTGTGTGTGTGTGTGTGTGTGTGCATGTGTGTGCATGTGTGTGTTGTAGGGTATGAGTTGTCCTCAGGGCAATGAATTGTAACTGAGTTCATATACTCCAATATGTGACCCTTAAATGCCAGGATGTCAACCAACAGATGGAAATAAGAAAGGGAATATCTCTATTCACAGAATATCTTGGGAAAAAATTAATAAAATGCAAAGAACCATGGGAAGGAAGGACTCCCTGTGTCTTGAAGTTTCTGTCCATTTATTAACTGGATTATTTTGGGGGGTGTTGAGTTTGATAAGTTCTTTACAGATTTTGGATACTAACTCTTTATCAGATAGGTCTTCTGCTAATATCTTCTCCCATTCCATAGGTTGCACTACTAGATATTTGCCCAAAGGATAAAAAAATACTAATTCAGAGGGGTACATGCACAAGGATGTTATAGCAGTATTATCTCAAATAGCCAACCTAGGGAAATAGCCCAAGTGTCAATCGATCGGTGAACGGATGAAGAAGAGTTTACACACACACACACACACACACACACACACACACACACACGGCCATCAAAAAGAATGAAATCTTGCCATTTGCAATGATGTGGATGGAGCTAGAGAGTAGTATGCTCAGCAAAATAAGTCAGAGAAAGACAAAAACCATAAAATTTCACTCATATGTGGAATTTAAGAAACAACACAACCAAGAAAAGGGAGAAAAATAAGACAAATCAAGAAGCACACTCTTAACTATAGAGAACACTCTGATGGTTATGGGGGGATGGGTAAAATAGGTGATGGGGATTAAGGAGTGCACCTGTTGTGATGAGCACCAGCTGTTTTATGGAAATGTTGAATCACTATACTGTGCACCTGAAACCAATACTACACTGCATGTTAACTAACTGGAATTTAAATCAAAACTTTAAAAAATGAAAAATAAATAAATGGTAATACACGAGTAAAGCTCATTTGCTTGAAAAATACTCATGTTATTACTTTCTCTCCTAGTATTCAACTCCACCACATGGGACTCAGCAATGATACACACATTTCATTTTTTTCTTTGGGGATTTTCAGAGGAACCAGAACTGCAGCCCCTCATATTTGGGCCTTTCCTCTCCATGTACCTGATCACTGTGTTTGGCAACCTGCTCATCCTCCTGGCAGTCAGCTCTGACTCCTGCCTCCACACCC
This sequence comes from Prionailurus bengalensis, assembly GCF_016509475.1. Lineage (NCBI taxonomy): Eukaryota > Metazoa > Chordata > Mammalia > Carnivora > Felidae > Prionailurus > Prionailurus bengalensis. Next base: position 11,166,000 of record NC_057348.1, read on the forward strand.
CCATGTACTTCTTCCTGGCCAACCTGTCCTTTGTAGACATCTGCTTCACCTGCACCACCATCCCGAAGATGCTCTGGAACATCCAGACCCAGAGTAACGTCATAACCTATGAGGACTTCATCACCCAGATGTATTTTTTCCTACTCTTCACGGGACTGGACAACTACATCCTGACCGTGATGGCCTATGACCGATTTTTGGCCATCTGTCACCCCCTCTGCACTACACGGGCATCATGAACCCCCGGCTCTGTGGGCTGCTGGCTCTGGTGTCCTGGATCATGAGTGTCCTGCATTCCTTATCACAAAGTTTAATGGTGCTGCAGCTGTACTTCTGCACACACTCACTTTTTCTGTAATTTAATCAGATGATCCAACTTGCCTGCTCTGACACCTTTCTTAATGACACAGTGATGTATTTTTTAACCATGTTGGTGGCTGGTGGTCCCCTTGCTGAGATCCTTTACTCTTATTCTAAGATTATTTCCTCCATACATAGAATCCCATCAGCTCAGGGTAAGTATAAAGCATTTTCCACCTGTGCATCTCACCTCTTGGTTGTCTCCTTACTTTATTGTACGGTCCTGGGAGTATACTTTAGCTCTGCTGCAACCCAGAGTTCATGCTCAAGTGCAACAGCCTCAATGATCATGCCTATGCTGAACCCCATCATCTACAGCATGAGGAACAAAGACATAAAGGATTGATGAGATCCTTTGGGATGGCAAGTGTAAAAGGGACCATTGACCTGCTAGTGAAGAAGTGCCCTTGATTGCAGGGCTCAAAGCCACGATTCTTTGAACATCGTGAAATAGAATTTGCTGTTATGTATTTCCTGAAATTTCCATTTCTTAGACATCAGCTTCTCTATACAATTTCAGAAAACTCAGTTTACTAAGCTTTCTGCTCTGTCCGATATATACACAAGTTTTTCCCTTTGTCCGTTTTCATGTGTTCCCACAATTCTTTCTGGCCTTGGGTCAGACATATTTGAAAATTTCCACATCTTTTTGTGGCACCTGGGTGGCTCAGTCAGTTGAGTGTCCAATTTCAGCTCAAGTCATGGTCTCGTGGTTCATGAGTTTGAGCCCTACAGCAGGCTCACTGCTGTCAGCACAGAGACCACTTCAGATCCTCTGTTCCACTCTCTCTCTCTGTATCTCCCCCTCACCTGCTTTCTCTCTCTCTCAAAAAAATATAAGTAAACCTTAAAAAAAGAAAATTTCCATATCTTTTATAGGACAGCTTTAATGATGTCTTAGAAATGTTTCTTCTCAAATGATATATATCACATGTATATATGACATATATCATACATATATAACAACTTCTTTTTTAATTTAATTTTAATTTGTTTTAATTCCAGTATCATTAACCTACAGTGTTACATTAGTAACACTTTATTTATTCATTCATCCACTTGAACATGTAGGTTGTTTCCATGTCTTGGCTATTGTAAATCATGTTGCAATGAAATGGGGGTGTGTATATCTTTTCGAATCTGTGTTTCTGTTTTCTTCAGATAAATTCTCAGAAGTTTCATTGCTCAATCATATGGTAGTTCAATTTTTAATTTTTCAAGGAACCTTCACACAGGTTCCCACAGTGATTGAACCAGTTTACATTCCCACCAACAGTACATATACCTTAATGTATATGCTGTATATGCGAGGGTTCCCTTTTCACCACATCCTCACCAACACATGTTGTTTTTGTCTTTTTGAAAGTAACCATTTTAATAGGCATGAAGAGATATCTCATTGCAGTGTTAATTTGTATTTCCCTGGGGGTTAGTGATGGCAAACATTTTTTCATGTATCTGTTAGCCATCTGTATGTCTTTGGTGGAAAAATGCTTATTCAGATCCTCTGCCCATGTATTAATCATATTGCTTGCTTTTCTTTTTATTTTTTTTCATTTCATTATTTTTCATTCATGAAAGCTGATTTGACATACATTCGCATAGAACCTTTTCTCTCATGTCTACAGCTCAACACACTGCTGAATCCAAAGGAGCTGGTACCATTACTGTATGGAGTATATTGTATTAGTGTTTCAATCGTTTATTCCAACCCATTTCTTCTTTTATACTCTAAAACATCTTCATTACGCTATTTGATCAGATAGATCCACAAGAAGCTGGAGGTGCCCAAGGTCAGTCCAACCTTCATCCAGTCAGGTCTGTCACGTGGCAGCTCCTGAATGTAGGACCTTGATGGCATTGAAGACCAGTTGGGAGTCTGGCCAGATCCAGAAGCTTCAAGAAGGGTTGCAACAATGAAGTCAGAGCCATCTTCCTGGGCTGGGGTCCTTTTCTGTCTTTGCTATTGAGTTTTTTATATACTTTGGGATATTTACCTCTTATGATATGTATGATTTGCAAATATTCTCTGCCACTCGAGAGGTTGCCTTTTCATTTTGTTGATGGTTTCCTTGCCATGCAGAAGATTTACTTTGATGTAGACCCTGCTTATTCTTGCTTTTGTCCCCTTGTTTTTGATGTCAGATCCCAAAATCATTGCCAAAATCAAAATTTTTTTCCCCAGGAGTTTTATGGCTTCAGGTTTTATGTTCAAGTCTTTAATCCACTTTGAGTTATTTTTGCCTGTGGTGTAAGACAGTGGTACAGTTTTATTCTTTGGCGTGTGGCTCTCCAGTTTACCCAACACCATTTGCTGAAGAGACTGTTCTTACCTTACAGTATATGTTTGCCTCCTTTGTCATAAACTAATTAACCATATATACAGTGGATTTGTTCCTGGGCTGTCGATTCTGTTGCATTGATCTGTGTGTTTTTTATGCCAATAACATGCCGTGTTGGTTACCATAGCTTTGTAACATAGTTTGATGCCTCCAGCTTTTCTCTTCTTTCTCGATTGCTTCGCTATTCGGTTCTTTTGTGGTTCCAGACATATCGTAGAAGTGCTTGTTCTGTTTCTATTAAAAAAAAAGTGCCATTGGAATTTTGACAGGGAGTGCTCTGAATCCACTGATTGCTTTGGGTATATGGACGTTTCAACAGTATTCATTCTTCCAGTCAATGAGTGTGGCCTATTTTTTCATTTGTTTGTGACTTCTTCATTTCTTTCAGCAATTGTCTTATAGTTTTCAGGATACAAGTGTTTCACTGCCTTGATTAACCTTGTTCTCAGGTATTTTATTCTTGTTTATGCAGTTGTAAATGAGATCGTTTTCTTCATTTTTCTTTCTGATAGTTTGTGATTAGTGTGCAGAAATGCAGCCAATTTTTGTATATTGACTTTATAGCCTGCTGAATTCATTTTTCAGTTATAAGGGATTTTTTTCTTTTAAATAATCCATTGAAGTACATGGCACACAATAAGCTAAACATATTTAAAATGCCACATAGTCGGTTATGCGACTGACTCTTGATTTCGGCTCGCATCACGATCTCACAGTTGTGGGGTCATGCCCCACACTGAGCTCTACACTGACAGCATGGAACATGCTTCGGATCCTCTCTATTTCTCTCTCTCTGCCCTTCCCCTGCTCTTGCACTCAATAAATTAATTATTAATTAATTTTAAAAAATAGTAAAATGCAAAATATGCTGAATTAAAGGAATCATACAAAAACCGAGTTCATACTGCCTAAATCCATTTAAACGTAATTCAAGAAAGTGCACAAAAGCTTTAAAGCTTTGTTACATCATCATAAACATTGTGATCCACCCGAAACCTCTGTTTCCTTAGTTCTGATGGTGATGTGGGTTAATACGTCTAATTCAGGCAGATGTGTTTAGGAATAAGTACAGTGTTTGGAAATACTGGGTGAGTCCAAGAAGTCTTTCATAAGTAGGGAGTGTATGTACGTGCACATATCCACGCATTTGTATATTGTTTCATACAAATACGCTCTTATTGATGTATGTATGACACAGACACGAGAATCCCATCTTTGATGTTGAAAGGATATTTGGAGAGGATAGAAATCAAACCAATGAATGTTTGAATTAATATGGAGTTTTAAAAGTGTAGGAATTTAGACTCAAATACTTAAAGTATAATGGGTGAACTTAATTTTCGTAATAAATGACGTTTTTGCTCTTCTTTTCAATGTTTATTTATTTACTTTGAGACACAGAGAGAGGGAGAGAAAGAGAAGGTGGATGGGGAATGGGGGAGAGAGAGAGGGAGAGAGAATCCCAAGCAGGCTTCACACTGTCAGACCAGAGCCCGATGTGGGGCTGATCCCACAACCATGAGATCATGATATTAGCCAAAATCAAGAACCAGTTGTTTAACCGACTGAGGTACTGAAGCACCCCAGATTACTCTTTTTATATCAATGCATAAAGGCCTCAAAACCAGAACTTATGTTTAAATCTAAAGTCACAGAGTGCCTGGTTGGCTCAGTTGGTACAGCATGCAAATTTTTTGGGGGAAAGATATTATTTTTAGGTAATCTCTGCACCCAACATTGGGCTTAAACCCACAAACCTGAGATCAAGATTCCCACCCTCCATGGACCTAGCGAACCAAGAGCTGCACGCATGTGACACTTGATCTCAGGGTCATGAGTTCAATCCCTATGTTAGGCGTATTTATATAAAATAGATAGATAATAGATAGATAGATAGATAGATAGAGTCACATTTATATTTTATCAATGGGGAGTTCACTTTTTCCATTCCTTTTAAGAAATGGAGCAGAAGCTCCAAAATGACTTTATTTTTTTTCTTCCAGTTGAGGTTGGATTTCAACATGGAATGCCCTTACCAAGAGAAGAGAAATGAATTAACTGAGAGACTAAAATGCCTTTTCCTCCAAAACCATTTTGTTGGATGAATTTCTATATTACATTGCTATTTCTGATTAACAGATTACCACACTAGAAGCTCAAAAGAAACACATTTATGCTATTACTATTTAGAGGTCAGAAGCCTGAAGAAAGTCTCCATAGGCTAAAATCAAGATGTCTGCAGGGCCTGGTTCTTTCATGGATGCTCCAGGAGAGACCGTCTTCTTTCCTATTGTGGTTTCTAGGGACAACAAGCATCCTTTGGCTCATTGCCCTTTCTGCATCTTGAAAGCCAGCAATGTGGTGTCCTCACATCTCTCTCTGATCCAACTACTCTGCCTTCCTCTCCTACATTTGGAGGACCATGGTGATTACATTAGTGCCACCTGCACAATCTTGGCCAACCTTAGTTTAAGGTCAGCTCATTACCAGCCTTGTTCCACTTGCTACTTTAATCTCCCCCCCCTTAATATAAAAATAAACACATTGAAAGTTTCTAGGGTTTAGAATGTGGATGACATCAGAAGGCTCTTATTCTGCCTACTGGAAAGCCCTTTACCAACAGTATTTTATTTCATGTCACTCAAAGGCCCTTATGTAAAAGAAACAAACACAGAATTTATCACAGCCCCTAGAGTGACTGGATACGCTTGGCATTCCAAAATTTATGCAAACACAATTTATTTTGTGAAGAAGACCTACGACCACCTGCACCTTGCTCTATCCCAGGACCACAACCTTGCTACTCAAAGAGTGGTCCATGGACCAGGACCTACAGTATCAACATCATTCAGGGGCTCGTTAGACACACCAAACTCCTGGCCCACCAGCACATGCAATGTCATAATTTGCATTTAAACTAGAATTCTAGGTGATTCGTATGCACCTTGAAGTTGAAGATGTGCTGGGGTAGAGTAGGTTTTCTCTCATTTTCAATTTGGCCTTTGAGGCAGGATGATTATTTGTGTTGGGAGCTGTCCTGCTCACCACAGGTGTTTAGCAGCATCCCTCAGACATTGTCAAATACCCCCAGGGGGAAAGACTCATCTCTGGGAGGGAACCACGGGCACAGAGTTCGAAAACTGGGAACATCTTGACAGGATCCAATGAACACCCATCTATTTCCGCAATGATAACTTTGAGAAGATCACTAACTTCTTCAAGCCCCATTTCTCCATGGGGAACAGAGCTCACACTGGTACTTTCTTACAGAATATACTTTTATAAAAATCAGGCTATTCCTAGAGCTGCTGAACTCAGGTTATAGTGCATAAAAAGATGTAAATATATCTCTGACAATTAACATTTTATAATGGCATTTTAAGTAATGCCTCTAAACTTGTGATGTAAATATGAAATCCCTAATTGTTTTGGCAAAACTATCATGAAGCCCACGAGTGTAGTCCCCCAGGTTTTATATCAAAGGAGCAAACCTCACATCTTTGTTGAAAAAGAGAAAAGTTACTTTCCAAAGATATTAGGGGCTATGTCTTTAACCCAAGTCAATGCTTTGAAGAGTCCAAGGGACCTAGTCAAAACTGATTTCTCAGTCTTAAACAGGAGAAAATGCTCATTCAGGATTGGGATAACATGCTGGGAGTTTAGATCTCTGAAAGACAGAAGTAATAGAAAAAGAGTAAGAAAAACGGACTTCAGTTGCCTTATCACCTGGTCTCCTAGCAACAGAAATTCAACAGGGAAAATTTCCTTTCTGTCCACCCTGGTGTCCCGTAGGGCAATCACGTGCCTAAAGGTGGGAGAGACAAGAGGGAAGTGTGCCTAATGAGCAGAATTAAGAGGCTGCAAATACCTCCTCTGTTGCAGCCCCACAGTGTGTACAACCTCGGGCTGGACAAGACATGGTCGTTTCTTTTGCAGTCCTAAGTCTGGATGGGACACTGAAGTTTGACCCATCCCGGCTGTCGTGTCTGGGACAGAGCTTCATCCTCCACCATCTACCAACGAGATGGGTATTTTGATTTGCATGTAGAGACCTTCCTCCCAGAGACCCCATCTAGATGAGTTTTACATCGCAGTAAGTACTACCAGAGAAGGTCAAGAGAATGAAAGTCAAGAACATTTACCTGAGGTCACCTGAGAGCCAGTCTAGCCTAGCCAGAGCTGAGAGTTTGCTGTAGTTGTTTGCTGGCTTGATTAGCAAGTTGATTGATTCATTGATTGATTGATTAATGTATTTATGATGCTATAAATAGAAGTAAATATTGAAGTTAGAAATGCAAGGGTCAACATTAACAACTAAGTGATAATAATGGAAACTCGTTTAGAGGGGGGATGGGAAGCACAAAAGTAGAACCTGAGACCGAGGATCTTTGCAATTAACCAGAGTAGAAAAGTCTAGTACTGGCTGTTGAGGGATGTGCATTGAAGTGAGGACATGTCTTTTCATTTTTAAGATGGTACATATTACACTACAATTCCATACTGATGAGAAAAACCCGGATGAAAGATTGCTTGCAAGTGCATCCTTGCAAGAGCAGTACTTGAAACATACATTTCACAGCACCTTCACTCCTTGAGTATTCAAATGAAATTTTTTAGGGGCACCCAGCTGAATCAGCCAGTTGAGGGTCCGAATCTTGATTTCAGCTCCATTCATATCAGGGGTCATGAGATTGAGCCCGACTTTGGGCTCTGCTCTGACAGCACGGGGCCTGCTGCGGATTCTCTCATTCTCTGTCTGCCCCGCTCCCGCTCATGCTCTCTCTCTGTCAAAATAAATAAATAAACATTAAAAAAAATAAAAATTTTAAGTGTACTATGTGAAATGGGGTATGCTAATGAGCTCCCTTCACAATCAGCTCACAACCTGTGAGTCTGAATGTATTCTGGGTTAGCTAGCCACCCACTTTCTCTATTGAAAGTTGTCTGTGGGAGTCCTTGGTGTTTGCATAATGGGGTTGGAATGGTTTTATTTCTGGTTTTTTTACTCCTTTTTTTTTTTCAGAAAAAGAATTGGCATTTATTTCGTGAACTACTTGCCATTTTGTTTATTTTTTAATGCACGTATAGGTGTATTTGTGCACAATGTATGAGAGTGTGTAAATTTTGTGTGGTAGTCTATGACATAGTCATACTCCCTCCACAGCTTTTTCTATTTTTATTTATTTATATTTTCCTGAAAGAATTGATCTGAAAGAATTGATCTGTCACCTTAATATTCTTCCCTCGTGAAGACCCTACTGTCCACAAAATTAAATTCAATGTCCTTCTGCTACTTAGTGCTCATAAATCACCCTTTCTACATATTTCCAACTAATTTTCACTTCTCTGTATTCCTCGTTTTTCCTTTTGGCCTTTTATTATTGGATCTATTTCTACAATCAGAATTCCAACACTTGTAAGGCATTCTTTTTTATGTTTCCCTAAGAATCACCTTTATCTTTGGGGTGCCTGGGGGGCTCAGTCGGTTAAGCTTCCGACTTTGGCTCAGGTTATGATCTCGCTGTTTGTGAGTTCGAGCCCCATGTTGGGCTCTGTGCTGATGGCTCAGAGCCTGGAGCCTGCTTCAGATTGTGTGTCTCCTTTCCTCTCTGCCCATCCCTGGCTTGTGCTCTGTCTCTCTGTCTCTCAAAAATAAATAAATAAATGTTAAAAAAAATTAAAAAAAAAAAAAAAGAATCAACCGTTATCTTCCCTAAGCATAGCTGGTCCATCTATCTTTATGTGACGTGAAATTAAAACCTTAGATATCACTTTCTCTCCACATGAAAAGACTTTTTCATATTCTTTTATTCCGGAATCCCTAGCAATCTAAATTAGATTTGGACCCATGAAACTATCATTAAATTATTATTCTTTTAAATCTTTTTATTCAGAAGTTGCTTTGGTTCTTCCTTCAATTTTGTTTCATGTGGGGGTTTTTGATCCACTCTGCCTAACCCAAGTGCATTTTCGCTGTTTCTCTTTCTTAAAAGTCTTCATTGCTTTTAAAATTTTTCTGTTATGCACACATACATATTCACACACTTTCAATTCAAATGTATAGAAAGACAGCAATGCATATTGGAAGCACTCTTTATGTTCTGACACCATCGTTCTTTCTAGCTTTTCTCTGCCCATCCTTCTAACTCAGTAGTACCTTACCTATGTCCCTCTAGTCAAGTAGTATAATGCTGATTCATTAGTTCTTTTTCTTTTAAAGATTTTATTTTTAAGCAATATCTACACCCAATATGGGGCGTGAACTCACAACTTCAAGATCAAGAGTCTCACTCTCTACCTACTGAGCCAGCCAGGTGCCCCTGATTTATTATTTCATCATGGTGTGGCTGTGCCATTTACACCTTTCATAGTCTTTCATATTTTTCTCATTAAATTACTATTATACCAATGCTTCAAAATATTTTTAAATACTTAATACTATGTTTCTCACCCAAAAGTGATTTTGTCCCCCAGAGGATATTAAGCAATGTTCAGAGACATTTTTGGCTGTCACACTGGAGAGGGGTGCGTGGAGGCCAGGGATGTTCTAATCCTACAATATATAGGACACACCCCACAGGGAAGGATCTGGCTGGGAATGTCCATACAGTAGAGACTGAGAAATCCTGAGTTAAAAAATATCTGTATTTTTGTTTAAACATTTTTTTTTTCAAAATCTCTACACCCAACATGGGACTTGAACTTCAAACCCCAAGCTCAAGAGTTGTGTGCTCTACCAACTGAGCCATCCGTGCGCCCCAAGAGGATCTGTATTTTTAATATTTGTAATTGTCTTCACAGCCTCTGAAAATGTTATAACGCTTCACAATTATGACAGCAAAATTAGAAAGTGCCCCTTTGTTAATTGGTTAAAATTTCCAACCCCACTCAATGTGACAACACTTTGAGTGATTTCTCAGGGAAATGGGTGTGAAAGAGATTTCTTGTTGATTTTTTAAACTATTAGTGAGCTCCAGTAAAGATTCATATATTTGATCACTATGTTCATTTGTCTGTCATTATTATATGTCCACATATTATATGCCTATTTATCTATAATTATCAGCTTTTCAAATACCTGTTGTAAATCACACTTCTCTATTGATTTTTAGTTAGGTATTTTGGGCCATAAAATAGTTTTAAATTTTATTTATTGAAATGTATTTATCTTCTTGTTTCTGAGTTTGTTTGTTTTTTTGCCTTAATTATGATGGTTTTTCCACCTGTAGATTTTTTTTACATGTAGTTTCCTAGATGTGCATCTAAAATGCAGTGGTTACTCTTACACTGAGGGTTTACTCTTTTGGATTTTTTTGTGAGATGTGTGAAATAAGGAAGCACCACACTTCCTTCCACGTAGAAAGCCATTTGTGCCAGCTTTCACTCAACAGTCCGGTCTTTTAACCACATTTAAATTCAGCTTTGTCACGTTAAAAGTGCATATATAATAAGACCTAATTCCTGATTCATTCAACCAATACGAAAAGTGCATCTGCTAGTACCAGAAATGTCTCAGAACTTTATATGTTATGCTCTTTTATTTCCAGGTCTTGGGGAATTTTATGATTCATCTGGGTTGATTTTGTTGACTTACTGGTCCTGTAGATCATGTTTCAGTTAGTTCTCAAAACTCCATTGAATTTTGTTTAATACAGTTGTACTGAAACCGCTCTCTTTAACCTGGTTTTATTTCCTCTATCACTCTTTGTATTTCATAATGTCTCATGTTCTTGACTTTGTTTCCATGTAAGTGCATATACATGCACATACTTTTGTAAAGAAGAAGATGAAGAGAAGTTCCTGCTCCTTTGATAATTACATCACAATGACAGACAAGAGTGCAGTCCAATAAATGTGAGTGCAAAATAGTGTCCTCAGATAAGTCACATGCAGATTATTCAGAGTAAGAGAAGAGATTGTCATGGGGTGTGTAGGGTTTTATAGAGTCTGGGGATGTCTTGGACAAGGAACAAATGTTGTTTGTTTGTTGGGATGTTGGACAAGGAACAAAACCATCCCTAGTTGTGGTCATCAGACTTGTGAAGAAAGTGATTAAACCCAAAGTGTAAGAATAACAAATACACGAAACAAGATGTCACATAAGAAAAATGCTAAACAGGCTTGCCTCATCCTCTATTGGGCCATATAAAAACTGATCAGTCACATGAAGATATAATAGACACAGGAAAATCAAGTCTTCTTCTCTCTGCATTCTGGGCATAAAAATGCCCAAACTGTGAGAAGTGTTCTATTCTCTTGTGATGTTCAATATGTAAGATGTTTCACACCATAAAGATAGCATTACTTCTGTCCTTTGGACAAACCTATTTTTGTCCTTTCATCATTTTTGCTGGAGACAAATGGGATACGACCAGGATTGGGTGCCACCAGCATCATTTTCTCTCTCTCTACTCATTGCACATAATTTTTTATGTTTCATTACATACAGTCCAGAAAGTGACCATTCCAAAATGGAGCCCTGGGATTATTTGTCCTTGGGAAGCTATGAATAGGACTTTCGGGGTATGATTTCTACCTTCTTTCTGGGAAAGGTATTGCGATGTGTTTGCGTTCATATCCTAAACAGTGTGTTGAGGCAGGCAGGGGGACGTGAGAAGGACAGAGAAGTAACACACACCAGGAGGATATGATGCATTGTGTTGTGTGTATGTGAAAGTGTGTGTGTGTGTGTGTGTGTGTGTGTGTGTGCAGTGAAAGCAGGTCTCCAAGCAGGGGTACATGGGCTCCTCTATTCCAAGGTGACCCTATAATACACAGACCAGACTCAATCAATAGATGATACTGAGAAGAGATGTTCCACGGACAGGACACTACAGTAACCAGATGAATAAAGTGAAAGAGGTACATAGTATGGACGAGGAGCTCCCTGTGTCTTGAACTTAGGCAGCTGTGAGGCAACATGGTTCTACAAAATTCACAGCCATTGCCTTTAGTCCTTAACACACTGGCTTCCTTCTGAGCCTTGATTTTCTGGGGGGAAAAAAGCGCTTCCTCAAGGCCTTTGCCTTAGCCGATGCTCTGGCAGTTTCCAGGCAGTTTTCTCTAGTCTTTCAGGTCTCTGTTCAAATGTCACCTTCTTAACCAATCTTGACTAAACACCCAACATCACACCCCAACCACTCTCTTCCTGTACCTGCTTCATTTTCCTCATGACCTCTATTTCCATCCCAAGATTATTTAATTTTTATGTATGCATATATCTTATGCACATCACTGAATATTAGGTAATTTTTCTGTTTAGCACCCTCTACTTTATGACTTGGAAATGCTGAAAACACGATTGACGCCCTATATACTCCTCAAATGCATTAAATAATTTCTTATTAAAAATGTACAAGGGCGCCTGGGTGGCTCAGTCAGTTAGGCCTCTGACTCTTGATCTCGGCTCAGATCATGAGCTCGCGGTTTGTGGGTTGTGGCCTCACGTCTGGCTCTGCGCTGACAGCATGGAGGCTGCTTGGAGTTCCGTCTCTCCTTCTCTCTGCCCCTTCTTAACATGCGCACATTGTCTCTCTCTCTTAAAAGTAAATAAATAAACTGAAAAAAAAACTTAAATGTACAAAACCTACCCTATTGGAAAACATCTGACGTTGGGATGAAAATTCCTAGTAAGAGAGGAAATAGGGATCCCCTCAAAGGACTCAGATCCATTCACAAAATATTGAAATTACTTTCTTGACTGGGGAATATAAATTGTAGCATTTGAACCATGTGAGCCAAGCGATTTATGTGAGAATTAGTCATGTTATTTTCCCCTTTGCTGGTAGTCACCTCCACAACATGGACCCAGGAAATGATACAGGAATTTCAGAATTTCTTCTTATGGGATTTTCAGAGGAACCAGAACTGCAGCCCCTCATATTTGGGCTTTTCCTCTCCATGTACCTGATCACTGTGTTTGGCAACCTGCTCATCATCCTGGCTGTCAGCTCTGACTCCCACCTCCACACCCCCATGTACTTCTTCCTGGCCAACCTGTCCTTTGTAGACATCTGCTTCACCTCCACCACTGTCCCGAAGATGCTCTGGAACATCCAGACCCAGACCAAAGTCATAACCTATGCAGGCTGCATCACACAGATATACTTTTTCATAACCTTTGCAGGGATGGACGACTTTCTCCTGAGTGTGATGGCCTATGACAGGTTTGTGGCCATCTGCCACCCCCTACAGTACACAGTCATCATGAACCCCCGGCTCTGTGGACTCCTGGTTCTGGTGTCCTGGATCATGAGTATTCTGTATTCCTTGTTACAAACCTTAATGGCGTTTCGGCTGTCCTTCTGTACAGAGGTGGAAATCCCCCACTTTTTTTGTGAACTCAATCAGATGATCCAACTTGCCTGTTCTGACACCTTTCTCAATAACATGGTGTTGTATTTTGGAGCTATGTTGCTGGCTGGTGGTCCCTTCATTGGAATACTTTACTCTTACTCTAAAATAGTTTCCTCCATCTGTGGAATCTCATCAGCTCAAGGCAAATACAAAGCATTTTCCACCTGTGCGTCTCACCTCTTGGTTGTCTCCTTATTTTATTGCACAAGCCTAGGAGTGTACCTCAGCTCTGCTGTCACCCAGAGCTCCCACTCAAGTGCAATATCCTCAGTGATGTATGTGGCGGTCACACCCATGCTGAACCCCTTCATCTACAGCTTGAGGAACAGAGACATAAAGGAGGCTCTGATGAGATTCTCTGGGATGGTAGCTACAAAAGGGACAATTGTCCTGGGCTGAAGAAGTTCCTGTGATTGCAGGGCCCAAAGTCTGAGCCAAAGGTTGAGATTGTTTCATTAGATTGTGGAGGTGAAAGAAGCCTCTTCTCTTTTTTCCTGGAATTTCTATTTTTTTTCTTTCACCCTCTCTGCACAATTTATTTAACTCACTTTATTAAGCTTTCTGATAGCTCTTACATCCAAGAGATTTTCCCATTGTTATTTTCTTCCTCTCCCAAGGTTATTCCTTACTTTGGATTAAAATATTTGGAAATTCTTACATATTTTTCAAAGGACAACATGGATATATTAAGAATAATTTCTTCTCATGTGAAATGTATCATAGGGAGTACTTTTTATTTTGTTTGACCAAAAACAACAACAAAAACAATGACAATAACAACAACAAAACAACCATTCATGACTTATACTAGTCCTATGGAAAGTCTAGTCTTGGCTATCACAGCTATTGATATAAGTTTAAAACAGAGAAAGATCTGAGACCACCAGACTTCACTCTTGTGAACATCATTCTTTTCTATATCACTACATTGACTGCTCTTCCTGATAAGGCAGACTTTTATGTACTGGTTGTTATCGCTGATCATGGGGTGTTTTTCCTACACATTAGGTACCTGCTCTGTCACACAGCTTGTGTCCATCATGCTTACCATAGTCACTGGCAAAAAAAAAATGATAATAAAATGCATGTCTCCAAGTGGAATCTACAAAGAAAGAGAAACATGGAAAAAATAGATTGATATAATATGGCCTTTTAAGTCAAACTTGACTTTAAGTATGATGGCGCAAAATATTAAGTCATGCATTTATCACTATGCAAAACATTTCCTTCTCAGGCACTTTATCTGCTCATTGAATTACGGAATATCAGGGTTCGTGTGTAAAGTGTATTCGTTAAGATGAAAGGCTGGTGGCATGTTTTGGGTTTTATTAAATTATTTTCTGGTTTCTGAAAATATCCAGTGCTACTTATAAATGTGAGCCCTTCCATTTCTCTAAATGAAATATCTCCCACTATTCGAAATTTTGCCAAAACCACTGAGGAGGCAGCAAATGAATAATATCTGTATTGTCTGTTTTACATCTTCCTCCTTCTTAATCGCTGGATGACTCCCCAGCAAGTGTGGATTCCTGTCCAGGTATGTGAATCGGAGTCACAAGCTTTGTGCAAACATACATGACCTTCCAAAATTTCCGTGTTACCTGAGAGGGGCTCAGTGGAGTCATTTTTTAATACGTTTATCTGAAATAAACTTGAAGAATGGAGTAATCCTGATGCTTCAATTATGCTACCTACAAACGCCTAGAATAAAAAGAATCAGATTATGACAAATGGCCTCATTTCTGCCCAATTTGATTATTATATCAGGTAGCTATTGCTGTGTCCAAAGCATCCTCAAATAAAATAGCTTACTACATATATTTATTATTGAATGGGATTGTAGGGTAGGAAGTTGTTCGGATCTCTGCTGGGCTCCTCATGAGTCCATAGTCAGGTGTGAATCTCTACATTGTGTTTCGAAGGCTCGTCCATGAGGTGTGTGGTTCTAGTGTCCTTCTGCTTGAACTGACTTATGTCAGTTTACTCCTTTTCTATATGTGGGCTAATCTTCTAGTCTACAAAACGTGAGTTTATTGAATGTGATTTGTCTTAATTTAGTTCCACTATTTTAATATTTACATGTGAACCTTTGCTTTTTCACAGCTCGCAGAGAGATCTCCCACCCCGTTAGGTGTGACTCAGCTCACTGTGCTCCAGATCTGACCCTGAGTCATGCACCAGTAGAATTTTTAATTTCTAATTAACTTATTGGAGCATTATTACATGCGACAAACTGCACATATTTAAAGTATACAACTTTAAATTGAAAGAGTCATTGAAAAATCATGGGTACATACTGCATGATTCCATTTATCTAGAACTCAAGAAGGCTCACAGTAAGTTTTAACTGCTTTGTTATGCAATTTTTAGGCTATGATCCCTCTACCCATTGCTTTCTTCTGAAGGCAACGTGGAAGATAAACATAACTTCAAGAGATGTGGTGAGGAAAGATGACGTGTAGAAATACTGTTCAGTCCAAAGACTATTCAAGAATAAGGGTTGTGTATGCAAATGTACATGCAAATGTATGTGTATTTATGTATATTTTTCTTTTTAAAAATCTGAACTTTATTGTCAAATTGGTTTCCATACAACACCCAGTGCTCATCCCAACAGGTGCCCTCCTCAATGCCCATCACCCACTTTCCCCTCCCTCCCACCCCCCATCAACCCTCAGTTTATTCTCAGTTTTTAAGAGTCTCTTATGGTTTGCCTCCCTCCATCTCTAACTTGTATATTTTTCTTTCAAACAAATTCACTCACATACATAGATGTACATGCATGAAATTCATGACCCTTATTGTAACACATTATAACTTACATGTTGTGTTGAAAGAAAGCTTGAGAGAAACTTGAGGGTAAAGAAAGGAAGAGAATGAAGGTTTGCCTTAACTTGGAGTTCTAGGAATGTAGAAATTTAGACAAAAAAAATTAGAGTAGGACAGGTGGCCTTATTTTTAACAATGAATCATGTTCCTTATCTTAATGCCCAGAGGTCTCAGAAACAGTATCATATTTGCATTTGTGCAAGGAGAAATCCTGTGTACTGGCTCATAAGGCTGAGTATCTCCAAATTGACTTCAGGTTTTGTTTCTTCTACTCAAGTAGGGTTTCAACACAAAACGCCCTTACTCAAGGAAGCTACGTAAATGAGTTGAGAGTCTTGGGTTCTATTTCTTCAAAGAAAATTGTATTGGATGAATGTCTTTGTCATTTCCAACTGCTGCTTTATACAACTATCACATTAAAGGTTTAAAAGAAACAAATTTCCACTCTTTCAGGTCTGGAGGTCAATGCCAAAAGTGAGTCTCATTGGGCTAAAACCAAGATGTCTTTGCAGGGCACAAGAGAGATTGAATTCCTGCTCAGTTATGTGATTCCAGGACACCATATTTTTTCCACACAAATACAAATCCTTCCAACCTCTACTGATAACTGAAAAGGAATCATTTTTTTAATAATTATCCAAAATAAACTTGAATAACAGAATGATCATGAATGTTGCTGCATAGCAAACCATCCTGAAAGCAAACGGCTTGGTAGAATGTCTTTAGAATTCAGTGGAATCGTATGGTGCTGAGTTGTTCTAATCTCTGTTGATCTCCTCAAGGGTCTTGAGTCAGCTGTGTGTCAGCTGGGGAGGCTCTGCTGATCTTTCCAGGGCATTCTAATATAATTGGGGCTAGGCTAGCTATCTGTGGCTGATCCAGGATGGCCTTGACTTGGACAACTGGGCTGTGCTCCATATGTCCCCAATTCCTCTGCAGGCCATCTCATTTTATTCACTTTGCAGAGCCATAGTTCCAAGAGAGAGAAGCAGAAATGCACAAGGCCTTTAAGTTCCACTGTCACTTCTATCATATTATGCTGGCTGCAGTAAATGAAAAATCCTAATTCATCCAGAATCAAAGGTGGAAGAATAGTCTCCACCTCCTGATGTAAGGTACTGTGCACATTGCCAAAGATATGGCTACCAAGAAAGACCGGCATTTGGGGCCATCTCTGCAAACATTCTACCATGGCTGTTAATTTCAATTCAGTAGGTTTCATTTCCACTTCCACCTTCAGCAATGCAATGATCTGACAAGAGAGTGAGAATTAATTAGGTGTCTAATGATCAGTTATGGAAATTCTACTCCAGATGGTCAAGGTTTCCTCCAAATGTAAGTTTCCTCTTCACCACTTGCCTATAGATCAACATTCTTAGTAAAAGAAAAGGACAAAGAAACTAAGATTTTCTTTCCAGTTGCCTCAGACAGACTGGGGACCCTGTATCTAACTCATTGATTAATGGAGTTAGCAACTATTGTATCACTGATGCTATTTTTATGGCATCCTTCTGTAGATACTGTTTTTCTATTGATTGACCTTCCCATTGACATACTCATAAAAGTTTTCATCCTGGTACTGTTTGTTTGTTTGTTTGTTTGTTTATTGGGAGGGTTCCATTGGGAGGAGGTTACATTGGAAATGCAAATAAAAGACAGAGACATTGGAACATATTTTCTTCGTTTATCCAGCTCTATTGAAATTTCACTGACAAATAAAATTATGGAAGTTTAAGCATACAACTTGGTGATTTCACATATTTATATGTTGTGAAATAATCATCACAATAGGTTAGTGAATACATCCATCACTTCACATAGTTACCATTTCTTTTTGTTGGAAGAACATTTACTATGTACTCTGTCAGCAACATTCAAATATACAACACAATATAGTTAAGTATAATGACCACGTCGTACATTAAGTTCCCAGAACTTATTCATCTTATAACAGACAGTTTTTAGGCTTCCACTAGCACCTTCTCATTTCCCCAAACACTAGCCACTGGCAAACATCAACCTACTCTCTGTTTCTATGGTTCAGATTTTTATATCTCACATATAAATGAGATCATAAAGTATTTGTCTTTCTCTGCCTGATACTTTTACTTAGCGTAATGCCCCCAGGGTGCATCCATCTTTGAGCAAAGGAAAGCATGTCTTCCTTTTGAATTGGTGAATTCCACTGTATAGATGTCATCATTATTAATTCATCTGTCAATGGATGCTGGGATGTTTCCATGTCTTGGCTATTGTGAATCATGCTGCAGTGGATGTGAGAGTACAGATATCTGAGATGCTGACAAATACGTGGGAATTAAACCATGCACTCGTGAATGACTGATGTGTGAAAGAAAAAAAATCAAAAAGCAAATTTAAAATCTTAAATCAAATGAAAATGTTAACATAGCATATCACAACTTATGGGATGTTACAAAAGCAGTTCTCAGAGGGAAGTTTATAGTAATAAGTGCCTACGTTAAGAAAAAAACGACCTTAAGAAAATAACCTAACTTTATCTTTGAAAGACCCAGGAAAAGAAGCACCAACTAAGTCCAAAGCAGCAGAGGAAAAGAAATAATAGATACCAGAGCAGACATAGATGATATATAGACCAGAAAACCAGTAGAAAACATTAATAAAATGAGGAGCCAATTTTTTGAAAAGCTAGGCAAAATTGACAAGCCTTTAGTTTGACCAAAAAGGGGGGGGGGGCAGGGAGAAGACCCAAATAAATAAAATCAATAGCAAACGGTGATGCTTTACAACCAAAACCACAGAAATAGAAAGAATCATGGAAGACCACTATGAACTATCTCACAGCAACAAATTGGGCAACCTACAAGAAATAGATAAATCCCTAGAAATGTACAATGTAACAACAGAATCAGGAATAAATAGTAAATGTGAAGAGACCAATAATAAGTAGGGATATTAAATTGGTAATCAAAAATCTTCCAGCAAAAAAAATCCCAGAATCAGAGAGTGTCACAGGTGAGTTCTACTAATCATATAAAGAAGAATTAATGATAAGTCTTCTCAAACTCTTCCAGAAACTTAGAGAGGAAGACACATTTTCAAACTCATTTCCCAAGGCTGGCATTACCCTATACCAAAGGTAGAAAGGTCAGTACAAAAAAAGAAAAATATAGACCAGTATCCCTGCTGAACACACACACAAAATTTTTCAAAAATATCAGGAAACTGAATCAAACAACACATTAAAGGAATTACACACCATGATCAAGTGGGATTTATCCCTGGCATACAAGGATGGTTCAGCACAAGCAAATCAATAAAGGTGATACGCCGCATTGATAGAATGAAATATAACGATCATATCATCTCAATACATGCAAAAAGCTTTTGACAAAATACAACATCCTTTCATGATTATAAAAAAAAAATCTTCAACAAACTGGGTATAGGGGGAACATACCTCAACATGAAAGAAAAAGGCTGTATATGACAAACCCACAATAACACTGTACTCAATCATGGAAAGGTTAAAAAACTTCTCTTCCGAGATCATCAGCAACACAACAGTGTCCACCTAGCTAAAGCATTCAGGCAAGATAAAAAAAAAAATGCATCCTGATGTTTTCCTTAGAAAAGTGTCTATTCATGTCTTCTGCTCATTTCTTCATTGGATTCTAAATCGGAAAGAAAGAAGTAAAATTCTCTTGATTTATAGATGATATGAACTGAATATAGAAAACCCTTTACGGGGCGCCTGGGTGGCGCAGTCAGTTAAGCGTCCGACTTCAGCCAGGTCACGATCTCGTGGTCCGGGCCCCGCGTCGGGCTCTGGGCTGATGATGGCTCAGAGCCTGGAGCCTGTTTCCGATTCTGTGTCTCCCTCTCTCTATGCCCCTCCCCCGTTCATGCTCTGTCTCTCTCTGTCCCAAAAAATAAATAAACGTTGAAAAAAAAAATTAAAAAAAAAAAAAGAAAACCCTTTAGATTCAACCCTTAAGAACACACTCACCATGATGAGCACCAAGTAACATGTAGAATTGTTGAATCACTATGTTGTACTGAACTACATTGTTCTGTGTGTTGATTTTCTGCCCTGCACCAATACAACTTTATTGAATTGAAAATTACACATGTGGTACACCTTTTGCAGACATGGCCCCAAATACCACTTATCCCTGTATCCATGTACTTTGCAATGTGACTGGGAAGCTCCTCCCATTTCTCCACCTTTGAATCTGGGTTGAATTTAGTGTTTTATTTGCCTTGGCTAATACTATCTGGTAAAAATGACAACGTGCCTCAAGGGTCTTTGGCGTGTTTCTGCTGCTCTCTTGGAACCCTGCCTCTGCCATTGAAACAAGTCCAAGCAAGCCTACTGTAGGAGGAGAAACCATGTGGAGCAGAGCCCAGTTGCTCTAAGGATGGTCAACCTAGCCTAGCCTATCACCAGCAAGTTCCCAGATGTGAGAATGCAGCCAGGATTAACAGAGCACTTCCAGCAGACCCACAGCTGACCACAACCTCATGAGGAGACCAACAGAGAGGGGAAGACTTCCCAAACATAGATTCTCATGTGATCGTTGGAGATAGAATGTGTTATGCTAACCGAAATGAGTCGATCAGAGAGAGAGAAATATCATATGAGTTCACTCATACGTGGAATGTAAAAATCCAAATAGATGAACATATAGGGGGAGAGAAGAGTGGGAAAAAAGCCACAAGATGCTTCTAATGATAGAGAAGAAAGTGTAGGTTGATGGAGGGAGGTAGGTGGGTGATGGGCTAGATGGGTGATGGGTACTAAGGAGTACACTTGTTGTGATGAGCACTGGGTGTTGTGTGTAAGTGATGAATCACTAAATTCTTCTTCTAAAACCAATAGCACACTACATATTAACTAATTAAAATATAAATTTTAAAAATTTAGAAAGCATTATCTTAAATCATTTACCTTTGGCAAGGCTTTTTACGCACCAATAGCTTACTGATACAATAACCAATATGAAAAAATCTGAGACAATTAAGAATAATCTACTGCTTTTTATTTTTGGCATTTGTTCTGATATTTGAAGACGGCATTATAATGACCTGGTTATCCACATTTATTTCAGATCAATGTACTAAAAAGTGACTACCATTCAGGTTCTCTTCTAGGTAACTGGTAGAGATTGGAAAGACCTATTATGTTTTTTGTGTGGATAATTTGTGGGACTCTTGGTCACAAGACTCCATACCCAGAGCATTACTGGGCAGGAATTCAAGCTCCTGTCCACGTCATCCTCTGATCATGAGGATTGAAGAGAGTTTAGAGCATAAAAAGGTAAAGAAACTAATCCCAGAGAGAATACACATATGGTTCACTCACTCACACTGTAATTTTTATGACAGCATTTTTAAAGATGAGATATTAAGTTTAGGACAATGGAGGAAACAATACTTGTAGGCAACACTGGAAATTTTCAAGTAGAAACAACAAAATCATCCAATTAAATAATATAAAATCTGCCACTAAATTCTTCACTCCAATTAATAAAACCCTTTAAACATGGACACCAAATATCTCACACCTCAATAAGTAGATATGCATCATGAAAAACATATTTTCTGCAATAAAATACGGCATGATTGAAAATTTTATGTCATCATTTTTTCAGGTCTTCTCAGATAGTAACCCCATATTAATCACTTGGTTTATGCAAATTTGTCTTTCTGTACTTTACACTTGGAGCAGAGCATGTTTTTCATAAGGAATTTTTGCCTTACTATTCTGTGCCAGGGATACTGTGGATGCTGAGCTGATAAGAGAGAGAACAGGATCCTAATGAGGATCCTAAAACCCCATGACTAACTACAAAACAAACCAAAATGTTAAAGTCTACATTATCAGGAAAAGCATTCAAGGTAGTCATGTAGAAAGGAATGGGCAGTCACAGAATTTCCTCTACAGTAAAATTATATAAATGGCCTCAGTTGCCAAATATAGTTTATTCCATAAAACTGGTACAGTTCATCACTATGTGAGGCAAACGGGACTCTCCAAACTGTTTCTGATTCAAGGTTGGACTAACTTTGGAAAGCAAGAAAACAAAAAAAAAAAGGAAAAACTGTTGGGTACCAGAAGGAGCATAAAGTTAAACAAAGGGACTTATTTAAATTTAATAAAGCAGTCGAACTTTGGAAAAATTGAAATTCCAGGATATGAATAGAGGGATTAAGTTCTTCCATGATCCGATTAAAGGATCACAATCTCTGGCTGTTAAACTTTGAGCCAGCAATCACAGGTACTTCTGGGAAAATGGCCCTTTTATGGCTTCCCTCTGAAAAATACATTTAGAGCCTCCTTTCTGTCTCTGTTCCTCAGGCTGTAGATGAAGGGGTTCAGCATGGGCGTGACCACTATGTACATCACTTAGGATATTGCACTTGAGTGGGAGCTCTGGGTAGCAGCAGAGCTGAGGTACACTCCCAAGCCCATACAATAAAATAAGGAGACAACCAAGAGGTGAGATGCACAGGTGGAAAATGCCTTATACTTGTCCAGAGCTGATGAGATCCCACGTATGGAGGAAACTATCTTAGAATAAGAGTACAGGACCCCAGCCAGGGGAGCACCACCCAACAGCACAGCTGCAAGATATATCACCGTGTCATGAAGAAAGGTGTCAGAGCAGGCAAGTTGGATCATCTGATTGAGCTCACAGAAAAAGCGAGGGATTTGCATGCCTGTCCAGAAGGACAGCTGCAACACCATTAAGGTTTGTATCAAGGAATGCAGGATGTTCATCATCCAGGACACCAGAACCAGCAGTCCACAGAGCCAGGGGTTCATGGTGACTGGGTAGTGTAGTGGGTGACAGATGACCACAAAGCTGTCATAAGTCGTCAGTCAGGAGGAAGTTGTCTAAACCTACAAAGAGTATGAAAAAGTACATCTGCATGACACAGCTTTCATAAGTTATGACTTTTACGACTTTTCTGTGTTTGTACATTCCCATCTGGGGGACCGTGGTGAAGGCGACATAGATGTTTACGAAGGACAGGTGGTCAAGGAAGAAGTACGTGGGCATGTGGAGGTGGGAGTCAGACTTTACAGCCAGGATGATGAGCAGATTCCCAAGTATGGTGACCAGGTACATGGACAGGAACAGCCCAAAGAGGAAGGGTTGCAATTCTGGTTCCTCCAAAGATCCCAGAAGAAGAAATTTTGAACTTCGTGTATCATTGCCTAGTTCCATGTAGTCGATGTGACTATCAAAATAAGAGGAAAAAAGCACGACACGATCATGCATTACTAATCTGGCAGATACATCATTGTTTATATTTTGCAGTCAGGAAATTAATTTTTACATTTGTAAATAGAGCATGTTAAAAACACTAAAATCTAGGAATAGAAGGAAACTATCTCAACATAAAGCCCTGTATGAAAACCCCACAGCAAACACGTGCTCAAGGGTGATATAGTGAGCATTTTCCTGTATGATCAGAAGCAAGGAAAGGATGCCCACGTTCACAACTTCTACTCAACACTGGAAGTTCTAGCCAGAGCAATTAAAGAAAGAAAAGGAAAGAAAAGGTATCCAAAATGGTTAGAAAGAAATAAAGTTATGCGTGTAGATGATGTGATCTTGTATGTAGAAAATCCTGAAGATAACACCAAAAAACTAGTACCTCCAATAAATTAATTCAGCCAAGAAACTGGGTACACAGCCAACCCTCAAAAAATCAATTGCATATTTACATACAAAGAATGAATGATCTGAAAAGGAAATAAAGCAATTCCCTTTATGTGACACCCCAAAGAAGAAGACTATCGCCTCACACCAGTCAGAATGGCTAGTATAACAAGACAAGACACAAATGTTGGTGAGGATGTGGAGAAGAGGGAACACTCATCCACGTTGGTGGGAATGCTAACTGGTGCGGCCACTGTGGAAAACAGTATGGAGGCTCCTCAAAGCAATTACATGATCAGGTAATTCTGTTGCTGGATATTTACCCAAAGACAACAAAAACACTAATTCGAAAATATATACGCACCCCATGTTTATTACACCACTGTTTACAGTAGCCACTCTTTAGAAGCGTCCAGTGACAGATAAATGTGTAAAGTAGATTGGCAAACATATTTATATATTTATATACAAAAAATTGAATATTACTCATCCTTAAAAAGGAATGAGACCTTGCCATTTGCAACAACATGGATGGAGAGTATAGGGTGCTATACTGAGTGAAATAACGTAGCAGGATTCTCGCACAGAGAGTCGTAACTCCGAGGCTTTTCTTTCCAGGAGGCAACTCGATTCCAGCCGGCACTGCTCAGTTGGGTTTGTACCCAAAGAACTGAGCCCCCAATGTCCCGTGGCATAGTTTTTTTTTAATATATTTTTATTTCTTTGTCTCCTGTATATGGTAACATACAAAAACATGTAGTCTGATTAAGTAGTCTCAGTTCACAAGGTCATGAGGGATATTGTCACGTAGGCACATGGCCAGGCTATCTTTTTTCCCTTTCTCTCTTTTTTCTTCTCTCCTTAGGGAGGGGACCCTACCACATCCCCACCTTTGATGCTCAGACCCCCCCCTATTTTGGGACAAAGAGCATCATCTTGGTTTAGAGGTTAATATTTTTATAACAGTATTACATGAGTGGCCGTCCTTTCTAAATCATGGCCTCAATGAGACTGGAGGCAGACCGTACAACCAGGGGAGCTAAGCATCCAAGGATAAGCATCGTACAACCAGGGGTAAGATTAAGCATTCTCCCAAAATTAGGAGGATAATTCCCATGAGGGTTTTGAATACCCTGAGAGTTGAAAAACATCCTCCAAATAACTCCCTGGGGTCCCAACTTTTCCGGGGTCTGGACAGGGACATTAGCAACGTTTTTGTTTGATCTGTGATCTCCTCTACGACTTTTCCCTCATCTATCTGTAGGCAGCAGTTGCTAAGGTTAAATCTTCCACAAACATATCTCTCAGAAGCAAGCAGGTAATCTAAGGCCATGTGATTTTGATAAGGGCATTGTGCATTTTGGTTTGTTGCTTAGCTAGTAAGTTAAGAGCTCTGGAAGTTTCATTGGTTATAACTTTGAATAACTGCTTGTAGTCTGATTATGCGGTTTAGCATGTAAATGGGAGCACGATGGCCCCAGGACCCGTCCTCTGTCCAGGTGGCAGGGCCATAATATTGGATTATATGCTCAGGAGGCCATTCATCATCTTTTTAGTTGCCAGTTTGTAAAGCATACCGCTTTCTTTGAATCTCCCTGTCCCCATACACCCGGACTCCCAAATGTTTCCTTCTGGCAAGTGGGAGCATGAAGAAAGATGGATGAAGAGTTCCCAGCGTGTATGACCCTGACCAGACTGAGGGAAGTACTATATAGGCTGTCCTTCCACATATCCAGGCTAGTCCACCTGGGACCCGCCATTTGACGGCTATGTTGACCTTGTCCCAGGCCTCTTGGAGATGAGAGAAGTTAGACAAGGGGTGGGGATCTGGATCAAGGTGATCTGGGGTCCCCCACCATTGGGTTTTCCGGGCAGTTGAGTTATAAACCCTTTGGCTTATGCATGTTAAGTTTTTAACAGAGACGAAAATGAACTTTTTCCCCAACAGGCAAGAAAATTTTTCCCAATAATTGAGCTTCTGAGAAGCCAAACCCTGGTAGTAGGACTGGGGTATTTTGTTGTACTATAAGGTTTGTGGGGATCTAATTTTCTAGTCTCTCATGGCCATTGTTTCCCCGTGTTGGTACCAGCGAAGTATCCGATCCACAAAGGGAGGGTGAGTGTTCACAGAAACCTCTCACCACATTTCCAGCTGGCCGGGGTGGCCTCGGCCAATCCTATGGCAAAGAGTAGAGCAAGAATCATGATAATAGTGAGAAACGAGGCGTGCCAGTGCATCACAGCAAGGAAACATACAGAAAATAACGACGGTCTTTTGTTTCTCCAGACTGCCGATTCCTCAAGCTTCTGCCATGTGTAGATCAGTCAGCTTCTGGAGTGACTAAAGCAGGGCTGCAGTCTTCTGGAGACTCCGGAGTCCAGAATCTTCTGTATGGTCAGTTTGCACAGCGTTGATGGGTCACGAATGCACTCCCAGTTTTGAGATGCCGGCTTCACTCTGCTGTAGTGAATCCAGGGACCCACGTTGGCCACCTTTACTGCGGTAGGGTGGACAAAATGACAGTGAACGGGCCCCTCCCGAGGGGTTTTAGCGGTTGGACATTTCACTCCTTTATCCATATTGCATCTCCTGGTTTAAAGGGATGAGCGTCTGTGGTCAGATTCAGATAATCGCTCCCTGACCCAGGGGTGTAAGGTGGTTAGGGTAGAGCCAAGGGCTCGCATCTGTTGTCTCAGGGTTAGATGGTCTATCTCATTTAGATCCCTCCCCCTATGCCCTTGATAATGGGGGAGGGGCGCCCATAAAGGATTTCATAAGGGGAGAACCCCATGCGCTTCTTCAGCCTCCCACCTGCAGCTGCCGTCTGCCCCCCTGAAGGTCCCTTCTCTCTCCCTGCCTAATGTTAACCCTTTCCCTATTTATTTCTCCGCTGGAACAGGGCCTGGAACCGCTGTTAGGGAACAGGGACAACGACTGTTCTGGCTTCTTCAGGCTGATAAGGGACGGTGTGGGGGGACAGCAGTTGGAGTCTACCCAAGGGGTGGGTCGAGTGGCCCATAGTATGGTTCTGCAGGAAGGCTGGCAGGCATTAGCAGACACAGAGAAAAACACAAAGTAAAAGTTATACCGACCAACAAGATGGCATCTTAAGATCATGTCTACGGTGTCCAAACCTGTCAAACAACCTGGGGGGGACCCTGACTTTGTAAACAACACATGTCAGGGAATCTCTCATGACGCAGGTGATGGAGAAGCAGGAGCGGTAAGTAATCAACGGTGGCTCTATTTCCAAGAGTTTGGCCTTAACTTAATTTAAAAACAATTTTTAAAGCATCTAATGCTTGTGAGGTGTTATTTAGAGTTTTTCTGAGTGTAAACAGACAGTCTGCTTTATTTTGAGATGTAAAACTTTTCCAAGAGCCAGGAGTGCTACCAGAGAAAGAGTCAAGGCAGCCATTGACCATTATTAATTTGTAAATATTTAGGTAAGTCAAACCTAGGCATCATTTGATAAAGCAGAAGTTTTATTACTTTTTGTGCCTTTTCTGTCTCATAGGGGAAAGCCTTTGCCCTATTAGTAAAAGTATTAACTCATACCAACAGATGTTGGAATTTTTTTTTGACCTTGGCATATGAGTGAAACTTAGTTGTCAGTCTTTCCTGGACAGCCTCCAGTTTCTTGATTGCCTGGAATAACAAGTTTGTGGTTGACAGGAGTGTTTCTAAGACATACTTCACAGGATGATCCTGCTTGCAGAACCGTCCTTGACAAATTTTGGGGAGGAGACATCATTAGGGTAAACATCCTTTGGGCCATTTGAGATGTTTTGTCCCTCCCTAAATGAAAGGCTTGATGCTGTGTTTTAATGCTCTTTTAGCTCTGAGAGCTTCGTAAGAGTAATTGTCCTGCTCTGTTTGTAACCATTCCAACAGCTGGAGACAGTGTCTAGGAGTTAGACCCCAGTTTATTATTTTTGGGGGGACAGTAGGTCGGCTTGAGTCTCCTTTAATAATTGATATAGCAGGCAAACTATTTTCCTGAACCCTGGTATCTACAGCCTACAATATCCAGTAATTTTCAAAAACTCACATAATTGTTTATCGGTCCTGGAGTTGGTAGCACCATAGTCTCTAATTTACTTCTAATGTCCCCTTCTAGCAAGGGAGTAAGGCTCTCTGGCATTATAAGGAAAGAATGAGAAAAAATTACATTTTTTCATATATATCCCAAGGGCTAAGAGAAAATTTTAGTTAGAAGTTTCCCGAAGATGCCTCTAATCGTCCTGCTGCATTTGGATAGTTGGCCTGGAATGGAAAGGAGGACAGAAAAGGTCACTCTGGTGTCGAGAAGGAAATCAACTAGTTTTCCTTCCCTTCTATATTTAGAGTTACTCGAGGTTCTGGGTTTCTGATAGACAGTTGGGTTAGGGGGGGCCACCGTGAAGAGCCCCAGGCCCTGGTTAATCGCTTCCAGGGACATTGTTATCTGAGCCCTCACAGACAGAGGTCCCCCAGGGTATTCAGATCTCCAGTGATTGTCTCCACATAAGGGGCATGGCTTTTGGGATTTTCATTTTGGTTGTCCCCTCTGAGGACATTCTTATTTTAGTGCTCTCAGCGGCCAGATAAATGGTACTTGGTGTCAGGACCTCGGGAAGCCCGATCTCACATAGTACCTAAGGCCACAACTAAGGCCTCAGATTTTTTTAAGCCTCCCTTTCTGTTGTGTTTTTTTTTTTTATTCTCCTCTTGATCTTGGTTGTAATATACCCAATTGGCAGCTCATAAGAGCTCCTCCAGAGTCCCTTCAAGGCCAACAGCCAACTTTTGCATTTTCTCTGAATACTAGGGCTCAGTGAGTGACAAATTTGTCCTTTTAATCATCTCAGCCTTAGGGGTGTCAGGGGAGATAGCCATGTATTTAATGAGAGCCTCCCTCAACCTTTCCAGGAAGGCCCTCCGGCTCTCATTTTTTGTTTGTAAAATAGTGGCTAATTTAGCATAATTTAAGGGCCAAATCTTAGATTTCCTTAGTTGTTTTTTTTTTTTTTTTAATAAAGCATCTGTCTCACTAAGAGTCTGGTTTAACAAAAGCATTATGTCTTTCCAGGTCAACTCAAAAACATACATAATATTCTGAAAAGCCTTTATATACTTATTCAGTCAGAAAATGTACCTAGATCTCCTTTTATCTGTCTTAAACCTTGTAATGTAAAGGTTTTTTCTTCTGGCATTCTAGCTTCTTGTAAGGGAAACATGCCCTTTACGGGGAGGGCCTGGATAAGGTGGGGAGCAGGGAACAGAATTGCATTTTTTTTAAATGTAGATTGAGGACCCAAGGAGGAGGAGGAGGAGGGAGAGTTCCCTTCTTCCTTCTCTAGGTCTGTTTTGGGTACAGGTGAGGGGCCCTTAATTGTGTCCCCTCCTGATTGCTGGGCTCGAGAAAGGATTGCCATTAAATGATGATCCACCTTACGTTGCTTACATATATCTCATTTTTCCTTTAGGCCCAGGAACAATGAACATAGGGGAATTCTCCCCATTTCCCTTCACATTTGCAAAACATGTCCACTGGTAGGATAGTATTGTCATTGATATTTCCCTCTGGTGGCCAGGTTCCCTCTTCCAATTTGTATTGGGGCCAAGCCTTTGTGCAAAAGAAAATGAACCATAATGCATTCCAAAGGGGTAATGGCCTTGGTTGGGGAATTACCCATCCGTAGGAAAAAGGATGAGTTATTTTGTCAAATGCTGTTTTGGCATCTATTGAGAGGATCCTGTGGTTCTTATCCTTTCTTTTATTAAGGTGATGCATTACACTGATTGATTTGTGGATATTGAACCAGCCCTGCCTCCCGGGATAAATCCCACTTGATACTGATGAATAATTCTTTTAATGTGTTGTTGGATTTGGTTTGTTAGTATTTTATCGGGAATTTTTGTATCCATGTTCATCAGGGAGATTGGTATGTAAATCTCCTTTTTAGTGGGTTCTTCATCTGGTTTTGGAACCAAGGTAATGCTGGCCTCATAGAATGAGTTTGGAAGTTTTCCTTCCATTTCTATTTTTTGGAACAGCTTCAAAAGAATAGGTGTTAACCCTTTTTTAATGTTTGGTAGAATTCCCCTGGATAGCCATCTGGGGGGAGGAAAACTCTAAGAGACTCTTAAATACTGAGAACAAACTGAAGGCCGATGGGGGGTGGGGAGAGGGGAAAGTGGGTGATGGGCATTGAGGAGGGCACCTGTTGGGATGAGCACTGGGTGTTGTATGGAAACCAATTTGACAATAAATTATTTTAAAAAATATGATCATAGGGGAAGGGAAGGAAAAATAGCATAAAAATAGGGAAGGAGGCAAACCATAAGAGACTTAAAGACAGAGAACAAACTGGAAGTTGCTAGAGGGGAGGTGGATGGGGGGTGGGTTAGATGGGTGATATGTATCAAGGAGGGCACTTTTGGGGATGAGCACTGGGTGTTATATATAAGTGATGAATCACTGGGTTCTACTCCTGAAACCAAGACTACACTGCATGTTAACTAGCTTGAATTAAACACATTTAAAAACAAAAATTGAGGTCGCCCATTGCAATGGAAACTTTTGCCTTTATTTCTGCATCCTTTTATCTTATGTTTATTCAAGCATCCATTCTTTTCTCTATCCTCTCTAACTTTCTCTCAAGTCTTCTTTCAACTTCAAAGATAAAATTATAAATCATATGTGGGTGTACACATCTGATTGAGCTTACTTGAAAAAAAAAGTATATGCACACAAACACATAAGACACAACCACTACACTTGGATGTTTTCTTTGGAGTAAAAAATTAATTTCCATGCATTTCATTCTTGCCTTACAAGATTCATAGGAAGTTATGTTTAGCTATATACTTTAATACAGATTATTGAGCATCATTATATGCTAATAATTTAATTAATAGGGAAAATCTCTATGGTGCAGGGCTATGGGTAGGATTGAGAGCACAGAAGCTGTCCATTACAGGTTTGGGAGATAGCTTCTAACAGGGAAGGAAAACAAGTGTTAAGGCAGTGGAATTAAATTCAAAGAATACACATGATTGGGAATGCAAGCTGGTGCAGCCACTCTGGAAAACAGTCTGGAGGCTCCTCAAAAAACCAAATAGAACTACCCTACAACCCAGCAATTGCACTACCAGGCATTTATCCAAGGGATACAGGTGTGCTGTTTCGAAGGGGCACATGAACCCCCAGGTTTGTAGCAACACTATCAACAACAGCCAAAGTATGGAAAGAGCCCAAATGTCCATTGATGGATAAATGGATAAAGAAGATGTGGTGTATATATATATACAATGGAGTATTACTTGGCAATCAAAAAGAACAAAATCTTGCCATTTGCAACTACGTGGATGGAACTGAAGGGTATTATGCTAAGTGAAATTAGTCAGAGAAAGACAAAAATCATATGACTTCACTCATATGAGGACTTTAAGGGACAAAACAGGTGAACATAAGGGAAGGGAAACAAAAATAATATAAAAACAGGGAGGGGGACAAAACAGAAGAGACTCATAAATGTGGAGAACAATCTGAGGGTTAATGGAGGAGTCATGGGAGGGGGGATGGACTAAATGGGTAAGGGGCACTAAGGAATCTACTCCTGAAATCATTTTTGCACTATATGCTAACTAATTTGGATGTAAATTTTTAAAAAATTAAAAATAAAATTAAAAAAAAGAATACACATGATAATTTCACTTAATTTATAAATAGAAGAATAGCTTACATATAAAAATGTAGTAAATTTATACACACAATGGAATACTACATGGCAATGAGAAAGAATGAAATATGGTCTTTTGTAGCAACATGGATGGAACTGGAGAGTGTGATGCTAAGTGAAATAAGTCATACAGAGAAAGACAGATACCATATGTTTTCACTCTTATGTGGATCCTGAGAAACTTAACAGAAGACTATGGGAGAGGGGAAGGGGAAAAAAAGTTAGAGCAGGAGGGAGGCAAACCATAAGAGACTCTTAAAAACTGAGAATAAACTGAGGGTTGATGGGGGGTAGGAGGGAGGGTGGGTGGGGGTGGGCATTGAGAAGGGCACCTTTTGGGATGAGCACTGGGTGTTGTATGGAAACCAATTTGACAATAAATTTCACATTTAAAAAAATAAAAATAAAAAAAAAATTAGTAATAAGATTATAAATTGGTTGAAGACAGAAGAGCACTACAACCACACATAGCATCATGGATGAGCCTTAGAAACACAACAGAGAGATTCACACCCGACTCTAGACTTATAAGGAGCCCAGCAGAGTTCAGAAATGCTTCCAAGAATATAATGCCGTTTGACTGCAAAGCTATTATTGATGAGAAGAACAAAAGCAAGAGAAGTGTAGCTAAAAGTCAATGTCAACTTGCAGCCCACTGATAAATCCATAAGACATGTAAAGTGTGACACTTCTACAGGAACTCATGGCTGCCTTCATGTTTATGTTTTATTAGAGATTGATAGCAACCTTATCTTGAAAAGAGCCAGACCACCAAGGTCCTGTCAACCTCACTTTCAGCTTACAGAAATTCCTTAGAAACTTCCTTATCTCTACTCCCCCTCTCCACAAACTTAAAAGTATATCATCAGTCACTCTTCACAATCCAAGTGTAGCTCTTTCTGCCCACAGATTCTGTCCGTAAGTCATAATAAAAGCATAATTGTGCACCATAAAATGTCTCAAGAATTCTTTTTTCACCATTGTGCTGGGTGACCTGGCATCATCATGATATCCTGTTTGACGAGGACAGCCTGTTATACAGCAATAGCTGACTGACACAATAATCCAAGTGAACAGACTGAGGCGATCAGAACATGTGCTGCTTTTTATTTGTGACATATGATTTGACAATCAAGGAGAGCAGTCATGATCATCCTGAGATGCAAGTTTACTTCCCATGACTTTATGAACAAGTGACTACATGTGGGCTCCTCTCAGGGTTACTGGGAGAGTTTGAAGGACACGCACGTTTGTGCAGAAGAACTGGGGACCCTGAGCCACACGCCAGCAGGACATCCAGCTCTCATGTGAAGCATCCTCTGGTCATGCAGGTGGGAGAGATTTCAGGGCAAGATGGAGGTACGAAATGGATGATGTTGATGGTGTTCATTTGGATCCCTTAGCATTTATGACAAATATTAAGAAAAGAAGTTATTTCATGTAACACCATAAAGAGTCACATTAGCAGGTAACATTGGAAGTTCTCAAGTAGGAATAGGAAGAGAATTCAGTGATAAAACATAGAAGACATTAAGCAATCCTGCACCTCAATGAATAAGCCCCCTCAGTTGTGGACATGAATCTTCAATACATAGATGCACAGCATGAACTCTGATGGGAAAGGAAAGGAAAGGAAAGGAAAGGAAAGGAAAGGAAAGGAAAGGAAAGGAAAGGAAAGGAAAGGAAGGGAAGGGAAGGGAAGGGAAGGGAAGGGAAGGGAAGAAAAAAAGAAAAGCAAAAAGAAAAAAAGAAAAGAGAAAAGGAAAAAAATAAAAGAAAAGAAAATTTTGTTTAGTAACAAAATGCGTGTTCTGAAATTTGGCCTCATATTTATGTCATCCTGACACTAAGAAAATAACAGGTTGATCTGTTTATTCAAGTGTGTCTTTCCCCTAAGACTCGACTGGGAGTTACCTTATGCTAATCAGGTTTGCCAGTGGCTATGGTAGGCTCTCTGGACACCGAGCTGAATAACAGAATAAACCAGAAGACCAGTTATGAAATACAGTAGCATGGTAAGAGTAAGTGCCTGAAATTAAGCTTTTGATTTCTGAGGCATCCATTTCAAAGACCACCATGTTGAATAAATATATTGTCAGGTGTGTGATACAATTACTTAGACTGCCCCTGCCATGAAGTACCTGTTTAGAAAGCCCTGGCAAACTCAAATAACTTCCCATGAATCACCCTGCTTTTCCCCTTCAGTAGTTAAAATCTACTCATATATAATTGTCCACTAAGGTGTGAGACACAAAACCCTAGTCACTCTGGCCATGGACCTCAATAAACCAGATGCTTCAGCAGTGCTATCTCTCTCTCTCTCTCTCTCTTTCTTTCTCTCCCTCCCTCTCAATGTCTCCCTCTCCCACTGGCACCTCCCCAAATGGCCTTAGGGTGTCCCATGTGCTCTCCAGGATCCCTGAGTAATAAACGTTGCATTTTTAGAGTTCTCTGATGGGTGTTCCTGAGGTGTTTCTTGCACTTACAATAAGAACCCAAGGGCCAGTGCCGTCACAGCATAGGCTGCCAGGGAAATGTGCATGGGAATGTCCACAAGCACATGGGCACAGGTGAGTGCCTGGGCTTTCAATAGCCAGAGCACCGTGTCAATAGCCAGAGGCTGAAACTGAACACTGTTAGAGTCTACATCATCAGGAGGAATGATGCAGGTTGTGATATAAAATGATCGACAGTCTCAAGGTGAAACTGTGGTTTGTGTGTTCATCTACAATAAAATTATGGAGAGGGCTTACTGGCCAGGCATAGCTTTATTCCATATGAAGAATATAACTCATGACAATGCTCATGGAAAATCTAGGGGAGTTTACTTGGCATGGTATAAGTCATTTGAAAGAAATTGTTTTTAGAAAATCCAACTTCCCCAATGTAAGATACAGAAACTTCTAGGTATTTGTGGTCCAAGGTTGCGGAAAACACAGGGGACCAATGAAAATGGACAAAGGAGAAACTGTCTACGTATCAGCAGAAAGCTGAATAAAGTGAGTTACATAAATGTATAGACAAGTTGAATACAAACAAATGGAAATTCCAGGAAATAAATAGAAGGAGCAGAAATTTACTTCCACCGTCTGATCCAGGAACAGAAGTTCTTGGCTCTGAAGCTTTGAGCCCTGCAATCATGGGCACTTCTTCAGCCCCACAATGATTAGACCTTACATTGCTGGAACCCCAATGATTCTCTTCAGAGCCCTCTTTATGTCTTTGTTCCTCAAGCTGTAGATGAAGGGGTTCAGCATGGGCATGACCACCGTGTACATCACTGAGGCTGTGGCACTTGAGTGGGAGCTCTGGGTAGCAGCAGAGCTGAGGTACACTCCGAGGCCCGTACAATAAAATAAGGAGACAACCGAGAGGTGAGACACACAGGTAGAAAACACTTTATACTTGCCCTGACCCACCGCGGTACTGAACTCACCTGGCTGGGGTGTGTGATGAAAAGGTCTCCTTGTGGAAATCTGATTTCCTCCCTGGATGGCAGACAATAGGGACGAAAGCTCTGTCTTCAGCCAAGACAGCAGGAAGGAGGGAAGCATCGGTCTCCAGCCAGAATTAGGACTCAGAGCAAACAGACAAAGACCATGCCCCTTCCCATCCAAGGTCACACAGGCTGACAGACAGGAGACCGGCCTTATATATAACTCCCTGTATCTGCTCATTAGACACATTTTCCCTCTTCTAACTCCAGCATGGCTCCAAGTGGAAAATTCTTTTGTGCCCAAAGAAAATTTCTCTAAGGAATCTGTTCCCAAGAGACTCCTTTAGAAGTAGTGAATCCAGGTGGATTTTTTTTTTTACTCCTTTTCTTTGAACTTGCCTCCTTCCTGATAATCTCCTAGCACCTTATCTCAGCTCCCAGTTATAGTTTCCTCCAGGTCTAAGACTGAGGAACCCACTAGGGCTAGGTCTCTTCATCTTCAAGGCATTGACTTGTGGTGGGGACAGAGCGATCTCCAGATATGTTTATTCTTCTTTTAAATGAGGTGGAGAACTTGGTTCTTCTGATAATAAACCTTGGGCACTACGCACATTGGGTTCAAGATACGTTTGCCATTACTATTAGGAATTTCTTACTTTATCTCAAGCTAAAAGCTGTCCTTCGGTCCCACTTATAAAGTGTTTGTTAATTATAAGATATATTCTTAGGTCTTTGTATGTGCTATCACCTGTACTGAGCACCTTATGGGGATTATTTGATTCAGTTTTCTGTAAACATGTTATCCCTGAGGAGCAACATTTCTGAACTCCCTTCTCCATGCAGGAATAGCACTTGGTGGCATCTAGTGATCTGCCCGAAGTCGTTGTTCAAGTATATGATGGGCCATGAGTGTGATTCTGTCAGGATGCTTCTAGTTCTCAAGCTTGGGGACAGTGGTTCTCAACCAGAAATGAATTTTCCCCTGGGCATGGCTGGTAATGCCTGATGCTCTCAACACCTACGTCCGTAAGAAAACACCCTCCACAAATAGAATTATGCTGTCCCAGATGTCAAAGTTAATAAGTGAGAACACCTATTCTAGACCAACACTTCTCCAACTTCACCTTGTCTGCAAGGTGTCCATGATTCTACACGATCCCACTACAAATGCAGGAGCTGAATCACAAGTCCCGGTGGCCCAGAGATTCTGCCTTTAGAACAAGCTTCTGGGTGATATTGATGCATGAATCCTGGTCTATAGACCACTCTTTGATGAGCAAGCCTGGGATCCTGTGTTAGAGATAGGCTTAGGAAGTTTTAGGTCTTCCACACCAAAGATCATCATTGCATCTCATTTTGAGGGAATAATGTACCCACTCATTTTAGAGACTGTGTAAATTCTGTTTGCTTCTTTCATATACAGATCCTTGGGTGACACAAATTAATACACTTCTGAAAACACTTTCTTAGAAAGAAAAATTAGGGCCTCTCAAATATGTGCACAACCTAATCCCCAGGAACCTATCAACATGTTATTTTTTACAGCAAGGGAGAATTAAGGTGGCAGATTGAACAGGATTGCTAATCAACTTACAGTAAGATAGAAAGATTAGTGATGGTGGGAGAAACTGAAACCCTTGTGTACTGTTGGTGAAAATGTATATGGGTGAGGCCTCGTGGAATGAAATATTGATTAAAAATAGAACTAACATATGATCCTCTAACTGCACTACTGGATATTCACCCAAAGAAAACATAAACATTAATAGGAAAAGATATATGCACCCCTGTGTTTTTTGCAGCATTATTTATAATAGCTGAGATATGCAAACAACGCCAGTGTCCATCAATAGATGAATGGATAAAGAGGATGTGGTATATAGTATACAATGGAGTATTACTCATTTACAAAAAAAGATTGAGATCATGTCATTTTCACAGATGGACCTAGAAGGTATAAGGCTAATTGACATAAGCCAGTCAGAAAGACAAATACCACATGATCTCACTGATAAGTAGAATTTCAAAAACAAAACAAAACAAAACAGAAAAAAAGAGACAAAAGAAACAGACTCTTGAAATATAGAGAATAAATGATGGCTTCCTCAGAAGAGTTGTGCAGGGGGATGGGTGAGAAAGATAAAGGAGATTAAGGGGACACTTATCTTTTTTTTTTTAATGAAGTCGTAATAATTTACTTCTGCTTTTGTCTCCCTTGCCTCAGGAGACACATCTAGAAAGAAGTTGCCAAGGCTGATGTCAAAGGAGGTTACTCTCTGGGTTCTCCTCTGTGATTTTGATCATTTCCTGTCTCGCTTATCGGTCTCTTATCAATTTTGAATTTACTTTTGCATGTGGTGTAAGAAAGTGGCCCAGTTTCATTCTTCAGCATGTTGCTGTCCAGTTTTCACAGCAACATTTGTTGAAGAGACTCCCTCATTCCCATTGCATTTTCTTTCCTGCTGTGTCAAAGACTGACCACAGGTTGTGGGTCCATTTCTGGGTTTTCTATTCTGTCCCATTGTCTACGTGTCTGCTTTTGTGCCAATACCATACTGTATTGATCACAACAGCTTTATAATATAACTTGAAGTCTGTAATTTTGGTGCCTCCAGCTGTGCTTTCCTTTTTCAAGGTCACTTTGGCCATTCGGGGTCTTTTGTAGTTCATCAACACAAGAAACAACAGGCATTGGTGAGGATGTGGGGAGAGGGGAACTCACTTGCATTGTTGGTGGGAATGCTAACTGTTGCAGTCACTGTGGAAAACAGTATGGAGAGCCCTCAAAAGAGGTATAAATAGAACTACCCTATGATCCAGCAATTACACTACTAGGTATTTACCCAAAGGATATACAAAAATACTAACTCAAAGGGATACATGCACCCCAGTGTTTTTAGCAGCATTAGCTACAATAGCCAAATTATGGAAGCAACACAAGTGTCCATCAACTGATGAATGGATAAAGAAGATGGGTGTGTGTGTGTGTGTGTGTGTGTGTGTGTGTGTGTGTGTAATGTAATATTACTCAGGCATAGAAAAGAATGAAATGTTTCCATTTGCAATGACGTGGATGGAGCTAGAGAGGATAACACTAAGTGAAATAAGTCAGTCAGAGAAAGACAAATACC
This sequence comes from Prionailurus bengalensis, assembly GCF_016509475.1. Lineage (NCBI taxonomy): Eukaryota > Metazoa > Chordata > Mammalia > Carnivora > Felidae > Prionailurus > Prionailurus bengalensis. The sequence continues at coordinate 11,203,834 of NC_057348.1, forward strand.
ATATGATTTCCCTCATATATGGAATTTTTTTATTTGAGAGAGAGAGAGAGAGGGAGAGAGCGTGAGAGGTGGAGAGGGGCAAGGAAACAGAGGGGATCTTAAGCAGGCTCCACACTCAGCACAGCACCCAATGCAGGCTCAATCCCACAACCCTGGGATCATGACCTAAGCCTATAACAAGAGTTGGAAGGTCAAATGACTGAGTCACGCAGGTGCCCCTCATATGTGGAATTTAAGGAACAAAATAACGAGCAAAGGAAGAGAGAGAGAGAAGGGGGCAAACCAAGAAACAGACTCTTAATAATAGAGTACAATCTGATGGCTAACAGAGGGGAGGTAGGGGGAGATAGGAGATGGAGATTGAAGATTGCACTTGTTGGGATGAGCACCTGGTATTTTATGGAAATGCTGAATCGCCAAATTGTACACGTAGAACTAATATTGCACTGTATGTTAATGAAAGGGAATTTAAATTAAAACTTTAAAAAGAAAGTACACTTATCCTAATGAGTACTAAGAAATGTATAGAATGGTTGAATCATTATATTGTACCACTGAAACTAATAAAACACTGTATGTTAATTACACTTTGGTTAAAAAATTTTTGAGGGAAAATAGATTTTTTAAAAAGACAAAAAGAAAGGTTAACTGTGATTGTCCAGGTGGGACTAAGGTAACCATAATGGTCCTCCAAATGTTGAGGAAGGAGACAAAAAGTTGGTGTCACAGAGACTTTGAAAATGCTACCCTGCTGGCTCTGAAGGTGGAGGAAGAGGTGGCCAGCAACGGAGACTGCGATAGATTCTCCTCTCAGCCTCCAGAAGGATCTCAACACTGCAGACATCTTGCTTTTAGCCCGATGAGACTCCCTCCAAGCCCTGACTCCAAAACTGTAAACGTGTGTATGTGTTTGTTTTAAGCAGCTAGTGTGGGGATAGTTTACAGCAGCAGTAAAAATCTCATAGGGACATAGTCAATAAAATTCTTTGCAGGAACTGAGTTTAAGACTCAATTCTCTCATCAGATTCCGTTGGATAAGGGCAATTGATATCAAAAACACAGTAGGTAGAAAGGAAGAATTAAATCGAGTTGGAGATATTCTGTCCCATTAGCTGGTAGAGTGAATTCCTCAGGGCATAAATGTGAGTGTGGTCTATGAGGCCTTTGAGCCAGTGAGACAGGAAGGAAGTCTGGTCAAACTTAAAGTCATTCTTTGTCATTTAAGTCTTTGTCTGTATTTCTGCATCCTTTCATTTCATGTTGATTCAACCATTTCATGTGGATTCTTTTCAATGCCATCTTCCCCAGTTCTCTCTCAGGTTTCCTTCCAACATAAAAGATGAAATCATAAATGCATCTGTGTGTGTGCATATGCGACGACTGAACTTACTTGCAAGAAAAATGTATGCAACCACATACATACCCAAGACACAACCATTACCCTAAAATGTTTTCTTTGAGGTCAAAAAAGAAGTTCCACATATTTTATCATTCCCAGCAATGTCCATATGCAGGTATGTTTCAAATCCCACATTACCATCAAAAATAGGGAATATGATGCCCGGGATGCTTAAATTTTTAGTAATTACCTAACAAAGCAGTTAAAGCCTATGTAACAGTCTTAAGTTATATACAAATAGAAACTTGCACTGAGTACTCTTCATTTTTGTGTAGTTCCTTTAATTCACCAAAGTGTACACTTTACATATGCAGGTTAGTGTGTACAATTATACTCCAAAGATTTAATTCAGTGGGAAAAAATCTAATGGTGCATAGCTAAGGGTAGGATCTGGAGACCAGGTAGCTGATTCTCACTTAAGAGGGGTGGGAGATAGCACTTCTAATGAGGAAGAAAGCCAAGTGTTAATATGGGTCTATGAACTATGGAATTACATTAAGTAATTCCCACAATAAACAAATTTTTTTGTGTAAGTAGAAGATAAACCTCCATGTATAAATGTAGTAACAAGAGCCCATAAATTGACTGAAAACAGAAGAGCACTACAGCCAAACACAATACCGCACATGAGCCTTAGAAACACAAGGTAGAGATTCACACTTGACCCCAGACCCACGAGGAGCCCAGGAGAGATCAGAAACGCTCCCCGGCAAATGATTCCATTTGATTGTAAAGGTATAATGATATCTCATTTGACAAGGACCGCCTGTTATACAGCAGTAGCTGATTGACACAATAACCCAAGCGAACAGACCTGAGGCAATTAGAAGATGTGATGCTTTTTTTAAGTTTATTTATTTATTTTGAGAGACGGAGAGTGGGGGAGAGTGATGGAGTCACAGAGAGAGAGGGAGAGAGAATCCCAAGCAAGCTCCATGCTGTCAGCAGCAGAGCCCAAAGCGGGGCTCAATCTCATCAACTGTGAGATCATGACCTGAGCTGAAACCAAGTGTCAGGTGCTTAACCAACTAAGCCGCCCAGTGGCCCCAGAAAATGCTGCTTTTTATTTGTGGCACATGATCTGACAATTGAGGAGCGCAGTCATGATCATTCTGTTATTCTGGTTTATTTCCAATGACTTTATGAACAAGCGGTGATGGTGGCATTCTAGACACCTAGGTGAATGCTTCTACTCACCAGAGAACTACTCAGAACACACCCAGCCTGAAGCACCTCTTCAGAAAGCCGTGGGTAACCTACATACTGACACATGAGTGACCCTGATTTTCCCTTTCTGTGCCAGAATTTCTGTTTTAAATTTGTCAACAAAGAGGGATCCTGCGAACCCCTAGACACTCTGACCAGAGACCCCAATAAAGGTAGGGCCTGCCATTGTGGCCTTTCTCTCTCTCCTGAATTTCTGTACGGTCCCTCCAGACCTTTCTGCCTATTCCTTGCAGAGACTATAAGTAATAAACCTTGTTTTTTTAGAGTTCTCTGATAGGTGTTGTGGAGGTGTGCCTTGCAATCACAGTAAGTACCCCAAGGGCCAGTGCAGTCACAGCATAGGCTCTGGTCAGGGAAATGTCTGTGGGAATGTTCATGGGCATAGGTGAGTGCCTGGGCTTTCCTACCTTAGACATTGATGTCAATAGCCTGACATTTAGCCTGTTCATTTTAAGGAACGCTGTTAGAGTCCACATTCTCAGGAAGAGTAGTTAAGGTAATGATATAAAAAGATTGACAGACTCAAGGTGAACACTGTGGTTTTGTATTCTTCTGGACAATAGAATTATGTAAAGAGCTTAGTGGCCAAGTGTAGTTTTCTTCCATATGAGGAATGATTATTCTTTTGGGAAATCTTGGGGAAATCTACTTGGCATGATAGAAGTCATTTGAAATGAAAATATTTTTAAGAAATCCAACTTCTGGGGCGCCTGGGTGGCGCAGTCGGTTAAGCGTCCGACTTCAGCCAGGTCAGGATCTCACGGTCCATGAGTTCAAGCCCCGCGTCAGGCTCTGGGCTGATGGCTCAGAGCCTGGAGACTGTTTCCGATTCTGTGTCTCCCTCTTTCTCTGCCCCTCCCCCATTCATGCTCTGTCTCTCTCTATCCCAAGAATAAATAAAAACGTTGAAAAAAAAATTTTTTTAAAGAAATCCAACTTCTGAAAAATAAAATAGAAACGAGAGGGAGGCAAACCGTAAGAGACTCAATGATAGGGAAGCAAATGAGGGTTGCTGGAGGGAGGTGAGTGGGGGGATGGGTTAAATGTGTGATGGGCATGAAGGAGGGCACTTGTAATGAGTGGTAGGTGTTGCATGTAAATGATGAATCACTAAGTTCTACTCCTGAAACCAATACTACACTATATGTTAACTACCATGAATTTAAATAAAATCTTGAAAAGAAAAAGAAAAAGAAATCCAACTTTTCCATTGTAAGATACAGAAATTTCTAGGCCTTTGTGACCCAAGGATGGGGAAAACATTGGGAACATATGAAAATGGACAAAGGATAAACTGTACATCAGACAGAGCAGAAGCTTAATAAAATGATTTACTAAATGTATAGAGAAGCTGAAATCAAACAAATGGAAATTCCAGGAAAGAAAAAGAAAGATCGGATTCTACTTCCACAGTCTGATAGAGGGATAGCAGTTCCTGTCTCTGAGGCTCTGAGCCCTGCAATCATTGGCACATCTTCAGCCCCAGGACAATTGGCCCTTACGTCCCTGGAACCCCAATGATTCTTTTCAGAGCCCTCTTTATGTCTTTGTTCCTCAGGCTGTAGACGAAGGGGTTCAGCATGGGCGTGACCACCGTGTACATCACCGAGGCAGTTGCACTTGACCGTGAGCTCTGGGTAGCAGCAGAGCCGAGGTACACTCCTAGGACTGTACAGTAAAACAAGGAGACAACTGACAGGTGAGATGCACAGGTGGAAAATGCCTTATACTTGCCCTGAGCTGATGAGATCCCACGTATGGAGGAAACTATCTTAGAGTAAGAGTAAAGGATCCCTGCTAGGGAAGCACCACCCAACAATCCAGCTGCAAAATGCATCACCATGTCATTAAGAAAGGTGTCAGAACAGGCAAGTTGGGCCACTTGATTGATTTCACAAAAAAAGTGGGGGATTTCTACTTGTGTACAGAAGGACAGCCACAACATCATTAAGGTTTGTAATAACGAATTCAGGATGCTCACCGTCCAGGACACCAGAACAAGCAGTCCACAGAAGATGGGTTTCATGATGATCGTGTAGTGCAAAGGGTGACAGATGGCCACAAATCGGTCATAAGCCATCACAGACAATAGAAAGTTGTCCAATCCAGCAAAGAGTAGGAAAAAGTACATCTGTGTGATGCATCCGGCATAAGTTATGACTTTGTTCTGAGTCTGGATGTTCACCAGCATCTTTGGGACACTGGTAGAGGTGAAGCAGATGTCTACAAAGGACAGGTTGGCCAGGAAGAAGTACATGGGCGTGTGGAGGTGGGAGTCAGAGCTGACGGCCAGGATGATGAGCAGGTTCCCAAACACAGTGATCAGGTACATGGAGAGGAAAAGCCCAAATATGAGGGGCTGCAGTTCTAGACCCTCTGAAAATCCCAGAAGAAAAAATTCTGAAATATGTGTATCATTTCCTGGTTTCATGTGCTGGAGGTGACTACCAGGGAACAAAAAGATAACATGACTAATTTTCTCAATAATGAACATTGAAAATGTCATTGAAATGCTACAATTCTTATTTTGCATCAAAAGTGAATATGCAACATTTTTGTACGGAACTTATCCCCTCCAGCATCTCCATGCCAGCTCTGAATAGGTATTCACTTCCCACACTTAACATTTTCCCCAAGTGCTCATATTTTCTATACTTTTAATGAGGAATTCTGTCACCCGTTTGAGGAATAACCTTGAGCACTGACTAACCTTCACGCAAAGCGTATAAGTGTCTAGAAACAAAAGCCTGGAGGGTTCAGTGATGGAGAAAGGGGATAAGCAAATAAAGACCAGATAAAATATGGAGGTGACAGGTGCCGTGAGGAAAAACAAAGCCTGTGTAAAGGGAAGCGTGGATGGAGGGATGGCTCTTCCGGGTTGTTCGGGCACACCGGCACACAGGTAAACAGAGCCCTCGAGGAGACAGGAGACACGAGGTCCTCTGGGGAAGAGCGTGTCCATCGGAGGGAACTGTGAGTGCGACGGCTCTGAGGAAAGACGTGGGTTTTTCTACATTAAGTTTTTAAAGCATGAGGGTGGTCGACACACCAGGTCACGTTAGTTTGGGGGGCGCCACACAGTGATTCAACAAGTGTCAACATCACGCCCTGCTCACCAGGCATGGAGCTGCCATCTGTCACCACACAGCCTGTGACAGCATCACTGACAGTGTTCCCTCCGCTGGGCCTTTCCCTCCCCTGAGTCTCTCTTCCTGAACATGGAAGGAATTCCTTAACCGGAAGCCAGTGTCTCCCACTCCCCTTCACCATCCTGCCTTTTGTTGTTTGCATATTGTGTTAAAGACCCAGGCTCAAAAGAAAGCCAGTGTGTCCAGGGGAAGGAGCGAGAGGAAGACTGATGAGAGGTGGTGGCAGGGAATGTTGAGGAATGAGGTGGCCTCCCGGACACCGATGAAACTTCCCGGCACAAGGAACCCCTCCTTCACATGGTGTTCCTTGCACTTTATTAATTTCGTTTCCAAGGAATCTTTGAATAGAAATAGGCACCCTTCCTATATTCATTGTCGGTAGTAATCTGGCACCTGTATTTTAAGGGTCACGTATTAGAGCTATGGGTTTCAGGACTTCTCCTTGAGAACCACTATGTCGCACGTGAACACACACACACACACACACACACACACACACACACACTCACACACATACACACACACGCTATAGCCTCCTATAGCTATTCTCACCTATGGCCACAATATTATACAATGATACAAGGCAGGCTGTCAACATCAGATTGTCTTTCCTCTAAAGATGTAAAAATGTGTCCAAATTCCATGAGCATGTAAACATGGGTCTCCATTTTAATAAGATCATTTCATGTCCAGTGTTTAAAGAAAACTAAAAAATCAAATTCAAAAACTGAGAGCAAGAAAAGTGGGGAGAAAGATCTGATGAGCTCAGGTGGCCCCTAGCGATGGTGATGAGAAAGGCGTCCCTGGTTCTGGTGACACCCCAACCCAGGTACATCTCCTTGATGCCTAGAATAATAAAACACCAAAAACAATTTATCCAAAAGAAAAAGTATGAATGTCTTCATGTTATCAAGACATCCCACCAGAATAACAAGCAAGGAAAGACACCAACAATTCACAAAAGGAAATGCACAGAGTACAAAAAAATGGGAGATTTTCAAGGATTATTTGCTTAAAAAAAAACTTTTTCTAAAAAATATATAATTCCAAACTTGTATAATCAGAAACTTGGGTTTCAAATTTGGAATCTACACATATTTGCTCTTTGAACTTGGAATAGCAACAAATCTATTCTCATATGGCCCAGGAACAGATGAAGCTGGCCCTTCCCTCACATTCCTTTGTAATTCCTGGGCTTTGGGTTTTAATCTCTTTTTTGGCAAACTCATCGGGCAACTCTCCTCCTGTTTCTGATTTTTGTCCAACGTGTGTAGGCATCCCTACAGTCTACCCTATAAAATCCTGTACGTGCCTCAAAAACCTATTTCCTTTCTTCATCTGTATATCCCTGAGTACATTATGTCACACACACATTTATGTCACTCACTCTACTTTCTTCATTTAATGTAGGATCCAAATGAGCAGGACCTCACCTCCTTTGTTCAGTTTTGCCATTTGATAAAGGTGTGCATTGAGATAGAAACACACTTCTAGAAAATGGAATTTATTTTTTGGGGAATCTCCACACTGTTTTCCAGAGTGGCTGCACCAGTTTGCGTTCCCACCAACAGTTCAAAAGTGTTCCCATTTTGCCACATCCTCGAACCAGCAATAGCACTACTAGGAATTTATCCAAGGGATACAGGAGTGCTGGCTCATACAGGCACATGTACCCCAATGTTTACACTATCGACAGCACTATGGACAGTAGCCAAATTATGGAAAGAGCCCAAATTTCCATCAACTGATGAATGGATAAAGAAGATGCGGTATATACATACAATGGAATCCTACTTGGCAATGAGAAAGAATGAAATCCTGCCATTTGCAGCAACGTGAATGGAACTGGAGGGTACTATGCTAAGTGAAATAAGTCAGTCAGAGAAAGACAGGTATCATATGTTTTCACTCGTATGTGGAACTTGAGAAACTTAACAGAAGACCTTGGGGGAAGGGAAGGGGAAAAATAGTTACAAACTGAGAGGGAGGGAAGCCAAACCATAAGAGACTCTTAAATACAGAGAACAAACTGAGGTTGATGGGGAGGCAGGAGGGCAGGGTAGAGGGGAAAATGGGTGATGGGCATTGAGGAAGGCACTTGTGGGGATGAACACTGGGTGTTGTACGTAAGCGATGAATCATGGGAATCTACCCCCAAAATCAAGAGCACATTGTACACACTGTATGTTAACCAACTTGACAATTAAATTAAATTAAATTAAATTAAATTAAATTAAATTAAATTAAAAAAAAGAAAGTGGAGTTTATAAAATAAAAAGAACAGCAGGAACAAGAAAACCAGGATAAACATAGTGGATTCAAAACAACCTTGTTAATCGAAATTGAATTTTAAAAGACTGTCTTCTGCAAGAAAAGATTAAAAATAACAATAATTTCATCGCATTAACACAGGTCTCTATATCAAAATGGAATGGGCAGCAACCAAAAGCAGATATGAAAATATAATTTATAACTATCATTCATTTAAAAGTAGTGCAGGGAGCATTATCTAAAATTATAATTTCAGGGGCGCCTGGGTGGCGCAGTCGGTTAAGCGTCCGACTTCAGCCAGGTCACGATCTCGCGGTCCGCGAGTTCGAGCCCCGCGTCGGGCTCTGGGCTGATGGCTCGGAGCCTGGAGCCTGTTTCCGATTCTGTGTCTCCCTCTCTCTCTGACCCTCCCCCGTTCATGCTCTGTCTCTCTCTGTCCCAAAAATAAATAAACGTTGAAAAAAAATTTAAAAAAATAAATAAATAAATAAATAAAATTATAATTTCATCCTATATAAACATAAGTGGAGTCACACATTCTTGCGAGAAAGATATAAGTTGAATGCAAGAGGAATTCATGTTTCCACAGGATGGTAGAAGCAAGATTGCTGGCTCTGAGAACGGATCTAATCACAAGAAGCAAAAGATAGTGAGGAATCACAGTTGTGAGGGAAGGTGGCGATACATACAAAAGGCAGTTTATGACTACAAGGCACATAAAAAGCAATGGGTGGGAGACAAAATATGACTGATAGACTTGACCACTCAAAGTTTATAGACTCTCACACCACCCAGAAAATATATCTGTACATACATACAAGAATTAAACAGCAAATAGCAAACTTGGCTTAAAATTTTGCAATTATTTCTTTTGTTTGCTTCATGTTTTTATTTACATTCTAGTTGGTTAGCATATAGTTTAACATCGGTTGTAGGAGGAGAATTATTCGTTGAAAGAATGCAATCAAAGAGCAAAAGGAAAATGATTCAGCAAGAACAACAAACAAACAAACAAAAGCAGGAATAAGAATGTTCAGACCCCAGGATACAAGGCAAAGAACTTTCCCAAATAAGTTACGACAGAGAAAGTAAATGGCTAACGAACCCAAAAATATTTTCCGGCTCCAGGTAATGAAATAAGTGGAAAATAAAGCCCTCTAGCATATGCCTGTTTGTCTTTTAAATAAAAATTTTTAATGAATACCTAATGTGAGAGAAGATTCTGTGAAATGTATGTCTTCAGAACTGCAGTTGCAAGATTGTGGCTCCCTCCGTTGGTCTGGATCTTTCTAATGGATACAGAATATGCTCCAATATACCCCATCTTAAAAATATTTTTTAAATTCCCTCACTGCACTGCAATGCTGTCCATACCTAATAGTGTTTTTTCATATTCCCTTTAACTGCAAAACTCCTTGGAAGTGTTCAGATTTTCCTGGGAGTCAGTATCCCCATTCCTCCTTTAGGCTCATCCAACTGGACTTTTATTCCCACCACCTAATTGTGGAAATAGTCCTTGCATCTCCAAGTTCACCAGACATTTCTTTTTTAAACATATTAAATAAATTGATTATAAATGAATGAATTCACCACACCAGCTTGTCTCCAGACTAGGCTGGTTAGGCTCTCAGGTGACCTCAGGTAAAAGCTTTCAGCTTCCATTCTCTCTGAACCTTTCCTGAAGTACCTGCTGAGATCTGAGACCCACCTGGATGGGGTCTCTGAGAGGAAGGTTTCCATGTGGAAGTCCAAATTCCTCCCCATTGGCTGATGATGGAAACCAAAGCTCTGTTCCCAGACTGCAGGAAGGAGTGAAGCATTGGTCCCCAAGCCAGACTTAGGAATCCAAATGCAAAAACCATGTGTCCTCCAGCCTAAGATTGGAGCAGGAGGTCAGGGGCTGCAACTGAGGAGATATTTACAGCTCCTTATGTTTGCTGTATCTGCTCCCTATACCTGCTCATTAGACACATTTCCCATTATTACTCCAACCCCTGAGCACATCTCCCTAGGGGAACTTATATGGACAGAATGGAATTTTTTCCTGTAGATTCTCTGTTCCCAAGAGATCAGATTAGAATCAGGCGTATCCAATTTTTATTACCCTTCCTTGAACTTTCCTGGCTTCCAGAGCTCTAACATTGAAACTTTTCACAGCACTAAGTGAAAGGTTTTTTTCCAAATCTAAAACTCAGGAACTTGTCTTGACTATGTCCCTTGGTTCTCCAAAACAATGACTTGTGGTGGGAACACAGCTCCTGACAGCTCTAGAAAAATCCCTATTCCTTCTTCAACAAGCAAAGATGTGTTCCTTTCCTATACAGTCATGGGTACAACAATCCTTGGCTTCATAATTATTTTGACAAATCAGTTAAGAGTTTGTATCTTTAATACAGGTTAAAAGTTGACATTTATGAAACATTTGGTAATTCAAGCTATATTTTAAAGCATAGTCATCAGGATAGTAATGTACTGGCACAAAAACAGACACATAGATCAATGGAACAGAATAGAAATCCCAGAAATGGACCTACAACTATATGATTAACTAATCTTCGACAGAGTAGGAAAGAATATCCAATAGAAAAAAGACAGTCTCTTCAACAATGGTGTTGAAAAATTGGACAGCAACATGCAGAATGAAACTGGACCACTTTCTTACACCAAACACAAAAATAAATTCCAAATGTGTGAAAGACCTCAATGTGAGACCATCAAAATCCTAGTGGAGAACACAGGCAGCAATCTCTCTGCCCTCAGCTGCAGCAACTTCTTTTTTTTTTTAATGTTTATTTATTTTTGAGAGAGAGAGAGAGAGAGAGCACAAGCAGAGGAGGGGCAGAGAGAGAGGGAGACACAGAATCTGAAGCAGACTCCAGGCTCTGAGCTGTCAGCACAGAGCCCAGTGAGGGGCTCAAACTCACAAGCTGTGAGATCATGACCTGAGCCGAAGTCGGACGCTTAACTGAGCCACCCAGGCTCCCCTGCAGCAACTTCTTATTAGACATGATGCCTGGAGGCAAGGGAAACAACAGCAAATATGAACTATTGGGACCTCTTCAAGATAAAAAGCTTCTGCACAGCAAAGGAAACAATCAACAAAACTAAAAGGCTGCCTACAGAATGGGAGAAGATATTTACAAATGACATATCTGATATAAGGTTAGTGTCCACAATCTATAAAGAACTTCTCAAACTCCACACTGAAAAATTAATAATCCAGTGAAGATTTGGGCAGAAGACATGAACAGACACTTTTCCAAAGACATGCAGATGGCTAACAGACACACGAAAAGATGCTCAATGTCACTCATCGTTAGGGAAATACAAATCAAAACCACAGTGAGATATCACCTCACACCTGTCAGAATGGCTAAATTTAACAATGCAGGAAACAACAGGTGTTGGCCAGGATGTGGATAAAGGGGAACCCTCTTACACTATAAGTGGGAATGCAAACTGGTGCAGCCACTCTGGAAAACAGTATGGGAGTTCCTCAAAAAATTAAAAATAGGACTATCCTACAATCCAGCAAATGTACTACTAGATATTTACCCAAAGGATAGAAAAGTAATGATTCAAAGGGGCACATGCACTCCAATGTTTATAGCAGCATTATCTACAAGAGCCAAATAATGGAGAGAGCCCAAATGCCAATTGAGTGATGAATGGATAAAGAAGATGTGGTTTACGTATACAACGGACTATTACTCAGGCATAAAAAAGACTGAAATCTTTCCATTTGTAATGAGTGCATTATGCTAAGCAAAATGAGCCAGAGAAAGACAAATACCATATGATTTCATTCACACGTGGAATTTAAGAAATGAAACAGATGAACATAGGGGAAGGAAGAAAAGAGAGAGAGGGAGGTAAACCATAAGAGACTCTTAGCTATAGAGAAAAAACTAGGGGTTGCTGGGGAGGAGGTGGGCAGGGGAGGGGTTAAATGGGTGATGGGGATTAAGGAGCACACTTGTTGTGATGAGCACTGGGTGTTGTAGGTAAGTGATGAGTCATTAAATTCTACTCCTAAAACAAATATTACACTGCATGTTAACTAACAAGAATTTAAATAAAAACTTGAGGGGTGCCTGGGTGGCTCAGTCAGTTGAGCATTTGACTTCAGCTCGGGTCATGAGCTCACCGTTTCTGAGTTCAAGCCCCATGTCGGGATCTGTGCTGACAGCTCAGAGCCTGGAGCCTGCTTCAGATTCTGGGTCTTCCTCTCTTCCCCTTCCCTACTTGTGCTCTCTCTCTCTCTCTCTCTCTCTCTCTCTCTCTCAAAAATTAATAAACATTTTTTTTTTAAAAAAGCTTGAAACATTTAAAAAAGATCTTTTCAGGCACCATGGGCTGAGCTTGAAATTGTATATGTATTGTCTCATTTATTTTTTTCAAAAGCCATTCTATGAGGGACATAATGTTAGGAGCCTCATTCCACATTTGCAGAGATGTGACTTGGAAGGGTTGAGTGGTCACCCCAGAATTATGGACTGGACCATTATGAACTGATGTGCTTCTATTGGAATGCTGAGTTCTCTTGCTCTAGACCAGTGGATCTCAGCCAGGGATGATTTTGCCTTCAAAGGACACTTGAAAATACCTGGAGAAGGTTTTGTTTGTCATAGCTTAGGAAGTGCTCCTGCTAATTTGACATGCCCAGGGTGGCCCAGAAATTCTGCCTTGTAACTAGCTCCCTGTTGTTACTTTGACGATCTTGGTCTGTAGACAACCTTTGCATATTAAGACTGTGGTCCAGTGGTAGAATCAAGCGTGAGTATTTTGGGGGTTTCTTCTACAAGAACCCCCCTACCTACCTCAGGTCTGACCTTAGGCAGTCAAATGTGGGACTCAGTGGTTCAGCTTCTTTATACACAAGTTTGTAGGTGTCTCTTTTTCCTCATGACAGGAAATGAACCTTCCAAGCCTTTGTTCCTTTATCTGTAAACTAGAGAAACTCCATCTAAGCATTTGGTGTGATAATCCTTTTGGTTAGTAATATCTTTTTTAAAAAGTTAATGTTTATTTATTTTTGAGAGAGAGAGAGAGCATGAGTAGAGGAGGGCAGAGGGAGACACAGAATCCAAAGCAGGCTCTAGGCTCTGAGCTGTCACCACAGAGCTTGATGCAGGGCTTGAACCCACAAACCGTGAGATCATAACCTGAGCCAAAGTCAGACGCTTAACCAACTGAGCATGCAGGCACCCTGAGAAGTTAGTAATTTTTTAGATCTCACAGGGAATTACCTGGCACAGAGAAGGTGTTCAGTCCACAGGGGCTACTGTGACCTTCTAAGTTCCACATTGACTAAGTTGATGATGACACGCCCCTCCATAAAAGTCTCTTGGGACAGGAAGTGAGTCCAGGATTATTCTGCTTCAGGGGCAGTTTTTTGGGTGGGTTGGGAATGCAGTGGGTGTGGATGGCAGCATCCGACACAACTGGGGGCCCAGGCACTCACTGGCACACTTTTACATTCATCCCTGGGTGAAGTCCCTGGTTGAGATCTCCTGGGGCACTAAGCGTGCTGCCTTGGGATAGAGCTTATGTGGGTAAAGTATAATTGTTCCTCTTACTCTCCTCAATGTGTTCAATATTGAGTGTTTTTTGCTCCAACTTTGGGCTTGAGTTTCTTCATCAGGCCCCTGGACTTCCATGAAGATACTCTCAGCAATGAGTTACTGTCTTTTCTTAGGGAAAAGATGTGAGAAAACTCCAATGTCACCGTTTTGACAATCTGGTTTTTTTAATTGGGAAAATACATGTTTTCTAGAAGCTCCACTAACAGATTTCAGCTCACATATGTTTGGGCACACTTGTGTCACATGGTATGGTCAGCAGATAGATGGCCTTCCAAAAATGTCTGCTTCCCAATCCTCAGAAGCTGTGAAAATGTTAGGTTACAAGGGAAAAGGGATTAAAGTTACAGAAGGAATTAAGTTTGCTCATCACTTGATCTTAAGATAGAGGTTATCTGGGGCTAACTGGATGAAGCCCTTGTAATCCCAAGGGTCCATGAAGAGAGAAAGGAGGCAGCTTAAGGGTCCAGGAAATGAGAGAATGGAAAGACTCAGTCAGCCACTGCTGGCATGGAAGACCCAGGATGGAGCCATAGGACAAGGGAGGAGGATGTTCCCTAGAAGCTGGAGAAGGCAAGAAAGGGGGTTATCCTCCTGGAATCTCTAGAAAGGAATGCAGCTGTGAAGACATCTTGATTTCTATCCCAGGGAGACCCATTTTGGACTTCTGATCTCCAGAACTGTAAGCTAATACCTTTGTGATCTTTTTAAGCCACCAAGTCTGCCATCGCTGGTTACAACAGCAACAGTAAGCCAAAGCACATGATGACCCCTTTATTAATGTTTTGAGTATATTGCCACCTCCATCAATATCCTGCTACTAGGAAAAAGGGGAGAATCAGTATTGGAAAGGCAACATAGCCTCTGTTCTTAATTAGAACCTGTAATAAACTTCCATTTCACCAAACTGTGAAATTGACGGGAGAATAAGAAAACACAAATCCTATAAAATAAAATATGTCATATTATAATTTTTTAATGTTTATTTATTTTTGAGAGAGAGACAGAGTGTGAACTGGGGAAGGGGAAGAGAGAGGGGGAGACACAGAATCTGAAGGAGGCTCCAGGCTCTGAGCTGTCAGCACAGAGCCCAACGTGGGGCTCGAACCCATGAACCGCGAGATCATGACCTGAGCCAAAGCCAGATGCTTAGCCTACTGAGCCACCCAGGCAACCCATAAAATCTGGCATATTATAAAAGTGGAATAAAAAAAACCAATGAGGGAAGCAAGGCTTTTGAAATAAGAGGTGTTTGGACAATTTGTTATTAGTTAGAAGCAAAATAACATTAAATTTCTATCTTAATGACAACCGCTTGTTGGCATAAAGAGAGTGAACATGTAGAAAAGCAAAATGAATAAAGTGAACTTGTAGAAAAAACATAGCAGTGGACATCTAGAAGAAAGATTAGGTTAATCCTCTGAGCATAAACCAGATGGAAGAAAAAGCAAAGAACTGAGAACATAATCAATGGATTCCAGTGCCTTGAAATCTGTAGGTCCAACAATAAAGAAAATTTACAAACAAGTGTAAAACTAGGGAAAATATTTAGAACACATTGGATATTACAAAGCATAAAGTGTAGACATATAAAAAATTATTTTAACCCAATTAGAATAAAAATACCTGAGAAATGGTCTAAAGATGCAAACCAAAAATATAGGAAGAAAACATGCAAATAAATATACAAACTTGAAAATGTGCTAAATTTTGTAACAATCAAATGAAGTGAAATTATAATATTAAGGAAAACTTAATAAACCTCAGTGTAGGGTTTGGATTTAAAACTCCGTCATTAGAGCTATACCAGGCACTGTAAAGATAGGTAAGAGACAGTTCTGAAACTCAAGAAATCTGTAGAGTGGACAAGTTGAGAAATTTAATAACGTTGATGGGACTGGAAGGAAAGTAGATCAGGAAAAAAAACGTGGAGGGGATCAAATCTTTGGGTTCATTTTATTCACGTGACCTGAGAAAACATCTCTGTAAATGAGTTTTCAGGACATTTCCAAAATAGGCACACATCCCATTCCTCTGAGGATAGATATTAAATACATGAGATTTGATCCATTTTTTTTAAAAGAAATCCAAACCATTACCAAGTATAACTGAGAAAATATCAGGTTCTGTTCACACCAAGTTAAAATGACTGGTTATAAAGTGAAAAAGGGAACTCAAGATATAGCCTGAAGAAAAATCAAGAGGGCAGGGAAGACCCCAGGAAAGTACTGCTTTAAAACAGGTACAACTGGGGAAAAAATAAAGATATTGGATGAAGCAAGCCAGATTTCTGGGCCTCCATATTGTGCACCCAATTACCATAAGACTCCTCCGGAGACCCCACTGCTGAGAGGCACCACCCTGCTGAGGAATCTCCTTAGAGCCCCCTTCATGTCCCTATTCCTCAGACTGTAGATGAAGGGGTTCAGCATGGGCGTGACAATCGTGTACATCACTGAGGCCACCAGACTTGTCCTAGAGGATGAAGTCACTGCAGAACTGAGGTAGACCCCAAGACCTGTGCCATAGAACAAGGAGACCACCGAGAGGTGAGACCCACACGTGGAAAAGGCTTTGTACTTGCCAGTAGCTGAGGAAATGTTGAGTATGGAGGAAACAATTTGAAAGTAGGACAAAAGTATTCCGTTGAAAGGAATCACGGCCAGAAGGCCAGTTGCAGAATACACCACCATGGTATTGACGAAGGTGTCAGAACAGGCAAGCTTCAGGACTTCGGGAAGATCACAAAAGAAGTGTGGGATTTCCATGTTTGTGCAGAAGGACAGCCTCAAAAGGGTCAAGGTCTCGAGCAGGGAACCCATGATACTGAGGCACCAGGATCCCAATGCCAACAGCCCACAGAACTGGCCGTTCATGATGATTGAGTAGTGCAGGGGGTGACAGATGGCCACAAAGCGGTCATAGGCCATCGCGGTCAGGAGTAAGTTGTCCAGGCATCCAAACACAATGAAAAAAAATATCTGGCTGAGGCAGCCTTTATACGTTATGACTGTGCTCTGAGTCTGGATGTTCCAGAGCATCTTCGGGACAGTAGTGGAGGTAAAACAGATGTCAGCCAAGGACAGGTTGGAAAGGAAGAAGTACATGGGGGTGTGGAGGAGGGAGTCAGAGCAGATGGCCAGGATGATGAGCAGATTCCCAGTGACCGTGACCAAGTACATGGACAGGAACAGCCCAAAGAGCACAAATTGAATATCTGACTTTGCTGAAAATCCCAAGAGGAGAAATTCCGAAGCACGTGTTTGATTTCCTGATTCCATGTGGATGAAACCACTACCAGGAAAGAGAGGGGGGAAAAAATCAACGTTCAATTACCATCACTTTGATGGCACAGAAATGTGGTTGCCTTCGATTTCAGGTGAATGGATTAATAAAGTACTGCCCCTTATATCATTGCCTCAGTTGGGGAGTTTTAAATGCTTTCATCCTTCCTTTGCTACCTCTACTCGCTGGAAATGTAATCCTTGTTCCAAAGCAGCTGCCCCCCTTCATCGCCTGGCTACTCAGAGTGTGGTCTGTGGATCAGCAGGATCAACATTGCCCAAGAGCTTATGTGAATGCCAAGTCCCAGGCCACATTCAGAAGCCGAATCAGAAGCTACACTGCAACAAGGTCGCAGAGTCTCACCTGTTCATTCATGACTGCGTAGTGTTGGTCTAGAACCTCTGTGGCATCAGGTCCTTCAACTTTTATCTCCCCACTTTTATTTTCTTCTACATCTTGGGTCAAGCCTCCTTACTTAATATGTAGGCAAAAATTGGAGCCCAATTAACAGAGCTTTTTTCTGCCATCCGTGTGGAGTTCATAGTTTCATTCATTGGCCTTAACTATTCCGAACACTGCTTATGAAGCCTGAATTTAGTTTTTCAATGTACATATCTATAAAAGGTATACAAGCACCGCATATTAGGCTGATGTTACATTTGGGTATTTTTTGTTTTTAAGGTTAAGATTCAGAGCTTTTATACACATACATATGTTGTAGACTGTGGGTCTAAAGTTCTTTGTTGTCTCGCAAGAAAGCGGGATGCAGGATTAAAATGCGAGAGATGGCTAATGTCCGGGAGAAGACAAGAGCCCTGATTAAGGGTCCTTGCTCTGTTTTTACTAGGATCAGAAGGCTTACAGACATGGTGATGCACGTGCACAAAGAGACAATGAAACTGTGAACATTAACTCATGGACAGGAGGGAAAGGGGGTTTTGAAGATATGTGGGGTTAGGGGCTTGGGTTAATACAAAACAAAACCCTGGCCCTGGGAGGCTGGGTGGAAGGTTGTTTACAACAGACATGAGGCACCACCTCTGTTTACCAAAATTGGTCTAGAGGACAAGAAAGACAGAGCATGCTACCTCAGGGTCAACAAGGCACCTTTCTTTTGTTAATTAGCTCCGCTCTGGGCAACTTCACCCTGCAGAGGTCTATAGCCCTATTTACCTGTTTACCTAATTTGGTCCTTCCTTCCTGGGAAAGCAGCTTTCTGCTATTGTACTAAGTTGGGGGGGTGCTTCCTCCCTGAATACCTAATCTTGTTTACCTCCTACCTTTGTTCTGTATTGGGGACTTTGTCCCGCCCTCTCTATACTGGGGTCTCTGCCCAGCCCTCTCTATACCTATGTACCTAATCTTGTTTACCCAAACTTGGTTGTGAGCATCCTGTGGCTTTCTAATTCTTGATGCCTTGTTAACCCATCCGTGCAAGCCCAGGGAATTCCTAAGCTTATTCCCCGCATGCACACGCACTTTAAAGAGAACCTACAAAATTCTCTCTCCAGATAAATAAGCAAACAAATTAATTAATTAAAATATTTGAAACAATGGGGTGTTTGGGTGGCTCAGTCAGTTAAGCATCTGACTCTTTTTTAAATTTTTAAAAATTTTTTAATGTTTATTTTTGAGACAGAGAGCGTGAACAAGGGAGGGGCAGAGAGAGAGAGACGGAGACGCAGAATCTGAAACAGGCTCCAGGCTCAGAGCTGTCAACACAGAACCCGACGCAGGGCTCGAACCCATGAACTGCAAGGTCATGACCTGAGCTGAAGTCAGACGTTTAACCGACTGAGCCACCCAGGTCCCCTCTTTTTAAAATTTTTTTTAATGTTTATTTATTCTTGAGAGAGAGAGAGAGAGAGAGAGATAGAACATGAACAGGGGAGGGGCAGAGAGAGAAAGGGAGACACAGAATCCAAAGCAGGCTCCAGGCTCCAAGCTGTCAGCACAGAGCCCGACGTGGGGCTCGAACCCACAAGCCATGAGATCATGACCTGAGCTGAAGTCGGATGCTTAACTGACTGAGCCACCCAGGAGCCCCAAGCATCTAACTCTTGATTCCAGCTTAGGTATGATCTCACAGTTCCTGATTTCGAGCCCCATATTGGGTTCTACCCTGAGTGTTGAGCCTGCTTAGGATTCTGTCTCTCTCCCTCTGTCCCTTCCCCAATCACAGTCTCTCTAAATAAATAAATACATACATACATAAATAAATAGATAAATAAATAAAATCTTTAAAAAGAGCTTACAAAATAGTTGATGTCAGAGAAAATGATGGAGCAGAGAACTCCACAGGCCCAAGACTTCACAAAAGCACTGAAAATACTGAGGAATATTGTCAGCATCAACTTTACCAGGAATTTTAAAAAGTAGTTGATGGTTTAGTTGGTTACTCATTAAATTCCCTCACTACTTAGGTGAATCCATAAGCACAGGGGTTCTTTATCTTAGAAAGAGCACTTCTTTCTTCAGCTTTGGCCTCCACTCTGAAAGATGGCCAAAGAAACAATCCCAGAGTCCCTGAGTTGGAGATTCTCCACACTCAGAAGGAATGAGATATACATTGTTTTGAGGCCCATTGAAATTCTGCTACCTTCCTTCAGAGATAGGGGGATATCCCCCTGACTGTGCCCTACATCACCTAAGACAACCCCAAGAGCATCGCCATGTCTCTTCTGTTGATCCACTGAGGGAGGACCCAAAAACTGGAAATCATTTCAAATGTGAGGGACGAAATATGTGAGCCATGATAACAATGTTCCTGCCTCACCCATCCTACGGTGTGGCTATTACCATGTGTGATGCTTCTAGCCTATATTCAGAAACATTTCAAGAACCTGAATTGGCTGGAGACATTGCTCTTTCCACCACACAATGTGACTTTCATGAGAATTGGGGAGATCACTGTCTTTTTGCCTTAGTAACAAGAAGGGTCAGGTTCTATCAACAATTTTATTTTAATGTTATGGATAATATGAATCTTGTAATTAATCATTGTGCCAGAGATTGCCTATGTAACACGTCTATTCTCTTCTTTCCTGTTGTTGGAACCTGACTCTATTTGGAGGCGGTCATACGCTCAGCTAAGATGCTATATTTCCCACCTTCTCATTCAATCATGGGTAGTTGGTGGAAAGTATGAGAAGTTATTGAGTGGGAATATTGGAGTGCTCTTTAGAAGACTTTCTCTTTTCTATCTCTTCCTTGCCTAGAATTCACACATGACCCCACAGCTAACATATCTTGGAAAACCACACACCACGGATGTGGAAGCAGAGATGGAATGAACCCTTGTTCCTCATGTTAGCATAAAGTCGTTGTGCCACTTCCTTGAAGAGGGGAGGCAAATACTCCTAATTGAATATGAACCCTTTTTCTTCTTAGTCTTTCCATTTATACAGCCAAATTTAATCCTAACAGCACAAAAAGAGTCCTTTGTCTTCAATGGAATTCTCAGAGTCATATCAGGGGCCGAATTTTGGCACCCATGGTAACATTTCATGGTAGATATTTCACTTACTCATGTAATTATTCCTCTGGGTTTGGGTCTCCTTTCCTTTGGCCACGTTATTTCTCTTGTCATATACACTTAAGGCATTTTGTCCTAAGTATTGTGTAATTTCCCCAAAATTCTTTTGGAACGTGTCATGCGAATGAGTAAGTGAATAAAGAAATGGTGTTTTTCAGATGGCATCATGTCCTGGACACTCGATCCGTCATATGGGTCCTCCCATAAGCATACTGTGACACCTCCTTCTACTCTCTCTTGTGCTGATGAAAAAGGATACACAGAATAGAAGAAACATTTCCAAGGTCTATCAGGCACTGGATGGAAAGGGGAAATTCCAACTCACATCTGCCTGACTCCAACTCAAGGCCCTTCTCACTCTGCAGGGCTGCCTCACACATTCAGTGCTTCACAAACAAGAGGAAAGGCTAACTTGGGAATAAAGCAGAACCCGAGACAGGTGAACAGACATAAGGGAGGGACAGTTCCTGCTGCAGAAAGAGAGAGGCCCTGGAATAATGCTCGGAGAAGAGAAGTGAGAAGAATGGATCTGAGAAGGTATGAAGGGTCTTCTTCAGACTGAAATGAGAAGGATTTGGAATCATTGGTTAAGAAAGGCATGGTTAAGAAAAGCCTTCCTGCCTTCCACACCACTTTTCTAGAGTACTTACTGGACTACTCTGGCTTCCCCAGATGCATCACTCAATGGATTTGGCTCTACTGGTCCTTCCTTCCAGGGACAATTGATGTAGAAAGGGCAAGAAATGGATGGTCAGGAGCTGGTTCTTTGGATTAGTTGAACATCTAGGAAGGTCATGGTGAGGATGCTTTCAGCCTATGGCTGATGAGCAGCAGGTGAGCTCTGCAGAGGCAATTCAGAGGCTGAATTCTCAGAGCCCCATATTGCCTGTATTCCCTTAGTGGGGCTCAATTCTCTAAGCAATTTAGCTTATCAGAAGCCAAGGGACCATAAATAAAGGAAACTTTTCTGCCATTTCAGTCCCCATGTGTCCACCTTGGGAGTCAGGTGCATATTCCCTTTCCACCAATGGATCCATCTCCCCTGGAGTGGACATCTCGCCCATGCATGTAACCTCTTATGCAGGCGCATCAAATACACCACCCCGTGAGCCTCTGAGCTGCTGTGAGTGACTGGATCTCCAATTCAGAGATTGGACTGGATTGTCCAATTCAGAGATATGGCTATGTTGCCTGACCACATCCATCCCAGATAAGATCCTCCCTGAAATTTCATCCCAACTTCTATTTTTTTATTATTATTAGTTAAATTCAAGTTAGTTAACATACAGTATAGTCTTGGCTTCAGGAGTAGAACTCAGTGATTCATTGCTTACATATGACACCCAGTGCTCATCCCAAAAAGCACCTTCCTTAATGCTCATCATCCATTTAACTCATTCTCCCACCCACCTCCCCTTAAGCAGCCCTCAGCTTCTTCTCTGCATTTAAGAATCTCTTCTGGTTTGCTTCCCTCTCTGTTTTTATCTTATTTTTCCTTTCCTTCCCCTATGTTCATCTGTTGTGTTTCTCAAATTCCACACAGCAGTGAAATCATATGATACCTGTCTTTCTCTGGCTGACTTAGTTCACTTAGCATAATACCCTCTAGTTCCATCCACATCGCTGAAAATGGCAAGATTTCATTCTTTATCATCACTGAGTAGTATTCCATTCTGTATGTATACCACATCTTTAACCATTAATCAGTTGACGAACATTTGGGCTTTTTCCATAATTTGGCCATTGTTGATAGTGCTGCTATAAATATTGGAGTGCATGTGCTCCTTTGAATCAGCATTTTTGTATCATTTGGATAAATACATAGTAATGCAATTGCTGTGTCATAAGGTAGTTCTATTTTTTGAGGAAACTCCATCCTGTTTTCCAGAATGGCTGCACAAGTTCATATTCCCACCAACAGTGCCTGAGGGTGCCTTTTCTCCACATTCTCACCAAATGTTGTTTCTTGTGTTTTTTTATTTTAGCCATTCTGACAGGTGTGAGGTGATATCTCATTGTGGTTTTGATTTGTGTTTCCCTGATGATGAGTGATGCTGAGCATCTTTTCATGTGTCTGTTGGCTATCTGAATGTCTTCTTTAGAGAAATGTCTATTCATATCCTCTGCCCATTTTTTAATTGGAGTGTTTGGGTTTTTTGGTGTTGAGTTGTAGGAGTTCTTTATGTATTTTAGATATTAACCCCTTATCAGATATATTATTTGAAATATTTTCTCCCACTCACTAGGTTGCCTTTTTTTGTTTTATTGTTTCCTTTGCTATGTAAAAGATTCTAATTTTGATTTAGTCCTAACAGTTTATTTTTACTTTTGTTTCCCTAGTCTTAGGAGACTTACCTGGAAAATGTTGCTATAGCTGATGTCAGAGAAATTAATGCCTGTGTTCTTTTCTAGGATTTTTATAGTTTCAGGTCTCACATTTAGGCCTTTAATCCATTTTTAGCTTCTTTTTGTGTATGGTGTAAGAAAGTGGTCCCATTTCATTGTTTTACACATAGCTGTCCAGTTTTCCCAGCACCATTTATTGAAAAACTTTGTCTTTTCCCCATATTCTCACCTCTTTTGTCATAGATTAATTGACCATATAATCATGGGTTTATTTCTGGAGTCTCTATTCTGTTCCATTGACCTATATGTCTATTTTTGCACCAATACCATACTGCATTGATAACTACAGCTTTGGAGTATATCTTGAAATCTGCTATTGTGATACCTCCAGCTCTGTTCTTCATTCTCAGGATTACTTTGGCTACTCAGGGCCTTCCATAATTCCATACAAATTTAAGATCATTTGGTCTAGTTTTGTGAAAACTACTGTTGTATTTTGATAGAGATTGCACTGAGTCTGTAGGTTGCTTTGGGTAATACGGACATTTTCACAATATTAATTCTTTCAACCATGAGCATGGAGTATCTTACCATTTATTTATGCTATCTTCAATGTCTTATCAGTGTTTTATAGTTTTTGGAGTATAGGTCTTTCACTTCTTTGGTTAAGTTTATTCCTAAGTATTTTATTCTTTTTGGTGCAATTTTGTTTTATATTTTTTTCTTTCATTCTTAGTGTATAAAAATGTTACTGATTACTGGGTATTGGTTTTGTATCTTGCACTATACTGAACTCATTTATTACTTCTAGTAATTATTTGGTAGAGTTTTTTGACTTTTCTATTCTTTAATGTTTATTTATTTTTGAGAGAGACAGACAGAGTGTGAGCAGGGAATGGACAGAGAGAGAGAGGCAGACATAGAATCCAAAGTAGGCTTCAGACTCTGAGCTGTCATCACAGAGCTCCATGCCAGGCTCGGACTCATGAATCATGAGATCATGACCTAAGTGGAAGTCAGACACTTAACCAACTGAGCCACCCAGGCGCTCCTGAATTTTCTGTGTATAGAATCATGTTGTCTGCAAATAGTGACAGTTTAACTTCTTTACCAATATGGATGCCTTTTATTTCTTTTCTTGTCTGATTGCTAAGGCTAGGACTTCCAGTACTATGTTGAATACCATACTATGTGAGAGTGGACATCTTTGTCTTGTTCCTGACACTAGGGGGAAACCTCTCAGCTTTCACCATTAAGTATGATGTTTGTTAGCCGTGGATTTTTCATATATGTCCTTTATCATGTTGAGGTACGTTCCCACTAACCCCACTTCATTGAGAGTTTTTATCATGAACAAATATTGAATTTTGTCAAATGCTTTTTCTGCATCTATCGAGATGATCATATGATTTTTATCCTTCATTTTGTTGATGTGGTATATGACATTGATTGATTTGCAAATATTGAAACATCCTTGTATCCCTGAAATAAATCACATGTGATCATGGTGAATGATCTTTTTAATATATTGTTGTAGGTAGTTGGCTGATATTTTCTTGAGGATTTTTGAATCTATCTTCATCAAGGATATTGGCCTGTAGTTTTACTTTTTTGTGGTGTCTTTGTCTGGTTCTGGTATCAGGATAATGCTGGCCTCACAGAATGTATTTAGAAGCTTTCCTTCCTCTTCTATTCTTTGGAAGAGTTTGAGGAGAATAGATATTAACTCTTCTTTAAATGTCTGGTAGAATTCACCTGTGAATCCATCTGGTCCTGAACTTTCAGTTTTTGGTAGCTTTTTGATTACCATTTCAATTTTCTTACTGTTAATTGGTCTATTCAGATTTTCTATGTCTTCCCTGTTCCCTTTTGGAAAATTGTATGTTTTTTAGGACTTCATTAATTTCTGCTAAGTTGTCCACTTTGTTGGCATATAATTTTTCATAGTTTTCTTACAATTCTCTGTATTTCTCTGGTGTCAGTTGTTACTTCTCCTCTCTCATTTCTGATTTTATTTATTTGGGTCCTTTCTCTTTTTTCTTGATTAATTTGCCTAAAGTTTGTCAATTTTGTTTATTTTTTTCAAAGAACCAGCTCTTGTTTCACTGACTTTGTTCCACTGTTTTTTTTTTTAGTCTCTGTGTCATTTATTTCTGCTGTGATCTTTATTATTTCCTTTATTCTACTCATGTTGGGCTTTTTTTTTCTTTAGGAATGAGTACATTGAATATAAAATCAGTACCTGATAGTGACTTAGAGCAGGCATATCAAATGTGAATTGCCTTAACTTAATTTCACTGGTCCTGTATCCATATAGACACTTTGCCTTCTTTTTAGTTGGAAGAGAGCTCCTCCCCCCCCCCCCCGCTGTTTGATGTGAATCAGCTACCAATACTCTAGATCCTACCCTCAGCCATGCTCTACTAGACTTTTTTCCTTTTAACTATATCATTGGAATATACTTATATACATTAAACTGTGCCTATTAAATGTAGATACTACATATGCATTTATATATAAATAGACATTTTTGTGGTTGTGAAAAATTACCATGCTGCTGGCTTAAAACAATTAAATTTATGTTTTGATAGTTCTGGAAGTCAGAAGTCTGAAATAAGTCTTCCTGGGCTAAAAAGCACTCTGTCTGCAGAGAAGGACGTCTGGGAGACCTAAAGCCACCTGTATTCCCTGGCTCACAGTCCCTCCCTTTATCTTCAAAGCTAGCAACATAGCATCTCAAAATCTCTCTGATTCCAACTCTTTTGCTTCCCTTTTCCACATTTGGAGGCCCCTTGTGATCTATTGAGCCCACCTGGATAATCAGAACAAGTTTATCTTAAGGCCAGCTGACTGGAAATGTTGGTACCATTTTCAAACATAATTCTCGCTTGTGATGACACAAGACATAGCCCAAGAGTATTTAATTAAAATGTGGAAATATTTGGGGGGATGTTATTCTGCCTACTAAAAGTCTTTTTCGGGGTTATATTTAAGGCCAACTCAGGGGTCTCTCGGATTAAGGAATCAAACACAGACTTTATTTCAGACTTTAGAGTGAGTCCTTAGACTTTTCCTTCAAAACCATACATGAAGAGGGTCATGTGGCTCATTTATTAAAATTACTTCAAAGCTATAAATGATAAAGTAAATCCTCAATTCAATGAATTCAAAATCAGCTCAAGGTGAAGGTAAAGTGTAAGCTGGTTAGATCTCTGGAAGGCAGGCAAGTTTATGAGAGCGAGTAATACAAAACTGGATTCACCTGACTTCTAATCTGATCTCCCAAGAACAGAGTATCAACAGGAAACTTTTCCTTTCTGTCCACTCCAGTGGCCCATGGGGAAATGATGTGCTCCCAGGTGATTGTAACAATGGCAACAGTGTCTAATGAGCAGACATAGGGAGCTATAAATATCTCCTCCACTGCAGAACCTCAGCATGTGAAACCTTGGATTGGCCAGAACATGGTTGTTGATTTGGGGCTCCCAAGTCTGGGGGAGAAGGGACTAATGCTTCACTCCTTCCTGCTGTCCTGTCTGGGAACAGAGCTATGGTCTCCATGATCAACCATCCATGGAGGAATCTGGACCTCCACATGGAGACTTTCATCTTATAGCTCCCTCCAGGTGAGTCTGAGAGCTCAGCAAGTATTTCCGGAAAGGTTCTAGAAAATGGAACCTGAGCTCTTTTACCTGAGGTCCCGAGACCAGGAAAACTCACTTATAATTAATTTATGTAATATGTCCAAAAGAGAAGCATCCATTGGACTCAGCAATACAGGGATCACTGTTGACAATGAGTGATGGGAACAGAAGTCCAGTTGGATGAAACTGAGGAAGGAATGGGAGGAGGGGTATAAAATGGTTCCAGTGAAATTAGAACATATCCAAGGAGTTTTGCAGCTAAGGGGAGTAGGAAAACAGAGTATTAGGCTTAAAGGCATGTGCCATGAGCTTTTAAGACATGGTGCTTTTGAGCACGTTCTGTATTTATAGAAAGACCCAGAGCCATGGAGGTAGCTGTTTCCTTGCAACAGCACTTCTTGAGACACGCATTTCTCAGCATCATCTTTTGCATCAAATATTCGCATATTAAATTATATTTAATATGAAAAAGGGGGTATGCTAACAAGCTTTACTTTGTGATTCTTCATTACCGAGAGATGTGGAAACCAGGAAGACATTTGTTCAAGGTAGAAGAAAAAACTCAGCCAATCTCTTCACCAGTGGCGATCATTCATTTACCAACGAGAAGGAAGTATTGTAAGTTTTTTACATACACTGACTAACGCTGTCTACCACCTTAGGAAGATGGACAGTGCTATCCCCACTATTTGAGTAAGGATCTTCACATCTGGAATGGATTAATTGTCTTTCCCAAGTTCAAACAGCTTATATGTGGTAGGTCTAACATTCAAAACCTGGTTTTCTGATTCCAAAAGTTTTGCACTTAAGATCATTGGGAAAACTCTTTTGTTATTGCATTTTGAAAAATCCCCTTTGGTTGTTATACATTGTATAATTTCTTTTGTCATACTTAGGTTTATTCCCTTTGCACATTTTTCTAGAGGAATATTCAATCATAAAAATAGTAAAAAAAAAAAAAAATACCACCCATTTCTTGTTAAGACACACTGGTTTTTTTTCCAGCTTTGTTAATTATTCTTGGCATCAACGGTATGTAACTGGGGCTGGAATGCTGCCAGAATCAGGGAAGCTTTCTCCTCATCACAGTCTCTCAGGGACAATTGGAGCTTATTAGATCTTTTTTTTCCCCTGTGTCCATTTCTTTCCTCCCTGTGATTTTGGAACTGCTTCCTTATGTTTCTTTAAATACAGGACACATGATGATTATATTAAAATGAAGCCTGATGTTTACATGTCCATGGGAAGCTTACTAACTAGAATTTAGGTATTATTTACACATTCTTTAGGGTAAAGGTAATCTTATGTTGAGTTTGCCTTGTATCATTTCTTTTAAAATTATGATGGCTGGGGGTGAGAAAGCATGATAGTAATGCAGTGCCCGAAGGCCATAGTGCACTCTGTATTTTTGTGTGTTCGTGTGTGTGCAGTGTGTGTTGTGGGGTACAAGCAGTCCTCAGGGCAATGAGTTCATATACTCCACTATGTGACCCTTAAATGCCAGGATGTTAAGCATAGACGGAAATAAGGAAGGGATCTATCTCAATTCACAGAATACCTTAGAACAAAATTAATAAAATGCCAAGCACACCATGGAAGGAAGGACTCCCTGTGTCTTGAAGTTTCAACAGTGGTGGGAGAGCCACCTTGCCCCTCAGCATTCTCTGCCAACACCTCTCGTCCCTATTCATTCCCTCCCCATGCTGACTTCATTGTGAGATTTGAATATCTGGACTAAACGCCTTCTCCAGGGTCTTGGCTCTGTTTTTCCCGCAGGGCACACGCTTCCCCCAATATCCTCCTGCCTCCTGCTAAATCTTTCTGGAAGCCTCTGTTAAAGTGTCACCTTCTTTGCAGTCTTCCTAAACACCTATTTAAAAAAAAGAGCCCTCCCCATCCACTCCTTTTTATGCCTTTTTTTCCTTCACAGCACCTGTCACCATCTGACATGGGGCTGTATGGACTTGGATTGTATGGATTTTTCTTTTTTTTTCTCCAAGTTCTTATTCAAATTCCAGCTAGTTAACATACAGTGTAATACTAGTTTGAGGTGTAGAATTTAGTGATTCAACACTTACATACACTTACATACCTGCTCATCACAGGTGCCCTCCTTAGTCCTCATCCCCTATTTAACCCATCCCCCCACCCCTCCAGCAACACTCAGTTTGTTCTCTAGAGTTAAGAGTCTGTTTCTTGGTTTGCCTCTCTCCCCCCCATGTTCATTTAGTTTATTTCATAAATTCCACATATCAATGAAATCATATGGTATTTGTCTTTCTCTGACTTATTTTGTTCAGCATAATACTCTCTAGCTCCATCCACATCATTGCAAATGGCAAGATTTCATTCTTTTCCTTCTTTTTTATGGCTGAGTAATATTAGTGTGTGTGTGTGTGTGTGTGTGTGTGTGTGTGTGTGTACCACATCTTCCTTATCCATTCATCAGTCAATGGATATTTGGCCAAAAAACAAATAATCTAGTTTAAAAATGGGCAGAAGACACGAATAGACATTTTTGCAAAGAAGACATCCAGATGGCTAACAGACATAAGAAAAGATGCTCAACATCACTCATCATCAGGAAAATGCAAATCAAAACTACAATAAGATATCACTTTACCTCTGTCAGAATGGCTAAACTTAACACAGGAAACAGCAGATGTTGGTGGGGATGTAGAGAAAGGGGAACCCTTTCACACTATTGGTGGGAAGGCAAACTGGTGCAGTCCTGTGGAAAACAGTATGAAGATTCCTCAAAAAGTTAAAAAAAAAAAAAAAAAAAGAACTACCCTATGGCCCAGCAGTCACACTCCTAGGTATTTACCTAAAGAATACAAAAATAAAAATTCAAAGGGATACATGCACCCAGATGTTTATAGCAGCATTATTTACAAATTATGGAAATAGCCCAAATGTCCATTGGCTGATGAATAGATAAAGAAGCTGTGGTATATATATACAATGGAATACAGCCATCAAGAAGAATGAAAACTTGCCCATTTGCAATGACATGGATGGAACTAGGATGTATTATGCTAAGTGAGATGTCAGTCAGAGAAAAACAAATACCATATGATTTCACTCGTATGTGGAATTTAAGAAACAAAACAAATGAGCAAAGGTGAAAATGGGAGAGAGAGAGACAAATCAAGAAACACACTCTTTTATAGAGAACAAACTTACCAGAGGGGAGGTAGGGGTGTGTGGGTAAAATAGTTGATGGGGGTAATTAAGGAGCACCCTCTTGATGTATAGAGCACTAGGTGATGTATAGAAGTGTTGAATCACTGTATTGTACACCTGAAACTAATATTACACTGTATGTTAACTAACTGGAATTTATTTTTGTTTTTGATTTTTTACTTTTTAATTTTTATTTTCTTTTTTTTAATCTGAAATTTATTGTCAAGTTGGTTTCCATACAACACCCAGTGCTCATCCCAACAGGTGCCCTCCTCAATGCCCATCACCCACTGGAATTTAAATAAAAACTTTAAAAAATAAAAAAGAAATAAAGGGCAATAAGTTAACAAAACCTATTTGCTTGAAAATTAATCACGTTATTTTTTTCTTCCCTAGTAGTCAACTCCACCACATGGAACTAAGCAATGATACACAAATTTCAGAGTTTCTTCTTCTGGGATTTTCAGAGGAACCAGAACTGCAGCCCCTCATATTTGGGCTTTTCCTCTCCATGTACCTGATCACTGTGTTTGGAAACCTGCTCATCATCCTGGCCATCAGTTCTGACTCCCACCTCCACACCCCCATGTACTTCTTCCTGGCCAACCTGTCCTTTGTAGACTTCTGCTTCACCTCCACCACCGTCCCGAAGATGCTTCTGAACATCCAGACTCAGAGCAAGGTCATAACCTATGCAGGCTGCATCAGCCAGATGTATTTTTTCATACTCTGTGCAGAGTTGGATGACCTTATCCTGTCTGCAATGGCCTATGACCGATTTGTGGCCATCTGTCACCCCCTGCAATACACCATCATCATGAGCCCCCAGCTCTGTGGATTGCTTGTTCTGGTATCCTGGATCATCAGTGTTCTGAACTCACTGTTACAAACCTTAATGGTGCTGCCACTGTCCTTCTGCACAGGCATGGAAATCCCCCATTTTTTTTGTGAACTCAATCAGGTCCTCAGGCTTGCCTGTTCTGAGACCTTTCTTAATGACACGGTGATGTATTTTGCAACTGTGCTCCTCGGTGGTGCTCCCTTGGCTGGGATCCTTTACTCTTACTCTAAGATAGTCTCCTCCATACGTGGGATCTCATCAGCTCAGGGCAAATATAAGGCATTTTCCACCTGTGCATCTCACCTCTCAGTTGTCTCCTTATTTTGTTGTACAGGCCTCGGAGTGTACCTTAGCTCTGTTGCTACCCAGAGTTCCCACTCAAGTACAACAGCCTCAGTGATGTACACGGTGGTCACGCCCATGCTGAACCCTTTCATCTACAGCCTGAGGAACAGAGACATAAAGAGGGCTCTGAAAAGAATCGTTGGGATTCCAGTGATGTAAGGACCAATCTTCCTGGGGCTAAAGATGTGCCCATGATTGCAGGACTCAAAGCCTCAGAGCCAGGAACTGTTATCCCTTGATAAGATTGTGGAAGTAGAATGTGCTTCTCCTGTTTATTTCCTGGCATTTCCACTTATTTGAATTCAGCTTCTCCATACAATTTAAATAACCCATTTTATTAAGCTTCTGCTCTGTCTGACATACAGTTTCCTCTTTGTCCAATCCCTACTTTTTCAAAGTTTTTTCTAGCCTTGACCAAAAATATTTGTAAATTCCCATTTATGTCATGGGATAACATGGATTTCTGAAGAATAATTTCTACTCAAACAACATATACCATCCCAAGTAATTTTTCTCCTGTTTTACTAAAAGGATAGTCATGAGTAATATCATTCATAGAGAAAAAAACTACTTTTGATAACCAAGGCTATTTGTATAATTTTATAATACAGGAAAGTATGAGACTGCAGTTTTTCACTTGTGCACATCAATATTTTGTACATCACTGTCTTGACTTGTCATTCTGACAACGTAGACTAACTTATAGTTCATCTTATAGTAAGCCATTGGGTTCCATTCTCATTATAATCATGTGGTCCTATGCAGGTGTATGCTACCACAGTGATTGACAAATATTACCAAATACACGTCTCCCTGTGGCATCTACACAGAAACATATATTTCAATAAATAAACTTCATATGGTCTTTGATCCAGGGAAGATCTTACATATAATGAAGAAAAATTGAAATTATACTTTGTATTACTGAGCAAAATATTTCATTTCATACAGCCCATCTACCTATTGAAGTATGGAGTTTGGTGTCCTTGTACGAGACTTGGGTTTTTTCCACTGGAGTGAATAATTGGTTGGCATATTTATGGTGTTTTTACTGAATCACCTTCCTCTTTCTGCTACATACAAATAGAACTCTTTCCACTGCTCTGAATGAAATATCTCCTCTTTTCTAAATTTTGCCATAACCATGAAATGGGCTTCTGGTTGAACGATAATCGATATCATCCATTATACATCAGACATATATATCCTCATGATCAAAAGATGACTCATTAAAGAGACTGAATTCCTGTCTAGCCATATGATTCGGGTCACAAATTTGGTGCAAAGAGGTATGCCCTGCCAACCTCTCTTGGTTACCTGGATGGAACCCTAATAAAGTCTCTTTTTAATCAGGTCATTGAAAGAAATTTTAATAGCAGAGTGCTAATGAATTCTGTCCCCAAATGTCAGCACAAATGCCTAGAATGGGAAGATGTAGATTATTATAATTTCTCTCAGTTCTGGTGGCTTTTATAATTATATACCTGTTTGCTAGGATACAAGCAATTGTATCAAGCCATTGTGAAACAAGCCATTCTTGAAAACACGTGTTTTACTATAATGCCTTTATAATTGGCAATAATATGGGATTGTCTTGTGGGGAGTTGTTCTGATCTATTCTGAACTGCTTAACAGTTTCTACATTGCATTTCTTTCTCTTTTTTTTATAAAAAGAAATTTCTTTTTATTTTAGAGAGAGAGAAACCATGCAAGCAGGGGAGAGGGGCAGAGGGAGAGAGAGAGAGAATTCCAAGCAAACTCCATGATTAGCATGAAGCCCAATGTGGGGCTTGATCCCATGACCCTGGGATCACAACCTGAACAGAAATCAAGCATCAGATGCTCAACCAACTGAGCCACCCAGGAGCCCCTCTACACTGTATTTCTAAAGATCATCCACAAAGGTGTGTGTAGCTGTAGTTCACTTCCTTCTTCAACTAATACATGATATTTACTCCATTTGTATATGTAGGTTAATCTTATCGTTTATGGAAAAAATTGTTTATCAAATGTAAATTGCCTTAATTTAATTTTGCTACTTCTATAGCCATATATGACACTCTGCCTTCTTCCCAGTTATAAGACATTTGTCCCACCTGTCAGATGGGACTCAGCTACATGTACTCTTGATCCAATGTGTGTCACATACCATTAGAATTTTAAATCCTAACTAATTTATTGGAATATAATTACATACCATAAACTACACATATTTTAATTTTTTTAATGTTTAAATGTTTGTTTTAAAAGGAAAGAGAATGCAAGCAGGGAGCAAAGGGCGGAGGGGACAGAGAGAGAGAGAGAGGGAGAGAGACAGAGAGAATTTTAAGCAGGCTCCACACTCAGCATAAAGCCCAACATGGGGCTTGATCCCACAATCCTGGGATCATGACCCAAGCAGAAATCAAGAGTCAGAGGCCCAACCAACTGAGCCATCCAGGTGCCCCTAAACTACACATATTTTACATGTACAATTTGCTAAGTTAAAGGAGCCATCCTTGAATTAAGAGTGCATACTGCATGGGTCAATTTGTAAGAACTTGAGAAGATGCACAGTAAGCTTTATCTGCATTTTTATGTTATTATTAAAAATGCAATTCATCTGAAGGTCAATTTCTGAAGGTAACATGGAACTCGAAATGAATGTTGTAAGACAAAATAAAGTGTTGGATACATCGGGTCAAGTACAAAGAAAACATTTAAGAGTGAAGAGGTTGTGTATGTACATGAGTGTGTGCACACGCATACATCTTTCAAATAAACACACTCACACACATATGTGCACATATACACAGACTCATTTATAAGCCCACCTAGTATGTTGAAAGGAAACTTGAGAGAAAGTTGCAGAATATTGAAATGAAATGTTTGCATCAATGTGAAATTGAAAGAATGTAGTACTTGGTACACAAAAAATTATTTAGTTATTTTTAAAGTTTATTTAGAGAGAGAGAGGGAGGGGAAGAGAAAAAGGGAGAGAGAGAATCCCAAGCAGACCCTCTGCTGTCAGTGTGGAGCCCAACATGGGGCTCGGTCCCACAAACTGTGAGATCATGAGCTGAACCAAAATCAAGAATCGGATGCTTAACTCACTGAGCCACCCAGGACCCCCTGGACACAAAGTTTTAAAGTAGCATGAGTGACTTAATTTAAAAAAAAACTTAGGGTGATTTATTTTTTTTAATTTTTTTAACATTTACTTATTATTGAGAGACAGAGACAGAGCATGAGCATGGGAGGGGCAGAGAGAGAAGGAGACACAGAATCCAAGGCAGGCTCCAGGCTCTGAGCTGTCAGCACAGAGCCTGACTCAGGGCTTGAACTCACAAACCGTGAGATCATGACCTCAGCTGAAGTACAACGCTTAACTGACTAAGCCACCCAGGCACCCCTTGGGTAATTATTTTTAAATAATGAATCACTCTTCCTATCTTAATGCCACAAAGACCTCAAAATAAGAACCATATTTACATTTATGCAGTGGACCAAATACTTCCAAATGAACTCTATGTCTCTACTCAATGTGGGATTTCAACACTTGATACCTTGGCCCAAGGAAATTTAACTGAATGATTTGAGAAGTTCAAATGCAGTTCCTGTGAACAATATCTTATTGGATAAATATCTGGATTAGATTCCTTTTGCTGTTGTCATACTAATGTCTCAAGACAAATAATTCTCTGAAAGTTCTAGAGATCAGAAGCATGAAAGGGATCTCACTGGGCTACAATAATGATGTCCATGGGTGGCGATCTTCATGGATGCTCCAGAGGAGAACAGCCCCTTTCCCTGCTCCACAGTCTACAAGGCCCACAATTCTTACCTCACAGTCTTTCCTCCATCTTGGAAACCAACAGAACAGTACTTTCCAATGTCTCTCTGACTCCATGTTTCTTCCTTTTCTTCCACATTTAGAGGACCGTTGTGATTACACCAGACCAGTGTGGATAATCCAAGCTTATCTTCTTCCTTTCTTTTTAAGCTTCTTTATTTTTAAGTTTATTTATTTATTTTGAAAGAGAGGGAGAGACAGAGAGCGCAGTGTGGAGGGTGGGGGCAGAGAGAGAGGGAAAGGGAGAATCCCAAGCAGGCTGCACAATGTCAGCAAGAAGTCTGATGCAGGGCTCAATCTCACAGTTCATGAGATTGTGACCTGAGCCAAAACCAAGAGTCAGACACTTAACCAGCCTAGCCACCCAGGCGCCCCCAACCAAGCTGATCTTCTTATCCTCAGATAATGATTCAGAGCTTTACTCCATCTGCTATCTTAATTACCCTGCCACATAAGCTAACATTTTCAAACGTTCTTCAAGATGAATCTTTTGGAGGCCCTTATTCCACCTACCACAAAATCTTCCTTTTCATATATTATTTAATATCCCTCAAGAGCCCTTCTATTTAAAAACTCAAGCATAGAATCTTTCACCGCCCAAAGAGTGAGTGAAATACTACTCTTTCAAAAATACGTGCAAGGAAGATAGATTCCTGGTGGACCTAGAAGCACCTACACGTGGATCTCACACAGGACATCAGCTTCGCTCCCTAACTGTGACCCATAGACTGGGATCCCCAGCATCAATACCACCCACCCAGGAGCTTGTTAGAAATGCAGAGTCCCTGGGTCCACTAGAGGCCTGATGAATCAGAATTGGCGTCTTTTCTTTTTTAATTTTTTTAATGTTTATTTTTGAGAGAGAGAGAGAAACAGAGGGCGAGCAGGGGAAGGGTAGAGAGAGAGGGAGACACAGAACCCGAAGGAGGCTCCAGGTTCTGAGATGTCAGCGCAGAGCCCGACTCAGGGCTCGAACTCACGAACCGCAAGATCGTGACCTGAGCCGAAGTAGGACGCTCAACCGTCTGAACCACCCAGGCACCCCTGGAATTTGTTTTTTAATTTTTTTTTCAGAGACAGAGAGTGCATGGGGGGGGAGGGGCAGAGATAGGAAGAGAGAGAATCCCAAGCAAGATCCATGCTGTCAGCACAGAGCCCGTCACAGGGCTCCATACCACGAACCATGAGACCATGACCTGAGCTGAAATCAGGAGTCAGACACTTAACCGACTGAGCCCTCAGGCACCCCCAAAATTTGCATTTTTGACTGCTGGATAAATTACTTTTGTTGGGTGCTGTCCTGTGGGTTGAGGAGTTTGAGAGCATCCCTTCAGACATGGCCAAATATCCCAGGGCGAAGTCATCTCTGGTTGAGAACCACTGGGCCAGAATTTCAGAACTGAAAGCACCCTAACATAATTCTCATCAAAACCCCATTCTCTACTTGCTTTATACATTAAAGCAGCACATTAAATCTCTCTGAGCCTGATTTCTACAACCGAGAATGGTGTCCCTAAAAGTATAGCCTCACAGAAAGCACGTTTAAAAAAAAAACTGACACTCCCTATAATGTGCTAAGTAAGCTAGGTTATGGTGCAGGAAATGTAAATGTGTCTCTAATAATTAATAAACACTTTAGAGTGAGGGACTAAATGGCAGTTCTTAACCTGTGATCTATGAAATTCCTAATTGTTTTGGCTAAACTATCATGAAGCCAAGGAGTGTAGTACCCAAGGTTATACACTAAAGGAACAAATTTCTCCCCCTTCTTGAAGAAGGAAATAGTAATTTTCTAAAGATATCAGGGGTGTGCCTCCACCACAGATCAATGCATTGAAGACCTAAGGGAAGTAGTCTGATGAATTCCTCTGTGTTAGATTTTCGAGAAAACTTGAAGCCAGGGTTGTAATGAGGTGCTGGGAGGTTTAGACCTCCGGAAACAGGAAAACTAATAGGACAATGTAATAAAAACTGAATTCACCTGGCATGCAATGTAGTCTCCTAGGAACAGAGAATCTGCCAGAAATATTTCCGTTGTGTCCAGACCAGTATCCCTAGGAGACATCATGCACTTAAAGGCTGGAGCACCAAGAGATAAAAATGTGTCGTGAGCACATGCGGGGAGCTGTTAATATCTCTTCTGCTGCAGAACCTCAGCATGTGCGTTTTCACTGGACAGAACATGGTTGTTGCTCTTGGAGCCCTAAATCTGGCCAGGAGACCAATGCTCAATGCCTCCCTGGTGACTTGTCTGGGGACTGAGTTTGATGTCCATCGTCAACTATCCAGGGAGGAATTTTGACTTCCAAAGGGAGAACTTGCCTTGTGAGTTCATGTGCAGGTGAGTTCAAGAGCCCAACAGACACTGCAGGAAAGGATCAAAGCAAATGGAAGGCAAGAATTTGTACTGGAGGTCACTGAGAAAAATCCAGCATAGCCCAGATGCCAGAGATTACTGTCATTGTTGGCTGGCGTTACCAAAAAAATTATTTTGTTTATTTATGATGCTTTAAAAAGTGGATATTGCAATCAGAAATGCAAGGATCCATGTTGGTAATTAAAATGATATTAATGGAAGCCCAATTTGAAGGAAAGAAGAAGGCACAAAGTGCTTCCAGGAAAAGTAGAACATAAGTACAAGGATCTTATTAATTAATGGGAGTACACAAACAGGGTATTGGCTGTGGAGAGACATGCAGTGAAGCAAGGGCATTTCTTTTTATTTTAATGGGACATCTTAGACTATGCTTCCATATAGATGAAAAGATCCAGACCAAGGAACAATTGCAAATACATCCTTGCAATAGTGGTGCACGAAACATACACACATTATCTTCTCTCATTCTGGGTATTGGAAAAAAAATTGTGATTAATACATGGAAGTAGGTTTGCTAATGAGCTTTATTTTGCATTATTTTATAACCTGTGAGGCTGAATATACTTGTGGGTTTGTTAGTCATTTGACAGCTTCTCTGTTAAAAATTGTGCAAATCCTTTCCTTTTGGATGGTGTTCTACAAGTGTTTATATTTCTTTTTAATCCTTGGGGCACCTGGCTGGCTCAGTCGATGGAGTGTGTGGCTCTTGATCTTGGAGCTGTGAGGTTGAGCCCCACGTTAGATGTAGAGATTGCTTGAAAATAAGAGCTTGAAAAAAACAAAAATAAAAATTTGACACCTCGTAACAAAGAATTGGAGTTTTTGTACAAACTGACTATTGGCCATTTAGTTCTTTTATGTATGCATAAATGTATTTGTGAGGAATGTATGAAAGTTTATGAATTTTGTGTGGTCAAATCTATCAGTCAGTCATATCGGGCTCTCTCAATTGCTTAAAGATTTTTCTTGAGGTATAACTGACATACAACATCCTATTAGTTTCAGGCATACAACATAATGATCCCATACTTGTATATATCACAAAATGATCACCACACCTGTCACTGTGCATAGTCACAAACTATTTTCCTGTGATGAGGACTTTCAAGATCTACTCTCGGGGCATCTGGGTGGCTCAGTCGGTTAAGCGTCTGACTTCAGCTCGGGTCATGATCTCACGGTCCGTGAATTCAAGCCCCGCGTCAGGCTCTGTGCTGACAGCTCAGGGCCTGGAGCCTGCTTCAGATTCTGTGTCTCCCTCTCTCTCTCTCTCTCTCTCTCTCTCTCTGACCCTCCCCCATTCATGCTCTGTCTCTCTCTGTCTCAAAAATAAATAAAATATTTTTAAAAATTAAAAAAAAATAAGATCTACTCTCTTAGTGACTTTCCAACATGTGATACACTATTATTAACTGTATCATCAGTCTGTCCATTACATCTCAGACATTGCTTTTTTATTTTTCTTTTTTTTTAATGTTTATTTACTTATTTTGAGAGCAAGCACGAGCAGTGG
The DNA here is from genome assembly GCF_016509475.1 of Prionailurus bengalensis. Lineage (NCBI taxonomy): Eukaryota > Metazoa > Chordata > Mammalia > Carnivora > Felidae > Prionailurus > Prionailurus bengalensis. The sequence continues at coordinate 11,242,366 of NC_057348.1, forward strand.
TAGAGGCAGAGAAAGAGGAGAGAGAGAATCTCAAGTAGGCCCTGTGCTGTCAGTGCAAAGCCAGACATGGGGCTCGGTCTCAAGAACCATGAGATCATGACCTGAGCTGAAGTCAAGCGTAGGATGTTTAATCAACTGAGCCACCCAGGAGCCCCTCTTTTTCATTTCCTTATGAACAAAGTGGGGCAGGCTGGTCAATATTCTTCATGTGTCAGTACTTGCTATACACGAGAAAGAAAGTGCTTCATTCTTGGCGGTAATAAATTACCCTTTATGCATGTTTCTGACTTGTTTTCACATCTCTGTTGCTAAAAGAGATGTGAAATCTTTTCACTCTCTTTTTGGCCTTTGGGGATTAGATCTATTTCTGAAGGTTGCATCACCTTTGGCCATCATCTGGAAGGTATTTTTCTTTACCGATTGACTAAAGATCGCCTTTGCATTCTATAAGCCTATTTGAATCCGTGTATCTTTATGTAAGATGAAATCACAACTTACTGCTTCCTCCCACACGGTAAATGCCCTTCTGATATACCTTTTTATTTCCAAGTCTTTGGCACTTTAATCTTGAATTAGTGACCCATGTTGGGGTCATTACGTTGTTGCTCTTGTACGTCTTTATGTAACTTAGTAGTAGATTTTCATTCCATTTTGTTGTTTTCATTCAATACAGTTGTTTAGAAACAATAGACTTGGGGCGCCTGGGTGACTCTGAGAGGCCTGAGAAAATTAAAACTTAAAAGCTTAAGTTATGGGAAACTGAAACCTAACCAAGCTTAACCAGATTGTTCCGCTTCTGTACAATTGCTTGGCGCGCCCATGTATTCCTGATCAATCATTATTGCCTGGCACATCCGTATATTCTTGATCAACCATTGTTACTTGGCACATCCGTGTACTCCTGATCAATCATTGTTGCTTGGCACATCCGTGTATTCCTGATCAATCATTGTGATACCCGTACCCCCGGTTGTGGTCTGACCTGAAGGCAGGAACCAATCGAATACTGTTAAGTGTCCAACTTTAAACACCAACCAATCGCAGCTCTGTAACTGTGGAAAATTCCTGATTTCCCCATGACTTGTTTGTACCTGTCTATAAAAGGGGTGTATAAACCTCTCTCAGGGCCTCTTGGCGTCACCGGCAACAGGGGCGCAGAGGTCCAGGTTCGAACCTGCAATAAATGACCCTTGCTGCTTAGCTTTGACTCTGGACTCTGGTGGTTCGTTTTTGGGGGTCTCTTAGACTCTGGGCGTTTCAACTCAGTGGATTAAGCGTCCAACTTCGGCTCAGGTCACTATCTCACAGTTCGTGGGTTTGAGCCCCACATCGGGCTCCATGCTGACAGCCCAGAGCCTGGACCCTGCTTCGGATTCTGTGTCTCCCTCTCTTTCTGTCCCTCCCCCACTCGTGCTCTCTCTGTCTCTCAAAGATGAATACATGTTTAAAAAAAAAAGAAAAAGAAAAAGAAACAATAGACTTAACAGAATGTCATTCTCACTGATAATCTTTGTTCCAGAAGTTCTTAGTTTCTTTTAAAATTTCTTTTCCACTTTATGCATGTATACATATTCACACACTTGCATACAAATGCTTCAATAAGATGCTATGCACATCTTTATGTTTCAGTGCGGCCTTTTCTTCTACCTTGTGTCCCTTTTTCCTTCTTTCTTTTTTTTTATTTTTTAATTTTTTTAACGTTTTTATTTATTACTGAGAGACAGAGAGACACAGAGCATGAGTAGGGGAGGGGCGGAGAGATGGAGAGACACAGAATCCGAAGCAGGCTCCAGGCTCCTAGCTGTCAGCACAGAGCCCCACGCGTGGCTCGAACTCACAAACCGTGAGATCATGACCTGAACCGAAGTTGGACGTTTAACTGACTGAGCCACCCAGGCACCCCTCCCCTTTTTCCTCCTTTCTTAATAATTCTTCGTGGACTTGCCTCCCATCCACTAATACAATGCTGGTTCCTTATTTCAACATCTGTGTCACCTTCAAGACGTTGCTGTGCAACTCACACATGCAACGGTCATTCATATTTTTTCTTAATATATCACTGCTATGGAAATATTTGGGGACTATTAAGTTAAGACCGTGCTTCTCAACCTGGGGCAATCTTGTCCCCCAAGGAACGCTGAAGTGATATGCAGATATTTGTCACTGTGAGGCTGGGAGGGGCAGGCGGCCGTCAAGGATGCTGCTAAACAACGTAGAATTCCCAGGTAGATACCACCACAGAGGAGGATGTGGCCCAGAATGTCAAGCAGAGCACAGATTGAGAAACCCTAAGTTGAAGAAAATCTGTATTTTGAATATTTATAGCTGCCTTCAGATTGCTTCCCCATCTTTCCACACTTCCTTCTGCCAGCATGATTAGAGAGTGCCCCTTTCACTGCCAGTTAAGAAGTTCCGTCCCCAATCAACATGGCAGCCCATCTCATGCTTTCCTGGGAGATGGGTGTGAAAGGTAAATCCTTCTTGTTATTTTCTCAAATGCTCTACAGTGTCTTGTCAAAAAAGATAAAAACCCAAAGAACGGGAATAACAAAGAAAAGGTGCCACATAAGAAGAGTGAGAAAGAAACTTGCTTCATCCAAAACCAGGCCATATAAATCAATCCGTCAAATACATGCAGACCAGCCAGAAGGAAAGCAAGCCTTCAGCTCCTTGATTTCAAAATAGCCCAACTTCTGAATTAGTTAACATACAATGTAGTATTGGTTTCAGAAGTAGATACTACGGATTCGTCACTTACATATAACACCCAGCACTCATCCCAACAAGCGCCCTCAATACCCCTCACCCATTTAGCCCATCCCATCACCCACCTCCCCTCCAGCAACCCTCAGTTTGTCCTCTGTATTTAAGAGTCTTTTGTGGTTTCCTCCTCATGCCCATTTCATTTCTCTCTTTTCTCTGTGTTTACTGAACAGATTGCCCATGTTTTCTTTGAATTTATGTGAAATAGAAAATGAGCATACTGATGGGGAGCCCCAAGTTTATTTGCCCGTAGGAATTTCTGGGTATCATTTCCGCATTCTGTAGGGGACAGATAACAAGATCTGGCCAGCTTGAGGTGTATCTATTGCTGGCCTAACTAGTGTAGCTAGGTGTGATAAAGGCATGACAGTCAGTAGCCCACGAGGCCATAGTGGGTCATGGTGTGTGTGTGTGTGTTGTGAACTGAGGTTAATCCTCAGAGCAGGGATGCCAGGGCTCGCATATTCCAAGGTAATTCTTATTGACAGGGGCCAGAACTCAGTCAACAGAGGTTATTAATGGGGATGTCCATTTCAACTCATAAGACACTTTTATAACAAAATTAATAAAGTCCTTCAAAAAACTCATAAGTGAGGGATTTGCTGTGTCTTTAAGTGTCAGCTGTTGTGGGCTGGCCTCTCCATTCCTCAACACACACTGCCACCACCTCTCACCCCACTCCTTCTGGCTCTTTCCCCTTGACACCTGGCTTTCTTTTGACACATGATTTTCTGGAACAAGCCCCTTCCTCAGGCCCTTTGCACAGACCTTTGCCCCTGCTGGGCACACACTTTCTGAGATCACCTCAACTTCCTTCCTATCTCCCTCAAGGTCCTGTTCAAATGTCATCCTTTTCTTCACAGCCCCTGTCACCATCTGACATGTTTTTTGATTATTTTTATTTGCTTATCATTCTTTCCCCATTCTAGGATGATAAGGAATTTTGTTTTTCAGCACCCTATATTCATTGCATATACAGTGCCTTGAACGTGATCAATAATCAGTATGTACTCTTTAAAGGGGTAAAAAATATTCTCCATAAAACAAGACCATACATTATGCTCAAGGAGCCGATTGAGAGTAGAAATGGAATTTTTAATAAGAAATAAAAAGAAATAATAAGAAATGCTAGGGATGCCCTAATGGGGTTGAGACCATATACCTATATTGTTTTCACTCATATGTGGATCTTGAGAAACTTAACAGAAGACCATGGGATAGGGGAAGGCAGGGGGGGGAGTTACAAACAGAAAGGGAGGGAGGCAAACCATAAGAGACTCTTAAATACAAAGAACAAACTCAGGGTTGATGGGGGTGGGAGAGAGGGGAAAGTGGGTGATGGGCATTGAGGAGGGCGCCTGTTGGGATGAGCGCTGGGTGCTGTATGGAAACCAATTTGAGGATAAAATATATTTTAAAATTTTTTAAAAGAAACGTATTTCCTGACTCTAAAGTATAAATGGTAGTTCTCACGCTAGGTTACTAGCTTGTGTGAAAATTAGTCATTTATTTCTCTGTGTCCTGGTAGTCATCTCCAACCCATGGAGCCAAGGAACCTTACAGTCATTTCAGAATTTCTTCTTCTGGGATTTTCAGAGGAACCAGCATTCCAGCCCCTCATATTTGGGCTTTTCCTCTCCATGTACCTGATCACTGTGTTTGGGAACCTGCTCATCATCCTGGCCATCAGCTCTGACTCCCACCTCCACACACCCATGTACTTCTTCCTGGCCAACCTGTCCTTTGTAGACATTTGCTTCACCTCCACCACCATCCCGAAGATGCTCTGGAACATCCAGACCCAGAGCAAAGTCATAACCTATGAGGACTGCATCACCCAGATGTATTTTTTCCTACTCTTTGCGGGATTGGACAACTACATCCTGACCGTGATGGCCTATGACCGATTTTTGGCCATCTGTCACCCCCTGCACTACACGGTCATCATGAACCCCCGGCTCTGTGGGCTGCTGGTTCTGGTGTCTTGGATCATGAGTGTCCTGCATTCCTTGTTACAAACCTCAGTGGTGCTGCGACTGTCCTTCTGTACAGACTTGGAAATCCCTCACTTCTTCTGTGAAATTAAACAAGTGGTCCAACTTGCCTGTTCTGACACCTTTCTTAATAACATGGTGATGTATTTTGGAGCTGGGCTGCTGGGTGGGGGCCCCCTTGCTGGGATCCTTTACTCTTATTCTAAGATAGTTTCTTCCATATGTGGGATCTCATCAACTCAGGGCAAGTATAAAGCATTTTCCACCTGTGCATCCCACCTTTCTGTGGTCTTCTTATTTTACTGTACAAGCCTATGTGTGTACCTTAGCCCCACTGCTACCCAGAGCTCCTACTCAGGTGCCACAGCCTCGGTGATGTACACAGTGGTCACGCCCATGCTGAACCCCTTCATCTACAGCCTGAGGAACAGAGACATAAAGAGGGCTCTGAAAAAATCCTTTGGAAAGGAAACTATGAAAGGACCAATTGCCCTGGGGCAATTGTACCTGATGGCAGAACTCAAAGCTTGAGAGCCAGAAGTGGCAATTCTTTGATCAGATTGTGGAAGTAGAAGTTGCTACTTCTATTGATTTCCTGGAACATCTCTTTCTTCAACAACAACTTCTCTGTACACTTTAGGTAACATCTGTATTACCCTTTCTGCACTCTGGTGTTTAATAGTGTTTCCCTTAGTTGTTTTCCTACTCTTCTGAATTCATTCCCAATTTTGGACGATATTGGAAATTCCCATTTATTCTGTGAGATTCTATAGATTTGTTAAGAATACCCTCTTCTTAAATGAAATATATCATCCTGAGCAATTTTTCTTTTGTTTTACTAAAAAATAATCATGAGTTGTACTACATGATGGAAAAAACCACATTTGGCCCAAATTATAAAATTCCATAAGAGACGAAAGTCTGAAAGGACAACTCACCACTTCTGTGTCCATCATTCCTTTAGATATCTGTTCTTCCTGAAAATGTAGACTTTAACCTATGGTGTGTTTTATAACAAGTCATTGGGCTTTATTCTCCTCCTTAGGATACTGTTTTCTTATTCAGTGTTCACGTAATCACTAGGAAAAGTGATAATCAGATACATGTCTCCAGGTGTGGTCTACATAGAAACACAAATTCCAAGAAATAATTTTACATAATATGACCACAGAGTCAGAGATTAAGCAAAATTTCAGTCATGCATCTGTTACTATGCAAACGAATGTTTTCCTGCTACACATTTGCTTATTGACGATGTGAGACTGGCATCCGTGTGTCAGGGGGTCTATCACTGGGGCCAAAAATCATTTGCATACTTATGTTTCCTATTTCCTTGTGTTCCTGTTTCTTCCTAAAAATGTCCACGTCTCCCCTAAAACTATGATTCACTGGAGTACAATTGCATATGATAAGCTGCATATATTTAATGTATACAATTTGCTGAATTACAGGAGGCATACAAAAATTAAGTTTATAGGGAAACATGGGACTGTCTCTGCAGGGCAAGGGGTGAGACTCCTGCAGCGAAGGACACAGAAAGGGGACACCCTGGCCTCTGTGCCACTGCTCACACTTTGTCCTTGTTGCAGATGCCCTCCTGAGGGGCATCCCACAACCCACTTGATGAGTGCCAAGTAGGACCAGGAGATGGAACAGAAGAGCAACATACTGTTTATGAAGGAGATGAAAGTTTCATGGAATTGAGTCCAGTTGCATTTCAATATAGGAGAGGTGACAATGGTGATCCCAAACCTTCTCTTTTTTTAATATCTATTTATTTGGGGGACAGCACAAGCAGGGGAGGGGCAGAGAGAGAGAAGGAGACACAGAATCCGAAGCAGGCTCCAGGCTCTGAGCTGTCAGCACAGAGCCCGATGTGGGGCTCGAACTCACAAACCGTCAGATCATGACCTAAGCTGGAGTTGGATGCTCAACTGATTGAGCCACCCAGGTGTCTCCCAAAGCCTTCTTGAAAGAGATTTCCTAGAAAGGGGCATGCTTTTGCACTGCTAGTGAGAATGCAAACTGGTGCAGCCACTCTGGAAAATAAGATGAAGGTTCCTCAAAAATAAGAACTGGAGTTACTCTACAACCCAGCAATGGCACTATGAGGTATTTATCTAAAGGACACAAAAATGCTAATTAAAAGGGGCACATGCATCCCAATGTTTATAGCTGCACTATCAACCATAGCCAAATTATGGAAAGAGCCCAAATGTCCACCAACTGTTTAATGAATAAAGATGATGTGTCGTATGTAATTACAATATATAATTGAATATTACTCAGCGATCAAAAGGAATGAAATATTGCCAGTTGCAACACGTGGACAGAACCAGAAAGTACCATGCTAAGCAAAATAATTCAGAAGAAAACAAATATCCTATGGTTCCACATATGTAGAATTTAAGAAACAAAACAGATGAACATAAGGGAAATGAAGGAAAAATAAGATAAAAAGAGAGAAGGAGGCAAACCATAAGAGATTCTTAAATACAGAGAACAAACTGAGGGTTGCTGGAGGGGAGGTGGGTGGGGGGGGTGGACTAAATGAATGATAGGCATAAAGGAGGGCACATGTTCAGATGAGCGCTGGGTGTTATATATAAGTGATGAATCACTAAATTCCACTCCTGAAATCATTATCACCCTATATGTTAACTAACTTGGATTCAAATAAAATGTAAACTTTTATAAAACACCTTTTTTTTGTAAAAACGTTTTAAGCTGAAAGTTCATGAAGAGATCTGGTTGTATGAAATTATTTGCACACACTCGGCTTAATAAAAGGTGAAATGTTAAAAAAAAAGATTATATACTACATGACTCCCTTTGGGTATAATTCAAAAAGATGCACAGTAAGTTTTAACTGCTTTGTCATGTTATTGTTAACATTTCATCACCCTGAGCCTCAATTTCCCTATTTCTGAAGGGAATGTGGGGCAATGAGCCCTAACTTCAGGCAGGTGGTGCCAGGAATAAATGAAACGTGTAGAAGCACTTGGTCAAGTCCAAAGAAAATGTTCAAGGTTAGGAGTCTGAGTATGTATATGTGTGTGTACATTTGTATACATGTTTCTGTCAAATAAATGTGTCCACACACATACGAGTAGACATAAGAGAGTTATTGAAATCCCATCTGTTATGGTGAAAGAAAACCTGAAAGATGGAGGGGACAAAAATGAAAAGAATAAACATTCGAATCAACATAAAATAGAAAGAATGTAGAATTTTGACACAAAAGTTTAAAGTAGAGTGAAAGACCTTAATTTTAATAGGGAAATGTTTTCTATCTCAAATTTTCAAAGGCCTCTGAGTCAAAACCACGTTTATATTTATGCAGTGGGATATCACTGTCCAACGAATGAGTCAATATATCTCCAAACTAAAACTAGTTTTCTCTTTCCATTTAATGTGGGATGTCCATACCAAATGCCTTGACCCTAGGGAAAGTTCACTGAATGAGCTGAAATGCTCAAACTCTGTTCCTACACGCAATATTTTTCCAAACAAATGTCTGTAATCAATTCCTGTTGCTGCAGAAACAAATGATCACACTCGTGGCTTAACACCAAGATTTATCCGAAGTTTGTGGAAGGTCAGAAGCCTGAAATGGGTCTCATTGGGCTAATATCAAGAGGTCTGCAGGGCTGTGATCCTTCTGGACACTCTAGAGGAGAATTCACTCCATTTCCTTTTTCCCTTTTTAGTGGCTATCTGCATTTCTTGTCTTATGGCCCTTCTTCCAACGTCAAAGCCAACAGCGTAGAGTCTGAAAATGTCTCTCTGATTCCAAATCTTTGTCCTCCCCCTCCCACATTTGGAGGACACCTGTGATTACACTAGTTCCATCCAGATAATCCAGGCCAATCTTTTTTATATAAAGATCAGTGATTAGCAGCTTTATGCCATCTACTGGCCACATTCCCCTTGCTCTGTAAACAAATATTTTCAAAAGTTCTTTGGATTGGGACACCTTTGGAAGCCTACAAAGTGTTTTTTTCAAATATAAAATAATTGATGTCACTCATTGACCATAGAATTCATCAACACCTATAGAATTGTGTGAAAAACATTTCTTTCAGGGGCACCTGGGTGGCTCAGTCAGTTAACTGTCCAACTCTTGACCTTGGCTCAGGTCATGATCTCATGGTTAGTGAAATCAAGCCCAACAGCTGTCTCTATGATGACAGCCTAGAATCTCTCTCTCTCTCTCTCCTTCTCTCTCAAAATAAAGATAAATATTAAAAGAAAACAATTTTTCTTTCAAAATGACAAACAGAAGATTCTTGGTGGAGAAGACCTAAAACCACCTACATGTGACTCTAACACAGGAGCACAGACTTGCTCTCTACCTGTGATCCATAGATCAGAACATGCAATATCATCACCACCTGGTTGTTTGTAGAAGGACAAACTCCCTGGAATCCCAGAGACCTGATGAATCAGGTCAGGGCATTTTAACTACAAACTTTGGTGGTTTGTACACACAATGAAGATAGAGCCGTATTTTTCACCTACTCACTGTTGACATTTGGAGCTGGGTAAATATTTGTGCTGGGTGCTGTCCTTTGGGTTATAGAGGTTTGACAGCATCCCTTAAGACATGGCCAAATATCCACAGAGGCAAAATCATGCCTGATTGAGAACCATGGTGCTGAGGTTTGAGAACTGGAAGTATAATGAAAGGAATCCAATTAAGGATTCATCCAGTATTACATTTATAACTGTGGTCTTAGGATTTCTAATAAAAAATATATATTTGGGGAGAGGAGTTGAGATGATAGAGCAGCATGGAGACCTTGAGCTTGTCTCATCCCTGAAACGCAGTTAAATCAGCACGAAACCATTTTGAACACCTAGGAAATGGATCCGATGATTAACACAACAGTCTGCATGACTTGAGCCACAGAACTCAGCAGGTGCGTGGGACAGAGAGGTGAACCGGGGAAGAAAAAAAAAGCTGCAGAGGGTAGGGAGCCATTTGCAGGGAGAAGACAGAGAGAAAAAGGGAAAGGGGAAGAGAACAGCATATCAGGATGGTGCAAGAAAAGCAGCTGGAAAGAAAGAGAGAGAAAGAGTGAAAACACTTTCAGGGGAATGGACAATCGAACTATTGACACAAAGAAAAGAGAGGGTTTTGGTACCATCAGAATTCTGTATACAGTGGAGTGCAGAGTCTGAAGTTTTGGCGCTCAGTGTCTGAGGGTGCTCTGGTGAGGAAGCAAGATGAATCCCCAGGATCAGGAGTGGGCCTGAGGGGTGTCACACACAGGAAGAAGTCATCCCCCTGCTTGGAGTGCATTTGGTAGAGGCCATACGGCCTCCCCATAGGCAAAGGTCCCAGCAGAACCTGGAGAGCAGCCACATTTGCTGGTACTGGGACAAAGACACCAGAGTGCAGTGACATCTGGCACCGGCTGTGTGTTGTGATTCGCCAAAATCTCTGAAACTCTATCACTGCACAGTCACATGAACATTTTGTGAGACAAACCAGCACCCAGTCATTGTTCAGTGAGATCCTCCCCCAGAGAGTCAGAGTGGGTCAAAGGCACAAGGGTCTCTAAAGTGTGAAGTTTTGAAACACAACCCCAACTGAGACAAAACTCTGGAGGGAGATGCTGCCTGACAGGCAGGCAGCTTGGACAGGGACAGGGTAGAGAGGAGGAGTGGGCAGAGGCCTGAGAAAGGAGAGGCTCTTGATCACAGGTGGATGAGAGCACGAAGTTCCTGCCACAGAAACTAGGGAAGTGGGTGGAAACAATTTCCATCTTTCACACCTGGATCCACCACAATAAGCCAAGCATCACAACCTAATGGAGAACAAAGCCATTACAAAAAGCTCTGCCAACTGCACCCTCCAAGCCCATCCCCCAGTCACTCCACCTGCTTAGTGTACAGACTAGAGAGTACTTCCTAGTTTCAGTTCTAGGGGAAACTAGGTGAAACCCCATTTGGGTTTCATTCTATTTGCTGGTTCATTTGTTTGTTCATTTTCTTTGTTTCTGTTTTTGTTTAAATTGTTTTTTTTATTCTTTCTTTTCTAAATATAACTTGGATAAAGAAAGGAAATTATTTTTTACTTTATTTTTTATTTTTTAAATTTTTTATTCTATTTCTGTTTCTTTATTCTATTCTATTACAAAAATGCTTTTAAATTTTTCATTTTTCTTACCTTTCCACTTCCTTTCTCACTTATCTCTATTCTATCAAGCTTATTTCAATAAGCAAACCAAAACACACTAGGATCTAACTTTATTTATTTGATTTTTTGTTTTGTTTTTAATTTTTTCATTTTAATCTTTTAATTTTTTTCTACCTCCAAAATGAAAAAATGAAGGAATTCATCCCAAAACAAAAAACAGGAAGAAATGATAGCCAGGGACTTAATCAATACAGATATAAGAAAGATGTCTGAACTACAATCTAGAACCACAATAAGAATACTAGTTGGTGTTGAAAAAAGCATAGAAGACACCAGAGAATCCTTTTCTGTGGAGATAAAAGAAACAAAATCTAGGCAGGCTAAAATTTAAAAAGGTATAATGAGAAGTAATCTCAAAAGGATGCCACAATGGCAAGGATGGATGAAGCAGAAGAGGGAATCAGCTATTTAGAAGATAAAATTATGGAGAATAATGAAGCAGAAAAAAAGAGGGAAACAAAGGCAAAAGATCACAATACAAGACTCAGTGACTTATTACAAGAGAATAACATCTGAATCACAGGAATCCCAAAAAATGAAGAGAGAGAAAAGTGACAGAAGGTTTATGTGACCAAATTATAATGGAAAACTTTCCTAATCTGGGGAAAGACACAGACATCAAAATCCAAGAGGCTTAGAGAAATCCCATTAGATTCAACAAAAACCGACCATCAACAAGGCATATCATAGTCTAATTTGCAAAATACACAGAAAAGAAAAGATTATGAAAGCAGCAAGGGAAAAAAATCCTTAACCTATAAGGAAAGACTGATCAGGTTCACATCAGGCCTATGCACAGAAATTTGGCAGTCCAGAAAGGAATGGCAGGATATATTTGACGTGCTGAATTGGAAAACTATGCAGCCAAGAATTCTTTATCCAGCAAGGCTGTCATTGAAAATAGGAGAGATGAAGAGTTTCCCAGAAAAACAGAAACCAAAGGAGTTTATGACCACTAAATCAGCCCTGAAAGAAACTTTAAGGGGGACTCCTTGACTGGAGAAAGACAAAACAAAACAAAAAAAGACCAAAAACAACACAGACTAGAAAGGACCAGAGAACATCACCAGAAACACCAACTCTACAGGCAACACATGGTACTAAATTCATATCTTTCAGTACTCACTCTAAATGTCAATGGACTAAATGCTCCATTCAAAAGACATAGGGTATCAGAATGGATAAGAAAGCAAGATCCCTCTTTATGATGCTCACAAATGACCCATTTTAGACCTAAAGACACCTGCAGATTGAAAGTAAGGGGATGGAGAATAATCTATGATGCCAATGACTGTCGAAAGAAAGCTGAAGCAGCAATACTTCCATGAGACAAACTAGATTTTAAAACAAAGACTGTAACAAGAGTTGAAAAAAAGACATTATACCATAATTAAGGGGTCTGTCCACCTAGAAGATCTAACGATTGTAGCTATTTATGCCCCCATCGTGGACACCCAAATGTATAAGCTAATTAATCACAAACATACAGAAACTCATTGATAAGAATACCATAATAGTAGGGGACTTCAACACCCCAATAACAACAATGGACAGGTCATGTAAGCAGAAAATCAACAAGGAAACAATAGCTTTGAATGACACACTGGACCTGATGGACTTAGATATATTCAGAACATTTCATTCTAGAGCAGCAGAATACATATTTTTCTCAAGTATACACCTATTCTCCTGAATAGGTCACATAGTAGGACACAAATCAGCCCTCAACAAGTACAAAAAGATCCAGATCATACATCGCATATTTTCATGCCACAATGCTATGAAACTTGAAATCAACCACAAGAAAAAAAATTGGAAAGACCGTGAATACTTGGAGATGAAAGAACATCCTACTAAAGAATGAATGGATTAACCAAGAAATTAAAGAGGAAATTAAAAAGTACATGAAAGTCAATGAAAATGAAAACACCACAGACCAAAATCTCTGGGATGAAGCAAAGGCAGTCATAAGAGAGAAGTATATAGCAATCCAGGTCTTCCTAAAGAAGGAAGAAAGGTCTCAAATACACAACCTAACCTTATACCTAAAAGAGCTGGGAAGAAAAAAAACAGCAAGTAAAGCCCAAAACCAGAAGAAGAAGGGAAATAATAAAGATTAGAGCAGAAATCAATGACATAGAAATCAAAATACCAGTAGAACAGATTAATGAAACTAGGAGCTGGTTCTTTGAAAGAATTAACAAAATGGATAAACCCCTAACCAGATTGATCAAAAAGAAAAAGGGAAGGACCCAAATAAATAAAATCATGAATTAAAGAGGAGAGATCACAACCAATACTGCTGAAATACAAACAATAATAAGAGAATATTAGGAGAAATTATATGCCAACAAATTGGGAAATCTGGAAGAAATGGATAAATTCCTAGAAATACATAAACTACCAAATCTGAAACAGGAAAAAATAGAAAATTTGAACACACCCATAACCAGTAGAGAAACTGAATCAGTAATCACAAATATACTAACAAACAAGAGTCCATGGCCAGATGGTTATCCAGGGGAATTCTATGAAACATTTAAAGAAGAGTTACCACCTATTCCTTTGAAGTTGCTCCAAGAAATAGAAATGGAAGGAAAACTTCCAAACTCTTTCTATGAAGCTAGCATTACCTTAATTCCAAAATCAGACGAAGACCCCACTAAAAAGGAGAACTAGAGACCAATTTCCATGATGAACATCAATGAAAAAATTCTCAACAAGATACTACCAAACTGGATCCAACTATGCATTAAAAGAATTATTCACCACGATCAAGTGGGATTTATTCCTGGGATGCAGGGCTGCTTCAATATCTACAAATCAATCAATGCGTTACATCACATTAATAAAAGAAAGGATAAAAAACATAATCCTATCAATAGATGCAGAAAAAAAGATTTGACAAACTACAGCATTTTTCTTGTTAAAAACCCTCAAGAAAGTAGGGATAGAAGGATCATGCCTCAATATCATAAAGGCCATACAGGAAAGACCCCCTGCTAATAACATCCTCAATGGGGAAAAACTTAGAGCTTTCCCACTAAATCAGGAACTGACAGAGATGTCCACTCTCATCATTGTTATTCAAAATAGTGTTGGAAGTCCTAGCCTCAGCAATCAGACAACACAAAGAAATAAAAGGCATCCAGATGGGCATGGAGGAAGTCAAACTTTCACTCTTCCCAGATGACATGACACTCCATGTGGAAAATCCAAATACTGCTAGAACTGATACATGAATTCAGCAAAGTCGCAGGACATAAAATCAACGTACAGAAATCAGTTGCATTTCTATACACCAAAAATAAAGCCAAAGAAAGAGAAATCAAGAATTGATCCCATTTACAATTTCACCAAAAACCATAAAATACCTAGGAATAAACCTAACCAAAGAAGTAAAAAATCTATACACTGAAAACTATAGCAAGCTTATGAAAGAAATTGAATAAGGCACAAAAAAAACCTGAAAAAATTGCATGCCTCTGAATTGGAAGAACAAATATTGTTAAAATATCAATTCTACCCAAAGCAATCTATAAATTCAATGCAATCCAAATCAAAATAGCACCAGCATTCTTCACAGAGTTAGAACAAACAATCCTTTTTTAATGTTTATTTATTTTTGAAAGAGAGACAGTGTGTGTGTGTGTGTGTGTGTGTGTGTGTGTGTGTGAGAGAGAGAGAGAGATACAGAATCTGAAGCAGGCTCCAGGCTCTGAGCTGTCAGCACAGAGCCTAATGTGGGGCTCAAACCCATGAACTGCAAGATCATGACCTGAGTCAAGGTCAGATGCTTAACCAACGAAGCCACCCAGGTGTCCCTAGAACAAACCATTCTAAAATTTGTATGGAACCAGAAAAGACCCCAAATAGCCAAAGCAATCCTGAAAAAGGAAATCAAAGCTGGAGGCATCACAATTTCGGACTTCAAGCTGTATTACAAAGCTATAATCATCAAGACAGTATGGTCCTGGCACAAACACAGACACATAGATCAATGGAACAGAACAGAGAACCCAGAAATGGCCCCACAAATGTATGGCCAACTAATCTTTGACAAAGCAAGAAAGAATATCCATTGGAAAAAAGACAGACTTGGGAAAACTCTACAGTGACATGCAGAACAATGAACCTGGATCACTTTCTTACGCCATACACATTAATAAATTCAAAATGGATGAAAGACCTAAACACAAGACAGGAAGCCATCAAAGTCATAGAGGAGAAAACAAGCAACAACCTCTTTGACCTCAGCCGCAGCAACTTCTTACTTGACATGTCTCTGGAGGCAAGGGAAACAAAAGAAAAAATGAACTATTGGGACCCAATCAAGATAAAAAATACTTCTGCACAGTGAAGGAAACAATTAACAAAACTAAAAGGCAACTGATGGAATGGGAGAAGATATTTGGAAACGATGTATGAGATAAAGGGCTAGTATCCAAAATCTATAAAGAACTTCTCAAACTCAACACCCAAAAAACAAATAATCCAGTGAAGAGATGGGCAAAAGACATGAATAGACGCTCCTCCAAAGAAGACATCCAGATGGCTAACAGACACATGAAAAAATGCTCAACATCACTCATCATCAGGGAAATACACATCAAAACCACAGTGAGATACCACCTTACACCTGTCAGAATGGCTAACATTAACAACTCAGGCAACAACAGTTGTTGGCCATGATGTGGAGAAAGAGGAATACTTTTGCACTGCTGGTGGGAATGCAAACTGGTGCAACCCCTCTGGAAAACAGGATGGAGATTCCTCAAAAAATTAAAAATAGAACTACCCTATGACCCAGCAATTGCACAACTAGGCATTTATCCAAAGGGTTCGAAAGTGCCAGGGGCACATGCTCCCCAATGTTTATAGCAGCACTATCGACAATAGCCAAAGTATGGAAAGAGCCCAAATGCCCACTGACTGATGAATTGATAAAAAAAGATGTGGTGTATATATACAATGGAATATTACTCGTCAATCAAAAAGGACGAAATCTTGCCAGTTACAACAACGTGGATGGAACTAGAGGGTATTATCCTAAGCAAAATAAGTCAGTCAGAGAAAGACAAATATCATATAACTTCACTCATGTGGAATGAGTGAACATAGGGGAAAGGAAGCAAAAATGAGATAAAAACAGAGAGCAAGACAAAACTAAAGACAGTCTTAAATACAGAGAACAAACAGGGTTGCTTGTGGGGTGGTGGGTGATGCAATGGGCTCAATGGGTGGTGAGCATTAAGGAGGGCAATGCAGGGATGAGCCCTGGGGTTCTATATAAGTAATGAATCATTAAATTCTATTTCTGATCATTTTTATACTATATGTCAACTAACTCGGATTTAAATTTTAAAAAAACAAATATATATATATATATATATATATATATATATATATATATATATCTGGTCTACATCCCCATTTCTGATCCATAGCTCCTAAAATTCTTCCAATATCGTAAGTGATGAGAGTTGTAAAGTCGTCTTCCATCAGAGGGGCACCTGGGTGGCTCAGTCAGTGGAGCATCAACTCATAATTTTCACTCAGATCAAGATCTCACCATTCAAGAGTTGGAACCTCACATTGGGTTCTGCTCTGACAGTGTGGAGCTTGCTTGGGATTCTCCCTTGTCCTCTCCCTTTCTGCCCCTGCCCCTCTAACATGAGGATGTTTTCTCTCTCTCTCTCTCTCTCTCTCTCTCTCTCTCTCTCCATCAAAATAAATAAATAAACTTTAAAAGAAAAATGTCTTCTGTCAGGATAATGGAGTGACTTTGGGAAAACATCTAAGGAGAGGGGCTGCTTGCCAGGAGGACTAATCATATGATTAGAATATGAACTTCACATGCCACCCCCTGACCTGTAGGGATGGGAGAGTCTCTGGAGGTTGAATCTAAGCAGCAATAGCCAATGATATAATCAGTTGTGTCTACATCATGAAGCTTCCATAAAACCCAAAAGGAGGGTTCAGAGAGTTTTCAGGTTGGTGAACACATGGAGACAGGGAGAGTGGCATGCCTGGAGAAGGAATGGAAGCTCTACACCCTCTCCCCATACCTTGCCCTGTGCATCTCTTCTATCTGGCGTCATCCCTCCCCAAAGGCAGCACAGCTCATGAGGGAAATACTCAAGAGACACATATAAACTTGAGCATGCACAAGCTCACCTACTGAATCCATCATTGGACCACCTAACCTCAGACCTGGAGGTAGAGCTCCAGTTCTTGGTAGGAAAGGTCTAAAAATACCTACCCCTGACTCAAACACTGAACCACAGCCTTACTACTCAAAGATGGGTCCACAGACCAGATGGGTGGCATCAGTACCTACTGAGAAATGGTTACAATTACAGGATCTCTGAGCCCCACCCATGTCCTGCCAAATCAGAGTCCAGATTTGAACAGGATCCCCAAGTGATTCATAAATACATTAATGTTGGAGAAGTTCTGGTCTAGAGTGGTGTTTCTCAACTTCTCCACTGTTGACACTGTGCTAGATAATTCTCTGTGGTGGGGGCCGTCCTGTGCACTGTATGACATGGGGCAGCATTCCTGGCCTGAACCCACTAGGCACCAGTGGGACCTCCCTAGTTATGACAACCAAAAATTTCTCCCTTATCTTGTCAAGTGTTGTCTGAAAGCAAAATCGCCCTTGGTTGAGAGCCACTGACCCAGCGCTCGAGAACTGGAAATATCTTGGTGGATTTCCAGTCAAAGATCCTTCTGCCCTAGTTCATAACTCTGGGAAGGTCATTCCACACTTCTGAGCCCCACTTTTACAACTTTACTTTAATAAGAGTGGACTTTTCTTTAATCCCACATGAGTGAAATGATACAGTATTTGTCTTTCTCTGATTGGCTTACTTTGCTCAGCATAATGCATTCTAGCTCCACCCACATTTGGGTTGGGGAGAGAAGAGAGGGAAACAAACCAGAAGAGAATCTTAACTATAGAGAACAAATGAGGGATGAAGGAGGGAAGAAAGTGGGGGATGGGCTAGATGGGTGACAGGGATAAAGGAGGACGCTTTGAGATGAGCAGTGGGTGTTTTATGTAAGTGAAGAATCACCAAATTCTATTCCTGAAACCAGTATTACACTGTATGTGAACTAAAAAAAAATCTAATTTTTTTTAAGAAGAGTGGATTTTGTAAAAATGAAATAAGGAATCCCCATAGGTTCCTGAGCTCAGTGTATGGTGCATAAAAAGATCTAAATATATCATATAATTAACAAACTTTTTACATGGAGCACCAAATGGCAGCTCTCAATTTGTGTCACCAGCATGAATCACTTCATTGGTTAGTCAAAAACATCATGAACACAAGAGCACGGTACCCATTTGCTTATTGCACATTAACATACCTCTCTCTCTCATTGAGAGGAGAATAGCAATTTTCTAGAGAAACCGGGAAGTCGTCTCTGCCATAAGACAATACTTTGGAGGTCCATGAGACCTGGTTAGGCAGGTCCCTCGTCTTAGATTTGGAGAAAAACGTTAACTCAAAATTGGGGTAAGGTGTAAGGAGGTTAGACCTCTGGAAGGCCGGCAAGAGCGTGGAGAAGACATAACAAAAGCCAGATTCACCTGACTTCTAATCTGGTCTCCTGGGAACAGAGAATTAGTAGGAAAAAAAATTATTTTCTGTCCAGACCAGTGGCCCAGAGGGAAACAAGGTGCTCCAGCGTGGGACTAACAATGGAAACAGCGCCTAATGAGCAGACACAGGGAGCTGTAAATATCTCCTCTGCCATCCTAACCATGGTGCTCCTTGTGCAGGACAGGACATGGTTGTTGCTCTCGGATTCCTAAGTCTGGCTGGGGGACCAATGTTTCACTCCTTCCTGCTGTCCTGTCTGGGAACAGAGCCTTGGTTTCCATCATCGACCATCCAGGGAAAATTCCAGACCTCCAATCAGAGATGCTCTTCTTATAGACTCTTGAGTCCAAGAGCTCAGCAGGTATTTCAGGAAAGCGTCAGAGAGAATGGAACCTGAGACCTTTCCCTGAGGTCACCTGAGAGCCTAACCAGCATGTCCCAGAGCCGAGAGATTTTTCTTTACTAGGTTGACTATGAAATTTGAAAATAATTTACTTAATTTATTTTTAAAAATTTTTAAGTTTATTTATATATTTTGAGATAAATACAGAGAGAGTGAGCCAGGGAGGGGCAGAGAGAGAGAGAAAACTGACAAGTGTGGAGCCAACACAGGACTTGACTCACAAACCATGAGTTGATGATCTGAGCTGAAACCAAGAGTTGGGCACTCAACCAACTGAGCCACCCAGGAGCCCCCTTTTTTAATTTTTGTTGTATTTTTACTTTTCATTTTTTATACTTAAAAGATCTTTAAAAATAAGTGTTCATCGTACTCAGCAATACAAGGATCATTGTTGACAATGAGTGGTGAGAGTGGAAGTCCAGTTGGATGAGACTGAGGAAGAAATGGGGGGAGGGGTACAAAGTGGTTCCAGTGAAATGAAAACATATCCAAGGAGTTTTGTAGCTACGGAGGTAGCAAAACGGAGTATAGGCTTGGAGATACTAGCATGGAGTGGGAGCATTTTACAATTTTTTTCATTTGGGGTGCATTTGGCTTGTTCTGAATTTATCAGAAGGATATGTGCTCCTGAAGGTAAATACTCCCTTGTGACAGCAGGTTGTGAGACATATAATCACAGTATCAACTCTCCCATTGATATTCAACAGAAAAAAAAATATAGACTTACTACGCATGAAGGGCTATGCCAAGGAACATTTTAGCCATTATTTTATTACCAAGGAAGCTGAATAGATTTTAGACTTTGTTAGCTACTTACTTCCTGTATGCAAATTTTTGGGCAAGTATGTTGCTTTTCTGTACCGGGATCTGAGTGTTTTTATTGTTGTTTTATTGTTGTTATCCCAAGATAACAAAGGAAAGAATACCACCAAGGAAAGTGAGGAAAGGGCCAGCCACATCCACTGTTGGGACACATAAAAACAAGCGTGGTCAAATAGACAGGGAATAGGTACATTAATAACAATCAGGTCAGGGGCCTGAGGTGGATACCATGATGAGGCAAGTGGAGTCATCAGCCCGGGCTCCCTGGAGTCTGACTTAACATCAGCACCCACACTCACTACATTTTCTCTTGACAACCTGGCTCCTATAATGGACTATCCATTCACACTGCTTTTTTCCCACATGAGCAGACAATGGCCTTCTACTAAAACTATTTTTCCCATTATAGCAGTGGTTTCCAATTTTTTTTAGTGTCCACAATAGACATGCCTTTGAATTATGATCAAACATGTGTGCACATGCAAACATGCAAATCCACGTGGATGCACACACACACACACACACACACGCATGCATACACACACAACTGAACAAAGAGAATAACCATTCATATGCTAACAGGAAGGATCTATGCTGAACTTTTTATTTATAGTCACTCAATCTGTCAACCACGATAAGGGGACAGATACCAGTACTCCCACTATTTCAGTGAGAATATCAACATTTTAGAATGAACTAGTTGTCTCCCCAAATTCAAACAGCTAACGTTTGAATCCAACATGGTAGATCCAAGATTCAAAGCTCATTTACTGATTCCAAAATTGTGCATGTAATATCACTTAGGAAAGTTTGTCACCATTTCACCTTGATAAATCCCCACTAATTTGTATGCTGTATATTTCCTATTGTCCATTGGGGATTTATTCCTTTTACTCAAATTTCAAGTGGATGTTCATACGTAAAGGTGTCTTGACACCATCAGTATATCACTCATCTCTCTTTGAGAGAAATTGGTTTTTGCTGCTTTATTAGTTATCTTAGACATCAAGTGGCTATTGATAGGGTTACAAAGCAGCGAGAACCAAGGAAGATTTCTCGTCATCACGATCTCTCAGGGACCACCTGGGCTTATGAGATCTCTCTTCCCCCTCTTCCTTTCCTCTGTCTCCTTTTGAGCTTTTTTATACTTCTCTAAATTCAGGACAGAATGGTCATATTAAAATAGAATGTCACATTTACACGTTCATAGGAATCTTACCAATTGGAATTTGGATATTTTTCTATCTTCTTTAGGGTAATGATAACTTGATGTCAAGAGCCTCACTAATACCCTTTCTTTCCTAAATACTGTAGCTGGAGGTGGGAAAAGCCTGATAACCACATGGTCTCTCTCAATGAGGTCTCTCTTCAAATGTCACCTTGTGCATAGATCTTTCTGAACTCCCTGTAAAGAAAACACCCCATCGCTTTCTTTTATGCCTGATTGTTTTCCCACATGTCATTGTATTTATAGCCTTTTTGCCCTGTTACTAGTGTCTGGTTGTGCTAACATTAATCTTTTTTCCCTGATTTCTAGTCACCACCACCACCACCACCACCACATGGGACCAAGCAATGATACCCAAATTTCAGAATTTTTTCTTCTGGGATTATCAAATGAACCAGAATTACAGCCCCTCATATTTGGACTTTTCTTCTCCATGTACTTGATCAGTGTCTTTGGAAACCTGCTCATCATCCTGGCTGTCAGCTCTGCCTCCCACCTCCACACGCCTATGTATTTCTTTCTCTCCATCCTGTCCTTTGTGGACATTTGTATCACCTCTACCATCATCCCAAAGATGTTGGTAAATATACAGACACAGACTAAAATTATAACCTATACAGGATGCATCAGCCAGATCTATTTTTCCACACTCTTTGCAGGCTGGGACAACTTTCTCCTGGCCGTGATGGCCTATGACCGCTTCGTTGCCATCTGTCACCCCCTGCACTACACAGTCATCATGAAACCCCGGCTCTGTGGACTGCTGGCTCTGGTGTCCTGGATCACGAGTGTCCTGAATTCCTTGTTACAAAGCTTAATGGTGCTGCGATTGTCCTTCTGTACAAACTCAGAAATCCCTCACTTTTTCTGTGAACTCAATCAGATGACACAGCTTGCCTGTTCTGATACCTTTCTGAACGACACAGTGATGTATATTTCAACTGTGTTGCTGGCCGGTGGTCCCCTTGCTGGGATCCTTTACTCTTACTCTAAGATTATTTCCTCTCTACGTAGAATCCCATCAGCTCAGGGCAAGTATAAAGCATTTTCCACCTGTGCATCTCACCTCTCAGTTGTCTCCTTATTTTATTGCACGGTCCTGGAAGGGTACCTTGTCTCCTCTGCTACCCAGAACTCCCACTCAAGTGCAACAGCCTCGGTGATGTACACGGTGGTCACGCCCATGCTGAACCCCTTCATCTACAGCCTGAGGAACAAAGACATAAAGGGGGCTCTGAGGAGATCCTTTGGGATGGCAGGTACAAAAGGGACCATCGTCCTGCTGGTGAAGAAGTGCCCTTGATTGCAGGGTCAAAGCCATGATTCTTTGATCATTGTGACACAGAATTTGCTCTTATGTATTTCCTGAAATTTCCATTTCTTAGAAGTCAGCTTCTCTATACAATTTCAGAAAACTCAGTTTACTAAGCTTTCTGCTCTAAGACACATACAAGTTTTTCCCTTGGTCCATTTTCATACCTTCCCACAGTTCTGACTTTGGATCGGACATATTTGAAAATTTCCGTGTCTTTTACAGGACAACTTTGATTTCTGAAAAACGGTTACTTCATAAATGACATATATCATGCCAAGTACAATTTGTCTAGACTTCCTGAAGGATAATCAATCCTGAGTTGTTTTATTCAGATGGATAAAACTACACTTGGCATCTAAGGCCGTTTATGTAATTTCACCATAGAGGAAAATAGGAAGTCACGATTTTCACTTTGGCTGTGTCATCAGTCTTGTTTACTCCTTAACCACTCTTCCTGATAACGTTGATTTTATCATTGTCCCCGTAAGCCTCAATGTATTGACAATGATGCCACAGGCTAAGAATGCCCGCAGTACACATCTGGGTCCGTGATACTTGTGATTCATACCTGCGCCAATGTTATGGATGCACTGTCCCTCATCATCATCATTGTTGTTGTTGTTGATCTTGTTAAAGTGTAATTGACATCACATTGTATTAGTTGCAGGTGTACAATGTAATCATTCAATATTTGTATATATTGCAAAGTTATCACAATAAACTCAGTTAACATCTATCACAGTATTTACTTACAAACTTATTTTCATCATGAGCATTTTCAAGATCCCCTCTTCTAGCTACTGTCAAATATATAATAGTTTGTTGACTATAGTCACCAGGTTGTACATGACATCCCCTTGACTTATTCATTTTATACCTAGAAATTTGTACCTTGTGACTCTTGTGCCCTTTTCATCCACTCCCCAGGATACCACCCACCTCAAGCTACTACCAATGGGTTCTGTGTATCCATAAGCTTGATTTGGTTTTGTCTTATTTTTAAGATCCCACATGTAAGTGAGATCATATGGTATTTATCTTCCTCTGTCTGACTTATTTCACTTAGCATAATACCCTCAAGGTCCATCAGTTGTCCAAGATTTCACTAATTTTTATGGCTGAATAATATGTGTGTGTGTGTGTATCACAATTTCATTCTATTTTCTTTTTTATTTTAATTCCAGTATAGTTAACAGAGTGTTATATTATTTTCAGGCATACAGTCTAGTGACACTTCCATATGTTACCCAGTACCGCACACTTTCTTTATCCATTCATCCACCAATGAACATGTAGCTTGTTTCCATGTCTTGGCTATTGTAAACCATGTTGCAATGAAATGGGGGTGTGTATATCTTTTCAAATTTGTGTTTTTGTTTTCTTCAGATAAATGCTCAGAAGTAGAATTGCTCAATCACATTGTAGTTCTATTTTTAAGTTTTCAAGGAACCTCCACACTGTTTTCCAGAGTGGCTGCACCAGTTTACATTCCCACCAACAGGGCATGAGAGATTCCTCTTCTCCACAGCCACAACAACACTTGTTGTTTCTTGTTTTTTTGATACTATCCATTCTAAGAGGCATGAGGTTGATATCTCATTGTAGTTTTGATTTTTATTTCCCTGGGGATTAGTGATGTTCAGCATCTTTTCATGTACCTGTTGGCCATCTGTATGTCTTCATAGGAAAAATTTCTATTCAGATCTTCTCCCCATTTTTTTAATCAGGTTGTTTGTTTTTGTTTTTATTTTTTCACTTCATTATTCTTCATTCACAAATGCTAATTGGATATTCGTCCACATGCAACATTTTCTCTCGTGTTCACAACTCAACAGGTTGGTGAATCCAAAAGGACTGGTGCCATCACTATACGGAGTATATTGTACTAGTGTTTCAATCACTTATTCCAACCTACATCTTCTTTTATACTCTAAAACATCTTTATTATGTTGTTTGATCAGATAGATCCACAAGAGGTGGAGGTGCCCAAGGTCAGTCCAACTTTCAGCCAGTCAGGTCTGTCCTGTGACAGCTCCTGAACATAGAACTTTGATGGTATTAAAGAGCCATTTGAGAGCCTGACCAGATCCAGCAACTTGGAGAAGGGACACAACAGCATGGGTGGTGCCATCTTGCTGAGCTAGACTCCCTGTTTGTTCTTTGCTATTGAGTTCTTTATATACTTGGGATAGTTACCTGTTATCAGATATATGATTTGCAAATATTCTCTGCCATTCAGGCGGTTTCCTTTCCATTTTGCTGATGGTTTCCTGTGCCAGCACAAGTTTTTAGTTTGATGTAGACCCTGTTTATTCTTGCTTTTGTTCTCTTGCTTTTGATGTCAAATCCTAAAAATCATTACCAAGACCAATATGTTTTCTTCTAGGAGCTTTATGCCTTCAGGTCTTACATTTAAGTCCTCAGTCCATTTTGAGTTACTTTTTGCCTGTGGTGTAAGACAGTGGTCCAGTTTCGTTCTTTTGCATGAGGCTCTCCAGTTTATCCAACACCATTTGCTGAAGAGCCTGTTCTTTCCTTATTGAATATTCTTGCCTCCTTTGTCGTAAACAAATTAATGATATATATGTGGGGTTTTTTCTGGGCTCTCTATTCTATTCCACTGATCTGTGTTTTTTCTGCCAATATCATTCTGTTTTGGTTACCATAGCTTTGTAATATAGTTTGAAATCAGGGACCATGATGCCTCCAGCTTTGCTCTTCTGTTTCAAGTTTGCTTCGATATTAGGGGTCTTTCGTGATTCCATACAAATTTTACAAGTGTTTGTCCTATTTCTCTAAAAAGTGATGTTGGAATTTTGACAGGGGTTGTACCGAATCCACAGATGAATATGGGTATATGGACATTTTAACAGTAGTAAGTTTTCCAATCAATGAGCAGGGCCTATCCTTTCGTTTATGTGTGTCTTCTTTAATTTCTTTCAGCAATGTCGTATACTTTTCAGTGTACAGGTGTTTTCCCTCCTTGGTTAAGTTTATTCTTAGATATTTTATTCTTGTGGATGCAGTAGTAAATGGATTGTGTTCTTAATTTCTCTTTGTGGTCATTTGTTATTAGTGTACAGAAATGCAACCAATTTTTGTATGTTGACTTTGTGCCCTGCTGAATTCATTTATTGGTTATAACAGATTTTTTCTCATAATTTGTTGAAATACAATGACATACAATAAATTAAACATACTTAAATGCAGCAATTTCTGGGGACACCTAGGTGGCTCAGTCAGTTAAGTAACCAGCTGTTGATTTCGGCTCAGGTCATGATCTCATGGTCATGGGATCAAGCCTAACATTGGGCTCTGTGCTGACAGCACAGAGCCTGCTTGAAATCTTCTGTCTCCTCTTTGCCCCTCCCCTGCTCTCTCTCTTTAAAACTAAAATGTAAACATTTTTAGCATTAAAAAAATAACCAAATGCAAAATTTTCTGAATTAAAGGAATCATACAAAAATTAAGAGTACATACTGAATAAGTCCTTTTAAATATAATTTAAGAAAGTGCCCAAACGTTTAAAGCTCTGTTACATAATTGTAAAAACTGTAATCAACCTGAAACCTCTGTTTTCTTCTTTCTGATGGTGATGTGGGTTTATAAACCTAATTCAAGTAGATGTTGTTAGTAATAATTAAGTATCTGGAAATATTTGGTGCATCCAACAAGTCTTTCATAGGTAGGGAGCATATGTACCTTTACATATGTATGCATTTGTACATTACTTCATACAAATACACTCTTATGCATGAATGTATGACACAGACACAATAACCCTATCTTTTATATTGAAAGGACATTTGGAGAGGATAGAAATCAAAACAGTGAATGTTTGAATTAGCATGGAACTAAAAGAATGTAGAAATTTAGACAAAATTTAAAGTAGATGGGTGAGGGGTATCTGGGTGGCTCAGTCAGTTAAGGGTCTGACTTCAGCTCAGGTCACGATCTCACAGTTCATGGGTTCAAGCCCCACATTGGGCTCTGTGCTGTCAGCTCCAAACCTGGAGCCTGCTTCGGATTCTGTGTCTCCCTCTCTCCCTCTGCCCCTCCCCTGATCATACTTGCTCTCTCTCTCTCTCTCTCTCTCTCTCGAAAATAAACATTAAAAAAAATTTAACTAGAATAGATGAACTTAATTTTAGTAATGAATTACTTTTTCTTATCTTAAAGCACAAAGGTCTCAAAGTGAGAATTCATATTTAAGACTAAAGTCGAGAGGTGCCTGGTTGGTTCAGTTTGTGGGGTATGTACCTCGTTTTTATAAGATTTTATTTTTAAGTAATCTCTACACACAGCGTGAGGCTTGATCTCACAACTTTGAGATCAAGAGTCACGTGATTCATGGATGAGTCAACTTGGTGCCTTGACATGTGACTCTTTATCTCAGGGTCATGAGTTTGAACATCACATTGGACATAGAAATTATGTTTAAAATAAATAAATAGATGCATGGATAGATAGAGTGAATGAGTGAATGAGTGAGTGAGTGAGTAAGTGAGTGAGTGAATGTGTGAGTGAGTCATGTTTATATTTTACCAATGGGGAGTTCACTTTTTCCATTCCATTTAAGCAATGAAGCAGAAGCTCCAAATTGACTTTTTTCCCTCCAGTTAAGGTTGGATTTCAACACGAAATTCCCTCACCCAAGAGAATAAAAATGAATTAACTGGGAGAATGAAATTCACTTTCCTCCAAAACAATTTTATTACATGAATATCTATATTACATTCTTACTTCTGCTCTAACAAATAACACACTAGAGGCTCAAAAGACACAAACTTATTCTCTTACAGTTTAGAGGTCAGAAGGCTGAAATAAGTCTCCACGAGCTAAAATCAAGATGTCTGCAGAGCCTGGTTCCTTCATGGATGCTCGAGGAGAGACTGTTTTCTTTCCTATTGTGGTTTCTAGGGACAACAAGCATCCTTTGGCTCATTGCCCTTTCTCCATCTTCAAAGCCAGCAAAATGGCATCCTCACATCTCTCTCTGACCCAACTACTTTGCCTCCCTCTCCTATGTTTGGAGGACCATGGTGATTATGTTAGCTCCACCTGCATAATCTTGGTCAATCTTAGTTTAAGGTCAGCTCATTACCAGTCTTGCTCTATTTGCTACTCTATTCTCCCCCTTTACTCTAAAAAATAACTTATTCAAAGTTTCCAAGGATTGGAATGTGGACAACTTCAGGAGGCTCTCATTCTGCCTGCTAGAAAGTCTTTTCCAAAGTATTTTATTTGGTGTCATTTGACAGCCCTTATATAAAAGAAACAAACACGGAATTTATCACATCGCCTAGAATGACCGGATACACTTGTCATTCCAAATTTTATACAAACACAATTTATTTCGTGAAGAAGACCTACAACCACCTGCACCTTGCTCTATCCCAGGACCACAGCCTTGCTACTCAAAGAGTGGTCCACGGACCAGGACCTACAGTATCAATATCATTCAGGAGCTTGTTAGATACACCATATCCTGGGCCCACCATCACCTGCAAAATCAGAATCTGCATTTAAACTAGGATCCTAGGTGATTCATATGCACCTTGAAGTTGCAGAAGCGCTGGGCTAGAGTAGGTTTTCACACATTCTCAATGTGGCCTTTGAGGCAGGATGATTATTTGTGTTGGGAGCTGTCCTGCTCACCACAGGTGTTTAGCAGCATCCCTCAGACATTGTCAAATATGCCCAGGGGGAAAACTCATCTCTGGCTGGGAAATATGGGACAGAGTTTGAAAAATGGAGCACCCTGACAGAATCCAATCAACACCAACCCCTTTCTGCAACCATAACCTTGAGAAGATCACTAAATTCTTCAAGCCCCATTTCCCCATGGGGAATGGAGTTCACAATAGTACTTCCTCACAGAATAGACTTTTATAAAAATTAAGTCAGACAATTCCTAGAAGCTTCTGAATCCAGATTATAGTGTATAAAAAGATCTGAATATATCTCTTACAATAAACAAACATTTTATAATGGCATTTTAAGTACTGGCTCTGAACTTGTGATATAAGTGTGAAATCCCTAATTGTTTGGGAAAAATTGTCATGAAGCCCATGGGTGTAGTGCCTGAGGTTTTGTATCAAAAGAACAAACTTAACATCTCTGTTGAAAAGAGGAAAAGTTACTTGCTAGAGATGTCAGGGGCTGTGTCTCCACCACAATCAATGCTTTGAAGAATCCAAGGGACCTTAGTTAAGGCCTATTTCTCAGTCTTCAACAGGAGAAAATGTTTATTGTGGATTGGGATAAGGTGCTGGGAGTTTAGATCTCTGAAAGGCAGAAGAATAGAAAAAGAGTAAGAAAGACTGGTTTCAGATGGCTTATCGCCTGGTCTCCTAGGAACAGAAATTCAACAGGAATAATTACCTCTGTCCACATAGGTGTCCCACAGGGGAATCATGTGCCTAAAGGTGAGAGAAACAACAGTGAAATGTGACTAATGAGCAGAATTAAGAGGCTGCAAATACCTCCTCTGTTGCAGCCCCACAGTGTGTACAACATCAGGCTGGACAAGACATGGTCGTTTCTTTTGCAGTCCTAAGTCTGAATGGGACACTGAAGTTTCACCCATCCCTGCTGTCGCGTCTGGGACAGAGCTTCATCCTCCACCATCCAATGAGGTAGCTGTTTTGAGTTGCATGTAGAGACCCTCCTCTCAGAGACCCCATCTAGATGAGTTTTACATCCCAGTAAGTACTGCAGGAGGTCAAGAGAAGGAAAGTCAAGAACATTTTCCAGAGGTCACCCGAGAGCCAATCTAGCCTGGCCAGAGCTGAGACTTTGCTGTAGTTGTTTGCTGGCTTGATTAGTAAATTGATTGATTGTTGTATTTATGATGCTATAAACAGAAGTAAACATTAAACTCAGAAATGCAAGGTTCAACATTAACAACTAAATGATAATAATGGAAACCCACCCAGACCGGGCATGGGAAACATAAAAGTAGAACCTAAGACCAAGGATCTTTGCAATTAACCAGAGTAGAAAAGTCAAGTATGAGCTGTGGAGGGACATACACTGAGTGAGGACATGTCTTTTCATTTTTAAGGTAGGACATATTAGATTACATTTCCGTACTGATGAGAAAAATCCAGATGAAAGAATTCTCCCAAGTACATCCTGCAAAAGGGGTACATCATGCCTACATGAAGCAGGCATATCACAGCACCTTCTCTCTCTTGAGTATTCAAATGAAAATTTTTAGGGGCACCTGGGTGGCTCAGTCAGTTGAGTGTCTGACTTGATTTTGGCTCAGGTCGTGATCTCAGGTGTCATAGGATTGAAGTCCCATAGTTGGACTCTGCCCTGACAGAGCCCCTCTCTGTCCTTCTCTCTCTCTCTGCCCATTCCCTGCTTGTGCTCACTAGCTCTCTCTCTCTCTCTCAATCTCTCTCTCTCTCTCTCTCTCTCTCTCTCTCTGTGTCTATCTATCAAAATAAACAAATACTTTTTAAAAAAAAATTTTTAATGAATTGTGTGAAAAGGGATATGCTAAAGAGCTTCCTTTACAATTAGCTCAATACCTATGAGTCTGAATATATTCTGGGTTAGCTAGCCACTCACTTTCTCTATTGAAAATTGTCTTTGGGAATCCTTGCTGTTTGCATAGTGGGGTCAGAGTGGTTTTATTCCTGGTTTTTATTCCATTCTTTCGAACAAAAAATTGCCATTTTTTTCACCAACTTGGCTCCTTGACATTTTGCTTTTTTATGATGTGTAGAATTATTTGTGAAGAATGTGTGAGA
Source organism: Prionailurus bengalensis (assembly GCF_016509475.1). NCBI lineage: Eukaryota > Metazoa > Chordata > Mammalia > Carnivora > Felidae > Prionailurus > Prionailurus bengalensis. Next base: position 11,272,469 of record NC_057348.1, read on the forward strand.
GTGTGTAAATTTTGTGTGGTAAACTCTGTGACTTAGTCATAATATACTCTCTCTGCTGCTTTTTTTTTCTTTTTTTTCTTTTTTCTTTTTTTTTCTGAAAGAAGTATACTGTCACCTTAACATTCTTCACTTGTGAAGAGCTGCTTTCCACAAAAATGACAGTAAATGTCTTTCTGCATATTTATGCTCTTAAAATACCCTTTCTACATATTTCCAACTAGTTTTCACAACTCTGTATTCCTCTATTGTTCCTTTTGGCCCTTTATTATTGGATCTATTTCCAAAATTGAAAGTACATCACTTGCAAGGCATTTTTTTTATGTTTGATGAATCACTTTTACCCTCCATAAACATGATTGGTCCACATATGTTTATGTGAGATAAAATTAAAACTTTAGATAACGCTTTCTCTCCACGTGAAAAGACTTTCTCATACTCTTTTATCCCAAGTCCTTGGCCATCTAATTTAGATCATTAAATTATTATTCTTTTAACTCGCTTTGTTCAGAAGTTGGTTTAGGGTCTTCCTTCAATTTTGTTTCATGCAGTGGTTTTGAGCCATTCTGCTTATCCGAAGTGCATTTTCACTCTTTCTCTCTCTTTCAAAAGTCTTCATTTCTTTTGAAATTTTTCTATGTGATGCACACATACACCTTGCACACTCTGCCGACCGAGCCAGCCTGGTGCCCCTGATTCATGATTTTTTTTTTAAAACGTTTATTTATTTTTGAGACAGAGAGAGAACATGAACGGGGGAGGGGCAGAGAGAGAGGGAGACACAGAATTGGAAGCAGGCTCCAGGCTCTGAGCCATCAGCTCAGAGCCCGACGCGGGGCTCAAACTCAGGGACCTTGAGATCGTGACCTGAGCCGAAGTCGGATGCTCAACCGACTGAGCCACCCAGACGCCCCCCTGATTCATGATTTCAACACCAGCAGGACATTTCATGGTGTGGCTGTGCCATTTATACTTTTGATAGTGTCACATAGTTTTTCTCATTAAATTACTATTATATCAATGTTACAAAATGTTTTAAAATGGATAAACTATGTTTCTTAACCAAAGGGTTTTTTGTCCTCCAGAGGATAATGAGCAATGTTCAGAGACATTTTGGGCTGTCACACTGGGGAGGGGTGCATGGAGGCCAGGGATGCTCTAAACGTCCTACAATGCACAGGACACACCCCACTATAGAGAAGGATCTGGTCCGGAATGTCCACACTGCAGAGACTGAGAAATCATGAGTTAAAGAATATGTGTATTTTTTAAGACACTATCTTTTTAATTTTTTAAAAGTCTAATGGTTGCCATATTGCTACTATTATCTTTTTTTATGAATATAATTTATTGTCAAATTGGCTTACATACAACACCCAGTGCTCATCCCAACAAGTACTATTTTTTAAGTAATCTCTACACCCAACATGGGACTTGAACTTACAACCCCAAGCTCAAGACTTGTGAGTTCCACTAACTGATCCAGCCAGGTGCCCTAAGAATATCTGTATTTTTTTAATGTTTATTTGAGAGAGACAGAATGTTAGTAGGGGAGGGTCAGAGAGAGAGGGAACACAGAATCTGAAGCAGGCTGCAGGCTCTGAGCTATCAGCTCAGAGCCCAACACGGGACTCAAACCCACGGACCATGAGATCATGACCTGAGCTGAAGTCAGACCCTTAACCAACTGAGCCATCCAGGTGCCCCATGCATTTTAATATTTGTAAATGTCTGCACAGTCTCCCAGGGTTTTATAACACTTCACAATACTGACAGCAAAATTAGAAAGTGCCCCTTTGCTACCTGTTAAAAATTCCAACCTCCTTCAAAGCGACCGCCCCTGAAGTGTTTTCTCAGGATGTTGGGTGTGATAGTGAGAAGAGATGTTCCACGGACAGGACACTACAGTAACCAGATGAATAAAGTGCAAAAGTACATAGTGTGGGCGAGGAGCTCCCTGTGTCTTGAATCTTAACCAGCTGTGAGGCCACATGTCTTCAGGAAATTCACAACAATTACCTCTTGTCCATTCCCCTCAACACACTGGCTTCCTTCTGAGCCTTGATTTTCTGGAAAAAAAAAAATAATGCCTCCTCAGGGCCTTTGCACTGGCTGACCCTTTTCCACTTTCCAGGATGTTTTTTTTCTTCCTTCAAGTCTCTGCTTAAATGTCACCTTCTTACCCAATCTTGACCGAACACACAACATAACACTCCCTCCACTCTCTCTTTTTACCTGCCTTCATTTTCTTCATAGCCTCTGTTCCTATCTCAGAATTATCTCATTTCTATATGTGTGTATATCCAGTCACCATCATTGAATTGAAGGTACCATTCCTCTTCAACACCCTCTACCTTATGACTTGAAAATGCTGACAGCATGGTTGACACTCCATATATTCCTCAAATGCATGCAATAATTTCTTATTAACTCTATGATACCTGGCCATTGGGGGAACAACTGATGTTGGGATGAAAATTACTAATCAGAGAGGAAACGGTGATCCCCTCAAGGGGCCCAGATCCATTCACAAAGTATTGAAATTATTTTATTGACTGGAAATACATGGTAGCATTTGAACAATGTGGGCCAGGCCCATGTGAAGTTTTGTCATGTTATTTTCCCTTTACTGGTAGTCACCTCCACCACATGGACCCAGGAAATGATACAGGAACTTCACAATTTCTTCTTATGGGATTTTCAGAAGAACCAGAACTGCAGCCCCTCATATTTGGGCTTTTCCTCTCCATGTACCTGATCACTGTGTTTGGGAACCTGCTCATCATCCTGGCTGTCAGCTCTGACTCCCACCTCCACACGCCCATGTACTTCTTCCTGGCCAACCTGTCCTTTGTAGACATCTGCTTCACCTCCACCACCATCCCGAAGATGCTGGTGAACATCCAGACTCAGAACAAAGTCATAACCTATGAAGACTGCATCACACAGATTTATTTTTTCATACTCTTTGCTGTGATGGACGTCTTCCTCCTGAGTGTGATGGCCTATGACCGGTTTGTGGCCATCTGCCACCCCCTCCACTACACGATCATCATGAACCCCCAGCTTTGTGGGCTGTTGGTTCTGGTGTCCTGGATCATGTGTGTCCTGAATTCCCTGTTACAGAGTTTAATGATGTTGCGGCTGTCGTTCTGTACACAGGTAGAAATTCCCCACTTTTTCTGTGAACTCAATGAGATGCTCCAGCTTGCCTGTTCTGACACCTTTCTTAATAACGTGGTGATGTATCTTGCAGCTGTCCTGCTGGGTGGTGGTCCTTTTGCTGGGATCCTTTACTCTTATTCCAAGATAGTGTCCTCAATACGTGGGATTGCATCAGCTAAGGGCAAGTATAAAACGTTTTCCACCTGTGCGTCTCACCTGTCGGTCGTGTGTTTATTTTACTGTACGATGCTTGGCGTGTACCTGAGCTCTGCTGCTACCCAGAGCTCACAGTCAAGTGCCACAGCCTCAGTGATGTACACGGTGGTCACGCCCATGCTGAACCCCTTCATCTACAGCCTGAGGAACAGAGACATAAAGAGTGCTCTGAAAAGAATTGTTGGGGTACAAGTGATGTAATGGCCAACTGTCTTAGGGTTGGAGACGTGTGCATGATTGCAGGGCAGAGCCTCAGAACCAAGAACTGTTCTTCCTTAAATAGACTTTGGCAGGAGAATCTGCTCCTTCTGTTTTTCTCCTGGAATTTCCACTTGTTTGCTTTCAACTTCTCTATACATTTAAGGAACTCACTTTATCAAGCTTCTGCTCTGTCTGACATAGTTTCCCCTTTGTCCATTTTCATATGTCTCCAATGTTTTCCCCAGCCTTAGAACATAAATGCCTGGAAATTTCTGTATCTAATGGGACAAGTTGGATTTCTTAAAAATAATTTCTTTTCAAATGACTTACCCCACGAGAAGTAAATCTCCCCTAGATTTTCCAAGAACATAATCACGAGTTATAGTCTTCATATGGAAAAAAGCTACACTTGGCCCCTAAGCCCTCTCCATAATTTTATCGTAGATGAACATACAAACCAAAGTTTTCACCTTGTGTCTGTCAATCTTTTTACATCACAACCTAAGCATTCCTACTGATGACGTGGACTTTAACAGTGTTCCCTTTAAGCCTCTGGCTATTGACACCACAATGCTCTGGCTAGGAAAGCCCCGGCACTCACCCGTGCCCATGTGCTTGTGGACATTCCCAGAGCTTATGCTGTGACTCACTGGCCCTCGGGTTCTTATTGTGATCAGAAGACACACCTCGGCACCACCATCAGAGAACTCTAAAAAAGCAATGCCTGTTACTCACAGATCCCGGAGGGCACATGGGATGATCAAAGGCCATTTGGAGAGGTCTGAGAAAGGGAGACAGAGATTGATAGACACTGGGAGCACCGCTGAGGGATCTGGCTTTATTGAGGACCATGGCCAGAGTGGCTAGGGGGTTGCGGGTTCACACCTTACTGGACAGTTTTTTTTGTTTGTTTGTTTGTTTTTTAATTTTTTTTTCAACATTTATTTATTTTGGGACAGAGAGAGACAGAGCATGAAGGGGGGAGGGGCAGAGAGAGAGGGAGACACAGAATCGGAAACAGGCTCCGGGCTCTGAGCCATCAGCCCAGAGCCTGACGCGGGGCTCAAACTCACGGGCCGCGAGATCGTGACCTGGCTGAAGTCGGACGCTTAACCGACTGCGCCACCCAGGCGGCCCTTACTGGACAGTTTTATAGGAGCAGATTTCAGCAGCTGAAGGGGAAAAGCAAGGTCACTCAAGGGCAGTTATATTAGCTACCCAGGGCTTTGTCAACAGGAACTTCCTGGCTGGGGTGGTCCGAGTGCTAATTTGGTAATTGTGTCATACACCTGACAATATGTTTGTTCAACATGGCTGTTTTCAAATGGATGTCCCAGAAATGCAAAGCTTAATTTCAGGCATTTACATTATAATCAAAAGCTTAATGTCAGGCACTTAACTCTAAAAAACATGCTACTGTATTTCCTAATCGGCCTCCTGTTTTTTCTCTGTTATTCAGCGCGGTGTCCAGGAAGCCTACCATAGCCCCTGATAAAACTTGTTCAGCATAATATATCTCCCAGTGGAGTCTATATGGAAAGACAAACTTAAATAAGTTGATCAACCAGATATATTCTTAGTGTCAGGACGACCATAAATATGAGGAGGCAAAATTTCAAAACACTATCTGTTACTACACAAGTTTCTTTCTTTCTTTTTCTTTCTTTCTTTCTTTCTTTCTTTCTTTCTTTTTTTTCTTTCTTTCTTTCTTTTTTCTTTCTTTCTTTCTTTCTTTCTCTTTCTTTCTTTTTTCTTTCTTTCTTTCTTTTTCTTTCTTTCTTTCTTTCTCTTTCTTTCTTTTTCTTTCTTTCTTTCTTTTTCTTTCTTTCTTTCTTTCTCTTTCTTTCTTTTTCTTTCTTTCTTTCTTTCTTTCTTTCTCTTTCTTTCTTTCTTTCTTTTCTTTTTCTTTCTTTCTTTCTTTCTTTCTTTCTTTCTTTCTTTCTTTCTTTCTTTCTTTCTTCCTTTCTTTCTTTCTTTCTTAACAGTTGATCCTGTGCATTTACTTATTGAAGCATAGAACATTTGTGTCCACAGCTGAAGGGATTTAGTTTTTGAGGCGAAGGATTGAGGCGAAGGCAAAAGTCTTCTATGCTTTATCATGGAATTTTCTTCCTATTTCTACTTGAGAACTTCCAGTGCTACCTGTTAATATGACACTTCCTGATATTATACATAAAATAACTCACTTTTCTTAATTTTTGTCACAAATGCTAAGGCTTGGCAAAGGAACAGTATCAGCCCCATCCATTTCGTACCTCTGTCTTGCTCTGAAATCTCTCCCACCTGCATGACCAGAGGATGCTTCATATGAGAGCTGGATGTCCTGTTGGCATGTGGTTCAGGGTCCCCAGGTCTTCTGCACAAACGTGCATGTCCTACAAACTCTCCCCGTTACCTTGAGGGGAGCCTACATATAGTCACTTGTTCATCAAGTCACAGGAAATAGACTTGAACCACAGAAGGATGACAACCACTCTCCTCAATTTTCGGACCATATGCCACAAATAAAAAGCAGCACATGTCTGATCACCTCAAGTCTGTTTGCTGGGGTGATTGTGTCAGCCAGGTGTTGCTGTATAACAAACAGGCTGTTCTTATCAAATGGGATATCATAATGATGTGGGGATGCCGAGCACAATGGTGAAGAAAGAATTCTTGAGACTTTTTATGATGCAAAAAGGTGCGTTTATTAGAGCTTGGAGATAGGACCCATGGGCAGAAAGAGCTACACTGGGATTGTAAAGAATGACTGATCATATACTTTTAAGTTTATGGAGGAGGGGAGTAGAGATAGCACGTTTCTAAGGAATTCCTTTATGCTGAAAGTGAGGTTTACGGGGCCATGGAGGTTTGGCTCTTGTCAAGATAAGGTTGCTTTTCTTGTCTAATAAAACGTTAACATTAACACAGCCTCGAGTTCCTGGACGTGACTCAGGGATTTGTCAGTGGGCTGCAAGTTGTAAGGACACTGATGTTTAGCTACATTTCTCTTGCTTTTGTTCTCCTCATCGATGATACCTTTAGCATCAAACGGGATCATATCGGGAAGCATTTCTTTCTTTGTCTTTTTAACATTTATTTATTTTTGAGAGACAGAGAGACAGAGCACAAGTGGGGGAGGGGCAGAGACACAGAATCTGAAGCAGGCTCCAGAGCCTGCTGACAGCTCAGAGCCTGATACAGGGCTTGAACCCTCAAGCCGTGAGATGATGATCTGAGCCAAAGTCAGACGTTTAAGGGAGTGAGCCACTCAGGACCTCCGGGAAGCATTTCTTATCTCTGCTGGGCTCCTCATGTGTCTGTGGTCTGGTACGAATCTCTCTGTTGTGTTTCTAAGGCTCGTCCATGATGCTGTGTGTGATTGTAGTGCTCTACTGTCTCAGCCAATTTGTGGCCTTATTACTACATTTCTATGTGCAGGTTATTCTTCTATTTATAAATAAGATGAATTATCATGTGAATTCTTTGCATTGAATCCCAGTATTCCTACACCTGTATGTAACATTGGTTTTCCTTCCCTGTTAGAAGAGCTATCTCCCAAACCTGTAAAGGAGAATCATCTATCTGTGCTCTCTATCCAACCCTTAGCCTGCACCATAGATATGTTCCCAGTTAATTAATCAGAGTATAATTACACACAATACACCACATATTTAAAGGGTACAGTTTGATGAATTAAATGAGCTACATGAAAATTCATAGCACATAGTGCAAGTTTCCATTTGTGTATAATTTAAGCTTTAACTGCGTTGTTAGGTAATTCTTAAGATCATAAACTCCCTAAGCCTCTCTTTCCTTATTTCTGAAGGCAGAGTGGATGCTCAACATAACTTCCAGTGAAATGTAAGGAAAGAATGAAATGCATGGATATACATTTTTTACTCCAAGGAAACCATTCAAGTGTAGTGGTTGTGTCTCATGTATGTGTGTGTTTGTACACATTTTTCTTTCTTATAATGTGTACACACACAGATGATTTATGATTTCATCTTTGTGTTGAAAGGAGACTTGAGAAAAAGTTGGAGAGGATAGCACTGGAGAGGAAGAACGAATGGTTGAATCAACCTAAAATAAAAAGAAGCAGAGATAAAGACACAAAACGTTAAATTACAATGAGTGAACTTAACTTTTGTTTTTAAATTTATGTATTTAAATTAAGTTAGTTCACATACAGTTTACTATTGGTTTTAGGCGTAGAGCCCAGTGATTCATTGCTTGCCATGACACCCAGTGTTCTTCCCAAGTGCCCTCCTTAATGCCCTTCACCCATTTAGCCCATTCCCCCCCACACACACACACCTCCTCTCCAGCACCCCTCAATTTGTTCTCTTTATTTAAGAGTCTCTTATGGTTTGCCTCTCTCCGTTTTTATCTTATTTTTCCTTCCATTCCCCTGTGTTCATCTGTTTTGTTTCTTAAATTCCACATATGAGCAAAACCATGGCATTTGTCTTTCTCTGACTGACTTATTTCACTGAGTATACTACCATCGAGTTCCATCCACGTCGTTGCAAAAAGATCTCATTCTTTTTGATGGCTGACTAATATACCATTGTAGGGATATATTACATCTTCTTTATCCATTAAAGAGCACCTGCACCCCAATGTTTATAGCAGCGCTATCAACAATAGCCAAACTATGGAAAGAGCCCAAATATCCATTGACTGATGAATGGATAAAAAAGATGTCAGTGACCCTAATTTTGATCACGAGTTCCCTTCCTATTTTGTTGCCTCAAGGACATTATAGTCAGACCACATCACATTTATGCACACAGGAATTCACTCTACCACCTACTGGGCAGAATATCTCCAAACTGTTTTAATTTTTTTTCTACATATTGTGGGGTCTTTAAAATATAATTTATTGTCAAATTGGCTAACATACAGTGTGTAAAGTGTGCTCTTGGTTTTGGGGGTAGATCCCCATGGTTCATCGCTTACCTCGTATTGTGGGTTGTTAAACTGTAACTTCCCTTAACCAAGGGAAGCTAATGAGTGAATCAAGAGGCTTAAATTTGGTTGTCTCAAATAATTTTATTGACTGTGTCAGTATGAGATTCCTACCGCTGCTGTAAAATATCTCCACACTAGCTGCTTAAAACATACACACCCTTACAGTTCTGGAGTCACAGCTTGGAAGGAGTCTCATTGGGCTAATAGCAAGAAGTCTGCAGGGTTGACTTCCTACTGGAGGCTCAGGGGAGAATCTGTCTCCTTTCCATTTCCAGTCTCTGTCGCCGGTCACCTGCATTCTTTGGTCATGGCCCTCCCTCCACCTTCAGAGCCGACAGGGTAGCAGTTTCAAAGTGTCTCTGACACCAACTCTTTGACTCCCTCCTCAACATTTGGAGGACTGTCGTGACTACCTTAGTGCCACCTGGACAATCACAGCTAATCGTTGTATCTGAATGGCAGCTGATTGGCAGCCCTGTTCAATCTCCTACCTTGATTCCCTGAGCTCTAGAAAATAACATGTTCATAAGCACTGATTAGGATGTGGACCTGCTTGGGAGGCTCCTCCTCTGTCTTCTAAAAAGTCTTTTTCAAAAGTGTATTGTTTTCAGGTGATTTGACTAGTTTATACATTATGCTCTGTCACCATGAGAGCAGCTACTGTCTGTCTCTGGGCTGCACCGTTACAATAAATTGACCGCATTCCTTATGCTGGGCCTTTTATTCCCATGACTTATTCGTCCCATAACTGGAAGCCCATACCTCCCACTGTTGTAACCTTGTGTGTCAACTGTACTAAAACTATTACAAAATAATAGATACACGAAAAAACCAAATCCCGGGTGTATTATTTTGTGTCACACTAGTGCCTGCCTATAAAAGAAACAAACACAGAATTGACACAGCCTCCAGAAGGAGGGATACACTATTCCCTCCAAATTACATGCAACGATGATTTTTTGTATAGGAGATCTCTAAAACTACCTACATCTGTCTCTAACACAGGATCACACCCTTGCTAACCAAACACGGACTGGAACTTGCACATAAATAACAAGTGAGAGCTTGTCAAAAATGCAGAAGCTCTGGGCCACCCGGGGACTATCACTCAGATGCTGCATTTGCAGCAGGATCCGTGTGGATTCATAAACATTTGTAGACCATGTGAGGTTGGAGAAGGGCTGGTCTAGAATAGGTTTTCTCACTTGTTACACCAGACCTTTGGGACAGCTTAAGTCTATTTTTGGAGGCTGCTTTCTTGTGGACGAGGTGTTTAGCAGCATCCCTTCAGACGTCACCAGACATCCCCGGGGGAAAATTCATTTCTGGTCGAGAACCACTGCCCCCAAGCTTGAGAACCAGAAGCATCCTGACAGAATCCCACTCAAGGCCCACATCCTCAAGCACTGACTTCAGGCAGATCACTAGATGCCGCCAAGCACATTCCCGCCTGGAGAATGGAGTTTAGAAATGGAGTTTCTCAGGGACGACACGTTCACAGAACATTGAATTAAACATTCCCTGTAAATGCTCAATACAGGTGATAGCATGTGCAAAGACCTAAGTATACCTCTTATAATTAACAAGGCCTTTATAACAAGACAGCTTTTAGCTTGAGATAAAGTAAAAAATTCCTAATTGCAATGGCAAACATATCTTGAACCCAATATGCGTAGTGCCCAAGGTTTATTATCAGAAGAACCGAGTTCTCCACCTCATTTAAGAGAAGACTAAACACATCTGGAGATAGCTGGGTCCCCACCGCAAGTCAATGCTTTGAAGATAAAGAGACCTAGTCCAGGCAGGATCCCTCAGTCCCAGACCTGGAGCAAACTGTAACTGGGAGTTGAGATAAGGTGCTGGGAGATATACTCACCAGGAGGGAGGCAAGTTCAAGGAAAAGGAGCAAAAAAAAACAAAACAAAACAAAAAAACCAAGCCCATCCAACTGGATTCCCTACTTTTTTTCTAATGTTTAGTTTTGAGAGACAGACACTGAGAGTGGGGAAGGAGCAGAGAGGGAGACACAGAATCTGAAGCAGGCTCCAGACTCCAAGCTGCCAGCACAGAGCTCAACGTAGGGCTCGAACTCACAAACCACAAGACCATGACCTGAGCTGAAGTCTGACGCCCAACCGACTGAGCCACACAGGTGTCCCTGAGAATTCACTACTTCTAAACTGGTCTCTTGGGAACATGATTCATCAGAGAAATTTCCTTTGTGTGCAAAAGTGTTCCACTTGGGAACTGTGCTGGAGTAAGAAGAGGGAATATATACCTAATGAGCAGACACAGGGAGCTGTAAATATCTCCTGGTCTCCTGTCTGTCAGCCCGTGCAACCTTGCACAGGAAGGGGCATGCTTTTCTGTTTGTTCTGAATCCTAGTTCTGGCTGAGGACTGATGTTTCACTGCCTCCTGCAGTCTCAGGTGAGGGCAGAGCTTTAGTCCCTATCATCTGCTATCCAGGGTTCCACAAGGAGACCTTCCCATCAGACACCCCAGCTAGATGAGTCCAACAGCCCAGTGGACCGTGGGTGAGAGGGCCAGAGAGAATGTAAGCCAAGATCATTAACTGTCACCACTTGAGAGCCAATCCAACTTAGCCCAGAGCAAGTGGTCACGGTGTTTGTTTGCTTAATTAAGTAATTCATGTATTTATTCAGTGGCTGTGTCAGTTTCAGAGGGAGTGCCATTCACACTCTTGAAGAGCTTTCTTATTCTTTATCATTCAATCGCTATTATGGCCATGCTAGAAAAACTATGTTGAGATTGTTAAATTCAATGTGTGTTTCTAATCGAGTATAATTTTGTCCCCCAGGGGACATTGATCGATGTCTGGAGACACTTTGTCACACTGGAGAGGGGTGCACAGAGGTCAGGGATGCTCTGAACATCTTACAGGGCACAGGAGACTCTCCACCACAGGGCAGGCTCTGGGCAGGATGGGTGCAGAGACTGGGAAACTCCTGGTGACAGAATGTCAGTATCTGTAATACAGCTGCTCTCATGTTCTGCCTTCAACCTTGTAACACTCTTATGCCAACAAATTCAGAATAACCCTTTGGCTCCTATTTGAAAGTTTCAACCACAAACAACGTAACAGCCCTGTAAGTTTTTTTCCAGGCTGCTGGGTGAAGGAGACAGTTCTTGTTATTTTCCTTAAACTATCCCTCAGTTTCAGCCAAGGTCATATGTTTGATGACCGTCTGATTGGTTTTATTATTATTATATGCCCATAGGTTATTCTCTCTCTCTCTCTCTCTCTCTCTCTCTCTCTCTCTCTCTCTCTCTTTTTAAAACATTATCCGCATTTCAAATGATTTCCTGAGATCATTGTTTCTCAATTGATTTTTGCAACATATTTTGATCATAAAATTTTTTAATTTTATTTAAATAAATCTATCTTCTTACTTCTGAGATTATGGCTTTATTTGGTGGGTTGGCTCACCTGTGAATGTTATATGTAGTTTCCTTGATGTTCTGCTATATTGTATGGTTACACTTACACTGGGGTCATAATCCCTCTGAATTTTTGTGAAGTGTCTGAGGAGGGGACCAGTTGCATATTCTTCCAGATAGATATCCATTGATGCCAGTATTAGTTTAGACATCCCTTCATTCTAGATGTTATTTAGCAATTCAACCTTTTCCAACTAAACCGAAACAAAACCTTGCCATATGGTCAATGTCCTTATACATTGAGACCTAATTTCTGACTCATTTAACAAATAAAAACTGAGCATTCTAGGAACATTATATATATTTTTTCATGTGTAGGCCATTGACAATTTAATTATGAATCCATGTTGATATCCTTAATAATTTCTTTTCTATAGCCAATTTCAGTTAGTTTTTATGTTTCACATACTTTTGCTGTGGACAGTTGTTTTCAAACTACTCATTTTAACGTGGTTGCATCATCCCTTTATTTTTTTCATTCTATAATTTTTCATATCCTTGGGTTTTTCATATTAACCATATAGTGACATACATTTGTGACAAAAACAAAAGTGAACAAAGAAGGTGAAATCCCTTCACCAGCATATGTTTCTGTGTAGCACCAAGGACAGAGAACAATAATATAAATATACGGATGGCATCATGCGGTCAAGCATAATCATGTGAAAGAAGTTATTTGGTACAAAACTGGACTGTCGTGATGTCGGGAGCACTTACAGAGCATGGTCTGGGGAAGCCTCTGTCCACTGGCTGATATACAGAATGAGGATTCGAGGTGCCCCTTGGGTTTGTGAAAAAGAGACCAATACCCAGAGTCCAAGAGTATCAACGAGAGGACATCACATAGGGATGGGAGATGAGCGCCTGGGTGGCTCAGTGGGTTAAGAGACCTCTTCTTGGTTTCGGCTCAGCTCAGATCTCATTGTTTGTGAGATCCAGCCCCATGTTGGGCTCTGTGCCCACAGTATGGAGCCTGCTTGGGACTCTCTCTGTCCCTCCCCTGCTTGTGTGCTTGCTCTCTCTCTCTCTCTCAAAGAAATAAACCTTAAAAGGTGAAAGGGATAACAGGGCTGCCCTCACCTGCTGTCAGCCCCCATGAAGGCGAATTGCCCAAGTAATGATGTGAGAGGCACGTGAAAGCGAAGTCTTCCGTGGTTGACCTTGTAACTGCGCAACTTGCAGCCAATCACGTGCACTTCCTTTTGTGAAGTGTTGGCTTATCCCTTCGCTCATTTTTTCCCTTGGCCCCACCATATGTAAGGTGTTTGACATTAGGAAGATATCGGCACTTTCATCTTTGGGGGCAGCTAAATGTGTTCTCACATAGTTTTTGCTGGGCATCAGGGGAGGTGGTCGGGTGCAAAGCTTCCAGAAGCGAGGGAGGTTACTGTTTGTCACAATCCCTCGGGGACCCCCCGAGCTTACTGCATCCTTGTTCTGTTGTCCTAGACTCTGGGTCTTGTCTAGCAAGAGAGGGGACACAGGATTGTAATGCAAGAGAGGCAAATGTCCAGGAGGAGACAAGAGGCCTGAGTAAGGGTCCTTGCTCTGTTTTCATTAGGATCAGGAGGCTTACAGGTGTGATGGGTGGGCACAGAGACAATGGAACTGTCAACCATTAACTCGTGGGTGTGGGGGAAGCTGGGGTTTGAAGACGTGTGGTGTTAGGGGTTTTGGTCAATGCAAAACAAATCCTGGTTGCAGGCAGATGGTTGTTTACAGCAGACATGAGGCGCCACCTCTGTTTACCTAAATTTGCCTAGGGCACAAGCCAGAAAGAGCTGGCTACCTTAGGGTCTACAAGGCACCTTTCTTTTGCTAATTAGCTCCCCTTGGGGCAACTTCCCCTTGCTGAGGTCTACAGCCCTGTTTATCCATTTACCTAATTTTAGTCCTTCCTTCCTGGGAAAGCAGCTTTCTGCTATTGTATTCAGTTGGGAGGTGTTTCTGCCCTGAATACCTAAACTTTTTACCTCATTTTGGATGCTTCCATGCTGAGATTTCCTATTCCTATACTTTTGTCCTATACTGGGGACCTTTGCCCTGTTGGATGCCTTCATCCTGTGGCTTCTCTTTCTTTATGCCTTGTTAGCTCATCGGTGCAAGCTCAGGGAACTCCTAAGCTTATTCTCCACACTCTGCCTCATCCATTTCATTCACCATCCCTCTGTCTTTCCACTTATTAAACATAAGTTTGTGAAATACACAACAGGAGATGGCTATCCCAACATGGAGCTTCAACCTCATTTGCCCATGGGAGGCTTAGGAATTAACACTTCCAGGAACCACTTCTGCATTTTTCAGGGGAAAGATCGCTGATCTGGTCTATTTGGGTTCTATCCATTCCAAGCGTAACCTGGATGGCAGGGGCTGTAAAGACAGGGATTACACAACCCAGAAGACCATGGTGTCCTGTGTGTGTGTGACTTGTAGAGGGTGATCAGTCTTCACAACAGGGGCCAGGACTCCTAATCTCAAGGTGACACAATACAGGGGCCAGAACTCAGTCAAGAGCAGGCACCAAGACGGGGTTCTGTGTCAGTTCTTGGGATGTCTTTGCAGCATGATGAATACAGAGGGAGAGGTAGTGTGGACAAGAATGGCCCTGTGCCTTGAGGTCACAGTAGTAGCAGAGAGGTCACTTCCTTCATCCCATGTCTGACAGCATCTGTCATCAGTGTCCCTCAGGCTCATTCCCCTTGTAGCGCTGGCTTCCCTTTTTGATTTGAACATTTGAAACAAGTACATTCCTCAGGGCCTTTGCACTGGCCATTCCCTCTGCTGGGCACATTTCCCCCATACTCCCACATCTACCTCTCTGTCTTATCAAGGTCTGTGTTCCAATATCACCTTGTTGCACAATTTGCCCAAATACCTGTAATAGGTCAACTTATAAGATATCAGAAAGCTTATTGTATATAAGTTTGGCTTAAACTCACCTTTCATGAATAATTGAGATAAAAGCTTATGTAGTTCCCTATTAGGGTTATAGGAAATTACTAACCGCCCTATCTCACTTCCATAACTTTGCCTGCTTGCTAAATGGATAGCATTCATCCTAAATGCAACTTAGGTTGCAAAACGCTCCCCTATCCCTTCTACCAAGATCTGGCCTAGGCAAGACCAACATGTAAAAAGTCACGAACTCACTGCCCCACGGTATCTTAGGGCAAACATAGCTAGCCTCCTGTAGCCTGGGAGTAAACTATGACCTATGTAAGCTTAGAAGGACCCCAGAGTATGAGATGCTGAACCAGTGTTTGTTTTGGGCTTTCCTAGAAGTGCTGTTCCTGTTCCCTAGATATTAGTTCTGCTTAAAACCACATTTGCTGAGTTACTGAGAAATATAACTTCCTCTTAACTGCTTGTTTGAGCTTTTGTAAACCTGGCATAATCACCCTTCCCCATTCTCAGGCACCGCATCCTGTTTGAACTAGATAGAAGATTAATATTGTAAGCAATGTGATTCAGCATTCAACTAGCTAGGTCAACAAGTTATATTTTGAAATTCTTCAGGACTGTGTGATTGGTGCCCATCTTATATTTTAAAAACCTACAACATTGTGTGATTGGTGCCCACCCTTTCAAACTGCCACCCTTGTGCAACCCGATTGGTCGATACAGCCCTTATAAGACATCCCCAAAGTTTGTTCGGGGCCAGACTTTCGGGACCTGCTGTATTTCCCTGTCTGGCCCAGCCATAATAAACGTGTTTTGATCCTGTTTTTGCTATCTGGAGTTCATAAGCGATTGCAACTTACAACAAGGTGTCTAACTTTGGTCATTTTAAACCCCCTTAGGACAAAAAACTTTAAATTGATAGGTTACCACCAAAACTAATGTCTGTGTGTCACAATATAATTGGCTACCATGAGATGTTGTAAATTGTAATTGGTTAACTAAATAATGACGTATTATGACTTGCTAAAATCCATATAAGCTCACTGCTACCTTTGTTCAGGGCCATTCTCTGCACTTTTCTCCTTAAGATCAGGAGATCAGGTTTGGCCCAGCCGTGAATAAAATCTTGCCTCGCTTCTATTCAGCGTCTGGTGGTTTTTTTCGACAGCACCCTGTTTTAATACCCACAAAAATAGAATGCCCTATTTGTTTTATGCCTGTTTTTCTTCTCTTCATAACACTCCTCACCATCTAAAAAGTTATGCAATTCTCTTATTTGCTTATATTTTTTCTCTATCATTGTAGGACTTTTTTTCTTTAACACCTTATGCTCATTCCTTAGATAGTGCCTGACACATGGTCAGCACTCAATGTATATTCCTGAAATTCTTGAAGAACTTCTTAGTAAAACTGTAAAATATATGATCCCTTAGGAAAGCAGCTGATTGAAAAAAACACACAGAACGTATCAGATATGTCCGAGTGCATTCCTGAAGGGGACCGTATCCACATACAACATATTAAAATGAATTTCTGGACTCCAAACTATAAAAGTAGTATTTCAATTCTGTGAGTAATGAAGGTTTGTGTGAAATGTACTCATGTCATTTCCTTCTTTCCAAGAAGCCACCTCCACCACATGGAACTGAGCAACAGAACACAAATTTCAGAATTTTTTCTTCTAGGATTTTCAGAAGAACCAGAACTACAGCCCCTCATATTTGGGCTTTTCCTCTCCATGTACCTGATCACTGTGTTTGGAAATCTGCTCATCATCTTGGCCATCAGCACAGACCCCAACCTCCACACGCCCATGTACTTCTTCCTGGCCAACCTGTCCTTTGTAGACATTTGCTTCACCTCCACCACCATCCCAAAGATGCTCTGGAACATCCAGACCCAGAGCAAAGTCGTAACCTATGAGGACTGCATCGCACAGATGAACTTCTTCATAATCTTTTCAGTGTTGGATGACTTTCTCCTGAGTGTGATGGCCTATGACCGGTTTGTGGCCATCTGTCACCCCCTGCACTACACAATCATCATGAACCCCCAGCTCTGTGGACTCCTGGTTCTGGTGTCCTGGATCATGAGTGTTCTGTATTCCTTGTTACAAACCTTAATGGTGTTGCGGCTGTCCTTCTGTACAGAGGTGGAAATCCCCCACTTTTTCTGTGAACTCAATCAGATGATCCAACTTGCCTGTTCTGACACCTTTCTTAATGACATGATGATGTATTTTGCAACTGTGCTGCTGGGTGGTGCTCCCCTGGCTGGGGTCCTTTACTCTTATTCTAAGATAGTTTCCTCCATACGTAGCATCTCATCAGCTCTGGGCAAGTATAAGGCATTTTCCACCTGTGCATCTCACCTCTCGGTTGTCTCTCTATTTTATTGTACTGGCCTAGGAGTGTACCTCAGCTCTGCTGCTACCCAGAGCTCACACTCAAGTGCCACAGCCTCGGTGATGTACACAGTGGTCACGCCCATGCTGAACCCCTTCATCTACAGCCTGAGGAACAGAGACATAAAGGGCGCTCTGAGGAGATTCTCTGCAATGGCAGCTATAAAAAAGCTAATTGTCTTGGGCTGAAGAATTTCCCATGACGGCTGGCCTAAGAGGTTTAGACTCAGAAGTTGTGATTTTTAAAGCAAATTCTGTACATAGAATTTGCTTCCTTATTTCCTGGAAGTTTGTTTTTTTTTTAACTACTCAGTACAATTTAGTCAGTCATTTATTAAATTTTTCCCTCTCTCTGATATCCAACAATTTTCCCTTCATTTTCTTTATTTCTAAATTGATTCCCAACCTGTGATATGGAAAAGTTAGGAATTCCCATTTATCTCATTGAATTGCTTGGGTTTCTTAAGAATAATTTCTTCCCAAATGACAAAAATCACCCCTTTCAAGATGTCTTTAGTTTTACTAAGAGAATAGACATTTGTTACCATTCTGATGGAAAAATTCAATTTGGTAAGTAAGCCATTTGTTCCTATCCTATCCTATCCTATCCTATCCTATCTTATCCTATCCCATTCTATTCTATTCTATTCTATTCTATTCTATTCTATTCTATTCTATTCCATTCCATTCCATTCCATTCCATTCCATTCTAAATCTGAGACCACAGTTTTTCACTTTGTGTTTGTCATTCCTTTGTGTATCTCTACCTGCTCTTCCTAATGAACATACTAGTGTGTTTCATAACAGGCCATTGGTTTTATTCTCCTAATTAGGATCCTGTTCTCTTCTGGCTGTATGGCTTCATGGCTGTATGTCACCATTGCTTACATAGTCGCTGGCAAACTGATTATCAAATACTTGTCTACCAGTGGAGTCTACACAGAAAGGAAATTCGAATGAATAGAATGACTTACTATGCTTGTACCCCAATGTTTATAGCAGCACTTTCAACAATGACCAATGATGGAAAGAGCCTAAATGTCCATCAACTGACGAATGGATAAAGAAATTATGGTTTATATACACAATGGAATACTACGTGGCAATGAGAAAGAATGAAATCTGGCCTTTTGTGGCAACGTGGATGGAAGTGGAGAGTGTTATGCTAAGTGAAATAAGTCATACAGAGAAAGACAGATACCTTATGTTTTCACTCGTATGTGGATCCTGAGAAACTTAACAGAAGACCATGGGGGAGGGGAAGGGGAAAAAAAAGGTTAGAGAGGGAGGGAGGCAAACCATCAGAGACTCTTAAAAAGTGAGAATAAACTGAGGGTTGACGGAGGGGTGGGAGGGAGTGGAGGGTGGGTGATGGGTATTGAGGAGGGCACCTGTCGGGATGAGCACTGGGTGTTGTATGGAAACCAATTTGACAATAAATTTAATATTTAAAAAAAAGAATGACTTACTATGGCCTTCAAGTCAAAGATGACCTCGATTATGATAAAGCAAATTTTAAATTGTCCTTTGTATTAGTATGCACTACATTTCTTTTCAAGTTGTACATCTCCCAGTCAAGTATGGAATACCAGTGGCAATGTTTAAGGGCATTTATTTGCTGGGGTGAATGATGGGTTAACCTGTTACAAGCAAAACACTTATAAATGAAAACTATAAAATATTGCTGAAAGAAATTAAAGAAGACATAAATAAATGGGATGGCATCCTGTGTTCCTGCTTTGAAATTTTAAGTTTTAAATTTAATTTTAGGATGGGCTTAAAAAATTTTCCCCAACCCCCCCATTTGTTATTTCCATAATGACATTCAATCTGTAGATTTTTTCGGTAGTGTTGACATCTTAACAACTTTAATTCTAATTTAAATTTCTTCTAACACAGAAGCACAACTTTGCTCTCAGACTGTGCCCCACAGACCAAGACCTGTAGCATCAACACCATGAGGGAGCTTGTTAGAGAAGCAGAGTTGCTGGGGCCCCTGGAGCCCTGATGAATCAGAATTTGCATTTTAACTACAATCCCTGGTGAATTGTGTGCACAGTGAGGTTGGAGAAGCCTTAGTGTGGAGCAGGTTTTCTCACCTTCTCACCATTGACCCTTGAAACTAGAAAATTCTTTTTGTTGGGTGCTGTCCTGTGGATGAAGGTATTCAGCAGAATCCCTTCAGACATGGACAAATATCCGCAGAGCAACAACTCTGGTTGAGAACCACTTCCCAGAGTTTCAGAACTGGAAACATCCTGACATAATTCCAATTAAGACTACATCCCTACTTGTTTTATGCCTTTGAACAGAACAAGAAAATCCTGTAAGCCCCATTTTTACAATATGGAGCTCGTGAAAGTACTACTTCATAGATTGTACTTTTGTAAAAATTAAATCATAGAATTCCTTTAGTGTGCTCAGCTAGTCTATGCAGCATAAAATATAAATATGTCTCTTATCATTAATAAACACTCATCATGAAGGAATACATGACAGTTCTTATGATCTAGATAACTTGTGATCTAAATATGAAATTCCTAATTGTTTTGGCTAAACTATCACAAAGCCAAAGAGTATAGTATTTTTCCTTTTAAAAAATGTATTTATTTAAGTTCAGTTCGTTAACACACAGTGCAGTATTAGTTTCAAGAAGAGAACCCATTGATTCATCACTTACATACAACTCTCATTGTTCCCCAGAAGTTCCCTCTTTAATGCCCATCACCCATTTAGCCCACCCCCCCAAACACCTCGCTAGCAACCCTCAGTTTGTTCTCTTTATTTATCTCTTACAGCTTGCCTCTCTGTCCTTTTTTATCTTATTTTTCCTTCCCCTGCCCTATGTTCATGTTTTGTTCATCTTAAATTCCACATATAAATGAAATCATATGATATCTGTCTTTTCTGACTGACTTATTTCACTGAGCATAATACACTCTAGTCCATCCATATTGTGCAACTGGCAAGATTTCATTCCTTTTGATTGCTGAGTAATATTCCACTGTGTGTGTGTGTGTGCGTGTGTGTGTGTGCACACTGTATACATAAATCTTTATCCGTTCATCAGTTGATGGATATTTGGGTTCTTTCTAAAATTTGGCTATTGTTGATAGTGCTGCTATAAACATTGGGGTACATGTGCCCTCTGAATCGGCATTTTTGTGTCCTTTGGATAAATACCTAGTTGCGCAATTTCTGGATCAGAGGGTATCTCTATTTTTAATGTTTTGAGCGATCTCCATGCCGTTTTCCAGAGTGGCTGCACCAGGTTGCATTTGCATCAGCAGTGCAACACGTTGTGATTTTGATTTCTGTTTTCCTGGTGATGAGTGATGCTGAGCATCTTTTCATGTGCCTGTTAGTCATTGGGATGTCTTCTTTGGAAAAGTATCTGCTCATGTCTTTTGTCCACTCCTTCACTGGATTATTTGTTTATTGGGTGTTGAGTTTGTTAAGTTTTTTGTAGATTTTGGATACTAACCCTTTATCCAATATGTCATTTGCAAATAAATATCTTCTCTATTCTGTCAGTTGCCATCTAGTTTTCCTGATTGTTTCCCTCACTGTGCAAAAGCTTTTTATCTTGATGAGGTCCCAATAGTTCATTTTTGCTTTTGTTACCCTTCCCTCTCCAGAAAAGGGTCCAGTAAGAAGTTGCTGTGGCCAAGGTCAAAGAGGTTGCTATCTGTTTTCTCCTCTGGGATTTTGATGGTTTCCTGTCTTACATTTAGGCCTGCCATCCATTTTGAGGGTGTGTGTGTGTGTGTGTGTGTGTGGTTAAGAACATGGTCCAGGTTCATTCTTCTGTATGCCACTGTCCAGTTTTCCCAACACCATTTGCTGAAGAGACTTTCTTTTTTCCATTGGATATTCTTTCCTGCTTTGTCAAAGATTAGCTGGCCATACATTTGTGGGTCCATTTCTGGGTTCTCTATTCTGTTCCACTGATCTATGTGTCTGTGTTTGTGCCAGTACCATACTGTCTTCATTATTACAGCTTTGTCATACAGCTTGAAGTCCAGAATTGTGATGCCTCCTGCTTCGTTTTTCTTTTTCAAGATTGCTTTGTCTATTTGGGTCTTTTCTGGTTTCATACATATTTTTAAAGTGTTTGTTCTAGCTCTGTGAAGAATTCTGGTGTTATTTTGAATTTTTTTTTGAAATTTTTTTAGTGTTTATTTTTAGAGAGAGAGAGAGAGACAGAGTGTGAGTGGGGGAAGGTCAGAGAGAGAGGGAGACACAGAATCTAAAACAGGCTCCAGGCTCTGAACTGTCAGCACAGAGACCAACGTGGGGCTCAAACCTACAAGCTGTGAAATCATGACCTGAGCCGAAGTCAGACGCTTAACTGACTGAGCCATCCAGGTGCCCCAAATGCTGGTGTTATTTTGATAGGGATTGCATTGAATGTGTAGATTGCTTTGGGTAGTATCGGCATTTTAACAATATTTCTTTTTCAATCCATGAACATGGAATGTTTTTTCTATTTCTTTGTGTCTTCTTTGATTTCTTTAATAAACTTTCTAAAGTTTCAGCATACAGATTTTTTACCTCTTTGGTTAGTTTATTCCTATATATTTTATTTATTTATATTTTTTGGTGCAATTGTAATAGGATTGATTCCTTGATTTGTCTTTCTGCTGCTTCAATATTAGCATAAAGAACTGAAACCAATTTCTGTACATTGATTTTATATCTTGCAACTTTGCTGAATTCATGCATCAGTTCTAGCAGTTTTCTGGGTTAGGGGAGGCTTTCAGGTTTTCCATGTCATCTGCGAAGAGTAAAAGTTTGACTTCGTCCTTGCCAATTTTGATGCCTTTTATTTCTTTGTGTTATCTGATTGCTGAGGCTAGGACTTCCAACACTATGTTGAATAACAGTGGTGAGTGGACATCCCGGTCATGTTCCTGACCTTAGAGGGAAATTCTCAGTTTTTCCCCACTGAGGATGATATTCTGTGGGTCTTTTGTGTATGGCCTTTATAATCTTGAAATACGTTCCTTCTATCCCTACTTTCTCGTGGGTTTTTATCAAGAAGGGATGCTGTATTTTGTCAAATGTTTTTTCTGCATCTACTGAGAGGATCATGTGGTTCTTATCCTTTCTTTCATTAATGTGATGTATTACATTGGTTTATTTGTGGGTATTGAACCACGCTTATGGCCCAAAAATAAATCCCAAGTGATCGTGGTGAATAATTCTTTTAATGAATTGTTGGATTTGGTTTGTTAGTATCTTGTTGAACATTTTTGCTTCCATGTTCATAAGGGAGACTGGTCTGTAATTCTCATTTTTAGTGGGGTTCCTGTTTGGTTTTGGAATCAAGGTAATGCTGGCTTCATAGAATAACTTTGGAAGTTTTCCTTCCATTTCTATTTTTGGAACTGCTTCAAAAGAATAGGTATTAACTATTCTTTAAATGTTGGGTAGAATTCCCCTGGGAAGATATTAGGCCCTGGGAAATGTCTTTTTCACCCAGAAGCCTAGGGGAAAAAATTTACAGAGCTGTTACGTTGTGTTTGGTTAAAACTGTTAAGCTGGTAGCCAAAGGGTTACTCTGAATTTGCTGGCAGGAAAGCAAGTATTACAAGACTAAAGAAGAACCCGAAGGTAGCTGTGTTATAATAATTGATATTGTTTAACTCAGGGTTTCCCAGTCTCTGCACTATGGGCATCCTGCCCAGAGCCTGCCCTGTGGTGGGGAGCATCCTGTGCACTGTAAGGTGTTCAGAGCATCCCTGACCTCCGTGCACCCCTCTCCAGTGTGACAGGCAAAGCTGTTTGCAGACCTTGATGAGTATACCCCAGGGAACATAATCACACCTGATTAGAATTTGACAATCTCAACATATTTTTCTAGCACTGCTATAATAGCAATTTAATCATAAAGAATATAAAAGACCATTAAAGTGTTAGTAGCATTCACTCTGTGAAAGTGACATAAATACTACTGAATACCATTGAATAAATACCCTAATTAGGTAAGCAAATAAACACAGTGATCACTTGCTCTGGGATAAGTTGAATTGGTTCTCAGGTGATGACGGGTTAATGTTCTCGGCTTCCGTTCTCTCTGACCCTCTCATCCATGGGGCACTGGGGTGTTCAACTCACCAGGCTGGGGTATTTGATAGGAAGGTCTCCTTGTGGAAGTCTGAATTCCTCCCTGGACGAAGATGATACGGTCTAAAGTACTGTCCTCAGCCGAGGCAGCAGGGAGGCAGTGAAGCATCAGTCCCCAGCCAGAATTAGGACTCAGAGCAAATAGACAAAAATCATGCCCCTTCCTGTCGAAGGTCGCACAGGCTGACAGACAGGAACCAGGAGGTATTTACAGCTCCCTATATTTACTCATTAGGCACATTTCCCTCTTGTGACTCCAACCTCTAAGCACATGATTCCCAAGTGTTACTGCTCTGGACATAAAGGATTTTTTTTTCCGTAATCCCAGTTAAAGATCAAGTGAATACATAAAGAATATTTCACTCATTTTCCCATAACCTGCCCCCTCCTGCTGTGTAAATCTTCCACTATGTTATCTCAACTCTGAGTTACACTTTTCTCCAAGTCTAAGACAGAGGAACCCCCTGGACTGGGTGTGTTATCAAATCATTAACTTATCTTGGGACCCAACTCTGTTATTTCCAGTGTCTAACAACTTTTTGTTTGAGAGAGAGAGAGAGAGAGAGAGAGAGAGCATGCTGGAGAGGGGAAACGAGAGGGGGAGAGAGAGAATCCCAAGCAAGCTCCATTCTGAATGCAGACCCCAACAAGGAGCTCGATCTCATGAACCATGAGATCATGACCTAAGCCAAAGTCAAGAGTCAGATGCTCAACCGACTAAACCACCCAGGTGACACAATGTCTATTATTTTTAATAAGGGAGAGAACTGAGTTCTTCTGATAATAAACCTTGGGCATTATACGCATTGGCTTCAAGACATTTTGGCCGTCACGATTACAAATTTTTTACTTTATCAAAAGTTAAAAGCTGGCATTTGGTCCCTTCTTATAAAATGATGTTAATGATAACAGATATATTTACATCTTTTTAATGTACTACAGTGTGGGCTTAACTTTTCATAGGGATTGTTTCATTTAATTTTTGCAAACATTTTATCCCCAAGGAAGCACATTTAAGAACTCCATTCTACATTATAGAAATTGTGCATGGCGGTGCCTAGTCATCTGTCTAAATTAATATCTGAGTATGTGGTTGCTTTGAGTTTGATTCTGTCAGTATGTTTCTAGTTCTCCAACTGGGGCAGTGGTTCCCAGCCAGAAATGAATTTTTCCTGAGGATGTCTGGCAATGTCTGAAGGGATGTTGCTAAACACACACAACCCCAGGAAAGCACCCAAAAATATTATCCTGCCACAAATGTGAACCACAAAAGGTGAGAAACCCATCCAGACCAGCATTTCTCCAGCTTCAATGTGCCTGTGAAACCACACAGATCCCCCTCCAAATGCAGAATCTGATCACACATCCTGGGTGGCCCAGAGATTCTGCATTTCTAGCAAGCTCCTGGGTGATGCTAATGTGTGGGTCCGGGTCTGTGGACCACCCTTTGATTAGCAAGGAGGTGATCTTGTGTTAGGGATAGGCGTAGGTAGTTTTAAGTCTTCTGCACCGAATATTGTCATTGCAGGTAATTTTGAAGGAGCAGTGTTTTTGCTCATTCTTCGGGTTGTGCAAATTCTGCGTTAACTGCTTTCACAAGTGACCAAAATAATATCGTTATGAAAAATACTGTGTAGCTGGCAGATGAAGGCCCTCCCAAATATCTCCACATCATAATCCTCAGTACTTTAACATGTTATTTTTATAGCAAAGAAGGATTAAGATGGCAGATTGAACAGGGCTGCTAATCAGCTGCCATTCAGATAAAAGGATTGGCTGTGATTGTCCAGGTGGGGCTAAGGTTATCACGATGGTCTCCCAAATGTTGAGGAGGGAGACAAAAGAGTTGGTGTCACAGAGACTTTGAAAATGCTACCCTGCTGGCTCTGAAAGTGGAGGAAGAGCCATGAACCAAGAACTGCAGGTGACCAGCGACAGAGACTGGAAATGGAAAGGAAAGAGATTCTTCCCAGAGCCTCTAGAAGGAACTCAACCCTGTGGACATCTTGCCATTACCCCGACAAGACTCCTTACAACCTTCTGACTCCAGAACTGTAAGAGTGTGTATGTGTTTGTTTTAAGCAGCTAGCGTAGCGATGTTTTACAGCAGCAGGAGGAATCTCATACAAACATTGTCAGTAGAATTATATGAGGGAACCAAGCTTAAGCCTCTCAATTCTCTCATCAGCTTCCCTTGCATAAGGGCAGATGACATTAAAAATCCACAGTAAGTAGGAAGGAATTTTTAAATTGATTTGGAGACTGGAAGGGATCAAGATGGCAGAGCAGCATGGAGATCCTGAGCTTGTCTTGTCCCTGAAATGCAGCTAGATCAGCACCAAACCATTTCGAACACAGGAAATCAATCTGAAGATTAACATAATGTTCTGCATAACTTGTGCCACAGAACTTGTCAGGTACCTGGTGCAGAAATGTGAACTGGGGGAGAGAAAAGCCACAGGAGGTAGAGAGCTGTTTTTGCAGAGAGGGGACAGAGAGAGAAAGGAGGAGAATGCAGGAAAAGCACTCCCCTGAAAGTAGCTGGAGAGCAAGAATGAAAACACTCGCAGGGGACTGAACAAGAAATCTGTTCCCCAAAACCATTGTCAGGGAGAAAGGAAAGGGTTTCAATATCACCAGATTCTATAAACAATGGAGCACAGAGTCTGAAGTTTTGGAGCTCAGTTCCTGGCAGTGCTCTGGTAAGGAAATAGGTTGAATCCCCAGGAGCAAGGAGCAGGGTCTGAAGCGTCTGTGTGACACATGGGGAGAAGAAGTTCCCCTGCTGGGGGGCCATTTAGTAGAGGCCATATGGCCTCCCCACAGGCAAAAGTCCCAGCGGACCATGTGGAGCAGCCGCGTTTGCTGGTATTAGGACAAAGATGCCAGAGTGCAGTGAAACCTGGCACTGGCTATGTGTTGTGATTTACCATCATCTCTGAACCTCTGCTGCTGTGCAATCAAATGAACATTTTCTGGGGCAAGCTAACACCCACCCATTTGTCAGCAAGATCCTCCCTCAGAGATTTCACCCGGGTCCAAGCTGCAGGGGTTTCTGAGGTGTGGGGATTTGAAACACAACCACCTCTGAGATAAAACTCTAGAGGAAGGTGTTGCCCGGCAGGCGGACAGGTTGGACACAGACAGCGCAGAGGTGGGGAGTGGATGGAGACCTGAGACAAAGGAGGGGTGCTCGATCCCAGGTTGATGAGAGCATAAAGTTGGTAGGGAGCTGGGTGAACCGATTTCCACCTCCCCTGTGCAGACACATGGATCCACTCCAGTAAGCTAAGCAACACTACCTACTGGAGATAGAAGCCATTACACCAAGCCCCACCAAATGGTGCCCTCCAAGCACATCCCATAGAAGACCAGAACAAGTCACTCCACTGCTTAGAGTATAGACTGTAGAGGGCTCCTTAGTTTCACTTCTAGGGGAAATTGGACATAACTTCACGTGAGTTTCATTCTGTTTGCTGGTTCATTTTTTGGTTCATTTCCTTTGCTTCTGTTGTTTAAATTATCTTCTCTTTCTTTCATGGATACAGAAAGAGAAAAATTTATCTTTCTTACTTATTTCTTTAACTTTTTACTCTATTTAATTTTCTTTATTTAACTATTTTTATATAAATTTCTTTAGTTTCCATTCTTTTCTTACTTTTTTCCTTCCCTTTTTTCTCTATTCAATCAAGCTAGTTTCAACAAACAGACCAAAACACACTTAACTACCTTCCTTTATGATTTTTTGTTCTGTTTTTTAACTTTTTTAATTTTATTAATATTTTTCTCCCTCCAAAACAACAAAATGAAGGAATTCACCCCAAAAAAAGAACAGGAAGAAATGACAGCAAGGTGCTTGATCAATACAGATATAAGCAAGAGGTTAAAACTAGAATTTAGAACCATGATAATAAGAATGATAGCTGCAGTTGAAATAACCATAGAATCAGTTTCTGTGGAGATACAAGAATAAAATCCAGACAGGATGAAATTAAAGTGCTATAATCAAAATGCAATTTCAAATGGATGCCATGATGGCAAGGATGGATGAAGCAGAACACTGAATGAGTGATATAGAAGATAAAATTATGGAGAATAATGAATCAGAAAAAAAGGAGGGAAACAAAGCAAAAGTTCATGATTCAAGACTTAGAGAACTCAGTGACTTATTACAAAGGAATACCATCTGAATCATAGGAGTCCCAAAAGATGAAGGAGAGAAAAGGGGGCAGAAGATTTATGTGAGTAAATTATAATGGAAAACTTCCCTAATCTGGGGGAGAACACAGACATTAAAATCCAAGAAGCACAGTGAACTCCCATTAGATTCCACAAAAACTGAACATCAACAAGGCATATCATAGTCAAATTCAAAAAATACATAGACACAGAAAGAATCATGAAAGCAGCAAGGTAAAAAAAAGAAAATCCTTAACCTATAAGGGAAGACAGATCAGGTTCACAGTAGACCTATCCACAGAGACGTGGCAGTTCAGAAAGGAGTGGCAGTAAATATGCAATATGCTGAATCAGAAAATTATGCAGCCAAAAATTATTTATCCAGTCAGGCAACCATTCAAAATAGGAGAGATAAAAAGTTTCCCAGAAAAACAAAAACTAACGGAGTTCATGGCCACTAAAACAACACTGCAGGAAATTTTAAACGGAACTCTTGAGTGAATAAAAGACAAAAGAAAACAAAAAGATTAAAAGCAACAAAGTCTGGAAAAGACCAGAAAACTTCACTAGAAAAACACCAACTCTACAGGCAAGAGAATGGCACTAAAATCACATCTTTCAGTACTCACTCTAAATGTCAATGGACTAAATCCTCCAATCAAAAGACACTGGGTACCAGAATGAATAAGAAACCAAGACCCATATATGCTGCTTACAAGAGACTCGTTTTAGACCCAAAGACACCTGCAGATTGAAAGTAAGGAGATGGAGAACCATCTATCATGCTAATGGTCATCAAAAGAAAGCTGGAGTAGTCATACTCATGTCATACAAACTAGATTTTAAAGTAAAGACTGTAACAAGAGATGATGAATATCATAATTCAGGACTGTATCCACCAAGATGATACAACAATTGTAAATATTTATGCCCCCAAAGTGGAAGAAACCACATATATAAATCAATTAATCACAAACAGAAAGAAACTCATTGATAAGAATACCATAATAGTAGGGGATTTCAACAACTCATTTAGATCAATGGATATATTATATAAGCAGAAAAATCAACAAGGAAACAATGGCTTTGAATGACACCGAATCAGATGGACTTAACATATATATTCAGAACATTTCATCCTAAAGCAGCAGAATACACAGACAGTCTTCTCAAGTGCACATGGAACATTCTCAAGAATAGATCACATCCTTGGTCACAAAACAGCCCTCAACAAGTACAGAAAGATCAAGATCATACCTTGCATGTTTTCAGACCACAACACTATGAAGCTTGAAATCAAACACAAGAAAAAAATTGTAAAGACCATGAAAACGCTGAGATGAAAGAACATCCTAAAAAGAATGAATGGGTTAACCAAGAAATTAAAGAGGAAATTAAAAAGTACATGAAACTCAATGAAAATGAAACACAACAGTTCAAAACCTCTGAGATGGAACAAAGGCAAACATAAGAGGAAACTATATAGCAATCCATGACTTCCTAAAGAAGGAAGAAAAGTTTCAAGCACACAACCTAAACTTACACCTAAAAGAGCTGGAAAAGGAACAGCAAAAAAAGCCCAAAACCAGCAGAAAAAAGGAAATAATATACAGTAGAAATCAATGATATCAAAATCAAAACAACAAAAAAACCACAATAGAACAGATCAATGAAACCAGGAGATGGTTCTTTGAACAAATTAACAAAATTGATACACCACTAACCAGATGGATCAAGAAGAAAAAGAAAAGGACCCAAATAAATAAAATAAAAAATTAAGGAGGGGAGATCAAAACCAACACTGCAGAAATACAAACAATAATAAGAGAATATTATAAGCAAATATATGGCAACAAATTGGACAATCTGGAAGAAATAGAAAAGTTCCTAGAAACATATAAACTACCAATACTGAAACAGGAAGAAATATAAAACTTCAACAGACCCATAATCAGTATGAAGAAATTGAATCACTAATGAAAAATCTCCCAACAAACCAAAGTCCAGAGCTGGATGGCTTTCCAGTGGAATGCTACCAAATATTTAAAGAAAAGTTAATGCCTACTCTTGTGAAGCTATTCCAAAAAAAACAGAAATGGGAGGAAAACTTCCAAACTCATTCTGCAAGGCCAGCATTACCTCGATTCCAAAACCAGACAAAGACCCCACTAAAAAAGAACTACAGACCAATTTCTCTGATGAATATGGATGCAAATTCTCAACAAGATACTAGCCAGCCATGTCCAACAATACATTAAAAGAATTGTTCACCATGATCAAGTGGGATTTATTCCTCAGATGCAGGGCTGGTTCAATATCCACAAATCAACCAATGTGATACATCACATCAATAAAAGAAAGGATAAGAACCACATGATCTTCTTGATAGGTGCTGAAAAAGAATTTGACAAAATATAGGATCCTTTCTTGATAAAAACCCTCAAGAAAGTGGGGATAGAAGGATCATACCTCAAGATCATAAGGGCCATATATGAAAGACCCACATTAATTTCATCCTCAAAAACAGAAACCTTTCCCCCTAAAGTCAGGAATACAACAAGGATGTCCACTCTCACTACTGTTATTCAACATAGTGTTGGAAGTCTTAGCCTCAGCAGTCAGACAAAACAAAGAAATAAAAGGCATCTACTTGTACCCCAATGTTCATAGCAGCACTCTCAACAATAGCCAAATTATGGAAAGAGCCTAAATGTCCATCAACTGATGAATGGATAAAGAAATTCTGGTTTATATACACAATGGAGTACTACGTGGCAATGAGAAAAAATGAAATATGGCCTTTTGTAGCAACGTGGATGGAACTGGAGCGTGTGATGCTAAGTGAAATAAGCCATACAGAGAAAGACAGATACCATATGGTTTCACTCTTATGTGGATCCTGAGAAACTCAACAGAAACCCATGGAGGAGGGGAAGGAAAAAAAAAAAAAAAGAGGTTAGAGTGGGAGACAGCCAAAGCATAAGAGACTGTTAAAAACTGAGAACTGAGGGTTGATGGGGGGTGGGAGGGAGGGGAGGGTGGGTGATGGGTATTGAGGAGGGCACCTTTTGGGATGAGTACTGGGTGTTGTATGGAAACCAATTTGTCAATAAATTTCATATAAAAAATAAAATAAAATAAAATAAAATAAAATAAAATAAAATAAAAAGAAATAAAAGGCATCCATATCAACAAGGAGAAGTCAAATTGTCACTCTTTGTAGACAACATGATATTCTAAGTGGAAAGCCCAAAAGACTCCACCAAAAAGCTGCTCAAACTGATACACGAATTCAGCAAAATTGCAGGATACTAAATCAATGTACAGCAATCGGTTGCATTTCTTTTTTTAATTTTTTTTTTTGCTGAGAGAGAGAAAGACAGAGCATGAGCAGGGGAAGGGTAGAGAGAAAGGGAGACAGAGAATCCGAAGCAGGATCCAGGCTCTGAGCAGTCAGCACAGAGCCCGATGTGGGGCTCAAACTCGTGAACTGCAAGATCATGACCTGAGCTGAAGTTGGATGCTTAACTGACAGAGCCAGCCAGGCACCCATCGGTTACATCTCTATACACCAATAATGAAACAACAGAAAGAGAAATCAAGGAATAGATCCCATTTGCAATTACACAAAAGCCATATAATACCTAGGAATAAACCTAACCAAAAGAGGTAAAAAATATAAGGAATTAAGAAGACACCAAAAAAAAAAGGAAAAATATTCCATGCTCATACATTAGGAGCACAAATATTGCTAAAGTGTCAATACTACGCAAAGCAATCTACATATTCTATGCAGTTCCTATCAAAATAATACCAGCATTCTTCACAGAGCTAGAATAGAAAATCCTAAATTTGTATGGAACCAGAAAAGATTCCGAACAGCCAAAGCAATCCTGAAAAAGAAAACCAAAGCTGGAGGCTTCACAATCCCAGACGTCAAGCTGTATTACAAAGCTGTAACCATCAAGACACTATGGTACTGGCACAAATACAGACACATAGATCAATGGAACAGAACAGGGAACTCAGAAATGGATCTGGAAACATATGAACAACTAATACTTGACAAATAAGGAAAGAATATCCAATGGAAAAAAGATAGTCTCTTCAGCAAATGGAGTTGGGAAAACTCAACAGCAACATGCAGAAGGATCCACCTGGACCACTTTCTTACACCATACATGACAATATATTCAAAATGGATAAAATACTTAAACATAAGACAGGAACCTATCAAAATCCTATAGGAGAAAACAAGCAACAACCTCTTTGATCTCAGCTGCAGCAGCTTCTTACTTGACATGTCTCTGAAGGCAAAGGAAACAAAAGCAAACATGAACTATTGGGACCCCATCAAGATAAAATGCTTCTGCACAGTGAAGGAACCAATCAGCAAAACTAAAAGGCAACCAACAGAATGAGAGAAGATATTTGCAAATGACGAAGCAGATAAAGGGTTAGTACCCAAAATCTGTAAAGAACTTATAAAACTCAACATCATAATAACAAATATTCCAGGGAATAAATGGGCCAAAGACATCAATAGACACTTTTCCAAAGAAGACATCCAGATGGCTAACAGACACATGAAAAGATGCTCAACATCAACCATCATCAGGGAAATACAAATCAAAACCACAATGAGATACCACCTCACACTTGTCTGAAGGACTAAAATGAACAACTTAGGCAACAACAGTTGTTGCCAATGGTGCAGAGAAAGAGGAACCCTTATGCACTGCTTATGGGAATACAAACTGATGCAGCCACTCTGGAAAATGTATAGAGGTTCCTCAAAAAATAAAAAAAGAACTACCCTACAACCCAGCAGTTGCACTACTAGGAATTTACCCAAAGGATTCAAAAATGCTGTTTCAAGGAGCACATACACCCAAGTTTTTATAGCAGCACTATCGACAATAGTCAAAGTATGGAAAGAGTCCAAATGTCCATCAACTCATGAATGGATAAAGAAGTGGTACATATATATGTGCGATATTAGTTGGAATCAAAAAGAATGAGATCTTGCCATTTGTAACAACATGCATGGAACTAAAATGTATCATGCTAAGTGAAATAAGTCAGATAAATATCATTTGATTTCACTCATATGTGGAATTTAAGAAACAAAACAGATGAACACAGGGCAAGGGAAGTAAAAATAAGATAAAAACAGAGAGGGAGACAAACCATAAGAGAGTCTTAAATACAGAGAACAAACTGAGGGTTGCTGGAGGAGAGGTGGGTGGGGGGTGGGCTAAATGAGTGATGGGCATTAATGAGGACAATTGTTGGGATGAGCACCGGTGTTATATCTAAGTGATAAATCACTAAATTCTATTCCTGAAACCATTGACTTGGAATCAATGAAATGATTCCATGAAATTCACTAATATTAACTAATTTGGATTTATATTTTAAAAACATAACAATAGGGGCGCCTGGGTGGTGCAGTCGGTTAAGCGTCCGACTTCAGCCAGGTCACGATCTCGCGGTCCGTGAGTTCGAGCCCCGCGTCAGGCTCTGGGCTGATGGCTCAGAGCCTGGAGCCTGCTTCCGATTCTGTGTCTCCCTCTCTCTCTGCCCCTCCCCTGTTCATGCTCTGTCTCTCTCTGTCCCAAAAATAAATAAACGTTGAAAAAAAAATTTAAAAACATAACAATAAATTAAAAGTTAATAAATAAATAATAAATTAAAAGTAAATAAATAAATTCAATAAAGTAGCAGAACTTTAGAAAAAAAATGAAATTCCAGCGTATAAATAGAGGTATTAAGTTCTTTCATGATCTGATTAAAGAATCACAATTTCTGGTTGTAAAGAATTAAGCCTGCAATCACAGGTACTTCTTGAAAAATAGCCCTTTTATGGCTTCCTCTGAAAAATACATTTAGAGTTTCCTTTATGTATTTTTTTAATATGAAATTTATTGTCAAATTGGTTTCCATACAACACCCAGTGTTCATCCCAACAGGTGCCCTCTTCAATACCCATCACCCACGCTCCCCTCCCTCCCACCCCCCATCAACCCTCAGTTTGTTCTCAGTTTTTAAGAGTCTCTGATGGTTTGCCTCCCTCCCTTTCTAACTTTTTCTTTTTTTTCCCTTCCCCTCCCCCATAGTCTTCTGTTAAGTTTCTCAGGATCCACATAAGAGTGAAAACATATGGTATCTGTCTTTCTCTGTATGACTTATTTCACTTAGCATAACACTCTCCAGTTCCATCCATGTTGCTACAAATGGCCAGATTTCATTCTTTCTCATTGCCAAGTAGGATTCCATTGTGTGTATAAAGCACGATTTCTTTAACCATTCGTCAGTTGATGGACATTTAGGCTCTTTCCATCATTTGGCTATTGTTGAGAGTGCTGCTATAAACATTGGGGTACAAGGGCCCCTATGCATCAGCACTCCTGTATCCCTTGGGTAAATTCCTAGCAGTGCTATTCCTGGGTCATAGGGTAGATCTATTTTTCATGTTTTGAGGAATCTCCACACTGTTTTCCAGAGTGACTGCACCAGTTTGCATTCCCACCGGCAGTGTAAGTGGGTTCCCATTTCTCCACATCCTCTCCAGCATCTATAGTCTCCTGGTTTGTTCATTTTAACCACTCTGACTAGCATGAGGTGATATCTCAGTGTGGTCTTGATTTGTATTTCCCTGATGAGGAGTGGCATTGAGCATCTTTTCATGTGCCTGTTGGCTATCTGGATGTCTTTAGAGAAGTGCCTATTCATGTCTTCTGCCCATTTCTTCACTGGATTATTTGTTTTTCGGGTGTGGAGTTTGGTGAGTTCTTTATAGATTTTGGATACTAGCCTTTTGTCTGATATGTCATTTGCAAATATCTTTTCCCATTCCATCAGTTGCCTTTCAGTTTTGTTGATTGTTTCCTTTGTAGTGCAGAAGTTTTTATCTTGATGAGGTCCCAATAGTTCATTTTTGCTTTTAATTCCCTTGCCTTTGGAGATGTGTCAAGTAATAAATTGCTGTGGCTGAGGTCAGAGAGGTTTTATCCTGCTTTCTCCTCTAGGGTTTTGATGGTTTCCTTTATGTCTTTGTTCCTCAGGCTGTAGACGAACGGTTCGGCATGGGCATGACCACAGCGTACATCACCAAGGCTGTTGCACTTGAGTGGGAGCTCTGGGTAGCAGCAAACCTAAGGTACACTCCTAGGTACATACAGAAGAATAAGGAGACAACTGAGAAGTGAGACACACAGGTGGAAAATGCTTTATTATTGGCCTGAGCTTATGGGATCCCATGTATGCAGGAAACTTGCTTAGAATAAGAGTAAAGGACCCCAGCCAGGGGAGCACCACCCAGCAGCACAGCTACAAAATGGAATAATATTTCCCATCTTCTCATTGCTGACATTTGGGGCTGGATAAATATATGTGTTTGGTGCTGTCCTATGGGTTATAGGTGTTTGGCAACATCCCTTCACCCATGGCCAAATATCCCCAGGGACAAAATCATGCCTGGTTGAGAACCACTGTGCCAAGACTTGACAACTGGAAGCATCGTGACAGAACTCCCATCGAGGCTTCATCCAGGACTACATTTATAAGTGTGACATGATATGTAATAAAAATATATCTATGTGGCCATCATCCCCATTTTGACACAGAGATAATAAAATTCTTCCAACTTCCTAAGTGATGAGGATCATAAAGATGTTTTCTGTCAGGTGGGCACCTGGGTGGCTAAGTTGGTTAAGCAACCAACTCTTGATCTCAGTTCAGGTCATGATCTCACAGTTTGTGAGTTTGAGCTTCGCGTTGGGTTCTGCACTG
The DNA here is from genome assembly GCF_016509475.1 of Prionailurus bengalensis. Taxonomy (NCBI): domain Eukaryota; kingdom Metazoa; phylum Chordata; class Mammalia; order Carnivora; family Felidae; genus Prionailurus; species Prionailurus bengalensis. Next base: position 11,307,872 of record NC_057348.1, read on the forward strand.
ACAGTTGGATTTCTGTTGCGCTCTCTCTCTGTCTGCCCCTCTCCCTCTCATATGTGCATGTGCCGTCTCTCTCTCTCTCTCTCTCTCTCTCTCTCTCTCTCTCTCTCTCTCTCTCTCAAAATAAATAAATAAACTCAAAAATATATATATATCTTCTGTTAGGTTAGTGTAGTGACTTTGGCAAAGCATCTAAGGAGAGGAGCTGCTGTGGAGGACTCAACATGTGATTAGAAGACTGAAACTTTACATCCCAAACCCTGACTTCCAGGGGTGGAGGAGGCTCTGGAGACTGAGTCTAATCACCAATAGCCAATGATACAATCAGTTGCACCTACATCATGAAGCTCTCATAAAACACAAAAGGAGGGTTCAGAGAGCTTTCAGGTTTGTGAACACATGGAGACAGGGAGAGTGGCATGCCTGGAGAAGGAATGGAAGCTCCACACCCTCTCCCCATACCTTGCCCTGTGCATCTCTTCTATCTGGCATCATCTCTCCCCAAAGGCAGCACAGCTCATGAGGGAAATACTCAAGAGACACGTATAAACTTGAGCATGCACAAGCTCGCCTACTGAGTCCATCATTGGACCACCTAACCTCAGACTTGAGGTAGAGCTCCAGTTCTTGGTAGAAAAGGTCTAAAAATACCTACCCTTGACTCAAACACTGAACCATAGCCTTACTACTCAAAGATGGGTCCACAGACCAGATGGGTGGCATCAGTACCTACTGAGAAATGGTTACAATTACAGGATCTCTGAGCCCTACCCATGTCCTGCCAAATCAGAGTCCGAATTTCAACAGGATAACCAAGTGATTCATAAATACATTAATGTTGGAGAAGTTCTGGTCTAGAGTGGTGTTTCTCAACTTCTCCACTGTTGACACTGTGCTAGATAATTCTCTGTGGTGGGGGCCGTCCTGCATTGTATGATATGGGGCACCATCCCTGTCCTCAACCCACTAGGTGCCAGTGGCACCTCCCTAGTTACGACAACCAAAACTTTCTCCCTTATCTTGTCAAGTGTTCTCTGAAGGCAAAATCACCCTTGGTTGAGAGCCACTGGCCTAGCGCATGAGAACTGGAAATATCTTGGTCGATTTACAGTCAAAGCTCCTTCCTCCCTCAGTTCACAACTCTGAGTAGTTCATGCCACACTTCTGAGCCCCACTGTTACAACTGTACTTTAATAAGTGTGGACTTTTCAGGGTGCCTGGCTGGCTCAGTCAGTTAAGTGTCCAACTTCGGCTCAGGTCATGATCTCACGGTTCATGGTTTCCTGCCCCACATCTGGCTCTGTACTGACAGCTCAGAGCCTGGAGTCTGCTTCGGATTCTGTGTCTCCCTCTCTGTATGCCCTTCCCCCATTAGTGCTCTGTATCTCTTTGTCTCTCAAAAATGAATAAAAACATTAAAAATTTTTTAAAAATAAGTGTGAACTTTTCTTTAATTCTACATATGAATGAAATGACATGATATTTGTCTTTCTCTGCCTGACTTATTTTTATCAACATATTACAGTCTAGCTCAACCCACATGGGTGGGGAGAGAAGAGAGGGAAACAAACCACAAGAAAATCTTAACTATAAAGAACAAATGAGGATTGATTGAGGCAGGTGGGTGGGGATGGGCTAGATGGGTGATGAGGATGAAGGAGAACACTTTAGGATGAGCACTGGGTGTTGTATGTAAGTGATGAATCACCGAATTCTACTCCTGAAACCAATATTACTGTATGTGAACTAACAAAAATTTAGATTAAAAAAAAAAGAGTGGGCTTTTGTAAAAATGAAATAAGGCAATCCACACAGAAGTCTAAGATCAGTGTATGGTACATAACATGATCTAAATACATCTTATAAGTAACGAGCTTTTTCATCTGGGACACTAAATGGAAGTTCTCAATTTGTGTTACCAGCATGACTCACCTTACTGATTAGTCAAAAACATCATGAACACAAGAGCACGGTACCCATAGGCTTATAGCAAATTAACATACCTCTCTCTCTTGTTGAGAGGAGAATAGCAATTTTCTAGAGAAACCGGGAAGTCTTTTCTGCCATTAAGACAATACTTTGGAGGTCCATGAGACCTGGTTAGGCAGGTCCCTCGGTCTTAGATTTGGAGAAAACGTTAACTCAAAATTGGGTAAGATGTAAGGAGGTTAGACCTCTGGAAGGCCAGCAAGAGCATGGAGAAGAAATAACAAAAGCCAGATTCACCTGACTTCTAATCTGGTCTCCTGGGAACAGAGAATTAGCAGGAAAAAAAATTATTTTCTGTCCAGACCAGTGGCCCAGAGGGAAACAAGGTGCTCCAGCGTGGGACTAACAATGGAAACAGCGCCTAATGAGCAGACACAGGGAGCTATAAATATCTCCTCTGCCATCCTAACCATGGTGCTCCTTGTGCAGGACAGGACATGGTTGTTGCTCTCGGATTCCTAAGTCTGGCTGGGGGACCCATGCTTCACTCCTTCCTGCTGTCCTGTCTGGGAACAGAGCCTTGGTTTCCATCATCGACCATCAAGGGGGAATTTCAGTCCTCCACACAGAGACACTCCTCTTGTAGACCCCATCCAGGTGAGTCTGAGAGCTCAGCAGGTATTTCAGGAAAGGATCAGAAAGAATGGAACTTGAGAACCTTTTCTTGAGGTCACCTTAGAGCCTAAGCAGCCTGGCCCAGAGTCAAGAGATACCATGTTTGTTTGTTAGGTTGACTTTTAAAAATTTGAACACAATTTACTTAACACATTTTTTTCAACGTTTATTTATTTTTGGGACAGAGAGAGACAGAGCATGAACGGGGGAGGGGCAGAGAGAGAGGGAGACACAGAATCGGAAACAGGCTCCAGGCTCCGAGCCATCAGCCCAGAGCCCGACGCGGGGCTCGAACTCCCGGACCGCGAGATCGTGACCTGGCTGAAGTCGGACGCTTAACCGACTGCGCCACCCAGGAGCCCCATTAACACATTTTTTAAAAGAAGTGTTTGTTGGACTCAGCAATACAAGGATCACTGGTGATGCTGAGCGGTGGGAATGGAAGTCCAATTGGATGAGACTGAAGAAGGAAAAGGGGGCAGGTGCGTAAAGAGGTTCCAGTGAAATTAGCACGTATCCACGGAGTTTTGCAGCTAATGGGAGTAGGGAAACAGAGTAGGAGGCTTGGAGATATGAGCAGCAGGATGGGAACATTTTACACTTTTTTTCATTTGGGGTACATTTAACTTGTTCTTTATTTCTTAGAAGGATCCAGCCTCCTGAAGGTAAATACTCCCTTGTGACAGTGGTTTTTGAGACACGCATTTCAAGTATCGTCTCTCTCTTTGGTATTTACCAGAAAGAAATAATAGACTTAGTATGACTGAAGGGATATGCCAAGAAGCATTTTGGCCACAATTTTATTACCAAGGAGGCTGAATAGGTTTTAGACTTTGTTAGCCACTTACTTCCTATACGCAAATTTTTTGGCAAGTATGTTGCTTTTCTGTACTGGGAACTGAGTGTTTTTATTGTTGTTTTATTGCATTCTTTCAAAAAACAATTGCAATCTTTCACCAAGTTTGCTGTTTGCCACTTAATATTTCTGTTGTGTGTACATGTGTTTATGGGTTTGAGGGGGAGTCTAGATATAGTGTGTGCTCAAATCTCTCAGTTGGTCATATCGTGTTCCCCTCATTGTTTTAAACATCGAAATTCTTCCACATCCTTACTAGTAAGAAGTGCTTTTCCATATATTGCTGTGTTATGTCACATCTGACTTTCCTTATTTCTGCCATTTTATATTTTGAAGTTATATCTGTTTTTTAAAGCAGGAATCACCTCCTGTCCTTATGTACAACATGTTCTTTTGTATTTAACTAAAAATTCCCTACATCTTTTCCATCAGCATGATTGAGTCCATTTATGGTTACATACAATAAAATTATAGCTTTAGCTACTGCTGCCTCCACTGTATGTTAAAAACTATATTTTCCCATCATTTATTTCCAAGCTTTTACCCATTTAGTCCTGAATCAGAGACCCATGTGGATATGATTATGGCTCTTTTACATCTTTTCTGTAAGACATTAGTGTTGGATCATTGTTCAATTTTGTTTAATACAGTTACTAGAATCCATCATGTTTAACACGATTTTCGTTTCCCTGCTGTACTTTTTTAATACATTCTCATGTTCTTAGAACTTGTTTCTGTATGAATGCACACCTTTGTGACCAAAAGATGCAAACAAAGCAGGTGAGGCCCCTGCTCTTTTGGGTCCTATATTATACTGGAGAAGAGAGCAAAGAAATAAGTGCTTATATGACATAGGGTCTTCAAGGATAACTCATAGAAAGAAAGGGGATAGATGGTCACGGAACATGCATTATTTTGCACAGTACAGTCTGGGAAGGTTTCTGCATGTCAGACAAGGAACAGAGTAACGGGACTGGAGTGTTCCCACTGGATGTGGCAAAACAAAGATCAAACCCCAGAGCCCGAGATAACAAAGGAAAGAATACCACCAAGGAAAGTGAGGAAAGGGTCAGCCACATCCACTGTTGGGCCACATAAAAACAGGCGTGGTCAAGTAGACAGGGAATAGGTACATTAATAACAATCAGGTCAGGGGCCCGAGGTGGACACCATGGTGAGGCAAGTGGAGCCATCAGCCTGGGCTCCCTGGAGTCTGACTTAACATCAGCACACACACTCACTACATTTTCTCTCGGCAACCAGGCTCCTATAATGGACTCGCCATTCACACTGCTTTTTTCCCACATGAGCAGGCAACGGTCTTCTGTTAAAACTATTTTTCCCATTATACCAGTGGATTCCATTTTTTGTACTGTCCACAGGAAACATGCCTTTGACATTATGATCCAGAATGTGTGCACATGCAAATACACAAATCCACATGGATGCTCACATGTGTGTGCACACGCGCACACACACAAACACACACACACACGGCTGAACAAACAGAATGACCACTCATAAACTAACAGGAAGGATCTATGCTGAACTTTTTATATATATTCACCTAATCTGTCGAGCACCTTGGAGGGTGGATACCACTGCCCCCACCATACTAGTGAGAATATTAACATTTTAGAACGATTTGCTTGTCTTCCCAAATTCAAACAGTTAACATTTTTTGGTGGACCTAAAATTTAAAGCTCATTAACTGATCCCAAAGTTGTCCAAAGTTGTGTGTGTTTATCATATAGAAAAACCTGTTACCATTTGATCTTGATAAATCCCCGCTATTTTTGTATGCTGTGTATTTGCTTTTGTCAGTTGGGGATTTATTCCTTTGACTCATATTTCCAGTGGATGTTTATACTTTATGTGTCTTGACACGATAAATACAGCACTCTTTTCTCTTTTGGGTAAATTGTATTTTGTTGCTTTATTAGTCATACTGGGCATATGGGGGTAAACCTAGGATTGGAATGCAGCCAGAACCAGGGAAGCTTTCTTATCATCACGATCTCTCAGGGACCACCTGGGCTTATGAGATCTTTCTCCCTGCTCTTCCTTTGCTCTGTCTCCTTCTGAGTTTTGTATACTTCTCTAAATGCAGAAGAGAAGAATGGTCATATTAAAATGGAGCAGCGTGTTTTCATGTTCATGGGAATCTTACCAACTGGAAATTGGGTACTTTTCTATATTCTTTAGAGTAATGACTATTTGATATTGAGAACTTCACCTGTATCATTTCTTCCCTAAATATTGTAACTAGGGGTGAGAAGAACCCGTAGTCACCTGGCCCCAGAAGGCTGTGGTGGGCCAGTGTGGACCCTCAAAATACAGATGCCAGAATGTTAACCATCACTGGAAGTAAGAAGGAGATCTATTTTTATTTGCAGGATTCCTTAGGGACAAAATTAATGAAGTGCAAGGAGCACTAGGCAAAGGAAGGGCTCCCTGTGTCGTGAAGTTTCAGCTGTAGCAGGGAGGCCACCTCGTTCCTCAACAGTCCCTGCCATCACCTCTCTCTTACTCGTTTCCTGACCACACTGCCTCCATTTTTATACCTGGGTACCCGAAACAAATGCCTTCCTCAGGGCCTTTGAACTGGCTTTTCTTCCTGCAGAGCCCACACTTCCCCAGATAACCTCATGTCTTCCGTGCACATATCCCAGAAGTCTCTCTTCAAATGTCACCTTGCTTTTAGGTCTTCCTGAACCCCCCATAAAGATAATAACCCAACCATTTTCTTTTATGCCTGCTTTTCCCCCCACACACATCATTGTAATTATAGCATTTCTGCCATGTTACTAGTGCCCATTTGTGCTAATATTAATCTTTTTTTTTTCTAATTTCTAGTCACCACCACCACCACATGGCACCAGGCAATGATACCCAAATTTCAGAATTTCTTCTTCTGGGATTATCAGATGAACCAGAATTACAGCCCCTCATATTTGGGCTTTTCCTCTCCATGTACCTGATCATTGTGTTTGGAAACCTGCTCATCGTCCTAGCTGTCAGCTCTGACTCCCACCTCCACACCCCCATGTACTTCTTCCTGGCCAACCTGTCCTTTGTGGACATCTGCTTCACCTCTACTGTCATCCCAAAGATGCTCTGGAACATCCAGACTCAGAGCAAAGTCATAACCTATGCAGGCTGCATCACACAGATGTACTTTTTCCTACTCTTTGTAGAATTAGACATCTTTCTCCTGACTGTGATGGCTTACGACCGCTTTGTGGCCATCTGTCACCCCCTGAACTACATGGTCATCATGAACCCCCGGCTCTGTGGACTGCTGGTTCTGGTGTCCTGGATCATGTGTGCCCTGAATTCCTTGTTGGAAAGCTTAATGGTATTGCGGCTGTCCTTCTGTACAGTCTTGGAAATCCCCCACTTTTTCTGTGAACTCAATCAGATGATCCAACTTGCCTGTTCCGACACTTTTCTCAACAACATGGTGATGTATTCTGGAATTATGCTGCTGGCTGGTGGTCCCTTTGTTGGGATCCTTTACTCGTACTCTAAGATAGTTTCCTCCATCCGTGGGATCTCATCAGCTCAGGGCAAGTATAAAGCATTTTCCACCTGTGTGTCTCACCTCTCGGTTGTCTCTCTATTTTATTGTACTGGCCTGGGAGTGTACCTTAGCTCGGCTGCTACCCAGAGCTCCCACTCAAGTGCCACAGCCTCAGTGGTGTATACAGTGGTCACACCCATGCTGAACCCCTTCATCTACAGCCTGAGGAACAAAGACATGAAGGGGGCTCTGATGCGGAGAAAGGGGAACACTTTTGCAGTGTTGGTGGGAATGCAAACTGGTGCAGCCACTCTGGAAAACAGGATGGAGGTTCCTCAAGAAATTAAAAACAGAACTACCCAACGATCCAGCAATTGCACTACTAGGTATTTATCCAAAGGACACAAAAATGCTGACTCGAGGGGGCACACACACCCCCATGTTTTTAGCAGCACTATCAAAAATAGCCAAATTAGGGAAGGAGACTAAATTTCCCTTGACTGATGAATGGATGAAGAAGATGTGGTGTATATATATAATGGAATATTTCTCGGTGATCAAATAAATGAAATCTTGCCATTTGCCATTTGTGAATGGAAATAGAGTGTATTACGCTAAATAAGTCAGCCAGAGAAAGACAAGTATATGATTTTGCTCATGTGGAATTTAAGAAACACAACAGATGCACATAGGTCAAGAGATATAAAAATAAAACAAGATAAAAACAGAGAGGGAGGCAAACCAAAAGAGACTCTTAAATACAGAGAACAAACAGAGGGTTGCTTGGGGGGTGGGGGGGAGATGGCTTAAATGGGTGATGGGCATTAAGCAGGCCACCTGCTGTGCCCTGCTGTGATGAACACTGGGTATTACATGTAAATGGTGAATCATTGGGTTCTACTCCTGAACCAATACTACACCAAACGTTAACTAACATGGATTTCAATAAAAAACCAAAAAGCAAACTGGGTTCAAAATCCCTTATTACTCTTTTCAGATACTGAGGTGACTTTTTATAAGAACAGAATTTTCTGGAATAAGAACCGTAAGTTGCAAGTTCATGAGAGATCTGGTTGTATTAAATTATTTATCACACACCTGCCTTAATAAAAGGTGAAATGTTAAAAAAAAAAGATTGTAGACTATGTGGCTCCATTTGTGTATAATTCAAAAAGATGCACACTAAGTTTTAATTTCTCTGTTATACTATTGTGAAGATGTAATCCAACTGAGCCTCCATATCCTTATTTCTGAAGGTAATGTGGGGTAATGAGCCCTAACTCCAGACAGATGGTGTGAGGAATAAATGAAAGGCATAGAGCACTTTGTTGGATCTGAAGAAAATATTCAAGGTTAAGGGTGTGATATGTATATGTGTGTGTTCATGTCCATCTTTCTCTCAAATAAACACATTAATATACATACATGTAGATGCACAGAGGACTTACTAAAATCCCATCTATTATGTTGAAAGAAAATGTTAAATATGGCAGAGGGGGGTGGGGAGGATCGTAATGAAAAGAATAAACATTCAAGTCAACGTAAACTAGAAAGAATAGAATTTTGACACAAAGACTTAAAATGGAACAGGTGACCTCAATTTTAAAAAGAAATTGTCTTTTATATATACAATGGAATACTACTTGGCAATGAGAAAGAATAAAATATGGCCATTTGTAGCAACATGGATGGAACTGGAGAGTGTTATGCTAAGTGAAATAAGTCATACAGAGAAAGACAGATACCTTATGTTTTCACTCGTATGTGGATCCTGAGAAACTTAACAGAAGACCATGGGGGAGGGGAAGGGGAAAAAAAAGGTTAGAGAGGGAGGGAGGCAAACCATAAGAGACTCTTAAAAACTGAGAACAATCTGAGGGTTGATGGGGGGGTGGGAGGGAGGGGGGGTGGGTAATTGGGTATTGAGGAGGGCACCTGTTGGGATGAGCACTGGGTGTTGTATGGAAACCAATTTGACAATAAATTTCATATTAAGAATAAATAAAAAATAAAAAGGAATTGTCTTTTATCTCAAATCTTCAAAGGCCTCAGAGTCAAAACCACATTTACATGTATGTAGTGAGAAATCACTGTCCAGCAAGTAGGGCAGAATATCTCCAAACTGAAACTAAATTCTTTCCATTTAAGGTGGGATTTCAATACCAAATGCCTTTACCCAAGGGAAAGTTCACTGAATGAATTGAAAGGCTCAAAGCCTGCTCCTATAAACAATATATTTCTGAACAAACTTCTGCATTCGATTCCTGATGCTGCTACAATAAATGACTACACTTGTGGCTTAAAACAAAGATTTATCCAAAGTTTCTAGGTCAGAAGCCTGAAATGGGTCTCGCTGGGCTAACATTAAGAGATCTTCAAGGCTGTGATCCTTCTGGACACTCCAGAAGAGAATTCACTCCCTTTCCTATTTCTATTTTGTAGTGGCTTTCCTATTTTTTAGTGGCTACCCGCATTTTTTGTCTAGTGGCCCTTCCTCTAGCCTGCAGCATTGTGTCTGAAAATGTCTCTCTGATTCCAATTCTTTTCTTCCATTTTCTGCATTTAAAATGTTTGTTTATTTGTTTGTTTTGAGAGAGAGAGACAGGGAGAAAGAGACCAAGCATGAGCAGGGGAGGGCCAGAGAGAGAGAGGGAGAGAGAGAATCCCACGCATGCTCTGCTCTATCAGCACAAAGCCAGAAATGGGGCTCAGTCCCACAAACTGTGAGATCATGACCTGAACCAAAATCAAGAGCTGCACTATTAACCTAGTGAGCCACCCAGGCACCCCCTTCCTCTTTCACATTTAAAGGACTGCTGTGATTGCTCTAATCCTGTCCCGATAATCTAGGCTAATCTTTTTTTTATCAAATTCAGTGATTAGCAGACTTATTCCACCTCCTGGCTACATTCCTCTTAGTCTGTAAACAAATGTTTTCAAAAGTTCTTTGGATTAGGATGTGGACATCTTTTGGAAGCCCTTATTCTGCCTACTCCATAGTTTTTGCTCAAATATAAATTATTTGCTGTCACTCAAGAGCCCTTAGGTAAAAGAATTGAACACAGAATTTATCAACACCTATATAGAGTTATGTGAAAAACTTTTCTTTCAAAATCACATATATAGAAGATTCCTGGTGGAGAAGACCTAAAACTGCCTACACGTGTCTCTAACACAGGAGCACAGCCTTGCTCTCAAGCTGTGCTCCACAGACCAGGACCCACAGCATCAACACCACCGGGGAGTTTATTAGAAACACAGAGTCCCTGGAGACCTGGAGACCTAATGCATCGTAATTGGCATTTTAACTACAAACTCTGGCGATTTGTACACACAATGCAGGTAGAGCAGTGCTGGTCTCGAATAATATTTCTCACCTTCTCACCGTTGATATTTGGGGCTGGGTGAATATTTGTATTGGGTGCTGTCCTATGGGTTATAGGTGTTTGGCAACATCCTTTCACACATGGCCAAATATCCCCACGGGCAAACTCCTGCCGGTTGAGAACCTCTGTGCCAGGGTTTGAGAACTGGAAGCATCGTGACCAAATTCCAATCAAGGCTTCATCCAGCACGACAATTTATAACTGTGATATTATGATTTGTAATAAAAAAAATCATTTGGTCTACATCCCCATTTCTGGTACAGAGCTCCTAAAACTCTTCCAATTTCCTAAGTGATGGGAGTCATAAAGACGTCTTGTGTTGTGGGGGAGGGGCATCTGGGTGGCAGTCAGGAAAGGGTCCAACTCTTGATATCATCTCACGATTTGTGAGATCTTCACTGTTAGCACAGAGGCTGCTTGGGATTCTCTCTCTCTTTCTCTCTCTCTCTCCACCCCCCTCAAAATAAATCAATGTAGTTAAGGGGGAAAAAATGTCTTCTGTCAGGTTAATGAAGAGGGTTGAGAGGGGCTACTGGCCAGGAAGACCAACTGTGTTATTAGAAGACTGAAACTTCACATCCCAGCCCCTGACCTCCTGGGAAGAAGGAGGGTCTGAAGATTGAGTCTAATCACCAATGGCCAATGATTTAATCAACTGTGTCTACATAGTGAATCTTCCATAAAACCCAAAAGGATGGTTCAGAGAGCTTTCAGGTTGGTGAATGTGAGACGTGTGGGAGATGGTTTATTTTCAGAAATACCAAATAGGGAGGAGCCATTTTGGCAGAACAGCCTGGAAGCTTTTTGTGTGTCTCGCGTCCATGAAGTACAGCCAGACCAACACTAAACCATCCTACACACCTAGAAAACTGGAAGATTAACACAACAATCTGCACAACCTGAACCACAGAATTCAGCAGGTACGCGGCACGGAGAGCTGAACTTGGGGAGCAAGAAGCCCCGAAGGTAGGGAACCCCCTTTTGCAGGCAGAGAGAGGATGGAGATGGGGGGGGGCATACAGGAAAACACTCCTCCCCAAAAGCAGCTGGAGAGAAAGTGGAAAATTGGAAACAGCCGCAGGGATGAAGGGACAAAGGGACAAAGGGAGAAAGGAGAAAGGAGAGGGTTTCAATTCCATTCAGACTGTAAACAAGGGGAGCGCACAGGCTGCAACTCCGCAGCTCCCTACCTGGCGGTGCGCTGGTGGGAAGGGCGAATCCCCAGGAACAGAGTGGGGTCCGGGAGGTTCTTGGGCCACATGGGGAAAAGCGGTTCCACTGCCGGAAGGACATTCGGTAGAGACTGTTGAGGCCACCTGGTCCCAGCAGACCCCGGAAGGCGGCCACACTCGCTGGTGCTGGGACGAGGTCGTTGAGGGTGAAGCCTGGTGCCAGATGTGTGTTGTGATTTTCCACGGTCCCTGAAACGCTGAGGCTACACCATCTCGCGATCTTTTTGGGGGGCGGGCTGACACCTGGCCACAGTCTCAGGGCACCAGCACCAGCAGGGTCCGGCAAGCGTTCCTGGGTGCAGCCGACATTCGGCCATTGCTCATTCGGCCACTGCTCGGTGAGACCTTCCCGCAGAGGGGTGGAGCGGGTCAAAGCCACAGTCCTTTGGAAGTAAGGGGCCGGGGAAAACAGCCGCATCTGAGACAAAACTTGGGAGAGAGGTACTGCCTGGGGCCTGGCCACGGAGAATGGAAAAGCAGGGAGTGGATGAGAGCTGAAAACGGAGGACTGGTGCGCGATTGCCGATCCGGGAGAACAGACTGGGTGGCTGGGTGGCGCCATTTTTCACGGCTCCCGCGCTTGCGCCTGCGCACCGACAAGCCAGGCAACAATCCACCCCAGTAGGCTAGCAGCGCCATCTAGTGGAGAGCGGAGTTTTTACACCGAGCCCTGCCCGACTGGGCCAACTTCGCTCTTCAAGAGCACAAACCTCACCGCCGGCTTCATTTCTGGACTATAAAGAGCTACATGGACTGATTCTAGGGGAAAACGAAGCAATTTCAGTCCTACTTCAATCTGTTAGCAGGGTCATCTATCCAATTTTTTCTCTCTTTTTTTTCCTTTTTCTCTTTTACAATTCTTTTCTTTTTCTTGAATACAGAAAGAGAAACAACTCATTTTTATTTTCAATTTTTCTTAAAAATATGTCTTTAATTTTTATTACTATATTTTTTTACTTTGGTGTAAATTTTTTCAACTTCTACTTTACTTCCATCTTTTTATTTTAGTCTACTTCAGTATACCCACCTTTTCAAATGTTCAAACAACTTCTTTTTTTTCTTTTTCTTTTTTTCTTTTTCCTTTTTTTCTTGAATGCAGAAAGAGAAAAACTTCAGTTTTACTTTCAATTTCTTTTAAAAATATTTTTATTTAATTTTTATTACTATATTTTTTGGTTTTACGTAAATTTTTTCAAATTCTATCTCACTCCCATCATTTTATTTTAGTCTATACAGTGTATTCACTTTTTCAAATTTTCAAACGATTTCTTTTTCATCTTTTTTCTCTTTTTCATTTCTTTTCTTTTTTCTTAAATACAGAAAATGAAAAAATTCCTATTTCTTTTTAATTTTTATTAAAAATAGTTTTCTTTAATTTTTTCTACTATATTCTCTACTTCTGTGTATATTTTTTCAAATTCTATTTTACTCACATCATCTCATTTTAATCTACTTTAGTGTATTCATGTTTTCAAATTCTCAAATGATTTCCTTTTTTTTTCTCTAATCCGTCAAACCACTTCGAACACCCAGGCCAAAACAAACCTAGGATCTAGCATCATCTATTTGTGTGTGTGTGTGTGTGTGTGTGTGTGTGTGTGTTTATTTTTAATTTTAATATTTTTTTATTTTAATTTTTTAATTTCAATTTTTCGACATCATTAATTCCTTTCTCCCTTCAAAATGACAAAATGAAGGAATTCACCCCAAAAGAAAGAGCACAAACAAATGACAGCCAGGGATTTAACCAACACAGATACAAGCAAGATGTCTGAACCAGAATTTAGAATCATGATAATAATACTAGCTGGAGTCAAAAATAGATTAGAACCCTTTCTGCAGAGATAAAAGAAGTAAAAAATAGCCAGAATGAAATTAAAAATGCTATAACTGAGCTGCAATCATGGATGGATGCAGTGGTGGCAAGGATGGATGAGGCAGAACAGAGAATCAGAGATATACAGGACAAACTTATAGAGAATAACGAAGCAGAAAAAAAGAGGGGGGTTAAGGCAAAAGAGCACGATTTAAGAATTAGAGAAATCAGTGACTCATTAAAAAGGAACAACATCAGAATCATAGGGGTTCCAGAGGAGGAAGAGAGAAATAGGGGTAGAAGGGTTATGTGAGCAAATCATAGTGGAAAACTTTCCTAACCTGGGGAAAGACACAGACATCAAAATCCAGGAAGCACAGAGGACTCCCACTAGATTCAACAAAAACCGGCCATCAACAAGGCATATCATAGTCAAATTCACAAAATACTCAGGCAAGGAGAGAATCATAAAAGCAGCAAGGAAAAAAAATCCTTAACCTACAAGGGAAGACATCAGGTTTGCAGCAGACCTATCCACAGAAACTTGGCAGGCCAGAAAGGAGTGGCAGGATATATTCAGTGTGCTGAGTCAGGAAAATATGCAGCCAAGAATTCTTTATCCAGCAAAGCTGTCATTCAAAATAGAAGGAGAGATAAAAAGTATCCCAGACAAACAAAAATTAAAGGAGTTTGTGACCACTAAACCAGCCCTGCAAGAAATTTTAAGGAGGACTTCTGAGGAGAGAAAAGATGAATATATATATATATATATATATATATATATATATATATATAAATACCAAAACCAACAAAAGATTAGAAAGGACAAGAGAACACCACCAGAAACTCCAACTCTACAAGCATCAAAATGGCAATAAATTCATATCTTTCAGTACTCACTCTAAACGTCAATGGACTCAATGCTCCAATCAAAAGACATAGTGTAACAGAATGGATAAGAAAATAAGACCCATCTATATGCTGTTTACAAGAGACCCATTTTAAACCTAAAGACACCTACCTTCATTCAGATTGAAAATAAGGGGATGGAGCCATCTATCATGCTAATGGTTGCCAAAAGAAAGCTGGAGTAGCCATACTTATATCAGACAATTTAAACTTTAAAATAAAGATTGTATCAAGAGATGACAGAAGGGCATTATATCATAATCAAGGGGTCTACCCACCAAGAAGACCTAACAATTGTAAACATTTATGTGCCAAATGTGACAGCACCCAAATATATAAATCAGTTAATCACAAACAAAAAGAAACTCATTGATAGTAATACCATAATAGTAGAAGACTTCAACACCCCACTCACAGCAATGGATAGATAATCTAATCAAAAAATCAACAAGGAAACAATGGCTTTGAATAATACATTGGACCAGATGGACTCCACAAATATATTCAGAACATTTCATCCTAAAGCAGCAGAATATACATTCTTCTCCAGTGCACATGGAACATTCTCCAGAATAGACCATATACTGGGACACAAATCAGCCCTAAGTAAGTACAAAAAGATCAAGATTATATTGTGCATATTTTCAGACACAATGCTATGAAACTTGAAATCAACCACAAGAATTTGGACAGGTAACAAATACTTGGAGACTGAAGAGCATCCTACTAAAGAATGAATCAGCTAACCAAGCAGTTAAAGAGGAAATTAGAAACTATATGGAAGTCAATGAAAATGATAACACCACAACCCAAAACCTCTGGGATGCAGCAAAGGTGGTCATAAGAGGAAATTATATAGCAATCCAGGCCTTCCTAAAGAAGGAAGAAAGATCTCAGATACACAACCTAACCTTATGCCTTAAGGAGCTGGAAAAAGAACAGCAAATAAAACCCAAAACCAGCAGAAGGCAGGAGATAATAAAGATTAAAGCAGAAATTAATGCTATCAAAACAAACAAAACAAAACAAAACAGTAGAACAGATCAATGAAACCAGAAGCTGGTTCTTTGAAAGAATTAACAAAATTGATAACCCCTAGCCAGTTTGATCAAAAAGAAAAAGAAAAGGACCCAAATAAATAAAATCAAGAATGAAAGAGGAGAAATCACAACCAACATAGCAGAAATATAAACAATAATAAGAGAATATTATGAGCAATTATATACCAATAAAATGGGCAATCTGGAAGAAATGGACAAATTCCTAGAAACATATACACTACCAAAACTGAAACAGGAAGAAATAGAAAATTTGAACAGACACATAACCAGTAAAGAAATCCAAGTAATAATCAAAAATCTCCTAAAAAACAAGAGTCTAGGACCAGTTGGCTTTCCAGAAGAATTCTACCAAACACTTAAAGAAGAGTTAACACTTATTCTCTTGAAGCTGTTCCAAAAAATAGAAATAGAAGGAAAACTTCCCAACTCTTCCTATGAAGCCAGCATTACCTTGATTCCAAAACCAGACAAAGACCCCACTAAAAAGGAGAACTATAGACCAACTTCCCTGATGAACATGGATGCAAAAATCCTCAACAAGATATTAGCCACCTGGATCCAACAATACATTAAAAAAATTACTCACCACGACCAAATGGGATTTGTCCCTGGGATGCAGGGCTGGTTCAGTATCCACAAAACAATTAACGTGACTCATCATATCAATAGAAGAAAGGACAAGAACCATATGATCCTCTCAATAGATGAAGAGAAAGCATTTGACAAAATACAGCAATGTTTCTTGATAAAAACCCTCAAGAAAGTAGGGATAGAGGAATCACACCTCGATATCATAAAAGCCATATATGAATGACCCAACACTAATATCATCCTCAATGGGGAAAAACTGAGAGCTTTCCCCCTAAGGTCAGGAACAAGACAGAGATGTCTACTCTCGCCACTGTTATTCAACATAGTATTGGAAGTCTTAGCCTCTGCAATCAGACAATACAAAGAAATGAAAGGCATCCAAATCAGCCAGGAGGAAGTCAAGCTTTCACTCTTCGCAGATGACATGATACTCTATATGAAAAACCCAAAAAATTCCACCAAAAAACTGCTAGAACTGATTCATGAATTCAACAAAGTTGCAGGATATAAAATCAATGCGCAGAAATCGGTTGCATTCCTATACACCAACAATGAAGCGTCAGAAAGAGAAATCAAGGAATTGATCCATTTACAGTTGCACAAAAAAACCATAAAATACCTAGGAATAAATCTAACCAAAGAGGTGAAAAATATATACACTGAAAACTATAGAAAGCTTATGAAAGAAATTGAAGAAGACACGAAGAAACGGAAAAAGATTCCATACTCCTGGATAGGAAGAACAAATATTGTTAAAATGTTGATACTACCCAAAGCAATCTACATATTCAATGCAATCCCTATCAAAGTAACACCAGCATTCTTCACAGAGCTAGAACAAATAATCCTAAAATTTTTATAGAACCAGAAAAGACCCCAAATAGCCAAAGCAATCTTGAAAAAGAAAACCAAAGCAGGAGGCATCACAATCCCAGACTTCAAGCTATACTACAAAGCTGTAATCATCAAGACAGTATGGTACTGGCACAAGAACAGATACTCAGATCAATGGAACAGAATAGAGAACCCAGAAATGGACTCACAAACGTCTGGCAAACTAATCTTTGACAAAGCAGGAAAGAGTATCCGATGGAATAAAGACAGTCTCTTCAGCAAGTGGCCCTGGGAAAACTGGACAGCAACATGCAGAAAAATGAACTTGGACCACTTTCTTACACCATACACAAAAATAAACTCAAAATGGATGAGAGATCTCAATGTAAGACAGGAAGCCATCAAAATCCTTGAGGAGAAAGCAGGCAAAAACCTCTTTGATCTTGGCTGCAGCTTCTTACTCAATGAAAGCAAGGGAAACAAAAGCAAAAAGGAACTACTGGGACCTCATCAAAATAAAATCTTCTGCACAGCAAAGGAAATAATCAACAAAACTAAAAGGCAACTGACAGAATGGGAGAAGATATTTGCAAATGACATATCAGATAAAGGGTTAGTATCCAAAATCTATAAAGAACTTATCAAACTCAACACCCAAAAACCAAATAATCCAGTGAAGAAATGGGCAAAAGACATGAATAGACACTTCTCCAAGGAAGACATCCAGATGGCCAACCAACACATGAAGAGATGCTCAACATCACTCATCATCAAGGAAATACAAATCAAAACCACACTGAGATATCAACTCACACCTGTCAGAATGGCTAACATTAGCAACTCAGGCAACAACAGATGTTGGTGAGGATGCAGAGAAAGAGGATCTCTTTTGCATTGTTGGTGGGAATGCAAGCTGGTGCAGCCACTCTGGAAAACAGTATGGAGGTTCCTCAAAAAACTAAAAATAGAATTACCCTAAGACCCAGCAATTGCACCACTAGGCATTTATCCACGGGATACAGGTGTGCTGTTTCGAAGGGACACATGCACCCTCATGTTTATAGCAGCACTATCAACAATAGCCAAAGTATGGAAGGAGCCCAAATGTTCATCGATGGATGGATCGATAAAGAAGATGTGGTGTGTGTGTATATATACACACACAATGGAGTATTACTCGGCAATCAAAAAGAATGAAACCTTGCCATTTGCAACTATGTGGATGGAACTGGAGGGTATTATGCTAAGTGAAATTAGTCAGAGAAAGACAAAAGTCATATGACTTCACTCATATGAGGACTTTAAGAGACAAAACAGATGAACATAAGGGAAGGGAAACAAAAATAATATAAAAACAGGGAGGGGGACAAAACAGAAGAGACTCATAAATATGGAGAACAAACTGAAGGTTGCTAGAGGGGTTGTGGGAGGGGGAATGGGCTAAATGGGTAAGGGACATTAAGAAATCTACTCCTGAAATCATTATTGCACTATATGCTAACTAATCTGGATATAAATTTTAAAAAATAAAAAATAAAATAAAAAAAAAGAAATGCAACCAATTTCTATGCATTTATTTTATATCCTGCTACTTTGCTGAATTCATGGATCAGTTCTAGCAGTTTTTTGGTGGAATCTTTTGAGTTTTCCACATAGGGAATAGCATGTCATCTGCAAAGAGTGAAAGTTTGACTTCCTTCTTGCTGATTTGGATGCCTTTTATTCCTTTGTGTTGTCTGATTGCTAAGCTAGGACCTCCAACACTATATTGAATAACAGTAGTGAGTGTGGACATCCCTGTCATGTTCCTGACCTTAGAGGGAAAACTCTGTTTTTCTCCATTAAGGATGATATTAGCAGTGGGTCTTTCATATATGGCCTTTATGATCTTGAGGTACAGTCCTTCTACCCCTACTTTTTTGAAGGTTTTTATCAAGAAATGATGCTGTATTTTGTCAGATTCTTTCTTTGCATCTATTGAGATCATGTGGTTCTTGTCCTTTCTTTTTTTGGTGTAATGTATCACATTGGTTGTTTTGCGAATATTGAACCAGCCCTGTATCCCAGGTATAAATCCCACTTGGTCGTGGCGAATGATTATTTTAATGTACTGTTGGATCCAGTTGGCTAGTAATTTGTTGAGAAATTTTGCATTGATGTTCATCAGGGAAAATGGTCTCCACTTCTCCTTTCTGGTGGTATCTTTGTCTGGTTTTGGAATCAAGGTAACGCTGGCTTCAATGAGTTTGGAAGTTTTCCTTCCACTTCTGTTTTTTGGAGCAGCTTCAAAAGAATAGGTGTTAACTCTTCTTTAAATGTTTCATAGAATTCCCCTGGAAAGTCATCTGGCACCCTGGACTCTTGTTATTTGAGAGATTTTTGATTAATAATTCAATTTCTTTACTGGTTATGGGTCTGTTCAATTTTTCTATTTCTTCTTGTTTCAGTTTTGATAGTGCATATGTTTCTAGGAATTTGTCCATTTCTTTGAGATTACCCAATTTATTAGTGTGTAATTGCTCATAATATTCTCTTATTATTGTTTGTATTTCTGCCGTGTTGGTTGTGTTCTCTCCTCTTTCATTCTTGATTTTATTTATTTGGATCCCTTCCTTTTTCTTTTTTTTTTTTTTCAACGTTTTTTATTTTTTGGGGGACAGAGAGAGACAGAGCATGAACGGGGGAGGGGCAGAGAGAGAGGGAGACACAGAATCAGAAACAGGCTCCAGGCTCCGAGCCATCAGCCCAGAGCCTGACGCGGGGCTTGAACTCACGGACCGCGAGATCGTGACCTGGCTGAAGTCGGACGCTTAACTGACTGCGCCACCCAGGTGCCCCCCTTCCTTTTTCTTTTTGATCAAACTGGCTAAGGGGTTATCAATTTTGCTAATTCTTTCAAAGAACCAGATCCTGGTTTCATTTATCTGTTCTACTGGTTTTTTTGTTTTTTGTTTTTTGGGGTTTTTTTTTTGTTTCAA
Organism: Prionailurus bengalensis; assembly: GCF_016509475.1. Taxonomy (NCBI): domain Eukaryota; kingdom Metazoa; phylum Chordata; class Mammalia; order Carnivora; family Felidae; genus Prionailurus; species Prionailurus bengalensis. The sequence continues at coordinate 11,327,659 of NC_057348.1, forward strand.
TAGCATTGATTTCTGCTCTGATCTTTATTATTTCCCATCTTCTGCTGGTTTTCGGTTTATTTGCTGTTCTTTTTCGAGGCCTTAGGGTGTAAGGTTAGGTTGTGTATCTGAGACTTTTCTTCTTTCTTTAGGAAGGCCTGGATTGCTATACACTTCCCTCTTATGACCATTTTGCTGCATCTCAGAGGTTTTGGGCTGTGGTGTTATCATTTTCATTGACTTCCATATACTTTTTAATTTCCTCTTTAACTTCTTGGTTAGCCCATTCATTCTTTAGTAGGATGCTCTTTAGTCTCCAAGTATTTGTTGTTTTTCCAAAAAAAAATTTGTGGTTGATTTCGAGTTGTGGTCTGAAAATATGCATGGTATGATCTCTATCTTTTTGTGCTTGTTGAAGGCTGATTTGTGAAACAGTATGTGACCTAGTCTGGAGAATGTCCCATGTGCACTCGAGAAGAATGTGTATTCTGCTGCTTTAGGATGAAATGTTTTGAATATATCTGTTAAGTCCTTCCAATCCAGTGTGGATTTTCTGTTTAGATGATCTCTCCATTGCTATAAGTGGGGTGTTGAAGTCCCCTACTACTATGGTATTATTATCAATGAGTTTCTGTATGTTTATGAGTAATTGATTTATATATTTGGGGGCTTTCATGTTTGGAGCATAAATGTTTACAATTGTTAGATATTCTTGGTGGATAGACCCCTTAATTGTGATATAATGTCCTTCTTCATCTCTTGTTACAGTCTTTATTTTAAAGTCTAGATTGTCTGATATAAGTATGGCTACTCCAGCTTTCTTTTGGCAACCATTAGCATGATAGATGGTTCTCCATCCCCTTACTTTCAATCTGCAGGTGTCTTTGGGTCTACAATGGGTCTCTTGTTAACAGCATATAGATGGATCTTGTTTTCTTATCCATTCTGTTACCCTATGTCTTTTGATTGGAGCATTTAGTCCATTGACATTTAGAATGAGTCCTGAAGTATATAAATTTATTGCCATTATGTTGCCTGTAGAGTTGGAGTCTCTGGTGGTGATCTCTGGTCCTCTCTAGTCTTTGTTGCTTTTGGCCTTTTTTTGTTTTGTTTCATCTTTTCTCCTCTCAGAGAGTCCCCCTTAAAATTTCTTGCAGGGCTGGTTTAGAGGTCATGAACTCCTTTGTTTTTGTTTGTCTGGGAAACTTTTATCTCTCCTTCTATTTTAAATAACAGCCTTCTGTATAAAGAATTCTTGGCTGCATAGTTTTCTGATTCAGCACATTGAATATATCCTGCCACTCCTTTCTGGCCTTCCAAGTCTGTGGATAGTTCTGCTGTGAACCGGATCTGTCTTCCCCTGTAGGTTAACGACTTTTCTTGCCTTGCTGCTTTCATGATTCTTTCCTTGTCTGTGTATTTTGTGAATTTGACTATGATATGCCTTGCTGTTGGTTGGTTTTGTTGAATCCAGTGGCAGTTCTCTGTGCTTCCTGGATTTTGATTTCTGTATCTTTCCCCGGGTTAGGGAAGTTTTCTGCTATGATTTGCTCTCATAAACCTTCTATCCCTTTTTTTCTCTCTTCATCTTCTGGCACCCCTATGATTCAGATGTTATCCCTTTTTAATGAGTCACTGAGTTCTCTCATTCTTGTATTGTGTTCTTTTGCCTTAGTGTTCCTCTTTTTTTCTGCTTTACTATTGTCCATAAGTTTGCCCTCTATATCACTGATTCGCTGCTCTGCTTTATGCATCCTTGCCAACGTGGCATCCATTCAAGATTGCATCTCATTTATAGCATTTTTTTATTTTTTATTTTTTTTAATGTTTATTTATTTTTGAGAGACAGAGTGTAAGCAGGGGAGGGGCAGAGAGAGAGAGAAAGACACAGAATCTGAAGAGGCTCCAGGTTCTGAGCTGTCAGCCCAGAGCCCAACACAAGACTCAAACTCGCAAGCCATGAGATCATGACCTGAACCAAAATCAGACACTAAACGAACTGAGCCACCCAGGCACCCCTCATTTGTAGCATTTTTAATTTCATCCTGACTATCTTTCACATCTTTTATCTCAGAAGAAAGGGATTCTTTGCTTTTTTCATTCCCAGCTGGTATTCTTATTATCGCAATTCTAAATTATGGATAGACATCTTGCTTGCATCTGTGTTGATTAAGTCCCTGGCTATCATTTCTTCCTGTTCTTTCTTTTGGGGTGAATTTCTTCATTTAGTCATTTTGGAGGAATAAAAATAACTAATAAAATTTAGAAAATAAAAATTTAAAAATTTAAAACAACACAAAAAAATCAAATAAAGGTTGCTAGCTCCTAGGTGTGTTTTGTTCTCGTTGTTGAAAGAAGCATGATAGAATAGAGAAAAAAGAGAATGAAAAGAAAAGGGAAAAAATGTAAAACATTTGGAAATTTTTAAAAAATGAATACAGTAAAATAGAATAAAATGAAATGATGTAAAACAGGATCTTAAAAAAGTTACAAAAAAACTAAAAAATATAATAGAAAAAATTAAAGAAAATCTTTTTTATAAAAACAGAAAATAAAAATAAATTTTTTCTTTCTGTATTCAAGAATAAGAAAACAAAAGAAAAAGAAAAACATTGAATAGATGGACCAATGAACAGAGTGAAATATGATAGAAATTATATCGTTTCCCCAAGATGTCAAACTATGAAGCACTTTATAGTCTTTATAGCAGAGAGACTTGTGGTATTCCTCTAGAGCATGGTTGGTGCAGTTGGTCAGGGCTTGGTGTAACAGCTCTGTTGTCCACTAGATGGTGCTGCTTAGCTTACTGGAGTGGATTGTTGTGTATGTGCATGCACAGGAGGATGGCATCACCCAGCCACCCAGTCTCTAGTATCAGAACTCTGTGCTTTTGCCCACCAGCAATCAAGCATCCCTCCTTTGTCTCCAGCTTCCATCCACTCCCTGCTTCTACACTGTCCGCATCCAAGCCGTCAGCCTGCCAAGCAGCACCTCCCTCCCAAGTTTTATCTCAGATGGGGCTGTGTTTCCAAACCTCTCACTTCTGTGTCCCCTGCAGCTTTGACCTGCTCAGACCCTCTGGGGGAGGGTCTCGCCAAGCAATGGCCAGGTGTCAGCCCACCCCCAGGAAGGTTTGTGCACCTGTGCTGCTGCAGATGCCCAGAGACTGTGGCTGGGTGCCTGCCCAGCCCAGAAAAAGTTTATGCAATCACGTAGCAGCAGCATTCCAGGGATCTTGGCAAATCACAACACACATCCAGCACCCGGCTTCACCCTTAATGTCCTTGTTCCAACACCAGCACATGTGGCTTTTCTCCGGGTCTGCTGGGACCTTTGCCTGTGGGATGGCCACACAGCCTATACCAAATGTCCTCTCAGTTGGAGAACCACCTCTCCCCGTGTGGCCTAAGGATCCCGCGGACCTCTCTGTCTGCTCCTGGAGATTCACCCTTCCCACCAAAGCTCTACCAAGTATCAAGCTGCAGAGTTTCAGACTCTATGCTCCCCTGTTTATAGAGTTTTAATGGCATTTAAACCCTCTCTTTTCTCCTTTCTCCTTTCTCCCTTTCTTATTAATTCCCTTACAGGTCTTTCCACTCTCTCTTTCTTTCCAGCTGCTGTCAGGGGGAATGTTTTTCCTGCACTCTCCCCCCTGTCTCTGTCCTCTCTCCACAAGCAAAAATAGCTCCCTACCCTCCCTGGCTTCTCTCTCCCCTAGTTCACCTCTCTGCACTGTGTACCTGCTGAGTTCTGTGGTTCAAGTCACGCATATTGTTGTGTCAATCCTCAGATCAATTTTCTAGGTGTGCAAGATGGTTTGGTGTTGATATGGCTGCGTTTCAGGGACAAGAGAGACAAAAACTTCCATGCTGCTCCACCATCTTGGCCCCTCCCCTATCCATAAGTCCATTTAAATATAATACAAGAAAGTGTACAAAAGCTTTAAAGCTTTATTATATAATTGTAAAAATGTAATCAACCAGAAACCTCTTTTTCCTTATTTCCAATGATGATGTGGGCTAATAAACCTAATTCAGGCAGATGTTGTTAGGAATAGATACAGTGGTTGAAAATATTTGGTGAGTCCAAGAACACTTTAGTGGGTAGTGAGTGGATGCACATATATGTGTGTGTGTGCATTTGTACATTACTTCATACAAATACACTCTTATATAAGAATGCATAACACAAACTCAGTAATGCCATCTTTTATGTTGAAAGGAAATTTAGGTGGGATATAAATGAAACCAGAAAATGTTTGAATTAGCACAGAATTAAAAGAATGTAGAAACTTAGACACAAAATTTAAAGTAGAATGGGCTAACTTAATTTAATAGTAAATTACTTTTTCTTATCATAATGTGCAAAAGACCTCAAAGTCAGGATTCATATTTAAATATAAACTCATGGGGTTCATTGATAGAGTATGTGACTCTTTATTTTCTAAGATTTTTTTACCAATAATTACTTTTTTACCAATAATTACAATAAATAAAATTTATCGTCAAATTGGTTTACATACAACACCCAGTGCTCATCCCAACAGGTGCCCTCCTCAATGCCCATCACCCACTTTCCCCTCTCCTGCACCCCCCATCAACCCTCAGTTTGTTCTCAGTATTTAAGAGTCTCTTATGATTTGCCTCCTTCCCTCTTTGTAACTCTTTCCCCCTTTCCCCCCGCCCCCCTGCCCCTGGTCTTCTGTTAAGTTTCTCAGGATCCACAAAAGAGTGAAAACATATGGTATTTGTCTTTCTCTGCCTGACTTATTTCACTTAGCATAACACTTTCCAGTTCCATCCACGTTGCTGCACATGACCAGATTTCATTCTTTCTCATTGCCAAGTAGGATTCCATTGTGTACATAAACCACGATTTCTTTACCCACTCGTCAGTTGATGGACATTTAGGCTCTTTCCATCATTTGGCTATTGTTGAAAAGCTGCTGTAAACATTGGGGTACAAGTGCCCCTACGCATCAGCACTCCTGCATCCCTTGGGTAAATTCCTAGCAGTACTATTGGTGGGTCATAGGGTAGATCTGTTTTTAATTTTTCAAGGAACGTCCACACTATTTTCCAGAGCAGCTGCACCACCGCATTCCCACCAACAGTGCAAGAGTGATCCCATTTCTCCACATCCTCGCCAGCATCTATAGTCTCCTGATTTGTTCATTTTAGCCACTCTGACTGGCATGAGGTGATATCTCATTCGATATCAGATCGGATCCGGTTCGATATCCAGATCTGAAATTGCTGCAGCTAAGGTCAGAGAGGTTTTTCCTGCTTTCTCCTCTAGGGTTTTGATGGTTTCCTATCTCACATTCAGGTCCTTAATCCATTTTGAGTTTATTTTTGTGAATGGTGTAAGAAAGTGGTGTCGTTTCATCCTTCTGCATGTTGCTGTCCAGTTCTCCCAGCACCATTTGTTAAAGAGACTGCCTTTTTTCCATTGGATATTTTTTCCCTCTTTGTCAAAGATTAGTAACATAGTGTTGGAAGTTCTAGCATCAGCAATCAGACAACAAAGTGAAATCAAAGGCATCAAAACTGTCAAAGATGAAGTCAAGCTTTCACTTTTTGCGGATGACATGATACTATACATGGAAAACCCAATAGACTCCACCAAAAGTCTGCTAGAACTGATACATGAATTCAGCAAAGTCGCAGGATACAAAATTAATGTGAAGAAATCAGTTTCATTTTTATACACCAATAATGAAGCAACAGAAAGACAAATAAAGAAACTGATCTCATTCACAATTGCACCAAGAATCACAAAATACCTAGGAATAAACCTAACCAAAGATGTAAAAGATCTGTATGCTGAAACCTATAGAAACCTTACGAAGAAAATTGAAGAAGATACAAAGAAATGGAAAAACATTCCATGCTCATGGGTTGGAAGAATAAATATTGTTAAAATGTCAATACTACCCAAAACTATCTACACATTCAATGCAATCCCAATCAAAATCGCACCAGCATTCTTCTCAAAGCTAGAACAAGCAATCCTAAAATTTGTATGGAACCACAAAAGACCCCGAATAGCCAAAGTAATATTGAAGAAGAAGACTAAAGAGGGAGGCATCACAATCCCAGACCTTAGCCTCTACTACAAAGCTTTATGCATCAGACAGTACGGTATTGGCACAAAAACAAACACATAGACCAATGTAATAGAATAGAGACTCCAGAATTGGACCTAAGATCTTATTTTTAAGCTATCTGTACACCCAAGTGTTTCTTGAACTCACAACCCCAAGTTCAAGAGTCATGCACTCACAGACTTAGCCAGGTGCCTTGAGCATGGGTCTCTTGATCTCAGGGTCATGAGTTAGAGCCCCCACATTTAGCAAGAGATAACTTTTGAAATAGATGATAGATAGGTAGATAGTTAGATAGATAGATAGATAGATAGATAGATAGATAGACAGACAGATAGATAGATAGAATCACATTTATATTTTTATCAATGAGGAGTTCACTTTTTCCATTCCATTTAAGCAATAGGGCAGATGCTCCAATCTGACTTTTTTTCTTCCAGTTAAGGTTGGATTTCAACACAAAATGCCCTTACCCAAGAGAAGAGAAATGAATTAACTGAGAGACTAAAATTCATTTTCCTCCAAAACAATTTTATTGGATGAATGTCTATATTATATTCCCTTTAGTGCCATTACAAATCACCACACAAGAAGTTCACAAGAAACAAATTTATGCTTTTGCAGTTTAGAGGTTAGAGACCTGAAGTATCCATGGGTTAAAATCAAGATGTCTGTAGGACCTGGTTCCTTCATGGATGCTCCAGGAGAGACTATTTTCTTCCCTATTGTGGTTTCTAGGGACAACAAACATTCTTTGGCTTATTGCCCTTTCTGCATCTTGAAAGCCAGCAATGTGGTGTCCTCACATCTCTCTCTGATCCAACTACTCTGCCTTCCTCTCCAACATTTGAAGGACCATGGTGATTACGTTAGTTCCACTATTAGTGGAATATTAGTTTAAGGTCAGCTGATTAGAAGCCTTGCTCCAGGGGCACCTGGGTGGCTCAGTCAGTTGAGTGTCCGACTTCTGCTCAGGTCATGATCTCACAGTTTGTGGGTGCAAGCCCCGCATCAGGCTCTGTGCTGATCTCTTGCTCAGAGCCTGGAGCCTGCTTCAGATTCTGTGTCTCCTCTCTCTGCCCCTACCCCTGCTCACACGTTGTCTCACTCTGTTTCTCAAAAATAAATAAATGTAAAAAAAAATCTTTTTTAAAAAAAAGAAGTCTTGCTCCATTTGTTACTTCAATCTCGCCCCATACTATAAAAAAATATATATTCAAAGTTTCTAGGATTTAGAATGTGGACAATATCAGGAGGCTCTCATTCTGCCTGCTAGAAAGTCTTCTCCAAAAGTATTTTATTTGATGTCACTCCAAGGCCCTTAAATAAAAGAAACAAACAGAATTTGTCACAGCCCCTAGAATGACCGGATATACTTGTCATTCCAAATTCTATGCAAACACAACTTGCTTTGTGAAGAAGACCTACAAGCACCTGCCCCTTGCTCTATCCCAGGACTGAAGCCTTGCTACTCAAAGAGGTCCTCAAATCAGGACCTGAAGCATCAACATTGCTCAGGAGCTTGTTAGACACACCATATCTTGAGCCCACCAGCACCTGCAAAATCAGAATCTGCATTTAAACTAGGATCCTAGGGGATTCATATGCACCTTGAAGTTGGAGAAGCACTGGGCTAGAGTAGGTTTTCACACATTCTCAATTTGGCCTTTGAGGCAGGATGATTATTTGTGTTAGGAGCTGTCCTGCTCACTACAGGTGTTTAGTAGCATCCCTCAGACATCGTCAAATACCCCCAGGGAGAAAGACTCATCTCTGGGTGGGAACCATGGGCACAGAGCTTGAAAAATGGAGCACCCTGACAGAATCCAATCAACAGCTACCCCTTTCTGAAACCATAACCTTGAGAAGATCACTAAATTCTTCAAGCCCCATTTCTCCGTGGGAAATGGAGTTCACAACAGTATTCCTCACAGAATGGACTTTTATAAAGATTAAATCAGGCAATTCCTAGAAGCTGCTAAACTCAGATAATAGTGCATAAAAACATCTAAATATATCTCTTACAATAAACAAACATTTTATAATGGCGTTTTAAATACTGGCTCTGAACTTGTGATATTAGTATGAAATCCCTAATTGTTTTTGCAAAATTGTCATGAAGCCCATGGGTGTAGTGCCCAAGGTTTTATATCAAAGGAAAAACTTAACATCGCTGTTGAAAAGGGGAAAAGTTACTTTCTAGAGATGTCAGGGGCTGTGTCTCCACCACAATCAATGCTTTGAAGAATCCAAGGGACCTAGTCAAGATCAATCTCTCAGTCTCCAACAAGAGAAAATGTTCACTCTGGATTGGGATAAGGTGCTGGGAGTTCAGATCTCTGAAAGGCAGCAGAAGTAATAGAAAAAGATTAAGAAAGATTGGCTTCAGATGGCTTATCGCCTGGTCCCCTAGGAACAGAAATTCAACAGGAATAATTTCCTTTCTGTCCACACGGGTGTCCCACAGGGAATCACGTGCCTAAAGGTGGGAGAAACAACAGTGAAATGTGCCTAATAAGCAGACCTAAGGGCTGTAAATACCTCTTCTGCTGCAGCCCCACAGTGTGTACAACATCAGGCTGGACAAGACCTGGTCATTTCTTTTGCAGTCCTAAGTCTGGATGGGACACCGAAGTTTGACCCATCCTTGCTCTCACATCTGGAGACAAAGCTTCAATCCACCATCCAACGAGATAGGTATTTTGATTTCCATGCAGAGACCTTCCTCTCAGAGACTCCATCTAGATGAGCTTTACATCCCAGTAAGTGCTGCAGGAGAAGGTCAAGAGAATGAAAGTCAAGAACATTTTCCTGAGGTCACCTGAGAGCCAATCTAGCCTAGCCAGAGCTGAGAGTTTGCTGTAGTTGTTTGCTGGCTTGATTAGTAAATTGATTGATTGTTGTATTTATGATGCTATAAATAGAAGTAAATATTGAACTCAGAAATGCAAGGTTCAACGTTAACAACTAGATGATAACAGTGGAAACTTAATTAGGGGGAGATGGGAAACATAAAAGTAGGACCTAAGACCAAGGATCTTCACAATTAACCAGAGTAGAAAAGTCAAGTATTAGCTGTGGAGGGATACACTGTGAACTGGGGACATGTCTTTTCATATTTAAGATAGGACATATTAGACTACATTTCCATACTGATGAGAAAAATCCAGATGAAAGAATTCTCCGAAGCACGTCCTGCAAAAGGGGCACATGAAACATACATATCACTGTCCCTTCTCTCTTGAGTATTCAAATGAAATTTTTTAGGGGCACCTGGGTGGCTTAATTCGTTGAGTGACCTACTGTTCATTTTGGCTCAGATTATGATCTCAGAGTGCGTGGGATCAAGCCCCCTAGTTGGGCTCTACACTGACAACACAGAGCCTACTTGTGATTTTCTCCCCCCGCCTCTGCCCCTCCCTCAGTTATGCTTTCCTTCCGTCTCTGTCAAAATAAACAATTAAACATTTTTTTAAAGAAGGTTTTAAATGTATTATGTGAAAATGATATGCTAATGAGCTCCCTTCACAATTAGCTCATTACCTGTGAGCCTGAATATATTCTGGGTTAGCTAGCCGCCCACTTTCTCTATTGAAAATTGTCTGTGGAAGTCCTTGGAGTTTGTATAGTGGGGTTGGAATGGTTTTATTCCTGTTTTTTGTTTCATTTTTCCTAAAAAAGAATTGGCATTTATTTCACCCACTTAGCTACTTGCCATTTCTTTTTTATGGATGCGTAGATGTATTTGAGCAGAATG